>NC_067120.1:15871650-17177970 GCF_021347895.1 Acanthochromis polyacanthus | reverse complement strand
GCTTATGCTGTTGTTAACCATTCCTGCTGTCTGCTTCCTGACAGTGGTCGGGAAACACAGGGGAGAACTGTCTTCTCCAGACCCAAACACCCAAAAGATAGAGGCTGTTTTGCCGAAGAGGGGGGCTTTTATGAACTAACTGCACTGTTATCAGCCACATGCCATTGCTCACTACCTGCCCCGGTCGCCGTCTCAGTCGTCTCTCAGCTGCGTCTCTCATACACGCACCGGGCTTCTACCTGCTCGCTCAGCTCGTACACCCAGCAGCGCGCCTCGGCCACGCGCACAGACTCACTCACTTGCATTCACACACTAAGCTGCCTGAGCTACACTCGACAACCAGATACATCTCACAACACTGTGATTAGGGATGCTACGCTGTTATTTTGACAGATAACGCCATGTGCGTTTGTTTTTATCGACTGGGTGCCTATCTAGGTTACTTTATGTCTCCCCACCTCAGCCGTACTTTCCTGTCGATTGACCTGTTCCCGTCTAAAATTAAGAGTCGCTTCAAATCTGTGTGAAGCTCACTGGCTGGCATCTGGGCCGGCCGCTCGCGAGATTTAATGAAGGCTATTGCGCGTGTGCGTGTGCAGGAGGACCTGCCGTTACGCTGTAAAAAATCCTGGTGAGAACCCTGTATACGTCATATATTTTACAAATAACAAGTCAAACAAAAGAGACATACATTGTAGAATTGTAGTAACTGTGGGCTGACTGATTTACTGATTATCAGTATTTTAGTTTTTACTGATTTACGGTAATAAATCAATTTAAAAATGGCGCTACTTTGGCTTTGAACCTTTATCTCCCTGTGGTCGCTCTGTCTTCTGGAGTGATTTGATTGCTTATACGTCACCAATAAAACTCCTTTAACTTAACATCTGTAAACAAAACAACGTATCAACAAAGGTTTCTGTTAGTTTGTGTTATTCTAAGTTTAACTCCAAGATTTTAAATACTTTCATTTACTGCAAATGAGTATCTACTCCAAATGTCTCACTAATTATCATCATCAGCCTCAATAACCCACAAAACACCCCTCTAAACTCGACCACACTTAGTAGTCCGGTTCCCCCTTCTATAAATTTGCTTGGAATATTCCTCTTCCTGTTTGTCAAAGTGGCCTTCTACCTGGACAGGTTTTGTAGGAGCTCATGCAACAAACATTTTGGGTAAGTGCACTTTAATTTGGATGGATGACACTGAATTAGAGTCTGTTTTAATGAGACTGAGTTAAGATCTGTAGCTGTCATTAAATAGGAAATTATTTCTCAGAATTCACAGAGAAAAGTCTGAAATGTTTGCTAGGTAAGTGTCCCACATGTTCTTTGGCTCAGCTAAAGCTACCTCTCTCCAACTTCTGGATCTCTTGAGTTGCTTGTTGTTAAAATGTCTTGCTAGAGGTGCTGAAGCTCAGAAAGTCTGAGATGTTTGTTCAGAATAAACTCATTCTCAAGTCTTATCTGAACTGTCCTCTTTTGTTTGAACTTTCCCTAAACTTAGGAGTTAATGACAGAGCAGCACATCCAGACTCAGTCTCATTTATGTAGAGGTTAAACTTCAGTGTCATTCATTGATGTTAAAACTGCTGTCCGGAGTTTCCGTTTGTTTTCAATTTATGTATCATTTTTTAACAAAGCTTAAGTGTGTTTGTCTAGTTCGATACTATAATATAAAGTTAGTATAACGCGATATGAAAATTTATTCCTGAGCTCCGCCTTCCTCTCATAGACCCCCATGTTATTCCAAAAAGCGCCGGTCGCTGCCGACCAATCAAGTTCGAGCTTCAGCTTTGTCATGCTGTCAATCAACGGTTACGCGCACAGCAAGAAAGCCCATGTGGAGGTGGGCGAGCTACGCACTACGCAACCGCGCGCACATTTGTTTTGCTTGTGGAGGAGAGAGCATCAGGGCTCAGCAACTTCCAGAAAAGTTACCAATCCCACGGCTTGTCAGGCCAAGAGACTGCAGGACGTTTTTTGGCTCGGGGTGCTCGCGTCGCTCTCCGACCACGGCCTCCATAGCCCAACTGACGGCTTCGTTTAGATGCCCGACCTCTGGAGGAAGATTGGGGCGTCTGGGACATACTCTTCGTCAGAGGAGTCATGCAATTCTGAACTCTAGATAGAAATAAATAAACAATGTAACACATATACACGCGTAAATGCACTAAGTTTGATAAACAACGTCATCGAGAGGGATACACGAGTGTAATCACATATTGAAACTTTACTCGTTCGTCCTAGCAGATTCATGTTATTTTGGTATGAGGACAAGTTAGACTCAATACAGCATTCTAATGTAATTCCTTTATTATTTACTAAATGTACTAAATGTAGAAGAGTGGAAAACAGCAAAACAGGCAAGATGCTGCAGCACTCCGGGGACTCCTGTCATGTACTGCGCGCGTGCACAAATAAAGGGGCGAAATCAGAGGGAGGGAGGGACCAACAGTGTTTTGGGAGACGCTGCGATTCAAACTCCGGACAGCAGTTTTAAAGTACAGTTTTTTAAATGTTTTTTGCACACGCTCCCGACCAAACCAGTCCAGGTGAAGACGATGTGAAGAGAAAGCCCCAGAAGATGAATGTCACACATTTACGTTGGAAATAAATGTTCTTTAATTTGACATTGTCATGCAAAACTTGGATTTCCCTTTAATGATGTTCAAATCTTTGTTGAGTGTTTTGTTGATGTTGGTTTCTAAATATTTTCTGACACTTGGCCCCAAAGATTAAAACCTTTTACGGCTTATGAGCTGCCACAATTCACACATTATCAACTATCTTTCTGACTAAACTAAGATAAAAAGTGAAAAACTGCCCTATTCCTGCATCATGAATGTAAATCTTTTTGGTTTTATATTACAGTAAACTGAATATATTTGGGTTTGACATTTTATAAACCAAAACAAGACATTTTTTTTTAAGTTTATTTAGTCGGGACAGTGCATATTAATGGACAGTACATACATGATGTAATGTAAATATGCTGGAATTAGCATGCATGCTAAATTTCATCTGTAGTCCCCAACAAAAACATAAACACACAATACAATACAAAGAACAATAAGAGACATTGAACATGTGCAAACACGCATATACTCCTAAAATATGGGAGACTATATATAGACATGAACGCCTCGTGTATGTGCAAACGTGCATAAAATAATTAGAATTATTAATAATTACTGGAGAAAGCAATCAACAGATTAATGGACGAAGAAAATGTGTTTTTCCAACATATATGGATGAATTACTCCAACATTACAACATATACTGACAGTCAATAGAAACTTTGAGGTAGAAATGTACGCAGAATTCTACTTGTAGGGGGGTTGTAATTATTCATTGTGGATTTACTGATGATCTGGTGCCCTGGTAGTTGAGATAATGATGAGTTGTCATTTTGTCATGATTCATTGCACATGGGTTGGTCACTTTGGAAAAGTGAACCAAATACACACCAAGCAATACTCAGTGAGTATCTGCACAATTTGAGAATGGGTTTTGAAGGCCTATATAAAGGCCCAAAAAAGGCCACCATTGTTAGTCCAGTGAACAGCATCATGCCGCGTCTATCACATGAACAACGTCTCCGGGCACTGGGTATGGTGGAGGCCGGTTTGAGCTACAGTGATGTAGCCAGGCGTATGGGCTGTTCCCAACCCACAATCAGAAGCCTGGTCCAAAGCATGCGCCGATGGATTGCTGCCTGCATCGAAGCAAATGGAGGCCATACTCGGTATTGACTGTTGTGACTTTGTGCTTGGCAGGTGCTGTTTTCTTTTGTGAAATTCTTTATTTTGAAATCATTCTTGAAACTTTAGATTTTTGTTTCTATATGTCAATATGCTAAACAAATGATTCATATGAAGAAAATCCAGTTTCGGGCTTCAAAATAAAAATTATGTTGAAAAATATGGTCTCAAAGTTTTTAATGACTGTCGGTGTACATTCAATTTTATTTATATAATGCCAGTTACAGCTCAAATTGTCACAAGACGCTTTATTTTTATATTTTTTTGTCCTATTTAAAATATGACAAAGTAAGAAATTTAAACCTCTTGACTAATGCAATTTATTAGTTGGTTTTTAACAGCCTAATCGACAATTAAAATAACTTTCTCCACTAAAACTAATAAACATGAGATAAAATAGAAGGAACAGTTTTAAGTACTGCAGTCCCACGACGGCAACAATAAAGTTTCTCAACAGAAACTAAATCTGCTGGTGGATTCCATTAAAATCCTAATAAATGATAAAGTGTGATACTAAAGGTTTGTGGTGCTAAAAATGTTAAAGTAAAGATATCAAGTTGAACATCTGGATGGAGGTTGATAAAGTTGACCTTCCTTCATTTCTCTGGAGCCGACTCCATAGATTTTAGTGATGCTGGTTAAAGACCTGCTCTTCTCGTCGTCTTCCTTCTAGTCGCTGTAAAAAGTCACTCCATCCTCGCCGACTTCAACACCTCTTCATGAAAACTTGTTCTGCCTCCGACCTCATGGAAACTCAAGAAACTCGGGAAAACTCGTCGAGACTCACATTTTCGAAAAACTCGTCGGTCAGGGGAAGGTGTGGTGGGTGGTGGGGGAGTAGAGTTGGGTGGTGGGGGGAGGTGGAGGAGGTGGGGGAGTAGAGGGGGGAGGCCGCCACCCACCTCCCCACCTACTCTCCGCCCTGACTCCACCCAGACTTTGCTTTGGCTCCACCCATGTGGTCACTTTATTAGGAACAGAAACTATGAGGACAAAGGGACGACGAGTTTATTTCTTTTTAACTGATCTGTAGCTCAGTGAGTTAAAGGTGTGCCTATGGAGCTGCAGGTTGCTAATTCAAGACCAGAGCCTTCTTAATTTTTTTTTAAAAACTTAGACAAAGACAGAAAACTACCAGTGGTGGGTTTTGAACCTGCTACCTTCTGCTGGATAACCTCTCTTCTTCCCCCCGGAGCTACTTGCTCACTAATTCTTCTTTTTTTTGTGTATTTATCATCTATTTTTTGCCGTTTTTGAGGCTTTTTTTTAAAAACTTGAGTCTTGACCGTTTTTCTCAGGAGGTTGGACTTCAGCCTTTGTGCTCGAGGGTTGAACCCTCAGTTCCAAGACTTTCCAAAGCCTCCAGACCTCCCGAGTTTTCAGGACCTGAGCTTTCACACAGTCTGAGGGCTGAAATTTTCTAAATCCCACAGTAGATGTCTGTTAGATTTAACTTTCAGACAGTCCAAGGACTGATATCTTCTAAGTTCCTGACCAGTTCTCTGTTAGTTTGAACCTTTCGACAGTCTGAGGGCTGAAATTTAAGAAGTTCCTGAGTAGATGGCTGTTAGTTGGACCTTTAGACAGTCTGAGGACTGAAGTTTTAAAAGTTTCTCTGTACTTTTTTGTTAGTTTAAACTTTCTGGTTAACAGAAACCTTAAAACTTGTGACCATGAGTCTCGATTTCACATTGAGACTATCGATCTGAGTTCTTCTCAGACCTTCACCTGTGGGTTCTTTAGAAATCCTGAACAAACTTTGATTCTCTTCACTGAACAGTAAAGTTTGTGGAGATCAGAAGGTAATATTAATTTGATCGATGCCTTCAACTACTAGTAGACTTTATCTGGAAAGCAGTTTTCTGAAATGAATTCTTAGGAAATCTGTCCACAATCAAACCAAGAACACAAAAAGAGGAAATGTTTGAAGGAACAACTTGAGGTTTTCATTTCAGAATAAAAAACACTTTAAAACCTTTATCTCTTCTGTTTAATTTGATCTTCTAAAATCTAACTGGTGTCTTTTCAAATGTTTTCTTTCATTTGATTCTTCTAAAATGTTTAGTTTTGCTCTTTTCTCACCTTTTATTCTTTTCTAATGTCTGATTTGATTTTGAAATGTTTTGTCTTTTTTTATCAGCTTATTTGAAAAATTTCCTTTTCTTTCCCAGTGTTTAATGTTTAGACTGAATCTTTAAGGTTTTTCTTTTTTAAATGTTTCCCCACCTTTTAATGTTTAATTTTCTTTTTAAATGCTTCATTGTATTTAACCACGCCTGACGTGTACGCCAGCGGGGTTACTGCATTCGCTTCAGTATCTGGCTGGGTAAGTATGTATGTCCGTTCAGATATCTCTGCAAGTACTGAAGTCAGGATAATCAAACTTGGCACTGAAGATTGGTCTAAGGTCCCCTGCTCAGTTGTGGAGTTAGAGGTCAGCAGATCAAGGTCAAGGTCACAGGGGTTACTGCATTCGCTTCGGTATCTGGCTGGCTGGGTAAGTATGTATGTGTGTATGTCCGTTCAGATATCTGGGCGTGGTTCTGCCATCTACTGAGGGCTGGTCTAGTTTCTGTTTAATTCCTATTTAAAGTTTTATTCTCTTTAAGATTTAATTTTCTAATTCAACATTTCATTTTTTAATTAAATGTTTTGTCTTTTTAAAGGTTTAATAATCTAATTAAAGGTTTTGTATGTTTTTAAATATTTAATGTTCTTCTTGTTTAATTGTATTTTTTGAATGTTTAATGATCTAACATATTTGATCTTTAATGTTTAATATTTTTGTTGATAAAATGTTTGATTTCATAATTACATTTTGTATCATCTGTTTAATTATTTAGTTAAATATTTTGTCTGTTTAATGTAATTTAATTGTATTTAATGTTTAATTTTCTTTTTAAAAGTTTTATTGTATTAAATGCTATTTCCTTTGATTTAATTGCTTTCTGAATGTACTTTATTTCTTTAATCTCTTCTGTCAAGATTTTAACCCCAACCTTAAAAATGAAACAAACCCTTAAATCACAATGAAAATACTTCTGTTGTCACAATCATGAGTTACTCAGTTATTCAGTTCATCAATTCAACTTTATTTGTTTAGCACCTTTCACACTGATGACAAAACTAAACAAGCAAAGAGAAAAAACGATGCTAAAACTATGATTAAAACTCAAAATCATATTTAAAAAAAAAAGATTAAATGTGGTAATAAAATGTGTCTGGGGATGGAGGGAGTTTATTGAAGTCTTCTTGGGCTCACACGGTAAATAATTTAAAATAGAAACTTGATATTCAGTTTAAGGAAACTGGAAACTGCAGAGCAACAGAAGAACCAACAATATCTCCTGTTTTCTCCTTTAATGAGTCGACTCTTCACAACCTGCTCAAACTCTTGGCACAGGACCTCACCACACGGGCCAAGAAGGTTTCCTTCTCATTTCTACTCTGAAGCTCACCTTCTCCTGCTCAAACTGCTGACAAATGTTTCTGCTGCTCTAAAGTCTGGTCTCCAGAACTTCCTAAAAACTCTCAAAGTCCCTTCTGCTGCAGGTTGCTTTGTAGAACTGTTACAGAAAACCTCACTAAACCACATGGAGGGGCCTCAAGATAGTTGTCCAAATGAAACAGTACAAAAACCAAACTAGCACAACCCAGACGCTAAAGTCTCCTGCAACCTACCAGAGAACCTCTTTAAACAGAGAATCAGGACAGGAACGCTTACCTTCTAGACAACCAATGTTGGTTCATAAACAAGAATACAGAATGTGTCTGAGCAAAAACCTCTAAAGACTCACTACAGCCAAGATAAAGACACAACTCAGCTGCACCAAATCCACTAATCACTGCACACATTAGCACCATGTGCTAACTGTGGCTAAAGAACCACATTCACCAAGACAACTATCCAGTACAAAGCCCTAGAAACACATTAAAGACAATTTTACTGCTGAAACTGCAAGCCAGCACCTAAAGAACAAACTACAGCAACAGAGCTGAACAAAGATAATTCAAAGATAATTAGGCATTTTAATAAATGTTTCTAAAAAAGTTTCGTCTGTGCATGCTTTAGTCTAACAAAGACACCTCATGACTGTATAAGCCTTTGGTGTTAGAATATAAAAGCAAATTTCATTACAAAAATAAATGAGTTATAAGAACTGCGACACTGTCCGTAGAAACTCAAACAAAATCTGGATTTTAAAATCATTTATTTTTAAATCCATTCAATGTCAATTTGTTTCATTGTTTAAATGACTAAATATACATTCATCAAACATTTACAGTATTGTTATCAAGCCACAGTACACATTAACAACACATCCAAAGACAGTCTCGGTTGTCTCGCTGCATGACACTATAGCCACAAAAACAAACTCCAAGAAATTCAGGAAAAAAAAAAAAAATCAAATATCTAATTCCTATGACTGCTGCCCCCCGGTAACATTTATTTTTTGTGTCAGTTTTGGAAAATAAAAATAAAAAATGTTCATATTAATCCATATCGTTGTTTGTGTGCTGTAAGGCAGAGCACTATAAACTCACTGCAGAGTGAATAAAGAGAGACAGATAGAGGAGAAACAGTACTTTTCTATATCCTGAGCTATTTCAACAAAGGAAGACTAAGATTCCCTGATACAAGTTAAAATGTCCCTTGTCAATTCAACACAAAACAGACATTCCTAAAGGTAAGCCGACATCACAAATTTACATGACTTCTCTTCCCGGGCCTTGCTCTACAGTTTCAACCATTTTAACTTTTAAAAGTCTGTCTTTTTTTTGGAAAGTGAATCCTTTACTGTTGCTTTTCTAAATGGAACATGAAGCTTCAAATAGCACTCTGTTTTACTTATATCGGATATTTTCCCAACTTTACAGTGACATTTCATGTCTGCAGGACCCTAGTGTGTCACAAACAGCTAAATCCAGCTGAAGACACTAAAAGTTTACAGTTCTAAAAGTGTGTGCTCGAGTCAAGTCTTTTTCTTTTAATCTCTGGTGTTTTATGGCATTTACACACACTAAGGCACACATTGTTTGTGGTTAATCCCCGAGCATATCTGGGATCTCCAAGTCCCAGGAATTTGCAAGGTGAAAAACTGAGCTGCGGTGAATGAATTCCGCGTGTGGTTCTGACATTCTGTGACCAGATATCATAAGTAAGTAGAGGCAGCTTGAAGGTCTGTGATCTACTCGTGGCATAAGAAATGTTTGGTGAGTTAGTACAACGTAGCAGCGAGTGAGGAGAGAAAAGTCAAGACAAAAAGCACGACAAAAATCAGGCTTATAAAACAATATATACGGCATTTTCATTACTGCGTCATAGTTACCGTAATAGCATGTGATGTGATGGCAAATCATGAGTGCATTCAGTTTGTCCGTTAACTAACAGAGATGTGATGTGTGAAAAAAAAAAAAATACAGGTTTGCTTGCTTTTCAAGATGAGGAGGCAACTGTGGAGCATTTCTGATAGTAACAATACAATTCTGTGCATATATTACCCTATTTGTTTTCTGATGTGCGACCTGAGAGAAGAGTATAAAAGGAGATCAGTATTGTGTGATCAGTGCCAAGCTGGAGCTTCGTGCGATAAATGAGCTTTTCATCGTATTCAGAGTTCATGGAGGTCAGGGCTTAATCAACCACCCAAAGTTGTGAGCCCGTACAGCCCTGCACAGCCCTCGTATGCTGTAAGTTCAAATCATAAGAGCTTAATTTAACAGATAAATGAAGTACAGTTGAAAGGAACTGAGAACATAGTACAGCCTTGATGGTTCTCTATCTAAAAAAAAAATGCAATCAATCAAAGGAATGTCCCCAGTGGGATTCAGATCTATGGATATCTAGATTACCAGTTGCCCTGTTACACCATAAGTCTATTTACATTGCACCCTTTAATCGTGCAATTTCAAATAAACAATTATCAGATTTAGTGATACATATGTACTTTAGTATAAAAATATGATCCAATTCAATTAAAACACAAGTATGTGGCATTTAAGCAAAAAAGAACATACAGTACATAACTACATTTACTGTAAAATTTCAGACATTTCAAAGTATTTACCAAACCGAGGAATACAAAAGCTGATCATCATTAGTACCTTGTATACCTCAAGAGTTAAAAGCTGGGACAAAGCAGTCAATGTGATCATTTCAGCTATGTACAGTACACTCTGTTTATACTATCTGATGAAACTATAAGCACAAGGTCCATTTCTCGGGCGTGAATTTCAATAATCTCATCATGATTCTGAGACTATTTGGTTAAACGGGGGAAAGCATTCTCTCACAAGTTCACATATATTTACCGTAATCCAAACTATCAGACATGCATGTTTTCATCATTTCCTTATCAACATTCCCTTACTGTAGGTCTTGCGAGTAGCATGTGCATTTCATACAAAAGGCAGTATGACAACAAAATGCAGGAGTGGCCTTTTCATACGCCTTATCATTGTTGTTAAATGACAAAAATATCTAAATGATACCAACTATATTTGATCAGACTAACTGGAAAAACTTCCGCAGACTCATATTTTATCTGTGTAGGTTCTGATGGACACTTTGTTTAAATTGACAGTCAATTTTTCAGAAACCTCCAGAACAAAACAGAAACATTTCCATTCAAAATAATGTATATCTGAGGATGAAAAACTTCTAATCATAGGAGTAATTGTGTAATATATGAGGCCATACCATTGTAGCTATCTCAGTGGGGGAAAAAATGAATAATTTGTTTGTCATCTTACAAAAAATGTGCAGATAAGACCCCTGAATCTTCATCAGCTGCATGTTATGATACACAACTAGTGAAACACAATGGTAGCTGGAGCCAACATGACTATATCTGTATTATCAATAATAATAGTTTGCTTGATTTGATTCACTGAGTGAACAAAGTTCTAGCTTTATGTCTGCCTGCGTTAAGGTTGCAATGCAAGATAAAGGGTATCTTAGCATTAGCCCAATAATATCAGGACACAAAACACTGTGGAGTGCCAAACAGTTGCGCAAGTGTTTTGGGAAAAAGGCATTTAACAGAGGTCCGGTACAAAAATGTCAGGCGTGTCTGTGCTTCCAATGTACACAGTGAATCTCTGACTGTGTCTTGAAGAGCACCAGATTTTCTCCTTTTGCTACCTTATTTTAAAGAGTTGAATGACTATTGCCTGTACAGTTTATGAACAAGTTGAAAAATAAGTGAGACTAATCCATGGCAAATTTTGATACTGTCTTATTAGGAAGAGAAAGGCGACGGAAAGATAAGATAATGAAACTTTCCAGTATCATTACAAAGTATGGCTTCAAGGACTTACAGTACACATGAATGATTATATTCAGGAGCCTGGTGACACCACAGATGTGTCTGGTTATAAAAAGGTGAGAAAACATGCTGAAGGGCTGGTGCATTAAGTACCATCACCACTTTTTATTGACAGCCAATTCAACCAAAGCTGCCTTGCTTTAAAACTGCATCGTTTCTGTTGTTGCTGCCATTGAAGTCATTTGGGTGTCGTTAACTCTACGTATATATGGCTCTTTGCTCTCCGACATCAGTATAAAAATTTATATTCAAACATACTGCTGGAGTGGCAATTATCAAGTTAACTTTCTTTCCTCATTTTAGGGCTCGTAGACGATAACCAAGGAGGTCACCTAAATTTTCATTTAGAGTTTGGTCAGAGATTGCATACACTGGTATCTAGACAGGGGCTCAAACAGCTGTACTAGTATATCACATCTCATCTACAAGATTTTTCTGCCTGCAAAGGTCCACACGATGGAGTGGAGAGAACCGTGCCAAGCCAAGAGAACCATCGGCCTCCAGTCGGGGGCCTGAACTAGTCCTCTTGAGGTGACCACAAGCCAAAGCTAACTGTTGCTGCATTGGGGGTGGTGGGGTCAAGTAGTTCAACCCTAGCTTATGGAGGACTACTCCTCTTCTTATGTCCCTGACAAAACGGAGATGGTTTGTGGTGTTCCTCTCTGGGTTTATTCCTCCACAATCTTCAGTACATGTCTCTATAGATTTCCTGCAGGAGTGGGTGCAGTGAGGTGTCCTCAGTCTTTTTGATCTCCTGCACCAGCTGCGCATGCTCAGTGACTAGCTGCCGGAGGTCAGCCAGTTTCTGCAGTAGCCGGGGGAAGAGGAAAGTGTCATCAGGGTGATTGGCCAGCAGATGGAGCTGCAAGATCTGCACAATGCTCTCCTGCATCGTCTCAATGTGTGCCACGTTCGCCAGGCCTGGTCGGTCTAAGCACAGAGGAAACACACAGAATAGAATATTTACACATTCTTTAGTTTATGTAACATGCACACATTTGTCATAAAGAGCAAAAAACAAACCATATTTTCCCAACATTCTCACCTCCACAGCAGATGATCGCGGCCACGAACAGAGCCAGGTCACTGTCATCCAGCTCCAGCGCATTAAACTTCATGGCAAACTGGAACTTAGGCTCCATCATCTCACTGAAGGGGCGCCGCAGGCTCTTGAGGAACTCCCGGGTGATGAAGCCTGAGCCATACGCTACAAGAAGCCCGTCTTTATTCATGCTGGAGGCGAGCATGGCAAAGAGGGCTTCGTACACTCCGTATTTTAAAAGAGTCACCTGATCATTGAGGTCCAGACTCGAGAACCCAGGGACGGACTTTGCAAACTCTGTGAGCTCTGTGACGGTTTCCACGGATGTGCACTGGCAGCAATGAAAAATCCGCACTTCTACTTCCCTGTCCTTCAGCACTCCTGCGGAGCCGACCATCTTGGCCACCAGTGTCTGCTCTGCCAGCTGGAGGGTCTCCATGTCGTGGATGACGAAAGGCTGTGGATATCGAAGACAGACACATTCTTATGAGCTAGCAGTGCAGTGTCTGGCTAAAAACATAGGTTTTCCAGTGGAGGCACAACACAGGCGGTACAGTGCGTTCTGTGATTTTGTAGCAATAAATAAACCTGACCTGACTTGACTACATAAACGTGGAAAATGCCGAATCAGCAAACCTCTCTTCATGAATAACTGACTGATTGGGGTGTTTACACATCATCTGAAATGAGAGGAAAGGCCAAGCTCAGAGCCCTTATTGACACCTGAATATTTCCACGACGGCACAATTACCCTGCTTGGCTCCGCTGCTGCATAATTATAGATGTCACTCATAAAATTCAAAAATAACTGCTCTAGAAGTAGAGGCACATTAATGTTGAAAGAAAAACAGCATCAGACCCAGTAGAGCTTTATGGTGAAAAACTAAAAATGTCAAAAAAAAAAAAAAAAAAGGAAAGGGAAACACTGAAAACTGTGGCCCAGGGTAATAAACATTCCTGTGGGGGGAAAAAAAAGAAATGTAAATACAGAAACTCAATACTGACACTGGAGGTAGGTAATAGGCGTTTCTAAGCTGTGTCACCGTTCCCACAGTGGACAAATTACATCATCTGATGAGCTGCAACACCTGCTGCTGCACATCATGTCAGTGCTCTGACTCGTGTATGTTGCTCTAATGGTAAGCCAGAGTAACAAGGGAAGGTATGAGGGGCATGATGTCGAGCCGTTTAATTTTGTACTTCTATGTCAACACTTCTACCCTCTGATAATATGCCTTTATTTGATAGTAGTTGTTATGACAGATAGGAAACGTGGGCAGCGGAAGGGGTGTATGTTAAATATAGTTTACAAAAGACACATAATCTAATAACACATATAAATGAATGTAAAGTTTTAAAATGCTGCAATATAACAAATTGTGCAAAGTAAAGACTTCACTAGGCAACTATGAATTAATGATTACTACACTAAAATTCAGGCAACATGTTTTGAGAGAATAGAGCTGTCAATTATTCATATACCAGGCTGTATTACTTCAGGTAATAGCCATAATATTTTGATACTGAGGGTATAAAGAGATAGCGATTTTATAGTGTTGAATGGCCTTATGTGCTTCACTGCACAGGTTTACTTTTCCCTATGATTTACTGCCTCATATAATGACCTATTCAGCTGTTAAAAGTCTCTCTTTGTTCATTGATTAAAACCATAAAACTCTTCTCTGTATATCAAAGTTACATATTTAGAAGTTTATTTAATGGGAAAAAAAATCCATTCCTGTCCTAAAATAGCTTAGAATGGCTTTATATGTTAATTCCTTTAGAATACGTGGGTTTATGTAGCGTCTTCCTCTTTCCACACATTGACTTCAGTGCTCACTGCAACCTAAACACACCTGCTTACTTATGACTCTGCTACAACTGCTCCATGCTACACAATGGTGAGTTGTAATACTGGAGTAATTTAGTCATAACATGCTCAAAACAGAAATCAATTTTGTATATATATATATATATATATATATATATACAAAAGAGAGAACTCATGCAATATATATATACATACATACACACATACTGCTCAAAAAAAATTAAAGGAACACTTTTTAATCTAAGTATTGCATCAAGTCAGTCAAACATGTTGGATACTGATCTAGTCAAGTAAGTAACTGAGGGGCTTTTTAGTCAGTTTCAGCTGCTTTGGTGTTCATAAAATTAACAACAGATGCACTAGAGGGGTAACAATGAGACAACCCCCAAAACAGGAATGAGTTTACAGGTGAAGGCCACTGACATTTTTTTCCTTCCTAATCTTTTCTGACTGTTTTTCACTAGTTTTGCATTTGGCTAGGGTAAGTGTCATTTCTGGTAGCATGAGGCGATACCTGGACCCGACAGAGGTTCCACAGACAGTCCAGCTCCTCCAGGATGGCACATCAATGTGTGCCATTGCCAGAAGGTTTGCTGTGTCTCCCAGCACATTCTCAAGTGCATGGAGGAGATTCCAGGAGACAGGCAGTTAGTCTGGGAGAGCTGGACAGGGCTGTAGAAGGTCCTCAACCCATCAGCAGGACAGGTATCTCTTCCTTTGTGCAAGGAGGAACAGGATGAGCACTGCAATAGCTCTACAAAATGACCTCCAGCAGACCACTGGTGTGAATGTCACTGATCAAACAATCAGAAAGAGATTTAATGAGCGTGTTCTGAGGGCCCAGCGTCCTCTAGTGCCCGCTGTGCTTGCTGACTGGCACCGTGGAGCTCGGCTGGCAACACAGGAATTTGCAAGTCCACCACTGGTGCCCTGTGCTTTTCATAGATGAGAGCAGGTTCACCCTGAGCGCATGTGACAGACATGAAAGGGTCTGGAGAAGCCGTGGAGAACGTTATGCTGCCTGTAACATTGTTCAGCATGACCGGTTTGGTGGTGGGTCAGTGATGGTGTGGGGGGGGAGGCATATCCATGGAGGGACGCACAGACCTCTACAGGCTGGACAATGGCATTCTGACTGTCATTAGGTATCAGGATGAAATCCTTTGACCCATTGTCAGACCCTACATTGGTGCAGTGGTCCTGGATTCCTTCTGGTGCACGACAATACCCAGTCTTATGTGGGAAGAGAACTCATGCAGTTCCTGGAGGATGAAGGAACTGATGCCATTAGCAGGCCCCCATGCTCACTTGACCTGAATCCAATAGAACACCTTTGGAACATTATGTTTTGTTCCATCCGACACCATCAGGTTGCTCCTCAGACTGTCCAGGAGCTTAGCGATGCCCTGGTCCAGTTCTGGGAGGAGATACCCCAGGACACCATCCGTCGTCTCATTCAGAGCTTGTCCCGGCATCGTCAGTCATGCATACAAGCACATGGAGGCCATACAAACTACTGAATACCATTTTGAGTTGCTACCAAGGAATTTTAGCAAGATGGACTAGCCTGCCACATCAGTTTTTCACTTTGATTTTGGGGTGTCTTGAATTTAGCCCTCCTGGGGGTTGATAATTTTCATTCCCATCAAACAATGTGGCACTTTTCATTCCTAACACATTATCCAGTCCCTATCAATTCTAATATCCAGTTTGTTTTTCCCCCGTATTGAAATATGATGTATTTTCAAAGTGTTCCTTTAATTTTTTTGAGCAGTGTATTTATTGTTATAGGAAGAGGTATTTAAGTTAGCTTAATCTCACCTACTTAACTCTTAAGGGTGGTATGAGGCAGAGCTGCTCTGCGAGTCCATGGCAGTAACACACATAAAATATATTCAAGACTTGTTCCTTCATAGTTGCAATTTTAAGTGAAATATTTTCAGATTAAACTGAGTGGAAAAAATATCTGGGTATAAATACAATGATTAGCCATTGTTAATATACAGCTGTTTCTAACCTTAACTCTTGGTTAAAGCACTCTTTTTTATCAAAAATGTTTGCAACAGCAAACCACAAACTGCCTTCAGAAATCACCGACACCTACAGCTAAAGGTGTCCTTGACGTTTCCGACACTAACAACTACTATCTACGGTAGCATTCAGTTCAAAATACTGGCTTTCACAGGCACATAAGTGCAATCACGAGGTCTTGTTATGAGGCTGGCAGCCAGGTATGGTTTGAACATGAAACCCTGTCTCTCCCTCCTGCCCCACTTGGCAGCAGTGCTTCTCAAAGATTTTGATGAAGGCCATTGGGACAAAGTCAGAAATTTCAACAAAACAAAACACTTAACTTAGTCTTTAGAGTATCATCCCATCAACTGTTCTGTATGCATTCAAAAAATTATAGCAGAACAAAGAAAATATTGGTAACAGTTACAATTTCTCAAGGGCACTCACACTCTTTCCCCCCCAAATGAACTAGTTAGTCTATCATATTCTGGTAAAACCTGCTCAGACAACAAAATTGATTTTTGATGTTCACAAACCTGAGCCAGCTCTCACACAATTATGTGTCAGCACTACGCCCAGATGCTGAGATGACAAAATGTTCTGGCTTGGTTGCAAGTATCGAATGAATCTATATACACTAATGACAGAGACTTTTCCTATTTCACAGCAAAAGCATCTTCAGCTGTACAACAAATTTCAAACATATTGTTTGCTTAACTTTAAATGATGACAAGATGTGAGGAGTAAGAATTTTTAAAAATGTACCAGTCTTATGTTGGCATTCATACATACAGCTCTGGCAAATAGTACAATATGACTTTGATGGGAGGTTAACAGTTGTACTCATTCATCAGAAGCTTTGATCTCCATGTGCAGTGGGGAAGATCTGTATTTGAACATACACGTGCACTTGGACTGACCTGTTCCTCTTGACCCATTTCACACCTACATGCACTCATCTATGGAATTCACAACATCTCTGAGTTGCAGTCTCTGACCCTCCCTTTTTTAACCCCCTTTTCTTTCCCCAGATGAAAAGAAAGTGAAAGAAACAAAGATGACTGGGAATCTTTTTTAGTAAGATTGGGAACGGGTGATGAAAAGAACATGCAGGGAGTGAGGAGGTGAGGGGAGAAGTGATGTGCTCATACACTGGCTCTTTATATCGTTTCTATGCAAACAGACGTCTCCTTGTCCGGCTTGTGTTTTGGCTCACGCTGCTGATTGAGCAAGTTATTTCTGTCACTGGCTGGCTGCATGTAATCTCTGAGGTACGGACTGCTGGGTCATATTGAGACATTAGTTTGATTGCAAATTTTGAATGTGCTCAGAATGAGATTAAAATCACTCCAACGGGGAAGAAATAAATTAAAAGTTGCAAGACAACATGACCTTGGCCTGTGAGGAAACTCTGGTAATGAGAAGAGCCATGAACATGCAACCCACACACGCAACGCCTTTCACTCACCAACCCAATACTCTTAATCAACGTACAGGGGTGCTGGTCTTGCCCGTAAGAATGGTCCGAGCCTTGGCCTTGTTCATATTAAAGTTCTTTAGGTAGGCCTCATAAATCTGCCTGGCCAGGGTCTTCTGGTCTGCTAGCTGGGGATCTTCCACCTCCCTGTCCCCCGTCACCATCTCCGCCTTTAGTTTTAGCTTTTCTGACTGGGGCATCCTACCAAAGCGGATGGCTGTGGAGAGAAAACAGAAAGTCAAAGTAAGTTGGTTTTATAGCAAACATAAAACTGTCAAGTCACACAAGAATTTACAATGCCATAGAAACATAACACATAAAATGCAAAGTAGCATAAATACCAGGTTAAACAATAATATGTGTAAACAACAACACCACACTAAAAAAAAAAAAAAAAATCCCAGAGAGAACTGTGTAAGAGCATGCACAACGAGTACTTCAAACGCAACTGGTTTTGGAAAACTCTACACAGATGCCTGGCTAAGTAAAGCAGTTCCAAGCCAACATATCAGTAAGGACAAAAAAGAAAAAAGAAAACACTGGACTTATCCAAAAGCTATTAAAACAACCCAAAAGACTCGTGGGGAAATAGCAATAAAATGTCCAAAAATACCCCTGCAAAAAGGACTGTTTGGGCTATTCACAGGCTTATTCTGCTCAGTGACATCTGGTGCCAAAGCCTTATATCTCCAAATCTATGGATCTGAGAACATTCTGTTGTGTTCTAAACAAGACTTTTCCATAGTATATAAGGATGATATCATGAGTCCAGGTGGCATCACAGATTAATGTCCTACGGCAGACCACAAACCCAGATAAAAATATATACGACAACTAAGAGAAAACATAAATGAGACTGATTTTAAAGAGTGACTTGAGTCTGCGTGATGAACTCAAACAAAGAAGTGACGTAATTTGTATCTGGTATTTCTCAATGTCAGTATAAATGAATTATCTTGCAGCTGCACCAAAATGAAGATCCAGACTTTAATTTTAAAGTCAAAGAAGTTAAATCCTTGCTTCATACAGATGATTTCATTCTTCTGGGTTTAACAGAAACATCAACTAGATTTCCTAGCAGACAATAGAATAGATACAATAAATCTACAGCAAAGAAAACAAAGTGTCAGAGCAGTTTCCCATTGAAGGTACTTTCACAGACAAGGACGCCCACTTCAACATGCAAGAGGTTTCATCCTGACAGTGAATGCATCTAAATAACTTCTTATAGTAGAAAATAAGAATGGAAACGGAATCTACAACTAGTCAACATCAAAAGGCAAACTGAATTCCCTTTTTATGCATTACAAGCACAGGCTACTACTAAAGTGGGCATCAGTTGAGTGAAATGTGGTTCAACAACACAGAAGAGTTGTTTTTCTTAGAGAGTATGCTTCATCTCTCAGACAGCCTGATCCCATTTGACTAATGTGATTAGAGGTGAACTGTTTTTAACCCCACATTGCCAGTTTAAACGGGCAGAAGCTGGCGCGCGCACACATCTAAATACAACCGTATACCTCACCGAAAACACAACATCCAGTTGCACCAGCTGCCTGCTTCCAAAGGCATAAAAGAAGATCCGATTTCCCCGTTTTCCCTCCCACCGATGAAACAAATCCTTGTATGCTGAGCGGGGATGCAATACGCAGCTAGCAGACAGCATGAGGGCCCATTAGATTACTGCTCACAAAGTGGATGGATCATCTGAAGCTGGTAAAGCTCCACAGCGGGAACCGGACAGGAGCCAAATCTAATTAAGATGTGGGGAAGTGATTGATGCTGAGCTGAGCATAAGTCCAATTCCTAAGAGCCGGTGTGAAGGGGTAAGTGT
Organism: Acanthochromis polyacanthus; assembly: GCF_021347895.1. Taxonomy (NCBI): domain Eukaryota; kingdom Metazoa; phylum Chordata; class Actinopteri; family Pomacentridae; genus Acanthochromis; species Acanthochromis polyacanthus. The sequence goes on along the minus strand of NC_067120.1, from coordinate 17,158,679 downwards.
GCGACTCAAGTGGGGAAGGGAGCTAAAGGCGGTCAGGGGGACAGTCTGTCGGTCCGTCAAATCATCTGTTTCAGTGCTGCTAAATCATTTTAATATGGGACATCCGGAATGGTTAGGTTTAACTGTACACTTAATTAGTCGTCAATACAAACCTCCAGAATTAGACGTGTTGTGGTCCTGTGATATCTGAGACCACCAGATCTCAAAAGATCAGGTTGCACTGGTTTCCAATGTCCTTCCTCCCTCTCTACAGTTACATTTAGGTCCATGAAACTCAATACACATATACCATAAGAGGAAGTGCAGCTGACAGAAATACTATGACTGCTGAGCATGGAGGTAGTATCATCATCAAAATCTAAGCTATGTCTTAAGTCAATAACTCAATGAGACTCTTTCCTCTGTCCAGTCAAGTTCACTATCACCAGTATGGAAAATCTGCAAAGTATGCACAGACTTTATGTGAACTCATTGATTGCACTGACCTTTTTAAACCCTCTGACAGAAAGACACCATCAATACCGAAGCATAACCTGAAATTTCTGTATTTCAAAGAACAAAAAGGAAACCTAACAGAAGGCTTTCAGAAAATCTGTGTTGTGTTCAGGGTGTTTACATCTGTGGCATGTGCAGGTGAATTCAAAAAGTAGATATTTTGTTCCTCTAACAGATGTACAGTGCCTATGAAAAGTATTCATCATCACATCCACACCATCCTCATCAAGAAGCATGGTGGCGGAACCATCATGGTGTGGGAATGTTTCTCGGCAGCAAGCCCTGGAAGATTTGTGCAGGTAGAGGGCAATATAAATGAAGCAAAAGATGGGGAAGTTCTGGTATAAGACAACCTTATGCAGTCCACAAGAGATTTGCAGTTTGAAACAAGATTTCCAGCAAGGCAATCACCTGAAGCATACAGCCAAAGCTACTAAGAAATGGTTTAAAGATAACAAGCTTAAGGTTCTGGAGTGGCTGAGACAGAGCCCAGACCTCAGCCCAGTGGAGAATTTGCAACAGTCTTGCAGAGACAAATGGAGTAAAACTGCAGTGTCCGTATGTTCAAAGCTGATCGAGGCTAATAATTACAAATGTTGGTATGCTGGTTCAGACACGTTTCAAAATATTACAAATGCACTCATACCGGGTTTTGCAAAAGTTCTGTTACACGGTTTCATGATCTTTAGAGACGTTTACATGTCGGAGTGAAAAATTCCATTAAACAAACTGAAAGTTCTACCTTATAGGCAGGTGTCATTAATACAAATTTGTTCTCCGGTGAAGTTGTATCAAGATGGAAGTCAAAAGAGTTGAGATATCTGCTCTCCTTCATGCTGGCCACAAGAAGTCTGACAGAGCCAAGCAGCTGAACATCAGCCGGATGACCGTCCACAGATTCGCGGAGAGGCTCAAGAATGGTGAAGATCTTTCAGATGATCTTTCAAGAATGGTGAAGACCTGAAAGATCTTCACCATTCTTTAGCCTCTCCGTGAATCTGTGGACGGTCATCCGGCTGAAGGAGAGCAGATATCTCAACTCTTTTGACTTCCATCATGATACAACTTCACCGGAGAAAAAAAATTGTATTAAGGACACCTGCCTATAAGGTAGAACTTTCAGTTTATTTAACGGAATTTTTCACTCCGACATGTAAACGTCTCTAAAGATCATGAAACCGAGTGTAACAGAACTTTTGCAAAGCCCGGTATTTGAACACTTTCAGAGGAATAGAAATGATTACGATAAAACACTGGATTTCTTTCAGTCTCAACATAAACAGAACTGTCAGGAATAGCAAGCTATTGAATGTGCTGTTCTTGCACAAGTATCATCGGTGAATAAGCAATATTAATGAAAACTACTTCAGATATTTTAGTCTCAAAGCTGGTCCTTCTTCATTTTCAGAGATCAGCGAGATCCACACGTTTGTGAGCCTGAAATAACATGATCGGGTGGACAAATCCACAAAGTCATGCAATTTCCCTTCCTGTTCACATATCTGCACCAAATGGGTCAAGGGGGTTCAGTCAATACAACTATAATGCGATGTGACTGTAGCAACGCTAAGACAAGAAAGACCATGTACTGAAACTGCACGGGCTGAAGATCTAACTGTAAAACACCAATGGTTCAAAGTGGCATATTTTGGAGAACACACACAGCCCAAATGAGTTTTCAGTCAGTGGCTTGTCTTAACATGCAACTCAACACCCAATTGTGATGTTAGAGCTTTTTTGTGCTAATTATGTGCGTATGTGGCTCATCTAGTTGTCTTGGCAAACTGTGCATATGTGGTATTCTGTTAAGTAATGTGTGTTTACAAGGAACAAGAACCATGGATGTTTGTCTGTGCGCGTGCGTATGTGCTTCTGAGGCTCAAGTATTGCCCAGACCTGCCGTTGTCTGTGCTCTGTAGGACTCACCATTGTGGGACATGCCCACCGACAGGCACTTCTGGAAGCGGCAGTATTGGCACTTGTTGCGGTTCTTTTTTTGGATTTTGCAGCGGCGCTCACACTTGTCATACTCCAGCTTCAGACGGATGGTCCGTCGAAAAAACCCCTGGAGGAATGAGGTGGGGAAACATTATGTAAATACTGCTCACAAGAACCAAACACAGCACTACCGGTAATGTTCTGACATTTATTTTATCTGTAGCAACAGAAACTATTACAAATCTACAAACAAGATTAGAACAAATGTTTCACTCAGTGGAACATTTGTTTAATAAAGCTAATAAACCTGAAAAGTGACTGGTATAGTAAATTACCTTTAATAAACTCAGCTGCTATGCAACCAGTTTCAGAGAACAAACTATTGACCAACTTGTGGCATTAGAAAAAGAGTCATTTGTTCACATATTAATGGTGAATGACAATATCAGATGCTTTGTTGCACCACTGGGGACTCCCTGCTTACACAACTCTGACAAAAAAAAAATTGCAGCTTTAGTGAGCAACACTTGGACCACATGGCACATCTGTGGTTGGATGGAGGGTAGAAAATCGTCTGGGGAATTACCCAACAACACATTAAGCCATGCCTGATAAAAAAAAAATTCTGTCTTATCAGAGGGTGTCACAAAGTGTGCCAAAAATACATACAGACACCCACACACAGTTTGAAAGACACACAGAAGGACACAGAATGCAGATTACACAGACATGCTACAACCATGTGAGCACATGTTAAGTAACTCCAGCTGACTTTCACCTACTAACCTCTTGCCTGACACATACACACAAACAGGCATAAAACCAGGACAACAGCCCAAAATTTCAGTTTTGTCCAAATATGCTTCATGCAGACACTTCTATCCACGTAACAGAGGAAAATCTGCACATGGGAAGGTGTAAAAGCATGTCTATGCGAGTGTGTTAGGAAAATTTTTAACAATTGCTGACAACCAACTCCCTTACTGGTCTTAAAATCAATTTTCCCAATCAGCTTTTCACAGTAAAAGAGTGACCTACAGTGTATGAACAATTTTTACACGTGACATTTGCGTTGTGTCTGTGCTATTATCAGTGTATTGAAGTGAGTCAGACTTTGGGAGATAATGCAATATCAGGCATTTCTGTGAAAAAAAAAATCAAAGTTAAGCAAAATAAGCATCAGAATGTAATTCCAATTTCAGTGGGGATTGACTGTTACAATATGAATAGAAAAACAATAGTAACACCATAAGCCATTGTCCTTAACAATAACCGTGATTATGGACTATTTAGCCATAAATATTTAGTGTCCTAAAGAAATCTACAGTTTTTCAGAAGCTTTAACGTCTCAGTTTGTGCCAATTTGTGAAAGTCAAGTTTTTCACCTTGTCGACATGTCCATCTGATGGTTTTTAAAATGTTTTAAGACAATTCATGAGTGAAATAAGCAGTCACTCCCATGGTTGAGAATTTCCACCCTGAAACTCCAGCGTTCCCTAAGCAGTCTCAAAAATACAGATTTAGACTTTTGTGGTTTCATATCGAACACACTTGTGGAACCAATCCTGTCAGCTGGCAGGTGGGACATCCTGTAGCATTATCCTTTATCAGAATTAGTCTCCAATTCAAACATGAATGACTGAAATATTCCAATATGACAAAGATCTGGAAATTCTAAAAGGGCGAACAGTGTAGGAGCCCTTTTAAGACAGGATATAATTATTTCCACAGAAGAACTTCTAAAGATGAAACTCTAGAAGACAGAAATTTGTTTTTAGGCGTTTCATCAACGACTTAATCCTTTATTTCCCATCATTCACAGTCACTCTGCACACAGTTATAAGGGTTATCAGGGTTCTGTTTCTTCTCAATGTGACAATCAACAATATTTTCCAGCTTAAAGAGAAGTCAACAACAAATGAAACACGTAATTTTACCAAATAAGGCGCACAATGGTTCATAAGGGCAACAGAGAATACTACGGTATTTCTTTTCTTTGTTTAAAAAATTCTAACTTCAGCTGATTGAAGTTATGTTAGGCCACTTCTAACAGATGCACTTTGACATAATTCGCTTCTAAAGGCAGGTGTTAAGCTCAATAAATTAACCTTGACTTTTCTGATAAGCTGTTGCTTGCTCATTTTACAACTTTACAATGTCACCCAGCATAAATGAAGCAACTCTTTGTTGGCCGGCCAAGACCTCTAATGTTGATACTTCTGAATTTGATGCATGGATGCACAGTAATGCACATACTAATGTATATAACCATATACTGAAACTACGTGAAAAACCAAGAAACAATAATTACACTACTACACAGTTGCACACCCCAGTGAGCTGCTACTCAGACTGAATTTAAGTTTTGCTTCTGGAAATTCATGCTCCCTTTCGTGACCGACACATTTAGTTGGAACATATTGTATTCACAGAGGGGAGGTCTCGGATGGTTTCTTTTTTCAGTGGCTATTTTTACATATTTTTCCCCCCATGAGTAACTACATATAGACAGAAAATAAAGAAATGCAAAAGAAACAAAATATAAAAGCAGACAAAACAAAGCTGGCACATCAACATAGGCTGAAAAACATAAGGACTAACACCTCAAGTTACGCTATCTTTGTCCTTTGGTGCCTCTTTAAAACAGCCTTGGGTTGTTCTTCAACACAACTGGTAAACAATTAACTAAAAGATTATTGAACCACCACGTGTGAAGGCCGAGCTTGATTTTTTTTTTTACGCTTTTAGGAGTTACCATTAGTCACAAGACACGCTGCCTCTGGGTTCGGCATGTCCTACTTTCTCAGAGTTATACCTTAAATTATGATTTACTGTATTGTTAGAATCTGGTTAATATGCATGCGAGGAAGAAGGAGTGGATATTGACAGAACTTCAACCAAAAGAGAAAGTAAGTGAGTAATACATGGTTTAAGATGAGGTGACAAGGGAGATCAGGGGAGGCCATTTGCTCATTCTTCAATGCCTTCATTGGTCAAGCATTCTCCGACATCTCAAATACAGACAGAAGTACTAAGTTCACTGCGTAATGTATACATTCAGTTTTCGGCTCACCTTGCAGCCCTCACAGGCGTGGACTCCGTAGTGGTAGCCCGAGGCGCGGTCAGCACACACTCGGCACTCCAGATTGAGTGATGAGGAGGAAGATGAGAACTCGTCTTGGCTCGTTGCCATCCCATAAACCACTGACGATGGGCTGGATGCTGGTGTCAGGGCATCTACAGAACACAAGCATGTGGGTGGTTAAATGTGACCCTGACCCTGATTACTGTTACTGCTAAATGGATAGTCAGTAAAGTGACAAGTCTGTTGAAGATATTATCATAATTTGAATTTAAACAGTAAGGAAGAGAAGATTATTCAGCCATGTTAAATCAACTTTAAGGATCTGTTTCTAAAAATTCATCCCACATCTAACACTGTGCTGGCGAGTCGTCTTCCAGAACTGATAATCCGATTAGCATACCCAGTTCAGACAGTGGCTGATCAGTTGCATGAAGATGAGAAAGTATACAGGAAGTTTCATTCTTTATATCTTTAATTCTGACATCTTTGGATCGTGCAGCTGTGGAGCATTTCAAGAAAGACCATCTAAGTGTGCACTGTTGTTTTCATTTATTTAAGGATCTCTATGATGACGCAACAGCTACAAACACTCTTTAACACTAGTTAATTCTAATCAAACACCTGCCATCATCCTCATTTTTAGTGAAGCTTCACTAAAGTTCACTTCTGTATTTCATACAAGGTGCACACAATTTAATACATTTAGACAAGCATGCCAGTTATTCCCCTATTGTTTTGGCCCACATAATATAGGATACAAGTTGGTCTTGTTACCACTATCAGACAACAAATTGACTTATCATGTCGAGAGATTTGAAGTAAAAATAAAAACCATAATCTGCAGTAATGAAGGAACCTCTACTATTTCATCTCATCTCCCTCTGGCAAAGAACTAGTGAAATTCAAGTACAGTTTGACCTCTTAGCCTCCAACAAAGACAGTCTGTTCCATCACAGCAACTATTTATTCAGCGATATTAACATGACGTCTGTGGTGTGCTGCCTAGCAAATGTGTAACAGTGTCATGTAGTAGTATTACTAAGCTTCCTCGTGGATGACAGGTCACAGGATGTGCCGTGGGTTGCCAGCAGTTTTCTATTTCCAACTTATGAGGGAACATGGTTGGTAGAACTTGCTTGGAACACAAATAGCATAGAGAAAACGGTACAAAACAGTGGCACTAAGTCAAGCCACATGAGTTCAGGTGAGCGACGCCAGAACAGGGATAAGCAGCATTTGGCAGGGAGCTGTGTTCCTGTCTGGTGCAAGTGCACATGTTTCAACTGAGTGTAGACATGAAAAGCATGTCAGTGTTGCGTCTGTCTCTCACTATCTCTGCACTTCTAAACACCCATAAATCCTAAACCCACTCTCACGGACTTTTCCATTACATCATTAAATGTTTCTGCGGTGCCTTCCTCACACTCTTTTCTTCTTCCTCCAACACTCACACCATCCATTCTCCCATTAAATGTTTATGTTTCACGACTTCTTCACTGGTTGCATAATTTTACTGGTGCATAAATTTACCAGACGTCAGTGTCTATTCAGGAGGAAACTCAGCAGCAAAGTGGATGTTTCCTGAGAGGTTGTGCGTGGTGGCTGAGGAATGTATGAATTCCTCTTCGGACATGGGGCGAGGAGAAGGGTTGTAGGAAGTAAGAGAGGTCTAACTAGGGAGTGCAGAAGATAAGAGGAAACTAAGGTGAGAGAAGGAGGAAATACTGAAAAAAAAAATGGGCAGGAAATTGGAAAGGAAATGAATCATGGAACCCAGTCAGAGACAGAAAATGATACACAAATCAATCAAAGGACTCATTGCCCAAACGCCTAAAAAAGTGGGTTAATCAACAATCTGAGGATAGGAAGGGCTGCAGGACAACCTTGTTGCAGGATAAGGCAAGTGGAAAAAATAGCCAAAGTGTCTGTCCTCTCTGAACATTCAGTTGGAGCAAATTAGGGATTAAGGGACCAAACTGAGGGAGTCCCACTCTGGCAACAACAGGGAAGGAAAGGACTTTATATTGAGTTGCTGTGAGGACTTTGAAACAGTGAAATGAGTGTGTGGGAGCAAATCCCGCATTGTCACTGGACTATATTAAAGACCTAAGGAAAAACGAGAACTTTTTTATACATATAAATACCTAGGACAGTAGAACCTTCTGAGCCATTGCTGGAGGACTGGTATTCAGGGACATCAAAGGAGCTTAGGGCATCGTCGTTGATGGATTGGGAGATGTCCTGGAGCTCCTCCATGCCACCCAGGAAATCATCATCAGCACACAGAGGGCTGTCCAGCACTGTGTCCTCCAGGGGAGAAGGGGGATGGTAGTGGCTCTCCATGTCGACCATCGTGGTGGAGGAGCGGGCTGGCAGCACTCTCACTCATCAGACTGGAGACCAGGCATAGGGGGAGGGTAGAGAGAAAAACAGAGGTCAAAGAGGTGACTTGAAAGTATCAACAGGCAGACAGAGGAAGACAACATGATTTCTATTTTCACCTCATAAATTCAAGAGATTCCAAGTCTAACGGTTGAACTTGCATACGGCAGTGCTTTGTATCAAATACTATTGTCAGCTTGCCAACATGCTCACATTGGCACTGCTAACATGCTAAAGTTTACTCCATGCGTTTACCATGTGAATCCTCTTAGTTTAACATACTCACACTGTCTTTACTTCAAACGTTTTAAAAGGCTGACCTGATGATCACGCTTAAAGCAAAGTTAGAGGTAGTAGATGAATATCTGTATGAAACTCATAGCAATCCACCCAAAAGTTGTTTGTGGTAACTCACGGTTACAAACGTGAATCTCATCGTGGCACTAGAGGATCTCAGGATATATCATCCATCAGCCATGAATGTCTGTTTGCTACCCATCAATCTTGAGGATTTTGTGATGTCTCATTACATAAATTAATGTTTTGACCTGCTGGTGGCACAAGAAGAATAGTGAGAAGATCATCCAGCTTCTAAGGATTCATCCTCTGGGCACCACGAATGTCTATAATAAACTGTCGCGCAAGTCATCCAAAAGCTATTGAGATGTTTCAGTCAGCATCAACACAACAGAATATATTCCGTTACCCTTCATTGCACATGATTCTTGTGTGACCTTCTGAACTGCATACATCACCAGGCGATGTACGTTGTTCAACAGGCCGTAAAGGATGTGGAGTATTTTATGACATAATACAGGATCTTCCACTCCTATATGCTACTCACTCCAAGTACAGTAACCGTAGTCACACAAATTTCATAGAGCCGCAGAAAGAATAGGACCGGGGACACCGGGACAGAGTAAGGCACAGACATGTGGAGGTATGAATGTAGGTCACTGGGCTGGCTAAAGCTGTGATGTGAATGAAGGTTGGGTCTGGGGTGGGCTGCAAGAAACATGCTGGCATGTACAGTAGGCGGATGAAATTTTGCTGAATTGCACAGTGGAAACTGGGGGAGCTATGAGGTACACAGGAAAGTACATTAGGAAGTGAGGGTGAGTCTCTGGCTAAGCTTAAGAGTGGCGGAAGAAATGGACTTTATATCGCATATTCTAACTTCATACATACTCATGTAAACTGGGACGGGGGGGACGGGGGGGGACGGGGGGGTATAGGACTATAAGACAGCAGCTGCTAGTTGTTCTGAGCCATTCCATACCTCAACACGACCGCCTTTAGTTTCACCTTAATTTGCCCTACGTGTGAAATGTACTGTTGACTATTTAAGAAGAGAGAGAGAATGCATGATCAAAAACTTTCTGTCCTCAGTACTCCCTGTGCATCTATTTGAAAGATCTAATGACAGAAAAAAATGGTACAACATTGAAGCAGCTAACTATAGGTCATTTGCATATAGTTTTTCATTCAGTGAAAGGATTGACTGACTATAAACCTGGCTGATAATTGGACCCGACATTCAGCATTTCAAAATTGTTGTAGAGCAAAGTAAGGATTCATACTGCTTTAATCTTGTTTGCTGATTAGTTTATAGATGTTTTAACTGCACATGAGAGACCTGGGAAAATAACGCAATAAATCTAGGCGCTTGTGCATAGGAAACCAGTTCATCAACACACTAAGCTTTTGCAAATATATTAGAGGAAGCTTGATAGCAACAAGGTATGTGCTTTAGCACGTGAAGAATAGGAGTTTTGGAAACACTGTCTTTACTGGCATAGGAAAGACATTCTAATATATTTTGAAGACTGATAACTGTACAGCTAATGATAAAAAAGGGTCATGACACTGTTTTAAGGTTAACAGAAATCAAAAAGCAATGAATTTATCATCAAGCCCAGAGGAACTACATGGTGTCTGATAGTGAACAACCTCGAGATTCCCACCCGTTAAAAACACTACTCTACATGAAAAGAGGCCTGGCATGTCAGCAGGCCGCTTTACTGAGCTACTCACTCTACAATATACTTGTAATTCTGAATGGAGGCAGTGTTAGCTCTGCTAGCACAAAGTAAACCTTTTTAGCATTCAGCCTCTAGCTCCTGACCCTCAGGTCTTCCTTTTGAGGACATCCTGTTTCATACACTCACTTCACTCAGCACTGTCTCATTATCTTATTTCTTCAAGGGGAAAAATACAGAAGCTTTTTGCCTACAGCTTAGCAAACATCTATAGTATCTATTCACACAAAACTCCATTAACCTGCACATGTAATTGAGTGGTAAGATGAGACAAATTTGTGGTTGTAAAGGTCTTGCACAGTTCAGATATAAATCAATGTAAAGTGGACTTGAGGACAACATTTTGTATCAACACTCCCAGAGCATGCATGACTTCCTATTTAAATAACATACAAAACACAAGTCCTTCACTGAACTCATGACCTCCCAACCAGCAGTTATGAAGTGATGGACCAAGCTAACCTCGTGTTGCCACCAACATACAGTCCATAAGAATGTAAACACACAGAGCGGATTAGCTGCAGACTGCACAGGCCTAGTGGATTGAGATAGAGAAAGACAGAGAGCGACATGGGGGGTGGAGAGGTATGTCAGTTAAGCTACATTACAGAGTCTTTACCAGCAGTGTGAGACAGAGTGAGCAAGTGAGGCAGAGAGAAAAAGAAAACAGCAGTTCCTACGGTAACAGCAAGCCTTTGTCTCATAGGTCAAGACCTCTCTTGTGCTCACTCAACCGAGCCTGCGGAGGGCACTATGCACGCTGAGTGGAAGATGAGCAAGGTCATATGTGTTTGTGTGCGTTAGCGCCCAAAATAGGATGAGGGGGGCTACAAAAAAACCAGTAAGGTCACCATGACAATGCCATGACAATGCCGACACACAAATCAGGCTTTGAAGTCAGAAGCAGAGGGCAGGCAACAGGCATGTGAAGATGGCTGCAATCTATTTCACATTCAAATCAATAAATACCATTTTGGTTTGCTGCAAAAATAGGTTAAATGTGTACTAGCAGTCTAAACCAGTGATCACATGGCTGTATGTGCGAGTGGAGCATAAATAATCCATACAGTCTGATGGATTCCTGCTTAGCATGGCCACCCAGCCCCCCACATTATGCTCAATGCAGTCAAGTCCCGCATTAACCAGACAGGCCATGAAACAGCTAGTAAGCTCTGGCTGAAGCAGATAAACATCCTTTGAACATGACCCAGACAGCTTCTTAGTCTCCCCACAGGAAAGGACATCTTAGCCATCTGAGATCTTTTAAGAAAATGAACTAACACTCCCCTGTGCTGCCTCCATGGTGACATCTATCACTTACAGGGATAACGTTATCCGATCTCCTGACATATATTGTATAACTTGTCTGACCACAGCTGATTGCTAAGAGGGTAAAGTCATGCAGTCTCTGTGACTAACTATTGTCTCAGAAGAATCCAATAAAGCTTGAAGCTTTCCAAACCCAACAGGAATGAGGACAGCAAACATAACAGGGTGTGATGACAAGAAAACACAGATAAAGCAGGTAGCAGACCTAGACATTAGAGGTGTGTATGGGCCTGTCTCAACAAGGCATGGAAAAAACATTACGAACAATACTGCACTATTTCCAAGTGCAATAAAAAGCAGCTTGACAACAAAGGCATTGAAGACAAACAAACTCCTCGCATATTTATCAGTGGTGCTGGAATAAAATCAGCAATCTATAAAATGTGGTTTTCCAACGGCTGTCACTAAGTACAGTTTGCAAAAGATGAAAACCTAATAATAACTTCAGTAAACAGAACACTACCGCCCTACCTTCCTTATCCAAAAACTTGACGTCTTCCATGCAGCATTGGTCCCTGACAACATGACATCAAGCTCTTTCTGAGAGTTTGCATGATCAGTGTATGTGTGCGTGCATGTTTGAGAGACAGAGCGTGCACCACAGGTTAATGTTTGATCCATCCGTCTTGTGGCCTGAGTGCTGACAGGCCTGTAAGAAGAAGGGTTCCAGGGGGCATAACGGTGGTCATAGAGAAGGTGCGTGGGCTGATGGGGCAGTCCCACCAGCGTGTCCATTTGTTTGAAGAGTTCATTCTATGAGCTCAGTCTCGACCATGCCTGCAGTGTAAACACTCGAGTGAACCCTTATCACTCTGGGCTGATATGCTGGTCGGCGCCCTGTTATCGTTATGGAGATTGACCAAAGTACAGGCCATGGAAGTGATTGACATTGGACTTTAGCTGTGTGATAGATGAGCCATATGATGGCAAACAAATCATCCTCTTATTAGGTCATTTACCTCCTGATTTCAAAGTCAGTGACTGTTTTATGTGCCGCATAAATCAAACGTTAGCTGCTATTTTTAGATTAGAACAGCCACACTTTGAAAAACAGCTAAATATTAAATCATGTGCTGTATATTTGATATTTTTCATGACTAATTTCAAAGGCATGACATGTTTATAATATTTGGTGGCATTACTATCAATTTTCCACCAAAACGTCCAACAAACTCTTGAATCTTGCTGAGTTGTACATTAGTTGTAATGTAGGCTTAATATATGTACGAAGAGTGCAATATTTTTGGCAAAGTTACAGTATATTTTTGCAAAGTGGTAATGGAGTTTTAAATGCAGAGTTTCATTTTTTAGGTGCACTTTAAGAACTTGTCATCTTTGTTTAATTATACTGACAGATGATTTGGCCTCAGTGGGCTAAATAGTGCAAGATTGAGAGATGTTTGTCAGATTCGTTTACTGCCACATCATTCTTTGTCATTCTTTTGGAAATGGACAGGAGATGTGATTTGTTGTTTTAAGAGTTACTCAAGATGAGCTGTTGCCTCGGCTGTCAGCACATTCAGCATCCACTTCTGTACTGAGTTGAGAAATAAAACAGTAAGTTGCATAAACCCTGGTGGACTCTGACCTCTGCATTGACAGCGTGTTCAGTGTCAAAAGAATAAATGTTCATACATGCTCACAGACGATGAGCCCATACAACATGACCAGACGGCGCAAAATGACAACGTATCACGTTACCTCAAAGGTCTATGATGACCTGACCCTTCACTCTGGCTGTTTATAGCACGTCATTACGTGGTGGAAAGTGTACCTGTGTTGTGGAGTGAAAACAAGCACATAATAGTACGTGGTGACATTCTCCATATGAAAACAAAAACAACTTTTTGACGTGGAAGCAACCACTACCCGTGGTCGCAGATTCTGAAGAAGGTGCCACAACACACAAAGTGTCAAAAATTCAAACTCATAGATTGTGGTGTGTTGAGTGAATGCAGAAAGGGTTTTGTCTTTGTAGCTTTCTAATATCTCAAGCACTTTATTTGAGGTTTGGTTTGTAACATTTATATGTTTCACAAGTCTGTCACTGAATCACTGCTGCTATCCCCATTTGTGTTTTCTCTCATAAGGGATGAGGTACTTTTAGGTTTACTTTATGATACCATAAGCTTTTAACACCATAATAGTGGATCAATATTAGTATCCAATAACCTGTAAGGACTGAAAGGCAATAATATCACATGCTGGAAGCACTGAGAAATAAAGTCATCGAGCAACTGTGTTATAAGACATGATTCACAATAAACTAATTTCATGGGACAACTTTGGCTCAGAGCAGTATAACAAAAGGAGGGAACAGCAGGAGATTGGAGCAAGTAGTATTTATAAAATACTATAATCTATTTTTGCTGCTTTAGAGGGCGTCTTATGCATCAGAAATAGTGAGGTCCCATGGAGAAATACACAGTTGCTGTACAACCTTGACCTGCAGTATATCCATGGCTTAACCAGGTACTCCAGTGCGTTAAATGAACTGACAGCTGAACTAATGGCAGGCTTGACCTCCACTGTTACTTGGAGTTAAAATTGCCAATAGCAAGCAACACTGTCCTTAAGCAACACCTCAATTCTGTGCCAAATACTGGGTTCCTGGCTGCCACTCTCTACTTGTTTCCAAATCAGTCACAAGGATCAAGCAGGCCACCATTACAAAACCTCCCACACTAAATGCAAACGATAAATTTCAGAGTGGAGAAACTGCTTTAATCCTTTCCAGCTGCTTTTACCACTTGACAGATGTATGGCTGAGTTAACAAGACAGCAATCGAGACATGTATGTATTCACCCAGTCTGACGACACCATACAGCGCCCTACTGAGTCATCTGTGGGCTATAACCTGTACCACTTATCTTGATGTTTTTATGATTTATTGTTGTGCTCCATGTACTGCATTTAACGATGCTTTTCTGGTATCAAGAAGTAACTCTGTAACAATGAATGTGCTGAATGGCAGACGGACACAGTACTGATAACTGATGTTATTACTGATTAACTGTTTAAGGAATGCGACCAGCAAATCTTTACCTTGAAGTTGTAGTGAACATAATTTAGTTTTTGACTTTTGTAACTTTCAGTGGGCATTTTTTGGGAAATAATTTATTGACAAATCCACAGATTAACAAAAAACGACAAGTCACATGCTGTTAAAACATAAGTATTTAAGTTGTCAGACCAGCCAAATCTGGTATTTCTGCTAGAGCTGGAGTGGTGAAATTGATGTTTATATTATTTCTGAAAGCTCATCGTCAAAAGCTTCAGAAACCTTTTTGATTCTCACCTGACATTGAAGTCTCCAATCACTATTACAAAGAAATGGTTTGAGACCTACTCTATCACTGCATAATGCTGTAAGCAGTAATGCATTGGTATTTTCTCGACTTAATTATTGCAATTCTTCTTCCTTTGCCTTAATGTAACTCCCCAGTCAATGAATGCCTGAAGTCTGCAACCCATAACCATCACCAAATACCAAACTGCCCTTACAGCAACCGCCTTCAGTTGCTTCTTATTTGTGGGTCTTTCTGCCTTCAGTTTTGTCATCAGGAAATGAAAAGCAGCTCAGTTGGGTTGAGGTCAGGTGACTGACACAACCATTCAAGAACATTCCAGTTCTTTGTCTTAAGAAGCTCTCCAGTGACCTTTGTGGTATATTTTGGGTCATAATCCATTAGTACAGTGTAGTCAATGACTGAATCTGAGCAGAAACTAGAGCTGAATACACTTCAGAATCCATCCTGTTACTTTTACCAGAAGTCTCACACCAGTGACCTTGGCAGCTATACACATCCGTACCATAACACTGATTCCACACCACCATGTTTGACAGATATAATGTATGTTTCAGCTTTTCTCCTCCATGCACTTTAGTGCTCATAATTCAAGTACAAGTAATCTTGGTTTTAAAGAATCTTGTTTCAGAACTAAGCAGGCTCATGTTTTCTCCGAAAGTTTCTTCATCTTGAAGTAAACTCTCTAAAGTTTTCGTTCATGAAGGCATCTTAAGTCTTGATTGCAGACTTTGAAAATGCTACACCTACCTTTTTATACTTGGCTAGATGTTGTGAAGACATTCTTCATTGGCGAGGAAGAAAATCTGTGACAATATACAAGAATTTGCCAAACTGTTGATGGCCCTTCCTGTAGTTTCTGCTATCAATTTGATAGATCTGTTTGTTTTCTCAGCCTAATGATGGCCTCCTTCAATTGCATCAACACTTCGTCAGACTATAAAACAGCCATCAAATATAAATTCAACACTCTGCAGCGATTGCCGACCTTTAATCTCCTTAATTTGTCACAAAATAATAAGGAACTAGGCCCCACCTGGCCCTAAAACTGCTTATCAGTCAATTGTCCAATTACTTTAAAGCATGTGGAAATGGGAGGACTGTATACAACATAGCTGTAAATCCTACATGTGCAATGGTGTACTTTTGCTAAAGCCCTTGAAATAAAGCTCAAAGCCTGCACTTCAGCCACACCAGGATGGCTTAATATTCAATTCATTGCAGTAGTGTAGAGAGCAAAATTCTGAAAATTGCATGACTGTCCAAATACTTATTTACCTGCATAATAGTGATAATTGTAGCATATACACCAGCACACCCTGTTCACTCTGTCAGTGCAAGTGTCTGGTGGTTTCTTTTTATGCTTGCCAAGGCTGTTATTTCTGCACCTGCCTCCTATAACATGTTAAAAGAAGCGCATTCAGATGAAATCTTTGAACCGAGACTGAATGCCTTTGGTTACATCATTACAGTCAGAAGTTAGTCAGGAGCATTATCTTCATGTGGTTGTTGTATTTGTGTTTTTTATGTGGTTATTGTATGTTTTATCCCATGTATTCCCTTTCACTGTATAGTGCATTGACACCACGCTGCATGGGAATTTGGCATTTTAACCCTCTTGTTGTCCTGCGGGTCAAATTGACCCGTTTTAAAGTTTTAAAAATGTGTAAAAAAAAAAAAATCAGAATCAGAAAAAATCTACCAAAATCCAGTGAATTTTGCTGTCAAATTTGGGGATTTTTTATTTTAAAAAAATAAAAATTTTGAGGGAAACTTTTGAGGAATTTTCTTCCTGAAGATTTTGCAATTTTTTACAAATTTGGGGAAATTTTTTCTGACTTCTTGGACTTTTTTCAGACAAGGCAACAACATTTTTTTGGTAAGGACAACATGAGGCTTAAGTCAAACTGATTGATAGCTGTATCTCTACTACAGTAAGCCACCAGAAAGGGCAGCCATAAAACCTTCTCTCATGCTACCTTCATCTTTGCTTAAGAACTTTCCAAAATGGTTTTAATAGGTAGCCTGTGGGTTTTTCTGACGAAAAAACAAAACTTATATTTACATCACACTGTTACTCGCCAAGATACACTGTGTATAGTTGAGGTTTAACAAACGTGATGAATGCAATTTCCCCTTCAAAAAAAAAAAAAACAGTCTGAATCCTGCATTCTTTACTTCTGTTTTCAGCAGCAAGCAGTCTTCTCCTGCCCTGTCTTTGCTGGTACATTGCTGTGTTTCTTGGTGCATTACCACCGCCTGTAAATCGGTGACTTCATTCATCTGACCATGCATGTCAATCTTGATTTGTGTGCACGAGACAAAACAGAGATCCACTGACAGAAAAACTTCTCCGTACTGCTGTAGGAGTTCCATAAGTCCACACAATACCTTTAAAGGAGTTTCTGCATAGCTGAAAAACAATAGAGTGTGGAGTGCCTGAGTGCAGAAATCACTAAAACTGAGATGAGAACAACATCGAGCTGGGAGCATTTCTCTCTCCTCAGACAGCTGTGTGTATCTTATTTCATTTTCCAGCATGACTCTGGAGTCCTTAGTTACCCCTTTCTGGCTGCCAAAGCAGCCTATGTGTTGGTGGGGAAGCATGCAGCACACAGGCCTAGTGACAGAACGACACTAATTTGCTACTGTAGTGGGATCATTGAGTGCAACAAAAGACCGAAATGTTCTTTTGGCTTCTTACATAGGACAAATGAGCAGGAGCTGTTACTAGCAAGTCCTAAAACAAATGTTTGTAGTGAAGGAATTAATCTGTTAATTTTATATCGAGCTGCTAGCCTTGGTTCTTTTTTGTTTTGTTTTTTCCACAGCAAAATCAAAATCAAATGAGGTAAAACTGATTCTTTCGTCTTAGCTGATGAGTGAAGATTAAAGAAAGTAGGGTTGGTCAGTAATATAATTAGAATGGGTGAGTGGACAACTCCATTGATAGGTCATTGATGAGGATTTCTACATGCCTTTCCTCACATGGACCAGGATCAGACCCCACTGCCCCACTCAGAGCAAATCCTTCAACACTGTGCCTGTCTTCAATAAACAGGATGGTAAAAAGAAGCAACATTTGCACATACAGAAAGACATTCATGTTGTAAACCAGTCAAATCCTTCTGCCAAATCCTCTCATGGTCCAACATATATATTATATATTCCACTTACATATAGCATCTCTCCACAATCATTAACACAATCTCCTGTCCAGAGCTGCTTACTCTAAGTCTGGCTGGAGGCCCCCAATCCTATTCAACCCAGAGGGACTTTACCATAAGGAAGGCTCAAGAGGAATAGATCTGGCTCAGATGAAGGTCAAACTTGGCCAATAGAGGACACCAGTTGCAAAACGAACGGACCACAGCAATGACCACAAACAGCCAGAGTGTGTTATGCTAAGACCACATTTAGACTGAAAATAGCACTGAATAAAAAAGCCTGGCATTGGTGCATGTGTGTTACTACAGGTACCAGCAAGACCATGAAATTTGACCCAGGAAGTCCAGTTTAAAAAACACATCTATTAGTCTGAAAACACTGGTCAGTTGTCTATAATATGAGGAGGCATTTCACAAGTTTGGAAAGTTATCACAGTAGTAATAATTTGATCCTCCACTTTTGAGGTAAAATGTAGAAATAAACAATTTACTCTGTTAGACTTTACCAGACATTCTTGCATTGTATTGTGGAATAAGTTGAGGCAGACTTTCTAAACAGAGAGAAGGTCGCATCTGATGAGCGCAACCATAGTCAGCATATCATCCAAATTAGTTTTAAGCATGGTCCAACCACCAGTCATAGCACAATATACCTTCCTCGAGAAGCTTTTTTTATTTGGGATTGCTCTTGCTGGTAAAAACAGATTCAAGAAGCTTGTGGAAATCCATTGCCTTAGTTTAAGCATGCCCTAAAACTGACCGTAATGCAAACAAAACAGATTTGCGATGTTAGGATCTGAGACAGACCAGTGACTTCTACTGCTTTTCAACTGTCTGCGATGAAGGAACTTGAAAAATAGGTCAGTGGAACTATGCCGTTCCTGCGAAGCATGCTTATAATACATCTCTTCATGGGCCCACAACTCAGACAATTGATAAACTCTTGAGACTGTTGAACAGGAAAGAGAACCTGAAAGTCCTGTTTGAGGAGCTGAGCAGAGGAAACTTGCTCTCTCGCTCTGTTCTTGTTCTCAACTCTCCAGGCTGCGACTGCGACCAGGCAGAAGCTGATTACAGGTCTCAGGTTCCTGGAGACAAATCTGTCAGAGTGCAGCAGCTCAGCTGGACAGAAACTAACAATGGAAAAAAAAAAAGGAACCAATGGCAAGACAAGTTCACCAAGAACTCATAAAAGAAACACAAATGTATGTCTGTGCAGGATTCAGCCAGTTTGCTTCCAAAGGCGGTTTCATGCTCTGTGCATGACAGATAAGACCAATGCACTGTGTCCATTCAACTGCAATGGTGACGGTGAATTACCAGCAGCAGCACCAGATCTGGGCAACAGTTTGCATGTTAGCGTCTGTCAAGTCTGAACTGAAAAAACCCCCCACAGATGTCAAAGTTCTTTTATAAGAATGCATTAACCCCATCCTTGATATTCACCTGTGTGTTGCAAAAAAGCTAACTTATTTACATTTACTATTTGATCAGGGTTTGGTTTGCAGATTTCGGTATGATCTTCTTCAAGATTTTGTCCGTAGGGAGAACAAATACTGAATGTGATCTTTTGAATTCACTTTACTCTGTCAACAAAGAATAAAAAAAAAAAACAGTCATTTTGATGCGTTGCGCAATAGTTAATGGATTTTTAACCCCACTCAGCAGAAGGATAAGGTGTGTAAAATGGTTCTGAGCAAAGACCTTTGATCCCAAGGTAAATGTTATACCAATGTGGAGACTGACTTTAACAGTTAACAAACAGATGGCGACAAATGTAAAAGCGTGGTAGACAGACAACTGAGTTGCATCTCAGTGCATTTAGAAGTAGAGTATCTGGCTTCAGATCTTTTTTAGAGTCTCACTTTTCAGGAACACATCAAGAGCTATGACTCCACCTACGTCTTTTCAACCGTGACTAAAAATGCCAGTCTCTTCTCACCATGAACAACATAAACAAACCTTCAACTATCACATATCAGTCAGCAGTCACCGTGGTATGTCGTCGGGTCTCATGCAATCTCACAATTATTGCAACTAAAGAAAAGTGGGACACAACTTGCACAAAGTAGGAGTTTGGCTTTTGCTGTTTCGATGACAATAAGGAATTGATAGAAGATATTGCGAAGTTCCTTTATTCTAGAAAAAAAAAAGTTTACATATTGATTCTCTAAATCCCCCAAGGAATTGTTACAGAAACAACATAATTACACACAGCAGCTGCCTTCTTATTTTGCCTTGGGGAAGGGGACTGGTAAAGCAGGATTTTGGTCTAATTTCACTTTTACAGAAAAATGGTGCTGTTGGGAAAAGACTCTGGTAAAGAGGCCAGTTTTCTAACCTGAGCTGAGCTGCAGAATTCCAGGCATTAACAAAGAAATAGATGTGTAGCGAAGCTCCAGTAACACACTTCTGATAGCTATGAATTTGCTTCACACACAAGGACAGAAGGCGTTAGTGATGAACAGACAGAGAAATAGTTACTTTCGGACTCACTACACAGCACCTGCAGCTACATACACATAAACCATTGCTGCTCCCATTCATCCCTTCAACACTTCACAGAAAAGGATTTGTGTCATATGCAATAAATAAAATTTATAATTTCTTGCAGACTTGGGTGTATAAGATGTTATAACTACACAATTTAACTCTTGGCATGTCACACCTTGTTACTGTCTTCTTTCACTAACTGTCACATTTTTGGTTTGCTACATAATAAAGTCAAACAATGCACAAAAACATATGTTTAAGAAAACATTTTGAACTAGAAATCTGTGTCTTTTGGCAAAAATCTCAAAGTTTATGTCTAAAATGAAGCTCTTTGATGCACTTTGGTCACAATATTTACAGAAGTCATATGCAGGTGCTGTGCAGGTGCTTCTTGTCAAAAGATCACAATGTCCCCTCTGCTTCAGACCTGACTCAGATTACATTTGCACACGTTTTGGACGTGTACTGTGCACACTTTGTCAAACTGTATTGACCTTTAGGCTAATTTGTCAGTGTCACCGGTGCATCAATCATGGTGACTACAGGCCTGCACGAGAAACAGCACTGATTAAAAAATCCACAGTTGTTCACAGCCATCATTAGAATAGCAAACATGGCAATAAATAGCCTTTGTGTTGAGTGCATGGCTCTATGAATGGCTTACATCACAGGAAGATGATGTCTATTGATGAACCAGCGCCACTCGAGCTGCGCAGGCGTGCAAACTGAAAACAGATCAGCCACCCTCCACACAATAACAATGCTCCCATAATCCTGAAAGATTTTTTAACACATTCCCCCCCCAGATGGTTGCAAATCACAAATCCGCAAATTACAAACACACAAATCGTAAATCTTGCACTGCTTGTAGGCTGCAACCATTTCTGTGCACCACATTCCCTCACAGACAGCCTCAGCTGCTGCTGCAGGAGGGTGCACTTCTTGGATTTTTTTTTTAAAGGCCAAAATGAAGACATCTACCTTACAGAAGACAGCGCAGTCCGTAGCCGCCATATCCTCGGAAAACATCGGCGGGGTGACTCGGTGCAGGAGCGAGAGAGGAGCGAGGAGGGAGGAAATAGTCCCCGACACCAACCGCGTCCTTGTTGGTTTCCCCACAGCGCTGCCACTGTCAAAAATCCCCCACCACGTCCATACAAAGCAGAGCCATAACGCTCACACCCGCCGGAAGTGACCTCATGACTGACAGCTGGCCCAGAGAAAGCGCACACCCCTCGACACACCTATAGTTTCAGCGAATAGAAAGAGCGCAGCAGTTTCCCTTGTGCAGGACGCCCCCTAACCACGGAGGGCGCAAGAAGGAGCTCAGGAGAGACCGAAAAGCGGCCAAAAAGCGTTGGATGCGGTGCAAAAAATACTACACAACACAGACTCACTGATTATAAACATATAGAAGTCCCATATGATAATGGAACACAATGATACTGAGCTGGAAGAATAGCAAAATGTGCTATGACACTGTCCTTACATGACCCTCCTCAGGTCATCCAAGTCTCCTTCCCTCCAAGGGTTGTTTTATGCAGCAGAATGAAGCTGTAAATGGCAGAAAATTGACAAAACATGAACAATTAAATACCAAATGAATGCATAAGATATATACATGAACCAGCGGCATTATGACAACATAACACCTAAAAAGACACAGCCAGACTTCAAGGAAATGGATAATTTTTGGCAAAACACAGCAAAGCCAAATGTATTTATTCCAGGGAACATGTTTCACATCCATCTTGAGATGACATACAGTAAATTATTCATATCCTGAGCAAATGCTGACTTAAAGTTACTTTTAAACGTAAACAAAAGCTGAGAAATATTTTTTTTTCCACAATCATGCCTCTTGTACATCATCTTATTTTTTGGGAAACACCTGTGTCATTTCCAATCAAAATAAAACCAAACTTGTTGGTTTAATTGAAGCAACTTTACATCCAACCTTGCTAACAGTATTAATCATTTTGGGCTTGACTGTATACATGTATGTATGAAAAATACACATGAATGTAGACAACCAACCACCTCATCAACTCAACATTTCAATCAACAGTTGAATGCATAGAAAAATGAAGATTTTCAATCTGCTTTTCTGATATCTGTACTCTGAGGGTTTCATGGTGAGGGAAAAAGTCTGTGAGGTGGAGCAAGTATACAAGTATATAGTATAAAAAATAGATTTAAGAAAGTCTAAAATTATAGCATATCCATCTTAATGACAATCAGTTATAAGAATTAGAGGAAATTATATTTCCCAACTAGCGTGGAAGGAATTGGACTCCAGGTTTCAGTAAAATAAGCACATGAACCAACATGTTGGTATAGTAACATTCAGATTATTTATTGAAATGCAGTAAAAGTAGCAGTGTCTTACAGTAAAATACTCCATTAAGGTGAAATACTGGATTTAGAACGCAAGTATTTAAACTTTAAAAAGTATTGCTTAATGTATCTGTCAGTTCATATTTATTATTATACCATTAATTTTAATGCAATGGATACATTAAAGTTGTTGTTGGCTAAGGTGGAATTAATTATACTTGCTGTGATGTAGTTATGCATAGTTTTCATCCACAACCATGTTTGCAAATACTAGTAACTAGATGTTAAATAAACTAAAGTAAAAAGGACTGTGTTAAGTTACTGTGGACAGAGTTGTCTATGACAGTACTGGAATAGCTAATACTGAATATATATTACTATTAAGTTACCAAAATAATTCCTAAATTTCTCTTTATCACATATGTAGAGATGTTGGAGAAACTACAGACACAACAAGCCCTGTATATTTAGACTACTATTTGACTGTAAGAAGATAATAAACAAAAGACTGTTTTATGTATGAATACTTTTACCAAAGATACTTTGAGTGAGTATGTTATCTATAAAAATAAACAGTCCTATTAAGTAAGGTATCTGTACATCTGCTCCTTTTTCAAAGAAAAATACATAAGTGTAAAGTCCATTCTCAATATACACTGCAAATCCAAATAAAAAGTCGCACACTCTAATATTTTGTTGGACCGCCTTTAGCTCTGAGAATGACACACGTTTGCTGTGGCATTGTTTCGACAAGCTTCTGCAATGTTGGAAGAAAAATTCCATCGATGGAGAGACCTGGTCATTTAGTATATTCAGGTAGTGGGGCTGACTCTTTGGGCACATAACAATGCTGAACCCGACCAACCCCACATCAAAAACCCTAACCCTTACAAGCTTGGAGGCACTAGGTATGATGAGTGCATCACTTCATCTGCCTCTCCTCTTACCCTGATGTGCCCATCACTTTGAAACGGGGTAAATCTGGACTCATCAGACCACATGGCCTTCTTCCATTGCTCCAGAGTCCAATCTTCATGCTACCTAGCAAATTGAAGCCTTTTTTTCTGATTAGCTTCACTGATCAGTGGTTTTCTTAGAGCTACTCAGCTGTTTAGTCTAAGTCCTTTGAGTTCCCTTTGAATTGTGCATATGGAAATGCTCTTCGTTTCATTAATAAACATAGCCGTGAATTCACTGTGGATTTCCCTGATTTTGAGGCAGCTGAACGTGAAACATACCGCAACATTCAGTATTTTATACATTTTTGCTGTTGTAACAAAATCTTTCAAAGAACATGACCAAGATGCCATATCCTCAACATAAGGTCTTCAGTGATAAATGACGGAGTTCATATGATATACTATGTCAGGTATTTTGGAACTAGCTTACATCTTTGACAGAGTTAACTCCATGACCTACTGAAGTATGTATGCAAGTGGGTCATGATCATCTAAGAATTTGTTCCAACCTCAGTCCTTCCTTGAAGATGGTGGTTCACTGCTGTCCTTCAGGTTTTAATAATATGTTGGATGGTTTGTAACCTGACTTTAGAAGTTTCAGAAATCTCCTTAGTTGTTTTTTTTTTTTTTTGCTTGATGTAGACAAGTAATTTGACCCTTCTGAAACAGATGAACATCCTGTCCATGACCACAGGATATGTCTTCCAACGAGGTTGGTTAAGAAATGAGAAGCTCCTCACTGCAACAGCTCGAGTTAAATTTGTTGTTGCCTGCTGAAACATACTGATCACTGCAGTAATTATCCAATGGAAGGCTTTTACCTGTTTGCTTAGTTAAATCCAGGTGGTGACCTTTTTTTTTGGACAGGCAGTGTTCGTTCACTGAAAACTTCAAGTTTCCGTGTCACTATTCTGTATGTTGCATATTGGATGATAATTGGCACCTACTCAAATAGTGACATTAAAAAAATGCTTCTAAGCTACCCTAAATTTATATTTAAGTCAAGCAGAGAGAAATTTCAATCTTTAGAAATATAAATGAGAAAACAGCCTTCTAGAGTTGAGTGAAAACATACGGGCTGTAGAAGTATAACATGATTTTTCATACAATTCAATCATATCCGAGCTAAAAGACCAAATCCTTACATTTCCAGATGCCTTGGCTGCATGGTATAATTTATGGGATGTTGACCACTCCATGTTCTGGCTAATTATGCACAAGAAAATTCTGTACTCTTCAGGAGACTCATGTGACAGCTGGAGAAAACATTGTGTTCCATACTGACACAAGGCCAAGTTATGAGGATTTCGAGTCAAACTGTTGCAATAAACTGCTCATTAATGAAGCGGCTCTGTTCTCCCAGCTCATGCCAGATGCTGAGTGTGCGACCCTGTTTGTCAATTGCATCTCTCTTGTTTCCTCACCCCACTCCCTGTCCCAGCTCCCCATCACACGACTTTGCAATGTGGGTGTCGCTCCACGGCTTGGCTCAAAGCCCAGAAGCAGATGCTTGCTGTTCTGCACGTGTCCTCGGACCACAGCGGGCCTTCATGACCTTCACACACGCTCAGCATTTACAGCACAAGCATGGTGATGGCAGAAGTAGTCAGATGTGTGACATACGCTATTATCTTTGGACTTTATTTTAACCTTATCTGATGCCTTGTTATACAAGTAGCACTTTAATGTTGTGAGTTGAAGTCAAGCTCATTTAATCATTCTGCATTTTTAATTTACAACAACGCTACTTTCTTTTCTTTTCTTTTTTAAGCTTGCCATCTGCTTCTTATCTAAAATCTTTACAGATATTTACTTAGTGAATTTAGTTGTAAAAACAACTCAAAAACCACAAGTAAATTGAATGAGGTATGCAACTGTGCTTCTGTAAAATTCTTCTTCCTGCACAAACTGCATGAAGACATAGAGATGTCTTCATACATCTGAAGAGAGCTTCAGCTGTATTGAATCTGAATAACCTTTCAGTGATCTCAGCAGTATGGTGAACATTATTCAGATGCTACGGTAACTAAGTATAAAACATATTGCAAGTATCTTAAGTAAAAGTATTCAATGTTATGTATGTTACGTTATGTTATAGGTTGCTGATATTGATGAAGACTGATTGATTCTTCAAGTGTAAACAGCATTTTGAGTTTTGTAGTTAGTCAAGACAGCAACAGTTTTAACTACTTCATGTGTAAAGCATGTAAGTTCAACCTTGTAAGTCAGCTGAAACAATCTCACCTAAAGGCCCATTTACTAGTTTTCTTTTGGAGCTTTGACCCATATCTCACCATTTTCATCTATGGATGGATTTTACCCACTTTTCATTGTTGGCAGTTGACCAAAATCTGTTGACACGTGACCTGATTTCAGCCGTGACTCTTTAAGGTCTGGCAGGAAATTCAGTCTTTACCTCAAAAACTGTGCTTTGTACAAAACAATCCCAAGTCAAGACAACGAGATGAACAGTT
Organism: Acanthochromis polyacanthus; assembly: GCF_021347895.1. Lineage (NCBI taxonomy): Eukaryota > Metazoa > Chordata > Actinopteri > Pomacentridae > Acanthochromis > Acanthochromis polyacanthus. Next base: position 17,132,672 of record NC_067120.1, on the reverse strand, counting down.
TACATGGTCAAGAGTTATCACAAAAACAGGTAATTGGATCTTAATCTGTAGCAGTGGATCATATATAAAAAACATTTTTTCAAGGCAACATGAAAACAGATTTATGCAAACTATTGTATAAATGCAAAATAAGTGACTGCTTAAATATTTACTCATTTGAAAGCGACTCACTTTTTTCATCATAGGTGCAGCAAACTGGTGCTAGAAGTCACACAAATAGTGAACTGGAGTTCATCTAAGCGCAGTGAATGTGTCTAAAGTGATTGTAGTATGAAGGCACTTGTATTTGTAAGGTCCAGCCGCTGGTGGATCAGCACTTCTGGCTATAACTACACCATGAGGTCAAATAAACACTCCAAGCAACTCTATCATAAAGTAATTGAATAACATAAATCAGAATATGTATACAGTAAAATGTCTAAGTCACTGAATATCCCTTTGACTACAGTAAATCTGTCATTAAGAAATGAGAGGAATATGGCAGATTTATAAACCTGCCTTGACCAGGAGATCCTTAAAAACTGAGTGACTGTGCAAGAAAGATACTAGTAAGGTCACCAAGACGCCTATGACTCCTGTAAAAGAGTTCCAAAGTTCAGCAGTTGACCTGGAACAGACTGCGCATACAATGACTGTTGCCTGGGTTCTTCAGTAGTAAAAGCTTCATGGGAGAGTGGTAAAGAGAAAGCCATTGTTAGAAAAAGCTTGTTTTAAATTTTGACCAGAGAACGATGGAAGCATGTGAGAAACTGAAGTCAACTGGACGAAATTTCTATACCATCCCCACTGTGAAGCATGGCAATGGCAATGGCACCATTCTCTATACACCGCTTTATCCTCACTAGGGTTGCGGGGGTGCTGGAGCCTATCCCAGCTGACTCGGGCGAAGGCAGGGGACACCCTGGACAGGTCACCAGTCTGTCGCAGGGCTACATATACAGACAAACAATCACACTCACATTCACACCTATGGACAATTTAGAGTGATCAATTAACCTCAGCATATTTTTGGACTGTGGGAGGAAGCCGGAGTACCCGGAGAAAACCCACGCATGCACAGGGAGGACATGCAAACTCCATGCAGAAAGATCCCAGCCCCACCCTGGGATTTGAAACGGGGATCTTCTTGCTGCAAGGCGAAAGTGCTAACCACTACTCCACTGTGCAGCCCTCCATTAAAGAATGATATTGTAAATTCTAAAATGTCAAATTATATCGGCATGATTCAATGTTGAAAATCAACAGAAGCGGAAAACTTCCAAGATGGTGAATACATTTTATAGCCACTGTAACTATCATTGCAACGATCAAATAAATGTAATGCCATAGAAAGTAAAATATTTGCTTCTGTGATAATCAGATGTACAGCATAGTAACTGTACTTCATTTAATGCACAGTTACACTCCATCACTAAAACAGAGCGAGTTACAAGACAGAAAGAGCTACAATAAATATGAAATTAGTCAATTCGAAGTCTTGCAGTGGTAGATGACACTCCAGTGAACAACCACACAGATGCCAGCTGCGGTGCATTGAGTTTATCCACAGCCGCTGGTGATTTCTCCATGCGAGGAGGACATGGAGAAACATTAGACTCAGAAGATACGGCTCGTTGCAACACAACTCAAGAGAGCAGACAGCACCAGAGTCCACAGTAATGGGCTACGGTCAAGACTTTCTGTCTGGACAGCAGCTGGTTTCCCAATTAAAGGGAGACTTAGAAAGCTCTCCACATCCAGATAATATAATGACAACTGCCCGTTTGCTTACAACATGTCTGTCCCTGAACTGAACCGAGCTGTAATAAAACAAACTATGAAGAAGCAACGACATGATGAAGTAATTTATGGTCATGAAGGGGAACCAGTCCTTCAAAATTACAGCTCAGTGAAAGGCTCAGTGCTCCACACTGAGCATTGTGGATTTCCCTGTTTTTGAGACAGCTAAACTTGAAACATACCGCAACATTCAGTATTTTACACATTTTGCTGTTGTAACAAAACCTTTGAAAGAACATGACCAAGATGCCGTGTCCTCAACGTAAGGTCTTCAATGATAAATGACTTTGGAGTTCATATGGTACACTGTGTCAGGTATTTTGGAACTAGCTTGCACCTTTAACAGGGTTAACTCCATGACCTACTGAAGTATGTATGCAAGTGGGTCAATGGGTTCAACAGAAATCAAACCTCTACTGCCACCTGCTGCTGAGAAGCTGCAGATGAGGGCTATTGCACCTGCACAGTTGTTAGGATTTACAATTGTTTTCCAAGAAGCCACCCGCTGACACAATAAACTACAAATAGCTTAAATAAATACATTTCTGCATTACATATTTTTATGCAATGTCAAGTCAGTATTTTTTCAAATTGCAAAAATGACAAATTTGCCCCAAACTTTGCAGTCTGTACTGCACACAACACCCCTGTCCTCAGATGCTAAAAACAAATGAGGAATAAGAAACTAAAGAGAACAACAGAAAGTGTTCCATGTGGACAGACATGCAATCAGTGGGGAGGAGGGTTTTCACAGTTCACAAACAGGTTAGTAATATGTGTGAAACCGTTCATTGTCAGATTCAGTGACCTGATTCATAAGATGTCAGTGATGTAATTGTCTGCTTATCCCAAGTGCCCTTATTATATTTATTAATAATACAACAAACCAAGTCTCCAGACAGACCTACATACATAATGTCCTGTATGCTGAGAATAAATTATGGAGAGGAACATGCGATGTACATGTATGGCTGAGCATCTATGCATTGGCTCTAAAGGGAGGAAGGCTTTCAGAAATAGGTTGGCACTGCGTTGTGTTAGCATACTGTGGACTGGATTCTTCTATTCTCCTTCAAATCAAGGAGTAGAGCTGCAATAATTAGATGGTTTTCTGATTAGCAATTATTTCCAACTGTTTAAGACATTTTAGAGCAAAATTGACCAAAAGTAATTAAAGGCAGGTTCCTTAAATGCAAAAATGTGCTACTTCTCCTTGTCTTCTATCATAATAAAATGATCATCTTTGGATTTTGTACTGATTCTTCAAAACAAATAGAGGACACCATGTAGTGAGGTAACAGTGGAAGCAGTTTTTCACTGTTCTCAGACAAAATGATTGACCAATTGAAATTATCTAGAAATTTTTCAATCATCCAAGTAGGTGCAGCTCTGAGAATAGAAGGAAATAACAGTATAACAGACTGACAATAGAATGCAAATATGGTGCAAACCTATGAAGAAAGTTGCATGAATATCCACTAGGTGGCGGTGTTGTCGTGTTTATATTAGAGTCCCTATATTACCAGAGTAGCGACATGACGGGTCCAAAAATTTTGGTCACGTGATCTATAGGCGCCATTTTGTTTCCAATTAATGAACGCTGGGTTTTCCTGTTAACTGTTTACACCGCAGAGAGTAATTCTAGGTCTTTTTTCGCTTCCTAAATACCTGAAAAATGACGGGCTGTTGTGCCTTTGGGTGCACAAATCGGTCAGAGAAGGGATTCCACATGTTTAGATTTCCCAGTAATAGTGAAAGAAGGAAAATGTGGGAAAATAAAATCCGGAGAGTGGGATGGAAACCGACTTCATCATCGTTTTTGTGCCAGGTTAGTCCCATGTATGTTATGAGTGAGTGACAGATGTGATTTTAGGCAGTTGTGGTTATTTTGACTTTGACCATGTGCAAACATATTTTGCTAAATTGACCAAAGCTGCAAACTCGATGATAGAAACATTATACACCCATGAAAAGCTTAGATTCTCATGAATCCGCCAGTATAAACCACTTTCAGATGTGATTACCACAGCGGGTAATATAAACACATTTGTCCAACAAACAACAAATAACATAGGTAGTTGCTAGAGGTACGGACCCGTACTTTCCATTTGCCAATCAGATACGTGAGATCTGGTCACGTGACTCCCGGTAGACAATGGAGGTACGGACCGTAGCATCGGTACTACAGGTACGGACCCTAAACCTGACCCTAACACTAACCCTAACCTTAACCTTTGCTTACCTTTCAACAGTTTGTAGTGGTTAGCAGCTTCTTGACTCGTGAGACTCGCGTACGGGTCCGTATCTGTCTGGCAAATGGAAAGTGCTGTATCCGTAGCCTGTGGGCTACGGATACGGGTCCGTATCTGTAGACACTACCAATAACATAAACAGCACAACTCACCTTTGAAGGCTCATATCTAGTCACAGATGAAATTATTCCACAAAAACGGCCATAATCCAACCTTGGACATCCAGACAAAACAAGCCAGTAAAATATTTTGTCCTAAACATGTCTTGAAATCAGTAAACAATCCAAAAATAGCTAATTTTCGTGAATGTGCACCTTGCGCTGCGCGTCTCATATTTGGGATAGGCTCCAGTAGAGTGCCTGTGTCCTCTAAATTGTAAAAAAAAAAAAAAAAAATCATTATTATTGATAAGCAATCATCATTTTTTTTACTTTTGAACAATGACTAGAAAGCTTAGAATGTAAAAATCCAAATAAAACACATAGTGCGCGCTAAGCGAGTACACACACAGTCATGGGTGCATTAGTGTGTGGCACAGTGAATGGAAACAAAATGCCTTCAAATCCCCAGTTGTCGCTACTCTGGTAATATAGAGACTCTAGTTTATATTAGAGTGCCTGTATATCAGAGTGGCGACATGACAGGTCCCAAAAATTTTGGTCACGTGATCTATGGGCGCCATTTTGTTTCCTATTCATGAAAGCTGGGTTTTCCTGTTAACGTTGTTTACACCACAGAGATTAATTCCAGGTCTTCCAACGCTTCCTAAATTCCCTGAAAAATGACGGGCTGTTGTGCCTTTGGGTGCACAAATCAGTCAGAGAAGGGATTCCACATGTTTAGGTTTCCCAGTGATCCTGAAAGAAGGAAACTGTGGGAAAATAGTCTGGAGAGTGGGATGGAAACCGACTTCATCATCGTTTTTGTGCCAGGTTAGTCCCATGTATGTACTATCATGTTATGATGTATGGGTGAATGACAGATAGAAAAGTTTGATGTGATTTTAAGCAGTTGTGGTTATTTTGACTTTGACCATTTTCATGCATGGAGATGTGTTACTGGTGACTGTTGGGTACCGTAACCCGTTAAACTTCAGTGGCCCGTATTCCGGCCGTCTTGAGATGTGCAAACGTATTTTGCTAAATTGATTGAAGCTGCAAACTCGATGATAGAAACATTATACACCCATGGAAAGCTTAGATTCTCATGAATCAGCCGGTATAAACCACTTTCAGATGTGATTACCACAGCGGGTAATATAAACACATTTGTCCAACAAACAACAAATAACGTAAACAGCACAACTCACCTTTGAAGGCTCATAACTAGTCACAGATGAAATTATTCCACAAAAACGGCCATAATCCAACCTTGGATATCCAGACAAAACAAGCCAGTAAAATATTTTGTCCAAAACATGTCTTGAAATCAGTAAACAATCCAAAAATAGCTAATTTTCGTGAATGTGCACCTCGCGCTGCGCGTCCCATATTTGGGATAGGCTCCACTAGAGTTCTTGTGTCCTCTAAATTGTAAAAAAAATAAAAATAAAATCGTTATTATTGATAAGCTATCATCCCTTTTTACTTTTGAACGATGACTAGAAAGCTTAGAATGTAAAAATCCAAATAATACACATAGCGCACGCTAAGTGAGTACACACACAGTCACGGGTGCATTAGTGTGTGGCACAGTGAATGGAAACAAAATGGCGTCAAATCCCCAGTTGTCGCCACTCTGATATACAGGCACTCTAGTTTATGTCAGAGAGGGTGAGGCCAAAGAACTGCTAGTATTGAAGTTATATATTTAAATAATTTGTTTCTATTTGCAGATAATCTAAATTGTAATAGTGGCTGAATATCATCACTATGACACCAAATTATTTCATTTTCTTGCCCGACATTTCAACCTGAATGTTGAATTTTATAATCACCGTGGCACTGATTAATGTGGCCCCATCTACTCCAAACCATTGCTTAGCTTTGCTTCATTTCAAATGCACATTGCTTGGTGGTTTATTTGAGGGAGCAGCCCACACAGAGCCTTCAATCCATCCTATCCACTTACATTCAATCAATAACACTATTCCATTTATACAGCTATGACATCATACAAAAAGCTTTGGAAAGCACGGCTGTGAGTATTATTCTTTTCAAATTCCTGGCAACTTTGGATAAAACAACACTATATTATTGAATTCTGACTCATGTGTTTCAGACTGATTCTCACAAGCAATTCATTAGTTCTTTATTGTGTGGGAAAAAACTATCCCAGGGTGGATGTCAAAGCTTTTTGCTCAGTTTTTTTTTTTTTTTTTTTTTTTTTTTTGCTGAAGTGGCGAGGCAGGAAGAGATGAAGGATGGAGGATGGCCTTTAGAGATGCAACCCCAGAGACAGGATGCACACAGAGCCATTGTCTCATCAGGCTTAGTATTCAGCTCCCTTTGCTCTGTCACCATGGCCAAGGCTAAATCAATTCAATATGGTGGCTTGCGGGGGACAGCCCACATACAAATACACCCAACGCTGGTCTAGACACATAAGATACAACGCAGTGTCAGACTTATTCCCACGTTACAAGTTGCAGCTCCGTGCCATGAAAAACTAGTCGTGTGCTTTCAAATAGTCTCTCTCACTGTGCCATTTGACATTTGAACGCTGACTTATGTGACTGATATGTGAAACCGTGGCATGCAAAGTGAGGCAGCACAAGTGCGCACGGTAGAATTTTAGTGTCTGTACCTGCATTTTAATGAACGGTTACTTCTGATGCACAAAGCTGATCGCTGGTTATGTGGCTGTTGAGTGCAGATGCAGGGGTGAGCAAGGGCCCTCACTGACCTTGATATGAGATACAGGACTGCAGTCTCAGACGGTGAGGCATGTCTGATGCCCAAGTTGGCCTATTACCGGCTGGCACTCACCTCGTTATCTGTGTGTGAGTGTGTGTGTGTGTGTGTGTGCATGTGTGTTGCTGGCCAGAGCACGACAGAATGCTGTAACCATCATCTGTTGCCATATGGATCATGCTGTAGTCCAGGAGGTGAGATAGTGCCATAGCTCTTCTTTCCATCTGCTTTGCTACGGGGTTTTAGGATATGTCTATGCTGCTGGTCGATCCCAGGATTCAATCAAGGTAGTCAAGTTGTTGTTTTTTCCAGATATAGTTCCAATCTCAGCACACAAAGACAGCAATGCTTGGATATCTTCGATGCAGCCTACCAGACTGGGTAAAGTGATCAAAACCAGCGATGTTTCAGATTAGTGCCACACTGACGATAAGTTCTGCCTTTGACAACAAGAGAGCAAACTTTCATGCATCCTGCATGTAAACGTCATCACAAAACTGGCAGGATTTTGGAAACCATTTGGCATCTGTGCAGTTGTTCAGCTGTAAATAGCCCCAGAGTTTGAAACATGGGATGTAAAAAAACAAACCAAAGAACAGAACGTCAAACTCATTTCTCATCTTATTTTTTCTTTTATTGTTTGAAGTAGAAATACAAATCAAAGGAAAATCCCAGAGTGAAAAGACTTTACCTGCTGGTTCTCTTTGCTCAGATTGACTGCCGAAGCTCGTTTCCCAGGTAAAAAGTGGCTCGAGGCCAGACAGTTGACCTGGTTTGGTCTTTTGATTTTGGGAGTCTTTCTGATGTCTCCTGATGTCTGTTTGGTGTAGTATTGCTGCCCTTCAGGGAAGGCAGTAGGTTGTATAGTTATCTCCTGATTGGGCAAAATCACTACCCTGAAACCACACAACCTACTACCTCACCCCGTACGAACATCAGAAAGGTCCTACAGGTTGGCAACCTTCGGCGTGAACATGTAAACACGGTACATTTTCTGATAGAAAAACAAATACATGCTCATTCAACAATAACCACACTTCAAATCATACAAAAGCAGCAATGACTAACCCTGCAAGTCAGGTTTGAATTTCTAAAACACAATCTTGTGATGATCATACATGAGGTAAACAGTTAAATACGAACAAAAGAAAAAAAAATGACAAGATTTGTAGGTTTGTGAATAGCAGTATACAACGTCCCATGAGATATTAAGAAATATTTGTGTAGTTCGAGGAGAATCAAAAACTTTTTTATTAATCAGAAAGTCTTAAAATGCAACCATGAAAATCATGAGATGGAAAAATTCTTCAAGCAGATACAATCCTAAACAACTTACTGCTATCAAATGTTGCAACTGAGTTCTGTCCTCAGCAGTCAGTGAGTAAACAGGCACATTCCTGTGTTGATCTGGATCCAAAAGCTCCAACAATGGCATCTGATGACATTACAGCCACTTCAGGAAAGACAGTAAGTTGTATAGTTATCTGACAGGAAGGGTATGACCCTAAAACTATACAACCTACTACCTCACCCCAAAGGACAGTCCTTAAAAACAAAGTCGTTTCACGTCCCCGTTCATGCAGGCAATCCGCTTTGACATACCTCACTGAATGCAAAATAGCGGTTATGATTCACAGAAACACAAATACATAGGCCCTTCTCCACTTGCTTTGACTGTAGTTTGTGTGTCCAGAACACAATGTGACAACTGGGTCTCTGAGTTCATGAGAAGGAATTCAAATGACCCAACAAGGTGCTCATTTGACAAACAAATTGTGTAGCCAAGATGTTTCCATATTCAAATGCAACCAGTAAGTAACTAAAAGGGTACATTATTTATGAGAAATGTAAGTAATTTAATGCGTAAACTATCAACATCTAGTGTAATGCTCAATAAATACCTTCTATGTATCTTTTAGAATTTAGTATATCAATGTCAGATAGTTGGCAGGAAGATCAACAAGTTTGACCTTTTTTGACCCCTGTAATGATTCACATGAAACAATCAAAAAGGCAAATTACTTGTGGTTCAGAAAATGATTTGCACAATAATCTGTGCTGTTTCAGTTTCCCTGTGCTGTTTTCTCTGGTTCTGAGAGGAGAGTGTTAACATTACTGACCAGCGTTGAGAGTAGGCGAGCTCGAGCTAGCTCATATCCTGGCCCACATGTGTGGAGCAGAGGCCACAGTCGCTGCCTCTGTTAATGTTTCTCACCTGCTCTGTAACATGCAGCGAAGGGGAGGAGGGGGCGCTCTGGCCTATCGCCTCCTCCCTCCATCACGGTTTCAACAGCATGTCAGGTAGACTCCGGCTGAAAACCCCCGGAGAGGGGAAATCTGTTACTTCTGCAACAAAGGAAACGGAGAAATACAGAAATGCCTCAACATGATGACTTTTGGATTTGACGTCTATGAGATCAATTGCAAACACCCCAGTGGCTGACAGTTTGTATAAGAGAGGCTTGGGCTTTTTGGGTGAAAACATATTGTTGAGGTTTGTTCACGATTTGTGTGTGGGGTGAAGTTTATTTACAGTATGCATGCATGAAACTCTGTACGGCTTATGTGTTCTATGATAAAACCACATCATTGTGCATGTTTGACTGTCATACAGTCTGCTGAGGCGGAGCCATATTGAGGTGATCTTTGTCAGCATGTACCTCTTCAGTAATAGCATCACATGTGTGAAGGCACAAATGTACAGCACAGCACAATACAGAACGGTATGTCTTGAGCTGAGAGGCCCCATTGTGTCTGCTCAGTGGTGAGTCTGAGGCTCTCTGCATTATTCAGCACTGCCTTACTTACACCATAGCGCTGTGGCTTGTAAGTATGCACAGGCACACACTCTTACACGGTAACACACACACACACGCACACGGACCACACAGACACTTTGCAGACAGACACAAGCTGACAGTAGAAATATGGAACCTACTGTATGTACACACATGAGACGAACAAACAGAGCCACACACAGAGAGAACACTGCACAGGGGCTGATTTCATTTAAAGCTTATCCTATTCAACTGCTAAACAAACAACATTAAAATGGAGAAAAAAATGATTTTATATTTACATTTTGAACTTAAAACAGGCAGCAAGCATTAGAATACTGATTTGCAGCAAACCAGAACTTTAAATGAACATGCATATTAGGGAGCTCTTTTATCATATTCAGGCCAAGCATTTTCTAAATCATTAATATGCAATGATTTTAAGTGCTTAAACAGTAACTAAACACAGAAAAGTGTCTGCTACAGCATGCAAGCCAATTCTCACTGTGCAGTCCTGCAAAACGCTCAGAGGCGTGGGGCCCCGACTTCATAAAGCAGGGTCAAGGCACACTGTCCTCTCAGTCTGCTGACTGGACATACTTCAATCTAATATAGTATATGGCCCTGGGGTCCTGACCAATAGAGTGCATGTCCAGGAAAGCTATTGCTTTCAAGTGAAGCCAGTTGCCATCAGCCAGTGACAGGGAAATATTCACACTCACTCCCACACACACGTACTGCAGAGGACCAATATGCAATGCAAGCACATACACACACAGCCATGTGCACGCTTGTTTAGGGGTTTTTACAGTTATGCAACGCGATCTAAAAACACCTCCTTTATTGAGAGGTTGTCCACCTGAAATCCAGCCTTCTTAAAAGTATGCAAACTCAGCAAACATTCCTTCACTTGAAAGCACAGTGTCTGTAACTGATACGCTGCTTGAGCCTCGCACCTCCATTAGCTGTTTAGAGGGGCCGTGGTGCAAAGTCCTGCTTTCTACACCTCATCGTCTCAGAATGTCACACAAACACACACCATGGCGCATGCACACGGGTGCATAAACAAATGCACACACTCGCACAAGGACACAGTTTCGAATGCATGCACATGTCCGCGCACGCAAACTTGAAAAAACACCCTTTAGATTTGATACTGATAAAGATGATATTCATTTACCTCATCAGAGTTTCACACAGTGTCCACAGCAAAGGCATGCGCGGCTTAAAAAGTCACTTTAATTCAATCACACTTGAGCCTAAGTGCTACAGCGCCTATAAATCAATACTGAAGCCGAGTTGAAATGCAGTGATAGTGAGGTGGAGCGCTGTAACCTTGTAAGCTGATCTTTGGGGTTCTGGTGGTCTGTGGTCAGTCAGTGGGTGGATAATTCAGAAAAAGAAGCTTTTACACAACACACGACCTCAAATCTTAACTAATCATGAAAATTTCTACTCATCCATATCGCTAGAATTTAAAACAATTTGATTAAATCGCTTATTTAGTGTTGCATATGTGCCGTGAGGTTGGACATTTGTACATTTGCCACTAATACAATCTTTAATTTACCGAGATATTACGAGATCTCTGTTGTGACAGACTCCTAAACAGGATGGCAGCACAGTTTACACTGAGCAAATTCTGACCTTAAACGGAATTGCAGGACCTATAAATAAGACTTCATATCAAACCTCAATACCTTTTCAGTATACATATTAGCACAGTGTATTTCACAATTTCACTTGCAGAAATGTATGATCATATAACTCCTCTTTTTTAACATGTTTTTTCTAAATTTGGACTATTCAATTCAGGACATTGTTGAGATGAGGAAAGATTTTGTAGTGGTCTTAAAATAAAAAGAAATCAAGTGATACTAAGTTGCCCACTGTACTGTAGCTCACGTTCATCTTTACTTAAACGCTCATCTTACAGCTCTTTTTCAGACACTTCCCCCTCATCCTTTTCTTTATGGATGCTTTTTGGCACCACAACATTAAACGGGTGCTTAAGTTTGAGTTCTGCAAATAGTCAACCTCAATGTGCTCATCATCGTGGCTTCCCTTATACGAACGATGCGGTCAGAAATACCTGCTCCGTCTCTTGTCTGCATACGTCTACGCGAGGGCCCTGCCACAAGAGAAGTCTGGGTGCAGACAGGAGGAATCCACATAGACACGGTGGAGCATTTATAAAAGGAAGCATGGCTACTGTGCCCCCTCCTCCTCCCCCACACGCCCCCTCAGGGTAGCACAGCAGGCATGACCCATCTATTTATACCAGGGCCAAGGGGCAGTCAGCAGCGGGAGGAGGAGGAGGAGGAGGACAGGAGCAGGCGGGAGAGGAGAGGCTGCATGGGCAGGTCCTGTTACACATGCCACGGGGAATGGCTGGGGCAAGCCACAGGGGGATTCTGCTCAAAGTCAGACAGGCTGACCTCCTCGTCACCTCTGCATGAGGCAGATATTGAGCTCGCAAACCTTGTGTGAGTGTGTGTTGGGAGAGAGAAAGAACAGGGAGTTTATGGGTGTATGTGAAGGCGTGTGAATGCACAGTGAAGGTCCTCCCGCATACACTGATGCATGTGTGCTGTACGCGGATGTGTACGCATGGTGTTTCTGAGTGCAGATCAACACGTGTATGCGAGTGTGATGGAGTGTGCATGTACTCACGCCTATGTGCATAGTATGTGTGTCTGCCTGTCAGGCTGCGAGATGAACTGGCCCCGGTGACTTACCCCTCCATCCCCCAGCAGGGCCATAAACATGCCAGGTGAAAAGGGCTGGATTAGGCAGACTTAGCTGATCCCAGCGCATCTTTAGAGGTAAAAAATGACCCCAATCATTGTAATGACAGGGCACGCAGCAGGGGTTGCCCAGACCACTCAGCCCAACCTTGCCAGCTGCTTCTCATCTCTCTCACACAGTATACAGTCACACGTACACAGAGAAACATACACCCCATTTGCATGCATATGCTCACAGGCTGCAGGATGCACTCAGCGACACAGGTCGACACAGAGCGACTTGTCTGGAGCAGGTGTCTGCATATTAGAGCAGATAAAACATGCTTGAATCACTGTGCACATTAGGTAGCCGATCTTACTTTGGGCGGGAAAGACACACACAAAAAAAACAAAACACAGATGCTTCATTACACTCTAATAGCTCGACTGAACTGAACTGATGATTAACTCGAGGACACTCAGCAAATTAATAGGAACAATTTTTTTTTTTTTTTTTTGTCCAAATGGATTTTTGTTTCATCTTTGGTAAGTGGTATAAAAGTGCATAATTGCACTTTAAGTCAGTCTTTGCCTTCAGCTCATCCAGTATTTTCTCCTGTCACCTCTGTGCATATGCTTGAGTGACTTCCTCTGTATAAACCCTTGGCAAATTTACACAGGGGTACCAGCATACAGCCCATGACTGGTGCTGCCTCTTTAGGGTTACAAGGTTAACAGTCTTGTAATCAGGTACACCAGAGCTGTTCAAATTGCGGCCGTGCTAAAAAGGTTTCAAAGCAAAGTCCTGATTTCATTACATCTATAAATACCATAAAGAGGAAGATGAATTTCCGCATTTTGATATTTTTTAACAATGCACTATGTCAATATTCATCTCATAAAACATTAAATACATCAAACGTTGCCTGTTGTATACTCATGTAAAAGTCTCCAGGCTTAGTCTTTGTGTCGCCATGCTAATGGGAGCTGGTGAAACATGCACTTCCATGTGGCTGCTGGTGACCTATAGGGTCTGTCTATTAGAGGAAGTCTATAGTTCTGACACGCCTGCATGCCCTGTTCTGCTCTGGCCTGCCTGCAGGGCCCCTTTCAGCTTGGGCAGTGCCCCATTGAGCTGCATCTGTCGCCAGCTATATTTAGAGGGTGGGACAAATACCTTTCTCCCTGGATATGAACTTCAGCTGACAGACAGAAGGCCAGAGTACGCAGACAGGGATCTGTACAGTTTGTAACCTTGAAGAGCTTGTTACTTCCAGGATACAGCTGGGTGTAGTCACACTCACTACTGTGGTTAGCAGTTGCAGCTGAAAGCTAAGGCTGTAAATACAGTACAGTTAACCACAGTTAGCATTGAAAAGCTTGATTTGGCAGCAGTTTTTAGCGCTAGTGCCTATAGTTCCAGGACAGCTGCCAGAATGAAGGGGAATACACAGTAATATTCTCTGATAAAGAGACTTAATACTTTCTCCCTAATGAGTTATAGAGGAATAATGAATGGATTTCTGTGGCTTTGAATCCCCTTCAAATAGTGCTACATTTCTGCCTATAAGCATTTATGTGTGTGGCAGAACCGGCGAGGCAGCCAGTGTGTGATATGCGACCATGTTGCATGGCCATCTGCTCTATATAACCATAAACAAACGCAGGCAGGCCAGCTTCACAGTACCATTTCCAAGAGGTCTAGGCTGGATAAATGTATTCATGCTTTGGTCTCTGGGTAGATGCTGTAGAGATACAGTATGCCCTAGAAACAGGCCACGGTTATGCAATAGCATTCATAATTCATTCCACAAACACAATATGGAGGCCGCTCTGTCCCATATGCAAACACATGGCCAGATTAAGGAGCGAGTAGCCAAAGGGGACAGAGGGCATTCTGAACTGTTAGTGAAGCCACTGACTGACTGTCTGTCTCAATGAGAGCTTGTCTGTGACAGGCCTAAATAGGCCAGGTTTTACTGCTGGAGGGACGTCTGCTATATTTTGCACCTAGTGTCTAAATCAGTTACATGGCAGCAAAGAGACAAACTGATACACCGAGGGAGTTTTTACAGCATCACTGCCAGACATAAACACATATAGTACGCAGGTATATACTTGTGCTATTTTCCTATACGTTGTAAACCACTGACAACAACAAACATTATCTGCTTTTAAAACAAGTGGTTGATTGAGGTTTTTCGATGAAGTAAAGCTGAGCAACAATATGTAAAATCGCATCCAAAGAGTCAAAATGAGCACCTCTTTTTGAATACAATACACTTTCAGAAGCTCATTCCATAAACTACAGAAAAAAAACGTGTGTGGCAACAGATGAAAATAGGGCTGTTCAACTGAAATAGCTCCAAAAGTTTATAGTGCTACATCAGTTATAATTGAGCTATAATAATTTTATTGTACGCAACTCTAGGTCAAATAACAAAAAAAAGATATCAGTATTTTTTTCCAATAATCTTCCACTATCACTCACAATAGCGGGAGCTAAAACGCCTTAAGATGTTGAGTGACTTTGTCAGGTAGGTGGGCTACCAAGAGGGCAGCAACATCAGGCACAAAGTGAAAACTTGATATAGTATCCGTGGTCTTAGGGTCAGATGAGAGGAGGATTTTAATAACATCTGCACATGTAATCAAATTCCTGGCGCATACAGAATTCCAGAGCTGCAGACAGCTATTTACTGTAGCTGGAGGTTGGAGGGTGGGGCCTGGGGTTACAAAGTGCATATGATACAGGCACAGTTGGGGTTGAAGCTACAGCACACAGTGGTCAGGGTGGAGACAGGTATTAAAGCAGATGTTAAAGCTGAACCCAAGCACACACAGGCTCTGGAGAAGCAGAAGCAGGCAGGTTTAGTTAGGAGAGAGGGAGGACTGTTGGAGGGTGGAGGGGGTGATACAGCTGTGGCCTCTGCCAGCAGCATTTGCCCCAGTGACAAAGAAGTGTTTCTGGTGTCCACCCAAAGTCAGCTCTTTGAGAAGAGGAGCAGTGAAGGGGTCCAAAGGGGGAGGCTGCTTGTTTCTCTGTAGTCGGCCAGAAACAATTAATACATCTCTCAATGAGAAAAAGACATGTTAAGTATTTTGTCACTATGGATTGGAGCACTGCTTCCCTCCAGTTCCTTCCACTCCTCTCGGTTTATTTTAACTCAGCATCCAGTTGCACCCACTTTTTCTCTCCCACTTCACTCTGTCCCTCTCATCCTGCTACCTGACTACTTTGGCAGCGATACACAAAATGGCGGTGGGGAGCTGAGAGCTGGAAGGCACAGAGTGGAAGCCATTTTCTAACAGATCCAGGACCAGGCACAGACAGAGTCAAGACTTGCGCTATGCCTAGTGGACAATTAAGATTAGACCGTTAAGTGTTCTCTCTGCATGCGCACTAAAGAATATGTTTGTTTATGCTTCTTAATGTACCGCACTAATAAGCCAATGGGACCACTTGGCCTTTCAAATGGGATAAAAACACAATATCCAGCCATGATGGTTTAATCTAATGCAGGCTCACATTATAATAAGTCTTGGAAAATAGATGTAGACAGAGCAGTTACATGCTTATAACGAATGAAACTTTCACCGCATCTAATTACAGACCCTATCTCATTAAATGAAATGCAAGGCAGTACAATGGCATTACATTATTAAGTAACAACATATTAAATTTACAATACATTATGGTACTTACGATGCTGCTGTGATCGCCAGTCTGTCTGTCCGTGATTTCACTTGTTGGCCAAATTGCTTGTGCCTGTGGCTACATGAAGAGAGAGACAGAGAGAGAAAAACAGAGAGTGAGAATTGTTGAGTCGAAGGGAGAGACAATTTACAGCGACAGACACTGAGAGGAAGAGAAAACAATAGAGAGAAGCAGAAACAGAGAGTGATCAGTTAGAGAGCCGGCAGCAGCAGCAGCAGCAGCAGTGGAGGGCTGTAGGGTCTTTTCTCTGTAGCCTGTTTACTAATAAGCTCGCCCTGCAGTTTTGCCTGGCCAAGGAAACTCATTAGTGGAACATGTAACACACCGCACCCTCTCTGCTGGCCTGTGCACCGTCCAACTCTTACTGCCGCATGCTCACCCAACACCAACACACAAGCTCCGCCGCGGCCTTGGCCTTGCCCAGTAGCACCCACTCGCTGCATACGTGCACACTCGTTGGCACGCCGTTTTACTGAAAGCCTACAGTGTCATGTGCGTGGGTGAAGTGGCGCATCTGCGTGTACTTGTGAGTATAATAAGCGATTTTCTGCACATGCAGCACAGTATGTTCGGATCACACATGAGGGCGCGTACAGGCTGCGCGGCGTTAATGCATGAGACGGCTTTTAACGTGCGCCCGTGCTGGTGTCATGTAGCGTGCATGCGATGCCATTACAATCGTGTGGAGGTGGAATGGGGCGAAGGACAACAGAGGCAGTTAGTCATCATTAGTCAAATCTCAGATTGCAGAAAAACAGAGTGTGACGGAAGATAAAGAGAGATGTGAGGGTTGTCCTCTAGCACACCAAGGAGGACACTGCCAATTAAAGGCCTCCACTCAGTGCGGTGGCGGCTGCTGAAGGGTGATAATTCTGTACAAGGATGCTAATTGCAGCGCGGGACACGGCCTTGCCGGGGAAGGGTCCTTTATATATTGTTTCTAACGTTTGTAATTACAGTGCAGTGCCTTGGAGTGCTGCCAGCACATGTTTATGGGCTCATGAGTAACCCAACTCCTCCAGCCCATGGAGGGAGATTCATGTCCGAGCTGTGCACTCACTGCACTCTGTGTGTGAGTGTGGGTGTGTTGTTTGTGTGTGCATGCATGTTGATGACTCATGAAGCCTGGGCCAGTATGTGCAGAGGGGATAGTCTACAGTATATGTACCACATGGATGGCTGCAAGTACTGGAAGAAAACACAATACGGCTTTAAAAACCAATCTGTGTTATAAAATACTTTTAAAGCTGAAGTTTTAAAGAGCTCCTGTTGGTGAGGTGATTCCTGTTGTATTTTACACAAAACCCTACAACCTTTCGGTCACTCAGCCATGACAGCAGTGTAAGCAAAGAAACCTGAGTATATAAACATTACCAGAGTACTGTATTACACCATGGAAATCAGTACAAACTGAGTCAACCCAACTGAGTAACAAAAGAAAGCCTAAACTGGTGCATTTTTCTAAACGTAGCCAACATAATTTAGCTCGGCGCTGATGAGCAGAATGTAAGTGATGAAGTGGAGGTGAGGTGAGGGAAGGGATTTACAGTATTTTGATAGTTGGAGAGTTGCAGGCAATGCCTTTCAACACTTCCAATTTTACCTCCAAGTGGAACAATGTTGCTGATTCTGCATTTTTCCTTTGACTAAATTGCCTTGGCGACAGCAGAGGCCAAAAGCTGAAGAAATATACGAGTACTGGAAAAGAAAAGTTGAGTGGGTGCAGCGCAGCGTTATCTGGAATATCGCTTTGCCTGGCAGGTACATAAAACAAGTATCTGTCCTGACAATGCGTGCTGAGAGACACTCACACGTGATGCTGTAGACCACAGACTGAAGTTTCTAAAATACATACTGAATACATTAAGTGGTCAAATGACAAAGAAACAATGAGTTTCATTTGAATGACTGAAAATAAAATTGTTGATGGATGAAAGAAATCTGTCTAACGTCCGACAAAGTTGCTCTGAGAAAACTGTTTAAATGCTCAGTTTTCAACAGTGAAACTTTTGTTGTGCATCAAGCACAAAAAATATCCTTGAACAAAGAAAAAAAAACTACTTGAGCCTCAGCTAAAAAGGCCCATGATGTAAAGCAACCGTGTGAAAGTTGCGCAGGTCTTGTTTCAGAACATCGGAAGGAAAAGAGGGATAGATGCAGGAGGGGAAAATCTACATCATCTGTCACCCCCTGAAACTCTCCCCAGTCCAATATTATGTCATTTTGACTGTGCTTACCGTCTCTGTGGAGTTGCTGTGGTTTTTTAGATAAATTACATGTGACACTCCCAGCTGACATCCTGATTAACACAGGGAGAATATAAAACGGCCAGTCCTTAGAAGTCACTGGTGTAATGCACTAATGGCTTCCATGTACAGTGGGAGGGTTGAGGTAAAGCAGATTTACAGACTTCTGTGTTTATGTGCACGTAGCGATACGCATGTTAATGCATCAACACTTGTTTCTCTAATTATAATCTTTATTAAGCCTACGGTATATTATTTCGTTTTAGTGCAAAAATTTCGGCACCGGCACATACGATGCAACACCAAAAACGCGAGTATACAATAAGTGTGAGTCTATGTAACAAAGTCTCGGCCTCTTTGTCCAGCTCTTCTCCTCTCTTTTCAGGCCTGGCCTACTTTCTACTGTACTGTGGTGCTGATCCTGTATGAGTGTGCCACAGCCTGTAGTGGCCACTGTAGATCTACTCATCTGCTCTACCACATTCACAGTACAGGAGGGCAACAGGGAGCCTGGTCAGCTCCTACCGCAGAAACCCGATCTGACTGGACCAGAGGAGATTTGAACCTTGATTTTATAACGGACCAACAACAATTGCTGATTTAAAGCCTGAAGCAGGCGCTGGTGTGATTGACAGAAGTACAGTGAAAATACAAGTGTCGCACAGCTTTTTGGAATGCACTGTGACCTTTAGATGTGCTAGACTGCCAAAGTGGTTGATTTCAAGTTAGCTCCATTTCTTTCCTGTGTGTATTAACCCGCGGCATGGTGTTACTTTTCACCACTTTGTGTAGTCGGTCAGTGAGAATGCCGGAGCTAAATATAAGATGGAACTGCAAAGTCGCCAAACCTGCACAACACATTTTTAACCTGGACTTCCAATTTCATTTTCCTACTTTTTCATCTTTTAAAAAACACAACAAAATATCCTTTTATTAAGATTTAGAAAGCACGGCAGCCTCTGTTACAGCAAGATGGTTTCACATTAAGGATCTACATGTTTGAAGTCGTATTTTATGTAGCATTTATATTGCCCTGTAAACATAAAATATACATTTTTTTGGCAAAAAATCTATATATAGCTACCAATAGACATCTACTAGATTTTTTTTAGTATTCATTAAATACATAGCAAATAAAATGACATTCAATTAGTGAATGCATTCTTTGTGCAGGACTACATATATTTTAGTAAAGGCAGCCTGGTCTGTCCTCCATGTCTATCAAATCCCAAACCCTGACAGTCCTCCCGAGGGCTAAAACATACAATTTAACTTTCATTATGCTCGGTTTCTCAGTTTTATTGTACTTAAAACAGAACACTGAAGCCACTTTAGGAGTGGAAATAAAAAAGGATTCATTATAATGGCAGAAAAAAATATATTTACAGTGAGTGCTGACTTGGAGCTCATTCACCAATCCAATCTGGATTTCATATTAGCCAGGAGGAAATTGGATGGAATTCACAACATCACAGCGAGCTCATAAATGAAACTAAATCACATAATCTTAAATACCAATTTATCCATTTAACAAATGAAGCAGTGTATTGGTGGCTTATTGCTGTGTTGTGCTGGTGAATGACTCATTTTCACTGTGTGTTGCACTAGTAAGAATACACTGAGTACTGGCACATGACCTAAACCACACACTCAACACTTCAAATGTATCTGGCTGAAAAACTCACATCCAGAGGCACTCAGCAGACTTTTTAGTGTTGCTACACGACTCATGACCAGAGGACACATCTGAAGTAATCCGGAGAACAAAATTATCTTTCGTCTCCATTTAGGCAACAGCAACACAGCAGACAGCAATATCACACCCCCCAAATTGTATTGTTCCCATCTGTTAATTCCCTCTGTCAGTGTTGTGTGAAAAGCGATTTTTAATATTAAGTACGATTAACTCAGACATGTGGCAATGCCCCAGGCTGGCAGTTTGTAGGGCTATTTATGCTCATAATATTACTGAAAACACAAAATTTGGAGCAATTACGACTCAAAATTAAATAACTCATGCAGTAATTGCCCTGTGCTTTTTTTTCCTCCACCAGTCTAAAAGGTAAAATTACGTAAATATAAGGTCGAACTAAATTATGAGAATTGTCATATTAATAAATACGCAAAAATGTCCATTGTGGCTATTTAAAAGAATAATAATGAGACATATGCTAGATTTGGATTTTTCCCTTAAAATAGTTTTAAAAAGCCAAAATTGCACTGAACTATATATTGCATCAAAAAATACCCAGAACCGCTCACGAAAATCCAACACACGATCCAGCAACAAGTGGAGGACACAAGCCCAAACTTGCACATGCATCAGTGCATTGTTTTACTGTACACTCTCTCTCTCTCTCTCTCTCACACACACACACACACACACACACTCTCTCTCTTACACACACTCACAGCTAAATATGCTGATCCTGCGTATTCGGCAACTTTTACATTATTCCAAATAAAAACAAAATGCTGTAAAAAGATACATTTGTCATATCATTGATTTATTTAGTTTATGCACTCTGGCATAGTTTTCTTAGATGTGTGCTTATTGGAAAAAAGTCTCTACAAGTGTATATTCTTTGGAACTTGATTGAACCTTTAAATAATTCCTTATTTACAGAAAAAAATAAGGAGTACATTATTTTGCAATATTTTGTCTTTTTTCATCTGTGTACTAAATATGTTAACGTGAAACTCGAATAAATACGAATTAAAACGGACCACAGGTCACCCATGAACAAAAAATTATCGAAACATTTTCTAAAAAGCCTGAATGATAATTAGATATAATAATAATTACTTACAAATATTGTGAACACTGTAGAGCAACAATCCAACACAATCTATGATTTTTTTTCCCATGGTGCTTTTTTGTTCTTTCTTTTTTCAGTTCAAACCTTCAGAAACTTTTGAAGTTTTGCCAGATGGATTTTTTTTTAGCAACTTTACAAAAACATGTTAAACTTAGATAAAACAGTCTCAGAAAAATACTGATTTAAAATAGAATTCCATTAGAAGTTCAGATTTTCTCGTTCAAGTTCAAGGCCACAGTCACGTTCAAGTTTGGGAACTTGTTGTTCTAGCTGTGGCCTGCAGTGTGCTTATGCTCTGCTTTTGCAGTGTATTCAGGCAACAGTGCTATTTATATCAAATTTATAAAACACACTGATTGAAAATAATGAACTATATTAACTGATAAAATATATTAAAAGCCACTTTGACGATTGCATGGATTTAGGTGAACAAACACCTTGAATTGATCTTTTTTTAAAGCCTAAGCACACACACTGCAGGGCAGAAAAGGACAGAAATATGAAAAATGTGTTCCTTTTGTTAAAATGTATTATTATATATCAACAGATTCAAAGAAAATTCATATTTATGCGTATGGATATGGATGTTTCATTATGTGCTCATATTTGTATTTGTATTTGTGTGTGTGTGTGTGTGTGTGTGTGTGTGTGTCCCATTATGGGCTTTTCTATACAGCTGCATTAAAGCTAAAGTTTGCTTCAGTGCACAACAAGCCTCTCTGTGGGTTCTACAAGGCTGTTGTCCTGCTCAGGTATACTTTTACAGAAAGAGACAACACTGAACTCGCTCACCACCCTGCCATCTGCCTCTCAACATGCAACCTTCCCCTGGACTTTTGCCATCCACTGCCAAAAAGGCCTTAGGGGTGGAGTAGCATGATACTCTGCCAGCCAAAGCCATGTGTTCACAGCTAGTTAAGCAGAGCTCATATTCATGTGAATGAATACAACCGTTAATGTATAGAAAAGCTCGACCTAAATCTTGAATCACCTGGAAACTTTGAGCAATATCAGGTTGGCTTTGCCCTTCAAAAAAAAGTCCTCACTGCTACAGACCCTGACAAGCAGTCTAACATCTGAGCACACATCAGAAAAACCAAACCACAATATGGCCCAGGGAGGGAAGATTTCCTTCTAAAAACTGCAAATTTGCCACATTTATGAAAGAAGATATTTGAAAATAGTGAATGCTGTAGTATTTGGTAACACAATACTACAAGCTAAATATTATGAATAGAACTGGGGATTGTAATTTACCACATCAATGTCTCATACACATATGTAACTCAGATTTTCCATTATTTTGATCAAATTAACCATTAACTACCTAAGCTGAAGGAAATTAGTATTTTGTTCAAAATAACTTCGCTAAAGTCAAATTTACAAGCATTCATAAAACATTTTTGCTTTTGCGGAATTGTTTTATGACCGTTTACCCAGATTAATTGCTCTTAAATGTTTTTTTTCTTCCTTCAAATAAAAACAAGCGGGCGTTTTCATGTGTATCAGTGTAATTACAAAAGCATTTTCAAGAAGCTTGAATGCACTTGTCACAAAATGTTATTATGTAAAAGCATAAAACCTGTAAAATCCCGCCTTCACAGATGTAAGATGTAGATCCACATACACACACAGAAAATATGTGATTAACATTACGATTATGTATACATAAGCAAAGTGACTGGTAAGTGTTCGGCTGTTTTATATTTAGTGTCTATTCGTCTTAAACGAAAAAGAAGTTTGGCAAATCCTACCCGCAAATCCTCAAATTCAAAGAAATGCTACATTTTACCGAATATTCTCGTAGAAATTCAGCCGACATTCACGCTATAAAAATTGCGAAACTGATCAAAACGATCAGTACACCACGTACTTCTCTTCATATAGTGCATACAAAGCCCGGACCGCATCACTCCTATGAAATACCTCCACAACTGTGGCCTTCCACTCATCCACTGATTACCACGAAGCAGGATTATCCCACTAGCAATCAAAGTGCTATTTATGGCTTATGTTTTTGCATTGCAAATTATGAATCGGGTTTCTGCAGGAATGTTGCAGGAAAGTTAGCAAAAAATGTTCTTAAAGTTAAAGGAGCAGTCGCTGATGTTGGGATATGTGCTATTGTATGTGTTTCTGAGCTACATGTGCACGAAGGGTTTTGGATTTAGATGTACAAATGCACGCTCAGGTGAAAAGAAACTTTGTGCAAGAACCCCAACTGCATCACATGTTTATTTGAACAGCGAGCCTGTTAAACACTGGAAGCCTAAAATGTAAATACACGGATAAACTTCCTCCGAAACCACGCAAGCACACACACACACACACACACACACACACACACTCACAGGAGCAGATATTACTCACCAATTTTTGAGAGGAAAGATGGTAAATGTCCGGTCGAGATGTGAATTTCGGCAGGTCTTCCCGCTTTGATCCATATCTCTGTCAAGAAGAGGAGAAAGCCATAAGAGCCCGTTTGGTGCTTCTTGCAAGACCCAGTGATTTCCCTCAGACTGTCCCGTTCAGAGCCGTGCCTCAGCCTCAGCTCCTGCCTGAGCGCCCGGGTCGGTCTCACCTCCAGACTCACTCTCCTCTTTCAGCCTCACAGTCTCAGCCCCAAGCTCAAGGCTGCCCGGCTTCCCTGCCACCAGCTGGGTCCAGGCCTGGTGAGGCCTGAAACAATAGGAGGCCATGAGGCTGTCTGCAAGGCTCCAGCTAAGCCCGTCTGCTAGTTAACAAGTCTTTGAATGAGGAATGTTAGCAAACAGACAAACAGCATGTCTGATGCATGCAAATAGCACAACCAGTCCAGTCACAGCCTTGGCTGAGCACATGAATAATTCAGCAGTCTATATGCTGGTCTCCCACATTACTCCCTCCCTCTTCCCGAATGAAATGCCTTCACTAGAATAAGTGTGGCAAAGTATTCAAACCTCTGTCTTACCAACAGCTTCGGTCACAACATCAGTTTTCATACTTCATACACACATGCAATAACAGCACAAATCGGTCATGTAGAGACACAACATGCGGGGCTACAGCTGACATTTTACATTTTACAATTTTTTTCTCCTCTCATTGCCTTTTAATGTCTTTTGTTTGCAGCTGGCACCTGTCCCAGAAAGAGCTCCGGCTCAGCACACCACTCATTCCCGTGTTAGGAGAGCGAGTCGGTGTGAAAGAGAGAGAACAAGGGTGAGAGAGAGACACAGAGAGACAGCGAAAGAGAGGACATGGAAGGGAAATAGAAGGAGCAACAGAGAGTAAAGACGTAGAAGGTGCGGTACTTCACGCCGGTCACTGGCGCTGATCGCGGACATTTCTTTAAAACACATATGTGCACTGCGGTTAGACGCTGGTCACATTCTCTGATTGTCATCCACAGTGGTCATCCAGACCACGAGACCACCACAAGCAGGTTACCCGTCAGAAATGGCACCCTGGCACTCCAGGTGGATCAAGGCCCATCACACTGAGAAACGCCACCTTGACAAATTTCCATCCAAAAAGAGAGAAACCAAATAAATACTACTAGAAACCCACCAGCAAAGAAAAAAAAACAGGAAGACGCAGTACATTTTTAGAAAATAAATTACAGGAAAACAGATGAAACAGTGCCAAAATCCAAAGGGGTGCAAAAATCAATGCGGCAAAAGTAAGAAAAGGCCCCTAAAAAGCAACTTGTTGCCAGGTTTTGCAGAGCTGCTGTGCAGCTAGTTGGAGGCAGAGGGTTAAAATCCAGCCAGTAGTGAGTGAAAAAAAGCTCCGTCTATGGAAGGGCGGGCTGTGGGGAGGCCCTGACTGTAGAAATAGCAGCAGACTTTTTTTCTTTTTTTTTTTCCCTCGTAGAGCTTAAGTCTCCCCCTTGCGTGTGGCTGGAGCAGAAAGAGGGGAGCAACCGAAACAGAGAGAGAAAAAGAAGAGGGAGAGAGAGAGGACGAGAGGAGGAGACAGCGAGCACACAGTGAAGGAGAGAAAAGCTCCACTGATGATGAAATAGGAGGTGCAGCGGAGCGCGCGAACCAGTCACTTTTTCATCACATGTCCAACACGGCCAAGAACTGTATTTGCACTGGAGACGGGGGAAGAGGAGGGAGGAAGGGAGGGAGCATAAGATGGGTGGGAGACGGAGACACAGAAGGAAGAGAGAGAGAGAGAGAGAGAGAGGGAGAGTGGGAGGGAGGAAAGCACTAAATGTGGGAGGGGTGGAGGAAGAAGAATGACACAGAAATCCACTCCTCCAGCAGTGCGCAGACGCAGTGCTCACACTCACACGCCATACTGGGATACACTATACAGTACCTCATCAACTATATCAACTAGTGAAAAGAAAAGCAGGGAAAAAGGGGGAAATACACAGTCATTCAGAGTGGACTGCCCTGCTGAAAGATCCTTGAAATATGCAACACTTCTGAGAGCATTGCTGAATTATTAACCTGATCTCTTACTGTAGTGGAGCTCTTGTCGCTCCAGCAGACTTGGGAGCACACACTGAGAGGAGCACACACACTCTCGGAGTGCATTAACTCTTTGGCATGCCACGGTGACGAGCGTGAACGCGTACAATAGATCGGACACACACACACACACACCGTAATGCATAGGGGAAAAGAAAAGTGCAGAGAGTGTTAAATTCTCTAACATGTGGCAAAGAACGGCGAGCTAGGACCCTCCTCCTCCTCGCCCGGGCTCTGTCACAAAGCAGAGCCGAACGCTGAAGCTGAACCCTTGCAGCTATTTTGGCACAAAGTCAAAAGGCTGATAAGCATTTCTGGGTGAGACTCGGCTGCTTTTCCTCGAGGAAAAACAGCTGCCACTTGCCCGGTATTCAACATTCAACAGTTCAGAGAAAAAAATTAGTGAAACCCCCCCAGAGATGCTGATCTGTCCCTTTTTAAAATAGAGTAGAGGAAGGAAAAAAAAGACAGACAACATGACGATCTAGATAATTTGTTCAAACCAAATCCATGCAGTGATTTACATGAAGTGAGTCAGAGAGGGAAGTGGAGGGGGAGACCTAAACAACAGGGCTGTTTCCACCATCTTAGATTGTATTGATTATTCTCACACACGCTAGCTCTCTTTCTCTCCCCTTCTGTCCCTCCCTCCCTCTTTCTGTCTGTTCTGCCACCTTCTCTACTCGGCGATCAGCATTTGGCTTTTTCCATTTGTGGCAGATTACTGTAACGCTATTGTACAACAACTTCCTGCCTCTTTTGGCTCTGGTTCTAAAAACTGCAAAGGCAGAGCTCGTGGCTTTAACTTTTTCCCCTCGGCCTTGAACGACAGGAGCTCTATGAGGGAAGAAAAGGAGGAAGGGGATATGTAAAGTGTATCTGTTACTGAGGAACTATTTTGATTTCATTTCTGCTTTATAAACTGCTGAGAATTAAAGAGGGCAAGAGGGGACTACATGCCTAAGCAGAGACAATGAGAGAAAAAAGGTGGGGGTGAAACTTTTCTTTACTTTTACTCTGTGAAAACTTTCTGTCGGTTTTTGGAGTGCACTGCATTATTAGTGGGGCTCACGCTCACTCACATTTGTCTAACATGGCTGCTTCTGCTTCAGGCTGCACAGTTTGTGAGGGCTGCTTTCATAGCTCGGCCACCACCCCGTTCCTCTCCGGCTTTCTTCCTCACTACAGCAGCACACAGACTGGACTCCACAAAAACTATTCTCCCCTCTGTGCTCCTCTTTGCTCGGCAGGTTTCAGTAAAAAAAAAAACACAGGTGGCTAAAGACGTTGTGCAGACAGTGAGGGGAAAATTCGAGCTTTATTTACACTAACAAAGTTCAGAAAACGGTTGGGCTGCGATTTATTTGTTCTCGTAGTTCTCTTGCCCTAAATGAGATACGAGCTCAGTCGAGGCGTCTACATTGGCACGAGCTATAGAATCCTATTAGAAGGAGTGCAGTTATACGTCACATCTCACCATGTGTTTCAGCCAATTGAGAAACCCATGACTTCATTACGGTTTCAATGTATAAAGCTGCCATGTCTATACATTAAGAAGCCTAATTCTGGGAATAACTTGGATCATGAAACAAAACATGTGAGAACTCTAAGGATTAAATGTGGATGTTTTAGAGAGGCATACTTTGTGAATTTATGCTTAGTGTGCAGACTAAACTTTTGAGGGAACAGTTTTGGTTTTGGGGTTTGGTGCCAACTCTTACCTCTGTGCACCTCTACACTGTTCCTCTGTTTTGTTCAGCAATTCCTTATCGTGTCTTAATTTTGCAGTTTTGCAAATCATCGTAATTTAAAAAAAACAGACTTTTTAAAGTGACTAAATCAACAGCTGAAGGGCACGAAGTTGAAGCAGCGCAAGCACCTTCAATAGTTTTGCTTTGTCTTACTACTCCCGATATTTTTCTTCCGATTAAATGATCGAAAAAAGACGAACATTTGATGAATCCTCACAGTAACACAAAAATGTAGCTGCTCTTAAATTTACATAATTAAAAGAAGTAGGTGAAGGACAGCCTTTCCTCTGCAGCACGTGCCTGCTACATGTGGGTGCTACAAAAATCAGTCAATCAGGCCAATT
Organism: Acanthochromis polyacanthus; assembly: GCF_021347895.1. Taxonomy (NCBI): domain Eukaryota; kingdom Metazoa; phylum Chordata; class Actinopteri; family Pomacentridae; genus Acanthochromis; species Acanthochromis polyacanthus. Next base: position 17,104,945 of record NC_067120.1, on the reverse strand, counting down.
GATAATGCGATGTGAAACAAAATGGCAGATGGCGCCATGTTATAGACTCTGCTCCACACCATTTGACAATGATTTTTAGAAACAAAAACATTGCAAGCTGCAAAACAGTTTGTGGATTTAGCCAAAAAGCATCAGATAACTAATGAAATCTGTAATATTCAAAAATCTAATCCTTTGTATCTTTGAGAAAAATGCAAAAAGCACATTGAGAATCATTTGCAGAGGACTAAACATGTTTTTTTTAAAAAAAGGTTAAAATAAACAAAGTGAAAAAAATATCTATATAAATGCAGTGCATATGTATGGAATTTCTGGAAAAAATAATTAGATTTATCTTCCCAAAATAATTTGCTGCATATCAGTGCCTTGAATAAACTGTCAGTCTCATGTCGATTATGCTAATGACCATGCTGTGGTCTTTAGCAGCGAGGAAAACACAGTGAACACATATTTGGGTGTTTTAAAAGGCATTCGTCTGTCGTGGGGAAACATTATGCATCAGATGTGAGTTCAGATATGTGGACAGGATGATGACATATTAAAAAGACACAGTTTTTCTGGAAGTCTCTTTCCCAATACTGAAGGAAAGAGTAGCAGTAATATGGGAGTGAAGTGGGCAGGGGATCCACAAAGACAAACAATATTTGCACTTAGGCATTTGCAAACATCAAGGAGGCATTAGGAAGTTTGCGGGGGGAGTGAGAGAGGGATTTCTCAGTGCTTGGTCAGCAACCACTGCTACATCAACATCGAGACATGATATGTGGCATATAAAAACACATAGATATTCTAATGGACTTAGTCAAGGGGATAAAAGCTAACCACAAAGTATCCCTTCAATACCAGGAAGACTTTATACTCTCCAGGAGCAGGAGCAGAGTCTATGAGGTGGTCTTGCTTAAGCCCTGCACGTGTCTAAACAACTTCTCTATTACACCCGAGACCTTTGAGGGCACTCCCCATCGAGCAGGGAACAAAGGCCATGACCCCGAGGTCAAAAGTGTTACATGGGAGGCCAAGCGAGTCCATTGAATGTTCCACTGCTGTTTGCTTTAAGAAGGTAAAGATTACTAACACATTAACTAATGCCGATTAGGGGGTTATCCCTCATGGGACTGAGGTCCCAGGGCAGCACATCACATCTTATTAACACAGCCTGACCTCTGACCCCGCTAGTCACCTTAGGCAGTCGACTGTGACCGCCACTTTCTCCTCCGTCTGACACATCCACACTTGCGCACACAGACAAGGAATGAAGGGAATCACTGCAAGGTGCACCACAGCTTGAACAAAATTATTGCTGTCTGAACAAACATAAATAAATGATTCCGTTTTATAACTGCACAGTATTTGCAGCTGCAATGCACTCAGGTTCAAAAATGAAAGACTCGCATTAGCAGGCTGTGCATCATCCGTGTACGAACATTTGAAATGAGTATAACTTTCTCACTAAACATGATTAATTTAAATGCATTTTTTTGAAGGCCTCCGACTTAAAAGAACGTGTTCGATTGAAGCTCATAAAATGGATGCATGTGCAATAAAGTTCTCACTACAAAATGGTGGACACAAGACATGCGCAGTAGTGATGTTCTATATATATTAAATGATGATAATAGTGATGTCCTGGATAATAAAAGGAGGAGGAAAGGAAGAGTTTCTTCACAAACTCTGTGCTACTCGAACATTACGTTTGCCTCAGCAGAGAGGTGAAAGCAAACTGCCGTGCGGAGCTTACTTAACCCTGCGTGTCCAGGAAAAGCAAGTCAGAAAAAAGTTATTATGAAACATAATTCGCATTCGCAATTTTTTTAAAAATTTCTGCTTGTAATCAGATCATTTACAGCTCTCTCTGAAATGAAATGCAACATCAGTTCAGTGAGCACAGAACACAGAAGAGTTTAAGGCTGGTGTGTGTTTCCAAGATCAAGGTCATGTTCAAGTTTTTCCACAAGTTATGTTCACATATAACACCTCTAGATATTACAGCTAAGCCCATATTTGATGATGCATAATTAAAACAGTAGTAGAATGCATTTTGGTATTTGAAGACAAAACGTCCATGTATTAGGTTTATCCCATTTAGTGAAATATGTTCTGGTTTTGGATTAAAAAGCTTCTGGTTGCTTTCGTATTAAACGCTGAGCTAATTTATCATATAAAACAAACAAATATACAAAAGAAAGAAACTAAAAAAATCTAAACAATAATTTTAGCAAAAATGTAGAATATTTAACTCTAATTTAATTCATTGTTGTAAAATACATAGCTCGATTTTCTTCCACTTTAGCTTCCTTATTAGGTGAAAGAGCAACTTATTGTTAAAACTAAAATGTCAATGATACAGATTTTATTTTGACAAATATCTAATAATGTATTAAATATATAGGTTTAGTGCTATAAAACAAACCTAATTTTCATTGTCTTTCTATTATGTTAATTTTTGCTTCTGCAAAAAATTATAATTACACCGTAGCACATATACAACTTTGTTAAAAATTCTTTGCCTGTTAAAAATCACACACTAACATTTTACTAAGATTCATGGAAAACTATACCTAACAAAACAGTTTATTATGAACTTTCTAAAGTTAAGGGATTTCAATCACAGCAAACTACAGACACAAGTTAAGTTTTTGAAGATAAATCTCTGATAAAACTGAAAACAGAATTTTAGCTTTCCGATTTCGATTTTAAATATTACACTTTATGGAGTTATAAATATCTATTTTTTCCCATAATCATACGGTGGAACATTTTAAAACAATGCATATTTTTAATCACTTCATTGCTTATAAACGCAGTTATCATTTGATTTATTTGTATTTATTTCTGTTGAAATATTGTTAAATCAACTTCAGTTGAAGTGTTGTCTTATGTTAAAAAGCAAAGCAGAACACTGATTTTTATATGTGCCAAGCATCTCTCAGTTAGCTTTTGATCTAGTGCCTTCGTGTTAAACAAATCAAACACATCAGAAGAATTCTTGAGGTGTGTTTTAGATAATTTAAAAGTCATATTTGAAAGAAAGAGAATTTGTGGATACATCATGTACACATGTTCAATTCATCTTAACAAGAATAAAGGAATAAAGACTTCTTTTAAAAGCAGGAATTAACTCACCTCACTGTTTCTCACAGGATTCGGAAGGAAGAAAAGGAGGAAGAGAGACACAGGGAGAAAAAGAGCAAAGGAGAGTTTATCCTGGGAATACGCTGGAAATTATGGACCTATTCGATATCAGACCTCAGAGTGGACAACCTATCCTAGGAGGGACGCGCCCTAACTGTAACTAACAACCACTTCTGGCAACCCCTCAACAGCCAGACATATTGTCCTGGATCAGGTCCGCTTTCATATGGCAGCCTCGAACGAGGGCAGCTCAGGCAGGAAATCCACCTACGGCATCAGTAATTTTAGGAATGGAACTTTTGATAACAATGCATTAAAAGTAAATTAAAGCAATTTCTTTAGGTTAATGCTTGAACTGTAAACTGTGACCACTTCAACATTTTGCTTATCAAACTTTAAACATGTTAAGCTGATATGAACAAGAGAAAATAAATATACTAGGATTTTCAGATTACACAGTGGATCCTGCACATATCTTTAATTTTTTTTAAATATTACTATTAATTACTTGAATGTTTCCACGTACTTTTTTGCTATGCTGATTTAACTTCACTGTAAAAGTCTGAAGATGTCAATACTACATCACAGCAGAAGCATAGCACATGGTTTCAATGAATTTATAAGAAATATGAACTTAAAAATGACGAAAATATTCAGATTGAAAGCTCTTTTTCGTGATTCTATATTAATTGTAATACTAATGGTATTATGGAAATCACAAGAGAAAAACTGGGTATCATTTTAGAGTCATATCACTGAGTGTAATCTAGTGTCAGAGAAACTGCACTGTGAGAATACTGATCTACGGCACTAAGTTAACTGAGGTGCCGGGACAAATTCTCAAAATTCAATGACATGTAATGATAATAATATAAAGTACATTCTCCTTCTCTGTTCACTCGACTAGCTGTGTCAGACTTTTACATACCTGAACTCTCCCATTGCAGTTTCCCCCTGGGGGCTGCTAGTACCTACTTTAAACAGCTTTGGCCATTTCGTTTTTATCCTTCCTCATCACTAAGCCAGGGGTGTGCAGTCCTGGCATTTTAGGGGCCACGTCACAACGCCTGTGTCTGCGCCGCCGGGCTGCAAGGAGTCCAGCAGCCGAGCCATACGCACTCAGCGGTTCGCTGCCTCAACCAACACTTTATGTGTTCTGTTCTGTTATCTCACACACTCCGTCTGGCATCCTTACTCTACTGAGGACAGCAAAACACGCACCTAATACACTTTATCCAATTCATAAACGTGCTCTCCTCCTTCCCCCTGAGCCTGCAGCCCCTGAGTCACTCCACAGCACTTTCTAACTTCTGATTATAACTGTGATATTAGCTTAGGTGTACAACAGCTTCACTGGAAGACAACAAGTAAGGAAGGAAATATTCCAGACAATTGCCCAATTCCCTATTCAGCAATGCCATTTAACGAGCTTCATATCTGTTTCTTTGCAGAGCTAAAAATATGTGGGACTCCTTTCCAAGGCACACTGCCCTGATATAGATTTTTGAAAGTGTCACAAATGAAAACACTGATTACACAGATTCCACATCCTATAATTCATATGTGTAATGTTATTAACAGATGGATATTCATTTATGTGGGAGAAAAGAAGCGCTTCACTGGATAGCTGCATAAACAGAGGTTATATACTCCATGGGCTATTTCTGCAAATTTACTAGCTCTTTCAATTCCTGCAAAAAAATATTTTAATAATATCAAAATAATATGTGTTTCAGGCATGCTTCACTTTTCAGAGAAAACAAACCTCATGCCAACATGATATATGTCTAAAACTATACACTGCACCTTTCATTAAATAAAAAAAGTCTTCCCTTTTGTACTTCTTTCATGTCCATATTTGCAGTATGTAGACACTCAATTTAATGACAATTTATTTTAAAGAGACATTTCTGTATGTTGCAGTGCATAAACATTGTTTCGTGCACTGGCTTTAAGCAGACAAATTAGTTCGTACAGATACAGTGACTTATTCTATTACTCTCTGGTATCTCTGTGGCCATTAGAGGAGTGTGCAAAGGCAATAAAGAGCTTGGTCATCTGAGGACAAGCACGTTGTATTAAGGGGTTGCTTCCATAAGCCTGGACCTTTGTGTGTACGCAGATGTTCTTTATGTAATCCTGTGTGCTGACAACTGGTTGGTGTGTATCCTGGATGTACTGGGATACAGCAAGGGAATGTGTACTTGAAGTTGTATAAATATTTTGTGTCATATGTTGTAGTGTTTTTCCTGGAAAAGCTAAAAGTTGTGTGATTTTTAATATAAATAACATTTGAGTTGTATTTCAGGGTAAATGTGTGTTTGTGTGTGTGTGTGTGTGGGGGGGGGGATATTATTATTACTGCTATCGTTGCCATTATAATCATTATTGTAATATTTTTGCAGGAGGAGCAGCCATGTTTCTCATGATTATGGTCACAGACACTTAAAAAGGTAAACACTCCAGTTGACTGATGGTAAATTATTACAATGCTACTCTGTGATTCAGGATCCCTCTGTGCATGCTCTCCTTATGCTGAAGTGAGCAGACACTGATGGTGTGGAACATCCTCCGGCCCGCCCATCGCCATCATCATCATCAGCCTAAAGGTGTGGACAGCATGCGGGAAACTGCAGCCCCTGACCTCTCACACCAGCTCAGAGAGGCAGAGGGTCATGTAGAGGACATGGTGGTGGAGGGAGAAGTCAATCTTATCCTTCTGTTCCGCCACAGGCCTGTGTGCAGCGACAGCAAGATGAGCTAGAGGGCTTTCCAAAATCCACACTCGTTTGGCTGCGAGCAAGGCATCAGGGCCGTGTGCGTTTCAAAGGAAACGCTGAGGAAAGCGTTTTTTGTGGCAGCACCCGTGCACTTGACAATGTGTATTCGACTGCCTCTGTGTCTTTGCTCCATCCCCACCCCGACTCAATATCCCCCAACACCAATATCTGTCATCTTTAGTAGCCAAAATGGCGTGCAGCCCACTTGTTTCCCAACGGCGGAGAATTCTACCTTGTCTTGTTGATATGGCTGTCACGTGTGCAGACAATTTTTTGTCATTATCTCCACACATTACAAATACCTCCGGCTCTGCTGAGCAGCGTGGGGCCGAGGGGTTAAAATGCAGGAGGCACCAAAATGAGAGGGAGAGAAAAGCCTCAGCTCGCGGACTGCTGTCAATTGAGCCTGTGCCTCTGTAATGGGGGGGTGATAGCCTGGCACAGAACCAACCACTAATGCCCCTTAAATGTCAGAGACTGCAGAAAGGAAGGGAGGCAGCAAAAACGGGAGCACATTCATATTTCAGCATGGCAGATGCTATAATGCCTCATAGTGAGGCCACACACGGACCCCAGAAGAGGCAGAAAGAGAAGGCAGATACGAGAGGATACGAGAAAGAGAACAAGGGATTTTGTAGTAGCGATGGAAGCTGCTCCATCTGATGGTTGTCTCTATTCCACAAAGTTCAGAGTAGATCTGTCTCACTCTCTCTCCCTCCGCAGACGAAAATCTGGTGGGGTGGGGGTCGGGGGACGGGGTTGAGTCTGGTGTTGGGGGTGGGGTTGGATTGCTGGAGAGAGTGATCTTTTTTTCTAGCGGGGTGAAAGGCGGACGGTCATGTGTGCAGAGCTCATGACAAAAGGCCCTTTTATGTGCAGCGTATGCAGATAGAGGAGGCTCCTTTGTGCACAGATGGAGATCCCATGCCTGGGTCTGCCTGCGGCGGAGAGGGAAGGGAGGGCGGAGAGGAGAGAAGAGTGTTGGTGAAGGGAAGGGAGGGGAGGGAGGGGTGTCTCTGGCACTGAGTGCCATCACTGTGTCTGGTGGGGGATGGGGCACGGAAAAGGAGAACCAAGCAGTCCTGGTCGTGCCAGGTTCATACACTAGGGAGGAGGGCACTAGCCTTGCAGAGAGGATACAGAGACTGGTAACCCGATAGTGGAATCACAGAGATCCATAAACGACCAAACACATGGATCAGGGTCTAACACTATCTGCCAATAATCTACAGTGTTTATTTCAACCAGTTTGGTAAAACATGGTTTGTCTAATATAGCTCCAGATAGTTTAGACAAGAACAGGAAAGCATGTGAAACTTATCTGATACCAACTAAGGATTACAGGCTGAGAAAAGCTTAACCTACTTTGTAATGCCAACTATCACATGTTCGTAACAGGTTGAACACTCAGACAGAAGCATCACTTCACCATAGTTATACTTTTGACCAGCCAACTTATCATACGAACAGTCAACACTGCGAACATCCATCACTAAGTTCATCTTCAAAATCAGTCCTGCTCCATGGCCTCTAACAATGTCTGCTACTCCATTATCTCACTGCTCCTTCCTCAATCCTTGTTTGTTATGCCTGTAACCTATCAATCTCTGGATAACAGTGTTAAATGCTGAACGTGTCTATTTTATCCTGGTGCAACCTTTCCCCTGAGAGGAGAGGTGACTCCCACTGACATCCCGTCTGCTGAGAAGATGTCACAACCCTTAAGCAGCCTCCTCTCCTGACCAGGACATCATAATGTTTAAGCCAGACAGATTCCTATCCTGCTAGCACCAAGTCATATGGACAGATGGACAACACCCCCTATAATGACAGTCACGAACCCCTTCACATGGGGCAAAACCTGCTGATGCAATTACGCTTAGCTGAAAGTTGTTAATATTCAAACGTTTTCAAAAATAAATTATGAGCAAGAAGTGCAGAGTTTGCTTTTGGAGAGCTCTGTCTAGGGATGAATTAAGTAACATGCTCGATAGCTAATGAGTTAATGTTAGCTAGTTAGTGAGCTCATTAGCTCACTACACTAAGCTTGTTAGCAGGAGACCTGGCATAAGCAGTTTTATCAGCACCATTATACAATTTCTGTGTCTTCAAATGTTTGTGTATACTTGGTTTGAGGAATAGAAAAATACTAGGAGGCAAATGTACTTGGATCGTGAAATTACCTTCTTTGGTGTCGACAGCAAAAGCGGCTGCTAGATTGCGAAGAAGCAATATTTTCCACAATCCAAATCTGGCCATACACTTGAGTATAAACCACCGGAAAAGCATGATATGCCTCATGTAATTGAATTTTTGAGAAACATGCAACACTGTGCAATGCAGTGATGTGGTGAAGGAAAGTAGAACTGCAGGTTATGTGCCATCTTTGGAGTTACAAGAATGATAATAAAGGAAAGTGATCATACAAACACTTCCTCCATATATTCAGAAATATAAATATTGGAATTATCACATTTTAAATGATACATCCATTGAATATTTCTCACTGTCATTAGCCTTTTTCAACTCATTGTTAAATGATACCCGGAAAATCTGATAGTGGCAAAAGTACATAGTTTAATTCCGAGGCAACAAATAGGGGATTTACCTGCCCCAACTAGCTGTCTAATGTTCAGATGTTAAATTAATAAGCCCTGTAAAGCAGATTTATTTCAAATCTACATTTGTCAGCTTCTTGTTAAACTCAGTCTGTCGCAAATCTTGAAAACAGTGGGCCTGCTTTACAGCCACTGTGCTATTGTCAAATTAGCTATCAACAAGTCAACAACTTAGTTACTCTTCTAGCTAATCAAATATAAGATACTGTTTTCTTTCCCTCTGGCTAAATTTTAGGATTTGTTCCTCCTGATCATGTTGTGTTTATTGCTTGTTATGAAAAGACAGAGTCGGGCTTTGCAATCCAAGAAGACAAATTTTTTTGTTTTGTTTTTCGCAGCTCACCGAATATTTGGGTGCAATTCAACATGTGATCACAACTTTCTAAAAGGATTCACGTTTTTTATATATAAATTAACTGCATTTGCATACTTGATTAGTTACAACATGTTGGCCATAACAACATAACTGAAAATTGAATTGTTACTGCTAGGAATCTGATTTTAGGGCTGTCTGCCACCTACGGGTCAAACTCAGTTAATGCTGCTTTCAGGGCTCAGTTCAAACCTAAAACCTGTGTTTTGTCTGAAACCATAGACTATAACAAAGTTCTATAATACTGGACTTGTTTTCCAAAGAAGTCATTGTTTTGGTCTATACTTGCGTTCATGAAATCCTTAATAAACTATACTGTAGTTCGTGTTGTAAATGGCAATGTTATCTGAACCTTGATGCAAAGCAAAGACCTCACTCAAAAACTTGAGATTGGATTTTTACGACTCACTAACGTCTCCACTCGACTCTCTCTCTCTCTTATATACTCACACACACAAAGACACACGCTAGCAAGCAAACCTGATGATGAGCCCAACAAGGGAGGCTTAGGCTAATTAAAGTGATTAGGTGTTTTTGTCTGAGCACTGTCTTGGTTTGCTGGCTCGGGTCTAACCCACACTCGGCCTGCCTGCCAGGAGGCCAGGAATGAAAGGCTGGCACTTACCACTTTCTCCTCTATCTGATCCCCTGTTGCTACCCTAGATGCCAACAAAGGTATTTCTGCCCCTAATCAGCAGGGAGGGGGGAGACAGATATGGAGGCTTGCTTGTCTGCAACAGAAAATAAGGGAAAAGGACTTGAACTAACAATAGTCTAAGTGTTAGGACTTGAATGTTAAAATGCCCTCTTTGGAGCCAACCCAGTGCTTGAAGAGATTTTTATTAAAAGTTCTTCCATTTAATCTTTATCTCATCATTTAAATGCATTTAATGTGAAATCAATGCATGATGACATCTTCTTCTGGACCCATTTGATTTGACCATTTCCTGCAGAAGCCAGATCAACAGACCTAATATACAGCACCTCAGTAAATCAAGACACATTAAGAAAATAATCAGGAGGTGTGAATTAGAGACTGCGAACTGAAGCCAAGAGGACGATGAAGTTGACAGTGAGGACTAAAACTCACTCGCATGTTCGATATTCTGTCTCAATTGACCTGTAAAATCTGTGAGACTGGAACAAATGCAAATAGCGCTGACTTGCTCGCACCAGAAACTCCTGAAGGCTTTTCAAATGAGCTCACTCTCACAATGGTGGGGTGCCCAGAGCAGGGTGAATATACGGTCTGGGCTCTGAATGGCACAATGTGTGAGAGCCAAACAGGGAGCTCTGAAGGCTCAGGACCCTCCAGGCTGCCGACCACTCCGCTGAGCTGAGCTGAGCTGAGCTGAGCTGAGGCTGCTTCCACAACACAAAGCTGACCACCACTACAATCACAGCAACACCAGGCTCACGCTGCACTATGCTGCAATTATGTGCTCAATGTCAAAATGGAATTTAAAATGGAAATTGAAATCATAAATTACTAATACCAAGAATATTGAAAATTGTGAACGTGGTCATAAGCGAAGGCACACTCTGAAAATGTAAAAACTGCAAATGCAATGTGTATTTTTGGGATTAACTGTCAAACAGGGGAACACTGAAAAGTGTTCTTAGTCAACCTTTATGACAAGTTACGAATAAAAACCCTTTCTGAACTACTCAGCATAAACTGTGCTACGACTCGCTTTGTAAATGACCCTAATCTTATAAAGCAGATCTTTAAACTAGCCTCCGTATTGCACATTTTCTTGTGGTTACACAGCAGATGTGAAAGCTAAGAGGTAAAAAGCAATTGCTAATCATCAGCCATGCAATCTGTCATGTGTCCTTGAGCAAAACACCTGAGCTTCTTTCTGCTTACTTATATCTGAATAAATTCCATTAAAATTGAAAATTCTAATGCAACAAATCTTATTTTAGTCAAGCATAATTTAAGAAACACTGATGCCATTCTTTGACCGTGAATCCAAATTACATTTCTCTAGTGCTAAAATATTGTTACAGTGAATTGGCTTTAATACATTTTGATTATTACAGATGAGCAATTTAAATTATGTTATTTTGATGTTTGAATATGAACATTCCACCACAAGTACTGTTTTAAAAAGTGAATCTAAATAGATACTGCAAAAGTGACGCACTGAAGAATACTTTTCACACGTACAGTAGATTTAAATCTCACTCGACTGCAGAGCTTCATTTCCACGTCCGTGACTGAGGAATGTTTTGGGAATATCTCTTTAAGAGAAGACTCAGCCTACAGCTGTGAGAGCTCTCTGCGTTGTTGCTCCTCTTACGTCTACTTTCAAACTTCATTTTCAGCCCTTGCACAGATTTTCAGAGCTGCTCTCTGGACACTGGCAGGCACTTTCACCGGCAGCCAAATTTCCCAGCATGCCTTGTGGCAGGGCTAGCTTTGTTCGTAAAGTTAACTGTGAAGTTGCTCTGCTCAACATGAGGAACTTTCCTGCTTCGCTCTCATTCGAGCAGGTTTACAAAAGATGAGTTTTATGCTGCCAGAAGGATGAAGTTTTCACTTGCATGTTGTATTTACAACCCTTGATTTTGCACTGTCTTTCATTATATCAATATTGAATATTCTTTCAAGAATCTCTCATAACTTTTGATGAAGTACTATAATTTGAAAGCTGAGGTTGAAAAAACCCCCAGCTAACTCCCAAACAGTGGTTACAACTGACATATTATAGTGTTTTATATCAAGCGTCTACTTTCATCATCTCTCCAAAAAATGCGAATTAAACCACTGGAATTAAAGACACATCTTCAATCACACTGCCCTCAGTATACTTTCGGCAACAGATGCATCATCAAAGCTACTCAATAGCTGAAAATGGGACCTATTTTCTATGATGCACAACTAAATTACATTTAATTCTAATACCATGGAAACAGTTCCAACCCTTTGCTCCAAAGTGGATGCTACAGTTCGAGTGGATGACATGCAAGGGACACTGCAGGCTGCCTGCAGCATCTGGTGGACACCTGTAAGACTGCAAGTCACTGGAGAGAATAAGAGGAGCCTTTGTGATTCTGCTAAGTCACTACAAAACATCTGGGCCAGAGCACACTGACTTCAGTGCTCCGGCCGGTTCTACGGCCATGTGGGGTGCTCAACCTGAGCGTTCGATCACGAAATCAAAGGCAACATAAATAACAATGAACAGTCAGTGAATGGTAATAAAAATGTCAACAGCAATCTGGTCAGCCAGACAAGACCAGGTTCTTGGAGTCGGCAGCAAATTAAGTCCTGTCAACATTTTCAATTGTTTCCAAGGTCAGCGACACAGAAAGGACGAGCCAAAAGACCTGTGCACAACTAAATCACCATTCACAGACATCCTCAGCAGGCTAGGAATGCAGATTATATATAAACAGTGAGCATAATTAAATATAATGTAACTCTTTGATTTGTATTGGTGCATTTTTGTGTGTATGGTTTGTGTGTTTTTGCTTTAAATTGCATTATATTGCAATGTTATACTAAAAACAGTTCAGTGCTTTTGTTCTTTTGTCCATGTGCACAATGAGTAATTCAATCATTAAATCAGCCAACATGCCACGAACTTACTAAAGATATGAACAAAAATCATGAAAACACTAGTATGTATTATCTGACCATTATCTTTTGCAGATGTTAAGGTCTTTGTGTTCACCATGTGTGTATAAAAAGTACTCACGATTGTTTCAGGGCCTCAGTTTTTGCCTCCATTTATTGGTCTGTTGGGTGAACAGAAAGAGATAAAAATGTCAGTATGTGTGGAAAAATTAAAATACGTGTCTGCTGACAAAATCTTTATCTCTGCGAGACAAAGAAAATTGATTCAACATGTGTATTTAACTCAAGTCCTGTATCCAGTGAGCGCTGTGAGCTCTTTCATTTATGAGAGCTAATCACTACAAGTGAACCTGATCACAAAGGGACAGTCACTGACACCAGAACAATTACGTCGTACAGGTCTAATCCCTTGCACAGCACTTAAGACAGTTTTAAAGGCCACCAGGGCACACTGCAGAGCTCCCTTAACTGTTAGGGTGCAGTCTGGTCCATTTTACAGACACTGGGGCACAGGCCTGATTGTTAAGACCAGGGAAAGTAATCCCTGGAGGCAGGCCACTAAACCTGCTCTGTCCCTGTAACCATGGCAGCAGACAGGTAGTGTCTGGGTCACAGGGCAAATATGGCCGGGCTTCAACACTGGCCGCCGGTTAATAAAAAAACTAACCTGGTGTGAATACGCACCCGTGTTCTGATGCATGTGTGCATTCAAATATGAATGTACGCGCATGCAGAAAAGCACATACACACTTGGCACATCACACACTGGTTCAGGGGAAAGTTGCCAGCTGACCTGAGACTTGATAGGACTACAGAGCGCTACTGGGTTTCAGTTAATCAATGGTGGCACTGGATATTCAAGACGCTTAACTATCACGAAACACCATGAATCGAATCCAGGTGAATGGCAAAGTGCTTTGAAAGTTTGGTTGATTCATTCAGAAACTGTGTTTATGTCATTACTTTGATCTAAGATATATAAAAAGTAACTCTTTATATCTCACGTGTGTCAAAAAACAATAAAGCACACAGTCAGGATACAGCAGGCACACATTTGGTATCAAAGACAAAGAGGACACTCATCATTGGAGCTGAAATTATTAGTTAGAGAATGAGAATTGATTTTACGGTTGCAGTAAGTCCAATATTAGGATTGTAACATTTGGGTTCAGGAAAAAACAAGACATTTGAAAACATTACTACTGACTCCATGGAAACTACAAACTATCTTTTCCTTTCATAGCAACAGCTTTTATTCAGTCAATAAACAATTAGCAGCAAATTAATCAATGGTAAATATCGTTGTAAAAGTTGCAACTCTACTTATCATAAAGCCTGGACTCATTTTTCATTCACAGGACGGTCTTTGCCACAACTCCAGGCTGCCTGTCTCTGTCCATTTTCCTTTTAAATCTTTAATCATGTTGTTTCATCACTTCACTCCACTACTGCATTACCTCACATGTTCCGTCAAGACAGTCATAAAATACACGTTCTAAAAAGTAGAAATATTTCAGAGAACACATTCTGCAATTTCAAGCCCTAATTTTTTTACATTTTTGAAATAAAGCAACCAAATAATGTCACGCGCAGACAGGACAAACTGTCCAGTTTGATTTTTCCTCTTCACAAAAGTGCCCAAATGATGGTCTGGTCTGTCTTGCCCTTTTGAAAGAAACACATGATTTCCCCTGGCCTTTTCAGCTCTCCCTCTCTCTCTTCAGTTGCTATGAGACACTCCAGCTGAAGCCAAGGCTTCCACAATTCATTACTGGAGGAACAAAAGCCAAAGCATTGGACAAAGCAGGGCAGACCAACTCAAACCAGCTCCCACTTAACACACACATCACACCTCTGAGTGCTCTGCTGACATACAAATGGCCAATTCAAGACCTCTCCTTTTCATTTTTTATTTTTATTTGACAATGCCAGGAGTACAGACGAAGAAAATGCTCAAGATACACAGTAAGAAGTCAACAGGTTAAAAATTTGGCACTTTTAGAGACCAGTTTGGACACGATTCTTATCGGCATCAAATACACTTTACAAGGATTTCAGACCAGCTTCTCTGTCCAGCAACAACAATATATTTTGCATGTCTGTTGTCATGTAACATGCAGCGTTTTGGTGATTTTGTGCCAATGGCAGAATAGCCTACAACAACGCACCAACAGTGCAACATCACCTGTCTCTGGCTTTCCACCAGTTCTGCCTCGCCAAATCATGAAACATCTCTTTTCCCTCCAACCAATCAGATCCCAATCTGTGGCTGTTCTCATGCAAAGAAAGAAAGGGGAAGGCCAATGAGAAATGGCCCTCCTCCTTCCCCTCGTATCCTACAAGCACGACAATCACCATCTGAGAAATGCCAACAGACGGGCAATCAGTCATTGTAATTAGGCTTGCTGCCATTCCCAAGCCTTCATAATTCAGGCTGGAGCTGGAGGACAGAGGTAGTGGGAGCCCAGCTGCCGGCTGCCACAGCCCACCACTGGCTCACCCAAACCTCAGCACAGGCCACTCCCTCTCCTCCCATCTCTGCTCCCTCCGATGGGGGGAACAGCAGAATTATAAGGGGGCTGGCTGGCTGGCTGACTGCAAAATTGCCCCCCCCCCCACCACCACCACCACCACCCCAGTCCCACTCCCACTTTCTTTTCACTGCACTGCAGAGTTTTTTCCTCCAAACTGCATGAGAGCAGATACTTTACGCTGTGAAAATAGCTTTTAAAAAGAGGAGGGTCTTCATCTAAACATGGTAAACACTCTGTAAAATGCAGGCTTGTGTCATTTCCCCAATGCAATTTTATTTGCCCACAGAGGTGTATTGTCCACGCTACTGCAAGGTGTTGGGGACACAGGACTTACAGTATGGACTCACTGGTTTCTCTTTGGAATTCCCAGCTAAACAGGAAGCTGTGGCAGTATTTTGACGAGATTTACTTTATTTGCTTACAGGCTGCAGTTGACTCAGAAACTGGCTTCGCCTGTTGTATAGGACCTGAAGTTTTCTTGGCAGTGAAATGAAGAACTGCAAGTTCAGCCAAAATAGACAATAAAGCAGAATGGAGAAACATGCCAAATTGCTGGGGCAATTCAGTCCAGAGGCTCATTTTTCCAAAATGATTCACACTGGAAAGAAAAGCATTTCCCTGTCCTTAGATGAACTTAGTGTGCTCTCTGTCGGCTTTACAAGGAAGCGATGGGGGAGGGGAGGGAGTGTGCACACTCAGTCGCACATACACACATACACACACGCACACACATGACCACACAACCATCACTGCAGATTCTTTGCTCACTGTGGAATTAGGTAATGCACATAAAAGCCCCAAACACAGACACACATACAAACATGCTCTACTTTAAAAAAACATTTTTAAAGTCATTGGGGACATGCGTTCCCGAATAAGACATGTCGAGAGGGGTAAGTGCCATTTTACATCTCCTGTACTCTGTACTGTACACTAACAGCTTGTACTGTAACTCCGGACAAACAGCATTTTTAGCGTGTGCTTAGTTTTCAGTGCAGCAGCAGTACTGAGGGAGGACTGAAGGCAAGTTTTGCATCAGTCAGCAGTGTCCTGAGGCTAGTTTATTGGCTTGTCTGGCTCAGCTGCCTGACAGTGTTCACCTGTTCCTTCTTCCCACTGCAGGATGGCAGTCAACAGTCCATTGCAGCAGCAAGAACCAGACCCTCAGACGTATTTCTAATCATGTTTTTTTCATAGACAAAGACTGCCTTTGAAAAACAGGAGCTATAAATTATTAAGCTGACACATGCTATCGTTCAAAAGTTTGGGGTCGCCCAATTTCATGCTTTCCATGAAAACTCGCACGTTTATTCATGTGCTAACATAATTGCACAAGGGTTTTCTAATCATCAATTAGCCTTTCAACACGATTAGCTAACACAATTGTTACTAGAAATTGGCCTCTGCACCTCTATGTAGATATTCCATTTTAAAAAAATCTGTCGTTTCCAGCTAGAATAGTAATTTACCACATTAACAACGTCTAGACTGTATTTCTGTTTAATGTTATCTTCTTTGAAAAACTGCTTTTGTTTTTAAAAAAAGGACATTTCTAACTGACCCCAAATTTTTGAATGGTAATATACATACCAACAATGACCTTTTCTTTGATAAATTGTACGAAAAAATTTAACAAAAACGTAATTGTTCTTAAAATGCAGTCTGCCTTTATATGTCCGCATAGCCTGATATATGAAGCTTATGATGGACGGGTGCAGCTCCCTTTGTAAATATCCACTCATTAAGTCCCACAGTCAAATGAGATCTTGCACTAAGCAAACATTAAGCATTAGGTTACACAGAATAGATAAAAGCCTTTATATGATATTACCAGGAGCTGTAATGCACTCATAACTACGCTGCTGATAATGACAGTAGATATTTGTGCAACCGTCTTGTCGAACATCAGTGATACGCAGCAGATTTAGATAAAAGAACTAAGAAGGTGATCGAGGAGAGGCACTGACAACCAAAAATATGCCTTCACAACAGTCTTTACTGCTGCAGTCGCTGTCAGACCAAATCATCATGTTTGCACTGTTGTTGTTGTGACATTTCTCTCCAATTTATGGCAAGAAATCTTTTAAAGCAGCTGTAATGTAATTAAAGATTCAATGTTCCCACAGTGAACACCACAGCATTTCCAACTAAAGAGCTCCACATGCTAAAAAGAACTGAAAAACAGCATGGTAACATTACAAGACACAGACACACATCTGGACAGACACGTGAATGTGCTTTGACTGTGACACGACACAGAGATTAGAAGTGAGAATGAGCAGGCTGCATTATCACTGATTTACACTAAATGATGATAAATGCATAAAGGTGAGGACAAATCCCCTTCGGGCCACATAAATGACTAATTCCACATTGTAACAAAACTGTGACCATTGTGGTGACTGTGGCTGCAGAAATTATTTTTGCCAATGAGAGTTTAATGTATGGGAAGCACAACTTGAGTTGGAGGGGGCAGTTTCAAATGCTACCTTTCTAAAGCTGTAAAGAAAAAGCAGCATTTCCTATTCAGATTAGAAAAGATGTTGTCATTGCATTCCAGGTGTTTCTGCATTTCGCAGACACTGGAAAAGTGCATCAGTCTGGCTATGCACAGCCGTTAGCGGCGGGTTGATACACCAGATTGATTTCAGTGTTGGTGCATCACTTTTTTTAAGTCCCAAAAAGAGGTCACAAGCAACGCAAACCGCAAACACCACATCCAATGAGAAAAATTCAACCATGAGAAGAAAATAAAAGAAGTAAGTTCCGATTTCCATGTTTTAAACTCTAGTAAATACACATAATGTGCCTTAAATATTATTGTACCGAGTGGACACAAAATGTTTCACGGCTGACACTGATACTAAAGTGTCATCTGAACAAACTTTTGTAGTAACTTTTATTAGGACACTTTTTTTGTGACAGTTACTACTTTTATGATTTAAAAAAGTTCTTATCTTGTCCAGGTGCATCTGCCATTTAAAATCAATATTGATTTGAACCAGACCTCTAAGACAGACCTTAACTTTTACAGTTACGTGTCAGACTCGCTTCAGGAAGTTGTATGGACATTCCTCAATAATGCTGAACAAAAATGCTGAAATAATAATTTTCTGCTCCTTAGACAGATCTGCATCCCTCATCATATTAGTTTTAGTACTAAGCTTCACATCCATGTCAAGATTTCAAACAAGAAAGCAGACAACTCTTGTGCTGCACGAATTTCCTTCCTCTGAGCTGGAGTTTGCACCCACCAGCTGCGTATTTTGCACCGAATCGGGAGAATGACAGAGGCGTTCTGTTTTTATACCTGATGCCTCACGACACCTACCAGTTGTGTGAACAAATACGAATAAATTGCATGGAGAAGAACCTCAGAAGTGAAATTAATGGCATAGAATCAGCTCCAAATCTAGTAAAGCTGCTATAAAAATCTCACATAGTAATTATTATACCAAAACATTCCTTTAGATGTGATGGTCTAGCTTCTTATCAGTGCTACACAGAGGATTTTGAACTCTGACACCGGAGCAAGACTACAAAAAAAAGTCAACTTAAACAGCACATTACAAGTTCCAAATCAAATCCCAAGATGACTGACATAGTTTTCCAGTTGCAGCTCCTACTGTTTAACAAATTACATTATCAGACCAACTCACAGCATGTTGAATTTGCGTCGTAGGACAAGGAAAAGTTGCAGGAGACTCACCAAAACAACGCGCCATGTGCCTGTCAAGTGCAAGGCTGCGTCTTGTGCGCAACAGGCGACAAAAAAAGGGGACACAAATTCACTCCGCTTCCGCCGTTTCACTTCTCAAGAAATTCACTGCGAGAGAGAAATGTGAGGGGATATTTGTGCCACTGTTGCTCTTCAATTAATTCGAACATCGCAGAACGTGCTGATCCGCCGAGTTATAATCTACGAGGTGGTCTGACGGCTGTCGTGAGGACAGGATTATACACATCCCACAGAAAGCTTTTCATCTGTTTTATCCGCAGCGCAGTCTGTCCCCAATATCTCCCCTCGGCTGCACGGCGAATCTGACTCACTCTGCTGTGCGTAAAGGCGAGACTGCAAGTTATTATCACAGCCGACAAGGCTTTTTTCACTGCTAACGTTTGTGGGAAGCAAAAATATTTATTTGGCTTCGTTTCGTCTTGCTTGATTTCGTGTCTTGCGGATGCTTCAGGTCCTGCACTGCTGGAGCACGATGACTGCAATGAGGTTTATATTATGATGCAGATACACAAAGAGTTATGTTATTTGCTTCTGAATGGATGAATGAGTTAATATTTACTGCCACACTCACACACACTCTTGAAAAAGTCTTACAGTGTAGCTGTGGGTGCAGCTTGGTTGAATTTGCTCCATAAGTGGCCGTGAAGGTCATATGATATTTAGAATTAATGCAGTAAATCATCATTACCACACTCAGTAAGCATAAACTACTCAAACTATAGGATATTTTTTGTAAAACATCAGTTGAAGTATTATTGGAAAATACTCCTCTTGACTGGTGAAGTGTTCATGTACAACAGTTTAGCTGATAAATGATAAGAGGAGGAGGAATTACAACACTAGAAAAGTTACATTTGTCAAATAAATACGTCTGGTATTGCCAAACCAACTGATGAACTAATGTACTTGTGATAACAGGCTGTTCCAGATGTGATTCAGCCACGTGGGCAATGCAAAGCACAGAGAAATGGAAGAATAATTACAGTGAATAGTAATTATCTTTAAATCATTCTATGTACGAATTCTCCTATTTAGAAGAAAGTCCACTGAGATCATTTTTATGTTTTTTTGATGCACCAAATCTCATGCACACTTCAGTAACACAGGTAAAGGTTTTGTACAGCTAACACATCTACTTATTTTCATCATATCTTCTTAGTTGTGTTGCAAGGAGATTTTTTTTGGAAAAACCACTCCTCATTTGTCAGCAGTCAAGCACCAAGTGCCTGCTGTGCAGCGTGCACTTGAGCAGTCAAGTAACTCACTCTGCAATCCTTCAGACAGACTGAGTGGCCTTAGGGGTGTTTGAATGGTGACTTGAGCTATCACTCAGAATAGCTCACTCTCACTGTATCTTAAGTTGCACCTGTTGCACAAACTGCTCTAAAATACCAGACCTGACAGACAGTAAACACAGCCTGGGCTGACTTTTCACCCTGGGGACACAAACAAGTTTTGCCCAGCAACATGTTTTGCTCCGATGCCACTTCTGCCTCTAGATAGCGAACCAGCACCACCTCTCACATCGAGGTGACTTTAATGATCGTTTTGATCCCGGTGCACTGTGCTGGCACAAGCAGCACAACCCTGTTGACCCCCATGCTGCACAGAGACAAGGGTAATGAGCTCAGCTGTGCATGAGTGTGACCATCGTTCGTGACGTGTCCACACTTGATTGTGCGTGCACAGCTTTTCAGCCTCTGCAGTTCATGTGACAAAATCACAGCAGTTAAGAGAGCAAGGATTACAGGGCGGGGTGATCGGGTTCACAGAGCGGTGGGCTCAGGGCAACACAGGCACCACGAGCCTGTGCCAAAGGAAATTACATAAAGCGTCAGGGATTTCTGACTGTTTCCAGAAAGAAATTCCAAGTAAGTTATATTCAATGCCCCGAGGCAAATGGTTCACCTTTCAGGTCATGTGTTAATCCCTCGAGATTTCTGTTAGTGTAGTTTTCCTTTTCTGGGGCGATAAATGTCATCGTAAGCAGCGACTGCTTTATTATGAGGTTTGCTTTATCAATTTCTATTTCTAGGACTTTATACATTTCTCAGAAGGGATCACAACTTGTTGCTCTTTGTGTCTAACACTAACTCAAAATGCAATGTGCACGACATTATGAAGGTTGTACAACTATTCCTAATATTTTGTAGGATATATTTGTTAGTGAGTGCTTAGAAGTATCAATACAAAATAAAAGGGTGGGAAATGTACTCTTATTTTATTTTATATTTATTTATTCAGGAAAATATGGATTTGACCTCTGGCCTGCTGTTTTTGAGCAGTTGCCTGCAGGCAAACCAGAACAATACCTGAAGAAGACCATCTGTGGTTTAACCGCCAGTTGCAGATTTATGAATGATTTCTCAAAACAGTTTGAATCTTGATCACATCAGCTCCGGCCAAGCCATATGTTGGTCTTCAGTTGCTGGATTGATGACATGCATGCAGGCTGTGCAGCGAAAGTCTCTGGAAACACTGAGGTTTTGCCTTCAGCAGCAGCCCGTCTGGCTGCTCCAGACACGAACGCAAGGACAAAGACACAACTATGATTCTGCTTGTCAAATCAAATGACTACTGTGGGCTTGATGTTAAGCTGTTGAGGAGAGACTTCTGCTCGCCCTCATTACTGTGCTGTCCACTGGCTCAGCACAGTAGTTCCATGTTTTGTTCATGCTGCTTTACAAGGTCGCTTCTTCAGGGAGTGTAAGGAGGAGAAAAACCACAGTGATTGCAATGAGATGTTTTGTGTTTGCACAAGATACGCTTCATGCACAAGTTGTGATCCATCTGAGTGATCAAGGAATGCACACTTCTTGTTTTTCCCCTTTTTTGATTATGTCTGTCCCAATTTTTTAGTTCTTGCATGATAAATTAACAAAATGTGCCTCACTGTGTGTTCCCTATTTTATCATTTAGAAAAATAATGAAAAAAAAGCTCATTTAGTAAGTTTGTACAGTTGACTTTTTCTTTAACAGATACACTTGATTAAATTGTGTGTACTTAGTTATGAAATATTTTTGTTTTAAGACTTGCAAATTTTTTACATTTGATTATATTTATATACATATATTCTTACACTTTCTATACTTTACTTCTGATTATGAATCCTTTTTACCACTTAATCAAAAGTTCAGACACTTCAGACTTGTAAGTGTAAAGCCTCTTGTTATTTAAATTAAGGATTATGACTTATTTGTCTCACTGCTTTTCCTCAAATTCAGTGGTGTTTCCATAAGTAATCCAGCTATGGGCTAAAATGCTGATGCTTCTTGTGATTCTGCTGAGATGTTTTGCTTGAACGCTCCTTGACCTGTCTGGAGGCTCTTCGCACACTAAGCCCTGCTTATTGATAAACAGAGTGTTTTGCAGAAGCTTTTGAAGCTCACGCCCCAGCTTCTGAATAAGGCTTTTGCACAAAGAGACCATTCTCACTGATGTTTTGACCCGCATTTCTACATTATATTTGCAGCAGAGGTCTTCATTTGATTTGGATTGAGAGGAGTTGGGACTATTTTCACAGAAAGCATGCTTAAATTGCTAAACTGATCACTGACTTGAAGGTAATGTTTGGCCTCAGTTGCTTTTTGGTGCCCGGACGCCCGGACTCACAATCAATACATCCTCCTAAAAGCTGCATGAAATCCAACAAGGTTATAAACCAAAACTGGCAGCAGATCTCACACTCTTGGCTGTCAGTAACTTTCCTCCCATTCTCCCTTGTGCTGGTCTGTTAACTTTCGGAGCTACATCCATAGGAAAACATGTTCATTAAATTCACAGCAGGATTCTGCATGTGGTCTTCACCCTGGCATTGACAGATTCATGAATGACTCAATATGCGTCTGGATTTGAAACCTGTGAGGGTTTAAGAAAAAGTCTGGGGGACAATGGCAACTGAGGCAAAGCTGTAGAGCTTTCACTCTAAACAAAATCTCATTGTTCATGTTTTCCACAGTTGGGGGGTTAGGCATTCCCTCACCCACCCCCACCCCATCCCTGAACCTCAGCACGCCGTCCCACCCCGGTCTCCAAGAGGTTCTGAGTGCTGCTAGTGGGGCTAGTAATTAAACAGGCTGCCTCTCAGTTTCTGCAGCTCCATGGGGGGAGTCCCTCCATGAAATGCACTCCTCATTCTGAGTCCAGACAGCAGCTGATGAGGGATTATCTGCTGGCAGAGGCATGGCATACACCCCACCATAATCTTCAATTAGTTCAGTTCACGGTGATATGTCGGGTGGACCTGACACTACCTTTCCCACGGCTTCCTCATAAACACCACATCAATCTATTAAAGATGGACTTAGTTTACATATTAAATATCACTCTGGCTCAAGTCAATTTTGAACTCAGAATTTCCAGAGCTGCTATCTTTAATTTATGACTAAATATTATAGAGTTTTAATACTTGGTGATTTTAATATTCATGTTTGTTGTCCTTCAGATTAATCTCTCTACTGACCTCATTAATTTGATTGACACTTTTAGTATTTCACAGTCAGTTTAAGGGCGTGCAACCTCAAAAGGACATATCATGGACCATGTTTTTTTCATCTGATATTTGTTTGGATGCTTTAGATGCAGCATATAACGACATATCTGATATCTAAACACCAAATTAATAGTTGTAATATGTCAATCGTATAACCTTCTCAACAGTACTGTTTTGAGTGTTTTATTCAAATCCTTCCATTCAGCTCTCAGGTGTGCACCACGGCCAGTGATTCTCATGCTATTGCACCTCTTAAACCAAATTCCTCTCAGTGTGACTCAATGTGACTTAATAAGCACACTCACAAACTAAAATGTCAAAGCCATAGAATAAAACAGAGTAAAGACCCGACAAACTACCGCTATCGCTTAAAATCCTAAATGTGTTCCATTTTGATTACGCTGGCGTACAACCTTATTAAAATATAATTTGAAAGCAAGATCCTGCTATTTCTCATCCTCCTCTGCTACTATCACTTGTGGAGGACCGTAAAACCAGACTCTAGGTCTGTCGTTTCCACTGGGTCACTTAATCCAAAAAACCTAATGTAATTTATCACTGTTATGCAGATGACACCCACCTATATACCCCTTTCACCCCAACTGACATGAACTATCTTAACCCTCTGCATAATTGTTTGGCAGTGCCTTTATGTTCTGTCCAAGGTGCATGTGGGATGGTTGGATACTATCCAAAAACAAAATGGTTTCCTACATTTAGGCATTATCTCGATATTTTTTTCATCTTTCAATGATGGTCATTCATATTTTTTCCAGACAATATGACTTTGTTTCTGTCAGAAGGAATTTTCATGGTTTCAAACTTCAGCTACCAGACTTTACTTGACTTCCTCTTCATCCATCCATCTATTATCTATACACCAGTAGCTGACTTACGGTGAAGGCAGGTGAAACCCTGGACAGAGGGCTACACATAGAGACAACACTCACATTTACAGACAGACAATTTATCTATGGACAATTTAAAGCTACCAAGTAACCTGAGCATGTCATTGGACTGTGGGAGAAAGCCCAGAACAGCCAGGGAGAACATGCAAAAAGATTCTGTGAAGGCCAGAAACCAAACCAGGGATCTTCTAGCTGCAAGGCGAAAGTGCAGCCCTTATTCTACATGCTAGAATTAATTTTAAAATGTAACACTTTACCTACAAAATGCAATTTTTTTGTACTTTTGTGAACATAGCCACCTATTCCTGCAGAGATTATACTATTTACATTTGTGTCTGAATTATTTTGGATAATGTTTTTATTGTGTCCCATGCCATCTGTGACTGCATGTACACGTATTAATTGATTTTCTATATATTTATGTGCCAGTGTATTCACACCTATTTGCTACAACCTTAAAACCACTGAGAGCCAATGTATACTACATTGATCATTGAGTACTGGCATTCAAGTGGAGGATACTTTGATGTACCACCCACCTCAGTATTGTTGCAGACCAAGCCCACTCCTGGCACTTCCCCCTAACAGGAAAAACTCCCTAGGAATGACTCGAGGAACATGACAAAGAGGCCAAAGCATTTGGCTGATGTCCAAATATCCCAGATCCGGATCCAGTCGAGCATCCACAGGAGACAAGCCCCAACCAACAACCCACAAGACCCAAAAGATCTGCTGCCAACTTTCCAGTGCCAAACACCACAGGACCCCCCAGAGGCATAGTCTCCATGCCTCAACAGGTGGCACGAGGAGGAGCTACACAATATTAGGGAGGTGGTTTTAATGTTATTTCATATCAGTGTATATGCAAATACTGTATATGTTTAGTCACATTTACCTTGTCCTCTATAGTTCCAGTATTCTGTGTCAGTTTAAAAAAGAAAATCTTATTCATCTTTATCCTTTTAATTTGTTCTGGAATTATTTGCTGCCATACAGGACTTGTACTGCAGTCCTTATTGATTTTACATTCCTTCATTCCTTCTCAGCTATTCAACTTCAAAGTATGATTGACACAATGCTGGGATATAAATTCACTGCATATCTCATATTGGCCCCTAGGTTGAATTTTGTTTATGCAGGCATCATTTAAAAAACTTGATGAAGTCACCTTCTCTTTTGGCCTTTTTAAAAAATAAAATAAAATAAAAAGTAAGGGAAAAAGGCACAATCAAGAAACCTTAACTAGATAGAACTAATGAAGAACAAATAGAACCAGCATGTGGAAAAGACATAACCACCCTACCAGTCTCAGCTAATGTAGCTCAGGTTACAAGTTATTTTGCAGCAGCTACCTGAGCCTCTCTGAGGTAAAGCCTTATAAGAGGCCTGCTCTACAGTCATCAACATCTGTTCTAGTCCTGGTTCATTTACAGTTTGTCTTAAATTACAAAAGATGAAACCTGTTAATTACTTTGACTGAAAGATGTTTTTGAAACCTCATTTTTACATTATAAGATGCAGTTCAGTGACTTACTGAAATACAATACTTGTGCACATACACAGTGTAAATTCAGCTCCTTTAGCTGATTAAATAACACTCTTTGTACTTTGAATTTTAACAGCCTATAACTGAGATCAGATCTATTTCCTGCACTTCAGACTTACTTGCAGCAAAATATTAGTTATATTTGAGATGCAAATATCAAATTATGGCAATTTGCCTGCTCAATCAGCAAGTAAAATTACAATCCATTCCTGTTATCAGACCTGGCTGATATGTGTTAAAATCTAAATACTTGATGGAAACACAGACCTGCAAACCCTCCAAAGGACTATTTTCTTAGAACTCCAAAAACATTACCATTTAATAATTTAGCTTTCATCGGGCATATCTAGTTCTGGGGGTTTGCATGTTAAAGTGAAACTTAGTCTTTATTAAATGAACAGCAGTGTTTGGGGAGGAACACTATATTTTGTTGAACTAGCTCTCAGTGCTTTTATATTGCTTGAGCTAATGTTGGAAAGTGTTGGCTCTGACACTGCATGTCACTCATGACAGTCTAATGCCAAGAGATTGCTAAACTGCAAGAAGGTATGGGGTCTTTAAAATAATAGGAAAGCCATGTCAGTGGGAATTTTATCTGCTCCAACCTTAAAACTACCCCTTCTCCTTCTTTCTTTTTTATCAGCGTATTTTCCACGGAATGTTATCAACATGAAGTCTGAGTATGAGAAATCTTGAAAACTGTAGTTAATAAGAATGCATAAAAAACCAAACAAATCCCAAGTCTCTGTTGATTTAACTTGCTGGTCTTTGTATCATTATAAAAAGCTTGAATACTGGCATACATTATATTGCGCAATATTTACATTGAAATGCATTTAATTGCTTTAAATGATGTTATTGTGGTATGTTTATCAGAATTTGCCTGAGAGACCTTAGCTGGCTGAAGAAATAAATGTGCCTTCCAAATATGTCATCTGACTGTAAGATGGATTTATTATTTTGTTATTATTTGTGTAACTCAAAACAAAATAGCTGCAAGCATGTACATTAAGTTTCGTACACTATACTTCTACCTGCCATATTTCATGATAATTTCAATGAATATGGAGCTCTTCAATCATTTTAGTCTCTAGTCTTGTGTATCTTCATTTGCGGAGACAAATAATCTCAAAATATTTATTATAAAATCGTTGTCACACATGATAAAAGTGCTTGACATTACACACTTCATCAGCATATTCACATTAAAGATGAAATTTAAATTAAATACCCACATTTTCTTTGACAAATATCTCAGGCTAACAGGGTCAAATTTAAATATGACAGCCTAAAAAATTAAGCTCACAAGTAATAGCCACTTTAACAAGCTCCAGCGCAAACCATTCAGATAGTGGTTTAGTTTAATGTGCACGCGAAGGTCATGTTACAATATTATAGGAGACATGAAAACCACAGCAACACCCACAGGGTGAGTCATGTTCATGTGCAGAAGGGTCATCTGGGGTAAAGTGATCACGTGGGCTCCCATGGTACTTCAGGTCTGGCACTTCATCCTATTATTGTTGACAAAAGCTGTGCCCATATGCTGCAGGAAAGTCAGCCTGACACTGACACGAGGCAAGAGCTGCGAGACAAACAAGGCCCGGGACTCCCCTTAATTTACCTGTGACCTGCTTTCTAAGGACAAGTCGGAAAGGATGAGCGCCCATGCTGCCAAGTGTTTTTCTAGGGGTGTGTATGTAGGTTTTGTTTGTTTTCCCTCAGAGCACGGTGACAGGCTTAGATAGACTGGCAGACGTGCCGTAACAAGATGTGGGGCAGGCCTTGATAACGCACTCAGATGAGCGCTATTTTTTCGGTCATGAGACTCCATGAACTCATTCACCCGAGCAAATGAAAAACAGTTGACTGCAGATTCAAATATCAAAATGCAGCAGGAACCTTGTTTACTTGTTATGTTCATCAAAGTGAATGAATGCTGTGGCTCGGACACATTCACACGTGTGTTTTGCATTCACTATTGCATTCATTATATGTGTATTTATATATCTCTGTGAAGCTTGTGTTGATGCACAACAGATTTTTGCATGTGGCACCTAACTCGATCATTGTTGAGTGCTTGTTGATGCATCTGATCTCTGTCAGCGCTCCTGAATGGTCTCCATTTCGGGTTTTATCCCTTGAGCTGACCCAGAAGATCTTTGCTGTTGCAGCCTTATCTGTTGGGCCATCTCCTCAACCCTGCTGCAGACCTCTTACTCAACACGGCATGTGTTATCCATCACATGTTGTCATGAACTGTCAGAAGCAGACATGAGAAATGCTGCTTTTCTGTTTATGAAACGAATGAGTTGGCCTCACACTTCAAACAGCCATTATCGCCCGCAGTCGACTGCGCTGCACGTGTAAAATCTGTTTCTCGGGCATGCGGTGCCATAACTGAAAGGCAGGAGGACGTTTCATTTGCAAAGTCAATGAAATACAGCATTCACCACCATTTGCCAATGCTGTGAAAAAAAAGCTGAGAAACAACAGGAAAGACATTGTAATAAGTCATGGTCAAACTTGTGGATCGATCGCAGGACAACATACTTTCCCTTACAGTGAGTGACCTTAAAGAACTTACAGCATGAAGCAATCGACGCTGGTCACTGCACAATGCGATTACTGTATATCTCTCGCACCCCCCCACACTGCTCCCAGAGATGACAAACACGCATTGTCCTTGTGCAAGGCCAGAACAATCACTTCCTTTGTGAAGGAATGCTTAGAGGTCAAGCAAGGTCAAGGGTCTTTAAGAACTGCAGGACAAAAAAATCCACATACGTGTAGAAAGGAAAATAGGAGTCGTTCACAAGAAGGCTATTTATAGAAGCATTTGCTTTGTGTTTTACTGTAAACTCTTTATCACCAGATGAAATCAAGTCTCCTATTCATGCACCTCTGTTTCATTTTTGTATTTAACATGCTTACTCGCCTGTAAGTCTCCTCTCTTGCACAGAGCTCTGCTGAAGATATTTCAGCTGCTGTATGGAGACAGTTTTGCTCCTCCCTGCATCACTCCTTCCTTCCCTTCACCCCTCCTTCTCCACACAGGCTGAATCAGCACACTGGGCCTCCTGGTGTCGCTTCGCAATGGCATCACCACAGACTCGCTTTGGCGAGGCGGCCCATGCATCACCGACAGAGAACTGTCTCCCCAAGTGACAGAGCGAGAGGGGCAGAGTAAGCGGGGAAACGTATTTGAAACAGCCAAAGTGGCTCAAGTGAAAGAATCACTGACAAGAAAAAAAAAAAGAAGTTTTGCTTAACTGAGGTTTAAGGAGAAACAGGCACAATAAATCAAAAAGAGCTCATGGAGATTCTCTGTAATGTTGTTTTGGCTCTTGTTCTCATTTTAACTTTTAAAAAGCATCTGTGTTCACTTTTTGCGGTGTAAAAACCACAGAGTATTTGTCATGATGAAATGCATGGTCAAAGAGTACATTTCAACCCTGGGCGATAACTAAACAGAGCAAAGGAGCAAAGGAGATGGGTGTAAATTGGCACGCATTTGAATATTTCTCAGTGAACTTCTGTCTGACCTGTACGATTGGAGAAAAGCTTGACCAGTGGAGCTTACGGAGTCAAGCTGTTTATGGCTGTGGGGTCTGCTCTTTAAAAGGTGCAAACTGGTGTAGATACAGCGGAGATTGATTGTATATGGACAGAAGACTTGGTGCGTTCTCAGCCAGTATAATTCACTGGGTCACTGGATCTTGATATTTAGCTTTCTGTAAGTCTTTGGAGCATTTGCACATACATAATCTCACTGGTAGCAATATATTTTCTTGCCACTTGCATCCGGATGCCTGCTGACACTGTCAGAAAAAGCAAACAGAGAAAGTTGAGTCAGCTTTTAAAACGAGAGCAATACAATGTAATGAAAGCAATGATGTTGTAATTTGTCAACCCAATTAGGAAACAGTTCGAGTTTATCTGGAAAATTCAGTCAATGCTGCTATAAAGGCTATGGGGCGAGAAACACAAGCAACCTATCTGCACAAAAAGATTGCTTTATTTGCAGCTGAAATATCCGTAACAACCTCTCATCACATGGAAAAACTGCACGACTCTGTGAAAAATGGAGGATCAGAGTCTATTAATGGCACATTGGGAAATAATTTTACATTTTGCCTTAATTTTTTTCAGAGTAGTTTTTCTACCTGTGTGTGTAGAATACCGGTTGTCATGGTGCAGGAAAAAGACATGACTCAAATGCATGATTCAGATAAACTGTTCAGACGGTTCACCTTTAATGAAAGTAATCCAGGTGAAACCAGGAAAGGAGACCGGGGGATGAGCGTAGGCAGAAGGCAGGAAACAAGGCCAAAAACAGGCTGAGGTGAAACACAAATTAGGCTGTGAAACTGGCACGGATTCTGCTCACTAGACAATCTAGCAGGAAGTAAGTGGAAGTGGGAGCTAATGATGCATTGGGGAACAGGTGAGTGAGGGGAATCCGGTGACTGTGAAGAGGCTGGGGTCATTGCAGGGCATGTGGGAGTGGCACAGTGTGAAATGACAGCCGAGCTGGTGAATGAGACAAAAGCGGGCCGACAAAAAATAACTGAATGAACTGTGAAAGGCGAGGGTGCTGCTTTACAGGTGACGGGGACCAATGAGCTGCTTTATTTATACTGCAGGCACTGTAATGTCTGAGGTAAGCTTCCCACTGAGACAATAAACACCTGTCCGACTGGATAGACTGTTTTTACGGATGTCTTTTTGTTCCCAGATCTCAGTAAGTAATTTGGTATGAAAACAAGACTCAAATTGAGACTTAAACAGCAAGAGTAAACAATGGATAAGACTGGTCATGTATTATCTTTTTGTAAGTGTGAACAAATCCAAAGACCAAAGCCAAAAATGGGTTTGTCCAACTCCCGGTACCTTCATTTTTACCTCCTATATGTGGTACTGAGCCCTGTGTCCAGTTGTGTCTACTAAAGCATGCATTTAAAAAATGCTTCTGATTCTATCTATTACCAAATATAATAAATAAAGTCTGAACAAAGCTGACTTTTCACTGAAGATAGTCATAAGTAAGTAAATAAAAATTGTTCAGGGGACTGTTTTAATCATTGAAATCAGTACCACTATTGAGTTTGTACAGAAGCAAGATGGTGCATCTGTTTATCACAACTGAGAAGCATTATGTCATTCAATGCTGGATGTGGCTCACGGATGCATTCTGATTTGTTCTTGGATTTCTTGATTGTATTTTTTATTCAGATCAGATATTAGCTACACAAGCACTATCTGTGAGGATTGAATCATTGTTTGGGTTCATGAAAATTGTTGAAAATAGCAAAAATATAGGTTATAAAGCCACCAGATTATCCATTAAAAGCACAGAAAGAAATATAAGTTGGGAGAGTCAACACTCTTTGTCCCTAAAGGTTGAAGAGTTCTTAAATTGAGCCCTGACAGCTAATTTTCCCAAAGAGAAATGTGGTGGCCAACAGACTGTAGTTGTAATGCAGGACATTGATAGAAACCATGCGGCTCTGCAAGCCTTAAAAACTTTACTCCATGCAATCATGGACATGACTGACATTTCCTCACAAGGGAATAATCAGATCGTTGAGTGCATTTGCGATTATTATTCAGTTTGCACAAGCTGTGTATACCTCTGTATGTATTCCAGATTTTTAATGTCACTTCAGATACGATGAGAGGAGGCAGGTTTGACCATTAATTCCGGTCGAGATCTACCAGCGATCGTACATGTAAATCGAGTATTTACATATGTTTGATCTTTAAATGCTTTGTGCTACATGCTAAAACAGAACCCAGCGCTATAATGCACTTTGACTCGGAGCAGTGGGCACAATGTCTATCTTTGATCAAGCTCTTTTTGAGTCTTAATAGGGGTACTGTTACTGTACAGTGATACGCCTGGTGGGACTGGGAGTGTGGGGTGTCCGAGCCAGACACTGTTTCAATCACACGGCGAGGCTGGAATTGGAGGAGATGTGCTCCTCTGAATCTAGAAAGTGGTATGCAATCAAGAGTCAGGCCCCCACCCCCAAAGCCCTTACACAGTCTCACACTCACACTCTCACACACACACACACACACACACACACACACACACACACACACACACACACACACACACACACACACACACACACACACACACACACACACACACACACACACACACACACACAATCAAGTTGGCAATCCAATCCACTGTAGTGTTGGCTGTAGTCAGGAAGTGCTAATGAAGTTATTAATGATATTCATGTGTGCAGTGGCGTGCAAGCAGGGACTGGGCCTCCATTAGCCAGCTGATAGATCCGTCTCAACTTTAGCTCATGGTGATTAATTAAGTGGGGGAGAAAAAGACTGAAAGAGACCTTTACTCTGAGCCTCGTCAAGCAGAAATGAAACAAACAGATGATACAGGCGAAAAGAGGTAGAAAGAGGTCACTCAAGAAATACGGGGGTTTCTGCAAGTGAGTAAGAAATTACTGGTAAATCTCCTGAAAAATACTTTGATAGCACTGATAGTTGTTTGGACAGGTTCATTATTCACTGTTGTTCATCCGTTTTATTGAACTTGAGAGAGCAAAAACCATCGTGGCAGACAGACCCTCAAATATATGACGATTAACAGATACACAAACGCAGCGTTGTACTGCCTCATTTATGCTGCTGGAAGGGAAGGGAAAGATTGTAGTGATACTTTTAAGCTGTGAGTTACCCAGACAAAGATGGCAGCAATTAAGATGCCAGAGGGACTCGAGGACAGTCAGGCCTCTGCTCCATGTGTCCCGGATCCACTGGCTCCACTAATGGGGTTGCTTTCAAGAAGCACCTCCTTCCCATTACTGCCTTCATGCTTGTCCAACAACTCCCTCTGCTGGGTGCCCGAACAACTCAGAAGGGAGGAATCGTTCTGCTAAATCAGACTTCGAAAAGATTTGAAACACAAAGACGAAGTTCATGATTAGCCCGTTTCGACCACGCATGTTTCATTTGTGTTCTTCAGCTTGCGCTTACTGGTGGGAGTCAAAAACCTTATCATCACTAAATGAAAAAATAAGCAGTACCGGTGTGTATTCTCTGTGTATCCCTTTTCTTGACAGTCAACTGGAGGAGGCAGAAAGTAGGCTGACTGAAAATGGTTCAAAGTCATTGTGCAGGATTGTGTACTGCATACTTTGTCTCCATCTACTGGGAAGACCCAGCTGCCACTTTGTTCTCTAAGTTTGTTCCAAATCTTTCAATGGGATCTAAACACAAACACACTAAATCGTAGATATTTTACAACAAGAGGATGCTAGAGAAATAAAATGAGCAGGATTTAAGGTCTGACTGATAATGTTGGGAATATTTAGGAAGATTGCACTATTTTGCAGTATATTTCATGGCGGAGTAGAAAAGTTTTACGACTCCGTTTGACTGTCAGTCGGAGTTGTACAGATCACGTTACAAGAAACACTTCTTTGAAAATAATGTTTCATACACATATAGATTATAATGTCCTGAGCTGATTCTTTGACATATTGCTCTAATTTATTGTACCACACACAGATGAGCAGTGATTCCCAAACACATCATCATTCGAATGGGTTCCTGATGACAGCGGTCAAGTCTGAATT
This sequence comes from Acanthochromis polyacanthus, assembly GCF_021347895.1. Classification (NCBI taxonomy): domain Eukaryota; kingdom Metazoa; phylum Chordata; class Actinopteri; family Pomacentridae; genus Acanthochromis; species Acanthochromis polyacanthus. Next base: position 17,071,620 of record NC_067120.1, on the reverse strand, counting down.
TCATACAGGAGTGCCAGGATCCAACCATCCATTAACCACCAATATATCCCTCAATATATTTAATCGCTTGGTTATGAATGATTTATCTGTCCAACAGCGTGCGGCGCCAGCACCGTGCACGTTTGGGAGTCATTACTCTGTTCAAGCTAAATGAAGATAAAGGAAAGACAAATTTATTGCCCCCGTGCACCATTGATCGAATGAGAGGAATTGCATTGTCCACATTTGGTATCTGCCACTCTCTGTGAGCTTTATGTGCATCTGCGTCTCTGCCAGCAAGCGTTTTCTACAAATTCCGCTAGATTCCAGTAAGTGGTTTCAGACAGCTTTCCTGGGCTTAACGGGAAATCTGTCTTTGGGGTGCAAGATTATAACCTCTGCAAACCGCTGGTCAATGGAAAAGTTCTAATCCACTCATAGGCCAACCACTCCCTTGTGTAATATTGGCTCCAGGAGATACAGAGGTGGCCGATTTGACCAAAAACAAATAAATTCTGTGAAGAATAAAATAAATACTCAGAAGCACAGCGTATGAAGGAACGGAAGAACATTTTGGTCTCTGTTTTCTTATAGTCATTTCTGATTATATTACGACTGAATTCAGAGAGCAGAAAATGGTGCTGGGAAGGAGCGAAGCAACTTTGTGCGCTTTGATGAGCCTAAAATCAGTGCAAACTCCCAGATGCTGAAGCATTAAATTATTTTTGTTCAATTACTAAATCCAAATTACCATGTGATCTTGGAATTCTTTTGAGTCATGCTAATATCTTCCACATTAAAGCCTTTCGTAAGAACATCTTGCACCAGTCGCACATCAGGAGCTGATGATGACTTTTGCTCTCACACTTAGCCTGATTGTTATAAGACAGTCCAAACAAAAGAGACCTTCTTTTAATTCTCTGAGGGAATGCATGTAGTAAAAAAGTGTTTCACCGCAACAAAATAAAACCAAATGGGAATCCTTTCATGTCTCTGCAGCTTTAGTTTATAATGGGGTTTACGCTATGACTGAAAATATCATTGTCATGCTGGTGCAGGCTGAGGTAATGGCTTCAGCCTCAGTGTGGAGGATGGTTCCTCTTCTGTGTCCGCCAGCAGTAGTTGTAATCTTCACCAGAAACCCTCACACCAGATGGAAGAAGGACTTGAGGAGGATATGCTGAGGACACGATGAGAAGGAGGAAGAATAAAGGAGGAACCCTCAGAGAGTGACCACAGACCAAATCCAATGGATCCCTAAAGTGCCCTTTGCCCTCTGTTGTCAAACATCCCAGAATCCTCTCTGCTTGCAGTTCCAGTGCAGCTGAGCCTGTCGACAGGGAGCTATGGGTTTGGCAAGGCTGGCTGTCACTCTTCTGTCTCCGCGGAAATGTCTTCTTCCTCTGTGCGCCGAGGGGAAACTTGAGGGCAGACACACAGACCGACAGACAGACAAACCGCAGGCAGCGCAGCTCTCTGGAGTTGAAATAGCAGCCACTTTTCACAGGAAGTCGTTGCTCACTGTGATGCTTCGCTGCTCAGACACAACAAAGTGGGCTTTTGCAGACACAAACACACAGGAAGAAAAGTGCAGGGTTAACCGGAGGCCAGGAGCGGGATGAGAGTTGAACCAGAGTGTGTGTTGAGTGTACATGCAAATTGTGTGGGATTCGTGTCCTTTAAGCAGCCTGGAGGAAGGTAAAACTGAAGTAAACAATCTAAACAGAAAAATGAGTTCAGATAATGTATATATTCATGAGTTCATTTTGTATTTTGGATTAAAGCATTTCCTTGTGGTCTGCTTACCCTCGAAGCACATGTTGGTATGCAAATTGTTGTCGGTAATATGTCTCCACACCAGTGTCACCAGGACTACGTCTTTGACATTCATTGTTCTTGACGATTCAAGCAATTCTGAGTGTGACCCTCCTGACCTAGATCGACTTCACTGTCTCTATCATTTCCTCTACTCTGGCTGTCTCCTTATCCACCGTCCAGCCTCTAAGCGCTACAAGAACCTCACTGGCGTAATTTAGATGTCAGATTACTGTTGTGGAGTCAACCAGGCAAACAAGCAGTGTGCGTGGCTGTGTAACAGATCCATCCAAACATTCCTTTGTGTATGTGAGGCCCCTGCAAGGTTCAGTGTGTGGCTGACACAACAAAGAGAACCTGTGTTTGACAAGCAGCCCAATGCCAGGCCCAATTCTGGGATGCCAGAGACACACTGGACACTCTGAACCCACCTTAGACTGGACTTCCAGCTTTAAGGCCAAAGAGACAGACTACACACATACACTGAAGCTACCAACAGGTGAGTTGATCATCTTGTTACAATGTAATGTTCTGTGAAACATTGAGTCCTGGCATTAATGTGGATGACACTTTGACACGCACCACCTACCTAAACATTGTTGCTGACCATTCACACTCCTCCATCTGAATGGATGACATCTTTCCACAACTCACAAACTGCAGACAGAACAGCTCAAAGAACACAACAAAGATCCCAAGGTATTGACTAGGGCTTCAAAGTCCCCTGATGCAAAGCTGACGGAGAATCCACAGGATGCACTGAACAAACTCGATCCATGAGTTTATCGGGGCCTCACCCGGCAACCGACAGGACCAAGACGTATTTGTGCTAACATCCCAGACACCACAGGACACTGAATGAACCCAATGGTTCAGCGTTGCTCTGGCAGCACAAAAAAGACCAATCCAATCAGTAACTACAATTCATTTAATTAAAGTCTGATCTTGTGGCATATTTTTGCATCATCTCTTTTGCCACTTCAGGGATATTCAATTAGAATAAATAAATAAGTGGACCGTACTGAAAGGACGTTAGCGATTTGCTTTTACCAGAATGTGTTCGGTGTTGGATTTCGCATGAGGAAGAGAAACTCAGTGTTTTCTGAGAAGAAAGAAAAGTGGTTTTGTGACTGATCTGAAGAAAAACAAAATTACAGACATTTACAGTGATAGAATGTGAACACATTACAGAGAATTATGTTGTGTATACTTTATCTAAGAAAATTTACTGCCCCATTGAGATCTGGTATTTTATACCACTTCATGTTGGAACCGCATTGTATTAAAGTCTGGAGCAAGAAGACTGAACTCGTCTGATATTCAATCATGAAGAATATGAGCTCTTTTCATTACACTGGACGCTGCATTAGTGTGTTTGGTGAGAAGAAAACAGGACAGGACTTTTAAACTGCTGAAAGCCTGAAAAATGAAGGAAAATGACTTCTCTTTTGCTTGATCTTCCCCTTTGAACATTAAGAACTATGTTACCTGAGATATAGAAATGGAAATATAAATTCAGTCTCATCATTAGCTCTTGTGCTTAAAGGTTTCTTACTCAATACTACTGTGCTGCCTTGGTGTGAAGACAGTGCCCCAGTCTCAAGCATGCCACTGTTCTGTGTGTAGCACGTACTCTACATCCTACTAAAAATCAACCTAATTTGTGTTTCCGTGGTGCAAAACACTGCGCACACAGCAGCAGGTACACGTATGACTGGCTCAGAACACTTTCTATCGTTTTTCAAGGCGTTCAGCCTCAAATGGAGAGCAGGTCACCTGATTCCAGGGGTTTCATGCTTCTATAATTTGGCAATGACAAGTTATCAAACTGCATCTGTGGAGAATAACTGTGAGATGCAACTGGAAGGTCCAGAGAAAGCTAAAAAATAATGAAGCTATGTCAAACTTCATAAGCTATGGTTTTCTGTTGACTTTGTAAGGTTACCAGACTATGCTTCATTGCTGCTTGCTATTGCTGGTGCTGTATTTGATGTTTGACATATGTAATGTCTATCAATCCAATGCGATGGACCATATATTCGGTATTACTAACCATACAACATAATTATTGCTGCCTTGGCCAGCACTGCCTGATTTATATTTTTTCTAGATTTTTCATTCCTTAGTAAAGATTAAATCAAACCAAATAAAAAAAAGGGGGGAAAAATCTATGGAAGTGGTGAAAGTTTCAACAAAATCACAAAATATACCAGCTAAACCTGCTGGGGGAAATATAATGCATAACACAAGCCCTTGGCATGCGCCACAATGTGATTTGAAGGATGATTGGTCAAGCTAATTGCTCTCTTATATCAACAGAAAACTAGCTTAAATGTCATTTCACCTCAGCCCTCCTGAAAAAAGGCAGCACCGTGAGGAAACATTTTTGTGCCATTGCTTTATACCGCAGTCTATCAGGCCAGTATTATTAGGCCTCACTATACAGCTGCCAAGCCATCCGTGAGTACGAATGAATGCCACAGATGGCCTTTACATATTACATACCCAGTGTTTGGTGTCAGGATGGTATATGAACAGACACTCTCACAGTGCCAAAACAGGAAAACCACATTCTCATATCCAAACATATCAGTCCATTCATATAGAAAACCTCAATCTGCCAAATGCAATGCTAAAGATAAACAGCATGGATGGATTGAGGAGAATGGTATAAGCAGAGATGGAGTGGCTTGCGAATTGCCAAATACTTTAAAAACGTATTTTAAAAATGACATTTAGCTGATGCACTCATTCAGAGTGATTTATGCTAGGTTCATCAGTAGAATAATGAAATTCTGAAAAACAGTGAAAAGCAAGTTTGCTCTTTTTGAAACTAATCTGACTTCAACATGATTTCATACAGGTACAGCATGATGTAATTTAAGACAATAAAAGTGAGAGCTCTTTAGAAAATACCTTTGGTTGATTTTGTAAAGACAGTCTGGCGTTCATGGTTTATCCATGTTTTATTAAACACTCTACAACTGAACAAGGAGCAAAAGCTTCCACTGGCTTTGCGAACTTGGTGTACCGGCTTTTTCCCGACAGCAGGTTTGTCTTCGTGACTGCCATTGTTAAGAAAGTGAAATAGTGCACAGCTAATATCACTGTGACCCTGATTGGAATGTAGAAAACTATCAATTGCTGGAGGAGCAAACCGGAGGCGAAATTTATCAGGTGCATTTCTAAAATTCTAGCTGATTTCTCAATGAACTTGGCCCTTGTTTTCTTAGCGCGACCCGAGGCCAAGCCTTCCCGGTTTGTGTGAGTCTTCACAAAAGCAGGCCTCCGATTGTGCTTGAATGGCAAGGGGACGGAAACGCATGCTGTTTGAGTTAGGTGCAGTGCAAACACAGACAGTGCATGGGTCATTGTGTGAGACAGAGAGGAGAACGAACGACCCACTCACACTGTAAACACTCCCAGCTGTTCAGAGCGAAGTCTGCATTCGTGCGTGTGTACATACGTGCACGCCTCTGTGCACTTGTGCCCGTCCATAGCTGCGGTCAGATACAAATATAGCGCCACACCTTAAGTCAATGCACTCTGTTTAGTTTTCACAGGTATGTAAACTCCAACGCCAAAGCATGCATTTGATGTATCCGCAAAGTTTAACCAAAAAGGGAGGAAAGTTAATACCTAATGCAGTTTTGCAATGTTATCTCATCCATATTCCTGCCTAGAGAGGCCAAACATGATCAGAACATTCACTAATAGCTCTCAGCCAATGAGACCAATATGTGCCGGAGTCAATAATGCAGGATGATTATTATAAGTACTATGGACTATGTTGGAGTGAACACTCTTAATGTCCTACAGCGAACCTCAGACTTATTGTTTTATGTCATTCATGCTTTATTGATTTTTTTTTTCATAAATCTGTCTTTTTTTAAAAAACAAAACAGCAATTATCCAGATGAATTGTTGCTTCTGGACACAGGGAACATGTTACATTAATATTTCAGATGAAACCCTGTCCAAAGTGCCAAACTGACGTGGACTCTGTCTGCTCTCAGTCCTTTTTTCTCATATCCTCAGGCTTATTAGAGGGCAACAGAGAGTATTGCTTGTATTCGCTCCACTGCACACAAGGTCTGGGGTCTTTGCTACAGACACAAGCCATATGTCTGTCAGATTTTATTGTGAATGCAAATGCTTGGGTTCCATTCTCTGACCAAGGAGACTGAAGGTGGCTGATGCGTTTCTTTTGGTTACATTAGTCATTTTTTTGGTCTTTGAGTGTTAAAATGTGTTCATTGTTCCTGCATTTGTCTTACATATGTGAGTTTTGTTCTGACAGTTCTGTCCATATTGAGTTGTATTTCAACTTTTTAATGCTTGACAAGCTCCAAGAGATTTGAATTTAAGTGAGATTCACCTGTTGAAATAAAAATGTTGTTCTGTATAACAGAATACAGAATAAAACAACAATAATGTACTCCTAATACACTGCATCTCCCCAAAGCACAAGACATATGCCCATCCATGAACATTCCTTTCTCATTCCATCTGACAGACCCATCTGCCTCCTGTCCCTCTCATTTTAACTTCAGCTTCTGAATACACACTGAATGTCTTGAACAGTCACGACAATCAAATCTTTTTTGAAGAATGAAATGGAAACACTAGCACTATATGACTTTTTAGAGGTTCAGAAGATGTGCAATATGTGACTTGGTGTGTTTTACAGTATTTGGACACAGCTATTAATGATGTTGTGATCCCTAGATGAAGCAAAACTTTTAACTTTTTCTAAATAATAGTTACATTCTCCATATTATTCAGTCTATTGTTTCTGACATTTGGAAGGGATAATGATTGGTTGGTGGATTACTGACAATAGACGAACTGGAATAAAGAGGGCAGACATATTTTTCTGATTGTACTTCATTATGGTTCCTGCTCGTTAGCAAATATTAGTCTGTAAATCAAAAAAAGAGGATAACACATACATCAAACCCAAAACATCCCTTATGTTGTCTTGTGTGTGGCACCATGATCTGTTTCAGTAAGATTAGCAAATGTATATATTGCATAAATGTATAAAACATACATACCTGACTAAGTCACTTACATACCAGGTTTAAAGACATGGCACAGTAGCAACACATCCTAATCTCAGTCATTCTCAGGCCTCCCCAACTTGAAACTGGACTCCTTTCTTTCCTCTATGTCATTTCATTCATTTCACCGAGTGTGCTCTTGAATAGAAGCTACAGCGTTGGCACAGTGTCCCAGACTGTCAGATTTGGGTAAATTGATCCTGCCTCCCTGTTCTGTTTCAGAGCCCTGGCCTGATCAGGAAAACACCCATGACAGTTTGGCTAGCGGCCTTGCTAAGAAGTGAACCCTATTTAAAATAGCAACATTGCGAATTAGTGTTTGAAGGTTTTAACATGAGGAAAAAAACATTGCTTTCTCTTTGAGCTTCAGTTTAAACTTTTTACAAGATCTGCAAGTGGTATTGGACACAACTGAGAGCGACCAACTCTCAGAAAACCTGTCTTCCATCAGGAGGGCATGGTGCAGCATTTCAGCCCGGGCTAATCAGCCAGTAAGAAGCAGGTCAGGATACATACCCAGATCCAGCCTGGCAGATCTGTGAGCACACACATGCACACAAATGAGCCACTAAGGAGCTGATATATCAGTGAGCGTGGTGAGGAATTAATCAGACCACACCCTGTTTCCTTACAGACAGCTGTGACTGACCAGAAAATCTGAAAAGGTCAAACCTGTTGGTCAGGGTGGGAGGACCGGTAGGGTTGGTTTAACCTTTAACCTCACAGTTAGATGTACGAGGAGACATCTGACATCCAGGCCTGAAAGGTCACTTTCTCTCAGCATACTTCTGTGAACCGTCTTCATGCGAGGCTGCGCTCTTTTGCTGCATCACAAAACACAGAGTAAGTCTGAGCTTGGGTAATTGAGGGAAGTGTTAAAATCAAGGAGAAGGGAGAGTTAGAGGAGATGTCTGATGGAGATGGAAAGGGGGACTTTGCGAGTGCAATATAGCCATTTCCCCCCTCTTGCCTGGGGCCCAGTGTAGATGTGGTGGACCCAGCCCCAGACGCCACTCCGTGGTTTGGCATGGTCTGTACTTCAGCCCTCTCACTATTTCCAGCTGAACCAGCTCCCATGCAAACACATGGGCAACCGGTGGGTTTTCTTATTTAGTTGTCGGTCAGGAGTACTTAATAATATTCAAAAAGACAGTGCGACATATCATCCTGTGCTTGCCAAAATATGATCCCCTTCTCCCCCCCCCCTCTCTTTTTTCTCAACATTTTCCCCATCTACGTTTTGGGAAGAGTGCATGCAGATGAAAAGGAACAGATACACAATGGTGCAAACTTGGCTGACATTTATTAACTATCAAGAGACGGGGAATAGGGTACGTATGGAGCACAGAGAACGGGGATTGCCTTTCAGGAGACTGGAAGCGGAAATATTTCAAATACAATGGCCTGTAATGCAGCAAAAAGCATAGGCAGTGATGTGGCGTATGACTTACTCAGATTGATATGTCCTCACTGACCCAAATGCTCTCATCCCTGCCTCAGCTTTTTGAAGTTAAATAAACAGTGTGTCACAAGATCCTCCTTATACCACCCAAGTGCTACAGTGTGTGTGAGAGAGTCTCTGTGTGTGTCCGCAGTGCTTGTGTCTACAGTTTGATTTGTGGGTCTGTATGCATACTTATTGTATGTGTGGACACGGAGAGACAGACACTGTGTGTTAGCATGCACAGGAATGTGTTCACCAACGAGCAAGCGTGGATGTGTGTGACATGTCTGCAATGACAATGGCGGGTGACAAATAACGCTGACGCACACTGTCCCCGGTCTTGATCCTGCTGCTACAATAAAAAAAGAGTTGGTCCTTTGAACATTTTAATTAAACTAAACAGGACCATCCCCACCCAGGCCTATGAGTTATGTACATCTGAAGACAAACAAGACCATCTTTTACAGGGTAGACATCAAATACATGTCTTTTTTATGTCACCCTGGGCCTGCATGTTGACTTTCATTATTTCTAAAATCCATCTGGAATTTTGATGGGCATGTTTTGAAGGAAAAGGCCTTGAAACCACAATGCAAGGATGTCTTGAAACAAAGGTCTCTGCGGTTTTGTCTGTTTCTCGTGGTGAACAACAGCTCGGCAGTCTCTGCGCTCAGATAGCTCATGTCTGTAATTTTAGTTTATGCCATCATTATTACAACACGTTAGCCGTTTTTCATGTAGTTTCTTGGAAGAAAAAAAAAGACGAACTGATGGTTTATGTGTTCTTTTAAGAAACAGTACTAAGACCATAAAATTTAAAGAAAAGAGAAAGCGGTTCTTTAGACTTTTATACTAGCAAGGCAAAAGTTTGCTGCAGTAAAATGATAGTTTTCTTACTCTGATTACATCAAAGTTGTGCTGTTAAAATTTTTTGAAAAATCTGAATTGATTGGGAAAAAAAAGAGACAATGTTAAGTAGGCACTTACTTGTAGTGAAATTCCCATCATTTCTACACTAAGTATGAATTCAAATCTAATATCAGTAAGAATTCAAATTTAGGACATGTAATTGGTGATAATTTAAAAAAGACTAGTCCGGTAAATGTCTAAGACTAAAGCGGCCTTGTCACTAAGGAACTTTGCTTTTGTGGCATTCTTCACATGAGAAAAGTTCTTCTTTTTCAACACTAAAACTTTAGTGGAATTCATAATTTAAGTAAACCGCTGATAGACTGTACCCGTCTGTCTTGTGGTGACAATTCCAGAAAGGCCCCGCAGCTTTACATAAATGTCAAGCTGCTGCATGAAAACAGGAGGCTAAAGTTTACTACAAAAAAAATCAAGTGTGGTCAGAGTGTCAGAAGGAAAAAAATAACCATTAATTCCCATAATGGGATGAAAACAGTTGTGCAGACTGACCAGATAATTCCTCCTTGGTTTCGGAAAGGTCTGTCATGCAGCAGTCCCAATTCAATGAAAAGATTTATCTCTGTCTGTTTAACCAGACCAGTTCAGCAGGGTCTTGTTGCCACCAGAGGGAGTCTTCATAGTCAGACTATGGCTCCCAAAGGAGCAGGCTGCATACTCTGAACATCTGCTCAAAATTCACATCACCCTGACTCAAAGACCGAGAAATGGGAATAGTGATGTTTTGTTTATGTTGTTTGTTGCTGATGCATTGTAGTGTTAATCAAAGTGACTGACAGAGCCTTACTGAAACCATAGTCATTTATCAGGATTTAACTTCATTATTATTAGTCATTATTAGTCATATAGTGGGACTTTTTGATTCAAACAGCTGGAAAGCCATTTCTCGTCTGTTTAATTTTATGAGACTCACTGTTGTGGTGGAGCTCATCCGGGGAGCCCTCACTGGTGGGGCAATGCCCAGTGTTGTAAGCGCCTATGGGCTGCAGGCCTATAAAAGGCAATTTCACTTGGTTTCTTTTAGTTTTCTGTACAACAACTACACGTGTTGAGCTCAGTCTGGAAGCCCGTCCCATTCCCTGCATTATCCATGCTGGAGGAGGAGGAGGCATACAGCCCTTTTGTTACCTGTATTAGACTACCTGGCTGTTGTAAGTTAGTAACAGTGAATTTAAGATGTCTGCAAAAATAGATACTGCGAGCGGTTTACAAACGTTTTGAACAACAGAAAAGCCACAGGGTTTGTTGGGCACTGCAGTGTGCGCAACTAGTTGATTTTTACCTGCAAGGCGCAGCAAATGGGAATTTTTAATTAGGCTCTACCGTCAAAGTAAGGACGAATAGGAGGCACTTCCTCCGAGAACTCATTCACCTTTCAAGTCCTACCCTCTATCAAGTTTCATTTTGGAGTTCTTAGGCACCTTTCAGGTCGTCATCAGCATCTCACCTGTCCCGGTGGACCATGGATTTCACACGGTCGAACATTTCCCAGGAGCTTCAGCTTGATGTCGCGGAAAATACGCGGTCTTCGCGCATCTGGAAGGGTTAGGAAACCTGCCAATGTGAACGGAAAGCAGCGCGGCCACTTTATGTTACAGTGCATGGCCTCTGGACAAAGTGGTAACGATCATGCACAAACCCCTCCGAAAGCGGAGTCTCTACGTGTTCCTGTGTTTTGGCATCATATACCTCAGACTTGGGTGAGTTTTTATTACCTCTCATTACACGCAGAGACTGTTTTCCTCACATGCGCAAGCATGAATGCGAAACTCATTGCGACACTGACACATAAACACATTAGAGGAAAGATTCGGCTGCCCCCTTACCTCAGACATAAGCATGATGTGAAAAATCATTTTTTATCAGGTGTAGTTTTTTCAAAAAAGGTTTGAATTACTACATCCAAACGCCTGCACCTGGGGAATGTGTTGTGCGCAAAAGCTGCAGATCAGAGTGATCAGGTCTCCTGCCAACAGACGGTAGCTGTGATCGATTCATGTTCACTGTCAGAGGGTTAGTTCACCTCATGAGACTCCTTCCCCTTTGTGGCATAAGATCATTTGAGCCGCTGTCTCCGCTCCAGATCCAGCTCACCCCTGCATACCTTCATTAATAGCGGCAGACTGAGTTGTATTTCCACATTCCATTGCCCAGACGGAGTTTTTACCTGTTTTGCAATAGCTCACCTTGATGCATAAACACAGACGGACGTCTATGCTTTGCTTGTTAAACATATTAGGACGTCCAGGAAGACACACACTGACAAAGAACCCTTCAATTTGTCGAGATTGTGTGTGCATGGGGGTGTTAATGTCGTGAAAATCTTTACTTGTGAAATTTTAACTGCGTTAAAAAGTAGATTTCTAATTTTGGTGATGCACCTTCTGAAACTTAAACTATATCTTATATATACTCGAACATAAAATAAGCTTTAATACAGGTAAGTAAGCAGCAGTGGATACCTGGGAAATTATAATACAGTGGAGGATAACCTCAGCAGTCAATATAAAAAAATACGTAATTTTAACTCGATAATTCATACGGAGCTGTCTGTTTTACGCACCACTGCATTTTGTTTCTGAATTAATTGTAACCAAATACTCATGAATTGGACTGATTAGAAGATATTTACTGAAATTAAAGCTGCCACCAGTCATGCATTTTTCATTTTAAATCAGACTGGTCAAGCTTAAACATCTTCAAGGCCTGATTTCATGGTGTTTTCTGAGATTCCTGCTGCCACAGTGAATCCAACAACACACGTGTCAGCCCTCCCTGAGAACTGACTTCAGGTTCCACATATGCTCATATCACATTACAGTAGCTCCATTATGGGCTAAAAGTCACCTATCTTCGTGTTTACTAATCCTAGCAGTTAGCTCATTCCTTCCATCCTTTCTACTCGGCCTAAATCTTTCATGGTACCCTCTTCATTTACAATGACTGGAGCCTGCAGGTGTTGAGTGAGTCACGATGCTGTGACGATAAAAAAAAAAAAAAGGAGACAGAGAGAGAGGGAGAGAGGGAGAGAACCCTGCACTCACTAAACTCTGCACCAAAATCTCCATGTATTTAATTTCTCTGCTCAGATCCAATCTCGGGTAGCAGGAGTGCTATTTTTATACTGTACATTTGCTTTTACATTGATTTTTTTTAATCAGTCCTACAATCTGAGGAAGTTCTTATTTAATTTTACACCAGGGTCTGAAAATGAATCTTTTAATGTTATAGGATGGCAGTCATCAAATCTGATCAGGGCTCAGCAGACATAGCAGGAATATTATAGACGCCTATAGGAATATTATAGTCTTACCACAGGATCTAATAAGGTCACTCAAACACATATCAAGTCAAGAAATCTTTATTGTCCCCGTGGGGCAATTTTACACATATTTGAGTGTCACTCAAACACATACCATGCTTCATGTTTCTGAGGAAATATGATAGGAATATGTACTAGAGGACATAATACTGTAAATGCCCCAAGAATGTCGTTTTATAAAAGAATGTAACAGCAGATAAGTGTAATAACGCTTTATGCTCACTGTCACACACAAGGATCATATCTGTCACATCAGAAAGACTTCGTTGCCTTAACATGACACCAACTTGTTGATTCAAAATGACGCATCCTGACAAAGAAATGCGCAGATCTTTTTTTTTTTTTTTTGCACATGGAGCTGTGATGATGGTGTGAGGCTCAAGCAGCTCTAGCTCCAGCGTCTATGTTTGTTTATTTTTGGCTGGATGGTGGGTTGGGGTGGTGTTGGAGGGTGTGTGTATGTGTGTGTGTGTGTGTGTGTGTGTGTGTGTGTGTGTGGGGGGGGGGGTGATGATGATGAATGAAACCTCCTGCACGTCCAACGGGGATCGGATCAGTGTCACCCTATTGTCTCGTTGTGGCAAAGTGGGCGGATAGCAGTGTCTCTCCCTGCCCAATGGCAGGCACGACTCTCATGAGAGTGGAGAGAGGCACTTTTCTGCCATGCAAAATCCCTAAAACCATCATCATTCCGGCTCGGGAACCCACAGTACTGTGTAACAGCCTCCGCTTGCTGAGAGATGACGGAGCCAATCTCAGCGCACACACGGCCCTGGGAGCTAGGAGCTGCGTAGAGCCACCGCACCGAAGACACGGAGACGCACAGCAAGTTCTTTTTTGATCCTGTGCGAAACGGACTTAAAGCCGGGAATTAAGGGAGTTTTTTCATCCTGTCCGCGTCGTCTCACTCAATCCGAGCGTGGCCATTTGCTCAATGTCATCATGATCATCCTCTCGTCGCGCAGTGTACTGCTGTCAGTCTACTATCCGCAGATCTTCCTGATCCTGACGAGTGGCAGCTACCTGTAAGTTTGAGCCAATTAACGGCTCCATAATTAACTTCGGAGACTGCGCGCTCTCATCCTCAGCAACACAAAGACGCACGGGTTTGGTTGTACTCCTGTACGAGCTTCTTGCTGGACAACGAGCTGCATTTCCTCTGTCTTAATAATTAATCGCCGTTTCAGAGATGATTTTGTTCAGTTTTCCGCATCCACAGCTTGAAGATTCCGCTGAAGTTGTTCATATTGTGTCAGCAGACTGTAACGGCGCAGGGAGCAGGCGTAACTAAAGTGCAACTTAGGCTGAAAATTTAGTTTAACTCTAGGAATTTATCACACACCTTTTAATGCTACTCAAACGTAAAATCCAACAGCGACCACTCATCAGTGGAAACATCACTCGAGAAAACGATCCACGTGGGAATGTACTAATTAGGTGAAAAGCTCTACGCTCTAATGGCACATCCACGCGGACAAGCATGTGTTGTGAGTAAGCACCGGTGGTTTGTCTTTAGCTGCTGAACTGCAAACATTTTGCAAGATCAGAAAAATAAGACTTTTTGGGAGTTGCTACATGGATACATTTTGGCCACAGAGTGGCAGAGATGTTCAAGACAATTGCATGCGCAGAGATGTATTTCACTGTGAGGAAAAGTGAATACATTCTGTGCACTTTTACGCATGCGAGCACCGTTAACCTGTCAGAGCGTGCGAAAGATTACCGTCGTGCATTACCTCATCTCGCGTTAATTCGGACTATTTCGATGTTATCGTTTCAACCCACATCTTAAAATATCCTCCTGCACCATGCACGTGATTGACACTATAATGCGCTGCGGCTTTGAATTAAACTAGAAATCTCTTGAAGGAGAACACTGGCTTTTCATAAAAGTTTCCAAAATAATTACTCACCCATGCTCCAACGCTCCTTCCTTTTCTGCCCGGAGACCCCAAACCTGATTCTGAAATAGATGTGGTTTTTGGTTTTCAGTTAAAAGTGGGCTACACTACTAAGTATAGTGATGGCTTTCACATCAAAGCTACATACCATTGTTTGTTTTGATTATTTAAGAATATTTTCTGTTGAGTACTGACCACAGAATATGTTATGGGAAGTACATTTCAATATGGATTCAAAATAATACAATTCAGTTTCCTCAAAAAAGACAAAAATTATATTTTTGCATGTTAAAGAGCAAAATCAGTAGATGTGTGGGTGGTAAAGATATCTGTCTATATAGAGCTCAGAGGCTACTGTGCAGGAATCTCACACTTAATTTTACAAAGGATTTAAACAGGACTATTTTCAGTTTTGCTTATGTCACATTGACTTAAGCATTATGTGTGTGCAGATACAGCGTAATAGTTTGTAGTGTAAGATTTCTGTTTTGAGTTAAGATGCTTTGGTGCAGCGCTGATCTTAAACTCATTTATAAATGAGCAGCAAAAGAGGAAAATCACATTCAGCACTAAAATAACAGTTAATTTCCTGCTCTTGGAAAAAGAAGAGCATTTATTCACTAGTTAAGCTGTGTCTCAGGCATTTTTGTGAGTGCATTCCTCGGTAGAAGATGCATGCCTGGGAGCTTAATAGTGTGTCAGTAAGGTTCAAAGTGTTCCATGTGATGGAGTAGGTGGCTGCAAGCACACTGCATGCCGTGACGTAGACTATAGATTTCATCCCAGTCCACACTGCACTGGCATGAAATCTGTAAGCTCCTCACTGCTGATACTGGCTGCAACCGAAGCTCTTCCAAAGAAATTAAGAGTCCGCATTTTCTGATTAATATAACTTGTGACTTTAACAAAGAAGCTGGAATTGTTAATGGCAAAATGTGTATCACTTCATTACGTGAAATCCTGGTGCATAGTTAGTTTAATTTATGAGTTTACAGCTAAATGCATAACTTAACACTAATAGTGTCTAAATCTTTCAGTTTTACTTAGAGTTTTTGCTATGTGCTGTGTGTTATGTGTGCAAGGCTCAAACTTTGAAAAAATTCCTGCAAAAACACCTGTTGCTTTGCGTTTAACATAAAACTCCACTCATCTTTTTACAACTTCACCACAGAGCCATAATCAAATGTCTCCAAAAAGCAGCTAAACACTGCACAGTTTCGTTTATTAATGCAGGACATTTTAATTGTACCACGCATTTTGCATAAACGTGACAGCCATTAACTCCAACTGCAGCAGCTAAACAGACCGACTCTGTCACAGTGTGTCTATCTGATGGGAGATCTGTGCGACTGTGGGCGAGCTTGTCCCCAAGCTGCTGGCATACACACAGAGTATACGCTAAGCAAACAGAATCGCATTTGTGCACTTTGATGATGCAGGGATTTAAAAGCTTAGCTCTGGAATTCCCTGTTTGGTGTCGTCTGATGGCTTGGGTAGCCCGTGGTAGACTGTGATCCTGTGAATTAGCAGGTGAAGGACATGAGAAAACAGCCAACAGAGGAGGTTATTAAGAGTTCTGTTTGTCAGACGTGAAAATATCAGTGCTGTCGCGTCGGATTTCAATCGAGGAACGGGACTATCAGAGAAATAAATGACTCAAATGCAATTTTATTGCCTCTGGATTAATGCAAACAAACCAATCCTATTCATCCTTAACATTCATTATGCAAGAAAGTGGATTTCTCCAGTTGCACATTACTTGTCTTAATGAGCCTGCCCTTTTAGTTTGTACAGACTGGATGTCATCGTTGCCATGAACAACCACATATACAGCAGAGGGTCACAGAGGGTCAGAGGAGTTCAAGCCTCTTTAACGGCACAGAGAGCAAAGAAGGATTGAATGCAGCAGCAGGCTGCAGAGTGTTTACTGTGGACACGGAATGCACCTGATGAATGTGTTGTTGTCTTAATGCTGTTTTCATTTTTAGCTGCTTTATTTGAAGCCACAGCCTTAAGTTGGCAGTTATTGTAGTGATGCACATGTTTTGCAGACCGAAATGAATTATGTGCTTTATCCAATCAACATCTGGCCGTAGGTTTTTATTTGGAAATACACATCTTAACGTGTTTACTGTAATTGGAAAAATCCTTTGTTGTAACTCTGAGAGCAGGGTTTGCAAAATCAAAAGTTTACACAATGGCACTTCCCTTTTATATGCTTTGTTGCGCTCCCCTGACTGCAAGACCAAGAGAATGTGTGCAGATCTCAGTCTGGTAACAGATACTCATCTTGTGGCCTTTAGCATTTATTTAAACTTGTGTGTTTGCAGTTGAGATTTATGTTGTTCTGTGTTTGTGAAGGAACTTTAGCAAGAAAGAGAACAGGGTTGACAGAGAGCGGTATCTAATAAACGATCACATCTTAGTTTCTAGGGGTCTCCGACTGTGAGCTAGGATCTGCATCCACAGGACGGTTTCTTCAGTCTCTCAACTTCTCTTCCTCAGTCTCTCTCCCCCTCACCCGTTCTTCCATTTCTCCCCATACACACTGCCATTGCTTTTCGCTGACACACAACTTGCCTGCGTTAGTTTGTCCCGTTTGTGGTCAAGCCTTTGGAGGTCGACGTCATACTTCAAAGGCGCTGTTTGCCTCCACGCTCATTTATGGTTCCCTGTCCCTGACATGTTTGAAAAGTATGTATGTACATGGTTTCGAGGGCTATAAACAGAATCTTGGAGAAAGTCGTCGCTTTGTTTACTTGTACTCCGTTCTGGCTTTCTCAGCGGTTGCAAAGCCATCTCAAACATATGCTTTAATATTATCACGTCGAGTGATCAGATGTGTTGGGAGTCTCAGAGGAGAACCCAGGAGGAGGCGTGTCGTTTAATACACAAAATGTTAATACCCTGCAAATTGAGGCGGCCAGTGTTGAAAACCGTACATATTTCAATTCAAACCAGTCTTAGGATGTGGCTAAAGTAAAAGCAGTCCCTTGGAATTTATGGGCAGCACTTTACACCCTGAGTAAGTTCCATGCACATAATTACACAAATCATAGGAAATAATATTTTTTGTGACATTTGGTTACATTTACAGCATAAGACATTGGGCAAGTGTATGTACAGTATTTACATAAGAGTCTGGCGACTGTTCACACCACCATGTTACCTAACAATTAACACAAAAACCCCAATTCAGTCCTCAAAGTCCCGACATCCAAACCAATGTGGAATTGCCTTTTCAGTAGTCAAATAAGCATCTTGTTTTCTCTCTTTGGGCTGTTTTAGCAAGTTTCCTCGTCTTTTTAAATGTTTTATGTTGGATTAAGTTTTCAGCTTTTTGATTTACCTCTAATCCATTAAATAGCAATACTTTCATGCAGTACGGCTTTCACTTCACTACGGAATGTACATCAATCACCAGTTGAATTGAATCCTGTTCTGGAGAGTCTCACATAAGTGAGTCAGTCTGACCATCCTTTGGAAGTTCTAACTGAGTTTGTTTGTGTGTGCCTGTGTGTCTGTGTGTGCAACCTGCATGCATGATGGTGTGTTGCTGTGTGCATAT
Source organism: Acanthochromis polyacanthus (assembly GCF_021347895.1). Classification (NCBI taxonomy): domain Eukaryota; kingdom Metazoa; phylum Chordata; class Actinopteri; family Pomacentridae; genus Acanthochromis; species Acanthochromis polyacanthus. The sequence goes on along the minus strand of NC_067120.1, from coordinate 17,053,601 downwards.
GTGTCTGTGTGTATACTGGCTGCGTGTCCATGGATGCGTGTCTGCGTGTGTGGTGGTGTGTTTCTCTCACCTCGACAGGGCCCTGTCCTCGGTGGTGGCTCTGGGTGCCAACATCATCTGCAACAAGATTCCGGGGCTGGCACCTCGCCAGCGGGCCATCTGCCAGAGCCGCCCAGACGCCATCATTGTTGTGGGCGAAGGTGCTCAGATGGGCATCAATGAGTGTCAATACCAATTCCGATATGGACGCTGGAACTGTTCAGCGCTGGGAGAAAGGACAGTCTTCGGTCAGGAGCTGCGAGTAGGTCAGTCTGGGTTCTTTCACAAAAGGGAAAGGGCGCAGTGTGTGATTGTGTCTGTATTTGTGCTCTAATGTGTGGCTGTCCTCATGAGCAAGTATTCAAGGTTTTGCTGTTGGAGCTGTGAGGATTTTTTTTTTTTTTGCTAGAATGATGTAATTTCTGTCATTTCTTCAGTGAACACATTTTGTCAGACTTTCGAACTGGGTTTGAATTTAGGTTTAGCAACATCATAAGGTTAGTTTTAAGTTAATAGCTTGATATGGCGTCTTCGACCCTGCAGGGTTCTCTGGTTGTTCGATCATAGCAAGTGTGTGTAAAGTAGCAGAGACATGACAAAACTCTTGGACATGGCTAGAATGCCTAATTCCCTACTTCTGTGTGTCAGTTTGGTTGTGTTTGGCTGGTTTCTCGATGTGAGCAAAAAATAAATTGAAACAGTCAAGATAATAAAATCTGATTTTCACTCAAGAGGACACCACAGAACCACTTAGTAATACAAGATCAAGTTTAATTGATGATGTACATTAGTAGCACAAATTCTATGAAAAAATAATGGTAGTCAAAGTATGTTTTTTAGGCCCTCTGGCCCTGCAGCTCTGTGGACATTGCCTGCTTTTGAGACTGATTTGCTCTTAACTTTTATTTTATTTGAGAATGGAAATACCAAAAGTGTTAGTCACTATTAAAGATGCATTCACTGACAAGGATTATACATTTAGTGTTGCAGACATAGGTCTGAGTATGTCTTCAGTTTGCAATTTACTGCTTCATGCAACAAACGGAGACCAGAATGTACCTTTAACTCCAAAGACGCTTCAGTGGTAATGTAGCAGAATGTCCAGGTTGATGAATTTAAGGTTGTACATGTTCTGTAAGAGATAAAACCATTGCTTGTTAGTTTGAAATATCATTTGTGATTGTCGCAGGTTTGGGTTTGTGTTTGTGTGCGGTGCTCATAGCAATGAATAACTAAAAACACATTGCAAAAAGGATAATAATTTAGAGGTTGTGTTTATGTGTGATGCTAAGCAGAGAGTAAAAACTGTCTGCAGCCTGTGATCGCTGATATTCATTTGGTAATGATAATGTAGCTGACAATGATAATACCAGTGATTTTCTTTTTGAAAAGGAAACAGAAGTTACATAATGCGCATTTCCAGCCATCTTATTGTCTCAGTTTTATGAAATGGTATGAGAAGAGTATCAAAAATGTGGTACCAGCCCCCGACCCTCTGAACCCCATGAAATATGGCTCTTCACAAGCCAAACCCAAGCTGCACACATCACACAGTTCAAACTCAAACCAGTAACACACAGTCTCTTTGACTCTCTATTGTATAACCATTCACGTTGGCATTGCTCAAGAGGATTTCACATACTGCTGATTCCACCCCATCTTAGTTGACAATGCTGTATTTCTCCATTGCACTCTGGTTTCTGTTGATGTAGGTTCTGCAGTGGGCCGGCTGGTTAGCAGCACGAAGACCATTGCTGGCTAAGTCAGAGTTATGGAAAAGCTAGAGAAAAGCACTGAAGCCCTAATGGGGAAAATGTATGGTTGAAAAATGATATCGCAAATGAGGAGACAACTAATGGTGTTATTGCAGAGAAGTCATGTCGAACCAAAATAGATGGACACATCTGTTGTTAATCAGGCTAAATTGGTTGTGTCCATGCCTGGCTGCTTCAGGAGCGTGTGCACATACATGCAGGAAAAGGGCCTGAAGCAGGCAAACATTTACATTTACGATGCTTTTGTTTGAGAGACTTGGCATTCTGCAAACCTTTTTGCATTGCCTTTGTTTTACAGAGACTTTTATATATTTCCTTTCATTTAGAAGATGCTTTGTTGCCATTACGTTGCGGCTGGGCTGTGCATTTAATCCTGTGGCTCTGTTAACAATCACTCCTCTTAAGGAGTAGCTGAATTAGCTCCAGCTCCCTCTACAAAAGCATTTTTTTCTTTGTTGTGAATGTGGCGCTTTCTTTTGTAATGGAGCTCATGCTGTTTTCCTCAACACTTAACATCCTCTTTTCACTTCCTTTTGCTGTGTTCTTTTATGCCCTTTTGAAGCGCTCAGAGATTGAGAAGTGATATTCGGCTGCGGTTCATCAGAAGCATCTGTGCGTACCGTCTGCCGTTTGCGTAATGGATGTGAATGTTTTTTTGTATTACTCCATTTACTTCAACTATAGTATTAAAAAAACTACATTTAATAAATCTAATTCAAGCAATTTTAGCTCTCCAATTGGGTTCCATCAGTCACTTATCTTTGTGTATTTGATCGACATGCAGAGTCACATTTACTGCATGCGGTCTGTCTGATTGAGGCCATTGAACCCTATGAGGTCTCTTCCACTTTGTGTAAGCTATACGACATCTACATCCCATTCAGTAATGGCGTCATCTGAATTTCATGCTTGCTTTTGCTTTTCTTGTTTGGTTTCCATAGTAGATCTGCACAAATAAATTCTTAATGTGCCCACACTGAGCACATCACTGTTGGTGTCCAGCTACGGTCAGAGAACGATGGCTGCTGGGCCTGCCAGGATTGTTCAATAATGATGAGACTCGGTGGCTTCTCAATAAAGTATCCCAGCAATGACGTCTGTCTTTAGACCCACATTGAAGTTGATGTCAGTTAGGGTTCCCAAGGCAGATTTAGAAAATACATTTTTCGATTTTGGTCTTTCACGAGTGAAGAAAAATATCAAGGAACCAAGGATGTATTTTTCAGTTTATTTTGTTCTCGAGGATAATCGCCATAAATTGGCCTTTTTGTTATCATATTTGAACCACACACAAAACTAATGTGAAGTAGATTGAATGCTGAATTGCACAGATTTACATGAAATTATTGTTTGATCAATCAAAAGAATGTACCCAAATACTTCAGTCGTAGACTGCAAAATGTCACGTTTTATGGCCTCATCTGTGTGTCAAATGCTGTAGCACCACATCCTCTCACTCTCTGGATGTCTGAACATAGTAAGAAATTTAGTTTTTCTTCTGAAAAAAATTCTACTCAGAGAGCTGTCCCCTTTGAGAATAATAGCTGCGGTAGGTTCTCCCGTTTAAGTGAATAGATTTATTCCTCCACTCATCTGGGGGAAAAAAGGAGAGAATGTTGAAGTGTTTGTGCCTCTTGACAGTGTTGACATATTTAAAGAAACCCATGGCTCTGGTAAAGTGTCTGAACAGCCACTTGTGCGCTGGATTTGTGATCAGGATGTGGATTTGTGGTTTTAGAATTTCACACTGGTCCTGAAGAGGTGAGAAATACAAGTTTAAGAGTCATTTCCTTCCATTAGTAAATGCATTGATAAGTGACAGATTAAAACAGCCAGCCACAAATATGACTATGCAATAAAAGTAGTAAAATGGGACAAAAGGCGAGCCAAAAAAACACTTTTGCACACATGAACTGTGAATTCATCCATTTGGCGGTGCATTAATTCCACATACAATAAAGCTGTGTTGAACTGAACCGCATTGCCTCATTCTGAACACATGCAGTACAGCAAAGTTCTTTTGAGACTCCGTTCAGCTTGCACAGGTCAGTTGAATGTTACTTGATGATGAGTGACTTTTCAGATTTGTTGTTCCATATTGCACTTTACTGATTATTGCTAATTGATCGCAACTGCTGCATGCTTTAGGACTTGACGGAATCTTTAGTGGGACGCCACAGAGACTCATATCTAAAAGTGAAACTCTTGTGATTGCACAAAGGTCACAATTTCTCATTTTTTAATCACTGTTTAAAATAAGCAATCAGATGATTAAACAAATTATATGCAGTCATATTCATGCTATACATTGCTCTGCTAGATCAAGAAAAGGCAAAAATACCTGAAATCTGCAGGTGTACACGCAAGGTGGTCAGATGTCTATCCAGGTCTATACCGACACGTGAAAGGGTCGTATATGTTGCATGTTGATCTTATTAAGCTGCTGCCCTGTTGAGATTAACCTTTTTCCAGCTGTGCCAGCCACCACCCCTATATTTACTTACCAGAAATGATTAGTGGGGTGTGCAGGCCTTTCTACCTGCCTTGTGTTGGAGCACAGAGTCACAGACTGCCTAGTTGTGTAGATTTGTGCTGCTCTGTTCTGATGTTTTGGTGTCATTGTCACAGTGGAGGTTGTAGTGACAGATTATCTGCCTTTTAGAGTTTCAGTGGTTTCATAGTTCAAACCCAGATTGCAGTCAGCGGACCTCTCAAATCATGCTGAATTTCACGTTCGATTTATACGCACACAAGAAACCAGACTATTGCAAGAAATCAAGCTGAAACTGAACTGTGGAGTTTTGGATGAGGACCTACTGTTTTGTTCTTCCATTTATGGGGTTAAATACTATCATGCATTAATATCTAAATCCCTGAAACTAAGCTCATCGACAGGGCATACCGCAGGACAAAGGTGTTCGATTAGCTATCGCGTCCTGAGGCAGTGAGCTGTGATATTGGATGTGTTCAGACTGTGCTGCTTCAGTTCAGCAGTGTCCCACTAGGTCACCGTGGGAGACCACAGACACCACAGCTACTGCAGAGCTCCTTTGCCATTTAGACACTGTGGAAAAGTGGGCGACTGCCTTTTCTCTTAAACACCTTAATTTCAAGCTGCCATCAGCGCCCTCACGACATTCTCGGTCGTGATAGTTTCCAGTGTTTGTTGCTCATGATTGAAGATGTAGCCATGCTTTCTAACCATGTCTGTATATATTATGGAATTCTTTAGCATGGCATATGAAATCATGGAATACACCCCTTCAACGAAATGTTCCAATCCCTTCTTTGAATCTGCAAATTCCCACATCATCATAATCAAGTACAGGGGAAAAGCTGTTCACGTTCCGCTCCCATTTAAGTTTTTCATTCAAATCCCCCAAATTATGAACACTAAACCTTTCCCCCTGCTCTGTGATCCAGTCTTAGTTTTGGACTGGAGGGAGGAGATGTCGGCATTTTTTCAAGAACTAAAGATCAGCCGACCGCAAGTCTAATGCATTCTCTCTGTGCTGCCTGCTCTTGGAGGCAGTCTTTCAGTTCTGGAGCTGCTCCATGGTATTACATTTGCTTTCCAAGACAGCGCACATTAATAGTTGGGTTATTGAGCATTACAGAGCCTGAGATATCTTCATTTAGCAGAGGTGATTTCACTTCCAAAGACTGGTTATTTCATATTTACTTTGTACCCTGAACAGAAAAGTATATTTAGTTCAGAAGACGGCTGTTTGACACTTTGCTGAACACAAGACTTGAGGTCCCAAAAACTGACGTGATAATTAAAGCATCCCCACTTTTGCTGCAGCTCTGTCTCGCAGCAGTTCCCCTGTTCTGCAAAGAGTGTTGGCTCCCTCATTATGCTCTCACTGACAAATTGGAGAACAACACCATAAACTCGCAAGTGAGATTTGAAACTGGCAATTTCAGCGCGTCTCTGTTTCCTCTGCAAAAGCAGATCTAAGCATTCTTCCTCTTTGCCCTGCTATGGCGCTGGCATGAGTTGGTACCTTCAGCCTGTAAAAATGTGGAAGGAATTATCCTGTGCTAACAGAAATGGCTGTTATTGAGTGACTTGTTGCAGTCTATTAAGAAGTAATAATAAAATTAGAGACAGATCCATCAGCGAGGCAGGAGGAAAGGAGCGGGTTTCAGGACAAGACTGGCAACCATGGTCTACCCTTCACTCGCAGTCCTTGGCCTGGTTTCTGGATGAATCATTCTCTTGAATAGTCCTGTCAAGACGGATCCCATGGCTGTGATTTGTTGATACCATTTTTATTGTGCATATTTAAGTGTGTTCACCCACGCGTGAAGTTTGTCGACAGCCTCATGTGGATTCTGTTAGATGTCTTACATAATGGCTTGATGCGTTTTTAGATCCTGCAAATGATCTTTGCCCCTTACCTCAACTTTAACACACATATAATTTATTTCATCTAAACGTCAACTGTGCCACTATTACAGTACGTTTGCACTTTTTTTCCTTCTTTAATGACATGTTTTGACTCGGGAAAGCCTTATCCTGTGTGCAATCACACATTCCTTCGGCTATCCACCTGTAATAGAGATGCCCTTCACTTAAAAGAGCTGCCTATGAACACCTTACAGCTCTGTTAAAATTGCAATGCACTTGAAGTCAGCGATTAGAGCTTGAAAATGGACACCTTTCAACAGCTACACTCAGCATCAAAGGCCAACACTGGCCCCCTTGTCATAAAATGGCCTGCTCTGGTTACTCTCTGTTTGACTTTCCAGCCAGTTTGTCAGCGTCCTGATTCATGCTTTTCATCTGAAAGAGGTTTCTTGTTGTGCCGGCAGTGAAATATTACAAAAGTTCAATCACGCTGCCTCTGGCTCATTGCTCAAGAATAGATGCAGCACTTGAGCAGGTGAGCCTCTCGCCGCAGAGGGAATACTGTGGAGTGTTTTCTTCGTAGCAGTGACAAAATTTTGATTCATCTGCCGTTTCTTAAAAGGATAATTTCAACATATTTCGGTAGAATTGTGGGCAATTCTTCATAGACATTGTTTATGGCTGTTGCTATGAAACAAGAAATCTTTTATGCAAGGAAAAGTGTTTATCCCATGTGACCTACATTATACCTCTCTCCCTTTCTTCCAGCGTACTCATTTCTTTTGCTGTCTCTCTCTCACTCTCATTTCCATCAGACAGGCGCAGAATAGTTGCCCCAGGCTGTGGGTCAAGAAAAAACAAATGGGCAGGTAAAATATGGAGGCTCAGGCTGACGGGAGGCCAGAGAATAGAGGGTGTGTTCATGCCTGTGCCTTCCCATCCTCCGTCATAGTATCACCTTCCAGCTTCTCACTGCCCCTCTCCTTCCTAGAAGAGTGTGGTGAAGACTGTGGTCGATCCACCTGCCAGGACTACAGGGCTGCAGGGGCCAAAACCAGCATCTAGTTAGATAAAGGATATTTAAGTCAGCAGGTTCACTGAAAACCACTTGTGTGGGAAGAACTCCTGGACAGGCACAGACTGGATTGGGAGCTGGAGACGCAAGGCTCCTTCCAGCAGCACTCCCTCTCAGAGGAGGGGAAAGGTCACTGCAGACAGATAGAGCCAGACGTAATTCAGTGCTGAGGTTGGTTTTAGTATTCCCCGTTTAAACAGCGGAGGAGGGTGAGAAAGTGAAAAGAGGATGTGGTTGATAGAAGCTTGGGGATTTTGGCTCAGTATCGTACATGGCATACAACTTCAAACCTGAATTCATGGGCCGAGGATTGCAGTGTGTTAGGAAAAAAGAGATGCACTGGATTTCATTTTTTGGAGCCCTCGAGCTGAACAGTCAGCACAGAACATCTGCGTATGGTGTATTTTTTGATGTTGTTGTTATGGTTAATATCACTGCACATTTTAAAAGTGAAAAAAATAACAGCGGTGACTTTGGTGTTATTTGAGAATCATTGTGGTGTCAATAAAATTTGCCCGAACAGTACTCTTATTGAGGAGAGCTCTTTGGCGTTTCGCAAGAAATTAATGGGTTGAATGCAAAAGTTACAGCTGCAGTCATAATTAATTATCATTAAGCCCGCATTTTATTTATTGTTGAAGACTTGAAGCTGCCATTATTTTGCTTTTTCCCCCACATATCTAGCATTTCTCCTCTTATGCGCTGCACTACGAGCTCCTGGTTTGGAGGACAACAGAATACTTGCAGATTATAAATGCATTGGCGGCGCTCCTTCCCCTTCTCGGAATCAGTTGATGGTCATTTGTGGTGAAATCATATCCCCACAGAATGCAAGTACAACATCACAGTCCAACCTAAGGCTAATAATGAACGGACGAGAAAATCTATTCAAATGACCGTGCGGTTCCATTCGTGCTTTGTTTCCTCATTTTGACAAATGCAAGATGAAATATTAATTTCGAGCAGCTGAACATTTTCAACAAACTCCTTTTAAATTATGTAGCGATGCCGTCTCAGAAATAGACATTCAAGTTAAATACCAGCTACAGGATAAACATTCTTTCCTTGAAAGCCAATAAGTCAGTTGTGCAGTGTAATTTTAGCCATCTACGCTGTCAACCCAGTGATTATTCAAAATTTAACAAAAAATTACATGGCATCGCATGAATCTATAAACACACTTGCTTCTATTTTAAAGCATATTATGATTAGAGAGTGAAGCTTCACAGTTAAGTTCTTACTACAATGTTACCCTGTTTGACATATGAGCCCAGTCAGTTGGCAGTGAGAGTTATATCCATGGCTAGCTTCATAAAGACAGTCATAAACTCATTCTTCAAAACTGGGGCTTTTTCAAGAGCACACAAGTGGATACTTTGACACTAGTGAACTCTCCCCAAATCCCATCAATCATCTCAGTGCCGCCAAGATTTTCCCCTTTGTGGGATTAGTTTCTTGTTGGTTGTACACCCGTCAGGCAAATTGTGGTTATCAACTCAGATATGTAATCATTCACCCCATTTTGAAATGCCGTACGGATGAAACAAGAAAAAAAAATGTTATTACAGATGGGTGGTATGTCAATCTCCTATCGCAAGTAAGATAAAATATCCCTGATGCATGGCAGCACTGCGCTGCCAGCGAAACTGCAGATTCACTCCCAGGCAGCCAAGTACTTGACACCATGTGGATAACAGCGTGGAAATGACGCGTGCATTGTGCTATGGTGGAACGGTGGTGGATAAAAGGCCTATTTTTCAGCCCATCATCATGTGGGTAGCAGTAATCCTCTCTGCCCTCCTCCATGTGAGTCCAGAGAAAACAGAGCGGCCATATATATGTGTGCATGTAGGATCTTTTCCCCTAACTTTATCAGATAGGGGAGTCTGATGCTTTGTTGTTCTTCGGTGTGTGGGCTGTGGTCATCGTGGCTCAGTAAAGGTCATCTCTTACTCTTTTTCTCCCAATGTTTCGCCTCACATCCCCTGCCCACGACATGTGTCTGTATCTAGGGTGGGGCCTCCCGTCCTACGCAACCAAACAGCGCTATCATTGCCAGGCCCTCTTTGCTTGTTCATTCATCAGCTCCGTCTCTGTCTCAGACTGTGTGGGTGTGTCGGGAAGCTGGGGTCCCGCTTCTTTCCCTCAACCCCTCTTTCTCTCTCTCTCTCTGCTGCCCACCCACCGTCTGTCTGCTGACTTGGCCCGGGGTTGCTCCGGGCCCTCGGGCCCCGAGTGCGTGTATGTATGTGCCGTTGGCCCCTCCCCTCCCTGCAGCGACTGTGTTATCGGTGGGATCTGCGTCTGTCTGTGTCTGCCGGTGCCGCTAGACGCAGGAGGAAACAGGATGCGAGAGGATCAACTGTAATCTCACAGTGCGCTTTGTTCCGCACAATCCCAGGCCGATCACTGTATTCTCTACATGCAGGGCCGCCACTGGACATTTACATGTGCCAACAATCACACCACTGCTGGGCCACTTAGCTGTGAGCGCAGAGTTAGTGGGTCCGAGGCAAAGAGACGCTGGTAGGAGGGAGAGGATGCTCCGAGACCCGGGGCTCTATTTGAAGGCGTAATGAACATCAGCAAATGTGGGAATGTTAAGCCTGGAGGTTTTCTTTTGTAATGAGAAAGGAAACATGTCATCAGTGGCATATTTGACTCGCTGATTATAGTGATGATGATAATGATATCTTCGATGATATGATGTGGGATTGATATATATCTCGGTAAATATGTTTCCATTGAAGATGAAACGAATTCAAATGGGGTTGAAATTGAGGAAAATCCTCGACACTGTCCTCACATGAACTTGATGATTACCTTGTACAGCGCACACAGGCCCACGTTTCGAGATCTGAGCAGGTGAGGTCCTGATTTGGTCTCATTATTAGGATGAAAGGGTAGGGAAGAAGGATTTGTGCCTGTTTTAGCAAGTCTCGGTATTCAGTCAAAAGCTTTATCGCCACCTCAGGGAGATCAGAGAAGAGAGAGGATGCTTTTGAAATGTTTTCTGCCAGCACAATTTTCTATGCCTGGGAGGCAGCTTACTTAAATTCTCAGCATTTAATACTGTACCGGCAGCGTTAAATACTCTCATAATTGTTTTAGCTTTACTGCTCAAAGCCCTCCTTATTATATGAATCAAACTCGGGACCCTACAGTGAGCGGCTGTGCCAAAGCGTGTCACTTCCCCAGCTCTATGATGTGAGTTCTCTGAGAATGTGGAGCCTAGTCCTGGTAAAACAATATTATTTTATTGTACAGGAACACGGCTGTGCTAATTCCTCAAGCTGCAAACCTCACGGACCACAACTTTGTCTATAATTTGCTGGGAGCATATGTTCATAGCAACGGTACATAAAGCGGAACGGAAAACAGTAGTAGAGAGCGCATTAGTCAGTTCAGTGATTGGTATACAAAGCTAGGGGTTTTCCTCCAACTTTCTTCCCCTTCCATGGGGCCCAGGAGACACAGTTCCAGCACAGGCACGACTTTGGTTTGGGATTATTTGCAGTATTTTTGGTGTCATAACTGTATTATATATATATACAGTGTCATATATAATGTTTTCTTTTTGCTTTTTTAAGTGAAGACTAGAGATTTCTTTGGCTCAAGTAATTTCTTTTACTTTTTTTTTTGCTATTGTGGAAATCCACCAAGGCAAGGGGAAAAGTAGGAAACCTTCCAATGGGATTTTGTTTATGGTAAATGGATCTACATGTGACTCCAGAAACAGCGGGTTTAGCAACTCTGGGCATCTTCATTTCCACTTTAAATACGCCACTGGCTGCTAATTGTCTCACAGTGGAAGATGTGTGCTAAGAATTTTCAACTGCAATGTCCTCTTGAACAACAAAAACAAAGAAGTTCCATGTCCTGTTTGTACTATGCTGCCAGTCAGCTTCACCACAAGTGTAAAGACTCCTGGCCACCAGCAGGTGACACTTTTCCCTTTGTTCACCGCAGTGCCATTTGTCTGTAACAGGATGTCCTTGTGCTTAATGGATATGAAGCTTCAAACTCAAGCGTATCGCCGTGTTGCTGAGATGTAATTTCTTATGCAATCCAAGCCTCCCGTGTCCCCAGGGTGTGAGTGCATGTCCGGGATGAGGGGACTTTAAAAAGCTTTCCCCTTCACTGCTTCACAACCAACAGGCTTGGCTTGTGTGGAGAGGCAATTCAGCTGCACGGCTGGACTCTGCCGGTCTGTGTGTGTGTGTGTGTGTGTGTGTGTGTGTGTGTGTGTGTGTGTGTGTGTGTGTGTGTGTGTGTGTGTGTGTGTGTGCAGTTGAGTGTTTGTGCATATGTGTGTTTTCCTGTTGTTTGGCAAGACTCCCACCAGTATTCCAGCTTAAACTACTATTCTCCAGCCCTTTTCATCTACTGAATGTCTGTTATCTTCTAACTATATCTTGTCCTTTGCAGTAACTGAATTGTATCTTCGCTGTGGCGCTCTTACAGCTCCTTTAGGCCGCACACCTTCCTATGTGCTTTAACAACCTGCCAAATATGCTGCCATGGTTGCTTGTGGTCGGTTGGTTTTTGTTTTAGAAACTAAACATAAATACGCAACTAAGATTTAAAAAAAAAATTGAAACAAAGCTAAATAAGCAAAACATATACACTACCTCCCTTATACAAGTGAGATTAGCCAGAGTGACCAATGAAGAAGTATTCAGAAAGTCAAGTGAGGCTGTTTGTCTCACTGACTAGAAAACAAATTTCTTATTTATATGTCAACTCTTCACAAACAACAGAGTGACCTTGAGCTACTTTTCGGCCTCCGCAGACAGTCTTTTGTCCAAGTCCCTTCAGTATATCTTTTCCCTTTCCCTCTCCTGTCAGCAACACAGCCGAGCCGTGGCCTGTGATCGGTGAAGAAAGCGAGGCCTGTTGAGGTCAGCGCCAGTGCTACTACGTCAGCTAGCCTATACTACACCGGCTCTCCCTGTATAGTATTGTCGGTTGTAAATCTCCTGTTGCTGTGTCATGTGAATTTTGGCGAGCGGTGTGCCTGCCTGTGTCTCTAAACACAGATTGCCGTTTTAGCGGCGAGCCACTACATCCAGAGATTTCTTTTTGTGTCCCAGTTTCGGCAGATGGTCAAAAGACACAGCGGACATCACAGCAGGGGCCAGTGTCCAAAGTGTTGTGGTCAGTCAATGTGAAGGCCAAAGCGTACTGAGTCAGTATTCTTCAGTACATTTCTGGTTTTAGCTCCTGAAACAGGGATATACAGAAACAGGATATTTTACGCTCGGTTACGAGCTCCTGTACCTGTTCTGAGTGAAGCGAGGCGGATCTTCTCCTTGCCTACTTTCTTGGCTGGTGCGGCAGACACTTGCCACTAAACTCCATTAGACATCTGGTTTAATATTCCCCCATTCTTCTCTCCTGGATGTTTCCAAGTTCATTGAGGTTTTTCTGGTCACTCCAATTTTCCACTGGCAGCTAGCGAGGCTATCCCAGGGTGGTTCCTCCTGGAGGGCTGTCAGGACTCTGGGGCCAGCCTCTTTAGGGCTTTTTGCTGCTGTTATGGGTGCATTTCCTTCATCAAATACATGTTTGTTCAGAAAAGTGGGACCTGTGGGCACATGAGTAAACTGATGTTGCACACACAGGATCTGCAAAACACAACTGAGCATTGTTGTTAACATACGAATGTCCTGTTTGTGGTTATATTAAAATATTTGCTCTGTCCAGACCCATTCAAACTTAATTTCTGCTGCTTTAGGGCAGTACTAATAATTTATTCTCTATCAAAATAGTATTACACATTCATTTAAACCTGAAGACATATTTTGTTAAGGTTGCAGCATAAATTTTATTTGAACTGAACAACTTTAGGATTTCAACCACATGGGCATGTGGGAGATTAAATGCTCCACACACACGGATCTCTGAGTGCTAAAAATCTGATTTCCGATGTCTTCATTGGTTCATTGCACAAACAAAAAAGAGGGGCTTGATTTCCACAGTTCCATGGCTTGTGTAATTGGCTTTCATTATGGCCAGACAGAGCCTTGGCAGTGCCAGACCCACCAGGGGGTGACAACCAGTACAAGCCCCATCATCATCATTTTCCCCATGAACAGCACAACTCAATGGGTCCAGAAATGGGCACGCATCTATGGCTCAGGGAACCACCCTTTCTCTGGAAACTGCCTTTATCCTGTTTTAAACATTACAGTGACGCTCTGTTTGTGTGTGCAAATGTGTTTTTAACAGTGCATGTGTGTGAGGGTGGAGGGTAGTGTGAGCGCGTAGTGTATTTTTATTATGTGGCCGGTCACTGAGTGTTTGTGTGCATGTGCATGCGTGTAAATGCGCGCATGTTACAGTTGTGCGCCTACGTTTGTGCATGTGTGTGAGGTGGGGGCAGCAGAATGTTACCACAAGCTGGTGGGGCACAGCTCTGCTGCTAACCAAAGGAGCAAGTGGTTGTGAGTCAGTCCCCAACGGGCAAACCTGTGGCCGTGGTATTAGCTCTACAGCGCCAGTGCCAGGATAGGAAATTAACGGTGGCTTTGGGTGAAAACATCTCTGAGAGTTCAGAAAATGCCCCAGAGACTAGAATAAGAGGTGTAAAAACTCCCTCGGAGGACAGAGGAGGAAATGAAATGGAAAACAGCTGCAGATGGCTGCACATATCCAGTATATTTAGCAGTACATAAAGAAAATTACTTTTTAATAGAAAAAGTTGCATAAAAACACACACAGGGAATATAAACCACAGAAGATAAGTACATTTAACTATTCTGCTTTATACAAAGAAGCTATGACGAGGCCGCAGTCAGGTTCTATCTGACTGCACTGTAGAGGCTCATAAATGAGACAAAGTAAGCAAAGATTTGACATCAGTAACTTTAAAAATTGTTGAACGTTTATCTGGTCAGACAACATAACACAGCACATTCTGCGTTTTCCTCTCTCATGTCTGAGGCATTTCATTTGCTTCCTTATAATTTCCACTTTATTGTTTTGCTTTGGTACTGCAGATGTAAACATTTCCTCCATTTGCTCATTTTAAGATATTATTCTTGTTTTTGGTGGACGAGACTGTACGTACTGTCTGGAATATCAGACATTTTATTTATTGTGACTACTGAATGCTTGCTATATCTGGCAATTTATTGTTTTATTTGGTGTTTCACCAGATTCAAATTGGGCTTAGGTCTCTTTTTTTTCCTCTGTCTATTTACTTAAACCCCAGTCCACTGATATTATCTGACATGATGGAGCCAATATGGAGAAAATATAGTCCAATACATTACACTATGATTTAATGCATAAATATTCACCAATAGTAACATTAATCATTAAACATTATTGTTCCCTCACTTCCCTCCTTTCCTGTCTTTCTTCAGCTGTCCTCATAATAAGGCAACAAAGCCCGAAAAAAACTGTAAAAAGAAAAAAGTTATGTCATTCTATCTTGATGTGCTCGACTTTACTTACTTGTAAGTCAGCCTGGATTTGATATATCCTTCACCCCTAGATTCTGTACAGTCTATTCTGACATCAAGTCACAATATCCAGAACCACAGGTTGCTGTTTAGATCTGAAGAAAACCAGTGATGTTTGTTGTCAAACTGAGCTGAAGAGCTTCTGAATGGTTTCTCTGAAAACCACTGACGAAACGGCAAATCATCAAGGATTTTTTTGGTTCTCTGAAGTGCAGGGGGAAAAAAAGCATTTTACCTAGAGAGATTCCAATAATTGCAACTGAGTACATTACACAACACACATCAAAAGAATTACAAAACATTCCTCTCCAAAGGCTGAAAGGCTCCTTGAAACACTCTGTGGTTTTCCTCGTTTCTGATGCTTGGCCCCTTCCAGATTACTGCCACTTGAAGGGAGACTGGGGTTGTAATAACCCACAGCCTTCTTTAGACCAGGAGATGCCTTTTAAGTCAGATCCCTCTGTAGCCTTTAGGAGAACAGTAGAGGACTCTCAGATATTTAGGAAGTGACAGGAAGTGTATGGCATGACGACAGCCATCATCCTACGTCTAAGTGTGTGCCTTGGTCAGTTCTCTAATTCTTCCTCACCATCACTAGTGTTCCAAGCAACTTTAATGAGATGCCAGGTTTTAATGACAAAAACACGACTAATTTTTATTAATAAACATGATGAATCAGTCGAAAATTAACAATATTTTAATTACAAATCAATAATTTAGTTCATTTGTTAAACAGAATTATAATATTTGTTGTTACCAGCCCGAGGACTTGTAGTTCTTAATTGCAAAATTGTGAAACATACAACCGGGACTGCAGAGTGACCTTGCAGCTAGAAGATCCCAGGGTTATGTCTCGGCTTGGGCCTGAGATCTTTATACATGGAATTTGCATGTTCTCGCTGTGCATGTGCGGGTTGTCTCTGGGTACTCTGGCTTCCTTATTGTCCATAAGTATGAATGTGAGTGTGCTTGTTTGTCTCCATGTGTAGCCCTGTGATAGACTGGTGACCTGTCCAGGGTGTCTCCACCCCGGCCCTAATCAGGATTAAGCGGTGTATAGATAATGGATGGATTTTACAACCAGTAGTTGCACCACAAATTTGCCTCCACAAGGCTTAATAATGATTTGTATTTTTATTTAAGATTTAACATTTAGTGTAATATAAATGTGCAGTTACAACCTTATTTCTTTACTCTCTATATGTTCTTCCAGATCCGAGACACTGTCTTACTTTTACAGATTAAAGTCCACTTAGCATCTTATCCACTGGAATGACATCAAGCAGTCCTAAACTTTTTTGAACTCCAAAAGAATAATGCAAAGCTTCATTTTGAATGTTTGCATGATCAAATGAAAGCACAGCGAGTTTCACAAGCACAACACATGACACAGGTGAAACATATCCCATTGATCTTTAGCTGCTGATCTTATGTCCTGCAGTCCTGGTACCACCTGGTTTTGGCACTGCGCATTGTTCCTTCCTTGTCAGCGATCAGCGTGAGCGAGGCAGTGAGACCTGCAGACCCCAGCTGTGTGCAGCGTGGGCAGCAGCACAAGGTGCTCCTGTAGAGGATTTCAGCACTTTGGACAGCACCTAGACCAGCTCTCCCCACACTGGAATTCCAACGCTGCACTCTCGCAGGCTGGGCCCAAGGACTTTGCGGTCGGAAATTTGACCACATTTCTACCAAGGTGGAGGGAAGGAAAATTGGTGGCTTATCAAGACGATGAGACAGACTGTGAACATCTGCACGGTCTATAAAGCTATAATCCTCTGCACTGTAAAATTTGGGGCTTGGAGTGGCATACTGAAAGATGATTTTGTCTTTGAGTTGATATTACTCAGCTGCTAGATATTTCTCTATTTGAGGTCAAGATGCATTATGTTTCATAGTTTGCTACATGAAGAGTGAAAGTATTACAAAAGGCTTCATAACTGCTATTAGCCAGAGATCACCTACAACTTGCTAATAGTTCATTTCATTCCAGTGTTTCAAATAATATCTTTTCTCTTGTTTAGGCAGTCGGGAAGCAGCTTTCACCTATGCCATCACGGCGGCTGGGGTAGCCCACGCCATCACAGCGGCATGCAGCCAGGGCAACCTGAGCCAATGCGGCTGCGACCGGGAGAAGCAGGGTTATTACAACCAGGAAGAAGGCTGGAAGTGGGGAGGCTGCTCAGCCGACATCAAGTACGGCATCGAGTTCTCTCGCCGCTTTGTGGATGCCCGTGAAATTAAAAAGACTCCTCGTCGCCTGATGAACTTGCATAACAACGAGGCAGGCAGGAAGGTAAAGAGACTCATCAAATACTTAAATATGCTTTACCACTAGTGTTTTAAGATTAGTCTTTATGAATCATGGGATAATGTTGTAAAATGAAGGGTACATTTGAACAGCTGTCCTTGCCATCATTACCAATCTATCAGATTATTATATTATATTATATTATTATTATTATATTAGATCTGGAAAAACAGCGATGTCTACAGTCAGATGGAGCAAGAAACTTAACCAAACTAATGTGGAAACAAAAATGAAGTAAAACATATTGCTATGAATACCTAAACTGACTGACAAAAACATCCATCATAGTTTATGGATCAACTTTGTGGTTTAACCTTGACTCACTCATCACACTTGCTGTAGATTTTTCTGTACCATGCGAGTTTACCAACACATTCCAGCGATGTCTGCCACGACCAAATACTTTTTGAGTACAGAGTTATCATACATGTGATATATATTCTGCAGAAACAAAACAAATCGCACCCAAGTAGTCCTAAAGCAGATTTATCCTCAAAGTGGGTCATCGATAACAGAGGACATGAACTAATGTTCCCCGAAAGATACAAAAGATTTTATGAATCAATTCATGGCAAACATGTGTGTGCATACGTAGATGCAGAGATGGGTGTGTCAATGTGTTCCTCTGAAACGGAGCAAACAGTTCCAGATAAAGAGCTAAAAGTCACACAGTCATGTGACAGAAAACTGTGATTGATCAAGCCGTGGGTTGATTGATTACCCAGTTTGCCTTTCAGCAGCTTGTTTTGCTTCAGCAGTTTATTGGCATTTCTTTCCCTTCTAGGAGGGAGTCTTTTATTTCTGAGAGTGTGCTGGCAAACTTCATCATGGACATGTTTGTTTGCTATTAGTCATCTCAGAGCAGTCATGGAGGAAAGAAAGGGAGAGAGTGTGTGTGAGGGGTAAATAAAAGAGAAGAGATGATGTTATGTTGACAATCTAATCAATAACTTGGGCTTTATTGTGTCCACTGGGAAAATAGAGCTTAGCCAGGGGCTGCCAGATGGAGAACTGCCATTCCCCCTTCCCAGTTCCTTTCATGGAATTATGAAGTGTAAAGTCAGGAACAGGATATTATTGCAGTTGTCTGCACAATACCAAAACATGTCACTGCCATTTGACTGCGTCTATTCAGGGTGTGAAAGCAGGCCGACAATGCCGGTGTTAACACAGCAGACTGATAGGGTCTACACTGCATGCCAGGATGCTGGCATGTGTCGGGGTTGGAGTTGGCATTGTTGCTGTTCTCTCTCTGGAGCTCGGAAACTCGGATTCTAGGAGGCAAAAGTCAGATTCCTTTTTTGCTGAGACAGAAGGAAAGCCTTTGCCTGAAAGTCCTTCTTAGACAGTAAGAATGAGGTTTCTCTATTTCTCACTTGATCACTTCATGGGTGTGGGGCAGATTAGATTCCTGTACATTGAAAAAGTTTCTCATTTTAGTGTAAACATGCCAAAGGAGCATTTAAGACAAACTGAAATCTGATTGTTCAGACCAGATCTGGCACTACAATCTCTGTCTCACTCATACTCCATAAATGTGATTTATAGATTTGTTTGTGCTAGTTTATGGATTGTTAGCTCGTTCGCCATTATTGTGGATTCCTAATTGTTGTACCTAAATTACTATAGTGTAAACAGCAACTGGAGACGAAGATTTGCTTAGAACCCAGGAAATCCAAGATGTTAATTAGGATTCATTTGCATCTGGATTTTGTCAGGATGTAGACAAATGACAAGCATAAATGGGGCCTTTGTTAATTATGTAGTCAATGTATTAGTGTTTTAATGCATATTTAGAAGAAACTAACATAACTTGCTGTTTGGTTGTCCCATTTTATGGGGAAAAAAAACAATATGCAAGTGCTAGAAAATATACTGAAGACAAATGAGCTAATAAAAGTGATCCTGAGTCTAATGAGGGAAGAAATTGTGCCTGGAATGAGATCCAGCTGAGATTGTGTTTTCTAATCACAGATAAGAACCATCATTAAAACACAGAGCCATAATTACAAGATGAGATTCTGTGACTTAACCGAATGTAAAAGAACACCCAGAAAAATCACCACATCCTTTAAATCTTGCACTGGGGGGTGTGTATTTGACAAGCAATCTCTGGTCGGGGATCTGGTCATATTGGACTAATCAGTAACAGATCAGAGGCTTTGATGGACACAGTTTAAGTAAATGTTTCCATGCATCCGTCTGGCTCCGTATGCCAGGCATTCCTTGCGGTTTTTTTGCTGTGCATTTTTGGAAATCCTCAGTTTGAATCAACATCCGAGGCGAGATTGACAGCTGACCCCGGCTTTTATGTAGTCAGGCGAGCTCATGTTTTTTCAATCAAATGTCCTCAAATCGGGAAACTGTGACCACATGAGCACAGAGACAAGACAGACAGAGATATTGAACATCACTTGTGTACGTTTCATAAGCGTCTGATAGAAGTGATGACTAGTGCCGCCGGCGAGGCGCTGTGCCAGGAAAAAACTGCACAACCAACCAGCATCTTACACAACAAAGACACATGCTTCATTCAAGCAAGTCAGGAGTTCTTAATTGGGTCAAAAGAGTCATGTCAAGATTATTAGAGATGTGTTAATAGGACCCATTTGAACTCCACCCCCCTCTTTCCTCTGTTCCTCTGCCTTTGGGAACACTTCAGCCGTAACTCAACAGGGTACAATTTTTATTTTGAGGTTTTTTAGTTTCTTAGTCTCAAGGGGCAAAGGATTGACACTTAAATACTGACGACAGCGTACAATATTTACCATATGCCCAAGGATTAGGGAGCAAAGAGAAGACTTTCTGCCCTGTGTACCATATGTTTGAAAAAAAAAAAAACCTCAAAGAAAAATGAAGACCCAGTCTGAGGAAGGGAATCAACTAAAAAAAAGGGGTGGGGTGGGGGTGGGGGTGGGGGTATTATCATATTATCACATCTGTGCTAATAATATTCAAATCTCTTTTAATGCCACATGGCAACACGGCTTTCTTTTATTTATTACAGTGTTGTTGAAGGAGTCATAAACCTTGAGATTCTTGTTGAGCTGTAAATAATTAAATGAGTTTGTCTTTGTTTTAAACAGCTGCATGTGCAACACGTTTAATGAAACAATAATCTGGATTCAGATTTTCCAAGATGATTGATAGCTGTGTGAGATCCATGTTTATTTTTCTGTAGCACTGATGTGGTTTTGGAAAGGTAGACAAAATTACAGGAAGGGATATTACCAGTAAGTACAATTTCCCCTCCTTCGGGACATGCAACTGCATGTCACCCACAACTGAAAATTCAGATATGCTTGGATTTGTCTACTTCAGAGAGATCAGCGCTCTGCCAGACTGGTAATGTTTGACTGTCAAGTTTTAATGCCTGCGGTGGTAAATCTTCAGCACAATCACCGCTTACTAGAAGAATCATCATAGATATGCCCCACTGCCATCACGGTTTTGACACAGCAATTTAAAAGTTTCAAAGAGATGTCTTTGTTTTTCCTGACACAGCAGGAACACTAAGCCAACATCTGAATTAAATTGTACTTTTATTAATAAACTGTAGTATTCAGCATCTTTGTCAATCAAATAATATACTTGTGCAAAAAAATGGGTACATGATGTATTGTTAAGATGTTATTATCCCCCGCCTCCACGAAGTGGAAAAGGGGGATATAGGTTTGGCCTCCGTCCGTCCGTCCGTCCGTGTGTCCATCCGACATGAAGGAGACAGCTTTTCTCGGAAACTATTACAGCTAGGATTACGAAATTTAGTGTGTAGCTTCACACCATGGACACCTTGATCAAGTTCGAAAATGAGACCTGTGCGATAATATTTAACAGAGTTATGGCCCTTGATCACTATTTTGGATATAGACTCGTAGACATCACATGTGGCGGGAGATATTGATGACCATGTCGTCTTGTTATCTATGAAAGTGTCAGTGGCTTAGTGTATGATGAGTCTACTGTGACTGTTTAATCCTGACTAGTATGTTGTTTTTGTATTTGTGGCGATACGATTAAGTATCCACAACAAAAGAAGGTTTGTAGGTATTTAAACATCTCTGTTGCGTACTTTATTGCATGCCAGTAATTAAAATTGGACATATTTTGTTCCTTACCTCTAATTTGTTCTATCACTGCAGGTTGTTAGGATTTTACTTGTTTTGCAATCAGTATCTTAACATTTTTTCCTCCATCCTGCACAGTGGAGGAACATAGAACAGAACAAGACCTCAAACTGCACCCAAGGGTTTGTCCTTGGTCTTCAGTTATTTCTGATTAAAAGTTAAGGTGAATGTCTCTTTTTGCTGCATTTCTACATCTGTTTTGTTGTTTCTATCACTCCCCAGGTTTTAGAAGAAAGGATGAAGCTAGAGTGCAAGTGCCACGGTGTGTCAGGCTCCTGCACCACCAAGACCTGTTGGACAACGCTTCCAAAGTTCCGCGAGATCGGCTACGTACTCAAGGACAAGTACAACGAAGCCGTGCATGTGGAGGTAGTCCGGGCGAGCCGACTGCGCCAGCCCACCCACCTCAAGGTAAAGCAGACTCAGGGCTACCGCAAGCCCATGGAGACAGACCTCGTTTACATTGAGAGGTCGCCCAACTACTGCGAGGAGGATGCAGCCACGGGGAGCGTGGGCACCCAGGGACGCCTGTGCAACCGCACCTCACCACATACGGACGGCTGCGACCTTATGTGCTGCGGTCGGGGCTACAATACACACCAGTACACCAAAGTGTGGCAGTGCAACTGTAAGTTCCAATGGTGCTGCTTCGTCAAATGCAACACGTGCAGTGAGAGGACTGAGGTGTTTACCTGCAAATAAGGACACATGGAACTCAGTGCCAGGAAGTGAGGCGCCAAGGACAAGCTGAATGAGGAAGACCTGCGAGAGCGAGATGAAAGTGTGTCGTCGACCAGTGAGAGATTTTCAAGTACAGAAATGGAATTTACACTATCAGCTCTTCGTGGCATTGTTTTGCACAGCAGAATCTATCTAATTGCTTTTCAGAAAGTAAATGCTAAATATCAGTAGGTAATACCCCAGAACTTTACGGTCACATAGAGATTGTGCTCATGTACTGATGTATCCACAGTGAAGTTGGGACTACAGGTACAGAATGAGGCCCTCGGTGGGAAATGTGCTTTGCACTCTGGGATTTCTAAATGTTCAATGCATGGACACTTGCATGGAGAGGAACTCGCAGTGACATAGGAGTTGATCAAAATGACAACAGCTGATGAGGTGACCGGGAGAGATCTGTCAAGTCTTTGATTAAAAACTTTTATGGGTTTTGTCGTATTTTCACTAAAGGGGAGCATGAGTTAATCTTGACACGAACCCCCAAGATTGATGGGGCTTATGTTGGAGGTCTGTAGAAATGAAGAACATTTTGTAAGTGTGGTGCGTTGGGGTGCGCCAAAATCTGAGTGGAGAACTCTGTTAAACCCTCTGCTGCCAACTGGAATATGGTGGAGTATGTTAGTTTTCCAGTCACACTGGAACTGTCTGTTCTGAACACTGAAAATAAATTGTCTATTTATGTAATAGTATCTTAAAACAAAGCACTAACGGGTAGAGATGTCTTTTTTGTACTAAGTGTAAAGAAAAATACTTTTTAGAAATTCTGACTGAAGATGTGTGTCTATAGAAGATGACCCCCCATCCCTAAAATACCTAATCTTTTCTTTTTTGAAAAAAAAGAAAGAAAATACAAAGTTTCATTGTTACTGGTGTGTTAACGACAAAAGACATCGTTACAGTGTGTTTCACATTCAAACACCTTGGTTCTATTTTATTGTAGCATAGTTTGTTTGCAGTCCCCCCGAGCAATAACATCTGTTTGGATGGTTTTGCAATTTCAGTTAAGAGAGCATAGCAAGAAAACACATTTAACTGCAGAGATCCTTCCTCATTTCATTAACATGGACATTAAAATTGTGCTGGATGTGTTGTCGAGTGCTACACTTATATTTTCTATTCAGATACAACTCATGAGAACTAAATAAACTCCCATTTGACTCAGTTTGACAGTTCATTGCTAAAATATAAACTGAAGCTGAACCTTGCAGTCTGCCTTATTTTTCTTTAGAGTAATAATGGTTTATCTTCATATGCTGCTGGACAAGATTTATAGTTCAATGTATCTTGTTTTTTTTTCTTAACTTATTCCAAAGCTCACTTGGTTCCAGTGATTCACATTTGCTTTCCCTCATTAGGACTACAGTCAGATTCTGCTCCTGGCTTAATTAGCTCTGAAACAACAATAAAGGATAATTCCATGTTTATTGGATCTTATTTTAAGAATAACAACGAGACTTCTGTTGGCCATGGTATTATGGACTATACTTCTAAGACATGGAAACATGAACATGGAATTAAAGAGGGCAGAGAAAGGTGAGGCTGTAAAACAATCCAATGTTTAGACACAATATGTGAAGCACCCATATGTAACTAATAATAAATTGTTTCACAAAGCGCTTCACCACAATAAGTACAATACAGATTGTTGAAGTTGAACCAGTCTGATATGGATTCTTTTACACCAGACAGATTAGGAAACAATTTCACTGATTTGTTTTCTCTTCCAAATAACTTCACCAAGGCCAATTTTTTCAATGTGTGAGCGTTCCAAAATCCAACTTGTGAGGCAAAATTTGTCATTACTGATACAAATAAAAACCACAAAAATGAGCTGCTGTACTGGAAGTGTACTAACAGAATCCATAGAAAATCCAGACAGTGAATGTGCATTGATGTTGTTAGCCCATGTAATTAAGTCCATAAATGACTGCTTTTAGGCTATGACCTGTACACAGATTAAGGATTGAGGTGTTGGAAGGTGTAGTTTTTAGATTTGGAGAAAGTCAAGGTAGCTTTTTCACCTGACTTCTGGTCGCTTAAAGCTCTGGCTTTGACTCGATGCAGAGATGCAGGAGTGGCATCAATCTTCTCATCTAACTGTGCTTAAGAATATGAACAAAACACAAAATGTCAAATTATTCCTGTAATCCACTGTGTCAAAGCAGAAGCTGAGCAACCTGAGGGTAACGATTCACTTTGGTTTGAAAACATGGAGTGCTTCGTGGCACTTTAAAATACAATTACTTTACTTTTTGGCTTATTTATGTTGTTGTCGTCTCTTCAGTTTGTACAAGTCGTGATTTCTCCAGGAAGCATAGGCCAGTTTATGTATTGGTTTACATATTAAATATTAGAATGTAGAAAAAACTTGCACATTAATATCCATACATTGTAGAGATTTAGTGACTGATAGGGCCTAGTCTTGCACTATGCATGATTGGTGCTGTTTAATATGTAACATTTAGTCAGTCTTAACTTATTCTATTTCAGATGGATCAAAGACAGCTGTCATGTAAATACTTGTGCATATTTACTCAGTTAAATAACTTATTATTTTAACATATCTAGCAAATATTCTCATTCTGACATTTATGTTCTTCTGAAATAGATTAAAATAACTCCAGCTGGAGCCATTTAAATAAAAAAAAAAAACTGTTTCATTTGACAAGGATGCAGATACATTTTCCAAAAATAAAAAGCTGACATCTCTGATTTAATGATGAATTGTGTTGTGAAACATACAAGAAAGCTTATCCTTGAACCCAGAGTCCACATTTTTCATTTTATTGCTGTTGGTACAAGAACGTTCATGCTCAGTGTTCAGTTGCCCATATTAACTGTTCCAACAAACATCCAAAGCTATTATTTTCCTAAATGTTCTCCCTTCGAAGAAAAACACACACATTAAATCAGTTCATTGTGTGTGTCCAGGTTTGCAGCTTCATGTAGAAGTTGGTTATTCAACCACTCTAACTGGCAAATGCATTAGGAAGCATAAATCATTAAAATAAGGATAAATAAAGCGAGCAATGTGCTGACTTTGATGCTGGTTTGTACACAGCACATGTTCGTAATATGCTGTGGTCTCCTGTCTTGATTGTGGCACGCATGGAACAGAAGTCAATTATCTCTCCCAGCGTGGAAAGGAGCTTCTTCTGTGTGTGTGTGTGTGTGTGTGTGTGTCTGTGTGTGTCAAGTGAGATGTGATCCGAAACACAAAAAGAGAAGGAAAAAACAAGGAGTAGCAGGGAGATCGGAAAACTATTAAAAAGCACACACTTAAATATCCAATATCCCTGTAAAAATGTGATTATTCCTCAAACTGAATCAGAACTGGGTTTTATTTGAGGATGAAAAGCTTTTTTTCTTCAGATTAATTGGGGCTGTCTGACTTTGGTGAACAAACAACAGTAAATCCCACAGCACTCTTTTCCTCATCCCTTTACATATTTTCTGTTAAAGTGCAGTTTTAACAGCGTATAGCACGATATGGTACAATTCACTGAACTAAACGGGGATTTAGCATGCAGGATGAAAGAATAACTGGGCTCAACACTTGAGCCTCTCACTCTTTTCTGTGTTGGCAGAGCCGTTCAGAGTCACTAAATGGGGAGACAGCCTTCATGCAAATGACCTGATGTGAATAGGAAGTGGCTCAGTGTGCCTCTTGTTTTTAGACACACAAACAAGAGTGTAATTCTTTCGCGAGGGTGTTTTTTAAGATGGATGGGATGGCTTGATGAAAGGAGGTGCATGTGTAGCCGGAAACTGCAAGTGAAAAGAGTGGTTATTTAGGAGAGGGGCTAATTGAGAGTGGTTTGGAGAAAGAGTGGGTACACTATATAAGTAGGAGCAGCTGTCGGAGCGAGTTGGGGACTGTGTGCAAAGCGTAGTAAAAAGAATATTGTGAAAGAGTGCTCAGCTTGGGGAATCGTTTAATGACAGCTAACTTGTCATTTTCGCTTGTTTCGGTTTTCAAAGTGATGCAGTCTGTCAGTGGGATTCTCTGATTTTTCATTGATGTTTACTGTTAATGCTGCTCATCACAGAAAATGAAAAAGCTTAGAAGTTTACAGACGGCAGATTTCACTGAAGAGGTGAGAAATTTGAAAATCAGACGTGATCAGTGTCAGTGGTTTCATCCAACTCTTTCCATGAAGGGGTTCTGTGAAAGAGAGCCACGCTACTTCGTCCATTTGCTGGACGCTCACACTCGTCCTCCTGTATGTGAAAAGCATTGTAGGTAGGCAGCAGAGCAGAAGTAAGATGTGTTTTGTTAGTTGTCTGAAGCCCAGGGGACCGGAACCACATAAGCTCCCCATACTATGCCCTGGATTGAGAAAAATAAATCCATTTGTTTCTGACAAACATTTTGTCATTAAAAATATGAGATAGAAAAACAGTCTGCTGTGTGTGCCTTCTTCTAAAGCAGCTATTGTTTGGGTGTCAGGATCATTAGTTCTTTGGGTTATATTCTGCCAGCTAATGCTTATGGTCTAATTCACACTGGGGGCAACGCACCCACTTTTCCAATTCAAGGCCCAGTTAGAATGAAAGACAGTTGTGAGGAAACATAAAAACCACTGGAAAGGATGAAGCCCGCGTCTGCCAAGGCCATGCATTAACTTTATGCAAATTCATCATATGATCCAGCTATTCAGGGTTCACTGGCAAGACATATCAGGGTGTTTAGCGCTTTGGGAGACCAGGGAAGCTTCAACTGACTTCAAGGAGGATGTGAAGGAGTCATGAGGCTGCCAGGTTTTATTTAAACAATTTGAAGAGAACAGGGAAGAGAGAAACCTGAAAAGTCTGGTGGAGGCCACTGACTTGGTTTTTACCCATAAAGTAGTTTAGAACATAGCGATCCCCATCTGCTGTAAAGAGAATTTATAATGGCTGCTTACGTAATTAAATGGATCTTAGCCGAAGGCATACAAAACAAAAAACTTTTAGATGTTGTAGTGAGTTTTAGAAGGGGCCTGTTATGTCCAACTTTGATGTTCACTAACTGATGGTACCCAGATCTAGACAGTAAACAAAGACATTTTTTCAGGTTTTCTTCCCTTTTTTGTGAAGTGACAAAAAGCCTCCCAAATTCCTTCGAATTAGCTTCAATGGTCTGCCTCCTTTCGTAATTTGTAACTTTGGCACCAACGTTCAGATCAGAAGCTTGGCCCCTCAGAGATAAGACACATCTGCAGGAGGGGAGAGACAGAAGAAAGGGTGGCAAAAAAATAAATGACCCAAATGTAGGGATGAAATTAAAAATCAAGGAGTCAAAGGTCTACTGAGCTGATTCTTGAGATTAGCCAGACACCAAGTGAGAAGGATTGTTGTCTTCCAGACACCGCACTCCAATTACAGGCTTCTCCTCAGTTGAGGAAAGGGATGTTTAACAGTCCCATGGATGATAGATTATTCTGGGGCAATCCTTTAAGTCTTGTTTGTTATTCCAGGATGTGAAAGCTTTGGTTAAGGTATTACAAAATCGTGGAAGTACTACTGTGCTGAAAACATCTCTTAGCGCCACTTGTGGACAAAAAAAAAAAAAAATCAGTCAGCCTTTGTTCCATGATAATGCAGGTTCAAATTGAAATTTTCAACAAAGCAGAAGAGCTCACAATACAGTTTAACGCTGCCCACAGCACAGCCTGCAGCAATTAAGAACGCATAGTCTTTTTTTTTTTTCACATGATTGCTTGGAGTGGTGTTTTTCTGTGTTCCTGTAACTTTGTTTTGACTGCTTGTCTTAGTGAAAGACCATCATTTGGAGGTTTCTCATCATCTGTTTGATATTAGTGGTGAGGAACACATGGCCATTCAAAGGCAAAACCCTGCGTGACATCATAGACCACAAGGCAAAGTTGGGATCGTCAAGACCCCAGACTGAGGACTCTGAGCACTACCTGACTGCCTCCATCCGTCTAAAACTGTATTGTCCAAATAGCGGACCGGCGTAGCTTTCTGATGTGCGTTTAGTTTTTTTTGTTTTCAGAACTGTGCGTTGTCTCTTTTGCACAGATAGCAGAGATGACTTTAAAATTCGTTTCAGTGTCTTGTCAAGGTAGAGCACAAAGAGCACAAAAAACTGAGGTGAAATCATCGGTAAAACTTAAAAGTAAAGGTTGTGCATGATGATTAAAAGAGGCAAGAAGCAACTAAGTTTAATGACAGTTTCAGTGTGAATCTAACAGAACTAAACACCCATATGAAAAAAAAGCAATGTTTCTGAAACATAAATGTGGCTGAGCACATTCAGAATTGAAGAGACTGTAAAAAACTTTAGATTCATAGATAGTGAAGTACAAGTCCTCACTATATTATACATACATAAGCAGACAAGACATTAGCCTGGGGAGCAATGACGCCCAATTTGGCGTGCACACCTGTTTATGTTGGACGGGGTTAGTAAGCGGTGCTTGTAAAATATGAGCGAGGTTAATACTTAAGCGGTGACGCCCTCAAGCCTCACAGCTACAGTAAGGACAGCATCAGCAGTCTGAGACGATGGGATGGGTCTAACCCCAGGCGCTGCTGTATTTGTATGTTTTCATGTGTGTGCAAAGCTCATTCTGGAGATTTAAAGGGCACATTTATTTGTCTGCTCACCTCACGTTTCTGTCTGAATGCCACTTCTTTTTTTTTTTGGTTTGTGTCTGTCTGTGAGAAGATAGACAGATCCCTATGGGAAGTGGGTTTCTACGTGGAGACATTTGGTGAAGGGAGTTCGAGGACAGCCCACACGCGCTTTTGTGCTGCTTAGTGTCCAGTGGTTGACTATGCCACGGCTTCTCCTTGAGGTTATTTTTCTCCTCGTGTTTTGTTTTCATGAAGTGAGGTTGGGGTTCTAAAAGGAGACTCCACCGAGGGAAAAACTACAAGACCCTTCTAAGCCCTTTTCTTAGCGCCTCACCCCTCACCCTCTGTGAGACAATGCAAGAGAAAAACATTGTGGAAGAAGCAAATTACAAATTTCACAAAGAAGATCGAATGAAAAATTACATGTTGGTAATACATTTTCCATGGCCTGTTGCTTTTTACATATACTGAGGTACAGTATTTCCAAGGACTCAGCATGAATTTCAACAACTAATTGCTAAGAAATTCACTGTTCTCGACCATGATTCCTTTTTTTGAGCAAATTGAATTTGGCATTTCATTTTAATGCTGCAAATAATAAACTGAACTGACTAAAATTACTACAAAGTCAGTCCAAACCATAGAAACTTAAAAAGGCTCCAAATGCTTCACTCTAAATGATCTGTTCTGATAAAAAAGCATCAATATGCTACACAGCTGAGACCACAGAACTTGACACTCCACAGCTGCCATTTGTAAAATTCTGGCTTTTTTAACTTCTGCTAACTTACACTACACCAAATGTTGTCAGCAGCTGCACAAAATCCTTGAAATAATTTGCACACCTTGAGTAGCATCATTTCAAAGCTCACGAAGTTGGTTAGTTTGCCACTGTAAATCAACAAGTTGGAGCTCCAGCAGCGAGTCTATTACTCGTTTTCTCCACTAAACAGTGACACTTTGGAGTCCGTTCCAGGGGGAGAATTCAGGAATAGCCAACCCAGTACGCAGCCAGTGCCAGTGAGATTCAGTGCCAGTGTATCATCCTTCCCTGTCTAGCCTGTGGAAAGAGTAGTGGTGGAGGTGAAGAGGTTCCATGATGTGGGTCATATACATGGAAAGTTCTGCTGAATCCATTGCTTTTCCATGGGGATGGAAGGTCACCGGAACAACACACAAACAGCTCCAGCTCCACATGTAGCTGCAAGAAACACTGGGCCCTGTTGTTCAGACAAATTATCTCACTACATTTAATGGCTTTTTCAGCTGTGTCGAACCAAACAAGCAATGCAGATCTTAAGTGCTTCTGGCAGATAATGATGAGCATCACGTTGACAGAGTTTGCTTAACACAAGTGAACTTGTCCATCTCCTGCTCAGGGAGTTGATGGCTAACTTAGTCTGTCAGCAGAGCGCACCACAGAGAAAGCAACATCAGAGAAACCGGTTGCCCAGCGCTTGTATATTTCTATCTCCATCTGTGTCACGGGCTGGAAGTGGGCTAGTGTACATGCCTTTGAGTATGTAGGGCATTGGACACCAGCTCCATGTGGTTTGGGAGAAGTTAAAGGCTGGTTGGGGCTTTAATCCAGCAACCCTCCTCCCAGTTTTTCCCCTCTTTTTCTTGTCTCTGTGGGTCTCGTTTCCCCCCACCAGCTCCCCATCTACCACACAGGCCCATCAGCACCCCAGCTCCCAAAGACCGTCATCCTCCCCTCCACTGCCTCCACACCAACTGGGCCTTGCTTCGCCGCAGTCCTGACGGTCTAATGGCTGATGGATGCACCGAGGTCACACTCATGATCTAGAGAAGTCCTTTGGTCCATCATTGAGTCTTTGATCAACATACTTAACCCTTTCTTCCGAAGAACCCCCGTCAGTGGATGAGAATGTGGGGAGATTGAGTTACACAGTGCCGGGTAGCGGGCAGGCTGACATCCCTTTGGTAACACATGTCTTTGTTTAAGGCAAGGCTCTGGCACTGACAGTCTTCTTCCAAACTCCTCTGCTCCTTTAATACCCAACCAAAGCTAGCAGGGAGCAGAAAAGGAGGATATGAGAAAACCTGCAGAAGAAGATCAATAGCACTGTCATATCTGAGTTTAAGGTTTGGATGCAGGCATCAAACACTTAGCTTAGCTTAGCATTAAGAATGGAAACCGCTAACCTAGCTATGTCTGGAGGAAAGTTCTCCCGCTAGCATCATCTGTGAAAAAGAAATTAACAGTCGAATAATGACAAGTTGTTATTTTACTGGGGCTCCATGCAGGGATATTCATGGCTTTCTTTCTTCTTCTTCTTTTTTTTTTAACATAAAAAAATGTTGAAGATGCTGCAGCTTTGAGAGCGGTATTGATATTCTGATCTAGCTCTCACTAAAGAAATAAATGAGCACACTGTCTTTTCAGATCATCCATGTAGGAGGGCAGCTCGCTGTCAATTTTGCTCCAGAAAGCACTTAAACAAAGAATGTCCGACATTATTTGTATAAACTTCAAAAATTCAGTATAAACATTTACATTTTCAACACATTTTAAAAGCTTTTGCAGTTGCTATACACAACTGAGAGTTCCAGTAATGCTTTAATAGTGCACAATCAGTACAACTGAAGTGCGCTCCATTAGTCAATTTCTGTCAGCAATCTCAGTAATCATTTTATGTGCAGTGCAGGTGTCAGCATGTTGAGGAGGAACCACACTGGCACCAAAACAGTGTTTCTTTTTTTTTTTTTTTTGGATGCTGAAAGCTGTGTGTTACCACAAAGTAATTTAATTCAAAGAAGCTTCTTAGAAATAGGGTACAAGTTTTGCTTAAAGCCAGAACTTGGTGCTAATAATTATTATTTATAGCTCATCTGAATGACATTTTCAAGCCATTCTGTGAATAACGCTGCATTTTTTTCTCAATCAGTCAACTTGTGAGATTTTAATTTGACTCTGAAGTGCCATATGTGTTATAAATCTCATTAAGGGATAAAGGGGTGAAACGGTTCATTGTGTGATATCAGTCAGATCTTTTGCTTTGAGTTCTGTAAACACAACAAATCAAATTTATGTTCTCACATTATAATCTCACATAATTTGTGTTCTCACATTTAGTTTAATGGTGTGGAAAATTAGCAAAGTAAATTTATTTGACTTTGAATCTGCCCAGTGATGATTTTAATTAGCTCTTCCCTGTATATGGAATGCAGTTTGCTTTGAAAGAATAGCTGCTCAGTATGTTCACTTTAGGATCACCTTACCAGTTTTCGGATATGTTCTATCAATTAGTAGGCTTGGAAAGAAAGCAGAGGAAAAATTAATACATTTCTAATTTTGAGAATCATGGTTTTTACATATGGACCCGAATATCATCCTTCCAAAGAAAACTTCTACCCTTATATTTCTCTATTTTACTGAGCTGAATTGCAGTAAAATGTGATCCACAAATACATAAACGCATTAGACCTCATTGGGAAGTGCTATTAACTCGTGGAGCAGCAGTAAAATCCATTTTAAACTCTTGCCAGTTCGCTGGCCTGCAACCTGCAGTTACACCTCTCATCACTCGGACCATTAAAGAACGCTGCCTGCTCCACATGGCGCTGAGGTGATGGGGCTCGCAGACACTCGGACCGCTCCTGTCCTGTCCTGTCCCAAATGTCTGCTTGGCTTTCTGCGGACTTTTCCCATGTGCACAGGTTGTTGAGGCAACAGCAGCTGTCAGACAGTGGTTGTTGGCAGGGTGTGGTGCCTGACTCGCGGGTCTGACCAGACACTTGTGCTGCTGTGCCGAACCACGGGCAGAGAGTTGACCCCAAAGCCTGCCTCAGACTACTGGTTGACGTACTGCGGTTGTCGGGGTCCATGTCAGCTTGGGTGAAACACAGCAGTGTGGATGACCTGGACTTCCTGTGTGTGCGTGGTCACATCAGGATCGGCTAATTCCGACAGAAGATGTCTGGGCTTCTTTAACATGTGTATTCATCTTTCTTTGATTAATCTTTTATATGCTGGCAAAGTAACTTCACAGCTAAACAAACTGTGATTTGCGACCCACAGTAATCCTGCTCTTGGGTCATATCCCTTCTTTTCTCTTTCCTAAAATATGATCTTCAAAGTTCCCTCAGTAAGATCTTCAGATCTGGCAGAAGAAGAGTGAACACAGCTTGAGGCTCGGTTTGAGTGATGACTGTCACTATGGAAACGTCCTCATGTTTTCAGTTTGAAGCTGACATCTCAATAGGTCCTGCTGTGCTGATATGTGAGGATAGTAAAGGTTATAAATGTATGAGGTGAGTTATTAGGAAGTTTTTTAATTACGGGGTGGAGGGAGGTGTACAGTAAATCTTACAGATTAGAGGCTGGATGTATAAGCAAAACAATCTGCAAACTCAACACTGGCTGCTTTAAAGGCCCCGTGACGGCAGAGCTGGATAGCCACAATGTCCAGACATGGCATGGAAGACTCACAAAGTCCAGCTGAGTCTGCATGAAGCCGAAATGGATGAATGTGGATTCAGAAAACACATAGGATTGTGGTCTTGCGCTGTGACGGACCAGTGCGCTTTATCACATGCTTTTCATGTTCTACTGAAATACTGCCACATGTTCTACGACCTAAAACCCTTGAATTTTGTATTTAAATCCAAAGTGCTGATATAGTGGCAGAGGAAGCACTGCAGTTGACCTCAACTTTAAGCTAACCTTTAGTTAACTAAAGTTTATTACAACTTAGGGATTTTGTCGGGAATTCCCAACGATCCATCTTCATGTTATCCTAAACATCCTTCAGTGCTCAGATAAAACTAAGGATATCCTGGGCTAACACTCAGGATTGTTGACTTTGACAACTAATTGTGTGTCAGAGTGCAATTAAATACTGTCCTTGTCAATATCACTAGAACATTTTATCTTTTCACTTTCACTTACTTGGATTTGGTCATGATGTGCCACCAACTTCATGCTGCATTACATAAAAATAAGCCCAGTGATTTACAAGCAGTTACACAGATTAAATCAATGTTTAATCTGGGTGAAAAAGCGAACTCGTATTGGATTGATATGCTTCTCATCTAAATTATTATAAACTGGCATGACTGTTCACTGAATGCTCCGAGATAAGGTATTGAGGGCTGTATTGAAGCCACTATGAAAACTCTGATAGCTTGTTTACTACAAGGACAACAGAATGGAAATGGCATTGTTGAATTTACAACCATTTGCATTTCTGTATTTATTCCAATTACCCTGGGGAGAATTTTGGAATGCTTGTGTCTGACATATTTTTTTAGTTGTTTTGTGTATATTCAAGTATTTTTCATCCGTCACATTAATTGCCAACAATATGGGGTTATGAGGAAGTCTATAAAGCATCATATGGGTCAAAATAGAGGTGAAATAAAGTGAAAGAGGTGCACAAACAAACACAAACATTCCTAGTGGGTGAGAGCAGGAGAGCCTGGGTAATGAGAGTGGGTCAGGAGGGAGACAGGTCTAGAGGTTGGCGCATTCATGCACAATGGGCCATGAGAGGCTCCTTTCTCCCCTGTGGCAGGCCCTTTCACAGGTTCCTCCTCCCCGGCCCTGAAAAGGACCCCACATGAGTCTTCACTGCCCTGTCAGTCCACTCTCCTTTCCCATCATTCCCCAACAGCTGTTTCTGGGTGGCGTTGTGTCATTATTTGGACTCATTTACAGCCCCCTGCCTGTGAAGAGCTCGGTTTTCTTAAGGTTGTTGTGGTAGCTTGCTCACATTTGGTTTCAAATATGTCGCATGTCAGTTATTTGATGGTTTGGCTGTTGACAAGTGTTGGTTAAACTAATTTGGGTGCTCGGAGGAAATAAAAAAAAAAGTAGGCCTTCGATGAGACTGAGCACTCGAGTAAATTTTTCAAAAGTGACTTTTTTTTTTTTAACACTGCTGTCTCAACAATACATGAATGGTTTGCTTTAACCATAATATAATGTTGCTGGCACAAAATGTTCGAAAGAAATATTTCTTAATTATGACTGGGGAACATAATCTGTGATCAGATATCAAATGAAACCAACGTGGCATGTTTTCGTGTGGAGAGCAAAACTCTGCTCTGCAATTTTGGCCAAGCAATGAGATGTCTCAGACACTCACTGACACTCGCTCTGACTCAAAAAGACAAGAAATCATCTACCACAGTAGCTCTGACATTTTCTGGGCTTTGCATAAACAGGTGCACCACCGCGACTCTCATGGAAAGAGTCTTATGCCTAGAACCAACCCACTATCACTCCCAATCCTCATAAAGACCTTGTGGATTGCACAGGAGGACAGTGGTGGATATATCACGTGAAAAAGTGATACGGCACACTGTTATGGTTCCGTGCCAGATGAGCTATAGGAGAGCCACGTGTGGTCAGAGTGGTGAGGGGAGGCCTCACAGTGTTGGCAGGCACGTGCGCTACTCTCCACCAGATGCTGCTTCCACTGTCATTTGTTTAAGGCAGTTGCAGATTTCAGTGTCTACCTGCAAGAAAGCTTCAGTTCATGGCGAAAATATGGCTGGTTGTTTACATCAACTGAAATTTTGTTTGATTTAAATTCATAACAGTGTCAAAAGTGGCACTGATGATGTAGAGCTAACCTTATTAGCCATTTGTATCACAGCTTAACGATCCATTAGAAGATTGTCCAATAGTCGTATATTTTGCATTTACAAAGTACTTGCGGGTTATGGGATGCTCTTAGTGGTTGATTTAATTAGCTGCTGCGTAATCATGTGGAATTTGTTCTCGGGGTTTGAGTTGTCACAGCTGTACACAAGTTTCAGATTTCGCTCATTGTCATGGCTTTGTTGTTGACTTTGTTATAATCTGTGTTTTGAGAAGGAGGTTTCTGGTATGGCCTCCAAGGTGATCAGCATTCTTGATAGTTTGTGAATTAACAAATGTTTTTCATCACAGTGGGAGATGAGAAAAAGTTTGAAGGCTGTATATTGTGCCATGTTTTGGGTGAAAATATGAATGTTTGGAACATACTGGGAGAACAGTTGGTCGGCTAAGAAGTGGGCAAGGGGTGATTTGAAAAGATTGTGTGGACATTTTTCAGAGCAAAAATAAACAGCCAAGGAATCAAGGATATGTAACTGCAACAACCCAACTCAATGGGTCGTATGTGTGCTTGCTAATACAGTTTTACTGCGTGGTATTTGCTTGGCAGTGCTTGGCCTCATGGTATCAACAACTATGATCTCAATAAGTTTGACGTAGTAAGGTATGCTTCTTGTAAATGAGTAAGAACTGTATCTGACTGGTATTTGGAAATGGAAAATGCATTGAGTTGAGGCATCGGAATTAGATCAGTGACTCTTTACAATGTTAAAATAATATATAAATAGATGTGTTTTGTCATAGTTAAACAACGCAACATCAAATTAAAGAGCTGGAGTTTTTTTCAGTAACAAGTCCCATTTATCTATCATCACAACACAACCCAACACATAATTACCACAGTGATAACTCATTCATTAAGTAGCATGTGACAAGTGAAATAAAATACCTCCCAAGTTTCCCTTCCATCATTGTAACAGGAAGGTCAGAGCTAATGGTGGAATCAGGGCCATAGGATTTCCCTGATTGTGGATGTAAGTGGCCATACAGGTCATGAGGCCTGGGTCACAGCAGCCATTCTAGCCGGCGGTCACCATGGTCCAGTTGTTAATGATTGTGTTCCTTGTGCTGACACTAAGTGGTGAGTCAGGTCAAGCGGCCATTCAGAGGAATTCCGTCTCGGACATTCCTGCGCTGCCATTCCCTCAGGTTCACATCATGGAGGGCGCGAGGGAAAAAAGGTCGAACAATGTGATCTGGAATCTGGGAGGGAGTTTGCCACCGCTTGTTCACGGCTCCTGAGATATGAGTTAAACATGCGGAATGTTAATCTGTCAATGTGTGGTCATGGTGCGTTTTTGTAAGCAGTTGTGATTTGAATCACGAGGCCCTGCGGTTGTGCCCGGGCACTCTCTGCCTATCAGGAGCGATTAGAGGTAACTGGTTCTGACACCCTGATGGCCATGAGAGACATCCCTCGGCCGCCAACAAAGCCACATGTCACACACGGCCATCTTGTTTTCTCCCAGCAGGCCTCTGGAATGTAGTTCATCCCCTCAGTCTCCTCAATAAGGCCATTCTGCAAATTCAGGGTGAGAGGCTATTGAATCTTAACCCTTCAGGGTGATGGATGCAAAGTAGCTCTCAGCATGTGAAACTATGTAGAACGAATGCATTTTAGCACCCTTTATCTACCCTTCAATAGACTGTCTTCATTGACACAGGAACTGTGAAGCCTGTCTCAGTAAACTTGTCCCTAAAATGAAAAGGTGAAACAGCAGGGAAGACATATGGGATCATCAACTTGGGCTCTAGCAGTGTCAACATTATTCATGTACTGGAAACTCGAAACTTGAAAACTGGCAAAACCAGCTACCATATTCCAAAATTGTTTGAATGAAGTGTATCTGCGACCCCAAACCTGGAGTGTACCAGTCATAACCTTCTCTGGTTTCTCATTTGGAGGAAGTGAAAAATGCATTTTTTAATCTCAGTATGCAGGGATAGATCCATGCCATGTTGGAAAAACATTTGCACCACAGCTCTGGTTTGTGGCTGGCTATTGTACAGGGAGTGGTATTTCACTTATGAAGTGATTCCGTTACAGCTGTCCCCTCAACCATCCCCCCTCTGCACGCACTCACTTACTCCCATTCAACCACACACACACACCCACACACACAGGCAGAACTATTTAAACACAGTTCTCCATAAACACATACAAATCAGCTCCAACGGGTGCTTTAGCAAAACTCAGACGTGGACCCAGACCCACAGCTCTCAAAAACAGGTTATTTTAGAATTGACAGGACATGCCAAGTTGCACATCTGCAGTGAGATTCTGCCAAGCTGCCATGTGAAACACAATCTAATGCCGGTCTGCTTGATCCCAATGAATGACATCCTTACACTCCTGTGTGCTGAATAATGCATTTCACTTAAGTCCCCATATAGCTGGGCTCTCTGGCTAGTTTGGAGGAAACTAATCTTGAAAAGATTATTGTATTTACTTTCTTTGGCGAGGCCCTCAATTGGTATGGGAGGTAGTTGTGGCTTTTGTGGTCACGTGTTTATTGTTTATGCTTTGTATTTATCCCTAATTAATGCCGTGCTGATGAGTGCTGTCACAGACACCAGCGAACAACGGTCTGGTCTCACGCAATGTGCGGATGATTTCCTCCCCACATTCAAGGCCTTGGAGAGGAGCAAAATGCTTCCTCCGGCTTGTCTCTTTGAGCCGGAGCAGGAAGACAGATGCTCTAGAAAAACACACACAAAACCAAAGACTGTCAATCTGAAGTCCCGCTACTCCTCAAGTGCACGTCTTTTTTGGAAGCCCTCTGCTTGTTTTCAGTGTTCGCTTCAGAGCAAAATGCAGTTCAAAGACATGTTTTTCAGAATCACAATTGTTGCACATGTTTTCCACAGATGAAGGCTTGGGATCCATATGAAGATCAGTCACAGGGGTCACTGCAAGGTTTCTCTGTCCTCCCTCCATGTGGCTACTCCATCCAACAAATCTCTGTCATATGATTATTGTTTTCAAATGATCTGCTCTCTGACAAATGATGTGTGACCAATTTAAAAATAATGCAACTTGTCTTCCCTGAGAAATGGAACCCTCAGATTTTATACAGTTGGGAGCTGAATCATCATGCTGCGTGTAATTAAAAGTGACTGACACTGAAACTGATTAATTTTCCACATTGATATGGCATTTAATAATCTCCTTTGTTTCTAACATCCTACTTTTTGGTGAAATACAATGCAAAGAACTTGAATTATAATTTGTGATTAAATATTCTAAACTCTCAATCCCTTCTTCAGCAAGTGGACCTTGCTCTGATGTCTGTTTTGAATATTTTATCAAAGATATATTCTGGTCAAGAATGAACCTCAAACATATTAATTGGCTTTCATCTCCGAAAAATTTTATGTTCACTTCTCTTTCGTCCCCTAACCTTAAAAAGTTGCTGTGTTAAAAATGTTAACAAACATGCATTTTTGTTCCTCAAGCAGACACTGTGTAACAAAAATATTAAATTAAGGTTGTGCATCTCACAAAATTACTCAAATATTCACTTTTATTTTTAGTTCTGTTTTGGTCTCCACCAACTTTTGTGAGAAAAATCTGGATATTTGTTTGCCAAATGCTGCACTATGTCCACACTTTAGCTGCAAACTTTGACTGTCTGCCATTTGGTGCTACAAAGGTGGTATAGAGTGGGGTTTTCCTGGGCATTTTTCTTACCTTTTTTTAACAAAATACCTGCTGCATCTGGAAATGATGCCATCAAGAGCGGTGAGACAGAACCAGTAGCAGTAACATTATGGGTCATAAAGGGAAAACAATGAGGTGAACTGAAGTACTGATAATCTGTGGGTTCTTTCTTATGACCAATACTGTACTCTAACAACCAGCTTTTGACCTCAATCTGTCTACAGTAGTGACGAGTTTATTGTTAAAGACTGTTACTCATGTAAACATCATGTTGAACATCATATACAGTCCCAGTAGCTATAATTTAAATGTCTACAGCCAGTTATCTCTTCAAAAACAGCAGTATGTCTAATGTAGCACTCATTTGACCCTAGTCTTTGTTTCCTGGCGTTAGATCTCCTCTGTATAGCTTGCTATAAAGAGGTTAAAGACCCATGTGGTTTGCTAACTCAAGCATGGAGGACTGTTTTCAGGGGATGTTGACTCACCCTAA
This sequence comes from Acanthochromis polyacanthus, assembly GCF_021347895.1. Lineage (NCBI taxonomy): Eukaryota > Metazoa > Chordata > Actinopteri > Pomacentridae > Acanthochromis > Acanthochromis polyacanthus. The sequence continues at coordinate 17,014,352 of NC_067120.1, read as the reverse complement.
ATATACTCGTCTCTATTTATGTTGAAGCATTTAAATATGTCATGACTGTTCCCCCCCATAGAGGAAAAAACTGCTCTGTTTCATTCTGGCTTGGGCTGAGCATCTCCTTGAGGGAGAAAGCGGACGGCCTCCTCAAGCCGCCGTATCAGCAGGGCCCTGCCGACATGTATAATCTGTAACACATAGCTGCCTTTTACTGCATGGTACTGTTCTACCACTGAGGCCTGTCAGTGCCAAGGCCTGTGGTGACTTGGGCGTTGCAGGCCTCAGAAGTTTGTTTTCGTCTTGTGCATGGGCACCAGAATCACATCTCACCACCTGAGGACAGGAACACTTGGCTGCATGATTCATTAGTGTGTCATGGGGGAGTTCAGGAAAGTGCGAGGGTCACTTTGCCTCACACTGAATGTGCGACAGTCAGAAACGGTAGGTTTAAAATTGAGAGTGCCCTAAATATATTGCCGCCAAATGTAATGTTCTAGTACACCTAAGTGTGTATAGTGTACAGTCAAAGCCAGGGCAGATCAGCCATACACCTCAAACTAAGTTAAAGAGAAAGAAAACACAGAGAAGAAATCACAAGAGCACATATCAATCAAACACGGTTGAGGGCTCGAAACTGACAAAGGACAATATCCAGACTCAACAAAATAATCTGTCAGGCTTTTCTAAACTGTTGACACGTCTGAGCGTCTAACACACAATATTTGTGGATTTGTTTGCTCATGCAAAGTCTATTTTAGGGCGGGATTGGACCTCTGCTGGGCCATGTTGACAGACGGATCCTTTATTGACACTTGGTGAAACACACAACCTGGAAACCAATCAGATCTACTCTCACCAGGCCAAATCTAATCGGGCCAAAGTAGACCCAACTCGATCCAATCTAGAAGAAAAAACAAACATTAGTTCAGATTGCCAGCCCAAATATTATGCTTGAAAGACACACGTTAATCAAATTGAACTTTTCTCCCTGTGCAAAAAAAAGAGAAAAAAAAGCTTCATCGACATGTTTATGTAGTAAGTAGCTGAAGAAAACATCATAATCATAGTATCAAATGAAGCCAAATAGCTGCAGCATGTTGACAAGACAATAAACCCAGTATTATTTGCATGAGGAGAAAAGTGCATCTTTCATCACTTCTTCCACAGTGCCCAAGGCAGCTTCCTTCTCCGTGGTGTGGCCAGCACCCATTCAGCCACACAGGAAGCATCTTCCACTGCTTCCCCTCGTTCTCCTCCTCCTTTTCCTCCTTGTACACTCGGTCTCCTCCTCACTTGCCCATGGTGGAAACTATTAACAGGGCAGGGTTCCATGGAGCAGTGTGGCGAGGTTATCGTTCACACAGCTTTCCCTCTGTCTCTCTCTCTCTCTCTGCTTGACTCTCTGTACAGTAATCCTCAACACACAGCCCAATATAGCGGGGGGAGACTCGCTGCCCTCTGTTTTTAAACCTCCACAGCCACAGGGTAACGATTTTTCCTGATACACGCGTGGTGAAAATGCGTAAGACTTGACCTTTTTTTCATAGGCCCTGGTGTGTCACAGGCAGGGGTGACATGGGAAGGAAAAAGTGATGGCAGATGCCAAACTGTGAAGCAGTTTTGCAAAGTGTCAACAGAGCAGCAATGTAAAGAGCCAGAGATGAAAGCGGAGCAGCTCAAAGTTTTGATGAATAATAAAATATGAAAAACATTTTGGGAAGATACACAGATTAGAGACAAATATACAAAGATAAGATCAGGAGTAATCAAGGTAAATTTTTTGAATTTTTAAAGATGTTTTGTGGCACTTGGCATTTATTCAAAATACGTGGGAAAAGACAGGGGCTTTTTAAACAAATGCAGTGTGTTCCATCATATTTTTAATGCATTTTCTATTATTGCATAAAAAAATCTGTAAATCAAAAAAAGAAAAGTTGGTGAATCAAGAAAGAAAAGACTGGGGGCTCTCTTTTACTGTTTGTCCTCTATTATTAAAACGTACTGATGTAACCTTATTATACCCTCTTGACAAAGATAAAGGTGATTAAAATTCACAGAAACAACGATACGCAAAACTACGGTGCCCAAATCTGTACTTTAAGTTTATTATTCATACTCTCCAACTCGTAACCTTTGGCCACAGTTTCTGTAAATCATACGCATGGATTTGAGAAGTTTTACTTCTTCACAAAACAAATGACATCATCCATCCATCCATTCTCTATACACCGCTTTATCCTCACTAGGGTTGTGGGGGGGTGCTGGAGCCTATCCCAGCTGACTCGGGCGAAGGCAGGGGACACTCTGGACAGGTCACCAGTCTGTCACAGGGCTACATATACAGACAAACAATCACATTCATACCTACGGGCAATTTAGAGTTATCAATTAACATCAGCATATTTTTGGACTGTGGGAGGAAGCCAGAGTACCCGGAGAAAATCCACGCATGCACAGGGAGAACATGCAAACTCCATGCAGAAAGATCCCAGGCCCAGGCCGGGACTTGCTGCAAGGCGAAAGTGCTAACCACTACGCCACTGTGAAGCCCTTAGCAAATCATACAAACCCTAATTTAGTTCTAATTGTTAGTTCGTGAACAATGGTTTATGGCTATTGTAACAGCCATATTGGACTGCATCTTTGTTTCAGCAATACACATGATAACTAGGAATCTAGAATGGTGTCCATCTAATGAATTGATCCCAAAAACCTAGTGATAGATCAAAAATCACTATTCTATGTCTATTATTTCCTGAAGTATGAGCATTTTTTGGTTTTGTGGCAGACATTTTGGATGCCATCTCTGTTAAAACTATGCTGTGTGATGTTACATAACAAAAATAATCAGGCTAAAATGTTACACACTAGAATCTTTGGTTTTTCCCCTTAATGTTGCATTTTGTTTCAAATATTTTGCTGCAGAAGATGAATTTACGGTGCACATGGTGGCCATCTTGAAAAACGGTCACCATCTTGGAATTTTGCGTGGCTAACGCCTTTTTTTTTTTTTTTTTTTAACAAAAAGTGGACCTTAAAGAGTATTTGTGCCAAATTTCATGCTTGCATCACAAACTGAAGTATTTTGCAGTTATCTGCTGCACTATAGGTATTTGTTTTGGCCTCACTGAAACTCTAAGAAGCCATTGTGCCTGCCTGGTGCCCTCTATTAATCTGTTGGTTTTACATTGGTTAGCCTCTAGCATTCATGCTAAGTGAGGGCCTAGAATAAGTTTAATGACCCAAAATAATGAGCTACTGTATCAGTGGATAGTCTGTGTATGTAAATAGATGTTGCATCAGGTGGTGTTCATCTGCGTTTCCATCCCTCCCATATAGCTTGAAATCCAGTCTCCCAGACTGTAATGTACCTGACAATGTGTACTGTAGTGCAGTCTGTCCCCTCACTTCTAATCTCTCAGCCAGCCTCATCATTCCCCTCTCCTCCTCCACCTCCTCCTCCCCAGGCGACTGAAAAGCTGTCATTGATGAGAACACTGTGAGGGGGTGAGAGGTGCTCGGGCCCCATGGGCTCGTGTAGCAGCTCCACTGAAAGACTCCCATTTAAACACACACACCTGTTAACAAACAGCAACAATGGGCTGCATGGCTGCCAGTTCAGTGAGCTCCGTACTCTGACCCCACTCCCACCTCTCATCCCCCCTGGCGGATATTAAAGAACCTCTATTTACCCATACTGGCACACAGCGTACAGGCCCCACAGAGGCTGGCCAGCTCAGGGTGTCCTCAATCTACTATTGTCCAGTGATGGAGAGCTAGGCGGATGGATGGCGAGGAATGCCGAGGTAAAACAGAGTGTGGCCGGGGAGTTCTCTTTAAGGTTTGTCTGAAATGTTGAACATCAAATAGAGGCAAAGGTTGCCCTGTTTGTCCCCACTTGTTATGGTGTGTGGAATGAATTTCCTGCTGTGTTGTGGAAGGTGTCTAGAGAGTGTATATGTATGCTGGATGTGTTGGTTACATGTAGTTACATGTAATCACAGTTGATTTTTTTGCACTGTAATGCTCTTTCTACAATTGTTTAACAAAAGTCAGTAAGTGCTAGCTTGTCTGAGAAATTATAATAAGGATGTCCATTAGCAGTTTGCACCTACATATATAAAAGAGCCCACAGAAGCGCATTACAGAATAGGATAGAATAGCAATACTTTACTGATCCCCACAGGGAAATTCTATAATATATGTATGTAATCTATTCATTTTGGGCTATTTTTAACATTTCATCCAAATTAAATGACCAATCAAGTCATTTGTTACCGTCTTTTCAAACAGCACATACTCTATGAGTGTCTATCACTAGGATGACCTTTCTGTTCAGTGCCATCCAAAAAGCTCATGACCGTAACAAAACTGTTTCATATGACTATTTTCTCATCAGCCACCACTAAAACTTGGGTTGCGTGTAGGAATCATAGATACTTAATTATGGTTTGGAACAATAACGATAACGGTTTAAAGAAAACACTGCTGACTTTTAGTCAGAGACAAAAAGAAAGCAGCGGTCTCCGATGTCAAAGTTATACACAATTATGTACCCTGACCACCTCCACAAGACATTTTACAGTTGTTTAACTGCATCACATCACACTGCTACTGCTTTCACAGACAACAGACATCATTTACAGGGTCACAGAAGGTGCTGTAAAGAGCTTATTGGGGACAAAGATATGATCAAGGGTTTTCTGTTGTAGACAAAATCTATATTTTGACCATAACATCACTTACTGGCTTATCAGTCCGAAAATAAAGCACCATGTGGGTACTTGAGACATTTTCCACTGGTAAGATCCTTTGTATGTGGACATTCATATATTGCTTAATTTTAAAGATCTGCAATAAACTGCAAAAGTCACAAAAAGAGGAACAAAAACAAATGTACAAGCATGCTTTTTTGTCTTTTCCTATACCTTGAATCACTTTTCCTAGATTCACTCACTTGGGATTGTTGACCCTTCAAATTAGGGAATCAATGGTTTAGCCAATACCAATGTAGGAAAAAAAGAAGTGAAAAATTACATCAACAACTTGTTGTTTTGTATGATCAACTGTCCAAAACTCAAATATATTACTCCAACAATTAGAGCAGGTCGAACTTGATGACTGATTATCTGACATTTCCGAAGATTAGGAAATATGTCATTATCGAGAGCAAAGGTTTTTTTCGGGGTGAACATCCTCAGGCGTAAAGCCAGTAGGAACCAGCCACTGCTGATCGCTGCCATTCTTGAGATGGGGCCGCTCTCCAGTTCGGCTCTGACCACTCCTTTTGTGTTCGCTGAGGGGGGGCCAGCCATTCAGCCCTATGGGATGGATAATAGCCTCGCTGGCCTGCTCACCCTCCACTCCCCACCACTGCTCCATCCTCCCATAAAATTCCACACTATAATTGCGTTCCCTGGAAGCCAGTAGGAGAAGAGGAGGAAAAACGTCGAGGGAGGAGGGAAAAGAAAGAACTCTATAGTGGGGAGCCGGTATTCATCCCAGGCCTATGCACAGCAAACAACAAACTACGAACCACAGTCTAGGAAGAAAGAGCCACAACGGTCAAAAGCAGTGAAGGACTGGCCCACCAGTCTCCAATTCAGTGGGCCCTGGCTTCTTTAATAACTGATTGAGTTCACAATTAAACCCTGCTTGCTGGTAATACAAGTCTTCTTAGAGGCTCAATTGCCATTGGTGGGAGACAGGGCCACTGTTGTGTCCTGGGGATTAAAGCAGGCAGGGGGAATCAAAAGCCATTTTACAATACAGTAATCAGCATGTTTTCCCTCTGAAAGGCCCTCTGCTCCCCCATTTAGAAAACACAGAGCATTACCTCCTTTCTGCTCTCTACAAAACCCATTCAGCCACCCGCTTTATTATATGGATTAATCCTATGTGTTGTTGGGGTTCTGGGGCTCTGTGAAGCAGGAGGGTGGAGGTGAAGAAGTGTCCACTCCAGACAGGTTGGTGAAGACAAGGAAACCTATGACCTGGCCAAAACACATTCCCCAGATGTCTCTCTAAGTACCCAACTCGCAATTTTGCTCCTGAGTTTAGCTAAACCTTAGCATGGGAAGTTGTAAACTCTCTCAGTTTGATGGGGGAAGTAAAAATCCTACTGAAGGTGTCTACGACCCACACTTTAACAAGATTGCTTGATACTAGATTTGTTGTTTGTGTTCCTCTTTGATGAATAATCCAACATGGGTGTTTGTTACATGTTTACACGCAAATTAGATTGATTTAAAAATTAGCATTATTTTTAGTAAAGGCTGGTTGTGACAAAGGGAACTAAATGTAACATTTTTTGGTGATTACAACATCACATTTTAGGCAATCGAAATGCTCCATAATATACAGGACATTGTGGGAATTTAAGGAGTTATGTTAGATACGGACTGTGTTGCATGAGCAAATTAGAAAGCTGCTGTTTTCAAAGAAATTTGTGATAGCAATTCACTTCAGTTAAAAAGCTCTACCACCCAGGTGCTAAGTGATGGAACCCTGGAAGTTTATGTAGAAGCTGTGCATACATTTAGATGACATTTTCCACAAGATGTTAATATGATTTTATGACAGAAATAGGTGTGTAAATAGTGATTATCTGATGATGAACTGACTGCTAAAAAATGGCATTAGCAAGTAGAAATAGTGCTTATTTACATTCACTGTCTGATGTTTTGTGGTTGACTTGTGTTTAATAATGACATGTGGCTGTGTATTTATTAATTTTGAATGAATGAATCTCTGCATGGAGTTTTCAAGTTCTCTCTGCGCATGCGTGGGTTTTCTCTGGGTATGTTCAGGTAAATTGGTAACTGAAATTGTCCATAGGTGTGAATGGGAGTGTGATTGTTTATCTCTATATGTAGCTCTGTGATAGACTGGTGACCTGTCCACGGTGTCCCCAGCCTTCACCCCAAGTCAGCTGGGATAGACTCCAGCCCCCCCTGCGACCCCAATGAGGATTAAGTGGTGTCTATATAATGGATGGATGGATGGAATCTAAGCATATGAATATGGCTGAAAATGAACCCTTTTGTCTTCGGGTTTTTCTAGTATTATTAAAGTGCAACATTATTCATGCACTAAAAGCAAACATAGCCCAAACTGTGCTGCTGTCATCATCTGTCAAATGAGTTCTGTTTGATGAAGATGAAGATATTGTAGTACAACTTGAAAATCATGCTTGTCAAAAAGGATCTAAGCACTCAAGACTGTGTTATAAACACAATGACTGAATCGTGAAACATGACAAAAGATAAGCCACCTAAACTGCAGCTTTCCTTCATCCCAATGAAAGACTCAAAATAAGACCTGACGTAACTCTGTGGCAACAAAAATAAGTCTATACAAAATCCAAATGTTCATTATCAAAACTGGGCTGCAAAATTAACACTGCTGCTGAATGACAAATTCTAATACTTATTCGATGAAACCCGCACTCAGGATAAGTATGGTGTAATGTGAAATTCATTATCAGACCCTGAATGATGTGAAACTAAAGACTCAAGATCAAAAAGTCATTTTTATGGTCAAAAATGTTGACTGAAACTTCACGCAGCTCAAAATAAGAAACATCTGGACGAGAGGAAAAGTTAACAGATGTGTTGCAGCAGTGCAACAACGATACTTTTTTTTTAACTAATGCTATCAAAGAATCTATTATATGGCCTTTTTCCTTTGTGTCTGGGCATAATCTGGTACGAAAGGCAAGATCCATGTATTACAATAGGGAGAGGAAGTATTCTATGTCGCTCTCCTTCAACTTCCTGATCAAAACCACATACATCTGATTCAGTTTATCCTGCGTCATCCACAGCCATTTGTTTCATTGAGCTCCCTGAAAAAAAACCTGCTGCATGTCAGGAACTTTACATTCTTGATTGCAATGCAAATCAAGAAACACAAGCTTTGATTGTTCGTAATGGGGTGTTTGCTAGTGCACACCAAGGATGGAAAAACCTTGAAGTGACAAACAAGCTAACATCTCTAATCTGAAACACTGCTGTTCTTAGTCACCAAAGTAGTGCTACAGCATTGACCTGTTGTTTGTTTGCTTTGTCAATGAGTTACATCGTGTCCAAAACATCAAATGAGCCAGACTGCCGAAATTGGAAAAATCAGTGTTTGCCAGCACCATGAAACCGGACCAATGGAAAGGGAATGTTTTAAAACAAATTCAACATATTTTCAAAGAACTCATTGTTATGCCAGATTGGTGAGTGCTTTGGGATTAAGAGTCAAATTTAGTCGGTTTAAAAGCACAATCAGTGAGCCAAGGAAAACCAAAGAGAGCAATTTACCATAATTGTAACTTTATCTCTAGACAATAGAGAGATATTGGATGATTCAAACAGTTTTGCTCAGAAATAACAGTTTTTAAACTTTTTCCTCAACAAAATCTGCATATGGTAGGCATGTGGAAATCTTTCTTTTGTTTACATTGTCAACATGTCCACATGGTGTTTTTTATATGATCGAAGAGACATCATGAGTGAAATTAGCCGTCAAGACTGAGCTCATCTGTCCTAAAATTGCAGTCTACAAAAACACAGATTCAGGCTTGAGCAAAGATTTTGCAAATTCTAATGAAATTACACGGCCAGTCAAAAGTTTGGACACACCTTCTCATTTAATGGTTTTCTATATTTTCATGACTATTTACTTTGTAGATTGTCATTGAGGGCATCAAAACTATGAATGAACACATATGGAATTATGTGGGAAACAAAGAACTGTGAAATAAGTCAAAACATGTTTTATATTTTAGATTCTTCAAAATAGCTACCCTTTGCTTTGATTACTGCTTTGCACACTCTTGGCATTCTCTAGATGAGGTAGTCACCTGAAACGGTTTTCCAACAGTCTTGAAGGAATTCCCAGAGATGCTGAGCACTTGTTGGCCCTTTTGCCTTCACTCTGTGGTCCATCTCATCATAAACCATCTCGACTGGGTTTAGGTCAGGTGACTCTAGAGGCCAGGTCATCTGATGCAGCCCTCCATCCCGTTCTTTCTTGGTCAAATAGCCCTTACACAGCATGGAGGGGTGTTTGGGGTCACTGTCCTGAAAAATATATGATGGTCCCACTAAACATGTCACCGCAGGATGCTGACATAGTCATGCTGGCTCAATGTGTCTTCAGTTTTGAATAAATCCCCAACAGTGTCACCAGCAAAGCACCCCCACACCATCACACCTCTTCCTCCATGCTTCACGGTGGCAACCATGCATGTAGGGACCATCCATTCACCTTTTCTGCGTGGCACAAAGACACAGCGGGTGGAACCAAAGATCTCAACTTTAGACTCATCAGACCAAAGCACAGATTTCCACTGGTCTAATGCCCAGTCCTTGTGTTTCAAGAAAAAAATAAGCTATCAATCCATTTTCATTAAAGGTAGCTTAACTTGAATTCAGTTGGAAGTCAACTAACACAGAAATCTGAGTGATCTGACTTTTTAAAATCTTACAACCACGTATTTTATTAAGTAGAGGAAATAGATTCCTTGAATTACTTTATAGTGTGTTTCAGGGTTTATAACCTAAAGCACATGGTTAATGTTAGGAAAAGTTCATGTTTATGTGGCTATGGTAGAGATATCTTATGTTGTTATATTCTGAGCCTGCTTTCTGTTCCACAATACAGTTTTTCACTCAGATAATAACTCATGGTTTAATCTTCGATCTTAAATCTTTGAAAAAGTAATGACCAGAGCATTAAAGTAGAAAGACTACATGTTCTAATTCTAAGCGTCATACAGTTACCATTGTTATTTTACACCTGCTAATGCTTTCACACTAATCCACACCACTGAAGGTCATTATCAGTGTGTTTTAACAGCCCACTAAATGCATCTCAGTGACATCAGTCCCGCCCACCCACCACAGCCCTGTGTGTTATCTCCTACATCTTAAAACATGTCTGTGCAGAAAAGAGAATATAACACAGTGAAGTACATATCCATCTGACGCATGGGCAGAATGGCCTAAGACCAACTTTTATCAATTTAAAGACGTTCCCCCACATTCCTGACCGGTCTCCCCATTGCGAGCCAGTTGCAGTAACCTTACTCATGACCTCAATGTTTAAATCAGAAACTCCAAAGAATAAAATGGAGCTCCTTTTGAAGTGCTTTTAGGCAATGGGAAGGATGATATAAGATGGTAGTGTGTCTCCAGGCCTGTTCTGTGTGTGGCACACCATGTATCATGACAGATAGTTATTTCTCATGTCTCTCCTTTTGCTGCATTGGGTTGTTTCTTTCGTAGGGAAGGTAGTGGTAAATTGTTCGTGGGAGGGGGAAGGGTTTAAGAGCACATGCTGTTGGATAGAGAGAGAGAGAGAGAGGGATGAGGGAGATGGTCGGGGGGAGGAAGGAGACTAGAAAGTGGGAGGGATGGAGGGAATACAGAGGAGAAGAGGGGAAAGATGTTCAGTGAGTTTGGCAGCTTTCCACTAAAACCATTAAGCATGATGTGCATGGCTGTGTGCGTGTGTGTGGGTGTATGTGTGCGATCGCAGGTGCATTTGTATGTTTTTGTGCGCTATGCTCTTCTTTCTCCCAGGTAACCACTCAGCCCACCTGGCTGGAAGAAGCACACAGCAGTAAGTGGTGGCAGAGTCTCGTAAGTCTTCCTCCCTTGGGATGAGTTTGTTCAGTGCTGTATCCCTGAAGATGTCCGTGCCGACATATCAGCTTTTAATGATGACACAACAGCTTCGATGACGCAACTGAGTCCATTTCTCATATTTCTTTCGTGTCTTTATCTAACCGCCTTAATTATAAAGTTGACTAAATTATCATATAATGAGAAAGAATGCATACAGAAGGTGTCAGCAACACTGTGCCAGATGTTTAGGAGTTGAGAGTGTCTCAGAAAAGGGGATTTGTTTGTTGGATTGGCTCAGTTAATTTAATTCTCATTCTTAAAAGCCTGAAACCAGACAAAGTACTGAGATACCGTACTGAAGCAAAAGTAAACCATACCACAGTACAGAAATACGCTATTCTTCTCATTCAGTTCTTTAGCATTGGCATAAAAATACACTTGAAGTACCAAAAGTATAAGTAATCATCATGCAGAAAAGCATATTTCAGAATAAAGTGTATTTATATTCTTAAATTATATTTATTAAAGCATTACTGTTCACTGCTTTAGTGTTGTAGCTGGCAAAGTTAAAAACAATATGTTTAATTACTGTTAGCAATTTCCCCAGTTCTATCTTATTGTAATAATAATACACCATAATTCATTTACTCACTATATGATGTATTAATAATCTAAATACACTAAGTAATCAGTGACTAAAAGTTCTCAAATACACGCATGGACAAAATTGTTGGTACTCTTCGGTTAATGAAAGAAAAACCCACAATGCTCACAGAAACAATTTGAACCTGACAAAAGTAATAATAAATAAAAATTATATGAAAACTAACCAATGAAAATCAGACATTGTTGTTGAACCGTGGTTCAACAGAATTATTTAAAAAAAAATAAAAAAACTCATGAAACAGGCCTGGACAAAAATGATGGTACCCCTAGAAAAGACTGAAAATAATGCGAGCATAGGAACATGTTCAATCGAGGTGTGTCCTCTAATGAGCATCACAGGTGTCTACAAACTTGCAATCAGTCAGTCGGCCTATTTACAGGGTTACAATTAGTCACTGTGCTGTTTGATGATGTATAGTGTACTAAAAATGGACCAAAGGAAGTGAAGGAGAGAGTTGTCTCAGGAGATTAGACAGACAGTTATAGACAAGGATTTTAAAGGTAAAGGCTATAAGACCATCTCCAAGCAGCTTGACTTTCCAGTGACTACAGTTGCACATATTCAGAAATGTAAGATCCACAGGACTGTAGTCAACCTCCCTGGATGTGGCCGTAGGAGGAAAACTGAAGACAAATCGAAGAGACGGATAATACGAATGGTAACAAAAGAGCCCAGAACAACCTCTAAAGACATTAAAGATGAACTCCAAGGTCAAGGTACATCAGTGTCAGATCGCACCATCCGTCATTGCTTGAGCCAAAGTGGACTTTACAGGAGACGACCAAGGAGGACACCATTGTTGAAAACAAATCATAAAAAAGCCAGCCTGGAACTTGCCAAACTGCATGTTGACAAACCACAAAGCTTCTGGGAGAAGGTCCTATGGAGACGAGACAAAACTGGAACTTTTTGGCTAGGCACATCAGCTCTATGTTCACAGACGCAAAAATGAAGCATATCAAGAAAAGAACACTGTCTCTACTGTGAAACATGGAGGAGGCTCTGTTATGTTCTGGGGCTGCTTTGCGGCATCTGGCACAGGGTGTCTTGAATCTGTGCAGGGTACAATGAAATCTCATGACTATCAATGTATTCTAGAGAGAAATGCGCTGCCCAGTGTCAGAAAGCTTGGTGTCAGTCACAGGTCATGGATCTTGCAACAGGATAATGACCCAAAACACACAGCTGAAAACACCCAAGAATGGCAAAGAGGAAAACGTTGGACTATTCTGAAGTGGCCTTCTATGAGCCCTGAGCTAAATCCTACTGAACATCTGTGGAAAGAGCTGAAACATGCTGTCTGGAGAAGGCACCCTTCAAACCTGAGACAGCTGGAGCAGTCTGCTCATGAGGAGTGGACCAGAATACCTGTTGAGAGGTGCAGAAGTCTCATTGACAGTTACAGAAATCGTTTGATTGCATTGCCCCAAAAGGTTGTGCAGCAAAATATTAAGTCAAGGGTACAATCATTTTTGTCCAGCTCTGTTTCATGAGTTTTTTTGTTTTTTTTTTAATAATTCTGTTGAAGCACAGTTCAAAAGCAATGGTTGATTTTCACTGGTTAATTTTCATAGAATTTGTATTTATTATTACTTTTGTCAGGTTCAAATTGTTTCTGTGAGCATTGTGAGTTTTTCTTTCATTAACCGAAGGGTACCAACAATTTTGTCCACATTTGAACATGTTGTGGAGAAAAAGGTACAATATTTAAGGAGGAGTATAAAGCAGCAGAAAATACAGATACTCATGTAAACTACAATAAGCACAAAACTGCACTGTATTTAATTTTTTTATACCATTTCCGCGAAATGAAGAAACAAAAACAGTTACTAGTGAGGAATCCAAAAAAAATAAGCCAAATTTCAAAGCAAATGATTTAATCTTCCAATGTCCTGTAAATCATCTTGTGACTGGAAATTTGACAGGTTTGAGAAATGCCAACTCCAATATAAGCTTCCTACATGCAGAAACATGAAACATCCCTCAAACTGCTCTACACCCTAGAAGCAACTCAAAAAAGATGTTTTCCTTTTGTATGGATACAGTCAATGAAAACACCCTTGTGTGAATCTTATTTGGAGTTTGGAAACCAGCATGAAGCATGTCCTCATCTTAGCTCCCATTTCAAGTCAAAGACAGTCGGCTGACCCGCATTATGGTAAATAAACAAGGTGCAGTGAAAGTGGATCAGCTGACAGAGGGATTTTCCGACTTATGAGTTGCTTCAGTCAGTGTGTTTCTCACCGGAGTCCATGTTTCCTTAATCTCTACAAACTAGATGGGGAATTTGACCAGCAGTCATAATGAACAAAACTATGATAATAACATCCTGGTTGACAAATACTGGAATTCCCCTTTAACCAAAGAAGCCCACAAGAAAAACTTCTTGGAATACTATGCGTCAGTCTGAAATCATACAAACTAATGAAATAAGTTAAAGTAGCAGTTTGTGCGTTGCTCTTCAGCTGCGGACGTGTCATGAATGCTGATACTCTCCTCAGCCGAAGCACTGGTGAAACCAAAGACTCTCTTTAATATTCAGTGGCTGCACTTGTTAGCATGCATCATCTGGTCCTCACTCACTCTCTTACAAATACACACACACTCACACCGAGACCCGCACACACTATCCTCCCACTCTGCTGCTTGGCCTCAAGTGCTGAAGGGAGATTAGATTCTGAGAGAGGCATTGCTCCCCATTACTCCCCTTGTTTGGTGGCCCAAAAGCGAAATGAAAAATAGCCCTGTGGTCCTAATCCTGAAGACACTCAACACACTCATATTGTCCTCCCAGGGTGCACTTCTTTTGGCTTCCAGCGCTACCATGGTGACCGGCGGCTATAAAACCATTAGTGGATTTGTAATGAAAGCAGCATGGATGCACGCAATCAGAAATACAGCTCATGCAATTTATAACCACATCTAGACAAACATGTGGTCCTCTCTTCAACTCTTCTTATGTTTTACCGTGATTACAATGATCACTCATCTTTTAGCATGTGCTGTTTAGTGCAAGAAAAACACTGTGAGGTGAAGTGAAAATCCCCTCGATATGGGATCCCAATGATGAGTGGTGCTAGAAGGCCGGCTCGCTGCCAAGAAACCATTACTAATCCCTCAGGGCTGTTAGAGTAAAGAGCGTGTGTGTTATACGAGCGCGAGGATCATCTAGCACACATGTAGCTATGTCAGTGCGTGTGTGCGAGTGTGTTTCCCCGCTCTTGAATTTGCGCCTTCCCATGACCACCCTCCCATTTGAAACCATCACAACAGCTAGTTAAACATTACAAAAAGCAGGAGGGGAGCTCCACACACCTGGCAGGAGTGGAACAAAACTGCGCTGACAACATTTCCATACAGACATCAACACGTGTGTGTGTGGAGCAAAGCTGGAGATTTCAAAGGCATCTTGATTTAAAGCAACAGTCCAAGAATACAAATCCAAATAAAAGCTAATTTAAAGCATGAGTGACTAATCAAAATTGTTTATACACAGTTAATATCATTTACGAGTTCCTTTACAACTGCTGGCACGTTTATAGCAAATGCAAAATATGCCGTGACAGCTAATGTGCGAATAAATACATATCTCTTTTTTACTTGCAGCCCCACTGACAGCCATAAAATGTGTTTTTGAAAACGCGATTGTGTTTACCAATTAAATCCTGGCTGCAGGTTCATGAACTCTGTCCTGCAGTTGAGTGAACCCAAATAAAACACCCTAACCCTGTGTTACCGTGAATAAATGCACATGAGGCCACGACAAACCTTTCCCATGCATGTCTGCATGACAGCCTCCAATATCCTCACAGAAACCACAGCAAGATGAATGGACACCCACACAGACACGGCACAGCACAGAAGAAAAGGGAGTGCCAGCATCGAGCTGGTGGGTATAGTGGAGTTCAAAGGTCAGCGCTGGACTGCCTTGTGGTTCAATTTGGCATCCGAGCACTAATTCACAACATACCGGGTTGTTACAGTTGAAAGGCTTCGCTAGTCTTTTAAGAAGTGCGTAAGTCCATTTTAAGTTTGAGTTTTTAACAAAATACAGATTGCACATTAAGATCATCTGTCCCCAATTAGCTAACCATGTTTTGATCATATTCCAGTAAAATTAAGAGCAGGTGGTTAGGTTGTCTTTTGTCATTTCATTTCCTGAAATTCAACCATCCACCGTACATCTTCTTCTTTTTTTCCAGAAATAAATCTGCCTTCACAGAAAGCAAAATATTGCTTTTGTGTTTGCCAAGAGCACAACATTTGCTTATTTGCTAATCATATGTTCAAAACAAAATACAGAGTGCACGCTGAGCTCACAGGCCCGACCGCAGGCATGACAAAGACATTAATTCACCCAGTGTCATAAAAAGTGCCTCACAAGAAGCCAAGGCAAAGGCAAACACAAATAAAATAGCGTGCAAGTCTCTCTCTCCCCCATCTCCTGTTTGGAGGGCAGCACAACCCAATGCTCTGTGCATGAACCCGCTATAAAAACATCCTTATACAGTCTGCCAATCGAAACATTAAAGAGCAAAAAATTACAAGGACACCTCTCGCATCTGTCTGGTTCACGGAGCTAAAACTCAGAGTTCAACACATTTAGCTCTAATTGAACTAGCTGGAGGGAAATTCTCTTTTGGCATCGGTTGCTGTTGCAGTCCAATGTCTCCTAATTCACTTATTTATTGCCACATTTTCTTGGAGCCAAAATAATTTCACACACACGCACTTAACCACCTCCAAACCTACAGCACATATCTCGGTTAACTGTGCCACTAAGTGTACACATAACTGTCCAAAACCTTTTAGATCTGCCTATTTGTCACAATGTCCTCATGTTCCGGTGACAGTCCTGAATTATTAATTAAAGCAGGTAGACACAGGTCAGAGAGGACTCTGTGGTCCAACGCTTAAAAGTTTGAGACTTCAAACTAAGCAATCTCTATTTACTTCAGTCTGAGTGGTGCATTTTTGTAATCAGTAATGCCAAAAAAGTCTACACAGTGTTCGCTACATGCTGAAGATGACACCTGTTGGGTTCAAGAGGTCTTTCCACTCTCAGATTAGGCCTAAAACTTTCTGTTATGATAAAGATTGTAGTTAGAGCTGGCTCAGATGAATCTTAGCCACCCTTCTGTTGCTGTGGGACTTCCCATGATGCACTGAGATTCTCCTTTTCACTCTCCATACATTAAAATGCCTCCACTGCATGCCACTAACGTCTCTCTCACACAATTGGTGATTTCTTCACTTTGTCCTCTCTCTCTGCAGGTATCTCTGGATCTGGAGCTGCACGTTTACTGTTCTCTTGTTTGCTGTCTGTTTCTCACTGCTCATCTTCTTTTTCTTTAAACTCTCCCCTCACCCCGGCCAGTAAAGGTAGATGGTCACCCACCCAGCGTCTGGTTCTGCTGGAGGTTTCTTCCTGTTAAAAGGGAGGGTTTTTTTCACCTGTTGTTGCCAGATGCAGCTCAAAGGGAATTGTTGGATTTCTTGGGTTGCTCTTCATAATAATGTAAGGTCCTGGCCTTACTATGTGAAGTGCCCTGATCTGACTTCTGTTGTGAACTGGCACTGTGTGAATAAAGCTGAATTGAATTAAATGTTTTCAGCAAAGTCACAAGTTGTGCCCAAGTTGGCACATAACAAAATCTCTCTCTTAGCATATTGTAATTACTGCATGAAGCTCCATGCGTTTTTCTCTGGCCCTAAAACTGACAGAGGATTACAGCATCAGTGCATTTTATAATAAGGCTAAATCAAACAAGACTTCACTGGAATGATGTTTTGTTTGCAAAATGAGGCTAAATGAGTTTCCAACAAGCACTGGCTCAGTGTGTTGAGCAATAGAAGTAGGACAACTTTAGAAACCCAAAGCTACACTTCATAGATACACAAATAACCTGAGAATTAAAGCGGACAACTCAAATGGGAAAAAACTGGAATCATTACATACACTCAAAAAATATCAACGCAACACTTTTGTTTTTACTCCCATTTTTCATGAGATGAACTCAAAGATCTAAAACTTTTTCCACATACACAATATCACCATTTCTCTCAAATATTGTTCACAAATCTGTCTAGTCTGTGATAGTGAGCACTTCTCCTCTGCTAAGATAATCCATCCCACCTCACAGGTGTGCCATATCAAAATGCTGATTAGACACCATGACTGCCCACAATAAAAAAGCACTCTGAAAGGTGCACTCCTATTCAATGGCTCTGCGAAATTGCCGGATATTGGTGGGAACTGGTACACGCTGTCGTATACGCCGATCCAGAGCATCCCAAACATGCTCAATGGGTGACATGTCCGGTGAGCACTAATCATGGTGTCTAATCAGCATCTTGATATGGCACACCTGTGCGGTGGGATGGATTATCTTAGCAAAGGAGAAGTGCTCACTATCACAGATTGACAGATTTGTGAACAATATTTGAGAGAAATGGTGATATTGTGTATGTGGAAAAAGTTTTATATCTTTGAGTTCATCTCATGAAAAATGGGAGCAAAAACAAAATTGTTGTGTTTAAATTTTTGCTGAGTGTAGTTTGAAATGTCATTTCAGTATAAACTGACTGCAACATCTCTATGAGCTCTTCTCTACTATCTTTTATAACTGAAGGAGATGGACCTTCAGCTAATTCACTCTCAGTCTGGTTGTGTTTTAAACTGATGATAACACTGCTTCCTTTATCAGCAGGGCAACTATTTTACTTCTACTATACTTTAATCTCAGAGATTGTGAAGATCCTCTTCATGCAGGGGCCCAGGGGCTCAGACTACATGATACTGGAACAAATACAGCCCAACCTGAATGTTGTAGGAATGTCTAGATTGAAAAAAAGCAGCAGGCATGACAGTTTATCACTTCATCTTGTGTAGTGTATCACATCACATCTAAGCTGTGCTGGAAAAAGATTTGCCTTGCAGGTCAGAATTCTTATTTATCTTTTTACCAGCTTTTTGACACCCTTTACATTGTGATTTTGACCAATAAAACCCAAAGTAAACATGGAGTGACTAGAATGGAATATTTTTTTTAGCATTTTGTTTTCCATTAAACTGATAGATGCTAATATCACTCTTTGTATGTGGTCTATAGAGGCTTCAATTGTGCAGAATTTTACTTGATAGTGTAGATTTAAAATATAAGATATAATGTATTTCCTATTATACACTGCTTCAGTATACCTTGGCTGATAACGTAGTTCCACATATATTCTGTGGCTAGTTTATTAGGTATAGTAGTATAGTAACAATTCAAGTAATTAAATGCATGTTTGCAAGATAGAAATAATTGTCTTAATTGAAGGGTTTAACATAGTATTGTTGGTAATTGCATAATTCAAACTCAAGTTTCTATGTTAGATTATATAAGACTACATTTAAGCTGAGGTAACTGAATCAGAGTATTTAAAACAGCTTTTTTTTTATCTTAAATTGTGCACCTAAATTGACAAATTAGACTAACAACCTTGAGTTCAGGATTTCGGGTTTCCTCCTCTTAACGTGCTCGAACAGTTTCAAAAGGTAAAGGCTGATAGTTGGACATAATTTTGATTGTAGATGAAAAGCTATGCTCCATAATTCAGTCCTTCTTTATTAGCAGTTGTCGTAACCCAAAAAGACTGATGCAAACTGTTGTGTTCATTTTTTTGTGTAGAGCCCAAACACATTTTTTTTTAAATTGTATAGACGTGTCATATTTAATGCAACAATTGCTCAGCCAGAAGCGTAACCTTTACAAAACAAAACTATTAATGCCAGCTTTGATCAGACTGTTAGAGATATGATAATTAAACTATATGTTTACGTTTGTGGTAGCAGAAACTAGGAACGTTAAACTGGGCTACATTATAGTGAGCTGTGTTTCTACAGTTTTCTCTTTGCCATTTGCAAACGTGAGAAAATCGACTCATTGAAATGAAATGCAGTGACGTACAACCACAGCAACTATGGACTGTATACCTCTGATAGTGTCATGAAACCTGAACATTTCACTCTTTCAAAATGTAGAATCTGGGGGGGGGGAAGTAACATATAACAGCAATTATAAGAAATCATAAAACAAATCAATGGCCACAGAAGGCAGTTCAAAGCAACAAGTCTCAGTTTAAAGATAATACTGACTGAAAAAGTTCTGTCACCGTCATGGTAAAGTCTCTTTTTCTATGCTTTGTGACAACCAACATAAAACTATTTGTAAGAATCATAATGTGATAGATAAGTAAACATCAAAGTTATGATCAACAAATGTGAAAAATTAACTGTCTAAGTAAGTGTAACAGAGGTATATGTGTCACAAAAAACACCTATCAGTGACAGGAAAAGAGTTTCAGTGTCCAGAAGTCTTCAATCACAAAATGATTAAGGATGCTGCTTTCTTTGACCACTTTCCTTCAGACTGAGACATTTCTTTCCATGAAGCTAATCAGACTGCTGAAAGAGAACCAAATTAATCTAAAACCTGTGGATACACGTGCATAGATGAACATACGCATGCATCAAGCATCCGACTGTGCGAGATGAGCGTGTTTGTCCTTGCCAATGACTTTCAGTGGATGTGATGAGAGAGAAATATGGCGTGACTGCAGGTGTGCCTCCTCTACATCCAGCACTGAGTGGATGTGCCTGACTGCCACCAAGTCCAACAACACTCTGGAACTCCCATCAGTCATTTACATTATCTGCTGATGGATCTGTATTGTTACAGTGCAGCGTCCACTTCTATGAGTAATACAGTTTATTTCGTTTAGAGTTGGGTGAATTATATTAGACTAGTTCTTTGACTTGTAGATGCATATCACGAGATTTAATGAGAAATACGGCGCATTGAAAAACATATTACAACTGTCTTTTTTCTATCAATCATCCAGCATTGCAGCTAACTTTAAAACAGGGTTTCTGCAGAAATCAGCCAGTCAAATTTAATGCTTTTTAATGCCATTTTAATGCTATACTGTAAAAATTTGAATGCCATGACCGTGAACTCAACAAATTACATGGATTTGTTCTTTTGTAAAAGATTATTTTTATGTGAAAACTGTCCCTCCATTTCACTATTTCTGAATCCAGACACCAATCTTGACCACCCACAGGCTGTAGTCATTCTCTGAATTCCACATTTTCTAGCCATTTTAGCTGGAATTTGCATTTCCCCATTTCCCAGCTCTCCTCCACCTGGTCCAGCCTGCCAACCACTTTCCAAACATGCAGGTTTTGGCAACTGTACCCGACCAGCCGGGACAATTATCGCAATGCTTCAGCTTGTTTACACAGATGCACATATCTGACGAATCGCAGTCTATAATGATACATTATCGTATTATTATCATCAAATATTTTTCTTGAAAACTGCAGAAAGAATTTTTAATGCCGCTGAGAATCAAATTTAATGATTTTTAATGCCATTAAAGGCCTTAATTTTCGCAAAATCAACTTAATGACTATTAATGCTTTTTAATGCCCTGCAGAAACCCTGTAAAAACTAAAGTTAGTTTTATTTACTTTTGCAGTTAAAGTAATTCTTGCTGCTGTAAGATCATCCGGCATTATTCACGGACCCATTCAAGTTCTACCAAGATCATCTCGTGACAATTCAGGTATACGACGACATCAAGGAGAGAGCTGTTTCTAATTACAATGACAAATAATATTACACCATTTATCGTATTCAACAGGAAACATGATTCTGGTTCCCAATTTTGTTGCACTAAACTTGTCATTCAAAGTGGCTGCAGGCTCATTACAGTGGGTTTCTAATCCTTCTTCAATGGCAACGGGTGGTCCACTATTTGCATAAGCCAACTGGCCTCAGAAGGAATTACAAACTGGAGTTGGCAGCCCTTTATGGTCCGCTTCATGTCAATACCTCCAACGTGTCAGCTTAGCTTCAAACATGTGGATTATTTAAAAAACGTTTACTTAATGATCGGCAGCATAAACACAAGTCTTTAAATTGGTTATTAATAAAAACTAAATTGTTCCAATTAGTTTTTCCACATTATTTAAAAGGAACTGTTCTGTTACACACTTAATTACCATAATAATTAACACAAGTGTTTTAGTTGACATACGTTTGTCAGGAAAGTGTAGATTCCAATTAGATCTTATTTAGTAGGTTTTGTTTCCAGTTTATTTATGAAATCGATTAACTGCACAACAAAATTTCAATTTGTGTATTGTTGTGTATTTCCGCACATATTTCATTCTTAAAAACCTTTTAGGGGAGTAAACATCTCTGGTAAATCTTTTGACCCCTGAGGAAACTCTACTAGATCTGAGCTACAGGCAAGTTATTCTACTAACAGAAAATTGTTCCCCAACAACAAATTTACATAAAAAGTACAAACGGATAATAAATGAGACCCTAAGAGCTCATGACTGATTTTACTTCCACAAAATTCTTTTCCACATTTCCAGTTTTTGTTTGCACTACAAACTATGTAACCTTGCATATTCTCAGGTGACTAATTTGCACATCGCACACTGAAAATACTCCTTTTTGTCGTTTATGAACACTTATCTACACTTACTGCTGATTTGACTTATAACAAGGATTCATTTTTATCTTGTAACATCTAATAACTACGACTGGAAACACTTTTTTAAATCTATATGATATTGTACCAAGTCACATTCCTTATATGTCAAAACATAACTGGCAACAAAGCCTTTCTAATTGTGATTTTGACAATTAAACCACAAGACTGAAAAACAGCTTTATCCTCCAGTTTGCTACATGAATGAACATGACCTGATGCATGCCTCAGAAGCACCATTCAAATTTCGCTATACGTTACCTCAATATAATGCAGATAAAGCTACTACTGCTGGAAACCATATGTGGTTTAATGCAAAATCTTTATCTGATAACAGGAGTTGGTATGGGGGGGTCATAATGTGATTTTAGTTTAGTTGACTTGACTTGAGTCTAGCTGACTTGACTTTAGTTGACTTGATTTGAATGTAGTTGACTTGTGATGACTTTACTTGAACTTAGTTGACTTGACTTGAGTTTAGTTGACTTGACCCGAGTTGGCTTACCATGAGCTGACTTGAGCTAACCTGAGTTCAGTTGACTTAATTTGAGTGTAGTTCACTTGATTTAAGTTTGGTTTGCTTGACTTGAGTTCAGTTGACTTAATGTGAGGTGACTTGAGTTGAGTTTAGTTGACTTGACTTGGGTTGACTTGAGTTAACTTGAGTTTAGTTGTCTTGACTTAACTTAAGTTGACTTACCTTGAGTTTGGTATAGCTGAATTAACTTGTTCTTCTCTAGTGCTTCTCGTGTACAGCTTCACTGTACTTGTGAGTAGATCCTCACTCCCAGCTGCTGATTCCACCCACCTCTGCTCCCCTTTAATGACTACTCATTTAATAAGTCCACCTCTTCTACCACAACTCTGTTCTGCTTAGTTCAAACAAAAAAATATTTCCACAGGAGTTTACATCAATCTTTTTTCAGTTGCGATAGCTTCTAATGAAATTATGTTCACCCAATAAACTTCAATGAGTTAAGGGAATTAGCTTTTCCTCTACAATCAGAAGTAATTTCAAGGGGAAGAGTGATCAAGCATTAAGGAAGGATTATGAAATCTTAAAGGTTAAACATTGTCTGACCTGGTTCCTTTTTCTGCCATGAGGTGGACTGAGGGTGTTTCCTTCATGTGTTGTGAGAATTATGTTTTTGTGGTGAACATCAGTAATTCCAATAATGTTTCAATGTTTCAAACTTGAATCTTGGCCATAAAACAATAAAAATCTAATTCCTAGTAATTAATCACACTTTGCTGGTTAAGGTTTGTTGAATTATACAGTAAATACTGTGAATCATGGCTGCAATCACTGAAAATAATCATACTGTAAATTCAGGGATGCAAAATTATATCAGCATCGTCACTGATATTGGCTGATAGTTTAATTGTTTTCCTGCCAGTGACCTAACACGGGCATAATATGTCAGTTTCACTGCGAGAGAGACTTCATATTTTCTGCCATTAGGTAGAAAAACATGTATATGTTTATCTTGGCAAAATAGGTCGGAAGATATTTGCATAAATGAATATTTTTCAAAATCCAACATTGTGCATCACCAGCATAAATGAAACAGTGTTGACTTCACCTTAAATGATAAACTAGCATTGTTCTGTACATTTGTTATGATTTTGGGTTTCTTCATGATTTAAATATTACGAAATGATTGTACAGATTTTGTAGTGTTAACTACAAATCGTCCGCAATTAAAATATGAGAAAAAATGATGTCAAAATAGGAAGGAGGGACACAAAACATTAAAATCAGACACTTGTTCATTGGTTAAAACTCAATGAGAAGCACTGTTGGGATATCAAAGTTAAGATAGAGACAAAAAATCTTATCAAGCACACTTAATCTCATGCGTAAGTCCACCATTTTTGTGAAATCACCCCTGATCTCTCACTCTGTCAGTCAGGCAGACCTGTACACTGTCTGCACATGGAGCCGACGGCTGAGCCAGGCCGGGGTGAGTCATGCTGCAGGAGTATGCTACTGGATGTAAAACAGAAGGGTTGTTTCCTGCTGAGTCAAACCCGCAGCTCTCATTAAGTCATTAAGCGATAATTAGCCTGTGTGTTAGGTAGCAAAAGAGCAGTAGTAGAAGTCTACTGCTGCAGTCATGTAAACTTACAGTCCACCGGCTGGTGACCGTTATTCGATCAGGTTATCGATCCAATCTGTGTTGACTTTGACGTGCTGCATGCACGCTGGCTAAAGCTTGTGTTTTCTTAAACTGGCAGGTTAAGTTACAGTTACTGCGGGTCAGTTTGTGCAGGCATTAGCGTTCAACTCCGAGTCCAGACCAGATTCTGGCAGCACACCTCATCCATTCAAAGCAACGGAGAACCAATGTACGCGTTCGTAGCCTAGCAACAGACAAGTCGATAAATCTGCATTAAGGAAAGGGAAGTGCAGGACAGACTAAAGACAGATACAGGTCTTAAGTATGAGCATTTGTCAAAGAAAACACTTCCATCTCTCTGTATGCATCACTATTTCCCCCTTCTTTTAATATCATATCACAAACACTTTGGTCTTTTTGTTTTCACACAGGACAAGTAATCAACAGGGCCTGTGGAGCTTTCAGTGGAGGTATTTTACCAAATGCATCAGACAGATTAATAAACTACAGGTTCATTTCAAACACTTTAAATATCGTTTTTTTTTTCTAAGTGACAGTTTTAATGAGCTCCAGAGTTGTGGATCCACCCCCTCAATGGTACATTTTCTAGTTCTAAGCCTGGAATGGAGAGCAGAAAACCATAGTGACTTCAAAATATAGGATCTATGACTATAGTAGCTTCCTAATGCAGCTGTCTGTTAGGCCATGTTAGATGGTGCTCACTTACATTGCACTTTTTTAACCTTAGCAGTTCCAAAAAGTTTGACAGTGTGTTTCTCGTTCATACATTCCCCTACACACTTAAACACCGCATCAATAGTGGTGGAGCTGCATTTAAGGAACCAGCTTTGGATTCAGTGTGTGGCCCAAGGACAATTAGGAGGATGGTTGGCAGGAGAGGACAGGGAGGTTGTAAACAAGTAACCCTGCAATATGTATCAATCACAGCAATTACAGACTTTGATTTGAATTCTGAGTTTATTGGATAGCCACTATATAGACATTGTTTTTTTACAGCAGCACTTGAAATAGATGCGTTTCGAATCTGAAATGTGTACAGAACTTTTTAATCCGCTCGTTTGAAGGTGTTTACATGTTCACATCACTTATTTTGGCAAATATGCTGCACAGTGTTTTAGCTTGTCAACATGTAATCGAAGATATGATGGGCGTTTTTTGCGCGATGCCCCTCTTCTAAATTCTTTTAATAGAACTGTGCACATCATTGCATGGTAGGAGCTTACAAAGTCTTCATTCCCTTCATGACCTATGTGTTAATACTGTTGCAACTGTGGAGGGAACATTTATTAAAATGTACATTTTTAATTCATGCATAGAGACAAAAAAAATAACTGCAAAATGTGTGAAAAGCTTGTGTGTATGTGAACCACTTTAGTAGCTTCTACTGACTGAAGTAGGGAGTGTATCATCTTCTGAGATTATTACTGACATTTGGGACTATTAGTGCTTGGGGTCACAGCTCAAAATTAGACAGGAGTAATCTTTTTCTGTAATGTCAGCAGTTTTGACCTCATGGCCTCACCTCTCTACCTGGGAAATCCCTAATTGCAACATCAGCAGATGCATCCAACACTCAGCCTCCATTTGTGGTTAGTTAGGCTGGCATGCATCAAAGCCTTGATGGAACAAGACGTTCAGAGCTGCCGTGAGCTGCTCTGAGGTGTTATGATGCAGTGTTATGATTTGCCAGGACCTCGGGGGTCATTTGTCACCAACCTTAATGTGGTAGCTCTCAGTGAGTGTTGATGGTAAAGAGCTGCAGGGCCTGGAATTGAACCAGCAATGGGCCGGCCAAGGCAGCAGCTGCACGCAGCACATGAGGAGCTGATGGCAGGTAGAGCAGGTGCTCGCCCCCAAATAAGAGCTTTTATCAAGTCTTAATGACACAAAGATGATGACTGGCTGGTAAATATAACTTTTTATTCATTAATTATTTCAGGGCTGTAATCCTAATTTGGGAAACAGTGCCAAGAGGAAAGGTGACGAAAGCAAGAGAAAGAAAGAGCCAAGAAAAACCGATGATTAATTAAACGTCTGCCAGCGACCTTGTTAGATCAAAGGTAAGGCTTTTAAAAGGGGGTTTTATTTCCCTGGGCAAAATGTGATCACTTTTATTTTATATTGAATAACTTTGCATTGACTAGTCTGTGTAGAGTGCTCATGTCCCACTTCCTTTCCATTAGATGATAGAAATAATGTTGTTTTCTGCAATAACAAATTCCTAAAATCTTTGATAACGATTTTCCACACATTGTTTTATTTTCAGTCACATCATAAAGAGTAGCTCCCATTTTTGTCACATAAAAAGGTGAGGTGTGAAGTGCATAACATACGGATGTCACTGGCCACAAACAACCTTTTTAGCAGAGCACAAAAATATGCGCAACAATGCCATCCCAGCCTCCACACAATCACAGTAATGCTCACACACATCACAGGACAACCGCAGATTATAGGCCACTTCTTCAGTAATTACTACTGGCCAGGCCTAAGGCATAATCTTGCAATTTCCTCTATGACGCGCAAAGCATGCAACTTCGTATAGGCACCCAACTCCACTCAGATCCTCACGGTCTTTTCAAACTTGGAACACATACTTGTGATTCTTCAGATTAAAGATTAGCCAATACCTCAAATGTGCCTGCGTTTTCAAAAAACAAACACTGGTTGTGTGGGTTCGTTTCCTCATGGCCGTGACGACTGAGCATTCACCTTCCTCCTCCCTGGCGTCACACACCTTGCTGCATCACCGTGGAACAATAACTGACACACATGACCACACTGGGTGATATTTACCCACCGCCAGGTCTCTTTATGTCTCTCAAAAACTTGTACTATGCAGTTTGAGGTGAGATATTAGATTTCCTAGAGTAATCTGGTCAGTATCCATTTCACAAAAGTTAGCTAGTGAGTAATGAAGCAGTCAAACTGTTTGAAGCTTCACACATGCTCCGGTTCGCACGGAATAAAATGATGTTTTCACAGGCTGACTAGCAGTCCTTGTGATTTTCATGGTTAAAATTGGTGAAACTCCCTTTTAATTCTAGTTCTATTCTATTCTAGTTTAATTAAAGTTCGGCTTACTTTCTAGAATTTGAGTTAAAACATGGATCCACTGACTTGTTGAGGTCAACGAACTGGAGGGAAGTAACATGTCAGTCAGATTTTAAGCTTAAGAAGACTGCTCTTTACAGTAACATCACTTTGCTTATTCAAAGTACACAAAATTACCCTGGTTATGCTGTATGCTTGAAGTGTGAGACCAATGCAAGACACACCTTTACCCCCAAATGACTTCAACTGCACGGGTAGCGGAGGAATTGTGTCGTGTCACGGTGGATTTATTAGCATTAAGCATTTCAGCTAACATAGCTAATAGGCTGCAAGTTAAAGTGTGATTACTTGCTGAGATGTAAGGATGCAGGTCTTGGCTAAAGACTTCATTATATTCCGTTGCGGACATGCACATGGACAGCTCTTGATACAGCAGATACATAGTGTTACTATACTACTTTCTAGTCTGCTTGGAGGACTTCATTCCATACATGTGCAGGAGACTTCCATCAGTGTAGTTCACACTACTCCAGATGATCTACAACACTGTCCTTGTACTTTCAATTTGCATGTAGATATCTACAGAAGGGTCTGTGCAGACTCTTGTGGACATGGAGAGACGATAAAATCCATGTCATGTGATCTCTAAACAGGCCCTCACACCTTCATAAAAGGTATAACACAGGCTAAAGCTTCTCAGGAAGTCCTCTCAGTTGTACACTGCTGGTTCACTATTTCACATCAGTGTCATTCTATTTAGGTTAACTTGAAATTGGAGACAGCACATTATATATACTACTGGCTTCTTGTTATTGTGAAGCATCCAGAGTTTCTTGCTTTTCTGTTTCCTTCCTCTTCCTCTCCGTTTTCCATTCACAAGCTCACATTAGATAAAACCCGTCTTGCCAACAGCTTGCGACTGTGACAATTGCAAATACATCAGTGGGATGGTGCGGAACACAACACTGGTCTCCTCCTTCTGTACTGGGTGGAGAAAGAAGACATAATTATGTTCTGTAATCTCCACCAAGCACCTGTTTTCAGTACAAGGCCGGTGCTGCAGGGAGAGAGGCCTTGTCATTTTATTACTATAGCCATCCTGTATGCCAACAGTGGCATGCTCAAAGAATCAAACACCACAGTGGGTCCAATGAAGCTACTAAGCAGTAGGGGAAGAGGTGTGGCCCCTGGCTAAATCCATGTTATCATGCACACTGCCGAACAAAAGGCAATGAGGATGAACAGGCTAAGCCTTTCCTTTTAATAGAAATAGCTCCTGTTTGGCTTTAGTTCTAAAAATGCAACAGCAAATATGAGTGGCTTATGGAGTTTGCTTGCACTTACACACACAAAACACCACCATCAATACACCAGCTCAGCACCTCTTTCAAATACAAATGAAAGTGCCGTATTTAATTGCTGTGAGGTAACTGCCTTGAGGCTGGATTGGTTTGTAAAACCGGGAACACCAATCCTCTTCCTTCTTCCAGTAACAATACCCTTTGGTCCAGAATGAACTAATCTGCATAAGCATCATAAGCTGAGCTACCGGCAGCTACTGAGCCTAAATCAACTGCGCCGTGATTCCAAACTAAATATTAGTTTTTGGAAAATGAGGAAGAAGAAGAGAAAATAGAAATCGCAGCAATGAAATGGGGTGAAGGAAAAAGAAACCAGCAGGGAAAGGAAGTAAAGTTGATCAGATGTGAAAGGTCAGACGTTTCGCCTTGTTAGCTCAGGAACCTGCTGCCCCTGACTTTACCATTAAGTCGCTGACATTCTGCAGACCCATCTTCCTCTGCTGTCTGACCTATAAATGTAAACGTAATAGAGAGTGTTCCCTTCTGTCTTTTTCAGGACGTTTAAGTCTTTCCTCAGACACCCAAAAGACAGGTCTAGGTGCTCGTTTTGTCTAATTAATGAAGCAGTGTGAGCTATTTAAAAATAGCACATTCAACAGGTCATGCACTTCCCTGCTTAATGATTTACTCCTTTTAACAGCATAATAGCAAATAGGTCATAATATGTGGTTCTATTTTATGGACTCTGAAAGGAATGTGAAGCACTTGTATTAATCTATAAATGAGCTTTAATAGAGGAATTTTGTTTTAAAGATGTGTTTGGCTTTTTATGGGGTGTTTCATAAAACTTGAGACAGAGAAGAATACAGGCTTAATTGATGAACTAATCAGCAAACACCAAACTTCAAACGCTTTATTACAAAGCACATATATAGCCCTTTATTGGCTGCTCTTTGTTGTATGAGAGACTTTCAATATGGCAGGATGAATAGCCATAACAGGGCCGTGTCATCGCCCAATTTTTCCCCCTAACAAGATGTGCAAGAGTGAAGCTGAAATCTGAGCATCTTTAACTGTTGTCCTGTCTGTGTCGTTTAATGGGTCCAATTTCAAAGTCAGTAATAAAGCGAGGAAGGACAGCGTGTCGATGGCGCCACGGGAGCCAGACACGACACTGACACCTAGTGTTCTAGAAAGAAAACCCACAGCTCGCCTCGCAGGCTGCTCACATTCACTTCATTAATGTTGCAGCAGCACAAGACACTACCTGTAAGCGATACTTTATAACACCAGAAGATTCATGTAGGTATGAAAAACACAAACAGAGAGGTAACAGTTCACTGTATGTTTGTGTTTCCCACGCTGCATTGTCAAAACAAACAGACGGGAGGCTCGAACCAAAATATGAATTAGGGAAGAGGTGAGTGATGCCGATACAATTCAAAGTGACATTGTTCCCAAAACCACACAAAGACAAATACACACACCGTCATACGTACGCCCTGCACAGACAACTATGCACACACAGACAGCCATGCACGTACAGTGAAGCCTCTTAAAGCCACAGAGCCAGAGAGTGATAATTATGCGTGTAAATTCCAGGACCCCTCTCAGCAGCTTCGCCGGCTGGTGTTGAGAGCTGTGTCCTATTGGCCCTGCTGGTAATGCTAACCCACATACAGCCGCCTGTCACTGCTCCCAGCCCATATCATGCACTTTCACTGCATCGCTTAAGTGTTGGCACGATCTCGTGTAAACATGCGTGTGCTAGTGGTGTGTGTGCTTAAGCCGAAAGAGAAAAAATACCATCATGATGAACACCCACAGATGTGGATGTGGATGTGGACTGGCGAGGAGGAATTCAGGCCTGTTGATGTGTGTTGTCTGTGTTCAACTTGATTTATTTGCAAAGGTTTAAGTCAAACTGAAGAAATAATAGTAATGTGCGCATGAGAGGGCAATCTCATCTTGCGATTGACTTACAGCAGTACTATAAGAGACTTTAAAAATCTAGCTTTTTAAAGATATCTAACATAAATATCAAACACAGAAACGTCAGTTAAAAGTTCCTGAATATAAATAGCTATTGAAGTGCAAGGAGGAGAGTGAACAGTTTGTGTAATAGCATGAAAAGTTAGAGTAAATAAAAGAATGAAGACAATGCTGGTCCAATTTTTCTTTACAATCCAAATGTTTTTTTTAAAAATGTAAATCCGTATATCGAGGCCATCTTTGGGGTTGTAATGTTTGCCACTTCATGGAGTAAAAACGATAGCTTGTCTTCTTTTACACTGTATACCTCCAGTGGTGCTAAAACAGTTGCATCAGTACAAAAGCACTGCAGTGAACCAGGAAAAGTACCAGGCGCTTGACGCAGGTTCATGCTTTTCAAAACTTTTTAAATCTTCACCCATGGTGCAATGACAGATTTGCCGTATTGCACATGGAGTTCTGGACACTATCTCTCGGGTTTACTTACTGTGAATCATATCAGCAGACAGCTTATCTGATGTATTCTTTAGCAATCATCTCACCTTTATAAGACCTGCTAGCCAAAGTGATTACATTTGGAAAGCAGAGTTTTGCCCCATTTCTAGTAGAAGTCTGTGCGCGGCTCAGGAAACACATCGGTAGATTATCCCCCATGAACAGAAGAGCAGGCGTTTTTCCAGTTAAAAAGAGTCTCATAAAGAGGTTGGAGGCACAAGCTGAGTTTTACCCAGGAGATGGAGTTTTGCGTCCTGTGATGAGCCGTTGTTTTTCTTTCCACTTAGGTCCTTTTTATGTTGTGACTTAAGTGTCATTGTTTCCTCTCACTTTCTCAAGTCTTCTTTTTCTCACCGCCTACTTCCATTTTCACTTTCCCAGGTGGCCATGGCTCAGGTGGTAGAGTGGAATGTCCATTAATTGTGGGGCTGACAGATTAAATCCCAGACCTCCCATGCATTAAAGTGTCCTTGGGCAGAACCCCAAGCTGCTCCCAATGGCAGAAACGAGCACCTTGCATGGCAGGCACTGATGTGTGTGTGTGTGTGTGTGTGTGTGTGTGTGTGTGTGTGTGTGTGTGTGTGTGTGTGTGTGTGTGTGTGTGTGTGTGTGTGTGTGTGTGTGTGTGTGTGTGTGTGTGTGTGTGCGTGCGTGAATGAGAAACACGTTGTAAAGCATTTCGTACCATCTTGCCATGGCTAAATGGTGCTAAATAAGTCTGGAACATTTAATATTTCTGTTTGGTCATGTTCATGCACAAAACCCACTTCAGGAAAGGATCATGGTTTGGGTTAAAATATGCCATTTCACAACATTAACCACATGCCAAAAGGCAAAATTCTTGTTGCCTGAAAAGGAACAAAAAAAACAGTGACAACACCAACAGAAGACATCTGAATACAAACCTGTTTCTATTGCTGACATTTGTTGATTTGTGGAGGGAAATGAAACTACTTTATGCATTAAATATAACTGAAAACCCTTTCAATGCATTAAAAATATGACGCCAAAGAATCCAGGTAAAATCTGTGATGACTTTGGAGACTCAAAGAATGACAGTGGACACTAAGCAACCAATGAACGCCCACCATGCATTCATTTACATCTACATCCACCCACTTTGATGAGGTGCCATGAAATGACCAAACTAGCCTCTGCTTTCAGTGATCAACTCATGAAGTCCTCCATGAGGTCAGCACGACCACCACAACCACAGCGAGAGGTTTTCCCCGTTCACTTTCTCCCATGGGAATTACAGCAACGTGTTTTCCCTTTCTGCTGGATGTTTATTCTGGTAGGCATGGTGGCGGTTTGATGTCTGAGGTGCAATGAGCCAAGACTGCCTTGAACACATTCCACCCTGTACCTGTGTGATGAATGTTAAGCGTGTAGATAAAGCGAGCGCTGCTGAACCACACCAAGGCCACACCTCTGGGCTGCTGTGGAGAAAGCGGTGCGTGACAAACGCCAGGCTGAATTCACATCTGCATCTTGAAGCAGGGTGTCTGGGATGCTGAAAGGAAGAACACAATTTATTGAACACAGCTCATGTCTGGCTGGGCAGATGGCAATCACATAATGCAACTATTTTAGCATCGCAGTGGCAAGCAGGAATCAGCTGGTTTCGTCTAGGAGGTGACTAAGAGGCACGAAGAAGAAGGAATGGAGAGTTCTGTAGCAACTTGCCTCGACTAGTCTGGCCTATACCATGCTGTCAGAAAAAGAGCTGGATGACAAACACGGCAGAGTGGAGGGTGGGTGGTGACGTGAAGGAGTGGGGGTCTGATTCCTGTTACATCATCTGGGGCTGACAGACAGTGTGGCAGACTTATCTGTCTGTGGTCTCGGGTGACATTTGTCTGGACCAGCAGTGAGTCACACTTTCTGTTTACCTCAACATGAACCCATCCCTGAAACTTCTCATTCACCGTCCAGCAGCCTCCATTCACCAGCCACATGAGGGCCGGTAGCAGGGTGGCTTCCACCAGCGGGTTGGCATGCGATGCCAGGAATGTGCTGTGCCCACACCTTGCTAAACCATGACACCTTTCCTGTGGTGCAGGAGCTGGTTTCTTTCAGAAGGCTCTCAGCTGGAACCAGGGGAGTAAATATAGCCCTCCTACTGTAGCTGCTCTTTCTCTGGAGCAGACGTAGGTCAAATAGTGTTGAAAATACTGTTCTACTGTTTGTTTTTGCCTGCTGAGGTGCCAGATTTGTAGGATTGGCCACATGAGATAATACACTAATCCAAAGCTGTTTGGACAAGCGCAGGAAAGTGCTTGGAAGAATGTTTATTACACTTTTCAATGACAACTTAACAGACTATGTGAATTGACCTGCTGTGGCAAACCCCAGCCACCTGGTTCCTTATGACTGCTCAAATAAACACAAGTCTTTGGTAATATCAAGTCTGCTCTGCTGAGGAGATTTACAAAATGTGTTCTCGTGGTGGTACAGAAAGTTGTAATAGTAGAGTGAATCTACAGTATATGTAGGAACATTTCATAAAAGTACTACAGGGTGGGGAAGTAAAAATGTCCTATTGACAAATTTGAATGTCCTGCCCAAACAGCGAGGGTAATCAAAACAATAATTAAAATCAAAGTTCCTTACCTTTAACCAATCTTTTTAGTGTTTGTCAGACCTTGGTGCATTGTGAAGTGAGCAAGCAACAAGCAAAACGCAATAGAGTTTGTGATCTCCTGGATGCCCAAATCCCTCAGAAGGACATTGCCAAGATCGTTGGCATCAGTGAGAGGACCATTCGCTGCATCCAGCATGCCAGAAAATCCAGTTTGGGCACCCAGAGATCTCGAGACGGCCCTGGGAGTCTTGGGCTCAGATGGCAATAAGATGCCCCCCTACTTCTTCAAGCCAGATCAGAAAATTGGGGCTGATGTGTACTACAAAGTTCTGAGATAAACCGTTTTGCCCTAGCTGAAGGTCACCTACCTTGACAACAATGTGTGGCAGCAAGATGGGGCTCCTGCTCACACATCAATCAAGGTCCAAAAGTTCTGTGAGTAGAATATGGCGAACTTCTGGCCCAAAGGCATTTGGCCCCCGAGCTCACCTGATCTAAACCCCCTGAATTTTTTTCTGATGGGGCGCCATTGATTTGCCACCCCTCATGCCAATATGGATTTACTTAAGGCTGCATTCTCCAGGGAATGGGAGGCCTACCCCAAGGAGGATATCAGGAGGGCCTGTGCCTCTTTCAGAGGCTGTATCGAGGCCTTCATCATGGCTGATGGAGGAAATATTGAATAAACATGTTCTGAAAGCTTTAAATTCATGTTCTTCAAGAAATCAGTTCAAAATTCCAAAGAATAAAAAAGTTATACAAATTTATAGTTGTTTTTACCTGACAGGACATTTTTGCTTCCCCACCCTGCAGGACATACAACAAAGAGAGACACCCTTGAGTGGACATAAATGTATAATGATTAAGCAAAAACAGTCATACCAGGAAATAAAATATTATTGCAGATCAAGCACACCAAGCTATAAATGGTTTGATGGGTTTTGGCAGCATGAGAGGGATCTGCATAATATTCGGCAGGTGTTTTTTTTTTGTTTTGTTTTTTGTGGCTGACTGGTGTACATGTGAATTTCAATGAGTGTTTGGTGCATGTTTGTCCACATTATCCCTTTTACATCCGTACCTACAATTGTTGACTTTGTAGGATAGAACTGGTGGCTTGTCTGGGCTAGGTGAACACTACACTCGTCGCCTTTCATTTACAGTGCTGTTACTTAAGCAAGTTGAGATTTTTCTCACACAGTTATTTCTGACAAGTATATTGAATCACTCCAAAAATATGTTATACTACATGGAAATCCATCCATCTATTTTCTCTACAGACTTTATCCTCTGCAGGGCCACAGGGGGGCTGGAGCCTATCCCAGACAGTCAACCAATCAGACTCACAATCACACCTACAGACAACTTAGAATGACCAATTAACCTCAGCATGTCTTTGGGGATGAAGCCGGGACCACCCAGTACAGCCAGAGGATGCAAACTCCACACAAAGATTTGAGTCCAAGACCTTCTAACTGTGAGGTAACAGTGCTAACCAACTCTGTGCATTACATAGTTGGTCAAAATGTACTGGTTGAATAAAAGTTGCCCACTTTAACAGTGGATTCAGTCTTGATTGACTCCTCAACAAAGACAGAAACAGTCTGCACATATCCTTTGTCAAACTCAAGATTTATCTGTAACAGTTTATGTTTTTTTTCCCCATTTGTTCAATCTAGTTGCTACATGCCCAAGATCTAACCTTCATGTCTCTTTTAACCAGTTGCTCCCACCTGCTCTGTTTTCCCTGGATCTCTCTGCTCACCCGAATCCACTTCACTGATTAGTTCTGACAGTATTTATACCCGCAACTTTCTGTCCTTCATTTGCCAGATTGTCTTTATGTACACACGTGGACAAAATTGTTGGTACCCCTCAGTTAAAGAAGGAAAAACCCACAATTCTCACTGAAATCACTTGAAACTCACAAAAGTAACAATAAATAAAAATTTATTGAAAATTAAATAATCAAAATCAGCCATCACTTTTGAATTGTTGATTAACATAATTATTTAAAAAAAACAAACTAATGAAATAGGGCTGGACAAAAATGATGGTACCCATAACTTAATATTTTGTTGCACAACCTTTTGAGGCAATCACTGCAATTAAACGATTTCTGTATTTGTCAATGAGCGTTCTGCAGCTGTCAACAGGTATTTTGGCCCACTCCTCATGAGCAAACAGCTCCAGTTGTCTCAGGTTTGATGGGTGTCTTCTCCAAATGGCATGTTTCAGCTCCTTCCACATATGTTCAATGGGATTCAGATCTGGGCTCATAGAAGGCCACTTTAGAATAGTCCAACGCTTTTCTCTCAGCCATTCTTGGGTGTTTTGGCTGTGTGTTTTGGATCGTTGTCCTGTTGGAAGACCCATGACCTGCGACTGAGACCAAGCTTTCTGACACTAGGCAGCACATTTCTCTCCAGAATGCCTTGATAGTCTTCAGATTTCATCGTACCTTGCACACTTTCAAGACACCCTGTGCCAGATGCAGCAAAGCAGCCCCAAAACATTACTGAGCCTCCTCCATGTTTCACCGTAGGGACAGTGTTCTTTTCTTCGTATGCTTGGTTTTTGAGTCTATGAGTCCTTACCAAAAAGCTCCAGTTTGGTCTCATCTGTCCAAAGGACATTCTCCCAGAAGCTTTGTGGCTTGTCAACATGCATTTTTGCAAATTCCAGTCTGGCTTTTTTATGAGTTTTTTTCAGCAGTGGTGTCCTCCTTGGTCGTCTCCCATGAAGTCCACTTTGGCTCAAACAACGACGAATGGTGCGATCTGACACTGATGTACCTTGGCCTTGGAGTTCACCTTTAATTTCTTTGGAGGTTGCTCTGGGCTCTTTGGATACAATTCCAACGATCCGTCTCTTCAATTTGTCATCAATTTTCCTCTTGCGGCCACGTCCAGGGAGGTTGACTACTGTCCCGTGGGTCTTGAACTTCTGAATAATATGAGCCACTGTTGTCACAGGAACTTCAAGCTGTTTAGAGATGGTCTTATAGCCTTAACCTTTAAGATGTTTGTCTATCATTTTTTTTCGGATGTCCTGGGACAATTCTCTCCTTCGCTTTCTGTTGTCCATGTTCAGTGTGGTACACACCTTTTCACCAAACAGCAGGGTGACTACTTGTCTCCCTTTAAATAGGCAGACTGACTGATTATGAGTTTGGAAACACCTGTGATGTCAATTAAATGACACACCTGAGTTAATCATGTCACTCTGGTCAAATAGTTTTCAATCTTTTATAGAGGTACCATCATTTTTGTCCAGGCCTGTTTCATTAGTTTGTTTTTTTAAATAATTATGTTAATCAACAATTCAAAAGTAATGGCTGTTTTTGATTATTTAATTTTCAATAAATTTTTATTTATTGTTACTTTTGTGAGTTTCAAGTGATTTCAGTGAGAATTGTGGGTTTTTCCTTCTTTAACTGAGGGGTACCAACAATTTTGTCCACGTGTGTATTGTACCATGGCTTTCTAGTGTTGCCTGTTTATATTCTGCCACCCTTGTCTGAGTTTTGAGTTCTGTGTCTGCCTACTCCTTTATGTTGTTTATCAATCTGATTCTCTACAACCTTATTCTGCATCTCTGCAAGTACTGCTCATTGTTTGCCTTTACAATTTGCCTTTTGTGTCATAATTTTGAATACTCTTAAATGAACTCTTATGATGCAATTTTAATTAGTGAGCTTTAAAGGACTATTTTATCATTTTTAGGTGGTATCCGGATGCTAGATCCCCCTGTTTTCAATGTTTGAGCTATGCTAAGCTAACGAATGCTGGCGTATACCATACAGACATGAGAGTGACACTGATTGTCTAATCTCGGCCTCAGTGTATTTGTCCAAAATTTATCTCAAAAGGTATCGTTGGTGCCACAGTGACGGGGAAAAAAAAGATTTAATTCAAAATAACTGATTTCTTTATAACATAAGTGATGCCCAGGCCACGCACCGCTGTCCATCACATCAGGAGAACATTTCCAGTCTCCCCTCTCCCCACTCTAACCCCATCTGCAACAGCTGCTTGGCAGTGGTTTCTGTGACCCCCCATGAGCAAGTTCAACATTAACCAATGATGACAACATTCTCAACTGGTCAGGAAGCCCCATCAGTGGGACACAAACTCAGATTAGTGGCTCATCCCCAGTGAAAAGAGCCCCTGGCACTTTGCCTCAGCTTCCAAATCTAAACCAGCAGTGCTCTCGTGAGAATAACAGGGCTTGGGCCGCCGCTGTGTTAGCCCCCCTCTACCTCTGCCAGGCAAATGCCTCACCCATATCCTTTTCTGTATCCCTTCCTCTCCCAGACTGTGTTTTTGTCCTTCATCTAAACATAAAAACTTGCTTTTTTATGTGATGGGAAAAATAAGTTTAGAGAACAGCTTTAAATCTGATTTATCAGACGTAGTAATTTGAAGTTTCGAGCAGTATCTAATTCTACGCTTGGTATGCTGCAAGCTCATATTTTGTAACTAACACATGTGCAACTGTATCCTTTCAAATACCTATGACGATATGCTTCTTCTTCTATCTATCTTAGCCCGAAGAAAAGAAAACCAGTGTCTGGATCACTGTTTACTGGTGTAAATGAAGGAAATCACAGCTAACGAGACAATGACAGAGCCAATCAAGAAAGCCAGGCTTTGCATTTATCATAAGAATCCTAACAATGGCCCTGGATTCATGCCGCAGGGATGAGGCCACACTTCCAGTAGAGCAAGACTAATCATGAATGCAAATAAGCACAATGAAAGCAATGGGAGCGAGAGAAGTGCTGCAGCGTCCTTTGGTAAACTTCTGGGAAACGGCACTTGGCACATCTCAGGGGTTCCACTTATCACTCAAAGGGAGACTGAAACACACTAGCTGCTGAGACAATGATGTATTTCTGCCAACCAGACAGAGAGTGAGAGGGTAAATGAAACCGAGGGAACAAGAGATTAGCAGATAAAGTTTGCAAAAAAAAAAAGAAAAAAAGGCAGCGTAATCATCTCTGCTAATTTGGCCGTCGCAGTTCGGGGCAACCAAATACACTCATTAGCAAAGGAACAGCCGTGCAAGCAGAGCGTGATATAAAGCTATATACATCATAAGGACAGATGTCGCTGAGCTTTGACAAAACGCTGTGGAGAGATGAGCAGGCTGTGAGGAAGAAATCCTTATGTGTGATGTGACAGCTTTATTGGGATTGATCATGTTTGAGTTGTGTGGTGAAACCTCCAGAGGGGTATCGCTAACTCGAGTCTGGCAGTGCAACTGATATTGCTTCATCTGGTGCTAAACTCTGAACCTGGCATTCTTCATTATAACTGGAGATTGCTGCAAATGCAATCATATGCAACGGGATATATTGACAATAGGAGCTCTCCCACAGACACAATAAACACCACGCAGACACAATAAGTGTGCACACAGAAGCGACCTATCCGGACACAAAGCAGAACCTACACATATACGGAACAAAAACGCATAATGTACTTGTTTAGACACAAACTAGTTTCTGCATCAAGTAGTGAAGACACCATTATGGCTTATTATGCGATTTAGAAATTTGTTTACGTACCAAGAGATCAGATGCAGGTTTAAATGGTCATACCGTCCATGATTCAAACTGTAAATCGATAGTTGGAGATTTAGAGAAGTACACAATGGCTCCTGGCATGGAGCTGAACCATTCAGAGCAGAGACTGTGTGGAACGCGGAAGTGTGTGCCAGTTCACTCTAAAACATAAGCAAATGCTCAATGAATGAGCCAACTTCCAGGAAAAGCCAGAGCCCAGTGGAGATAGCTGTTAATCTGAGCATGAAGCAGAAAACCAAACAGAGGGCGACCGCAGGGCAGGTCACCCGAGCACATCGGCCAAATGCATCAGACACCTATAGGTGACACCAAACCGCAGGACACGCAAGAAGCCTGAGAGGAACAGCAAAAAGCAGAGCAGCTGTAACCCACCGTTGAAATAACTGACCACACAGGGAACGCCAGTGGAGAAAAACCATCCAGCCGCCGAATGTAAAGAACACTGAACTCTATACATTACTTTAAAGGCTGTGCAAAGAGTTGCATGGCTGAGAATTTTTCTTACAACTGGTTGATATTCCGGCAGTTGTCCTGTATAAGAAAGAATCCTAAAAAGCATTAAAATATTCATGCAAATTCAGGGAAAAGCAGACATTATTGCAGGTTTGCTTGCCAAATGAGACGGAGCGTTCAGAGCGGAAACCACATCGTATTGTGAAATAATCTGTGGTACTAAAGTTCATCATTAACATTTTGTCACTGGGTAAAACCTGCACTGTCGGGGTCTGAGCTTGAAATGTTGATCCTGGAGATGGTCATCCTGGAGATGGTCATGAATTGTTTTCTGTCTGCCACCTCTCTGGGTCATACGAAAGAAGAATTTCAGAAACAACAATGATAATCTTCTCCTCTGGTAATGTCAGTGAACAGAGATTTTAAAAAAAAAACTCTTGGCCTACCGCTGCATCCGTTTTTCTTGTTTGTTTGGGTTTTTTGTATCATTTTGTTCTGTTTTGTTCACTTGTAAATTTCTATGGAACAATCAGTGATTTTTTTCCCCTCATTTTCTCAAACCTTTTTAAAAAATTTTTTATGATCTTCATCAATTCTGGATCACCTGCTTTACCACAGTGCTTTGAAAAGGGGCTCAGTTAAAGGTGTCATACCCTCATCCACACACTGACAACAACATAAAACCACCTGCTTAATACGGTGTATGTCCCCCATACGGCTGCCAAAGCAGCTCTGACTCATTGAGGCATTGGACACAGGACCTGTGGTGTCTGACACCAGGATGCTGGCAGTGGATTCCCTGGATTGCGATCTTGGGAGTTTTAGAGGCCAGATCAAAGTCCTGGGCTCTTCATTGAGTTTCCCGAGTCATTCCTGAGCAAGTTTGGCAAAGTGCATTGCCATTACCCAATGTTAAGGTGAGTGGCACATGTCAAAGTGGCATGCATATGCATGTAGAGTAGAGCATCGTATTGTAACAAAATGATCAATGTCATTCGCCTGATCTTGTGGCCGACAGGACTAGCGAGTTTGCATATGTAGATATGTAGCACCTGCCAGATTTACCATCCCTTTCTCCCCATCTCCCCTTACTTTCCACCACCCTGCGCAAGAGCACAAATGTGCACAGGACACACTGGAACAGTGTTGAGTGGATCGGTCCGAGCCAATTAGTGTTTTCCGTTTACCCAGCCAAGGCTGTCTACGAACACCAGATTTTGTTAGCGCACAAACACACATCACTGACTTCACCAAGGCTGAAAAGCAAGGAAAATTTCAGTGCCTGAAATGTGTTCCGGGTTTTGGAGAAGAAAAAAATGGAGGGAAGAAGGGTTGAAGAAATGAAGAAATTAATTAATTAATTGAAAATAAACATGGCCTAACAAGCAGAGGCTACAAGCCAGATGGAAGACAGCTGTGGTGCATCTCAAACCGTTTCAGAAACACAAGACGAGAACACCAAATTTAATCAGTCCTAACTGAATCCTTGACTTGAGAACGCCAAATGGCAGAAAAATGCATTATTTACTCATCCTTTCCACAGTCAGAAAGTGTCCAAGCACAGCTTCAAATGCCATGAAGAACATTTAATATGCCCATCCGTCAAACTTTTCAACACTCATTCCTCCGTTGGTCTCTAAACAGCGTATGCAGCATGGAGGCCCAATGTTGACAAACAACTGGCAAATTAGTTCCTAAGATCATGAAAATAATATGAAAACAAAATAAACAACCTACTCACTGCAATGCTTTTTCAAAGAACTGTGGTCACATTCACTCTTTAGTTGACACTTCATTAACCCCCAGTGTAAAAAATGTATTAATTAGAAAAATAGGCCAATTTAAGCTTTATGGGTCATTCCACAATTGCAGGACATTTGGGATTTCGCTTTCTCTTTTACAGTTTTCTGCTACAAACAATAATAAACAATCAAAAGGCTTAACTGACTAAGTGTACATATGAA
The DNA here is from genome assembly GCF_021347895.1 of Acanthochromis polyacanthus. Lineage (NCBI taxonomy): Eukaryota > Metazoa > Chordata > Actinopteri > Pomacentridae > Acanthochromis > Acanthochromis polyacanthus. The sequence goes on along the minus strand of NC_067120.1, from coordinate 16,972,956 downwards.
TGATAAAATGTTTATTTTTACTATTGTATAATATTATTGTTGTTTGCTAACCCTACTCTAATCACAGTAACAGGGTTGCTAATCCATGCTAATGTTAGCTTTTTCTCAGGAGTAGAAGCTAGATATTTAGCTAGCTGCTGACCAAGAGGACAAACTTATTGATGGAAAACAGTAAATAAAAAAGTAAAAAGAATTTGTCTTCTCCTGATAATATGCATAACAAGGTTGCATGAGGTAGAGTGAGACATTCAATTAAGGTTGACAATGCTATGAAAACATGAAAAATAGAAGAGAGGACATAGCTTTGCTTCACCCATTCTTTTGGAAAAGTGTTTGAGGATGTTAATTCAGCGTATCATGTGATTCACTGTTTTCTTCTTCTTCTACCAGCTAAAAGGTTATTCTAACAGGGTTGTTGTGGGACACATGTTCCACGCATAATAATTACTATTAACAAATATTATGTTGATTAAAAAAAATCCCCACAAATACAAGAGACATCAATGAAAAAAACAATACCAAAAAAAGGAGATTACAATTTCATTTTAACTGTTTTATTTGAGATTCAATTTGGTCATCGGGATGGTGGGACAAGAGAAAATGGCATTTTAGGGGGATGTCCAGACTTATTTGGTATTTTAAAAATATTTTCAAACATTCTTTTCTCCTAGTTTATTAAAATTTGGTCTCAGGAGAAGTACATTTACGCAACAAGTGCATGTTTTAGTATTTTGTTCGTGGATTATTTGAAATTTGATGGTGGGGCTAAAATGTCCTTCAATTCTGGAATGACCCATATGTAAATTCTGTTTAATGGAGCTTAGTTAAACCACGTGGCCCTTTTCTGTCCAATCATCTACTTAAGTCCAGCCCTCCCACTTAGTGTGCTTTATAACCGAGGCAGCGTTCATTCATTCTGCACACAGATCAGCAACCCTTCCCTGAAGCACATCTCATCAGTGATCCCACCTACATGTTATAAAACTCAGTGTTTGGACATTTATTCTTACCTTACTACCGTGATCATGCCCGGGCGGCTTGACCTGTCTTTAAAAGTACATCTCGGTGTTGTTAAAGCAGGCCAATGATGTAGAAGTTGTTAGTGACATGTCCTGAATCTCGAGTGCCACCACTCCGGAAAGTCCCTTCATCCTCCTCAGATAGTTTTTAAATCCAGTAAGAGCTTCTAGCAGTCAAATGTAGCATTCAAGCGGCATAAATCACCAAGAACTTTTGATTTGTTTCGGCTACTTTAGTTCATAACTTCAAATCCAAATCAGAAATCAGGCGTCAGAGCTCCGGCGGTCCACTGGCTCCAGGAATATCCAGCTCTGACCATTTAAATCCTGCTCCTGCTCTGAAAGGCCTCACATCCATCCTCTCCTCAACACATCTTCTCCACACCAAGCCCCAAAAGTCGGATTTCATAAGCTCCTGGCTGCTGTTACCTGCCGTACAATTTCCGGGTTCAAGTCCGCTGTCTCCGCCCATCTGAGTGACATCACTGGCAATCCACTGTGACCCCTGCAGCGACCCCTGCTGGTGTAGCCCTTTTCCTCTAGCCACAGTCACCCCCCAATATTATTGCAGCCACTTACTGGCAGGTAATGATATGAATCTAGTTAAATCCTATTGAGTTCATTTCAATCAGGCTGGGGAGGTAAAGTCTTGGTGGTTGTGTTAAAGTATCCGTTATTCTCAAGATCATGATTCAAAGCTGTCACAGGATATTACAATGACTGTGGAGAAAGACAAGCTTTTTGTCATCTCAGACTATTCCAACATTAGAATGCATTCTTTAACTCTTTTCAAAGTAATTTCACACCTTTCTGAGCACGCCACAGATGCCAAACAGCAGCTAGCCTTCACAGTGAGGCGTTCAGGGAACATCGGTGAATTTCGTGTCTGTCAATACACTGATGTTCAGCAAGTGAGGTGTTTCGCCTGTGACATGGCGAGAGTGCTACAAATGGAAAAAAGTTAGAGCGGAGCCCTTGTTCTATGCCATCTTTCTTCATGTACACAACTCCACATTGCGCCTTGTGCTAATTTTGCATTTTAATTGCATGAACAGGCAGCATAGTGCTGCAATGACCAGAACTGTCACCTCACACCTCAAAGGTCCTTAAGCTTTTCTGCATGCAGATTAAGGTCTATCTTTGAGGAGTTTCAATGTTTTCTGCCTGCATGGGTCTCACTGAGTGGTTCAGGTTCCTCCCACTGTCCAAAGATGTGCCAAGATTAATTGGAGATTCTAAACTATCTGTCCGTGTGAATGTGAGTGCGCCATGTTGCCTGTCTCCATGTTGGCTCTGTGACGGACTGGTTCCATGTCCAGGGTGTACCTTGCCTTCAACCAGAGTCAGCTGGGATAGACTCCAGCCGCTCCGCAACCCTACACAGGACAAAGTGGTGTAAAGTGGTGTATGATGAGAATGGTTCAGATGCCCAATTCAGGAAAGTGGACTTCATCGATGCTTCTTTGAAAACTTCCACACACTCCCCGTGGTATCCTTTTGGAGTTTAGTGAAAGCATAAACCACATTTGGGTTGCAGTCAGACTAATTTTGGTTGTGTAGTGGCAAGAAAATAAAAAACAAAACTGGTTGGTCTCCCCATAATCATGAATGATTTGCTAACTATATAATTTCATTTAAAATTACACCAAATTTTAAAAATGTGTAGAATAATATAGCTAAGATTTGTTGAATCAGAGATTAATTTTACCCTATTGTATCAACATCTATGAGCAATTCAATTTAGGTAAATTTCCATATGTGAAATACAACTTCATTTCCATATTTAATAATACCATGGAGTTTTAGCTATAATACTAGGTGGGCTAATGTCCAGAATTAATATCATCATAGTCTCTCAGCCTTTCCAAGTATTTTGTTGGTAAAGTAGTATTATGCATGTTCAAGAGGCTCAAGCCATGACTTTTACTACAGGAAGCTCACACCCATAACAAATCAATAGGGACTCAAACACAATACACTTGTTAGGTAGTTCTTACTTCCAATCATATTTCTTTCCTGGAGATCACTTTGGTACAACAACTCTTGTTTTAAATGCTTTATATTATCAATGACTTGACTTCATCTCTAGATTACAGCAAATAAATATCTGCCCTAGGACAAGTTAGATTAATTTGGAGAATTTTTGCAGATGCTGTATCATCTAAATGTCTGGTGAAGTATAATCATATAGTCTACAGCTTGTCACTCTGTTACAATCTGTTCCTCTTCCCGCTGAAAGATAAATGGCAGAGGAAACGATCATCGTGTTTTGCGACAACAAAGCATCAGTCAACATCAAGAGAGCTCCTCAGTCATAGCTGTGCCCCATTATTCTCTGCAGCCTGCCTTGCCAACATTTGACCAAGAGTAATCTGGCTCAATATTTGTTCACCTCCTTCCTTTCTTGAGTCAGTAAGCTTAAGTTCTGAAGTCCAGTTTCATTTAAGACATTTAGACCCTGCAGTTCTAACTTTCTTGAGAAACGATGTTGTACCTCCTTCAATGGATGAAAAAAGTCCACTGAAGACATCCAGAAGGCAGCGACAAACATCTTACTTTTATGCTTTATTGGTGCAATGTCAGTCTCACTTAAGGTCCAGGTGTTTAATCTCTATGTAGATACTCTCTTAAAACAGTTCTCCTTGTGGCTTATGGTGTGTGTTAGTCGTGGGAAGTTCATTTCACACACTGAAAAATTCTGTTCTTTGCATTACCTCACTATATCTGTATTTTCTCAAGATGAGCTTAAGCAGTTCATTGACCTTAGGCATCAAGGCTGATTCATACTATTGTACAGGTGCTCTGACTTTCATTTCCAGTGGTCATACACTTTCTGTTCTTTTTCTTCTGTGAGTTGGTGCCTGGAATGGTTAATCAGTGCAAGCAGTGATGGGCCTCTGTTCAACATGGACTTTGAGAAGGCCCCGTCCAGGCCTTGGTTTTCTCACCTCCACATCCCATGCCAACACTAGTCTCCCCCCTAGGCTACACAACCTATTCCTTCTGCTCATCCTCTGCGGTGTATGAATATTTCCTCGGCCTGAAAGCATTCAATTATTGCTCAAAGGCCGTGAATAGTTCATTTTATACATAATATGTGATAACTACATATAAATGGGGCACGGTTTCATATCAGTTTATGAAGGCCATGCATACAGACATACATTTAAAGGATATGTGTCATACTTGAAGCCACTCATAGTTTCATATCTCACGTGGTGTATTTCCTTTGTATCAAATCACTATACAGCAGACTGCAGAACAGCTTCTTCCCCAGAGCTGTTGCTTCCATCACACCTTATAGCCAAACTGAAACACAATGACCAATAAAAGCCTTTGTATATATTTGTGCTATCCCAGATGCTCATCTGTGTGCATTCAGCATGCTGCTGATCGCCTGCATCCAGATGTGAAGGTTGTGTATGCCTGCACGAATTCAAAGGGAGTGTGTCATGCTTGATGCCACACAGTGTCATATCTCACGCAGTATATTTCCTTTGTATCATGTCACTATTATAGTGCTTTGCCAGATGTTCATCTGTTGGCATTCAGCATGTTGCTGATTTTATGCATTCAGATGAAAAGATCATGCTACTTGCATGAATTCAAAGGAAATGTGACACGCTTGTTGCTACACATAGGCTAATTTCATTAAATTCCATTTCATTTCAAGGCGACTTTGTTAATATACTCACTTTGGGAATGCAGGTTTGAGGGTTTGTGATCTGTCTGCGTCATGCTTGCTTAGATTGTTTCAGAGCATCCCTTGAGCAGAGTCACCATCAAATCCAAATGCATGTCATTCCAAAATAAATGGTTAAATCTGACAAAGTGTCCTGTCTGAAATGAAGCTTTGCACTAGTTCATACAGGCAGGGAGTAAGGGCATCACAAGGCCCTTTATCTGTCCAGTCATTTTCTACTTTTATGCTACTGGATAGTTCACTCCCTTTTTCTTGAGAAAATGGAGAAAGCAAGAGGCACAGTGCACCCACTCTAATTATGCCAATTTAAGCTTTATGTAAATTCTATTGAATGAGGCTTTGCGTTGGTTCGTACAAGCACAGAGTCGGGGATCACAAGGCCCTTTTCTGTCCAATCATCTACTTAAATTTAGGCCATCCACTTAGCATGCTTTATAACCAAGGCAGTGTTCCTTCATTCATTCTGCCTGCTCCACGCTCACCACATCACTGCTACACCGGCTTCTACAGATCCACAAATTTCCCCCTCCTCCCCAAGCCCTTCCTTTTTAAAGGTTCACTGTAGAACACAGATTGTTCATAATTGTACGCTGAAACTATGTAAACTGGATTTTGTATAATGATGGCCATTTAGGTTGGTCCCTTTGTTTCTGTGCTCACAATGTATTCATTCAAACATTGCGAATCTTCGGCTTTGCGTGGATGTTTGTGATCTCTAGGGACTGTCTGTCTCATGCTGACTCAGACTGTTCCAGAGCATCACTTGTGCAGAGTCACCGCCAAACACAAATGCGTGTCATTTCCAAAAGTGTCCTGTCTGAACTATTAATCAGTGCATTTGTTAAGGATGTTTTTCCAAAAGGCAAACACATATCATACATCAACTCTGTCACCCTCTCTGAATAAGATTAATTAACACTATTAAAGTACCACAGCGCCTATTAGGCAACACAGGTAAATGCTGACCAGACTGAAGACAGGATGTTTTTTTTGTGCTTGTAGAATGTACGCTTAGTATGGAATCCCTTTACAGATATTTTTTTACAGTTCTCAAGTTGGTGCGTATGATAGTTAACTTTTATGTGTGTGTGGCACAGTGAACAATTTTTGGAGCAAAATATGCATCCCATAAGAAATTTTCTTGCCTCGTTGCAGAAAGAATACCCAAATTACAAGGCATCTGTGGTACATTTAATCAGAACCTTATTGTATCTCATGTCAAATTGAAGTTTATATGTATTTGTACTGCCCTATGGTGCCTTTTGTATTATAATGTTTTAATGTCGCATTACAAAAAAAAGCACTAAACTACAAAAACATTTTTCTTTAGAAACCAAAATGATTATGGACATTCAGCAAACTACTCTGTCAGCAAAGTCCAACAATGTCCAAGGATTCCTTTCGCAAAGAAATGGACAATTATAGAGAAGGAAGAAAAAGTCTTCACACACTACTGTAATTCATATTGACAGGAAAACAATAACAGTGTGGTTCTTTCACAAACAAGTGGAAAACACAAATGTGGGCTTTCCCCATATTTTTGTTTGTGGAAAAGCCTGTTTGTCCTCAATATGTCACATTCTTCGCCATCAGTGCCACAACACACCACATGGCCTTGACCTAATGTTGTGGGTTTCCTCATAGACGTAGTGAAGCATATTCGACAAACACACATTGCACACAAACATGTGTTGAACTGATAAACGTCTGTGAGCAATTTTTGTGGAATGTTCACACAGTTCGAAATAGTCTTTCTACAGTATTATTTGGGATTAGATCCTAAAGAGATGCTTTGAAACACGACATGTGAACACAGACAGGAATCCAAAGACACAATTGCTCACCCATACGGAAGTAAGCACCGCATAAGAAAATAATCTAGTAAACAGGAAACATGGGCGTAAGAAAATGCTTTCTGCAGTTTTAGCTCTAGTGTGTCCTCAGCGCAGCATCTATTTCTGGAAAGACTGCGAAAACAGCCAGCAGGCTATCACTGCTAAAAAAAAAAAAAAAAAGCAAGACCTACTGCTGAGTCCGGAGTGGAATCATGTTGTATTATGTAGTCAAATAAATGACAAGTCTAATGAGTGACAGCAGATATGTAAATGTGATGTTTGTGAGCGCAGTAAAGACCATAAAGGAGGCCAGTTTTCCACTTTATTGTCCACAGCTGTCTAGTTGAGTCACTGGTACTGTAGATTGGCGAGTGGGCAGCATTTTTTTTTTCAGAGCTGGCACTCTGCCAGCTTTTGGTTCCTGTCATTATCTGTGCTTTGTGTCTCAGTGAGGACCGCATGCATGTAATGAATAGGCAACTCTTTTCCATTAAAATAATACCCTCATCAAGTGGGCTCCTGTCAGCAAAGTTGCATCTGTGCCCAACTGAGCTCCGTGCTTCAAGACGGCTCACAGAGTCCGGGCCAAAGGCTGGAATTTTAATTGTTTCACAGGAATCAGCTAGTTAGCCATTCAAACAGGCTGGCACAGGACAGCTTTCCATGAGAGATGATGAGCAGATAGAAAGAAGGGATTTAGGAAATGTTGCCGTAAATTAATCCCGGACGAACCACGACTTTGGAAAAGTTTGGCTTTGTTGAGATGAACTACAAAGAGTGAACTACAAAGGGGAGTGGACTTGAAAGAAGAGGTTAGCAGGAGAATAGGAAGGGGGTTGGTGGCTACTTGTGAAGTTTGTTAAAGGAAAGATGCATCCTTTTCAGTCTCAGGGAGATTAGACATTTTCTTCAAGTGACAAAACACCTTATTAACCTCTGCCTAACCTCTGAGGATTGACCTTTGACTTGTGACCTCGACACCACTGCGCTTTACTCTTGTTGGGAGTCATCAGCATGAGTCTTTTCATTACTAACGGTTGTGCCAGAATGCCAAAAGAGAGAGGGAGAATGTGATGATTGTCTGGGTGTATCTGGGACTGAAGATGGGGGACAGAAGCAAGGGAGGGGTGCAACACAGAGAAGAGTTTAATTAGAGACACAGCACCTCTGGTAATCCACTCTCCCCCTATTCATAAAAAGAACAAGGGTGGGAGGGATGGGCAGGGAGAGATGAGAAGTTTTTAACAAGAGGTCAGAGAAACTTTGGCTTAGAACATGGGCCTTTATCAAATCCACTGGCAAATCCGCAGATTAGACCATTCCATTGTTTTCAGGAAGTCTGCTCCCACCAACCCAGAATGCAGGAGGTGGATTTAGGAACTTTGCAAGAGCTCCAAGCCACTGAACTGGATGGCAGCGTGTGCGTGTGTGTTCACGTGCATCTGTGCGCACAAGTGTGTGTACACGTGTGCGTGTCAGTGTGGTGCATGGGGGGATGACACAGTGAGGAAGGGGTTGTCAGAAAGCCTTGAGCTCAAACACAAAACTCTGACCAAAAAATTCCAATCATGGCTCATGACTTTCTGGCCACTAAAAGAAATGCAGATGGATGGCGGGCCACTTTCCCACTGTGACCTCTCCATAGATAATATGTACTTTGGAACCTGTCATCCCTCATGGTTTCATTAAACCTTTTTTGATATTTACATGGCCTGCTGAGCTGTGCTCTATACAGAGTCAATTTGGTCAAAATGTGAAATTCTCCCCCTTGAGTAAACACTAGGCTTTCTTCCCTGCAGAGTCACTTTACCACAACCGAAGTCACTGGCATTTGATACAGAGCTCTGGTCAAAACACTTGTGGACAGCAACAAAAGTCAGGCAACTGTGAATCAAACATTCAGTTACTACATTCTGATAACAAGCCTTATTCTTCCTCCCTCTTCTTCCTCTCCTTTACCTGCTACTTTCACAATGTGTCTCCAGCACTGTGCTTCCTGTGCTATTCAACCTGGGGAAATGGGGCATTGGAGTGATGACAAGGAGCAAGAATCACTGAGTGTGGTAAGACAGCACTGAATCTGTTGTAGCACACTCCTGCGCCTATTTAAAGTAAGCCTCTTTCAACTCCAAAACCAGGATCTAGGAGAGAAAACACATTAGCAAAATAGGCAGAAAGCCGAGACACAAAGGGCAAATGATTTATTATAGCTTTCAGCAGAAATACCAGCGGAGGAGTGCAGGCCCTCAGGTGCTTTTCTGGCAAAGTATAGACGAGGATAAGAGAGTCAGTGCTGAGAGATGCACTGGAATGAGGAGCCTGGGAGTCTTTGGCAGTTGGTAAGCAGAGAAGATGTTGGTGGCTGTGCTTGCAGGTGGGGATTTCAGGGGTAGCTTAAGGAAAGGTGCTCCAGGTAATGAAGGGTAGCTGGAAAACTTTTTTTTTTTTTTTTTTGCCTAAGAGATCTCAGTTGTTTTCTTATTCATGACCCGCAGGCTGGTGGCTTTTGCTCTTGTCTGCTGTCACTGATTGCTATCTTGAAAATGCAAGAAAGCTTGACAGCTGTGGTGAAGTACATGATAAAAAGGAGGGAGTTTTTCCATGGGAAACCGAGTCATGATAAATGAAGTATATTCCCAAACAAAATGGATTTATCTCTCAATTTACTTATACCACATTTCTTTTAAACAATAATGTGCAAAATCCTAATTCGTCAAGGAATGAATATGAGACAAATTTGAACTGCAAACGAAGTATTTTCTGAAGAACTACAACAGCTAGTCTGCTTGGAATGAGTGTATTTGCACTTTGTGGTTTGCATTGTGGTCATGTGGCATACGTCGTCACCATTCAGGGTTTCTCGCAAAGTTTTTTGATAATGAATTGTTCCTCATCGACTCTGAAATGAGGAGAGACAAGCAAGAGCAGACAGTAAATGACACTGACATTACCAATAACTACACAGAGGCTGCTTTTTCTTATGTTAAATTACAGTTTGTGTCACTACATCAAATAGTCAAGTTATTGGAATGCAACAGTCCACTTTATGCAATTAAATATATAATAATTAAATAATTATGGTGGACAAGAGTTTACTGAAGGGTATGGGGATTTAAATTGTTGATAAAAACTAAGCTAGCCATTGCAAAAACAGCCAATATTTTTCTTATGGGCCATGTTCCAGAAATCATATGTTGTATTTTTGCTTAATTTGTCCTCATTCTGCGGATTTACAGTTGTGATCTAGATATCTAGCACAGTGTATCATGATGAATGCAAAGCTTAAGATACAAAACTGCAAGATGTAATGAGAGAATGAAAGTGAACAAGTAAAGTCTTTACTTCCCGATGCGTTTTTATAGTGGGAAATAAAGATTTCCCACCACACATATACACTACCATTCAAAAGTTTAGGGTCACTGAAACAATTTCATGTTTTCCATTAAAATTCACACTTTTATTCATGTGCACAACATTAATGCACATCCATCCATCCATCCATCCATCCATCCATTCTCTATACACCGCTTTATCCTCTCTAGGGTCGCAGGGGTGCTGGAGCCTATCTCAGCTGACTCGGGCAAAGGCAGGGGACACCCTGGACAGGTCGCCAGTCTGTCGCAGGGCACATTAATGCACATGGGTTTTCTAATCATCAATTAGCTTTTCAACACCATTAGCAAACATAATGTAACATTAGAACACAGGAGTGATGGTTGCTGGAAATGTTCCTCTGTACCCCTATGTAGATATTTTATTAACATTCAGCCGTTTCCAGCTAGAATAGTCATTTACCACATTAACAATGTCTAGACTGGATTTCTGATTAATTTATGAAGCACTGTCACAAGAAGAACTAGTTAACCAGGCTTGCAGTATATGAACAGGACACTGAATGCCAAGAAAATTTCTCACATGATCACAGTCCAAACAGAGTGTGGGCCACGGGTAGCTAGAAATGTTTCATCTTCAGCTACTACGTTCGTCATGGTTGTTCTTGATCTTTTTTTTTCCACTTTGGTGACCTTCATACTGGTTGCTTTCTTAGTCATCACCATCACACAATACATCAGACCTCTGAACCAAGGGTGATGAAAACAGCAACAGATTTAATAGTCAATGTGCTAAAGATGACTTTAGCATTGGCTGACTGACACACTAACTTCCTAAAATACTTACCTCTGAACAGGCTCTGGTTTCAGAACCACAGTCTTGGTCACTTCTTTTTTGTGCGTAGTTGTAAGATGTTTGGGCTGACGTGCTCAGTGGAGAAAACTGGATTACATCAAATGGTCTTTATGAACCCCTGCAGCAACGGCATCTGCAAAGCGGCAAAGTGTTCACCAGGCAGTCCAGTGATGCCGTGAAGACAGTTTTATTTTTTGGCGACGGCCAAAATTGAGCAGGAAGGTATTTAACTGTTGTGCAGTATTACACATTGTTTAATGTAGCCCATAAATCTACCCACTGATGAGTAAGACCTTCCCAGTTTCTGACCACTGCATAGCTGCTTTGTCTTTGTTTTAAGTTGCTAGATAGTTACTGATCAGTAGATAATACCCGCTAGTTACTCTCAGCGTCATTAAATCAGAATGTTTTTGACCCATTTGCAAACTAATATAACAGTTGCCACTTATCAGTTTAGAAAATAAAGTCTTAACAGGCTCTAGTATTAGCTTTTCCCAAAATACGAACATCTTTGGATCTGTTTTGTCATATGAAAAAGCTAGTATGAAAATATTTATGATCAAATCTTAAAGTTTCTTGCTGAACCAACCATGTGTTACAGATGTCACATGCAAGCCAGCCTCTGTTCCACTAGCTCCTGTAACCTCAGGTAGCAACTTGGTAAACTTTACTTTAATTTGTTTTGGCTGAAAAAGCTGAAGCATGTTTTATGGGTTTGTTTTGCATACACTACATCCACGCCATACAGTCTGCCTTTGCTGCAATAATAACTTTATTGATGATTCTGCTGATGTTTCAGATACACGCAAGATTACATGTTCCGTATTTGTATCTATCATTAAGGCGAGCTCCAAGAACATCTTCTTTATGAGGCTGGAAGACATCAACCTTTGCACTGCAGTTAAACCTAGCCAAACAAAGGTGCCCACAATACAAAGTATTGGTCAGGTTGACTAAACAAGCCGGCGTTTTTGTTTGGGTCTTGCCATGGTGTCACGGATGCCAAGTTACTCATTTGTGATGTCTGCAGCTGGGTCTGTGTATTTTCTCAATGTAAATCCGAGATGGGGAAAGGTTCAAACATTCTTGTGATGAAAATAAACACGACTTTAATTGCTCGCAATTTGTTGTCCTCCGTTGCACTGTAGTAAGTCAAGTAAGCCTGGGGAGCTCCCTTCCTTTAGCTCATTCATAGGATCACACATTAACATCCACTCTCAGTATTCGTTTTCTCACACATCTCACCAGTGTCAAGTCCTGCTGTAGTTCTAAAAACGTCATTGGCAACTTGAAGGAAAAGCAAATATTTAACTGAAACTTAAAAATAATTTTCCACCTCGAGAAGAGGACCACACACACATGCACACAGACGCACTCGCATCAACAAGTATGCATGCGTGTTGAATCTCTCCTCTTTGGCCTCACACTCTCTGACAGACACACACACACACACAGCTCTGCTTTCCTTCGAAGCCACATCCTGAATGTCCTTCCTCAGGGGAGAAGATTTACACTGTGGTTGTCCTTCAGGTAAACCATAAGAGCTCTGCACTGAAGCCTCTACTCTCACAAACCCCTGATTTTTGACTTGGTTTACAGTAAAATGGATACCATGGAAAGAATGGAAAAGTGGAAGATTTGCATTTGGGTATGAAATCATATTAGTAGCTCTGCAGTAATTTCAAACTTGCATCCACGGTGCAGTGAATCATTCTTTTCAAATATCCAAAACATACTGTAATAAACACATAGGAAAAGAGAAGCAAGAAGAGTTACAGCTGCAGTCTAGCCTATATAGCAGTTCTTACATACTCTATATTCTCTGGCCAGACTCCACCAGGGATTTAGGAGGAGGGTGAAGAGGGCAGCCAAGGCCAAGCTACTGGAGGAAGCAGTGGAGGGTGTTAATCCAAGCGCTGCCCATGATCCAGGTTAACTATACTCACTTGGCCCCTATTACTGTGGCTTGAGTCAGCTGTGTAAGCGAAACCCATGAAGTGAAAAACTATGTTCCACAGCCTCCTTTGGTACCTATTTTCAAAAAATTTCAGCCAGTCTTGACACGCAATTTCTATTCTCTATCAGCCTTCTGCAATTCTGAATTTGACTGTGGCTGTATAATTTTAAACTTACAAGCATCTGGACAGTAGTTTTACTGCATTCCGAGTGGACCAGACGAGACGTTTGCCACAAAAGTGAAAGCATTTAGTTGTCATAGCTCGTAGGTCCTGTGGGCCGGTCACACAGAGAAAATATGATACGATCCTGTTTCGCAAGCAGCTACACAAGTTCAAGCAACTGGCCTTCACAAGGCGTAGCGAAGCAGAGTAAATAAGTGTTGACGCTTTGACCTGCGGTTTGCAGTGCGTCCGCAAATGTCTGCAGAGAGGGGTCAAGCAGAAATACAGCCAAAGCTTCATATTTTGAAACTTACCAGTCCAAATGAGGATAATCTATAATTTCTATGTGCGAGGCATCATAAAAATCAATGGAATTTTAAGAGTCTTGTCTTCGGAACCTGGTTTGTCTCTGTAACACCATCAGTGTTATTATACACGGACAGAAAAACTTCTCAAAAATAAGAGTTACATGACACATTCCATTGTAAATAGAAATGATGGGTGAGTAAAAAAAAAAAGCTGTATTTAGGGTTGGGGTACTGTGCATTTTTGCCATTCCAAACTTGTTATTATGTTCAATTCATGCTGACACTCATACAATTTTACCAATCATATCGTGACAGCCTCTTCTGATGATTGGCTGGCAACAAACACCACCCACCTATTGTAAGGGATACCAATCTACAATAAGTGATGCTTTTGCTTCCTACAGCCAGCAAAGTGTCAGCTTACACATCATCAGCATTCCTGAAGTCTTGCCCAGTGCAAAGGTCTATTTACACTGCCATAATAACACAATTGTTCAAATGGGCTGTATGAAATATGAAATGAAACGGGAGGGGAATGGAATCCAGTCTGATATGCTTGGTTTCAGAAGGGAAGGAATCGCCTGTCTGGCCTTGTTTACTGTGCGCAGGCAAAATAAATCAGAATGCTGACAAATGTACATTTCTTTCCAATCTATGAGCTTATAATGCCTTTGTGTGGTTTCTTGTCACGGGGCATTTTGTCAGATGCAATTACACACAGCAAACCTTCTCCTTAGAAATAAACAAATCACAATAGAGGTAGCAGTGCACTTACGGGTAAATTGTTGCCCTTTGGGCTGAATTTAATGTTGTTTACTTTGCTATGTAGTGAGTGTGTGTACAGTACGTAATGGTAATATGTCTGAGAATTGGTAATTTCCCTTTCCTTGGATGTAACACATGGCCTAACTAGCCAGCATATCTGTACTTCATACTCAATATTGGAGCAGATGATTGAATTCCCTGAAGAATAAGCACATCATTCCCTACAATATGTTTCAGATGTGATTACAAAATTGTGGATTTTTTTAATATAGCTCTTAATAATATGTGTCGAGATTAGACTTGCAAGTGGTCCGAAAACATAACTAGTTACTATGGACAAAGTAGCTACCAAGGTTTCCAGATGTTGTCTTTATATAAAGCTGGTTTCTAAGCAAATTGATCCAACAGTGCTAGGCTGAACAAGGCAGAGAAAAAAAAAGTTTTTGTTAGTAGCATTTCTTTCAAGCAGGAGATAAAATCAGTATATTGTCTGATGGAGAGGTATGCATGGCCTTCTTGGAGCAGAATGATTTATAGTTCAACAAAATTGTTGAATCCTGCCATGGCACACAGGTTTTACACCCACATTACTGTCAAATTACTCACTTAAACCTGTTCCATCACCTGTAGGTGAAAGCAATATTACGGTGTGTTGTTATGTGATGTAATGTCGGACAGTCAGAACAAGCACTGGTTTACATTTAAGTTCCATGTACTTCTTGCAATATTCTTCCTTTGTACTTCCCTGAAATACTTGTGTAACTGTCACTCTAAAGCCTTCTATTGCCTGCCATTACTCAACATCTCTCCATGTGGTTGAATGATTATGGATTGTTTTACAATAGCTAATGCGAAGCCAAGCAATATGTCACGTACTATACAAAACACCAGTATGTGCCAAGCAAAAACCATGTTATTGTCCATCTGTGGTCAGAGCGTCAGCTTCCCACGAAACAAGGCTCCAGGGGCCAAATGTTGCTGGATTTGTGGCTAGGGCCACACTGCAGTTTGGCCATCGACATGTGTCATAGATCCGCTTGGTCCCCTGATGGTGGAACAGTGTGTCCAGAGCTCGACTGAAAGGGAAAGCTTCCTGAGGTCAGAGGAGTATAATACACTGGCTCTCAAATAAAACTGGTTTGTTTTCCTTAAAAGAACGTTGAGGTTTTTGGGTTTCAGTCCGTCCCCCCCTCCACGCCACACCACCTCCACCCCTCTCCATTTGTTACAATGGAAGCATTATGATGTATGCATTTTGACCTTTATGATTTTAACACAAGGTGGTGATTGGCAGAAAACTTGTTTCATTGTGACTGGAGCTCTGGTTTGGCCTGCCTAAATGTCAACTGTGTATAAATAGTGTGAAAATAGTCCTATATTTGAAATGGTTTTTGACATTAGAATAATATGCTGAATAAACAAAAGCTTATGCATTAGATTTAATAGTATCATTTCACATGGATGGAAAGCTGATGAACGGCCACAGCAAAAGCACATTTATCCTTGCAGTCTTTTTCTCTACAAACTTATTTTTTATTTCCATTTTTTATGAGCGTCCACTGGAGGATGAGTCTTCATAAACAGTGTGGCCGGGAACAGAGAATTGAGTCATCTCATTTTATAAGGTCACACATGACAAGACAATGTTGTTTTAGTCTTGCAAGCTGTATTAAAGTCAGGGACTGGAAAAGAAAGACATTTTGGGGAGCTTAAGTGTGAATGTACTCTCTTAACCTGGAGATAGCCTGGATCCAAAAATAGTTAAATCTCGTTGGGTGTAATGGTCAGCAATGGTCAGTAATGGCCAGTGGTTTGGCGAGATCTGCTTCTCGTTACACAGCTCTTCCTGTCCACACACATGGTGTATAATAAAGACTTCCTCAACAGATTGGAAACCACTCCATTCTCAACAACAGTCTTGAGTTCCTCTTTCCCTTCTATCCCCCCTCTCATGTCATTCTTTCTTTTATTCTTGCACTCTTCCTTTCTTTCCCATTCTCTATCTCACTCTTTCCTTCTACACACTGACCTTCCCAGGCTGGCCTGTGTCTTTATATTTCAGGCTTTGAGGCTACATCTGAAACAAAAGCAAAATTATGGGTCTGGTTTGGCTTGAGGAGAGCGCAGTGACCCCGGCATGTGGTTTTCTTAGGCCAGACCAGAGAGAGGTGAGGTGGGGAGAAGAATTTGTGTGAATCTAGCTGTGTATTTGAAGAAAACCCTAACCACAGCTAATTTGAATGTGTCATTAGCAGGAGGGGGGTGATCTAAACTTGGGCTGGCCAGTGATGGAGTAAAATTCGCATCCTACTGAAGACACCGCTTGTTTTCCTTTTTTTTTTTTTTTTGTTAAGGGATTTTGGGGGAACATTGGGGCCGTAGTAAACACACTACTTATCACCTCATAAATCTACTTACCTCTTCATCACTTGTCCAATACATACAGTTATTGTTTCTTGAGGGTTCTATGACTTGTTGCTCTGGGTCAGCATCATAAAATGTGAAAGTAGTGGTACAATGCAAATCACCTCTACGATCAATGGATATATGTTTAAAAGAAAAATGCTTTTTAAACAGCGCCAACACCTTGACCACATGGATCCATACCCAACCGTGCATGGCATGTCTTCCCATTGTTGGTATAAGGAAAGAAGAAGGGTATATTTTGAGATGTTACGCAGATGGATCCCCCTAAAGCAAAACAATCAGTGAATAAAGCTCACAGTTTCTTCCTGTGTCTCCGAGAGTTTCCTACAGTGGGACTGCATCGTACTGTGTGGTCTTGAACCCTATTTAGACCTAGTGGGTGACCACTGTACAATTAGGTATGCCATGTTTCACAGCAGCAGCAGAAAGTGGAATTCCTGTCAATGGAGCAGACCTTCTCATGTTTACTGCACACATAGTCTTTCTACCAACCATGGCACTGCACCCGAGCTGGCTTATGGCTGATTGTATCATACAGTATAAAAAACACAATTATAAAACCCCATAAGACACTCTGTGTTTATGTAAGTGCAGATCCTCCAAAGGAAGGACTTACTACATGCAAGGATGAAAGTTGATGCCCCAGATGGCAATTTCAGAACTGACGGAGATATATGTTTCTTGGCTTGACTGTGTTTGACACAGCTAATTCAAAGACAACACAGGTTCATGTGAGAGGGAAAATCATCAGCTTGTATAGAAACAACGCACACGATCATGATCCTTCCTCGTCTGCCTAGATGTCAAGGGAAAAAAAGAGGCATTAAAGCCAGACCTCTTGTTGAAATGTACATAAGTTAACTTTTAAAAGAATTAGCTCAGTGTTTTGCCAAAAGAGAAAAAATGGACAAGCCAGAGAGGATTTCATCAAACTTTTGAGAAGACAGTGTCAGCATCATAGCGCAGCCTTGAAGTATTCTGGTTTGCACTTTTGTGGAGAAGTCAATTGCCAAGTATTCAGCATGTTTACAGATTTCAGTCAGTGACTGCTGATAGATGACAGCTGAGGACATCCCCGAAGAAAGACCAGACAGCTTTGGATTTTAGGGCGGGCGTGCAATTTGGGGGGAAATGGACAACAATGGAGAGAAATCACATTATGGTTTTAATCCCTTGAGCCAAATGGTGCCATGCTTCATTCATAATGCTGGAAAGGAGACTTAAAGCATCAAAGTATAGAGGGAAGTCTTACAGCCATGACGGTCTTGAGAAAAAACAGCAAAAAGCCACAGCTCTGAATGCATATGCTAAAATCATTAGAGACTAAGACCCCTTACCACTGCAAGCATGCACTAACGAGAGATCTCTCCATGCTGCTGCCTGTAGAGTGGTGTTGGTGGGAGGTTTGGTGACAGGCCCTTGTGTGAACTACCATTTCATCATCACCCTGCAGCCTGATAGCACATCCTTGAGATTAAGCTGCAGAAGCCACCATGGCCGCATAGCAAAGGCCAATCAAATGGTATGGCTTCTCAGAATCCGCAATGTGTTCAGACTGGGCCTTCTCACTCTTGTCTATGATTACCATGTACCACACACACAGTCCATTTCAAACCAAAGCTGGCATGCATATATTGTAGAAACCATTGGCTGACTGTCCATGAGCTCTTTTGCAAATAGAAATGGAGAATCCTAAATCTGCCACATTTGCTCAAGTGGTCAATCAAAGGGAACCTTGACAGACTGATGAGATCACAAGATGATATATTATAGCTGATTTCACTCTTGAAACACGCACTCCTTCATCAAATATCAGCAAATTTGCTCTCTCGAGTCTCAAGCACATTCCCAGCCTTTGGTCTCAACAAGGGGATGGCTTCCTGGCAGGTCCATCTGTTGGACCATTGTGATCAAAAGGGTGGTCACCGTCAGTACCGCCTTCTTCCCACACTTGGTGCCTAGGCTAGTGGGTATTGGCCAGAATGTGCTCTCGGCAAAGTGCTGTGTGTGGTCTTTGGAGCTCCCACGATAGCCCAATGTTGTCCAAAAGAAAGTCAACGCCAAATCCACAATGTACGTAAAAACGTAATAACATTTTTTCAAATTCGGGAAATCCGATTTTGAAGAATATACAAATGAACATCTACCCTCGTAGAATTTAATGTTTTTGGGTTGTTGTTTTTTTTTGTCAGTTGGCAAGTACATGTGTTAGAGTCACTTTCAAAGTATTGTTGTTTCAGTTCTATAAAAGACAGTCTTTATGCCACTTATGTGCAACAATAAGATAACATGAAAAACATTGAGTCATATTCAAATGTAAAGAAAAAAGAGATTACTTCCACACTTTTTTAAACATTATTGAAGAAATAACTGTAATGATAAGACAGAGCAGAGTATTACGATGACATTTTCTGGGCCACAGTACTTTGTTCCCATTGTCATGTCTCAAAGGAGACAGCAAAGGCTGCTTCTTGTGCGTTCCCCAGCACACAGCGGGTCTGCTCTTAATTGTGGTAGGCAGAACATCAGCAAGACTCATTCTATTCTTCATTTCATCCCACAGACACACCAGAAAACGACTACAGTAGTTTCTGCAAGCTACATTTTCCACGGGAAACAGCCACAAGCCCAAAAAAGCAAAGCACATGTCATCACCCAGGAATCCAAGAAATACCAGAAAGTCTGAGTTTTATTACAAAAATCATCTGTGAGCACAAACAAATGTGGAGCACAAACATGCCTATTAATTGAGAAGGCAGATGGTCCCATTGCGGGCGGGACGGCAATGAGCAGGGACTGTGGAAAACAAAGCATCCGCGGTGACCACGACCCTCCATTTCTGTCGCTCCAACTGGGAGACAGGGTCTGGGGTTGGAGCCCACAAGACTCAAACAGAAATCACCATTGTTGCCTCAGCGAGACACACAGACAGACCAATTCACAGGAACAAGTTGTATTGGGTTTCCGGGGGGGAATGTTGTTTATCCACTTCATCATCATTGTTGTGTTTGTCTTCTGCTGTTTCTTTGATAGCTCTGGGAATGACGCCACTTCTACCCTGACCTGAAATCTCAAATGTAAAGACCTGCATGTGGAACAGCTCTTTAAAAACATTAACACTGAAATACACAAGATGCTGGAAGTGATTTTTAGAGTGATTGTCATGTAAAGGCAAATTTCTTGGAAGTCACCATAATTTCAGGAATCCCACTTGGTGAAATGTGTAAGTCATTCGCAGAAAATGTATGAAAATGTTTTTTGTTGGCTGGGATTATACTGAAGTATTCCAAGGAACTAAATCCCCCCTAAAGATGTCTTTCCTCCCAGACATAGTAACTGGATCCTCTGTTTAATAGTTTGCTCTAGCAGGGGGACTGACTGAGTGGTTTCCATTCCGTTGGGCTGTAACCGATTGTCCCAGTGACCACAACAAAGGATGAAAAAGGAAGGAGGGTGAGGGGATAGGGACTAACACGAGGCTCAGTACTGACTGGAGAATCCTGAGATCAATGACTCAATGGCTTCCAGAGTCTCCTCCAGCTTAACTACATTTTAATACTAACCTTATCTGTATGCCTGCGTTCACTTTACCCTCTCCATACAACCACAACAAGTCAAGGCTGTGTGATACATGCATAGCATCATCATACACACAGGATACAGTGTCTAACAGCTAGTCTGGCTGTTCTAAATGGTACACTAATATGTCGGAATCAACAAAGCTTGATCTATTTAATTCGTCTGGACATGAGAGGAAACAGAAAAAGACATTGACACAGTACCAACAATGTAGGCCACATGCATATTAAGCAAACATTTTTCTGCTTGGGTCGTGCATTCATACCAGCGACCATGAGGAAACAGACAAATATTGCATAGAGTCATTGTAGTTTGATAGCATTACCTTCTTAGACTTGCTCCACAGGCATCCATACTGTAGTAGGTAACCATTAACCAAGCCTACTCTGTTTGACCTCCACCAATACAAGGGACATTTTGATGGATTTCCCCAACGCTGGCGAAGTCACCAAGACTGAAAACACCCTGTTGAAAAACAAAATGTGACATATTAATTATCATTGGCAATTGTGCGCTGCTTTTAGTCACACAGAAAAGCTCCATGCCAATGTACCAGACTCAAAAGGCCTTCCACTCATTAATATCACAGATGACCTTTGTCTCATTGCGTTTCCTGGAAGCCCTAAGAGCAAAAACGGAGCACTGAGCAGACACAGATACAGTGATGTTGAAAGGAGAGCAGGCAAACACATTTTCACTGTCACCAAATTAAAAATGTGCCTTTTGACGCCTTAAGTCCTGATGTCTCTGAACAATTGGATAATTAATTCCCTGAATCTCTGTTCTTAAAATATGAGTGCATACAGAGACAGTGGTTTAGGAACAATGACATACAGATGTGCACTGGAAGGTCGAGCTTTGCCGTTACAAACCCATAACTAGTATTTATATCAAAAAGACATTTTTTCTCGTTGAGCTCAAGCAAAAACATTTGTCGATTTTACGTTGTTTCACAGCAGCTAAGTCACTCTTCTCTTCTTTTGTCAGACGAGGATTTGTTCAGAATGACAGCATGCTCCGTTTTGTCACATTTAATTCTGTTTAACACTTCTGTGATATGATTGTGCCGGATCCAAGTTGTCTTCGATTTTGCATGTAAGGTGTTACGCATTTCATATCTGCAAATAGAAGCACAGTAGTTAAAACTTGATTCTTTAACACATTGTTGAGTGATTCTGTGATGAAAAACTGGGTGTGATTCTGACCACTGCGAGTGCGTCAGGCTCAAAGGGCAAGTGCAAAGTAAGTTCCCGATGATTGCATATATGACACCTCATATCAAAATACGTAATAGTTTCCCCTTAAGAAAAAGTCAAAGTTCGCTGTCAGACTTCTTATGTTTCCAGAATAAATCCCCTCTTCTGGTTTTTTTCCCTATCTGGTCACTGCTCCAACGGTGCGAAGTGTCCACTGAGGGGTGACAGTTGGGTGTATGTGCTCAGCCACAGACAAAACAACAGTCTGGCAGACACAGTAAACTCCCAGCTCATTTTCACGTACAATGAGAGCTCAAACATTTGAGGTCTGAAGGCCGCTTATGTCAGTTCGGCTTTGTGCAGACGGACTGTGACATCATGGTCACTGTCAGATTATATAGCTATAGTCCTCAAAGGCCAAGCCTCACAATTGGACTAGTGTTTCAAAGTGCGGACAGCTAATGACGTAGGTTTGATACCAAACTAGTACACTTTTCAAATCCTGCTTTTTGTGCTGTATTGGACGGGACAATCTGGGGAATACGAGCCTGTCACGGCATTAAATGGATGTTATTTTCTGAAAATACAAAGGCTTCTGATTTTAAGAAAATACACTGGAACTGTTGTTGGTTATTTAATCCTCGCAAATAGTGTGTCATAGTTTCCTCAATAAACAAAAGGCTTTTTATCCTTATGAAGAACACATTTGTTTTCAATGTTGCAACCGGCAATAAAAGTTGACCGAATATGTAATGAATTAATGCCACGTTAAAATCACCCATTTTGTCAAATCTAAAATAATGTCTTTACAGTCTAAGGTCCAGACTATTTTAGGTAGCCATCACACCGAGGTTATATGTGGTTGAATTTGTTTCCCCTCCTTGTCTATGATATGCATCCACTTAAGCGCTGTGGACGTCACAGTGTGTTCTGAGCTGCTTGTAACAACAGAGAGGCTACACACTGAATTTTCATGAGTACAGCCTCGGTCTATATTCCCTAATGTGATTGATCCACTGTGTTCTCTGGCAACAGTTGGAGTTCAGTAGTGGTTGTAAATGGTTCCGTTTAAAATCTGTAAGTTATGGAGGGGCACACTTGTTTTTCTTTGGGTCAAGGTGGAGCCTCCGTATAATTGTTGGACTGTCTATCACAGTAAACCTCAAAAGACTTAATTGATTTAAGGGGAGTCCCGTATCGCGCAGACTATGCTGAATGTGTAATGAAATATGTGGAGCCAATCATTTATGATCCTATTTTGGGTGAAAGTCCCAGCACAGTCTTTTCCGTAGCGTTCACATTAAGCTCCCACAGTGTTTTTGTGCAATCCAACACTTTGTTAATGTAGGCTAAGTCAGAATCATAATGGTGTTCTAGGTCCCTGTGGAAGGTATTATAAAATGATGGGCATAAATTTCAGGAAGGTCAGATTTTATTACAAAGTTTGTTCTACTGGATTGAAGGCTGTATTAATGATGGTTTTTTTGTTTATTTTTCTTGCAGTGGGGTAAAAAACACTGGTCTTTGTTTTGGCTATTTCTGCCATTGTAATGTGAGGTGATGATAGTAGCTCAGGGATCATTGTTAAAACGCTCCGGCTGTGCACTGTTGTGTTGTATGTGTCTGCCATCTATTGGACTTACAAGAAACACCACTTGGCAAATCCATGTGAAATGCTTTTTAAACAGGCTTATCAGCTGAGGTAGGTAATCGTAATTTGTTATCAGATTACTCAGATTTATAGCATCACAGATAAGACATGACATAGGTTTTGCAATAAATGGACATCATGATAAAACATATAATTTTTCTCACATTTGGAATATATAAATCATCCCATTAGCTTTGTAAACATTAAATGTTTTATAAAGATGGAAATCGGAGGGAGAGGGGAGAAAAATCATAGTAAGCTGGTAGTGCCCATCTAAAAGAAACATTTTTGTGTTTATGGCAATGAGGAACAGTGGTTTGTAAAATAGAGGAAAAAAATAAATACCCCCAAATGTATTAAAAGAACTCACTTATATCCTATAACATGTGTTGCGGTGGGAACCGGGGTAGGACGCCAGGAAAAAAGAGGGAGTGGGTGAGTGCAGGAGTGGGCCGAGCACGTGCCTCCTGAGGTCCTCTGGTCTCTGTCTGGGATCAGCCCGCCTCACCAGCCCCTGGGCCAGACTCCCATCAGCCCCATCCCCTGTCTGATCTGGGCCAGACACCACCATGACCACTTGTATTGAGAGGCCTGACCACCATTGTGCCACAGTAGAGTACACAAACAAACAGTGCAGACACACACCGGTCTGCTCCCCCTGCCATTACGTCGACTCATCAAGCCCACTCGATTTAGTCATACCATAAGCTTCCAGTGCAAGCAGTTCCCTCTTGGCTTTGGATGGAGAATCTGGCACAAGATATTTGCTCATTTGTCCCCACACATGTATGTGGTTTGGTAACGCTGCTAGGGACTGCTGCCCCAGTCTTTCTTACTGTGGAGCTGCAGAGCCAGCCAGGCCTTTCCTGGGTAATATCCTCCCACACAGTCTGACTGTATGGCTTTCTGTTGTTCATATTCAGCTGTTTACGTCCTTACAGTGTGTTTTCTCGGGATTTTGGTATGCGGTATAGACGAGCCAAATATGTGGGCAATGCTTCATCTTGCAAACTACTCATGGTCACTTTCAAGTGTTTCTGCAACCATGACTGAAATGGACACTGTCTATCATCTGACACACTGGCAACACTGGATTTGTGTTATTCTAGACAAAGTGCTGATTTTTTGATTCCTTTAACTTGCAGGAAGAGAAGTTATTTTAGTTCTGCTTCGTGTATGCAGCCTTTTTGGGCAACTGCACCTTTATTTTTGTTACCTAAAGCTAAAAAATAGACAATTTCCTTTCTTCTGATTG
This sequence comes from Acanthochromis polyacanthus, assembly GCF_021347895.1. Lineage (NCBI taxonomy): Eukaryota > Metazoa > Chordata > Actinopteri > Pomacentridae > Acanthochromis > Acanthochromis polyacanthus. The sequence continues at coordinate 16,948,910 of NC_067120.1, read as the reverse complement.
GAATCTGATACATAGTAAATGTCAATGCAAATGTTTACATCTTTGTGGATAGGGAAAAATGAATATCTAGCTATTCCTACCTCTGCTCCAAACCAAGCAATTCAGACATTTTTTTTTCATTATATATGTTAGGTAACTCACTCTTATATCATCATAAAGTTGGAAAATTGCATAAGCAAACATGTATCAAACATTGGCTGAAAGTATGGTTTTAGGGTTTGTGGAGTGCACACACACACACACACAAACACACAGACACACTGCATTTCTTCGCTCTTTTCATGTAGACCACAAGGGTGACCTGCTGGCCTCTATTTCCTCTGAAGAGGATATCCCCCTTCAGTAGAGCCTTAAAATCCATCACAGCAGACGACTCGGGATCCTGATGTATGCGCCCCCTCCTCTATTGTCTTTGAAGCGTTGGGAGGCTTTGGCTGGGCCTGACCACAGTGATGATTGCAGTCTGATAGTTAGGCCGCTACTAAGATGTTCCCAGCTCACTCTCTGTCTGATTTCCCCCCATGCTTGATGGAGAGAGAAGTTCTGGTTCACCGATAAATGTAATTAGGAATGCAACCCATAGTCTTTCATTTCTGCTGCCACCTTGTTTCCCTCGGTAGTTACTCCACCAAAGAGGATTTTCTGAAAATCCTACCTCCCCCCAACATCCAAACTGGCAAAACAGACCGTGCACACGCAGAATATCTTGAGTAGAAGCTCTTGTACATTTAACTCATCTGAGGGCATTCGGAGGACAAGCCGTTAATATATGTCTTAACCACCCCTTGACAGATTTGCATTGGGTGCAAGAATAAACAGAATGGTCTAAATGTCACCTTGGAAACTGGCGTTCCACAGACCACTGTGAACAAAGGTAAGCTAGCTCAGATAGTTCTATTCAAATATCTCTGTTTGTTCACTAATATTGAAAGGTCTGACTTATCAAAATCTAGTCGTTTGTTACGACTTTATTCAGGATGTTGCATCAGACATTGTGTTTTCATGGTACACCAGGTAAAAAGATACAGAATCATGTTTTTGATTTTAAAAAAAAATATATACTTGGCGCATCCACAAATTGAAGGTCAGTCTTTGGGTTAGTGTACTGTTGTTTGTTAACTATTCAATACACTCAGGAGATGCAGTAAACTGAGACTGAGACGCATATGAATTATCATTAATTGGCATATATGCTTGTAAGTGTAGCATCACGTGACTGTAGATTGTTTCGTCCCTATCATATAGAGGCGCACTGGCATTAAGGAACATACGCTGACATTCATGTAATACCCAAAATTCTCAACAAATTTGCAGTCTTATTTAGCTACTCAGGAATTTGTGCGCTTTATGAAAAAGTCCATATATAGTAAATGAATACAGTATATACCTAAACAGCATGTCTACATATATCAGCCCTTTTAAAAAGATTTTAATGCCCACTTGGAACATTACATGAAATCAGGGACAGATACTAAGCACATGTAAGTATAGCAATAATACTGAAAGAGCCTATTCAGTCAGATGAAGGTTAAACCATTTCAAGTGCATATTTAATCAACATGCCTCCCTCAACAGGCAAGGATAAGGAGAAATAACGTGGCTGAACAGGAACTTGAATCATAGTGTGAGACGAACCTGGGAAAAACTGTGGTGAGAAATAGAATCCGTCTCAATAAAATGAGGATTTCACATAACTGCGGTTTTCTTTACAGATGCACCAGCTGTCCTGTCTCTCCACCTGCACAACAGTCAGCCCCCAGACACAGCAGCATTCCTTTTTCTGCTGGAAACCAATGACAGTAAACTCGAAACTGAAGCTGAAAGGGTAAATTAAGACAGTTAAATGGTTTTTTTTTTTTTAAATATTGCTGAAAAGAAGGCTGCACAGTTGGTGGTTCTCACTTTCGCCCTGCAGGTAGAAGATCCCTGATTTGCTTCCCGGCCTTCCCGGGATCTTTCTGCATGGAGTTTGCACGTTCTCCCTGTGCATGCTGGATTTTCTCTGGGTTCTCCAGCTTCCTCCCACACTCCAAAAGCATGCTAAGGTTAATTGGTAACTCTGAATTATCCCCAGTTGTAAATGCGAGTGTGATTGCGACCCTAATGTGGGTTAAATGGTGTATAGATAATGGATGCATGTATGAAAAGAAATACAAAAAACTAATACTGTAACTAAAATAGTGTTTATTCTATAGAAAAAAAACCGCATCCAATGCACACAGTAAGACAGGAAAAGTGGGTGTTACAAAATCAAAGGCTTATACTGTATGCCATGAAAAGAATATTACTGAATGTAATCATCATATCCTTTAATAACCTCTCAAAATGCATGCACATTCAATTTAAAAAAAAGGTCTTGATGATTTTTAATAGCATAAAGTTTCTCCATATTTGTGCACTTTTGGCTGAGCTTGTCATCAAAACAAAGTGTAACGCTCTCATCGGAAGCAGCCTGGAGCCTTTCATCTCAGCAATGGTTACAATGTTGTCAAAACCTTACAATAAATCCTCAACAATGATTTATGCATTGATATAACAAAACCAATGTGTACAGTGTTGGCAGTGAATGTCTTAATATGTGTGGTAAAATGTGGCGTTCACTTCTCAGAACCAAAACTCTGACACAAACACATGAACGTTGACGATGTTCTGGCCAGAGTCGCCCTGAGTTGTCAGGTTGCGCATGGACAGTTTGAGTATTGTCGTCACTGGACCGATCAGAGGCTTCACCTGGCGAACAACACCTGAAGGAGACAAAATGAATGGTAATAGCGGTGACAACAAGCAGCATAAATAGATGTATAAATGCATGCACTGCTAGACAAAATAACTTTCCGTTTTGTATCATGACATTTCTCGTATTTATAACATCAGTTCTTGGATTTGTCTGCAGTTTTGGACTAATGGTCTGTTATTTTTCAGCTATTTGGTCACCTAATTGAAGCAAAAAAAAAAAAAAAAGCCGTCAAACAGAGGTAGCAAAATGACAACACAAGTGAAAGGTTGGGAGGGAAATTTTTCTGCTATATAATTTTTTTTCTATTTTGTCAGCAGCATAATGGTTGGTTAACAAAAATAGCAGCAATTAGTGGGTATTAAAGCTTATTAAAGCCATTAGCGATAATTCTGCCTTTGTGAATGCCGATTCGATTTTCAGAGTTTTTATTTCAGTGTCACTTTTTGGTTTTAATTGGCAACCAAAATATTGGATGTTTTTTCACTTATCTTTAGTGGTGTCTAGCGAAGCAGATACTTTTGGTTTTTAGTGCTGAGAGTGAGAAATTCTGCTGCCACCTCGATACAATTGAGGACAGCGGAATTCAGTTTGCGGTGTTCAGTGCAAAAATTACATTTGTCTTTTAACAATAAAGCAAAAGACTGTGTGCTAGTCGCAGGCTGTCGAAACCAGACATTCCTCCGCCTTTCATTGATACGTCTGGCAATTCTGTCAATTTTACACATATACATCCTTCAGTTTTACACAATACAGCTGTCAATATACTGTGTTGCACAACAGCTTATGCTTTGCATTTATGACATGTCTTTTTATGTTTAGAGTGTAATTTCTTTTGACTACACTGATCGAGTGAATAGCATACAGTGGATAAGCGCAACCAGAGTCGTTGCATATGTGATATCGTGATGTGGATTATCTACAGACATCGCTGTCAGCAATCCTATTAGAGATATTCATTCAGCAGAAAATACTTCCAATGTACACTGAAGTGTCTTAGGACAATGATTGTGGTGATTTTGACCTCATAGGAAGAACTGCATGAGTTTTTTTTTCCAGATAATCTGGTGTTCTCCCACAGTCTAACGACATGAATGGATTAATTGGTGATTCTCAACCCACCTCTATCCCTGGGACAGACTCTAGCCACACACCCCTTTGCCACCCTATAAAAGACAAGTGGGTGCAGCTAATAGTATGGTATAACATTCCCTATGAGACCTGGTCTAAAAACACCAGTTCTGGACTGACCACAAAGGCTCCTTTTTGAGGTGTATCGCCGTATCAACTGGAACATTTAAATGAGCGCTCAAATATATTGTGGCGTTAATGAGCTAAAAGACTGTCCATGATAAACTTCATAAAACAAGAGACACGGTAATGTCATGGTAAAACAGATGGAAGAATAAACACACTGCAACAGAGCATTACTGAATTCCCGAGGAATTCACTGGGTGCTCCTTTTAAGTGAACATGCGATTAGAGGGGGAGAAAAAATGCCAGTGTTTATACAGGCTGTCAGCGGACCTTTCTCTGCTGACGGCTGGTGACATTTCAGCTCTGGCCTGCTTGAACAGCTATCACCAGAGCGCAGTCAGGCGGCACAATCACTACACTGTCCTCCTGTCACACCTCCAACCACCTAATTTCGTTTCCTTGTGTTTCTCTTCTTCCTAACCGAGTCAGTAAAGTGTTTGAGCTTTAAGCCGGACGACTCAAGAGTTTAACTCAGCGAGGATCAAAATGATGACAGATCACTGCCTCCATCAGTCTGAATTATGAGCCTTCTTCCTGTGGTACTTGTAGCAAAGCAGTAAAACTCATTTGGTTGTCATTCACTACAGGGCAAATGATGATCCATTATGCGCCATCCGCTGACTCCTTTGGGACACTGGCATTGTATGATGGCAGATCCCCCCACCCACTCATTCTCCTTTTTTTCCCCTTCCCCTCTCCTCCCTTCCTGAGGGGGCCTGGTGTTTGTGGCACCATCACTGTGGCCCACAAGGGTAAATGAGACCCATGTGTTTGATGGAGGGGAGCAGTCTCAGTCACGCGATACAGCCATGGAGGCATTCCTCCAGGAATCCATCTTTAACTCTGGGAGGGGGAAGCTATGGGACTTGAACTGCTGTCTGTCTTTCTCTCTGTCACTTTATTCTGCTCACTCTTCCGTCTGTGAGTCGGATCTGTGGGCACACAACGGATTCCAGAAGATTCTGGCGATAAGCACTTAGAGTAGTGTGGAATGAGGCCCACTTCTACCAGGGTTGCCCCCTTGTTTTGGTGTTTTGGGACTCTGTTGCGTAGTGACACTAGACAGAGGGGCGCGGGTCTGAGATTTTATTGTTTCCAAACCATCAGCGCCGTCAGAAAGAGCTAACCTTTGCTTAAACCTAACAACAGCTGCAATATTAAGGAAGTAACTGACATGGAAAAAGACATTGAATTTGGAGTCTGAAAATTATTTTCAGACATAATGCAGATGGTACGCAACTGTGAGTCGACCAATGCAAACTTAAAGTGAGTTCTAAGGTTCATTGTTTGTCCATGTACTTAAATCAAACAGTCAGTTCAAAAGCTTCTGTGTTGGGGTTAGCAAGCACACAATGGAGATGAGTAAGATAGAATTATGAACACAACACGGACCACTGCAAAGACAGATGGGTTTAACTCCACACTGGGGCTTTTTTAAACTTGTAGTATTCAGTAAGCATGGCTTATATCTAATGAGGGCTAAACAGTTTATAATCAGGGTAAACTGAGTCTAAATTATCTTCTAAACTCCTGAAGAGTGCTTCTATGAAAAGAAGCTGAGCAATCTTAACGCCTAAAGAAATAACAAAATCTCAGACACATCACATCTAAACTGAATTTTACTGAGGGTATCTAAACAGGGCAATATGTGGAATGTGTCTGAGGCTTATTCTTGTATCGTAAATTTGTTTATGGTCTAATTAGTACATTCAGAGGGCACAAGCATGCTCTTAAGCACGGAAGTTCTCTTATAGTGCCCAAAAGCTCCTCCAAATCCTCAAATTTCTTCCGAGCTTGCTGTTGATCACTTGAAACTTAACACATAATACAGAGCAGTTATCCTCACCTCAAGGCTAGTGGGTGTGATAACAGACCAATGAGTACATCTTAACCTCTAATATGCCTAACAATTACTGTAACCCTTAGAGCATCAGTAGAAGGCAACTGAGGAGGTCTCAAGACTGAGTGCAAAAATTGTCAGGTACCTATAATAGAGTCTTGAGATCTCTTCCCTGAAAGTTGCACCACTGTTGCCATTATTCTCATCTTAAGTCATCAATGACCTGCAAATTCACAATTTCAGCAACTGAAGAACATGGTAATTTCAGTTGCCTTCTACTGAAGCTCTTAAAATTATTATGACCTGGATAGCTTAGAATCTACACGGACACAATTACTGTCGTATTTTGTGGCATAAGCAAGAAACACCTCGTTTGTCGAAACCATTTATATTCAACTTTGAGCCTCTCTTTACCTTATTTATTTACACAGCCTTGACAACAAGAAAAGGGTTATTATGTTGTTACACTGTGGGTTCATGTGCCCAATTCTGTACGGAGGAGCTTGATACTAAAGTCGTTTTACATGACCTCTTGGAAGCCTCTGTGAAATCCTAACATGATGACTCCGTGTTTCCGTAAGCTTGCCATCAAAAGCACAGCGGTATCCTCGATGAGGGGAAAGCATCAGCTAACAGCTGGGCCTCAACGTACTCACAGTGAACCTGAGGTGAAACCACAACCGCATACTCATCTTTAACATTTCATCCAGGCTTTAAGGCAGGAAGCCAATGGCCACATGACAGGTTGAATTTGATTGGCTACCATACCACCTGAGATTCATAAAAATAAACATGGGGAGGTTTTGAAAACCCTACAGCTGACAATTTGCCCTGCGACTGGGCTGCAAGGTCATGTCATCTGAGGCCTGGCGAACTCAAGCAGGAGTTCCAGTTGTAGCACTGGAGCGATTTGCGGTGTCTTTCCAATTCACTGAGGTATCTGCCGCAGGGTGCAAAGGTGACCCCACGGGCTTCAACAGCCACCATCAAACAAACAGCTGTGCAATCTGTCCATTCTCCAAAACATTCCACCACACCATAAAGTAGCCCCTTAAGTAGAAAATAGCCTTAAATAAATTCATGCTAGTAGCAGAGACACTGCCACAAAACAAAGTGAAGCAAATGCCAGGAGGCATTTGTCATCCTTCATGGCCACGAGGTCTGCAATATTGAAGGGTTACATGTAAACAGTACAATTTCGGGGTTTTCTGGTTTCTACAACTCAGCGAGGAAGTGTATGACAAAATCCAAAATGAACGGGTTTAACACCAGAGACAAATGAAAAGTATGCATTGGCCTCACCACAGTATTGTATAATGACATGCTGGTTGTGGTGCTATGCATGCTCACAGCAGTGAAACCATTGGAAAGCATCCAGGTGGTGTACAAAGTTCCAGTATACAAAAAGGGTACTGGAGGGCATTCCGCAGCATCGTTACAGCTTCAACTCTGAGATGTTCTTTCACTGATGCACATGGACTGAAGTGCATCTTTTACTGATGCACTAGTGAGTACTGTTGGCATGAATGTAAACAGAACAAAGAGTGGTTTATTATTCAATAACTCCTTATTTAACTGCCTGAAAGGTCTTCTCCAAAAAGCCCATAAAAACTAGAAGGTATGCCAGAGAAATTGCTAACTAGCTCCCTTGTTACCCAATTAGTAAAACAACCGATTTCAGTTTTGATAACCCATCAGTGTGGCTGAAATATAATCCTTTCTAACTGCCTGGCATAGCAACATAACCGTCTGTATGAAGACGGAGTGTACAGGCCCCTCAGGGATTGGCTCTTGTGTTTACAACCTTGTCACTGGTACGTGGATGGCCAGTCCGGTCAGGCTGTCCAAACACAGCTCTGACCACTCCAAAGAGGGGGTGGGATTCATGCACACCCCTGCTCTGAAAGGCCAGCGTATGTGGCCTGATATTTTAGGGTCAATTAGCAGTGAGTCATCGTTACTGATCTCTCAAATGGCCCGTGGGTCATTGTTGGACAGTGACACTCACTGGGCAGTGACATCACTGAAAAGGAGCCTTAGGGAATTGGTTGGTTCTTTTCTTGGACTTTCTGTTTTAGTAGTTGTGGGCCTGAGCAGCTGAGATGACATAACATGCACCATTATCTTTACCACAACCTTTGCACTATATTACAAGTGACCTTTCAAAGCTAAGAGCCATAACTAAGAGGCATAAAATAGACTTGAATGTAGACTACTTGGAAAGGCTTTGGGAGGAAAAATAGCTTTGTTTGCATTTTAAATCAGAATTCTATATTATACTCTACTTCTGCTTTATAAATGGAGTAAATCATGGCGTAAATACAACATGTGGATGACCTTTTAAGATACTTTGCTATCTTTTTTAGCGTGTCACTTCATGAACATGGAAAGAAACAGCATTCATTTTGTAAAGTGAATGATTAACTAAACAAAGTTAGATTTTCTCAAAAACACTTGCCTGAAAGCACAAGTATAAATAAAATAGATCAACCAAACCACAGGCGATAAGCGCATCAAGATGAATTATTAAGACAGTTTTATTGCAAGTAATATGTACTCTGTGTGTTCACACCAGTGTCTTACTGTCTTGTGTACGTGGTATATCTCTGTGAGCACGACATGTCTGCACCGCTATCTCTTCATCAGTACATTTGTGGCGGACCACCCCAGGGGGAGCGTTGTGTGTGACTGTGGTGCTGTTGGGTGGAGAAGACCCTGTTTTGATTAGCTGCACTAATCTCCAGACAGGGATTCCTCGAGGGCTTGGCGCACTCTGGTGGGCCCGCCGCTGCCATGCCATGATTCATCCAGATGACAGCTATTCATAGTAGAGGAGCTAGTTGTCTGCTTATCTCCACGGCTGTCCTCAGCTCCTCACCAGCGCAGCCGCAAGCCAGAGCCACAAGCTCCACTGGCTCAGAAGTAGTCATGTCTCACACAGTAGGCTCACATTCCACCAGCCACTGTGGATGGCTGCACTGACGGCCATGGCTACCTGCATACAGACAAACTGTCCACTTCCTCTTCTTTTATTCATCTGCCTCACTCGCTGCCAGCGCTGTGCCAGTGGCAGTGCAAAAGATATTTGTTCTCTGGGCTGCACAATAAACCGCAAAGGCATATTTCCACCTGTATTCGAAAAATGAATGGCATTTAGCTGTGGAGTCTGAGGCTTGCAGCTTCTCTAACGGACGGCTAAGATTCATGAAGAGAAGACACTATATTATCTGTTGCTGTCTGGTAAGATAAGCCTAAACCCTACATAATAAAATCTGTTTTTCCAACTAAAAAAACAGACAGCAGTGATGAATGGGACAGTAAAATCCTTCCATGACAAATAATTACTCACGAAGAGGAGTCATTTGGACACATCCAAGAGATGACTAAACGTGCGCTGTTCAGTTCAAAAGTTGTCTACTGATTTTACTGAGCACTGGATTTACACACAGACTGGTCAGAGAGCTGGCAGAGGAAGGAAAATCACAAGTGACATAACTGTAAGAACAGTGTCTGGATGTATAGTTACTGGTGTTCATATTGCTTTTAATAACACTGCATGGGAAGAAATGTTACGTCTTTTCTTCCCATGAAAAGTCTGGCGACAACTACTTAGTACTGACTAAAGCAAAGCTATAAAAATGCACTGACCTTGATATATGAAGATGAAAACAGCAGGACAAGCCGATGATGTATTTCACTGAGAGATAGTCAAACAAGGGAGCAACCAGCATTTTCTCAGACGCTCAGACTCAGCCCATGTTTCCAGCAGAGACCACAGAGGCGATGTTTTCGAAGGGAGGACGCATCTGTCCACCTGCTGACTGCCAGCATCAATCATCCCACTATCAACCCTATTCAAACAACCTGTCCCTAATCAAAAGTGGGTGGCTGCTTTAGCGTGAGTAATGCATTCCACCACTGTTTGTGTTTCCAAATATATGTACGATGTGTAACAAATGCTGCCTTTGTTGGCGAAGATGATAAATATCTCGCCGGTGGATCTGATGTGTGTCTACCTGAAGGGATTTTGTGTGGTCGCCGCCGTGCTACTGTGGTCGTCATGGGAATCCGTAAGTGTGCGATCAGTTCTGATCATGCTTTCCAAGTGCTGAGGGATGGTTGTGTTTGCACAGATGCATAAGGCTGTCAGGGTTGTCATCCAGATGTGACAGCGCTGGTAAAGCCAGTGATGGATGACCGGGAACTAGGAAAGAGCGGTGTGGCTCTTAAACTGTGGTGCACTGTCAGCCAGTACTGTGTGTGTGTGTGTGTGTGTGTGTGTGTGTGTGTGTGTGTGTGTACATATGTCTACGTATACGCTGCATTCTTCTTTGTGCGCAGCTGACTGGTTTTAAAATAGAGAGTAAGTGAGTGGAACGGAAAAGAGCGTCAGCCAGTCAGACCTTTTAAGAATCACTTTTTCAAGTTAGCAACAGAATCTGAGGATCGCTAATTGCCTCTTTTGTCCCTTTCAATAACACTAAAAGTGGCCAAAAAAAATGACCTAAGTTAGCTTGAGTTCACACACTTGTTCATTTGTGGAGCCTCAATGTCTGCTACTCTTCACATCCCACCAAGCTGTAATACCACTACTGGAGACACTGGAGATACTGGAAACTAAGCTTCCTGAAGTGACACGTCAGCGAGCCTCATACAATGGTTACGCAACAGCAGCATCTGCGGGCCAAAGCACCAGCAGCACAACCCACTAAATAAAACCAAGAGGGCCTTCATCGCACCGTGGATGCCACACTTCGCAGCGAGCAGTCAGTGACCAAAGGCTCCAGTGCAAAGGGCCTCAATTTGGATATGTGATGGGCAACTGGTGATAACATGCAAGAGCTGCATCCAATAAGCATCCAACGGGTTTGGGAGAGAAACGGCTCCTCACAAACAGGCCTTTCATGTGGTCGTCAGTTTAAGTGCTCTAATGCTCGGCGAGACACTGAGGCCTAGCGTGGGGAAATGGAACAATACATTTAACCACATGAAGCACAGCGCCCAGGATTACTTCTGCACATATTTTCTCTCTCTCTCTCTTTCATTGAATTACAGTCTCTCACTTTGTCTTTCTCTCTCTGCAATTTTATTCTCTTTCTTCCCCTCGCACACACATATTTGCCCCTGCAAATGAGCACTGCCATAAACAGGGAATTTCGGCTAAATCCTCTTTATACACAGGCATACAGACGCACACACAGCAGATGATATATTACAAAATAAGGCTTATCACTCATGCAGAATTACCCCATTGTGCATTCCAACAAAAACATGCCATTAGAAGACAGTACAATATAATTAGAAGCACTTTTACGGTGATTTATGCGAATTATTGTGGGTGATCAACATTTTTCTCCCATGTCTCTATGCGAATCTGGGTGTGTTTGATAAGCACACATCTGTTTCTGCAAGTGTACAAGAGAGGAACACTTGCGTGCGCCCACAATCCAGCCTTAACCAGTGACAGCCACACACTCTCCTCCCTCGCTCCCTTTTCATTTTGTAAAGACAGATGTGCACACTGACAGGCCATCCCTTCATCCATCACAAGGAGAAGGAGAAGAAGCTGTCCCTCCACTACCACCCTGCCTGCATCTCAGCATACAACCAAAACAAAAACACCTAGGCAGGCCCAACAATGTGTCATCGTTTGGTCTGAGTACACCCTCATCTTCCTGGGGCCAAGGTTCTGTTCAGCTCTCCTACAGGCACGCAACAGCCTTGGGTCACCACCAGACTGAAGGATGGGAATGGCTGCTACCCAAACATGTGTTGTTATTACACACCACTGGAGATGGTATCTGCTGCGCCTGCTTGAAGCAGCGCTCGGCTCTGTTTGCACGGTGGCAGTCGCTGAACAGGTAGTTATGATGGACCGCCTGTCAGCTGCAATCACTCATGCATACGTGCATATGAATACACAAGTGGAGATTTATACGCTTTATTCCTGTACATTCAAGACGCCATAACTTATTGTGGAAAGTAATGATCTTTGGGATAAGCACAGCCGCGGATAAGTGAATTAAATGGTACTTTGTTTAACCACAAGACTGCGAAAATTGATGCCAAATATTTGGTAAGACAGAAACAGGCCTTCGTCTGTCTCACAGAGCCACACAGAGGACAGCTCTCCAAAGACACAGACGCACCAGAGCCCCCATGAAGACGATGACAGCTACATGATGCCACCACGCTGCAAAGACCATAACAGGCTGTGTCAGATGTACTTATGTCAATGAGTCCAGACATCCCATGTGGAATATTTTTGTGCTTTTTGTCCCCATTCAATGCGCACATGTGATTTTAATTTGTAATAAAATAAATATCTATATTTCAAAATGAGAAATGAGGTCAGAAAAACCACCTCCTTTGTCAAAAGGAAAATACAATTTCCAGTCACAGATGCCGTAGGGTGGTACATGTTGCATGTTAAAGCTGCTATTGTCAAAATGAACCAGATTGGTTTATCCCGGACTTCACAACGGGTAAAATCCTCGTACTCACCCACATACAGTCCATGCTCTATTCGCTTGATGATGTCGAAGGCATTTTCCACGTTGCCCTCCAGGATGTCAAACTTGACGTCGTAACTGCCTAAGGGGTAGGTCCCGTAAGCCGGCACCGTTGTTCTCAGGAAAACAATCTCTGTTGGAAGATAACAATTAGACACAAAAAAGTTTTCGGAGCCTAAACCTTCATAATAACAGTGGGATTGCTCTGTGCCAACTCTTGCTGTTCTTGTTTGTTTTTTTTTTCTTTTCCAAAAGAAAGACAACAAAATGGGAGACGGAAGGGTCTGTATTTGTTGTACACTGAGAGGGTCACAGAAGGGTTGAGACTTTTCAGTGCTGTTGTTCAGCTAAAGGGCCTTGAGTCCTTTACACCCCAACTCGGAGCTGATGAGAAATGACAAGAGCTTAACTCCCCGTGACGTTGAGCATGAGTGTGTCTGAAACCTGCACTGCATGCCAGCCAATAGATGCTTGTCAGCTGTCACTGCCTGTAAATGATTACCGTGGTTACTTATCCTCAACTAGCATGGCACTTACTCTCCGGTGAGGGCCGGCCAAGCCAGGACTGCATGGAGAGAGCATCATGGAATAGCTAATCTGGGCTTCAGAGGTAGTCGTATGGATTCTGACAACAGCAGTGAAATGCAGTTGATGGGAAGTCAAAGATACAGGGAGATAAAATTTATCAAAAGAAAGCAAAAGCAGAGCGCCACGATGACACTAAAAACCATGTTGTACTGTCTTAAAATTTATCGTTTCCAGGGATTTTAACGGAGTATTTTGTCACAGAATAAAGCCTCCAATATGGCCTTTGTGGCTTTGTGAAAACATATGCACACAAGAAATTTAAGAGGCACTTAAATGAGCAAAAATTTTAGAAGATTGATGACCGAGGCGGTGTTCCAGTCACACAGTCTGATATTTTGGGAAATATTTGCTTTCTTGCTGATAGTTGGAAGAGAATGTAGTTACCACTTACATCTTTTCATTTTTCTCTCTGTGGAAATTTCTTTCGATGAAACATGAATGAGAATTTAGTCGCTTTTTATTCCGCTTTTGCTCACCTATCTGGATTGCAAAATATTCTGTATGACCATTCAAAGAAAAAATGGACTTGTACCTACCTTCTGGCCTTGTGAACTCTCTGAAGGTGGGCAAGGAAATGAAGGTGTGGGATATAGAGTGCGTGGTGTCCAGAACACAGGCGATGTCGGTGGCCTGACAGGACTTCATACAGCGAATGGTGTCAGAGCGTTCGAGCCTCGCCGCTCTAAAGAAGAGAACAAACATACACACCCACGAAAAAAGGACAACACAAATACACACATGGCCTCTGACCTTTAGGTGCTGTCTATTTAAAGACTTCACAGTCAACCGCCTTTGGTTTCCAAAGCTCACAATAACAGGGCATCCTTGGGTGCAGCCCACTGCGTAATCAAGAACTCAGTGGGACAACTCAAAAGGCCGCTACACAAACAATATCAGAACAAGACAGCAGGGGTACTGGATATAGCACTCAACATCAAAAACAATCAAATTCTATGTGGTTTGGAAGAATAATAAACCAACAAGGGCCAAAGCTCATGCCGCAGCCAAACTTTGTAACTTGTGGAGACTCGCGCTGCCATTGATGCTTTTCTGATGCACTATTTCAAGCTGTGTGGGAAATGAATTACTACACTCACAAAGAATGATCCACAACCTGCTCAGGAAAATATTTGGATTTGCTGAGCATCCCCGGCTTCACATCAGATAATCTCTTGAGGAGGATTTATGGGGCAAGGGAGTGTTCTAAAAGACTCCTAAATTGTGAGCAACATGACTAGACAGCTCCCCAGCCTCTCCCTAGGGCAGCTCTCATCCTATTATTTAGGGCTTTGTTTATTCCACAGACTAATCAGTGACAGGTCGGAGGGAATGGAGGGCCTCTGCTGGCTCCTAAAGCTAACGCCACCTGAAGCATCACTATTCACAACCTGTCTGCCACATAAGACTTTGAGAGAGGTTTCTAAGGCATTAACAACCCCATAAATCAAGAGTTTGTCTTTGAAGCGATGAGGAACTCACGATCACAAGGGAACTTTTGAAACAAAATAAAAGCCTTGATTATGACATTCAAGATGTTAAACTCGAGCTCAGCCTCCACAAAGGAGACATGTCAGTACACAGTTATATTGGGTTATGAAAACATCCAAGTTGCCATGTATAAGTCCAGTTAATGTGCATGGCAGCCATATAGCCACATTGTGAGTCATGGGCTGTGGATCTCTGGCGCTCCTCAGGGGACCTATCTGCAGCAGCTCAAAGCCCAGGCTCGACTTGGGTTGCAGGACTCCTTTCATGGAGAGCGAGGAGAGAAGCCCCTGACAAAAAGTCAAGCCACCACTGGGTAGGGGCTTGTAATTAGCAATTAGCGGGTGGGTCCAAGTTTTGCTTTGGCCCAGGCCAAACCCACAAAATGTTCTCCTAGTTTATAATACCACGGCCTGAGCTGCAGAAAGACCCGAGCGGGGCTCTAGAGGACGAGGTGAAAGCTGTTGGGGTACAGAGTAAATTTACGAGAAGATAATGACCCAGAGTGAACTGCCCCCTTACACACAGACAGGCACATCAAAGCGGGGGCAGCGTTTTAGGTAATTACAGCTGTGTGTGTCTTAGCACCCAAAATCCCTCAATGTGTAAATTTTAGGTTCATTCGTGAATATATGCATTTGTACATGCAAACATGCTTGCGTACGTGTGTGTGTGTCGTGCACGCGCGCATGAACATATGCATGTCTTCTTCATCTCCCCATGGCTCACGTGGCCCAGCCCAGGAGAAAAACCCCAATACTTTCAGACCAGAAAGAAAAACAGACTTTTTGGATGAAAGTCCTCTGGTCAAGCGTAGGGCCTTTTATTTTTTTGGTAATTATTATTTATAGTCAGCACATTGATAACGCCCCAACACAAACACTGCAGGGCATCATTCATTTTGTGCGCGGTGATGTTGCTGCACCACAAATTGTTCAGACCACCGGCCAGAGCCCAGAGCCCCATAACTCAATGTCAAAGGGGAGGAAAAAACTCCTGCGCTCCACTATGCTCTTATTTTAAGGATATCCCCACTAGGGACCAAGTGCATCCTTATTGGCCTGACAGCTCAGGACAGGAGAAACCTAGGACATCTGAATTTACAGTTATTATAAGCCACAGCCCTCGGGCAGCAGCCTCACAGCATGTCAAACTATTTATACTCTCTCCTGCTGGTGCACATTTCCCTCTCCTTTGCTACTGCATCCCATCGCGTGTCACTTACTCAGCCTTCATTTGGATTATCTGTCTGCTTTGGGGTTTACACCCGCAGTATGCAGTGGAAATCTGTGCATTTCACATTAAGCCCAAAATGTAATGGGAGCTAAAGAGATGTGCATGAAAATAACTGCCACAGAAAGATGTAGTTGCGGTGCACAGTAACTGACATTTAGGAAGCGGGAGTAACAATGTATTAGGCCCAATCTGGTTTATGAATGGAATTTGGAGGTATGGAATTACCTTATTGGCTTTATAAATGATGACATTATAGGTATGTACACATATAGTGTATATTTGAGGGGTTAAATAAATGTGATATTTCAATATGTAATGGCCAATCTAACATAGATGCCTGGTTGACTCATGTGTTTACCAACATCACTGACGCAGGAAATCCTAAAAATCATCAGGAAACGTTCATCGCTAATTACAACTAATGACATTATTCATAAATTTGGTTGTCGTCGAGCGCTAGTATGTGTATTAAAAGACCTGGGACATAGGTTATTGTTATCAAATTACTCTTTTGTACATCAGATTACAAAATATACTCCTAAATTCCAATATATTCATTACTGGAAATTTGCATCTATCATTGTATTTGCTTTTCCTGAAACTAGTGGAAAAATAGTAATATGAAACCATGCGAGGGAAATCGTCATGCCTCCATCTGCTCCCTTTGCTGTATTTGATTAAACTCCACAATGCACCATTATCAAAAACTGGATTTGACTTGAACATGTGTTATTTCTATTTCAGTTTTAATAGAAAACTGTTCATCCAACATATAAACCATAAAATACTGCAAAACGTCAGATTTATCATGCAACCATCATCAAATTACAATCAGTTGTAGGCAGACTGTGGGCTGTTACCATTCCGTGATTTAGCCTGACCTAGAACGCCACCTACAGTATAGGATATGACAATGCTTTACCTCCAGAAATACATCCAAGAAATACATTCAGCGGGACCTAATTTGTACTGCTGAATAATGATCCATAAGCCCAGTGTTTTTGGAAAAAAAAATTCTGTAAAATGCTACAGACCTAAAAATTGTGCTTCTTTCCTTTGATTTTGTGTCTTTTTTTTGTGTCTTTTTTCATCTTCAGTCTTCAAAAATGATGTGTCATGTTTAACATGCATTTAGAGTGGGATACGGTTATATTTGAGTCCATTAAAAATGGAGTAGAAATGAGCCTGATCATACAAAGAGGGGCAAATAGACCATCAGCGGTATTCGTAGCCTCTAGAGACTCAATCATCATCATTTCTATTTAGATTTACCTGCATATACCAATACAGAATGCTGAGCAGTCATTTAAGCATTACAGCATACAGCAGTTTACATGTCGCTATGCTTTACTATCAAATGCATAATGTAATATCTTGAATGCATTTTTCTCCACAACATTAAGCAGTTAATATGACACATCCTTTTAAAGAGTGTAGTAACTTGTGTAACCCTATGTAATTCTTGTGTTTATTCTAGTAGGGGATTATAAGGTACTCTGGGCTCCTCCTGGGTAACAAACACCAGCACTTTAGCCAGGTATGTGGTGACCGAGCCATAGCGACGCAGCCTCAGCTCCAGAGACAGATCAAAGTCCTGTGGCTTGCTGATGAGCTTCGCCACCGACATCACGCCGCCGGTGGGCATCTGCTCGGTCTTGAAGAAAGCGCCGTCGTTGCCAGAAGTGATAGCAATCTGGATGTCATCGCCAGGCACGGTGTGGGAGGGGCCCATGCGGAAGATGTTGGTGAAGACGGGGATGTTGGTGGGGAAGGTGAGGTAGTAGTAGGTTATTCTCAGGGGCATGGTCAGGCACTCGACAGACTCATTGCAAAGCAAGCGTTCGCATCGACTGCAAAGAGAAGAGAGTCAGGGCAGGACAGGACGAGACAGAACAGAACAGGCAGAGAGAAAGAGATACCAGGTGTAAATTTCATTTGCCGTGCATGGCATGCAGTGAAAGGAACATCACTGTTTAGCAGCCTAATGCCAGTTATGGTGCCCTCTGTGGGATCATGCAAGAAGTTCCATCACTGGTGCCTCCAAACAAGGATGGGGATACGGAGTCTCAACTGAATTTGCACCAAAACTGAAAAATATGCGTTTCATCCCTAAAAAAATAGAACATGCTACAGCCAAATATATTATTTTCCAGCATTGAGCATACTGGACATGCAAGGCCTTGATCCACACATCCAAATAGTAGTTGGTTTATAGCCTGACAGCGCTGTACCTAAACTCAGAGTTTGTTCTACACTGAATATTTAGTATTAACTAATAACAAAATGAATCTCTGTGTTTTTGTGCATAAGGCATTTGGATAATGTTTGTATTTTTGTCTAGTAATATTCATGTTGGCCTTGTTGGTCCCTCCAGTTCAGCAAAACGTGTTCAACAAACAGCATTCAGATACTCACGTCTCCCCAACACGTCGGTAGTTGGATGGACATTCAAAAGACAGACATCTGAATCCTCCCTGTACGTTGAAGCAGCTCTGATTCTCTGTGCATGTGTGTCTCCCCGTCAAACATTCATCAATATCTATAAGATGAAAAGTGGACATAATTTACACCAACGTTAACACACTGTGAGTCTGCGAGAAGCACATTTAACAGCACAGTGAGGACAACTCACCCTGGCAGCTGCGTCCATTTACTGCCAAGGTGTAGCCACTGGTAGGACACGAGCAGTGGAAGCTGCCAGGAGTGTTGTGACAGCGATAGGAGCAAATATGGCCTCCAGTAGGCAGGGCACACTCATCTATGTCTGGAGACAGAAAAAAAGCAAGTCAAACCAGGGAGTAAATTTAAGAAACTCATATTTTTTCAATTGTGTTTACACATAAACTGACTGTAAATGTTACAAATGAAGCATATTGTGGCTCTAAAGGACCAGCGCAGTCTTGAATACAGGACAAGCTAGTTATGGTGCCCTCTGCACAGAAGAAAAGTACAATATTTTTCGTCATATTCTCTTATTCCTTCAAGTACCTGTTAAAATGGTTCCATTTTACCTTCACAAGTCATGCCATCTATGTCACTGAGCTGGTAGCCACGGCGACAGTAACACTGGTAGGAGCCATACACGTTGGCACACTCTTGACTGCATGGTTTGCTCTCACACTCATTCAAATCTATACAGAGAAAAGACAGTTACAAAACATAATCAACTTTATCCTAACACTTTATTAATGATGATAATATGAACCACAGTATTAAGAAACTCGTATCCCAAGTATACATTAAATATATACAGCAGGACTGTAAGGAAGTAGGATAGCTAACATCAAAATGAAATTCTGTGATACAATACGTGCCTCTCTTGCATAAAAACAGATACCTACGCAGGGTGTCTAAGAAACATCAGCTTTGGTCTAGTGATGACTTTAAAATACTGCCTGGTCTGATAAAATGCAGTTTTGTAACTCTAAAGTTGGACACTGATTGTCCATTTTGGCAAATACTCCTGGAGAGTGAAAACACCAGTGACAAAGATGGAAATAAATCTGGGACTTTATAGTCCTGTCCTTTAGCTGCAGTTGCAATCCAAGCCAAAACGTTGTCCAACTCAGCAATGAGCGATGTTTTATATAGTTTCAGTCACTGGAAATTTACAGACTGTATAGCCAGAGGTATCTACAGTATATCATTTGTATATAATTCTCCTGATTGTCTTACCATCACAATTCCTGCCATCAGCAGCTAGCTTGAAGCCTGTGGTGCAGCTACACTTGTAGGATCCCAGGGTGTTCTCACACTTATGAGCACACAGACGACCAGGGTAGTGCCTGCATTCGTTAACATCTGAGAAACAAAGCCCACAAGTGCCACAATAAGAAGCAGAAATTATGACAAAATTCTCTGATATACAGTTTATCCATCACTAGTAGATAGACTTGTGCTTTATGTACATGCTGTGTATAACACAAAGCAACATCTACCAGCTGCTTACCTTCACAGACGCGACTGATGCTATTAAAGTTGTAGCCGGGTTCACACTCACAGCGGTAGGAACCCAGCAGGTTGATACAACCGTGGCCTGCACAGACCTGCTCGGGTCCCTTACATTCATCAATATCTGTGGAGAGAAATACAAGCAACAGAGAGCAGTGTGATGCCCACCTCAGGATGGCTGGGAAGATGCTTTAAACGCAAGTATGATGACGTTTCAGCCGTACCAATACAGCGTGTGCCCTCTTCATTGAGGTGGTATCCTCGACCACAGTTAACAGAGTTCCTCTGGCAGGTGTAGGAGCCGACCGTGTTGATACAGACCTGCCCTCTGTGGCATGGGCCTGTCTGGGTGACACATTCATTGATATCTGAGAAGAGAGACACAAAACATAGTTAATTATGAAAATGTTGCTCTGGTGAACCTTACACAACATGACATAATGATCACATTGACCCCACAGGCTAAATGCCTTCTATTATAGTTTCAGCTTCTCTAACCCTTCCCCATGGCTTTATAATTTTTTATATTTAGTTGGTGGGTGGCCTATCTGAATTATAATCATCAGCAACTCATAACAAGTGAGACAAATGATAAGTTTTAATGTCTGAAGTATTTTTTAGCATTCCGGTGAAGTGTTGAATGGAATGAACCAAAGTAGTACACACACAACTAATAAGAGTTTTAAAAATGTCCAAAAGGTGGTGCTGACAAAATCCAGAGTGTCATAAGGAGTCCATCTCCACATGAGCACAAATGTAACACAAAAAACCCTCCTGTTATTATTTTTGATTAAAATAAGTTCACAAATTGTCTGCAGTGGCTAAGAGTCCATTTTGACAGCATCAATGTACTCAGTGAGTAGAATTATAGAAACACAGAATTCCTTGTTAGTGGTACTAGAAGAAATGTCATGGTGTCATGGAAACGTGAGGTTGGGGAATCAGGAAGTGTTGTCCTTGGTCTGTTTTTTTTAAACAAATCATGCTGATCTTGCTTTGCAAACACAAGAGAAAACCTGAAACACCTTAATTTATTGAACAGCAAAGTGACATTGTTGTATCATTATTAACTATTTTAGTATTTTTCCCTTTATATGAGTACATTTTGCCCTGAAGATGGTGTATCAGAAAAATCCAGGAGGCCACAAAATATAGATATGTGCAATGTGATTGTTTTCCACATCCTGAAGAATCTGTGCAATATCAAAATTTCCACACATGGAAGAATCTGTATAATAATAATTACAGGACTTATGTGCATTTCTTGTTTTCCACCAAGTCCCTACATGTTTGCACTATCCCATTTGCTGCTGTAACACTTTAAATTCTCCCAGATAAATAAAAGAAAGAAAAGAAAGCTTTTCAAACATCTGATGAGATGCATCCTAATGTTAAAGCAAAGCTCTGTACAGGACACTCCACTGTGATTCTTTCATTACAGATGCTCACCGATACAGTTTCCGAGGGCGTCCTGGATGAATCCAACCCCACATTTTACCTTGGGGAGGCAACGGAAGGAGCCCTGGGTGTTTTGGCATTCAAACTCCGGCCCACAGTTATGGATACCAGTCTCACACTCATCAATATCTGGATGGAGACATCAGAACAGAATTACCACTGAACACACTACAAATACCTGCAAATATATGTCACAGAAGCACAGATCCGTGTTCACAGTGTCTCTCTATAAAAAGAGGGAAAAGGAACTGACCTTTGCAGTTGTTGTTGTCAGTGAGTTCATAGCCAGTCCCACAGCTGACCTCTCTCTGGCAACGGAATGAGCCCTCGGTGTTGATACAACGCTCTCCGCTCCGACAGTTGCTGGCTCCCAGCAAACACTCGTTGATATCTGACAAAAGAGAGGAGCTTCACATGTTCAGTAACAGAACACATTGTATGTCTCCATCTAAATCACCACACTGTTGAGGCCTTTGTTATATCCGCTTCAGCCAAAAGTATCCCACAAGCCTGACGTTTATTGTAGCTTTACCTGATTTCTTTATTGCACCAACTGCTATATGCAGAGTGTTGATACAGAAATAGTAACATTTAAATCAGGAAACGGAGAACAGCACAAACTCGTCTCACCCTCACAGCTCTTCCCATCTGGTTTGAGTTTATAGCCTTTGAAACAGGAACAAGTGTCATTCCCCACACAGTGATGAGCACATTTCCCTAAGAAACAACATAAGCATGTTAAGAACTCATATCTGCATTTTCAGGTCAAATCAGTTACCAGTAGAAGTAGCTTATACTTTACCATTGCACTGATCATTTGGCACTGCATTATCTCCATTTTCTTTATTGTCATCCTGGTTTAGCACTGAGGGAAACAGAGAAGAAACATATATTTCTTCATTCACTCACATACTAATAACTACTGCATCAAATCTTACAGTACACATTTGTGCCTTTCAAAAAAAACAGACAGATTTTTTCTGTCTTTTCAAATAATGACTACTTACAGAACCAATAATCTGTTGGCTTATTTTTAATGGGTAATAAATTGGTGATGATAGACTTCAGCTGATTCAGTTTCTGTAGCAGTTTCTCTCCCATCCCTAACACTTTATCTCTATGTAATAAAATGGCATATTTACAAGTTTTCATTTACATTAAAAACCCTTTAAGTTCAAATGACATAGATGTAACTCTATTGCTTTATTTAGGTTTGTGCAGATCTACAAAGTCCTGACTCCTGCCATTTAGGCATATATGTCCAAACCACACCTAATTCTGAAGACTACTAATGATACAGAAGGAACCAACCCATAAGATGACAGAATTAGTTTCTTCAGTTTATTCTGTATGAAATACTGAAAGTCTGAATCTGTATTTCGAGACCATTGCAGCTTCAGAGAGGAAATGCTCAGCTATAACGCTGACTGACTGCTTTTTGTGTCTTCTTGCATACAAACAACACCACAAAGACATGCCATCAAAGTAAAAATAAAAAGAACGTAAAAAAACAATCTTTAGAGCATGGGATCTTTAACAAGTTAGACTGCATCGATGAGTTTTATTTTAGCCTTGATATGCCTATATTTCTTTTAGATAAGCTAAATTAAGCTTTTATTTTATTTTCAAAACTCATCTAATTTTGTATTTATTTTCATTTATTGGAAAACTGATGAAGTGGTCATCATAGCAACACTCACTCTGAATCTGTTGGAAACAATATTTTTGAGGAGCCGAATTTTCTATTTAAAATCCCACAGGCAGAAATTTCCTGCACTGCTGAAGTGCTCAGGAGCAACACATCGAAAATCCGGACAAATTCCACAGTTACAGTTCAACCTGGCCTGCTTATATTTAGGTATCAGGCAAAAGATGAAACTTTTCCTTGAATGTGACCTCAAATTAAAGCTACAAGCAATGAACACAAGCATCCACTAGGGGGCAGTGTGAACTTATCTTTCTTCACCTAATTGTCCTCGGGGTCTTTTTTTTTCTGACTGTATTCTGCTTATTCATCCCTCCTGTAAAATTAATCAGCCGCTTCGTTATAAACAGCCTGCTTCATGATTGCACATTTTTACCCACATTCAGTTTGGGATGTGGGTGCTGTCTGATTGTCTGAAGCTCCAGCCACGCAGCAGGCCCTGGACACCAGGCCGCACTGGTAGCCCACGGACAGGTTGTGGTCACAAGGTATGCCGTTCTCCTGGGCTGCCTTCCCCAGAAGACAACAGTCACAACACATCTACGAAAAACAGAATACGAGAGAATGAATTCGACTGCACAGCAAGTAAATTCTAAGAGCAGGAGAGAAAAAAGACACCATGCCAGGAATTCATGTACCAGCAGAAGTAAAAACCATGCAGACATAAAAGATAAGATTGCTGGGTGGTACGCTGGTTGGTAAAACACAGAGAAAACCTTTTGTTCTTGAAAAATGAGAATGAGGTGCTTCAGACGACCAGACAGCCGAGCTCTCAATCAACAAGATGGACAGAAAAGGAGGATGATTGAGAAGACACATAACCTGACAGGCTTCAGCCAGACAGAGAAGACAAGACTTTAAAAAAAAAAGTCGATAAGAAAAACATACAGACGGTCAGACAGACAGTGATGGGATGACATCATCCCCTCTGGCTGATGCATGCTCAATCAATCATTCTGACAACCTGGTAATGTCAGCCGGGAAGGAGAAAGGTGCAGAGTGTGGGGGAAGGGTTACTTTCAGTTAGAGAATGCTGGTATATAGCTGAACTCTGATAGCGTGTACCATGTGCGTGTTGTAATGGTAGTGACTGCAAGACTGGACACATGCCAAAGACTAACTCTAACAGTGACGTACCAGTAGAGGTTACCTGCTACCTGTGTTTGTTTATGTGCGGGTACATGTTTTTGTGGCCTTGACTCTGTGCTAGCAAGCTCCAGTATTAGAAGCTTCCAAGAACTTTTAGGTTCTAGAAAACTTGAGAAAATAAAGACTTTGAGGGCAGTGGAGACTGTGCCGAATAGAAAGTGGATACAAGCAAGCAGCAACTTCCAGGGCTGAAAAATGAAGTCAATGTGGAGATGTCAAAAAAGTTGCAGTTCCCCGAATGGCCACTTGAGGCTGGATCCAAAGCAAGTCAATACCCATAGAGTTTCATGTTAAAATAACTAAGTTTGCAGCAAAATTAAACATGTTTAGGACCTGGAACAAAAAAAACAATTATGGTCTCTACAGCTAATTTCCCTATGGCAACTGTTTGGGGGTAAATTTTTATACCATGTACCAAAAGTTTGCTCTCCCCACTGGACAACATCTTTGATTGTTTGTCACCAAAATGGGTTACACCTGCTCAATCAAATATTGTTTGGTTGTTTGTCTGGTCAAATTATCAGGTCCCAGTATATAAATTTGTTGCTTGACCAAAATGCATTACACTCACAAACAAACTTTGGAAGCGTTGTTACCATAGCCAAGAGTAAGGGTGAAAAAGATACTCTATCAGAGTCTGAGATTCATGCAAAGGTCATTGCTCTTCGAAATGCAGGAAAAACTCATCAGCAGGTAGCTGAAGCCCATGGCGGAATTATCCACTGGGTGCAGAAGTGGTGGCAAAGATACAACAAAGGAGGATCCTTCCACGAATTGCCTAACTGACCTAACTGCAAAAACCAAGGATCTGATGAGAAAGACCAAGGTTAAAAGACAGCAGTCATGCTGCGACTCAGAGGCTGAAAAATCTTGGTGAAGATGTTTGCAAGAGAACTGTGCATTGTTATTTAACAGAATAAATGGGACTGAAACCTTACAAGAGACAACATACCTCGGGACTCACCAAAGTGCAAACGATGATAAAACTGGCTTTCGCAAAGAAGTTTGTAACTCTGACTCCAAAGGACTGGGAGAACTGGATTTCCTCTCATGAATACCTTCTCTACTTATTTCCGATACCCAACAGCCAAAACAACCATATCTATACAGATGATCATGAAAAAGCACCATCTTCTGAGCAGGTAAAATTCAGTGCCCATGGCATGGTTTTTGGGGCTGTGTCCACTTCAGGTTTCTAAGAGCCGCACATTGCTCCTCAAGGTACCACTGTTAATGCACAATATTATACCAACAACATTCTAGAAAAGGTTCTATTACTAGTTTAGTCCTGGAGGAAAAAAACGGACCTTGTGACTGAACGGAAAATGTTTAACAGACATTTGGAATTGGTATTTATTCAAGATGGTGCCCCTGTTCACAGCCCTTATGACTTACACTCAACAAAATATAAATGCAAAACTTTTGTTTTTGCTCCCATTTTTTATGAGATGAACTCAAAGATCTAAAACTTTTTCCACATACAAAATATCACCATTTCTCTCAAATATTGTTTATAAATCTGTCTAAATGGGCAGTCTAAGGCACATCTGTGCACTAATCATGGTGTCTAATCAGCATCTTGATATGGCACACCTGTGAGGTGGGATAGATCATCTCAGCAAAGAAGTGCTCACTATCACAGATTTAGATATTCACACAGATTTGCATATTCAGTCTTTGAGCTTTGTTATTCTAGGGAGAATGAACTTTTGGGACACGGGGTATACAATTTAAACATTTAATTTGCATGAGGGTTTAAAGCTATCACTAATTAAAGAGAAGCTTTCTTTGAGTAACAGGTGGATCCCATCACTGGAAAGCTCATTACCCAGAAACATTTGCATGGCCCACCTCAGCTTCATGACCACTCTATCTCTCTGCTCTTTTTCGGATTAGCCGGGACTCAGGAGTCAGACACTGTCAAGGTGACGATGCTGGAGTCACCATACTGAGGTTGAAAAGCACAAAGCTATAGATGCTGTCAGGGAGGGTTCAGCCATCTTTATCTACAGTCTATGGATAAAACCTATGGCTTAAGCATGCTAAAAAATGCCCAAACATTAAAATGTCCTCATACAAATACAAAGCTATCCTATCCTGAATACAGTTCCAGAGAAAAACATAAATGCAGGTTATCCTGATAAGGCCTTTAATTTTCTGCCTGACAGATTTTCTTCAAGTAACTGGTTAATGCACATTTCACATGTGAACAGGCAACTCAGTGCTTGTGCATCATCCTACTGACAGAGTCAACATCTGTTTTCATCTTACTAAACAAACTATTGTACACTCCCTGGGAAATACAAAAAAAAAAATCAAATGGAACTTGTTTTCTGCATGACTCAGACAGCACATTAAACAAATCTGCTTTTTATCTTCCAGACTGACCAGAGAAGGTACACATTACATGCAACATCATTTCCACTGCCAAAATCATTCTTCGTCATCCTAAGTGCAGGCAGTTTTTGTGTAATCCACATATCATCAGCCCACTGCCTTTTACGCTGAGAAAACACAGACTCGTCAGCAAACCCAGAGTTGTGGAACAGTGCACGCACATCGCTGGTCCAAGAGACAATCCTTTGTTTCTCCTAAATAAATATTTTTCTTGTCCTCCTGCCTTCTGTCATATCAAGTAATCGATTCCATAACTCACATGTTTCCTGCAGCCAATTTTGCTTCATATTTGTGGATGTCCAGAGAGAACTGTGTTGCACTGATTCACAAATAGAATTATATTTAAGGCCCCTGAACCATACAGGGTACAAACAAGCATGAACGAGTATATTTGAAATATTACAATCTATCATATATTATTTCAGTTTTCTTACACCATTTTTTACATTAAACATAAGCCTAAAAGAGCATTTGCTGTAGTTTTTTCAGATGACAATTGTAATACAAGACCTTATATGGCTTTTGAGATGTTTACAATTGCCAATAATTGCATTTTTATTCATTTTCTAAATCACTGCATTGTACTGAGCCTGTTTTGTTAGGTGAACAGGGGATCTCTGACTGTCTGTTGTGGTTCGACTACAAAGAAAGAAAGAAATATAACCCACATGAAACACAACATCTAACTGACAGCAGTCAAAGTAGTCATATAGTACAAGTACAGAGTTGGCCACAGCTTGATTGGTAATGAATACAGTGTTGCAATGATCCTTATTATAATTTTAAATGTAATCATCGGTCCTATTGTGCTTATTTCTATGCTACTACTGAAACATGCACAGTCTCAAATTGTCTTAACTCCAGAGCATAAATAAATTTGACTCAAAAGATGACTGAAGAAATACAAATCAAACTGGCGTCCCATGCAGAGAGTAACAAATTAAAACAACCAATGTATGCTGTAATTTCAAGAGCAAAGAAATGTTTACTGATACAAAACTCTTAGACTAATCAGATTTTGACCATATTTGGGAAAACACACAAACTGTGGCATTTACAAGGAAAACTAAGTATTATCTTCCAGTTTTTAATGCCTTAGCAGACAGCCACTGTTTATTTAGTGTTCATCAGCATTGCTTCACAGCCATCTCATTTCTTGCTGTGATATGACGGCAGATTATACAACAAATGAGTCTACAATCTTAATCAAATAGATCCACATGCAGAAATGTGGCCTTGAGCATAAATATTACTCAGATTCTAACTTGGCAATTTCAGAAAACTAGTTGAAATGAATAAAGCTGATTAACATAGGGAAAAGCCTTCATTTAAAGCAACTAGAATCCAGATTTTGAATGTGAGTAATTCAGAAGGGTTCATAGTTTAAAGGCCTTCAGGGAGTGATGTAGGTCACCTCTGCTCTACAGAGTTTTAGTTGTCTTTTTCTGAGCTGTTTCTTATAATTGTTTTATAACCGTATGACAATTGTATATTTGTGAACAAAATGACATGCTGACAGGTTAAGAACATGACACAGACTATTTTGTGTGGTCTGATACCACGGAAAAGCAACTGTTGCACAAATTGCTAAAAGCCCTAATGCTGGCTATGATAGAAAGGTGTCATAACACACAGCACATTGCACCTTGCTGTGATACAAGCTTCAGAAAGGGACCATATAGCAATGAAAGAAAGTGGACTGGACTGATACATTTTATTTACCATCATGTGGACAACTGTGTGTGTGCGCTTTGTATAGGCTTGGGAAAAGGGGGCAGAGTTATACACAATGGGATGAGATGCTCTGGTCAAGGTTCTACTAAGAAAGCCATATTGATGGTACTACTTCGTAACATTTACTGAAACACTGCTGTAGACCATGTTCACCCCTTCGATCGCCCCTGATTGCAGTGACGTCTTTCAGCAGGATAATGCTCCGTGCTACACTGCAAAAATGAATAAGGTTTGAGGAAAATGACCAAGACTTCAAGATGTTGACTTGGCTTCCAAGGTCTCCAAATCTCAATCCCATTGAGTGTCTGTGGGATGTGCTTCAAAACAAGAGTGATCCATGATGGCCCCACTTTGCAACTAACGTCGTGATGTCTGATACTGCAGGACACTTTCAGAAGTATTGACAAATTCATGTCTCGGTGAGTCAGAGCTGTTTTGGCAGCACAGTGGGAATCACGAATGTAGTAGGCAGGCGATTTTAAACTTTTAACTGATCTAACTGTATAACATGTCAAGCCTTGATTATACTCGCTTGACGGATTCTGTTCCATAAATGCACAGTAGACATGCATCACTCAAATGCAGACTTCTGCTGAACATGCACAGTACTGCTCTGGTAGCAACATAAATTTTGAGCTACATGTGAAAGTCTGTAGAGGGGCAGATGACAAAAGTTATGCCACACGGACTCTAGTGAACCCTGATGTACTCATGGAGGCTCAGCTCATAACACTGATCCATGTAGGTGGATAGACCAGAGCCAGGGGGCTTTTCCTTCTGCTCCAGTCTTGATGCTAAGATAAGCTAAGATGTAGCTCTATAGGGACCATATAGCAGTTCTAGTTTCATTTAGCAGATACTTGTTTCCAAAGCTACATACATCTGAGAGTAGATACAACACAAGCAAGAATCTAGTCAGGAGAAGACAACCTGGATAAGTGTCATAAAACAAGTTCAAGTGTGATAACAGGACCGTGATGCTTACAGGCAGTGTGGACATAATTGGAATGTTTTTATTTTTTGCAGTCTGTCGAGTGCACGGGTGTTCAATGAAGGGCTGGGTTTGCAATCTTTTCTTAAAAACTCAGAGGGACTCCGCAGATCGAAGACAGTTTGACAACTCGTTCCACCACCAGGGAACCACAGAAGACAAGAGTCTAGCTATCGGTTGCATCCAGCACCTTTTGTTGGCCGAGTATAGTGAGTGGGAGGGAATGTAGACCTGAATGACAGAGCTCAGGTAAGAGGGAGATGTTTTCATTCTAGTTTTGAAAGCAAGTGTCAGAGTTTTTAATTTTATGCAGGCAGCAACTGGAAGCCGGTGAAGTGATTTGAGCAGCAGGGTGACAAGCTGTGTTTGGCTGGTTGAAAACCAGACGTGCTGCTGCTTTCTGGATCATCTGCAGACGTTTGACTGTGCATGTAGAGAGGCCTGCAAGTAAGGAGCTGCAGTAGTCGATGCATGATATTACAAGAAACTGTACCAGGAGATGTGTTGCCTGTTCAGACAGGAGTGTTCTGATCATCCTGATGTTGTAGAGAGTGAATCGACATGACCAAGCAACAGAGTTCATATGAGCCTTGAAGGTTAGTTGGTCATCGATCATGACACCCAAGTTTCTGGCAGACTTTGTGGGTTTGAACTGGGTTGATTCAAGCTGGATGCTGATTTCTTGTTGTATATAGGGACTGGATGGGATAACAAGGAGCTCAGTCTTAGAGATGCTGAGTTGAAGGTGGCTTTTTTTTCATCCATGTCGAGATATCTGCAAGGCATGATGAGATCCAGCTAGAGACGGTTTGGTTGTCCAGAGGGACTGACAGGAAGAGCTGGGTATCATCATCATAGCAATCGATAGGGAATAGTTTGTTATTTTTGCCCTAATATTTAAAAAACAACTACTTTTGTGATTGTTTTTCTTTTATGTCATCGAGGGTTTCAGGTGGGGATTTTCATTTTGAAGATACCTTTGACAACTTTGATTAGCGAACCAACGCACAGACAAACCTGACTTTACCATCATTTCTTATCTCAAAATCAATCTTTTGTCTTATTCATCTTCACTGAGCACATTAAGGTTCAAGCCACCACCTGCACTTCAGAGTTCATCAAGTGAAGACAAGCTGTCTCACTGATAATTACCTCACCCTGTGAAGAAAGTGCATCAAATTGCAGATCTCCTTTTGCCAAGCATTTATCTTGATGATGTGTTGCTGTGCAGAATGTTGTGAAAATAAAGGGGCACAGAGGATTTGGTCGAGAGGGAATAAAAATGTAGAAAGGCTGAAAAGTGCTTGGCTGTGAGCCCGTGAAAGATTCTAGAGTCAGAGCTGAATTTATAATCTATCTGACAGCAACAAGCTCCATTCCTCCCTGGAGTGACATGCCTCATCCTGCTCACGGCACACACACAAAAACACATAGAGATATATTCCATTGCTCTAATCAATCACTTGCTTTGAAACTGGCTGTACAGCGGACCAATGTACTGTTCACTGACCAAGCAGAGGAAGATTAGGTTCACACAGTGATTTCATTTTCTGTTTTGTCTCTGTTTAGAGTATTTTCAGTGCATACAGCTTTTATATACAAGTATGAACACACCTTTGTAGTCTTGATCTCGCATGTGTTGGTGAATAAAGAATCGCAGGCTCCTTGGTCTTTGGCCATGTTGATACCGGTGGTGCACATGTTATCCTCGAGCACCGTTACACAGCACTGCTCCTGCACTATCCTGCAAGCAACAACAACAACAACAACCAAACACAAAACACAGGTGGTGCATTTATTCTCAGTCCTATCAATAATCTCCTTGCAGCAGAGCAACTCTGCCTTAAAGTGCAGCCCATTAAAATCGGCCCGAGGCGAGGCTGACGGGGATCTCACATCGCACTAAAAATGCGTGGATGAGTGGGTTCCTGAGTGGGTTCAGAGGAGGGCACTGCAAGTTTATTGTGCTTTGCAAAGCCGCCATCACAGGCCTCAGCAGCACAACATGACGCCTTTGTTCTGTTGTTTTCGGCCCCAGTTTTAAACCAACATTTCCGTCTCAAGTTTGTTTTGTCCACCTCTGCATCTCTTTGCTCCCAGTGGGATTGTGGCTTTTTGAATTTTAGAATAACATTACCAAAAAAAAAACCCACTCCCTTCTTAAAAGCACACTACATCCTGTAAGAATGAAGAACAGTTGGGCAATATTTGGGTGACTAACTGCTGCCAGTAAATTCACTTTTCTTGCAGTCAGTGACATCACTCGGGCAGAGTTAGTCTACGATTTCACAAAATCAGTAATGACATGTTACAGATGGGAGATAAGACATCACTATAATAATAAAGTGGGTGACACATTGATAAAGTCAATGTCAAGAGCAATATTTTGGAGAAACACAGCCACTCACATGGGAGCACTATTATCAAAATATCAGTTTCTTAAGGCTTCAGTTCATATCTGATTTCACTGTATAATCTAGTATTTCTTGTTTGTCAGTGGAGTCCAGTGTTTTACCAGAGGGTGACTGTTACTGTCTGCTCTGGATCACACTGCAGTTTTACAAGACAGAAAGCATAAAACACCACCCCCTCACCTCTCCTCTCTCATTTCCAACAAACCCCTTTATCAAGTCTTACCAGAAATATCTTTCCACATAAACTACCGTAGCTCTCAAATTCACGTCAAGGCACACACCTCCCTCTGCAGAACCTTTTAAGGGCACACTCGCGCTCCTGTTTTTCTTTTCTTTCTCTTCTCTTTCGCTCCACTCTTTTCTCTCCCTTCACTTTTTTCCCCTTTGGTGTCTGAAGTAATCGTTCAGATTTCCTGTTATTGCCTCTCTCCATCCTCCTCTATGTCGCGTTTCACCTCTAAGGTATTTCCTGGGTTTTGAAACAGCCCCTCTTCTGACCCCCCCTCACTTTTCCACCCCCAAATACACCCCGCTCCCCCACAAATCCCTGCCCTTTTCCTCTCTTCCCCTCACACTATAATTTAGACAAATTTGGGATCACTTAAGGTGGCTATGGTAAATGTGTTTGCCATCAGTGTTCGCAGCAGCAGACCGCCCTGGCTCATGTGCCCTGAACCTGTGGCAGCACACCTTCTAGGGTTACCAGCAGGCCTGTTATTATCCCATCACTATTAGTGTTTCCTGCTCTCACGTGAAGTGAATAATGTGCTCAGAGATTTATTGGAGTAAGGTAAAGTAATCTCATATTAGGGGCCTACAGACATTTCCCTCATACATGGTGCGGGCCAAATCCCTTGGAGCCAATACTGCATTAGCTTCTGTAGCGCAAATAGAAAATGTAAGACTGTGACAAAGGGTGCCATATTTAATGACCTCTAAATCTGAAAAAGCACCAGGTGAATCCACTAACAGACCTCTTAAACATACATCTGGAACCACTGAGAGCAAAGTACCAGACGGCACCTGTTTACCTGCATGTGTCCGACCCCGAAATGAGCGGGAGGGAGGCACAGTCTTGGTTGTCGTTGCCACGCTTCTGGCCATCTTTACAGCACTCCTCTATGGAGATTTGCTCTGCTCATACAAACAATGAAGACAACACAGGATTGAATGTGTGAAAATCACTGTCACAATGACATTTTCATACGTTGGTCAAAGACGCACTCGCTGCAGGAGATGTGCAGATCCACGTGTAACACTGCTGCATCGGCACATAACAAACCTGTCTGCACACTTCAACACACTGGCTTTGAGACTGCTCTCTTATCATTTCAACTGTTCGTTACATGCAAAATATATCAAATGGCACCAGGAGTAATATTTTGTGATCGAGCATGAAGACATTTCTTTTCGCTATTTGAGTTGGTTTGTCTAACATATTGTTTTTGACAGCAATCTGTTTTGAATCCCATGTTGGTTCTACTACATAAATGTCCAGAAATGAACTCTATTAACATTTCAACTGACATGATGGCTCGCTTGTACAGAAGTTTCATTGATTTAAAAAAAAAAAAAATTGCATCATTGCTTGGCTTGGAAACCTAAACTTGTTCAGTTAGAATGGCTACTAAGATCTCAGGGAGGAGTCAGGGCAAGCTTTTGGTCATTTATAACAGGCAGGCCCTTCAGAAGGATAGTGCCATATTGGACTGCCTAGACCATCCTCTGCATAGGAAGTTTGAGTTACTGCCCCCAGGCTGCTTTCATGGCACCTGTTTGCACAACTAACAGCCTCCATGTCTCTTTCATCCCAAGTGCTATTGATATGCCTAATGGCAATTAGCACACTGGCTGCGTTTCTTGCACAACCTTGGCACATCTGCAGACATTTGCATTTGCAATGATGAATACTGGTCCTTGGCATGAATTTCTATTTCCATTTTTTTTTTGTAATTTATCGCCACCGTCATCTCTTTGTAATTTTAACATTATGGGAACTCACTGCATTTGCCCTCGTGTGACAGTAAAAATAATCTTGAACAAACAAAAGAGGACCTTGCCATTGTGCTTTAAGGCAAATTGCTTATTATTCTGTGAAAGATGGGAAAACACAATTTAAAATCTGTCTGACAATTTAAACAGCCTTTAGGGGCTTTTTTTGCCAAAGACAATGAATGATGGATATGTTGTTGCAGACACAAGAGACGCTTTTTTTGACTGGAGCACAACCAACTCTGTGGTGATCTGGCTGTTTATACATGTGGATTAGAGAGTGTGGAATGCCTCGACTCTGTAAACAATCAGCCATCGCAATCCCATCAACTACATTCATTCGCCTGTGGTTTGTGTGATCTGCCAAACGTGAAATAGCTTTGGCAGATCGACTTCTTGGACTTTTTTTTGCCTACGGCTCAAACCAGCATCAGTATGCCAAATTGTTATTAAAAATAAGTTTCCCAAGAGGGAAAAAAAGAGAAAACAAACTCACCGTGAAATAAATTTTGTTGATCCAGTGTAACAGAATATGAGTTGTTGCTGGTTAGTGACTAAATGCTCTGAATGAGTGGGAATAGTGATTGTGAAATGCACTGAACAAAGCCATCTGTTTGAGACACAATGTCTGCTGGGAGAAGTCTAGCAGGAGTGAGCAAGTTTAGATAATAAGTTAGATTAGTTAGGGAGGACAAGTGTCTGGAATAGCAGTCCTCAGTTTTATAGATCTGCTGCTTTCTCCCAGAGGAGCAGGAGGAATTTTATTATAACCATTAAATCAAAATAGTCAAGCTGAGGCAAAAGCAGGAATAGTCATTATCAGTCTCCATATTGATAAGCTTTATATCAACACAATGCAAGCCTAACAATAAAACTTTTCATCTACACAACAGTCAAAGGGTTTCGATGGCCCCTGTTCCGCAGGCCATAACTGAGTGTGGGTAAGACACAACAATGACTAAGAGTTTATCATATTTGACGTATGTGGTTTTTAAAGAAAGTGAGTCAGGTTCCAAGGAAACAAAGCACAGAATTAAAACACCACTGCTACTGCATGAAGAATGGTAGAATCATGAATCAAGGATTTATTACTAGACTGCCACATTAGCTGACTCACGGCTGACTTCTGGAAGTCTGGCACATCCCAGTATCCTCTGCCCAATAAACCTTGTAGCAGCTGGATGAAATGAAATGGCATTTTAAAAGCTTTTTCTCATAGACCTACCAAGCAGAACCACTTAAACTCTCTTTCTCTCTCTATTTATCTATCCATCTCTCATTTTCCCTGTCTTTGAAATTTAAAGCTACAGTGTGTGCCTACAAAAAGCTGATAATATGAATATAAAGTTGCACTGCACATCATTAAATGCTCATATTAAAGTGTTAATGACTAAAAGTGAAATGCCCTGATAAAGCAATTCTCCAAACTCTGTATATGTTGTCCAAGTAATTTACATCCTCTTGCCAAAACACGCAATTTTGTGTTCAAACTAGAAAGGCATCCAAGAATTACCTTTCCAGACTCCACCAAATAACTAATCCTTATTCCTGTCTCTCCAGTGCCACAGTCAGTATATTTTCAGTGACAGGAATAGTTGGTCACAAGTCTGTTCCCACTGATCCATTCTTGAGTTTTCCCCCCACAGCAGCTCTCTGCTGATAACTAACTCTATCCCACCAGGCATCACACAGTCATTCCAATGCCACCACTGTCTGCTGCGTTGCAAACCTAAATTGAAAGACCAGAAGTGCCTTGGAGCTGCGTGGCTCCTTGAGTTTTATCAAAAGAAGCAAAACCAGTCACAGCCGTGCTCTGGTTCAGATACAGTCTGCCACGGCTCTCTGTCTCTGTGATGCATTGTCTGTCTGGAGAGGGGCTAATTTCCATTTTGGATGACGTTGCTGGTTGTGAGGGCCATTCGGTCTTGGCAGAGCAGCACATGGCTCGCCTGCGTCTAGACGCCTCATGTAAACAAGGCTTAATGAGCCCAGTGGTGGAGCTCCGCCCAGACAGAGTAGCTGGCCTGGAACAGACATCACAGCAGGAGTGTGCATCTCCTTCAGAGGCTGCACTGGAGGCTTTTATTTGGACGTTACTGTCAGTCTTGATATAAAAAGGCTGTTGCAATAGACGTCATTCACCCACACAACCACTCTATCTATAACACATGAAATTTTAATGTTGTACTTCTACTTTAAACAGGTCTATAAAACACTGGTGGGAATTTTGTTCAAATAACTGCTACAGCTGATACCTGCCTGAGTTGTACTCAAAGCTGACCCCCTACAAAGAGGGCAGCTTAGAGAAAAGTGCACCTACTGACTGTGAAAACTGCCCCATGTGTGACCAGAGGACTAGGAGCATTTGGATATGGCTCTTCCTACGCCTCGGTGACCCTGCTAAAGTATAAATCACACCCGTCTGTCTAGGCCATCCTGTGCCGGTGAATCTGTGACTCTGACATAGCATCCCAGCATACCAAGACACTTGGCCTTTGACTTGCAGGGCAGAAAGTACAGAAACGGTACTCTCACTTCACAACTTATATGCAACTGCACTTTAATTCTCTGCATGTGAGGAGGGCAGCTTTCTTTATCACCTTGTAGATCAAAGTGAATTAAACTAAATGACAGTTAAAGGCATAGTTCACTTACTGATGTGAAATTTTTGAGTTATAAAGATGCTTATTTGGATTTTTATATTATTTTTACACATGAGCAATGGGCAAAAAGTTAAAAGGTGCTCTAAATTACTTCATTGCATAACTGTATCTTGTGAAGTCTAGTGTCAGACAATAGAAGCAAACAAATCATAACTATACCATAACTTTAAAGTTGCAGTTGTGTGTTTTATATACAATGATGCAATGAATTAAAGGGAATTTTCACCTTGACTTCATTTCAGTGCAGACCTGCAACACTTTGAAGCTCCCAGCTTTGTAAACTGTGCTTTCATCACATGCCCCAACTAGTCAAGACAAATGCATCACTTCCCCTGATCTCACTCTTTGTCTGTTATCAGTGTTTGACTCTTGCTGGAAATACCGCGACAGGCGCAAGTAAGAAGTTATCAAGCAGTTTAAAATTTAGTCAAAGCAGTATCAGACACAAATGGCATTGGCTTGGTCTCTCCTAATTAAAAATAAAGCTTCTTCCACAAAGGTAACTTACCTTGGCCAAGCAGGACTCCGACCAGAGCGCAGAGCAGCACTACGCACAGAGCCATTGAATGAGGAGAGATTCTGCTGGAAACTGGCGCTAAAAATGTGTTTGTGCTCGCTGGACTCTCCGACGCTGCTTGTTCTACAGGACGTGTGAATAAACGGCGGTGCTCCTTTAAAAGAAAGAAAGAAAGAAAGAAAGAAAGCTGGAGATCGTGGAGGAGAAGAAGAAGTGGATGTGATGGAGCTGAGAGTCGCAGCGTGACTGGAGGAATGAGCGTCTAATTATGGCACCGTGAGGGGCGGGCTGGGGCCACAGACACACACTTATTTCTGATGTAAAATCGTTTTTCTCACCATAAACCCCAAATTAAAACTTTTAAAACATATTGGAATTCATTTTTTTTTTGGCTTCTGCATGTGCAGATTGCATTTAATTTCACCCATTAGCGAGTTTATACCGAAGTTTAGTACCCCTTTATATTCTGACAGGACTTACCTACTTTTAAAATGTTTGAGATGAATGACATATTTATGCTTTTTGGAAATTATAAGAGGTACAGTACTGCCCTGGGAGTTGTGGGCTGTCATATTTTTCTTGTGCACAGCCAACATTAGGATTTGCAAGTGTCTTTGTGCTACTGTGCCGTGAAGTATGCGTGCACACATGGAAATTGTCTTCCCATCAATGGCAGGGTAGACTTTTTCTGTCTGTGACTAATGATTGTAGTGATTATTCAACATCTGGAGCTGGTTTGGGGTATTTTTTAAAATGTGTTGCGGCTATGTCCAGACTGTAAGCCTTGCAAACCTTCTGGGTATCTCAGGCAGACAAAATAATGGGAATTCTAAACCAAACATTTTCACTTCTGCTCTCTTCAGATCACTCCAGTTAATCACTTCTATATTTGAGATTGGATGTAAAATCAGAAGCTGTGCCACTGCATCCTCCTTTAAAAAGACTGTATCTACACTGTGGTATCACAGGTCCCTTTAGGCGTACTGCTGAGACTGCGTTTCTCCAATAAAGTTAATGAATTAAAGCTTTTGTAACTGTGCCACAGATGTGGGCTCACCAACTGCCAGAGTGATCATGAACTGTGAGAAGGGGCCCGGCATAAACAAACCACAGACATACATGGATGTGCACACACACACACACACTAGTCTACCGGATTTGGCAAGACTTGCAGAAATAATTGCTAGACTGCATTATAAACATTTTGTACCAACTAAGGCCCTCTGCAAATTCAATCAGTCTACTGACTCTGGGCATGGTGACAGAGAGAGGTTAAATGATCTTCTAATCAGAGCCATATGTCTCCACCACCAGTCTAGCCAGTCAAGAAACATCACCGAGGACTTGATATCGGGACACCACAAGCATACAGGAAAGCCCACAATTATATGACAGTTATAAATGGATAACTGCACTGTTAAAAGTCTAGTGTGTAACCAGTGGTGTTTTAATCTCTTTGCTTCTCAGCCCACCACAGACTGTATTTGCTGATGGTAATTGTACTCCGCCGCGCTAATGTTTTGCATGTTTCGGCCCATTAAAATGCATAATATGCGTTTGAAAATGTTATTTGTACTTTCCAGACAGTCACTTGCCTCCATTCGTTTCATTACACAGCACCAGTATCGCAGAGCTGGCCACCAGGGGAAAGGATTTGAGTTTAATCTAATGTGATTTTATCTTTCTCTTTTTAAAAAAAATACGGCTGATTTTCTCAGTATTTGTGTCTAGGATCTTTTTTCTACCTACTTTTAAAATCTAGCCTGTCTAGCTTTTAGAGAGTTTGCTTGAGTAGGTGATCCATCACAGTAAACATGGTGTCTGTTTTTATTTTTCTCTGTCATTGCAGTTGCATGGTAAAGCATAACAGATTTTGTATTGCCTCACTACAGCACAGCAATATAACCTTGACAAGAACAAAAAACTGACATGGTGTTTATAGCAATGGATAACCTAACTTCGGCAGGCTTTGTGCAAGTTCCTAGAAGTAGTAGAACAGTCGGAAAACACTAACAGATTAAACACATTAAGTATTGAAGTAAAGACTGTTACTACAGCAGTGCATATTTGGTTCCTGCAGTCATCTATCAGTTAATGTCAGTTAACCGTCTCTGAACTGTAAAAGTTATCACAACAACAAAGAGCACCCCTCTCCT
Source organism: Acanthochromis polyacanthus (assembly GCF_021347895.1). NCBI lineage: Eukaryota > Metazoa > Chordata > Actinopteri > Pomacentridae > Acanthochromis > Acanthochromis polyacanthus. The sequence goes on along the minus strand of NC_067120.1, from coordinate 16,910,131 downwards.
GGTGACTTGTCTTTTATCTTATCTGGGCCTGTGGTAATGTAGAAAAGAGATAATGCACCATATAAGGAACGAAGAATGCCCTAAATGAGAGTCAGACCAGTGCCAGGCTCCGAGGTTGGCCGGCTGCAGTGAACATCTGAGGCCAACTTCTTATGCGCTTTCCAGCCGACCAGAAACTACCGGCCCTCACTCCACCTTTCCACCTCTAATCTACATTTGGGCTTTAACAAGAAACAGCAGCATGGACTGACCTTCTAGCTCATAGGTGGAGGAAATTGGAGTGGCCGAGGTCGCATTCAAACAGTGTTAATCTTGTTGTGGGGGGGTGCAGATACAGTTCCTTTGAAGCTCAACAAAGCTTGTCTTGCCACATCTGTGTCAATCTGCAGAGGGCCACTAACAGGGCCAGGCAGACTGAGGGCTGCACTGTGGGGCCCAAAAGAACCTGGACTCACTGTTTATCAGCACAGCACTGTAAAAAAAGAAAGTTACTGAGTTTAGGTTGTAAAGAAAAGGAACAATGCTTGGTTATTTTTTCAAGTGGGGCATTAATAGAGCCAGTAAACATTGAGTTACAAGATGAAAGACATGTATTGATCATTACCTGGCAAGAATTAAGCAGTTTTACTTTATTCTACCCTGTTAACACCTGCAGGCTTATCTAGATGCAAATAGGCCTGTGGCTCAATCTTCAATATGAGACAATATTTGGCAATACCATGTGTGTATAAGAAGTGATTTTACTAAAACAATATTATCCTAAAAAAAAAACAAAAAAATGACAGGTTCTCATATAATGTAACGCAGGCACTGTGCTTAGTTGTTCACGATAAAATAAATATATAAATGACAACAAAGAAATACGATAATAAAAATTCATATGGCATTTACCTTTATAACATTAAATCTATAGTTCTATGCTATTTGGAAAAGTCACAGAAATAACACCAAACAGCAATATGTACAACGATGCGTGAAAGTGTAAAATCTCACACAGTCTATTATTTTAACAAGCAACTTTCATTTCCTTTGAGTTTTTCATTTACTGTTAGTGCCACAAGGGACAAATCACAAACACCAAAGCTCATGACTACTATCCTGTGTCTAATTACAGCAATATTTACACCCTTAACATACCATACCACATATTAACTCATTAGCTTGTTTGCGAACAATCAATGGTATCTACTCTGTGCAGACTTGCATACCATTATGGCCAGTTAGCTTTACCCTGTAAACACCCAAAACGGGTCAATGTACGCTATGTACTTGCTGCATGGAACCAAGTTTTAATCTTCAAGCTTTAGTAGAGATGGAAAATCCACTAAAACCAACAACTTTAATGCTGTTTATCCCAGGAAAAAGAATTAATTAGGGTCCTATATCATGTATGAGACAGTCTTTGCTTCCTGTACAATTTCATTTTGAAATATATAAAACATTTTTGGTGACCTGAAGGTAACTATGTATCACAAATGTTTGCAATAAAGTGTTCCACACCACATACTATCTGGTGCTGGCAGTGTTGTTAAATATCGAAATGATTGGGAAGATTTGTGCTTTCATGGAACGCCCTCCTCTCCACTGGGACAGCCCGGTGTATCCTGGGAGTCTGAACATGTGCGTTGACGCTTTGCAAGCTGTGGCATACTGTCAAGAGGTGAGAGCTGAGTTTCAGGAGGAGCAGTAGGTATCATCTCCAGTTTGATTTCTGGAAAGGTTTGGTCGGGGTAGATGATCTTTAGGTACTCTTCAAACAGCACTTTAAGTTCCCTGCAGGTTTTGGTGATTTCAGCTTCAGCCTGGCATAGAAGGGAAATCAAGGAAAATAGCAAAGCAGTTCATTACCAGGTATCAAGAAGTGAACAATGCAAAGAAAAGGCTTTTTAAAACCAGTTCAGTCTACAGTACCTCACTGAGAACTGCACAGTTTCCAAATATGAGCCTGATGTCTGACACAAACTCCGCAGTGCTTTGGTAGCACAGACTGTGTTTAGCCTCCAGACGTCTTTTCACAGTGGAAAGATTCATTGGTAGCTTTACAGCCAGCCTGTTATTAGCACATACCTACAGTATTTAGAAAGGGAGAGATAATGAAACAATAAAACTTCATGGACAGATGTTTAAACAGAATCATGATTATAATATTGTATTTATAAAGTATAACAGTCAGCACTGTGCACAATGAGTAATGGATATTTACTGTTTTGTTATGCAAGGGTTCATAATAACTAGAGTCAGTTCAAGCCAAAATTGGACTTTGGTCAAGTGCTTGCGCACAAATGTGTTATATATATACTGTAATGTTGAATTTATTGTCTATAGTTCTCTGTATTTATCCACTTAGTGCAGGAAGAAAGAAAAGTGTTGTACTGGGAGGACAGCTGACTGTATATTTACAGTACCTGATTAAAGTTGCTCTGCTTCTGATTTATAATTTTTCTGGCTTTAGTGGTAAATATGCCATATTACACATAATTAAAATTCTATTTACAGTAACTCCATGTGACACTAATCCTGTTAACTTTTCCTTTCTAGTCAATCATAGTTCCAGACTCACCGGGGTGGATACAGGCTCTCGAAATTCTGAGCTCAGCTCAGAGCATAACAAGTGCAGCAACAGCCTCTCGCATTTCTGCAGTGGTAGAAAAATGCATATGACTTAATACATGTCAACTGATAACTGAGAAACCAAATGCAGTCCTCCAATCTGTAGCCTACTGCTTTACACAGTTAATTACTACATCAAATTTCTAATGTTTGTCTGTCAGAACCCTAATCTGCTTTGTCTGTCCAAATATTGATTCTTAGCTGTTGTTAAATCACTGCAAAATACAGGATCAGACAGCTTATTGCTGTTGAGATTTGATTTTCCTCCGCACTGTTATCAATATTATGTTTTTCCTACAAAATACTCTTCCTGGACAATAGATAATACAATACAACTGACTAGGAAGACAGTTACTCAGATTGATGCATTAAAGTAAGTCTCTAGTCAAAATCTATTTATTTGTGTCACACCCACACTGCCTTTAGATTTGAGAGGTGGCTGTAATACGCTTATAGTTTGGCTCTAAGTGCAGCATGCCAAGGTTTATTTCAGTGAGTTGCAACTGGTTCCACTGGCGACCTGCCATGGGTGTACCCTGCTTTTCACCCTGTGTCAGCTGGGAAAGGCTCCAGAGCAACTGAGCCTGTGTGAATAGGTCTCAATCAGTCTTGCACATCTGGACTGCGATTTTAGCCCATTTGTCTTTGCACAACAGCTCATGAGTGAATAGTCCTTTTCAAGTCCAGCCACAAATTCTCAATTGGATTGATTTCTGGGCTCTGACTCAGCCACTGAGGAACATTTACTTTATTGTCTTCACACCATTTCTCCCCTTCTCTTGCAGATTGCATCAGCTCATCCTCCAGGACTTTCCTATACTTTGCTGCATTCATTTTACCCTTTACCTTTACAAACCTTCCAGGGCCTGGTGGTGAGAAGAATCCCCCACATCATGATGCTGCCACCACCATGCCTCACAAGGACAATAGGGTTTTTTGGATGATATGCAGCTTTGGGTGTCTGCCAAACAACACATTTAGTCTGATGGGAGAAAAGCTCAAGAAAGAACCTTCTTCTAGTTGACTTCAGAGTGTCCCGCATGCCTTCTGGCAAACTGTAGTTGAGATTTAATATGAGCTTTTTTCCAAAAGTGGCTTTGACTTTGCTACTCTTTCTTACTTGAGACATTCACTGATCTCTATTTCACTAACTGTGTGATTTCTAGCACCAAGTGGCTGCACCTGTGTTCAATTGGGTGAGCCACTTTGCTTCACTTATGCAATCACTTATTTTACATTTGGCATGACTGACCATGAATCAGTGAAAATGGCAACACTTTCAAAGAGGATGAATACTTTTTGTAGGCACTGTACGTGCTATATTCAGTCTGCAGCACTCACCTCCTGCTCCTGTTTAGCTAAACTGACTATCTGTGCTTGTTTTGCTGTTAAATTTCAGACTACTAAACATGAAAGATGTGACTGTCAGGCAAGACGACAACTGACAAGGAGATTCTGTTCAATAAAAAAGCGGAGGAAAGTCACTATTATATGTACCTAAGGATTGAGATCACTTCTACTATTCCATTTTTATATACCTTTTGTACACAGGTGAAGTGAGGTGACATCCAATTGATAGATTTTGACTTAAGAGGAGCATAACTGAAATAAAGACAGTATTTATGTCATCGTAATCATATTTGTTGGTGCTCTGCTATGAATATCTATAATTACCCTGCTTCTATTTAATAAAGTTAAAGGCATTATGGAGGATGTCTTTTTTTGTTTAATTTGTCTGATTCACATAAAATGAATATACTGACCTTTAGTGGACTTGTATGTATGGTTTCTAAAAGAATAAAAAATAAAAAAAAATAACTGTGGACATGGCAGGACCTGAAAAACATCAGCCAATCAATGCGCTCGGACCGAGGCGTTTGGTTTGCTCCCTTTCCTGTCAATCAAAAATCTTCCGGCTCAGGCCTAGTTACGTAGATTACGTACGCCTTGGACTTACATGTTTTCTGTATGTGTTGCTTTGGTATAGCTTCGTAGTTAGCTGGCGACTTGTTTTGCTCATCTTTTTTTTTACATAATGGCAGATAAAGATCCAGGGGGACCCAGCCATAAAAGACAACTTCACAAGTGCTGCCCAAGTTTCTGGAGGGGGGCGTTTCTTCATAAATGTTAAGAGAGGGGAGGTTAGAGGGGGGTGAGGGAGAGGTTGTATGTGCGCATGCGCATGCTATGTTCAAAGTCGTAGGAAATTAAATCTCCTCTAATGCCTTTAAGTTTGACTGAAATCGAATTAAATGAAATAATTAACACATATTGTTCATTGGATTTACACGAGCTAAACTTAACTGTAACTGCATGACTTACTTGACAATGTTTACTTTCCAACTTTACGGTAATCAAACAGGTTGTGATAATAATAACTATAATTCCATAATTGCAACCAAATCACAAAAAAAAGTACTTACTTGTTTGTCCATCGGGGCAAATCCTCCTTGAAAATCTGTCTCTGTCTTTACGGTTTTGGCTTCAGGTTTGCAGTCAAACTCCATCTCAGGCACTAACAGGTCACGGCAGAAAGAGCAAAACCATTCCCCGCTGAAAAGAAACAGTCCAGACACTCAATACAAAAGCCAGTACTCAGAAAAATACAAGACGTGCATAATGCTGCTGTCAAATGAAAACTTTACACCTTCAAAATGTGAAAACAACTTGTCAAAAACAACCTCAATGTGAATAGCTAAGGGGTCTTTTTTTCCCCTTCCACATAGGACCACAACCCATTTTTGTAAACATAAAACTGAAAAGAAATGAGTTCTGGTATTTTAATCTGAGACCAGCAATAAATATATTTTGACCGAGCTTGCCTGGGTGACTTGAGGAGAGATGGAACATGGCACATGAGATGAAAAACTTTGGTACACTTATTGCAGCACAACAGCTCTCCACCAGTGTGACACACAGCACACAAGACTTCATTAGAGTCTTCCAGCCGAGCTTGATTTCGGTCGAATTGCTGCTCTTCTGCCACTGAAAGGATGTGATTTGGAGCTTTAGTTTTACTCTGGCCCCACGGACTGGCTGTAGGCTGTGACGGGCTGTGAGATCTGTCTTCTGTGCTTTGGAGAGGAGTTGGGACCTTGTTTCTTTCAACTTTGGAACTGATTTTGGGTTGGTCATCTGTGCTGTCAGGAAGGTTGGCTCTTTGATTGGAATGTGCCTGAAATTCAAAACGGAGAGAGAAAGAAGTCTGAAAATACTACCAGTACCTAAACTGTCGGTTTAAACTTCAAAGTTAATCGACTGATGTATTGGTTTAAAGCAGGAGTGTGCAGTATCGTAGAAGCCAGCAAGAGTAAACTGTATTATTAAAGCATACAACTGAAAATATCCCACTCGCTAAAGAACATGAATTTGTACTGATAGAGTTCTGTTGGAGGACTAATCCATGACAGAGAGTGCTGTCAGAGAGAGTGCATGCATTAAAAGCTGCCTCATGTATGAAAATACACAAACGGGCTACATCACCTACAGCTAACACAAGATAAATATCATCAAACAACACTTGCTCACAACTATGCTACCAAGCAGGCATCCGGCAAAAACGCAGTACACAGATACAGTACATGCAAACATGCCCTAATGTAACTGGAGGAGGATGGAGATGCAAAAATACAAAAATTAACACTATCATCTGCTAAGTTTAGCTTTGGGTTGAAATTTAAATTGTAACGGCCCTTTGTCTGCTGTTTTAGTGCTTGCTAGCTTTAGCAAAATGTCAGGTAGATGGTTAAACAGGCAGGTAGGTCATCTAGTCATCTCATTTGGACCAACTGAAATGATTGACATGCCTGAGACTGTCACAATTCTTCTTTTCTTTTTATTCAAACTTCAAACTTTATTTATTTGTGTAGCGCTTTTCATGCAGAACAACACAAAGTGCTTCACAAGAATTAAAAACAAAGAAGGCAATAAATAAATACAATTAAAAATAGAAATAAAAATTAAAATAACCCAACTCTCCACCCTCCCTACATATACACACACGCACGCACGCACGCACGCACGCACGCACGCGCGCACACGCACGCACACACTTATTATCAAAGCCACTCAATGTATTAATCACTGTTGGGAAATGAAGAGACCTTCGACAAATATGACAAAAAAATATTCAGGGATACATGGCATGCGTTGGCTTTCACACCGACATGCAGTATTTGTCATATCCGTGCCACATAGTTTTTCTCTCCAATAAGAAATTATTACTGACATTTTAAGCTGGCTTTCTTCTGACATAGCCAGAGCTACAGTATCTGTCCAGCTGTGTCAGTACTGCAGACTGCTCTGGCTGCACCTCATCATCATTCTGCAAAAGGCAAAATCACTCTGGCTTGTTTGCATTTCTTTAAACCAGTCACTATTTTCCTTCATGATGCTAAGCCCAGGATTCAGTAATGGTGTCCTTGCTCCTTGCTTTGGTGGAACATTTGCAGGCTTGTCTACAAACAAGATTAAAACAGCTAAGTCACCCAAAGAACCCAGTAGGTCTGCCTTTAGGCACAAACGAAACCTTGCCAAAACTTGCAATTTTCAGTGTGGAGCTTGCTAGCTCAGAGGTAGTTTTTTTTTCTGCATTGAAGGGATTCTGAAGACAAAGAAATGCATGGCAGAAATGGCAGCCTCATACCTCGATTCTACATCCGGTTAGTCAGACTGGCCTGTTTTCAACTTGTCTGACTGCTTTTGTTTTTGGAATCTTTCTGCACTGTATCAAAAGTGTTCCCAGGTCCCGTTGTTTACGTGCATGAGTAAAATTTTTATTTGAACTGACTGAAATGATGGTAAAAACGCCACTAATGTGACCCAATTAAGAAGCAACAATTTACCCCATGCTTTTAAGTTTTACAGTTAAATGCAAAAACATCTATCAATTATCACGTGTAATACTATTCAGACTGAATAATAAGGATTTATTGTCTCCTCACATAACTGCTGTCATCATCTGGCTCATCTTTGATGACAATGACTGGCCCTGGAGATGATCTTCTTTTCCTCTTGACAGCAGAGCCCACTCCTCCATTAGCCCTGTGTGTTTCTGGAGGTTTCCAGGAAACTGTCCTTGAGAGCAAAACAAACACCAATTAAAGCAAAATTCACTGGAGAGAACAATAGCACTTGGGGACTAGGCTCCTATCAGAAAAAGAGAGAGGATCTGTGCTTGTGTGTGTTTGTGAGCATGTCACAGTGGTCCCCTACCCTTGTTTTTCCTCCTGGGATACAGCAGTGTACCCTGGTGAATTCTGCTGTCCTTGCACTTGAAAGAGAAGAAAATATTTGACTATTACTTTATTAAGAACACAATAACGGATAAATTCTGCAGGTCACAAAAAGGTGCAAAGGTGCAAGAACACTGATGGATAAACATACCATTTCTGTTTGGTAAAGACAGCGTTAGGCCCTGAGGATAGTTGGGATTCATCATGTACACTGGACCTGCTGATTCATTCCTCCTGCTCACATATGTGGGCTCAATCTAAACACAACACTGCGTTTCATTTACTAAATAGGTGATATTATGCAGTGGCGACTGTCATGCACAGGTACTAGAGGGAGCTGCTTACCACCTGTCTTGATTGAGGCGAAGTGACACCACCATTGATGGACAGTGGTCTTATAAGCGTGCAAGGAGGTGAAGCAGAAAACATGTCCACAGGTTTGGTTTGGTAGCTGGAGCTGCTTCCCATCACCCTCAGATGATGCTGCAACGAACGTGGGAATTAAAGAAAGACAGAAAACAAAGCAATCTTTGCAATGCTAGATTCTTGTCAAGATTTGTAATCTTGTGACGATAAAGGTGGAGATATAAAGGTGCACTTTTCACTGCTGACTGTGTGGGTTGAGCGTAGATAGCAGCAGCCAAAACATTCAGCTCTAGGTTTATCTGTTCACGAGATTTAGCTTCGGCCTTTTATAGTTTAAATGACACAGATATTTTTTTCAAATTTTGTCTTACTACCCATTATGCAACAGTATATAGCATTTATATAAAACATTAATATGCAAGTGTCTGTTTTTTTTTAGTTCAGACACACTAACTGGACCATATCAGCATTTTTTTCTTATATTTTTTGCCTTTATTAGATAGTGACAGTGAAGACTTGACAGGAATCAGGGGAGAAGAAAAGTGGGGAGAAGACATGCAGCAAAGGGCCGCGAGCTGGAATCGAACCCAGGCTGCTGCGTCAGAGACCAGCCCCTGCACATGGGTCGCCCGCTTAACCCGATGAGCTATACGAGCGCCCGACCAAACCAGCATTTTTGATGCTTTACTGCATTATGCTTACTCACTGCTTTAAATCATGACCCCCAACAACCTAAATCAACTTATTACAATGAGTACTGGAGTCTTACTTTAACAAAAAAAAAATGCTGCTGAATTTTGAACTGTTTTATATTGTGACATTACACTGATATCAACAGAATCTGATCAGCAACCACTCACTGAGTTGCGAGTGTTAAACTCTTGACAAATATTTTCTTTTCTCATTTAAACTATGATTTTTGTCTATCGAGTTGTAGATATTTACTATTATAAATACATACTTAAAATCTGAAACTGATTTTCCAAGTGCTTTAGTCACTTTTCAGCAGTGACTGTCTTCAGAAACCCCCCAGTAAGCCATCACTCAGAATCTTTTCCACAACAATATGACAGTCAGCTGGCAGAGATTTGCAACTTGCCTTATCATGTCAGTTTTCTTTCATCATGAACGCGATGAGGTAACTGCTAAAACTGATCTGGACTGACAGCTACTAGATTTACAATAACACTGCAAACATCTTGTAACATTACAGTGTTGTCAGTTTTTCTTAATTTACATTAAGTTGACTGTACTGTAGTGAAGCATAAAAGAAAAACAACAGCTACCCAGAACAGAATGTAAAAACCTACTACAGCATGACAACTGCACGCTTTGAAAAACTCCTAAAAGTGTGAAATATACATGATTTTTTTGTGAAGTATGCGATATACTGCGGTATTTCTTTACTATGAGTTCCCTATGGAACTGTAACAGCTTGCTCACATCAGTCTGTGTGCACTTCACATGCCAGTATTGTCCTGTGCATGATCCTATACTTCAGAGTGGGAACCAAAACACCCTCTGAACTAGACTAAACAACTTGGATGACAAGATACTATCGGGCCTTCCTTACGGAATTTTTGGTCCTCTGTCACACGCTGGCTGCTGCTGCACCGCAGATTAAGCTGATTTACTTTATGATTTTGAGTCATAAGCTCATCCAAGACTAAAATCCATCCTGACAAGGAAAGGCATAAATTGCCCAGGATGTGAAGGCTGTCAGCTCTATTTAGGACAATGCCATCTGCTGTCGGTGCTTGTTAAGAAGCCTTGTCAATCAAATGAGCACGCATGCACACTCACACACAGAAAGGCACAACAACCTGGGGAGAAAATCCGGGGCTCGGTAAGCTGCTAGTTGGGCTGACATGGTTGGTCGGAGGCATGACAAACCTACGGCCCAGTTGGGGATTCATACTGTGAGAGGGAGAACCTCCCTGTTGGGGCCCTGGGACGGTCCGCGGCAGTCGGACGCTCTGGTACCACGTCCAGGGTGGAGGAGGCGGTTGTGGCTGCCAGTTAGCCAAAGGGTTTAGCTTGTCCACCTGCATCTGGAGCTGAGCCAGAGTGCTATGAGGAGCTCCCAGGGCAAAGCTGTGGGGTGAGCCTGAGGGGCCCTGCCCAGGGTGGGTGAGCTGATGAGGGATACCCTGAAAACCAGCCAGCTGGTGGCCTGGTACACTTTCTACCACTAAAGAGCCTGAGGGGACATATACAAAGAGACAGGGTGAGAATAACAAGAAGGGATGAAAAATACAAAATACAGAAGGAACATTCCAGAGAACTTTGGGGAACAGAAGATTTAAGCAAAAATACTGAAAAAAGTCAAGTTACAAATGCAAAAACAGGCCAAGTAGGGCTACAAATGACAGCAAACTGGCCAATATTGATTATAATATCAATTAATCTGTTTAAATTAACTGCTTAGTTGAGAAAATGTAAGAAGAAAATGTAAATTTGATTATTCCAAAGTCCAATGTGATGGCATCAAATTGCTTGGTTTGATATTTCAAAACAATACATATTCAATTTACAGTGATCTTCCCTGTCAGGATCCAGACAATGTTTGGGATTTTTATTCAGTAGAAATTGATTGTGCTAGACTTAAACAATCATGTAGCAAAATCGTTAATATTTCTGACAGTGTTTCAAGTGACAGAGAATAATCTAATACTTTAGTACAAGCGCCAGGCTTAAACTGAATAGCAACTATTGCAACGGCCAAACAATGTTTCAACTCTCTAAATCCTTCTGAATTTCCCCCATAGCTGAGCATCCTTCCTCCAACTGATATCTGTCCCAAACTCATGCTTGCTTAAAAAGTCGACTATGAGTCTCAATTGAACTATTTGTACAAATGCTGCAACATTTTTAAGGCAGGAGAACACTACTGCAATAAGCCAATACTACACAGCACTAAAATTAGAATGAGGTTTCAGTTTATCCAAAACTATTAAAAAAGAAGAGTGAAGAATCCCTTCTCAGAGTTCCAGATCATTTGTTTATGTCTTACCCAGATCAACATTTGAGGCCCAGTACGAGGCTCGACACTGGAAGCGTACAGTGCTCTGTGGTACAAATGAGACACTGCATTTTGCCTGCAGGAGGTTTCCAATCTGAAACAGAATCTGCAACAGAAGGGGCATGATTAATAATTTTCAGAGGACACTTGTGCATTACAAAAGACACATGTTCCCACTTTAACACGTCCAAGATAGATCAGACTCCTAAATGGCTTACAGAGTTAAGCTGACTTTCAGCTTGGGTAAACAAGACTGTTGAGTGGATAAGTGATCAGACAGGCCTCACCAGACGTTTACAGTACAAGAGGGCCATGCCCCCATTCCTGGCTGTGGCCCATTTGGTGAAACTGATGACATGATCCAGGTGTCTGGATAGATAGCCAATGTCCTCCTGTTGTTTCCGCAGGACACTCTCATGGTCCTTTGTGACAGCCTGGAAAAACAAGAATAAGTGAACGGTGCAGAGTTCAAACTGCTTGAGGGGATGCAATCTGGGCCTCAGGGTAACTCAGTCAGCTGAGCATGCAAGAAGTAATGTTCTTATGGAGAGCACAGCAAGCTGCAGGACTACAGCATGCGGTAAAACTTATAATTGACACTTGACATTTCATTATATTTTTCATATGTGTCAGTTTTGTCATACCTCAAGTTGACTGACTAGCATCTTGCCTTTCTTGTTTATCTCGAGAATCAAACTGCAGATGGACTTCTTTATTTCATTGTGAATAGACGTTCGGTTCTGATCAACCAGTAGAAGTCTGCAAACCATACGTCACCACTGTCAATAAGTAACTTTTGCACACATTAATTACTGTTGGATGATGCATCAGTTTTTTGCGATGTCAAACAGAATATATTAAATCCACAACAAATTTTGGAGACCTATTGTTGTAACTTAAAATATTAATTGTGCTATCCGTACGCTGCTGCTAGTTGTTGTTATTCATGAGATCTAAAGTTTGTATAGATGAGCAAATTGGATTTTTACTCTCAAATTGTAACTGTCTCAGACTCTTTTTTTTTTAAATGCACAAACCCGTTGAAAAGTGAGATACATTACCCATTGTTTATGGAGTCTGACACCTCTTCAATCAGTTTCTTTTTCTCCTGTAGCTGATGGGTCATTCTCTCCATGTGCTGTTTGTGGTTTTTATAAGCATCCTCAAGGAACTGGTAACTAATTAAAAAAACATTGAGGAGTCAGTGCAAACACACTAATAACTAAATAAATGATGACATATCACCACAACATTATGGTCTGAATAAACTGTTAATGTTTTTTTTTTTCTTTTCCCCTCCGGAATGATGAGCAGATTTATAATAGTACACTTGTAGATGGCAATGGAAAAGACAGTATGTCTGCATAGACCATCAGTCATCCAGGTCATAGTCATTCTAAGTGTAGTGAGAGGCACTTGGACATATTTTTGGTTCTTGACAATGTTTCACCTCTCATCCAAGAAACTCCCTCAGTTCTAAGTGACTGATTAAAGTTCCAGGTGTTTATTCAAGACGGATGAGAGACAGACAGTTTGAGAGAGGAAAGAAGGAAGCCATCTTCATCTAATTAGAGCAGCCACCTCAAAACAAGGTAGGTGGCCAACGGCATCACCTATCTGCCACATACAACATCCCTCTCCAGGCAGTTTTGGCCGTTCAGGTCCTGATGGCACAAAATAACCACCAGGAACTCCCCGCTAGTCAATTTGAATGGAGTAATCCTCGATGACAAATAAAACTTCTTCATGAACAAAAAAGATCAGCTGCCTTCTAAGTAAGCACTTAGCCTTGTTTGAGGACGCTTCCCATGTGTTGGGCAGTATACTGAAACCGATATCATAACTACAATTAGAGTTTTTTTAATATTAATACTGTATGTGACTCCCTGTATGCATTGTTTATATAAACTACGTCACTTAGAAAGTAAGGACTGCCATGTCTTTGTTCAACATAATTTAACAAAACTGAAATTTATCCAGTAACACAGGAACTGATGAATCATGTTACATTACACATTTTGACAGTACTTGTGGTCCTTGTGCTTGACAAGTTGGCAGTCACGGCAGGTCAGTAGGTCACAGGTCTCACAGAATAGTTTCAGTGGCTCTTGTTTGTGGATGTCGCAGAACATCGGCCTCTGAGTCGACACACCGTGGACCTCTGGGAAACAACAAAAGGCTCAATGTTTGGCACATGATAACATCTGATTTATCCCTACACCCTAGTACTTGGACTGTGCAGCTGGTGTGAAGCTAATTCCTAAACCATGTAAAAGTAGAATAATAATTGTACATTCATCACCAGCTGCGCTGCTCCCAGAATAGCTTTTTCCTTTGTCATGGAAACAGCACAAGTATTTCACAGAAAAAAATGGTGACATAAGGACACAGGTTATAAATACCTTGCGGTACCTCTGTCCTCTGTCTAATGGTGTGGTCTTTAGTGAATTTAACCCTTTGGTGGGCCTCCACACAGGTGGCACACAGGTACTCAACACAGTCGACACAAAACGCAGCAGCTTCAGTGTTGTCATCACAGGTCATACAGAGCTACAGCCAGAGGAGACAAGCATCTGAGGCTGATAAACAGGTGACAGTGTCTCAATTTGTGAAATTAGAGAAAACGTGCAAGAATGAAATTAGCGCAATGATCTGACAAACACAAGCTGCTACTCCAAAGTGATAGGTACATTTACTACCCAGATGTTCCAAGTACAAACCCTCAGGGCAGAAGCTGGTCATATGGGAATATCCATTACCCTGAAAACTAGTAACAAGGCTGCCCCCATATGGTAACACATTTTGTCACCAACCTGGACTGTCCTCTCCACTGTGCTGCTAGGAGCCTCAACAGAGTCCTTCACAAAGACATTATCCATCACATCTACCTCCATACACTCCTGCCTGCACACTGGACAGCGGATCACATTCACTGGAATCAAACAGGAACACACATGTTGGTCTAAATCCGAAAAACTGGGCTGTGGAAAAATAACTGGCATATGACACGATTTACATATAGTCAAAAGGTGAATACAGGGTTACAAACGTGCATGAAGTTTGGTTTTTAGCATGCAAAGAAACTGTAACCTTCAATCGATGCGTGGTCAGTTTGTAAACACAGGAACTCACGTGGTTTGGTCGCGCTGTCTACCTGGGAGTTTGGCGGCTCTGGCATGGCCAAATTCCTTGAGGGTGACGGCAAACATTTCTTACAGAAAGAGTGGAGACACGGCAGAAGTTTGGGCTCTCGGCTGTGAAAGTTTAGCTGGCAGACAGGGCAGGTGTCCAGGTAAACGCGGGCGGTTGTACCGGACTTCTCCTCTCGCACTGGCTCCGCTTCGTTCTCCACGATGATAACAGCAGCGTCCAAAGGCTGCTGTTTCTCCGTGCAGTCATCCATTGGCGGCACTTTTACCTTCCACGGCTGGGTCTAAACCCCGGTAACAAACACCTGCACGGTCCTCTTCACTCTGTGCCAGTTCGGAATTTTAAAACGCCGCCTCGTTTATTCACTAATAATACTGTAAATTACTAAATAAACGGCAGTAAATCGCGACTAACCTGCACCGCGAAACATGAAACACACCTCCTCCTCCTGCGCGTGACGCTCGCGTGCCGCAGATGTTGCTCAAATTGCACCGCACGCGCTTGTTGCGGTACGAGAGGGGTGGGGTCAAAATAAAACATGTTGTCATGGGAAACAGGGCTGCAGGATGGAGTCCACCGGACAGGACAGGCATGTTGGTATGATCTCCGTCACTATGAAACTTAGTACCACCTAGTTAAAGTTTGTTTGTTTGCTTGCTTGTTTTCTTGCACCCCATTGTCTCTGATCTAAAAACTGTACTACCTAATAACCACTTGAACCTGCATAGCATCATCACAACCAACATATTTGCAACATCTTCTCAGGTCATTAATCATTAACTTAAGCCTGTTGTATTCTTAATTAATAAATCGTTTCCATTTGATGGATCTATATTCTAGTTTATTTATAGATTACATTAGATTCTACTTAAGATTCCACTTTGTTATTCTTGCAAGTGCTAAGACAATAAAATGCAGTTTAGCATGTAGTACAAAAGGCAAAAGAAACAGCAAAAAAAAATTATAAGGTCATTCTGTCTCAATTCACTATTTAAAAAAAAATTCACACCTTAACATCTCATATTTGTCCATTTTTTTTTCTTTTCATATGTATGTTATTAGTATTAAGTACAACATGCAAAATCTCCTGTTGGTTCAATCACCTCTTGGACTGACCAATAAAGGTTTTGTCGTTGGTGGAATATCAGAGTACAAGCGTTGATTTTTTTTCCCCTTTAAAATCAAATTTGCACCATTACTGGTTTGTGTTGTTTTATAGAAGCAGGCTGTATCATTGAAGACCACATGTACATATTTTAGGACTCTTGCTCCACAGATTGGTGCTACGAAAACAATGCAAAAATCGGCATGATCCCACCCCTGTTTAAAAATTTGTTAGTCAAACACTAATGACCCCAGATTTTACACGTGATCAACTCAATCATTATTTACCACTTTAAAAAAAATCTGTCAAATTAAAGATGGTCAGATGTGGAGGATTTGGTGAATTGAAGCAGAATGACCGTATGTGCAGTATGTTATACTATAAACAGAATGAACAAATTTGACAGAGTGGTATGAACCATAGGCGTTTCTAGCCCATTTTGGGGGGTGCTCAAGCACTCCTAAATTAAATCCCAGCACCCCTAAAGTCTGAGAGATTTTTATTTTTTTTGTCTTGCATGTCCTTTTTTTTTAACAAACCAGAAAAGTGTAAAAATCATACAGTACCTGGTTTAAACCAGGATATGTGGCATAATTCTACCACTCAATACCAACACATTATTATCATTACAAGTCCTCATGTTTGCTGCATTTAATCATAGCTTACTGTTTATGTTGTTAGGTAGGAGTTAGCTGACGTTTTTTCTAGCTAGCAAATGTTCCAGGTGTTCAATGTCTGTTTGAACCAACTGGACTGACTGGATGCCCATTAACATTATAACTCCTGTTATGTGTGTGTGCAGACAGACAGACAGACAGACAGAGAGACAGAGAGACAGAGAGACAGACAGCCTCATCATCATGGACATAAGACTGTTTTTTCGAAAAGAACCAGGTTCAGGTAAGAGTGTAAGTGCAATCAAATCTATTAGTGACCTGTTTCTGATGCAGGTATGTTGTGTCTGTGAGTAATAATCTTACAGCCCTTTTTCAAAGTAAAAGCCCCATAAGAGTTATATAATATTGTCATCGCAATACTTTACCATCTACATCACATTTTGTTCATCATTATCAACATCCCTGTTTTGTCTTTTGTTACTTAAAGCATGTGGCTTGCTCTTCTACTTCTGCTTCTGCTTCTATTTCTGCTTTTTTGTAATCTGATGAAAAAAATACCATAATGTGTTGCCTAGCAATTCACAATGTAAATCTAACAGTCACACAGTTCATTATCAAATCCAACTATTTGAGTTGAGATAATAGGAAATAATATAAGTGAATCCACCATTATTTTTAAAGCACACTCAAAACCACAGGCGTTAACAGAGAAATACGAGTGCATGGAAGATAAAGCGCCAGGGTTCAATGTTCATGACCAAAGTTCACATTATCTCTAAGACAGAGAGCAGTTCAGTTATTCGCATTTTCACAGACATGAATCTGACTGCAAAGAGTCACAGTATCCCTCTCAGTGACGGTAACCGGATTCCACTGCTGGGATTGGGAACCTATGGAGACCCTCGAAAGGTGAGAACAATACAAAGAACATAGTGTCTGTGTTTCTAATGCATGTTTAACCACCACAACTCTGTATGACCTAGGACTGTCAGTGTTAACTGCTTGCAGTGACTGCTGAAGTAAAATTTAAACAGGAATGCATATTGTAGTTGCAGCTGTAGCTTGAACAAAAGCAGGTCGAATAATACTTACATTTTTGGTGCATTTCCAATAGACACCCAAAGGCACTGCACTTGAGTGCGTCAAGCTGGCCATAGATGTAGGTTACAGGCACTTTGACGGGGCACTGGTGTATTTCAATGAGCACGAAGTGGGTCAAGCCATTAGAGAGAAGATTGCTGATGGAACTGTTAGAAGAGAGGACATCTTTTACTGCGGAAAGGTAATACATTCTGTCATATGGCAGGTGTCTCTTTTGTCTCAGTTTCCTTTGAACAATTTAAGAATTCATCATATTATTCTCAAGACCTAAATTGTAATGTTCACCTGTGTAGAGTTTCCTAAAACCAGAAACATTTATTGTCTTTCAATTCAGTGTGATTTGAATGTTTTCTAATGACATTGGGTTTTCTTTGTCAGCTCTGGAATACCTTCCACCCACCAGAGTTGGTGAGACCGGCCTTGGAGAGGACACTGAAAACCTTGAGACTAGACTATGTGGATCTCTACATTGTTGAGCTTCCAATGGCCTTCAAGGTTTCCACACATTACACAGATAGATAACAGTTAACTTATCAGTCAGCCACATGTTTACACATGCATGTCATGTGTGAAATGTAGTTAATTATGCATTTATGATAAGATTATAGAGCCAGATGTATGTTTAGTTAGGATTAGAATCAGTCATGTTTGGGTGTGTTTTAAATCCGGTCAGATATTTGTATGAATTGTGAAATTAACTAAAATAACAAAGCTAAAGTCATCTACACTTCCACACCTTCATTTTGTACAATGTTTCATCATGACCTGATTAGCCTCTTATGTTTAAGTTTAAAAATGTTAATGCAATTATTACATGTTGCTTACAATTTAGCCTGGAAACGAATTTTATCCCAAAGACGAGAATGGAAAGTACATCTACCACCACACTGACCTCTGTGCAACATGGGAGGTGAGTCCACAAAAGATGCTCCTGCTGTCTGATGACTTCACATGTCCCCTTCTTGTCACTGTAATGTAGTATGATATTTTTATGGGTTGTCTTATGCATCTGTAAATACTCTCTTTTGCTTTTGTATATGAGTATATGAAGCACATCAAACACCTTAAAAGTCAACTAATTTTTTCGACAGCGGGGACTGACAAAATATTATAACGCAGCCAATAAATGTAGGCTGGAAAAATAAAAATAAGGTTGAATCTGTGTTATCTGTTCATTCAAATGAATATGATAACCTTTATAATTGTAGGTTTAATTGCATCTAAGTGTCTAAGTTTGTAATAAAATATCAACAGAGCATATTTTAATTTTAATTGGTCTAAGGTACTCATGTGGTAAATGGCCCTGTCTGCAATGTGAAAGATGCAATTTTTCTGTGCATTTTAGGAGTGCATGTAGTGCACTGTGCACTGTCATTAGCTGTCATTTCTTCCAAGAAAATATAAAATTCAGAAATTTGGTTTATGATATTCCTTCAAACTCTTAAGTCGATGCCAAGACATTCTCTGTGCAGCATCACAGACTGTCAAGGACGGTGTCATAAACTGCCAAAGAACTGCTTTTCCCTGCACTGTGCATTAAATTTTTCTCCACTGTCTCACTACGTCTGTAAAGATAATCACTATCTGTCTTTGAAAGGATGTAAATCTTTTCTTCTCAACAGGCTTTAGAGGCTTGCAAAGACGCTGGGCTGATCAAGTCCCTGGGAGTCTCCAACTTCAACCGCAGGCAGCTGGAACTGCTGCTGAATAAACCTGGCCTCAAACACAAACCTGTGTCCAACCAGGTGACGTAAACTGTGTCTTTAGACGACCGCTGATGTCACAGAGAGCTTTGTGTGTGTAGTGCAATAGTAAATCACAGTATAAAGTGGTATTAGAGGCTATTAATAAGAAAGCATTGCTGTCTGTCATACTTTTGGGTCACTGTCAACTCTTTGCTTCCTATTCAGAAAATGGTCAGTGCTTCACAATACATCTGTGAGCTACTTACTTGATCAGAGGAAATTTCTTGTCACAAAATAATCAAATATGATGCCAAAATGCATTTTCTTTACTTTATACTGCATTAAAAGGAGATGATTTTTTTTTCTTTTGATTCTCATCCAGTTTTATTCTGACTAGTCAGAGCACAGGATGTTAATGTAATGTTAGCTCACTTTGGGACAATTTCCTTTTTCATAGTATATTTTCCTCTGTCCTACCTCAAGGTTGAATGTCATCCATATTTCACACAACCCAAGCTCCTGGAGTACTGTCGACAGAATGGCATTGTGATTGTTGGCTATTGCCCAATTGGCTCCTCCAGAGATGCATCCTGGTTCGTAGATTTTAAGAAATATACACTTTTCAGTGCTGTGTGATATTTTTTTTTAAATAGAACCCCCTGTATGAAAGGTGGCAAAAAGCTCAAAAGATGCATTTTTAGACATAACATGACATTAAAATCAAAAATGTCTCTGACAGTTAACCACACAACAGGGATTGTTGATTCATCAGGCTTTAAAGCAGTAGTAAGCAGAAACCTGGAAAAGCCATTGAAATAGACCTCCTGCTGGACGATTTTCTAAAGCCTGAAAACAGCATTCTAATTTCCTCTCAGACCAATGATGGTAAAAAAAAATATTCTGCATATCCCAGCTTTAAGACAAGGAATTAAGCTTCAAACTAGGGATGTCTGATGATATCGGGCCACAGACATTATCGGCCCGATATTGACATAAAAATCTAATATAGGTCAATATTGTTATCGGGGTTCTTTTTTTTGCCTGTCATAAAAAATGATAAAATAATGCCTGGATTTTGTTGGCATTTACCAGCACACAAATGATCACATCATCAAACCGCTTCGTGAAACGTGTAAACAGTGTGGCTGCAGTAACAAGCTTGCTATGCCTGACTAACAATATGTCTGTTGTTTGGAATTATTTCCAAGCCCACATACACTATATTGCCAAAAGTATTCGCTCATCCATCCAAATAATCAGAATCAGGTGTTCCAGTCACTTCAAGTGATATCAAGTCAAGCACCGAGGCATGCTTTTACAAACATTTGTGAAAGAATGGGTCACTCTCAGGAGCTCAGTGAATTCCAGCGTGGAACTGTGATAGGATGCCACCTGCGCAACAAATCCATCCGTGACATTTCCTCGCTTCTAAGTATTCCACAGTCAACTATCAGATGTATTATAAGAAAGTGGGAACGACAGCAACTCAGCCACCAAGTGGTAGGCCACGTAAACTGACGGAGCGGAGTCAGCGGATGCTGAGGCGCATAGTGCCAAGAGGTGGCCAACTTTCTCCAGAGTCAATCACTACAGACCTTCAAACTTCATGTGGCCTTCAGATTAGCTCAAGAACGGTGTGCAGAGAGCTTCATGGAATGGGTTTCCATGGCTGAGCAGCTGCATCCAAGCCATACATCACCAAGTGCAATGCAAAGCGTCGGATGCAGTGGTGTAAAGCACGCCGCCACTGGACTCTAGAGCAATGGAGACGCGTTCTCTGGAGTGACAAATGGCGCTTCTCCATCTGGCAATCTGATGGACGAGTCTGGGTTTGGCGGTTGCCAGGAGAACAATACTTGCCGGACTGCAATGTGCCAAATGCAAAGTTTGGTGGAGGGGGATTAAGGTGTGGGCTTGTTTTCCAGGAGTTGAGCTTGGCCCCTTAGTTCCAGTGAAAGGAACTCTGAATGCTTCAGCATACCAAGACGTTTTGGACAATTCCCTGCTCCCAACTTTGTGGGAACAGTTTGGAGCTGACCCCTTCCTCTTCCAACATGACTGTGCACCAGTGTTCAAACAATTATATGCAAGTATAAACACCATGGGAATATCCAGACATCATGCCACTCTGAAAGGAGACAAAATCTGTGTCTCAGAAATAAATGTGTTTTGGTGTGAAATGTGCACATCAACCCCAGAACAAAAGCAAAAGACCTTGTGAAGATGCAGTCTTAAGCTGGTAAAAGAGTGTCAGTTGTGGAGACACGTCCTGTGGTCTGATAAAACTAAAATTAAACTGTTTAGATATAATGACCATCGTTACATTTGGAGGAAAAAGGGGGAAGCTTGTAAGCACACCATCCCAACTATGAAGTACAGGGCTGGCAGCATCATGTTGTTGTGGAGTTTTGCTGCAGGAGGGACTGGTGCACTTCACAACATAGATGACATCATGAGGAAAGAACATTATGTGGAAACACTGAAGCAAGACATCAGCCAGGAAGTTAAAGCTTGGGCACAAATGGTTCTTCCAAATGGACAGTGACCCTAACCATACCACCAAATTGGTTACAAAGTCAAAGTTTTGGAGAGGCCATCACAAAGCTTTGATCGCAATCCCATAGAAAATTTGTGGGTGGAGTTGGAAAGGCATGTGGGAGCAAGGCGGCCTGCAAACCTGACTCAGTTACATCAGTTTTGTCAGAAAGAATGGGCCAAAATTCCAGCAAACTATCTGAGGAACTTATGGAAGGATACCTAACATGTTAGACCCAAGTCAGACAATCTAAAGGCAATGCTACCAAAGACTAAGAAAATTATTTGTAAACTTCTGACTTTGAAGAAAGTAACTGAAAATTCTCTAATAGATTTCTTATTATTATTTTGGCATTTGGCAAATACAAATAATTTTGATAATCCTACCTGATCTTAAACAGGAAAAGTTTAGTCTGATTTAATGTCAGACAATGAGAAACAAAGTTTGTGTGTTTTTATATAGTATATGTAAAGTTTTGGTTTCAACTGTACTGTAAAAAAACAGCATCAGTGCAACACATCATCCTGTGACATTAATTTAGCATTAAAATTTTTGATTAAAAACTATCCTGACATCATTTGTATTAAATTATGCCTCTGGTTTAGGGTGAATGTGAAAAGTCCTCCTCTGCTGGAGGACAAGGTGCTTGTGTCCATTGGGAAAAAGTACAACAAGAGCAGTGCCCAGGTGGCTCTGCGCTTCAATGTGCAGAGAGGAGTCGTAGTGATTCCAAAGAGCTTCAGCCCTGAGAGGATCAAACATAACTTCCAGGTAGTTTACCCAAATGTTTTTCACTCTGTGTGCATATACACTATGTGTAGGGAGGGCAACATATGATGCCCAAATTCCTGATTTAAATCAATAATTTCAGCAAAAACAAATCACTTCCTGTTCCAGATATTCGATTTTTCACTTACTGAGGAGGAAATGAAAGCCATTGAGGCACTGAACAAAAACATTCGCTTTGTGGAGCTGCTCATGTAAGTAGAAGCTTTGATGGGAAAATGTGTAATCTGTGGTGATGTTTTTGCTGTGTAATGGAAATAGATCTTCATTTTCACACTCAGAATGATAAGTCTTTCTCTGTTTTTTTCACTTTGACACAGGTGGAGTGACCATCCAGAATACCCCTTTCATGATGAATATTAAGCTTTTTAGCTTTTAAGTGATGCATGTAATTGTCATACTAAAGATACTGAGTCTTCCTGACGTCAGAGGAATCTTTAATTCACTGTTAATGTTTGGTTCATTTTCACACTAAACACTAGAGGGCTCTGGCTCACAGTGAATGAAAAGAACTGATAAATGAAGGTTGTCAAAGACCACAGAGCAGTGATGTGAACCGAGGAAGTCGTTTATTCACTGGATATTAGCTTCACACGAATCTTACATGAGACTAATGTAGCATTGAAAAAGAGCTTCTTAGTTAGTGGCAACAGATTTGAAATATGTTGATGCAAATGCTGCTATAAATAAATTTTGGTTTAAAAATACAAACATTTGAAAAGACATCATATTTACAACATGACACATGGATTGTTGCTTCTGGATTCCTGAAAAAGAATCACAGTTTAACAAGATGCTACTGACACACTAGCAACTAGCCATAAGATCTTTATTTTCCAGTTTAAGGGTTAGGACATTCTAAGCCCGTGTTACTTCTGAGGTTGATAACATGTTAAATAAAAGCTTTTGTTTTTTTGTATATGCCATTTCTGGTGTCAAAATCAAAGCAAATCACTTTATGATTTTAAAAAATAAACCACAAAATTTAAAAACAATACCTGAGCAGTGTTTTATATACCATGTTGAAGGCAAGGTTACAAAGGTTAGCTGAGATAGAGCAAACAACCAAGATAAAGACCGACATGGAGCGTAAGAAGTAGTAACCTAAGTCCAAAAGTCAAAATTATAAATGTTATAGTGGGATGGAAACATTTTAGTTGTGAAGAATCTCTAAAATAACTAACTAATTCAAATAAATGTGTATTTGTTGTTGAAACTGAGGTTAGGAATCTTTTTTTAATTATCTTTTTATTTAGAAAGGCAAGTTTCCATCAAATACATCTTGCAGTCTAACACTTATTTTGCTAAAAAAAAATTAGAAAACCAAATAAAACAAACAAAAAACAAAAAAACAAAAAAACAAAATTAGGGCGCGCACCATTTCGAAATATCCAAATATACATAAAAGGACAGTGGACAGGTTTGTACAAAGCAAAAGCTTATTCAAGTAAATTCAGATCTGATTGGTTTTACGTACCCAGTCCATTTGGACCAGATTCTATAAAACTTTTCTTTTTCAACCTTAAGAGAGTAAGCTATTTTTTCCATGACATATATTTCATACACAACATCAATCCAGTCATCCATGCTGGGTGGTTCTACTCTCAACCATTTTCTCGTAACAGATTTCTTACTGGCAGCCAAAAGTATAGTGAATAGTTTTTTTTGTCTTCGCTGTTCCATGTTTCTAACAGAATATTCCCCAAATACAAATTTTCACAATTGAAAGGAAAGTTTACATTAAATACATTTTGGATATGTTTGTGGATCTCTATCCAGTAGCATCTTATTGTCTTACAGTCCCAAAGAGGTTAGGAATCTTTTACAACTGTAACCAAAAAGGAGTATATTATGGATTCCACTGTATGCCAGTTTATTGTAAAGGTTGTCAAATGTACTAGAAGCTGTCATCAATTTAACATAAGGGCAACGACATTTACGAATTCATGGAAAATTCCACTCCTGACAATCAAAGATTCAGAAAGCAAGTCATAGCTCGCTACACATTCTGTCATAATATTAATTTACCACTACTGTCACACCCAAACCAAGTTGTTGGATAAATGTCATGTTTTTTATAGGGAATTACATGTATCTTCTTGTTTTAATTATTTAATTTCGAAACTATATCATCCTGATGTTCAAACCTCTCAGCCCCTAAGGAATTTGGGAGTAAAGTAACTTGCAAAACACATCTTGCCAATGTTTGCAGGGTGGGTACATTAGCACGAAGTGTTTATCCTAAGAAAGAGCTAAAACATATATTCTTCTCAAATATGCACACCTCAGACCTGTCATACCTGCCATACTATGTACAGCTGTGAAGTTGATTGAGGAACATGAGTTCACTGACTTGCACTGATTTTTCTTGGATAAACTGTTGAAAAAACTCTGATGAGCAAAAATTGTTTGGTTTGGTTAATATTTCATCGTATTTATAGCAGCAGTAGCAGAGTATTGTTCATTAAACACTTGTAGTTTCTGTGGTGGAGTTTTAAACCTTCATTAAACTGTTCAAACAGTTACATGATAGCTCACAATAATCAAGTCTGTGAAGTGTTGGTGTTGACTTGATAAGTCAATGCGCAACTTTTTTTTTTTTTTTGGATGATTGAAAGTATCACAGCATATGGGATACCTGTATAGCTCAGTGGGTTAAGCATGCAAACCATGTATAGGGGCTGGTCTCCAACATTTCTCCAATGCAGCGGCTGGGGTTCGATTCCTGCTCGTGGCCCTTTGCTGCATGTCTTCCCCCCACTCTTTCCCCCATTTCCTGTCTCTCTCACTTTGACTATCAGAATACTGCTGGAAATAGGCCAAAAAAAACAATGTTAAAAAAAGTATCACAGCATACTTCACTGCAACAAAAAAAAATAAATAAAATCAAACAAATTCTAAAGCTGAGTCCTCTTTGTGTATGGTCAGTTATATCACGTCACGTCTTGAGACTCTTAGCTGCTGTTTATTAAAAGCATAAAGAGGGCTCCACTGAAATCTGTTTGTCAGACTGAAATAAATTGCCCAATTGTCCAAGCTTGTTCTGTCTAGTTCAGACGGGATATATGAGTTGCGACATTAATACATCATGAAATCTTTGTTGACACACCTGTTTTCTACTTTCACTTCATGCCAGTTTTCTCCCTGGCTGTATGTCAACACCAAAATTTTCCATTACATACTGAAAGATGAAATAGGTCAACAGCATATTTTCTGTAACTGATAGGATTTGTTTTTGCATGTTTTCTTGATATCACCCTAAATAGTTGTGTCATTTTTAAAATCTGAGTTGAACATGTCAGCTATTGTGTGGTCTTTTGGTGAAGGGTTTAGTTCAGGCAACTGGACTTATTCTTGTGATCTTGAAGATGTGGTCTTTTTTGCTTCAGTTGTAGTGGTTGTCTTGTAGTGTTGCAAGTTTTGATCCAAAATGACAATTTCAGGTAGGTAGTGTCTACAGATACGGACCCGTATCTGTAGCCCACAGGCTACGGGTACGGCACTTTCCATTTGCCAGACAGATACGGACCCGTACGCAAGTCTCACGAGTCAAGAAACTGCTAACCACTGCAAACTGTTGAAAGGTAAGCAAAGGTTAAGGTTAGGGTTAGTGTTAGGGTCAGGTTTAGGGTCCGTACCTGTAGTACCGATGCTATGGGTCCATACCGCTAGCGTCTACCGGGAGTCACGTGACTAGATCTCGCGTATCTGATTGGCAAATGGCAAGTGCCGTATCCGTAGTCCACAGGCTACGGGTACGGGTCCGTATCTCAAGAATAGAATGAATAGAAGAATAGAATGCCTTTTATTGTCACTATACACAAGTACAATGAGATTTAGAGCATCTCCATCAGTGCAAGACACATGTAATAAAAATCACAAAAAAGGATAAGTTAAAACAGTTAAAAACAATAAAAGTGCATGGTCAGTGTGATATTGCACATTAGAATAGTCCGTATCGCACAGTAGATAACAACCTTTCAGGTAATGTCCCATACTAATCTTTGGCAAGTAGTTTCCTATCTTGGGAAAGATAGGAAACTATCTAGAGACTAGATCTCGCGTATCTGATTGGCAAATGGCAAGTGCCGTATCCGTAGTCCACAGGCTACGGGTACGGGTCCGTATCTCTAGCAACAACCTTTCAGGTAATGTCCCATACTAATCTTTGGCAAGTAGTTTCCTATCTTGGGAAAGAGAGCTGTTTGGTTTCTTGAAGCAACACGAAAAGACTGATTCCGAGTATTGTGCAGACCTGCATCTAGCAGCCCATTGGCCTACCTTAGAATAGCCCAAAGGGGAAAGCAGACAGACTTGCTATGTCCAAATGTAATGCCATCGACTAAGCAGCATCTTTAAAGCTTGCTAGAACATTATGTCACATTTGTTGAATCCATAAACATACAGAGAAATGTAAAGATACATCATAGTCTTAATAGTTCCGGAGGTGCACAACATTGATACATTTACATAGAGTATTTCAATTAATTCTCAACAAATAAGTGCATTTCTGCAAATGCCAAACTACTTCTATAAGATAATGATGACCGGGAAAAATTAGAAGTGAAATGTCAATTCAGAAATGTGAGATTTGATATAATGCAGTGTATATTTTTTTAAGCATAAAGAATTAGTTATAACATCAAACTGATCCAGATGTGTTGGTAATATGCTGTAATATCATAGAGGTGTCACCGATCTGCAGAAAGACACATTGGAAATAATTTGTAATGTTTCCTCTAAGTTGGCACAGTTGATAGATATTAATACTTATCGACACTTTAATCCTTGAACTTTAAAAGAGCTCTGTGTTATTTTATTTTGTTCCTGATAAGATGTTTGCCTGCTGATGTGAATGAATGGCTTGAGCAATTAAACCAATAAAGGTTGACTATTAATCGGTCTGCCCAAGTCCCCCCTTAATCCTTTGGGAGTTTGCTGTCCACCAATTGAGAGGGAACTGACTGGACCCCGTTTTTGCTGGTTTGTACACTATTCCTACATCTGGTCAGTAGCTATATACTGAAAACTACAGTGAGATCTCATATTTACCAAGTTACAATTAGTTGGCGCTTACTAACTAACTCAGAAAAAATCTAACTCAAACTTTGTGAGACAATAAATGTAGAAACTGCCACATAACTGAAGTCATGCTGATGAGTTCATTTTTATTGAAAAGCTAATGTCTTCATGTCTTGAATTATAACTTGATCTGAGGTGGGGGCAGGGTGATTTCCCCTCGAAAGATTTCAGACAGGAAATGCAGAAGCACATCACTCCCCCTTTCTCCACCTCTATAAAGACCCTCTGGATTGTGACCCTAAAACAAACGCCTTGAACCAGGCCAGTCTGGACCCCTGCGGTGGGAAAATGTTCTGAATGGGCTTCTGGGTCTTTGAGGAAGAAATCTAGTTGGGTGAATAAAGACTCTTTTCCGGAGGGCTGAATTAAGAGTGTGTTTAGAGCTGGGGCTTTATGAAGCAGGACTGATATTTCAATTACCATCAGTCAGAAAAGACCACTGAACTACTGTCAAAATTGCACACTTTGTGGATGATGTGTTTTTATATTTTTAGATCTTTTTCAACCCAGTCTCAGTGACGTTTCAGATCATTGCACATATGAATGAATGTCTGCCCTTGACACACACATCTGAAGATCCACCTAAGTCCATCCAGCCTCTCTGACTTTCTTGTTGCTGTCTGGACAGGCCCTGGGAGAATGTGCATGTGTCAAAAGGTTACTCTAGTGTGCTGTGGGGAGTGAGTGTGTTTGTGTGTGAGGGTGTCTGAATGGAACTGGATGGAGGAGTGGTGGGTGGTGGGGGTGGAGTGTCTCCAGAGAGGGGCAAAGCAGAGGGAAAATCTCACTGTCGGCTGCAACAAAGTTTTCAGTTTCTCAGATCTCCGCCCCTCCCCGGTATATAGTGAAACCTGAAACGGCAGTGGGCCTGTATTTGATGCCGCAGTCTCTTCTGGAAACTGCCATTTCACAACATTATGAAAGGTGAGTGCCTTCGATTATTGATTGTGTGATATTTTTCTTCAGGCACAGATGGATGTCAATTAGATTTACTGCTGTTTATGAGATATACTGTAAAAATTCAAGGTCATCTTCTGTTTTTAGCTGATTAATTATTGGTAAAAAAAAAAAAAAAGCTAAGGGGAAATGTGCTGCTTAAAAAAAGTTAACTAGTACAGTTTCTACTGTGCAAATAAGCCCCACATGCTTCATTCATAATGTGCATGAGATCAAAGACTGCATTTGTGAATCAAAATTAGACTTACACCATATTAATATCTTGATGATGTGATGTATCAGTGTATTTATTGGACTTTTTTCACTTTCACCTTAATATCAAAGTGCCGACTCTTATCTCAGTTGCCTGCAGAATCTGCTTGTCTTTCTTATTTGTTTTGGCCTTAAGCTTCACTTGCTTTTGTTGGCTCTTTCTGCACATTAACATTCTTTGCATCTACCCACAGCAGACAGTCAAAGCACATTGATGAATTTAGGAGCTAAAGTGGCAGATAGTTTGCTCATGAGTTGGTAGGGACCTAAACAGAGCTTAATTTTACATGAATGCTTGCTTGACAGTTGATGCAAAGGTCACTCACCACATCTGTGGTGAAGTTTTCTGTGACTACTTCGTTCACTGAATTAGAATAAACTGAGCAGAGTTGGTGATGTTTGTTCCACTTGTAAGTTAATTGTGTGCAATACAGAGAGTACAAACAAAACTATCTGGTCTCAAGAGTAACTAAAAACTGTCATAGACTGCATTAATATAAATAATTCTTTGCCCTATGCAGGAGTTTCGTGTCATGTTTGAATCAAAACTGCGAGGGAAATGTTGCAATCTGGCTTTCAAAACAATAAAGCTATCTTGGATTGTTTTCTACATGACTCTTACTCACATATGCCGTGATTTTAATTATTCTGATTATTTTCCATCATTATATTAGGCATTTGTGAGTATATAAAGTATATTTCCGCATGTATATTAAACATATGTAAGCACATATTTCAGATGGCCTGTATGGTTATTCAACCGATTATATTTTTCCTATACATCCCAGCTCTACAAGGGTGCAGCGAAGAGGTATAAAACCAGCTGTTTTGCTTCAGGCAGTCAAACAACTGCTTCTTTATGTAAAACTTGCAGAGCTTTGAACTACAAGTATCGACAGGTGAGGGGCTGCGAAACATAACACAAACATATAACCACCAGGCAAATGCTAAACTGTCAGAAAGTGTCACAGAATTGCATAAAGACAGGCATAGGCATAGGTCCTTCCAACATTATGCATATTTTCAAACTCACATGTAGTTGCTGTATCTTGATTGGAGCACAGAACTCAGTAACCGTCCAATCAGTCGCAAGGACAGGCCAGCAAGACTGAATCACAGGACTGGAGCTCCAGGTCGAAGGGCCAAGCTGGCAGGAGAATGCACCAAATTTTGGTTAGGAGCCTGCAAAAACCAATTTACTTCCATGATATTGGGTCAGAAAAGGTTCACCAAAGGTGACAACACACCCTAAGGTGATTATGACAATAAAGGAACAATTGAATATGTTCTGTAGTTGCTGAAAGAGTTGTTGGGAGGATTGATGCCACTCTGACATTCGTACTGAAGCTACAGACAGCAGCTTGAGCAGCTTAGCTTATCATAAAGGCATGAAGGAAACAGGGGAAATAACTGACCTCACTGTGTCCAACAGTAGAAAGATCTGTCAACCACTAAACCTCACCAATTAAAATGTTCTTTTTCAATTCTATGCAAACATTTTACTCCTAGTTATAATTTCTTGGGCATAAAGTGGCTGGCTATTTACAGAAAGTTCTTGCAGTCTCGAGTCTAGGCAGGTACATTTTTGTACCCTCCTATTGCCCTCCTGTTTCTATGTTTATGCAAAGCTGAGGCAGCAAGGTGTCTAGTTTTAGTTTCATATCTATCATATCTTCATTGTGTCATCTGAATGTATCAAACTATTCCTCTAAAGACCAATAAATGATCCAGCCCCTCAGTCAATCAGTCAGTCTTTCAGTAGGTCAGTCATGCAGCCAGTCAGTAGCTCAGTCAATCCAAGACGTTTCAGAAACAGTCAGTGCTGTCGCTGTGTCCTGGGATAAAGCTCCACTGTGCCTTGATGAGGTCATTCCCAGTAGTGGGATGTTTTTTCACAGTGTGCTGCTGCTCTGTTCGCAGTGTGATATGTGGAAGAAAACCTCCATTTTCAGCCAGTATATGTTACTCTAGCTTTCAGTCCCACCTACTTAAAATGTTGTCTTGAGGAAGTTGAGGCACTTAGCCCACCGAGAACAGTGATCTGGCTACAGGACCAGTAAGGATTCTCACTTGCCAGCACAAAGGAGAGGGGTTACCCTGCTTTTGTTGAGCTAAGCCTTCATTCCCACCAGGAACCTTGTGAAAACAAGGAGCTCTATTTTTACCTCGGCCACAGTTTGGCTTTAGAACCAGAGGTTTTGGCTCCTAAAACGGGTCCAACCTCCAGCCCCATGTGCGCAGCACATACAAAGTCATGCTTGTACTCAACCTCTACCCTTTGCCAGGAGGAGCACATTCCTAAAGGTGGCTTGGACTGAATGGAATTGCCATCCCATGTGTTTTTTTTCTTGGAAGTAAATTTAGACAAAAAGGCCGGTGCATTACCATGAGACCAGGTCACACAACACAGACCTTGTGTTTTTTTGTGTGAATGTGTGAAAAAACAAATGGAAAAAAAGAGATATTGGTGTTTTTTTTAAAAAAAAAATTGAACTAGAGTGAGCTTGTTTCCTGTAGACTGATGATTAAATTGTTTGAATTTGGACTGCAGCAGTGACCACAATGTGTTCCGGAGAGAGGGAAAAAGGGGAAGCGAAGGGTTGACGAGGAGCTTGTTAATGTAACCTGACAGCAGTGAGCACAGTCAGTGAGCTGTCTGTTTCCTCCACAGAGAAAAATTCTTTCAGCAGCACTGACCTCAAAACAGGGTCTGGACGAAGGCCTGACCAATTTCATGATCACGTATCTTTAAGCAATTACTCCTGACCTCATCCAACACAGAAAAAAGAGGTGACATACAGGATAGCTGATGTAGACATAAGTATTCATGTTTGGCACTTTACATACATAGTGGGAATTCTCTTAGATAACCAACAGGGATCCTGAAATTCCCTTTGAATTGCATTTGAACTGTATGTGTGTGATCCTTCAGACCTTCACAAAAAACCAGACAGTTTGTGCAGGAAATGTGAAATCAGAAGCTGTTTGGTAAATGAAGTGATTTGAATACTTGAATGGCATGACTGGTCATGAATTGATGCCTAATGACTGCTGCGTTTCAAAATGGCCTACAGCTCTTTTACTGGATGTCTTTGAGGCTTAGTAAGCAAATTGTGCAAATTAAAAAAAACTGAGATGGTAAGCTCTAACTCTAACAACACAGACATCAAAATTTGTGTCCATAACCAGTTTTTGAATTTCTTCCAGATTTGAGCTGGCAAACAACAAGACAGTAGTTCAGGAGCATCACTTACTGACTTGTTTTTTTCCAGCTTCAGCCTGCCCTGCTGTGACCTTTGCCATCCTACATGCCTTTTGCGCAGTTTCATCTTCCTAATTTTTGTTTTTCCTCTCCTACTCTTTCCATTATAACTCTTAGGACACGGAGGTGACATGGAGAACACATCCAAGGTGGAACCCTCCAATGGGCACAGCAGGCATCTGGACATCGTACCCAGTACAGAGAAGAAGATGACAGAGAGGGAACAGTGGGGCAACAAGATCGAGTTTGTTCTGTCAGTCGCTGGAGAAATTATCGGCCTAGGGAATGTCTGGCGTTTCCCTTACCTTTGCTATAAGAATGGGGGAGGTGAGTGCTAGAAATACACGTGACTGGTTTGCTATTTTGTTAGTCATCGTGTACAGCGTCAGTTTCTGTGGGCAAGACTGCAACCCAAAATAGATAATTAAGAAAGTTAAAAAACATTTTGATCTGCAGAGTTTTGATATTGACCCACAACTCAGATTTATAAGCAATATGCATTTGCAGTAAAAATGAATTTCTTGCTGTGAAAATCTAGAATAATACAAACTTCAACACAAAATGTTCTTGAAATGCGTTTGTTTATTTGTGTTTCACATGTTTTATTAAAAGTGTTTCACGTGTATTATTAAAAGAACCTTTGGACATTGACCCTTCAGTGCTGATAGGCTGTTATTATGGACATGTAATTGGTCAGATAGTGCTGGGAGCAAACAGAGATAGCTGCGTCAGAGTCAAAGCAGTGCATTTTTAATTAACTTTATTTATCTGCACTTGGTTAATAATAATAGCAACAATTAAAACTTAAAAAATGCAGAATACTTGATCAAATAATTGGTCATGATCAGTTGACCCCTATTATGTGCCCAGTAGGACTGGAGGGCTGTTTCACCATTTTCCCTTCCATTTAGAAATATTAATGGCTCCTCAGTCAGAAGCAGTTTGTTAAAACGCCCAACATAGTTCCACTACAAACACGTAAGATTTAAAAAAATAAATAAATTGTTGATATACAGTGCTTAACAAATTTCTTTGACCACCACCCTGTGTAAGGTGTTTGCCACTGCTGCCCGAAATTCACAATATTTGTGATTCCCAAAACATGTTCTATGTTTCTGTAATGGTTCATGAGCAGCACAGTGGATTGGTGGTTAGCACTTTCGCCTTGCAGCCTGAAAATCCCTGGTTCGCATATTTAGGAAGTGACAGGAAGTGTATGGCATGATTACTGTCATCATCCTACGTCTATGTGTGTACCCTAGTCAGTTCTCTAATTCTTTTTCACCATCACTGGTATTCAAGCATGTTTAATGAGATGCCAGGATTTAATGACAAAAACATGACTTATTTTATTAATGAAACCAATTAATCAGCTGAAAATTGCCAATAATTTAATTACAAATCAATAATTTATTTCATTTGTTCAAGAGAATTAAAATATTTGTTGTTACCAGCCTAAGGACATGCAGTTGTTAATTACAAAATTGTGAAACATGTTCTACAACCGGGACTGCACAGTGGCCTTGCAGCTAGAAGATCTCCAGGTTATGTCCCGGCCTGGGCCTGGGATCTTTATACAGGGAGTTCGCATGTTCTTCCTGTGTGTGTGTGGGTTTTCTCTGAGTACTTCCTCCCACAGTCCAAAAGCATGCTCAGGGTAACTCATAACTCTAAATTGTCCATAGAAGAGCTGCTAAGAAGCCATTTTTGAGGCCTGCAAACATCCAAATACACCTACAATGTGCCAGGGAGCACAAACACTGGACTGCAGATGACTGGAAGAAGGTGCTCTGGACAGATGAGTCCAAGTTTGAGTTCTTCAGTCAGCATTGTCATATTTATATCCACAGATAAGCTGGAGAGAGTTTTGATGCTAGAAGCATTGTACCCACAGTGAAATACAGATTCCATTATGGTATGGGGTTCCATTTGAGGAAACGGCACGAGCAAATCAGTTAAAATGGATGGTATCATGAACAAGAAGGTCTACCACAACATCTTGGCAGATCATGGAATCCCTTCTGGATTGAACCTGATTGGTTGTGAGTTCATATACCAGAGACAATGACCTCAAGCACACTTCAAAGCTGTGCAGAGACTACTTGATCAAGAAAGAGGAATCTGGAGGACTGGAACTGATGGACTGGCCAAGTTAAAGTCCAGACTTGAATTCTATTTAAAAAATTCTGGGATTTATTGAATTCAAAAATAGGTCACACAAGTGTTTCATCCTAAGCAAGTCTCTCGAAACAGCTACAAACTATTTAGAACTGAATAACAAAAGAGACTGAGGAAAAGTACTTGAAAACAACGGCAGCAAGAATGCAAGCTGCCATCAGGGCCAAAAGAGGTCATAAAAAATATTAAGATTTTTGATTAATATATGTGAATAATAAATAACAATGAATCTGTGGAGAATCTATAATAAAGTTGTTCATCTTATTTATTTTTGAAAGAAAAAGGAAACATGGTCAACCTTCAAGCAAAATTATTTAGGATCAAGATCTTTTTCTTTGTTGAAATGTTTCCATAGATACCATAAATATTTAGGGGTACACACATGACATATATAAAAGGATTGTTTGAAGAAATGCAGCAATAATCTTTCGTAGTTTGATGGTATGTTGAAGGCATTTTCTTTAATCTGTACTTTTACAGGTGCCTTTTTTATACCATACCTCATCTTCCTGTTTGCTTGTGGGATCCCAGTCTTCGTCCTGGAGACGGCTCTGGGTCAGTACACCAGTGAGGGAGGCATCACCTCCTGGAGGAAAATCTGTCCACTGTTTGAAGGTGATCTATCTGTTTTCCTGAGAAAAATAATTCAGTGAATGTTGTAAGTGAATCAAACTCATCACTGCCATACACATCATTAAGACGCTTTGTAAAAGCTCAAATGTGGGATCTTCATTGTGTTTTAAATATTTATGTGTTTAAATTGTATAATAGATCATAGTACGAATACGACTGTGGAGCAAAAACTGCTTAAGCACATCGAAGGATAGATTAAGATTAACAAGGACAAAGAACTCAAAACTACTGAACATGTCCTTTCAACAACGTGGGTTTGAAGAGGATTTGCGGACATGTCTTTGCAGTGTGTTAATGTGCATGCGTTATTTTCAGTATGATAGCGGGAATTTGTATTTGCAGGATAATTGTGGCTTTGTGTGTGTCTGTCTGCATATGTCAGTCCAGTAAGAATGCTGTGCAGATGTAGGGTGAAGCACAGAGATTTAATGGCTGTAAAGCTGACAACCCCAGCCAACGTCACGTTTCTCCAGTGCTTTTAGCAGCCAGCTGCCTTCCAATAAATCTGTAATCAGCCATAATCATAACCTACGGAGGATGACAGCTGGCGAAGAGTGGAGTCAGGGTTGCAATTATGTGTTGGAACAATGAAATTTTTATTTCTGTGAATCACTTGAGAAACACGACAGCGACGGCTCCCAATGTGAAGCGAAAAGCATTTTGCAAATTAAATCTAATTTGTGGTGATCTCAGGCTGCTGCTAAAATCTAGTCAAAACAGACACAATACAACTCCAGTGTGCTTGACTAATGTCTCTAACGCTGCTTTGGAGAGTGACCAGCAATTACCTGAAAGAAAAGTTTCAACAGTGCAAAATGTAAAGCTGTGTTAGAGTTCTGTGGAACTAAATCACAAATGCAGTCACATGTACTCAAACGAAGTGCAACTTGATGTCTGAGTTCCAGGTGACTGTTGGGGGCAATAAAGTGATATTTTACGGCTCAGTGCTATATGCATTTCTGTTCCAGGAGTCGGTTATGCCACGCAAGTGATTGTTGCTCTGCTGAACATCTACTATGTCATCGTGTTAGCTTGGGCCATCTTCTATCTGTCCAACTCCTTCACCTGGGATCTGCCCTGGGCATCCTGCAACAACAGCTGGAACACAGGCAAGTCTCTGTGCAAAAAGCTTTGCCTTTGTTTGTCATACTGCACAGGGCACATGTTTAGGCATGAAGAGTTATGTATAACCATGGCATTAAAATAACTGAAACAAAACAGCACCCCATGTGCTTTTTTTTCTAATTTATTTGGCAAATAAGTTGTTTCATACATTGTGGGGACACCTCCTCTGTGATTTTTTTTCATGAAAAGTAACATTAGAACAGAACATTTTCACACTTATTCATGCCACTTGCTGAGCTGAGTACTGCTGCAGTTTTTATTTCCCTGTTGTTGCCTCAGACAATGCTTCTCTTTTTTTTCATTGACAACAAATGAAGTTACATTTGGTTTTTGAGGACATCACATGTTAGCTAGCCGTCTATCTGTGAAATACATTAAACTCAGAGCAAATGGTCTGTATTTATGTAGTGATTGGAAGAATACTATATTGTAGAGTAATTAATGTTTCTCCTTCCAGTTCACCACACAAACAGGTAAGTGTCCAGAATAACCAGGACAGGAGGCGGACAGCTTACAAAATTACAAAAATTTATTACAATATAAACATAATCAATCAAACAGTAAAATTCAGATAATAAATGGGGCTACAGCTACACAGTAGTCAATACAATTGTGCAAAATATGCCAAGGGCAGAGGGCGATTGTGCATTGTGAGTAAAATAGCAACCTATGAACCAAAGAAGGAAGAGGGTAGGGCAAAATGGTAGGTGGGACCGACACACTCACGAAATCCCGTAGGATTTACAACCACTGCAACCGTTTAAGAATCACCAATGATCAAATTTCACACGAAAGGGGTCACCAAATGTAAGGCCCACAACTTCCAACTGGCTATAACTCAGAAATTGCACAATTCCCATAAATATTGCACTTAGCCCACCTAAAACAAATACCAAAAAAAAAGTAAACAAACAACGGCAAAATAAACCCAAGGCCCGTTAAAACTAAATCATGGAGTGAAAGAAAAACAGTGACAGTCACCGCACTTGCAAACAGTCCTTTACATCGTATACTCAATCCTCAGACCAGCAGTGTGCGTAATATCATGATGACTGCCAAATCACAATCCCTGCTCAAAGTTCGCACCGCAGCGTTCTGTACGCAGATGGCTGGAGAGATGCACAGTATTTCCTTAACTTACTCCTGAATTCGCGTCAAATGTTTGGCGTGCTTCATGCATCTGACTGCACTTCCCTGTCTGCGTACCGATAGCGAGGACAGGAAAAGGAGCACCGCTTCTACTCAGCCTCCCAAAGTCTCACCAACCTCGTCATAAACTGTCGCTTGTCTGAGTTCGAGTCAATTGTTTGGCGTGCTTGACGCGTCTAACTGCACTTCCTTATCTGCGTACCAATAGCGTGAGAGAGAGAGAGGGAGCACTGCTTCCGCTAGACCTATAAAGGCTCCCCAGGGTCCTAAACCCATCCCTGTTACATTCACCCCTACTTTGAAAGGTCACCGTCCTGGTGACAACTCAAACCCAAGGCCTAAATACTCTGTCAGGTAACTGGTTTTGAGCCTGGGGCACCTGTACGCTTCCGACAGGGGTCGCAAGGGTATGATTTACAGATTTTGGGAGATGGAAGGGGTTAGTATGCTGCCCAGCTGTGCGTCTTTTAGGCCGTCCCTGCAGTACACTAGGCTTGGCTGTCACCACAACATCTGCACTGTTACTAGGGCTGTCTCTCTGTTCAGGACCAACAACGGAACGTGGGGTGTCGGGACTATGCGATTCTGTCCCCCTCAAGTGCATAGCTGGCTCAGGGGCAGAGTGGGAGGGGGGCTGCACTCGATGCCACTCTTGTTCCATGGTGAGTATGATTCCCTCCGAATCGCTGTCATCGTCGTTCGCAGCATGGCAGTTTGACTGTTGGAGTGAGTCATCCATCAGACCAGGGTCAGGCAGAAATTGGTTTTGTGTTGAAGGCATATTGACACTAGCAGTCGGTACTAGCCTGAGCTCCGATCTATTGAGATTCTTCTCCGAGCCAGTGCCGTCTCGGGGGCATATTTTATACACTCTGCCTTCTTCATCCAAGTTTTTCACCACCTCATAGACAACCGGGTTCCAGGCGTCCTGAATTTTGTGACGCCCTGTGGGGTGACTTCTCCTGTAGACAAGTGTTCCAGGGGTGAGAATGGGACTTCCTGACGGTTGATGATGTCTGTTTCTCCGCTCCGCTGCCTGCTGGAGCTGGTCCTTCACTTGAAGATAGACTGAACTCAAATGCTTTTGATGTTCATCCACCCAGTCCTTTGATGACCTGGGCATGGGTTCCTCCGGTGATCCCCCCAACAAGAAATCCACTGGCAGTTGCGCTTTCTGGCCGAACATAAGTTCATATGGCGAATAACCTGTGGATTGGTGCTCTGTTGTGTTGTAAGGATAGAGCACTTGAGGTAGGTGCTGAGGCCATTTTCTTTTCTTTTCTTGTGGGAGTGTACGCAACAAATCATGCAGCGTTCGATTAAATCTTTCACATTGTCCATTGCCCTCGGGGTGGTACGGTGTAGTCCTACTCTTTTCAATTCCATACAGGTGGCATAGTCGTTTTAACAGGTCCCCTTCAAAACTCTTTCCTTGGTCACTGTGAATGCGTTTGGGTACCCCATAAGTGTAGAACCACTTTTCTGTCAGCACCCGGGCCACCGTACTAGCCCGCTGGTCTGGTGTTGGGTATGCCTGGGCAAATTTTGAGAACGCATCCGTGACCACCAGCACATTCTCCCGCCCATCATCAGCTTTATCCAACAGGGTGAAGTCGATGGCAATAATTTCCAAAGGTTTAGAGGCAGTCAAAACCCCCCTAAATGTACGGATTTTTGGTTGTACTGCTTTGGCCAGCGTACAGCGATTACAGTCTTGGCAGTATCTAGTTATGTCACTTTGCATGAGAGGCCAAAAGCACCTCTGCCTTACAAGACTCGCAGTACGTTCAATGCCTTGGTGACCATGGTCATCATGAAGACTTTTAAGGACTTCTGCCTGCAAGCACTGGGGCAACAGTAGTTGAAATAGAACTTGTCCTTCCCCTGGTGTCTGTAATTGCCGATACAAGACACCATCACATGATTTTAGCCTCGCCCACTGCTGCACCAATTTTTTCACTCCTTTGCAAGCATTGACACTTTCTTGCTTTGTCGGAGGTCTTCCTCTCTTCCAATACTGTAAGAAGGGTCCAATCACTGGGTCTGCGGCCTGTAGAACCAGTAAATCAGCTTTAGGCCGTGATGGAAAAGCGGCTATAGCTTGACAAGTGGCAGCAGCAGCAGGGGCAATTTGCGGCACCTCCTCTGTCTGTTGATGGACCTCCTCTGGTACTTTCAAGCCAGGAAAAAGAGTGACTGTGCTCTGGGACTGTCGTTGGCGGGACAGGGCATCTGCATTACGGTTGGCTGGTCCCGGTCGATACTTGATTTCAAAATCAAAAACTGCCAACTCAGATGCCCACCGTTGTTCCACCGCCCCCAGTTTAGCTGATTGCAAATAACTGAGGGGGTTGTTGTCAGTGAACACCAGGAATTTATTTCCCAATAGATACTCTCGGAACTTCTGTGTCACTGCCCATTTTAGTGCCAGAAATTCCAACTTTCGAGAGCTGTAATTGGACATGTTCCTTTCGGTGGGCCTGAGCCCCCTGCTTGTAAAAGCAATTGGTCGTCGCTTCCCCTCATAGTTCTGGGATAACACAGCCCCCAGTCCAGCCTGACTGGCATCTATCTCAAGGACAAAGGGTTTGGTAAAATCAGCATATCCCAGGACTGGTGCACTCACAAGGAGTCTTTTGAGTGTTTGGAACGCCTTTTCACACTCTTCACTCCAACGGTCGCCCAGGACCCCTTTCCCGAGGGTTTTGCGTTTCTTCTTGGTCCCCCCCAGTTCACCCACCAGCCGGTGGAGTGGGGCTGCATACTTTGCAAAACCCGCCACAAAACGGCGATAGTAAGAGGCGAAACCCAAGAAAGATTGTAGCTCTGTGCACGTGGTTGGTCGCGCCCATTCTGCCACTGCACTGATCTTTGAAGGATCAGTGGCAACACCAGAGGCCGAAATGACATGGCCCAGGTATTTGACCTCAGGTTGAAAGAAGTGGCATTTCTGTAACTTCAGTTTCAGATTGTGTTCCTTAAGCCGGGTCAACACCATGTCAAGGCGCTGCAGGTGCTGGTCAAAGGATGACGAAAAAATGACAATATCGTCCAAGTACAGCAGCAAGGACTGAAAACTTTGATCTCCAAAAATCCGCTCCATCAACCTTTGGAAGGTACTAGGAGCATTGCATAACCCAAACGGCATCCGATTGAACTCAAAGAGTCCAAACGGTGTACAAAAAGCAGTTTTGGCCTTGTCCTTTTCTGCAACGGGTACTTGATTGTACCCGCTGGCGAGGTCCAATGTTGAGAACCACTGGGCACCTGTGAGGGCATCCAGGGACTCCTCAATTCGGGGCAGAGGATAAGCATCCTTCCTTGTCTTGGCATTAAGCAAACGGTAGTCCACGCACAACCTGATCTCCCCATTTTTTTTAAAAACGACAACAATTGGAGAGGAGTATGGGCTACAGCTTGGGCGCACCACACCCCGGTCCAACAGCTCTTGAATGTGGGCTTTGACCTGTTCATACTGTGATGGTGGAAGCCTACGGTACCGCTGCCGCACAGGGGCCTCATCCACTAAAGGGATTTCGTGCTCCACGAGTGTGGTACATCCCAGGTCTCCCTCTCCCTGACTAAAAACAGTGCTATGTTTCTGCAAAAGCTCTACTCCCTGTTTAGCCTCTTCGGGGGAAAGGTTGGGCCAGACCAAACTAGAAAAATCACTGGGTGGGGCACTCTCTGCAGTCACCTGTTGGACCACTGCTAAGGTGTGGTGATCATCCATCTCCTCAATGAGGACCGAGCTTTCTGATTGTAGTGGGTCAACCACGTGCAGCTCACCCAGCTGTGTATGGGGCTGTAGCCAAACGTCTTCCGTGCCCACGTTGACAACGGGGATTTCAACACTGCCTTGATGGACCGAAAGAAGAGCTGAGGATACAAGAATACCAGCAGGAAGATGGTTCCCTGTTGTAGGGGGCTCAAGAAGCACTGCTGGAAGAGTGATAGTGGCCGCAGATGGACAAGACATACGAATCCACCTCAAAGAACCTGCAGGCACACGAACCGCTCGACCATGGACCTTGGCTATACCCAGGTACCCTTGTGCGTTCGCAGTTTCAATACGTTGACACTTGACAAGTGTTTCTTTCCACTCCCTACCAGCAGCTTGAAGAACAGGGGAGTGCAGCAGACTGGGGCCAAACTGTTCGAAAAGCAACTTGTAACAGCGGTGAATGATGTTCATTCCAAGAAGGCCAGGCACCGCCGTCTGCTGCTGTTCGGGGAGCTCATCTTGGGGGTCCTCTACAACTAGCACCCCCATTCGTGTCAGGGTCTTACCTAAAACAACAACATCAAGCTCCATGTATCCCTTGTAGGGGATTTTCAGTCCATTAGCGGCCTTCAGACGTAACCAGTGACATTTTTTCAGCAGTCCGACACCCTGAGGTTTAAAATGTTGATCAAAGAAACTTTCTCTAATTGTGGTGACCATTGACCCAGTATCCAAAAGACAGGGTACCATAACACCCCCCATGCTAATTTCAACCTTTGGGCAATTTCCAATGAGTCGAGAGAGGTCTTCCATTTGGCCTTCAGGTGAGCCCACAAAACCCTCTTCCAACGCCTGGCTCTCGGCATCAGAGGGCTCTAGTTTCCCGATGACTGAGAATCAGGGCCCTCTCCCACTACTTGGCTATGCACCCCAACTTCAAGGCTAGACCTCACACGGTCTTTGGGAGCTGGTACATTTACTCGACAAAACCTAGCTATATGGCCTGCCCTATTACAGCGGTGACAAATCGGCTTGCCGTCTGCCTGAAAGCGAAAACGCTTAGTTGAGCTGGGAGCATCATCAATCTGAGTGGGCTGCGAGACCTGGGCAGTGACATGTTTCATAATAGTATCTAATTGGGCTTGCTGTTTACGTAAACACTCTTTTATCTCTGCAATCTCATTGCTAGGCCTAGCAGTGGCTGCATTTGTGCTTGCCTCAAAACCATCCACTGCCTGAGAATATGTATCACAGGAGTATGCACGAGGTTTAACTCTACCCCCCCGTCTACTGGCTTCTGCCCACCTGAGAGCTATACCCCGAAGGTCCACAAAAGAAATAGTCGATTCTTGGATAACACGTTGTTTCAGCTCTCTACGTAACATATCATCGAGCACATGTTCTATGAACTGGTCACGCAACAGCACGTCAGAGTTTGGGATACCCGCAGGTGTCTTTTGTATTACCACATCCATTAATAACTTAAGAGCATGTGAATAGTCACGCAAGGACTCCCCCTCTCTCTGTGTACGTTGAAAAAACTGTAACTGTGCTGCTACGTATGACTGAGAACAACTGTAATTTTCAATTAAGATAGCAAAGATTTTTTCTGGGGTATCTCTGTTGGCAGTATGGTGAAAATTTATTTCAGACTTGGCCCCTGCCTCTAGGTGGTCAGTAATAAATAACAACTGTTCAGCTATTGACATATGCCTAACCTCCAGACATCTGCGTACCTCTTCAATCCATTGTTCAACTGTTAACAGATCAACTGACAGTTTTCCAGTGAACTTGGAGCATTTACGTTCTCTAGGTACATAAAGATACCGAAAGTTTGTAGCCTCCTGTGTCAACTGGTTTACTGGAGCCACACTAGGAGGGGCAGTAGATGGACCCGGCATTGAATCAGGTACCTGTGATTGTTCACGCAGCTGTTCTCTCAATTGTTCGTTGGTAGCTTTAAGCTGACGCAGCTCCTCCATAACAGCCTGCAGATCCTCCATGCTCTCACTGGACAGAGTCGACTATGTGGAGAAGGTGGTTGGAATGGCCGGTGGTTCCCCCGTCACCGAAGACCTGTCACTGTTTTTCTCTCACTCCACCCTACCCAATCAAATGGGCCAACAAAACTAACAAAAATCAAACAAAAATCCAGCCTCCAAATCCTGCTGACAACGCCAATTGTAGTGATTGGAAGAATACTATATTGTAGAGTAATTAATGTTTCTCCTTCCAGTTCACCACACAAACAGGTAAGTGTCCAGAATAACCAGGACAGGAGGCGGACAGCTTACAAAATTACAAAAATTTATTACAATATAAACATAATCAATCAAACAGTAAAATTCAGATAATAAATGGGGCTACAGCTACACAGTAGTCAATACAATTGTGCAAAATATGCCAAGGGCAGAGGGCGATTGTGCATTGTGAGTAAAATAGCAACCTATGAACCAAAGAAGGAAGAGGGTAGGGCAAAATGGTAGGTGGGACCGACACACTCACGAAATCCCGTAGGATTTACAACCACTGCAACCGTTTAAGAATCACCAATGATCAAATTTCACACGAAAGGGGTCACCAAATGTAAGGCCCACAACTTCCAACTGGCTATAACTCAGAAATTGCACAATTCCCATAAATATTGCACTTAGCCCACCTAAAACAAATACCAAAAAAAAAGTAAACAAACAACGGCAAAATAAACCCAAGGCCCGTTAAAACTAAATCATGGAGTGAAAGAAAAACAGTGACAGTCACCGCACTTGCAAACAGTCCTTTACATCGTAT
Organism: Acanthochromis polyacanthus; assembly: GCF_021347895.1. Taxonomy (NCBI): domain Eukaryota; kingdom Metazoa; phylum Chordata; class Actinopteri; family Pomacentridae; genus Acanthochromis; species Acanthochromis polyacanthus. The sequence continues at coordinate 16,866,767 of NC_067120.1, read as the reverse complement.
ACTCAATCCTCAGACCAGCAGTGTGCGTAATATCATGATGACTGCCAAATCACAATCCCTGCTCAAAGTTCGCACCGCAGCGTTCTGTACGCAGATGGCTGGAGAGATGCACAGTATTTCCTTAACTTACTCCTGAATTCGCGTCAAATGTTTGGCGTGCTTCATGCATCTGACTGCACTTCCCTGTCTGCGTACCGATAGCGAGGACAGGAAAAGGAGCACCGCTTCTACTCAGCCTCCCAAAGTCTCACCAACCTCGTCATAAACTGTCGCTTGTCTGAGTTCGAGTCAATTGTTTGGCGTGCTTGACGCGTCTAACTGCACTTCCTTATCTGCGTACCAATAGCGTGAGAGAGAGAGAGGGAGCACTGCTTCCGCTAGACCTTTAAAGGCTCCCCAGGGTCCTAAACCCATCCCTGTTATATTTATATAGTGCTTTACTATACCTGAAAGACACCCAAAGCGCTTTACATTCACCCATTCACACACTGATGGCGGAAACTGCCATGCAAGGCGCTAACCACGACCCATCAGGAGCAATTAGGGGTTCGGTGTCTTGCTTAGAGACATCTTGACACGAGCTCTCTGGGCCAAGGATCAAACCAGCAACCCTCTGGTTGCAAGACGGCCACTCTACCCACTGAGCCATGCCGCCCCAACCCAGAGCAAGCACGATATTAGCTGGGTCTCCTGGCATATCAAGATCTGAGTAAACATTTTCAGTCACACTGAAGTGCAGCATCAGTAAAGTGTCTTTTTAAAATGTACTCTTTGTTTGATTGATTGCCATGGAATTTTGTTGTGAGGTTGACATTTTGTAAAATCTTAGAAAGTGATCATCATGCCTGCTAAATAGCAGCATGTTAGCATTATTTCTATGAACATATTAGCATGTAGTCTGCGTGTTCCCAATCTATAGACTTCCAGTGCTACAAATATCAGTATGTAAAGTCTTCTGGTGTTTTCCTGTCATTATTTCATTGGATTATCGTTTGGTTTTAGTTTCAAGGAGTGAATGTTTCTGCACCGCTTCACTCCTCAGCCTCAGTGGTGGCATTGTTTCTCTTTCCTGCATGCAACTTGGAAACCTCAGAGAAAGCTTGGATTTCTTCACTGGATTGAATGTCCTTTTGTCTATCCTTCATTCAAGATTCCTGTATGGCATTTCAGAGAGGGAATAGCTCCATCAATCACCATGAGAATGCCACCTCTCCTGTCATTGAGTTCTGGGAGTAAGTGCCTTTTTGTTGGCCATGTCCTTAGATGGCCTCTGATGCACACAAATCCAACAAATATCCATCTTAATAAGTGACAGAATATGGGTTCCTAAATCATACCAGATCTTTTTCTCTTTTTTTTGGCCTATTGTAAAGATGTGTAACTGCAAGGGGATAGATGCAACTCTAGAGTTTATTCAAGAGTTGTTGTTTTGGTGGGTGAATTTTAACCCCGAGCTTCTTAGCTCTTGAGATCATTTATAAAAATGCTGTTTTGGGAACAGTGATGCTTTTCTAATGGTTGTCCTCTGCATGTGTATGTAATCCAGGCGCAGAGTGCTGAGACTATCCTCAGGTATTGACCACATTGGCTCTCTGAACTGGGATCTGGTTATCTGTCTAGCTGTTGCATGGGCAATCTGCTACTTCTGCATCTGGAAAGGAGTCAAATCCACTGGCAAGGTGAAACCATACCTCTCGGAGAAAAATTCATTACTAGAACAGAACTTTGTAGTTTGGAATAAAGATTGCAAGAGGTTAACATAATCTGTGCCAAGTGAATTGGCAAATATCAGCATGTACCGAACTTAAAAACCTCAACTAAAAATCTAAAGCACTAAGTACAACCAAAAAAATGATCTTTTCAAAATTTGTATATGGCATCTAGTCGGAGGTTTAACACACGAAATAATTCACAGACACCAAAAAAAAAAGCACAAAATTTGAACTTCTGAAAGGGAAGAACTGTCATTAAAGATACATTCTGGGTGATGAAGTGATGTTTTATTTCCCTGCAGGTGGTTTACTTCACAGCCACCTTCCCTTACGTCATGCTACTGATCCTCCTGATCAGAGGAGTCACCCTGCCAGGAGCCTCCAGGGGAATCTACTTCTACCTTTACCCCGACTTGGGAAGGCTGTCTGACCCACAAGTAGGTTGAAAATGCTCTCAAATATGTGTTTGTGTTGAGCAGAAATGCAAAATTTAATGCAGAATCAACCTGGGGGTGAAAAAAAATGATTGCTTTATGGTTAGCATCTTTTTAATTCTTAGTTAAGCCTTAATTCTGGCAAAATAGGTACAAACTGATGCAGTGCTGCCTCGTGATATCTGTTTATCTTTTATTTGGGAAATAAATTACCTGATAGAATCTTCTAGCTTAAGTCAGTATACAACAAATAAGGCTAACACATATTCTCTATTACCCATGCTGGTATCTTTGTGCTCATCAAAAAGAGCAAACTCTGGCAGCAGAGAGATATAAAGCAACACAGCTGACCTTAAAGGTATGGTTAAATTAGCATCATGTAGAGAAAGTTGCTGTAAAAAGACTGGATTGCTGTTGGTTTAGTATAATTTCGGCAGTTTACTATTTTTCCTTCTAGAACAATGCAACATATTTCACAACATTTGATCACCATCGCCTAGCATGCTTGAAAGTGTTGTTTTACAGCTTGTCTGAGGGTGATTGCTTAGAAAAGTGGCACTGTACAGTGTGAGCTCTTCTGATCAACAGCCTCTTTGATAGAAGTGTGGTTGAAAAGTAGTTGGACATGGTTAGAGAAAGATTGTGGTTTTCTGGCCTGCAATCTTACTGCTTTGTTTACTGCTACTGTGCTGACAGTGTTACTGGTCACACTGTACTCGATCCCCTGCTCTATGACCACTAAGCTCTGAAAACCCACTATATCCTATTATATCCAGCAGCAGACAGACACAACTGAGGGCTCACTGGTGGAGCATTTAACAGCTAAGGTGTTAGTAGAAACCAAAAAAGGGGATGATGCTCCAATATCTGATAAATGGATAAACATCAAGTTCATCATATGAGCATAAGTGGTGAAAATAATGTTAGTATTGCTTAACTCTACTGTCTCGAAAAAAGAAAAACACATCAGGTGTGAATGCTGGCACATTACTTCTTGCTTTTGCACAAGCATAACAGGCTGCTTATAGCAGTTTTAAACACAAGACAGTGGACTGGGAATAGTAGTGACGACAGAGACCTTTACAATTTCCTCTACTCCTGCGATCAGACCGCAACCAGCATGAAAATCCAACAGAGCCCCCTTCCCTTCATTCTCTCCCAGGCCTCAGGGGAGGAATGCAAAACCCCGAGTGTGCAGGCCAAGACAAGCTAGGCTGGTAGAGTTGATGCCTTGGGAATACCTGTCTTTGTGCAATGTTGTGTCCAGAGCTTGTGCTGTTGTTGGACCCCTTGTCAATCAGATCCTCAGTCCTGGCTGCCAGCTATCTAAAACATGCCCCAGTGCTCCGGGAGCACTTTAGCAGGACTGCAAGAAGACAGAGGAGCCTAATTTGAATTTTGAAGTGTGACTGAGTATTCAGAGAGCTCTGAACTTTAGGCCTTAGAGGTGGAGATGGACAATCAGCTTTTCCGGGGCGCTGATGTGAGGGTGGTCGAGGTGGGAAGCTGAGCTGTGGGGTCAGGAGATTTTGGATTGTGATACGTAGATGCATTCTGTTGGTCAATATGAAGGGCACTTGAGATGCTGTGTTCAAATCAAGCTCACAGTGGACATCACTGGATTCACAATCATTCTTTCTGAGTGAAAAAACAAAAGCAACAAAGAAACCTGATTATACCATACATTTGTTATCACGGCCACCTGATTGTTTGCTTGAACCCCAAATTATTCTCTATTTGGGAGCTGATTTAATTCATAACACACTGACAGCTCAGTTTTAAAGGCAAACTGGTTAAAAAAAAAATACTGTGAGTGTTGTGACTGTGAGTTGGAACCAGCCTGTATGAAAAAATGCACAGATGTTCCCCCAAAAGACACATTTTTAACATTTAAAGTAAAAAACTAAAAGATTTTAACTCTGCTTGAACCATTTTAAATGCATTCATTCACTTTGACTGTCCTGTTCTGTTTCATCCTAAGGTATGGATGGATGCTGGGACTCAGATCTTCTTCTCCTATGCCATCTGCTTGGGCTGCCTCATCGCTCTCGGGAGCTACAACAAATATAACAACAACTGCTACAGGTGAGGACTGAGATGAGTTGGTATTTTATATATAATTTATAATTGGTGACTCAAATCTGTAGTCCAGATAATATTTGATGCTATTATCAACCTTTTACCACATGCAGCTCCTAATCCTTCTGTTCTCTGTCCGTGTTGTTTCCAGGGATTGTCTGTCCCTCTGTTTCCTGAACAGTGGGACCAGTTTTATCGCAGGTTTTGCCATCTTCTCCATCCTGGGCTTCATGTCTTATGAACAAAATGTGCCCATCTCAGAAGTAGCTGAATCTGGTTTGTACTTTAGTTGTTTATGAAAACAAAAACTAGATTTTCTTCGGGGATGATATATATAAATATGTGCAAAGGAGCTTCTGTATCAGCCGATTTACTTAAAGTTAGAGTCAGCGGTTCTAATCTAAAAGATTTTTTGTCAAATTCAGCAAATATCTCCTCATGGCTCAGTAGCTGTCTGATCTGTGTACGCTGGAAAAAAATCCAGAGCTCGCACAGCCTGGCTCTATAAATGGGAAACAAAATGCCTCAGACTAATCCACATAACACTATTTCAGCGTGCCCTCTGCACATTCGTGGTCAGGGGGAAAGGGAGGAGGATTGGAGATGAGGGAAAAGAGGGATGATAAACCTGGCACATAGAAACTATCTGATAATACTCACCAGCTATTAACATCAACAATCTTTCTCTATCTGGTCCAAATGTGTATGACTGAATTAACCCGATATTACAACTTGGCATTGTCTCGTCAGTGTTTGAGCAGAGTGGTAGGTGAGCTGGTGTGCTCTAGCTGCAGCGAGTGGGGAGGACTGAGTAAAGAGAAAGGCACAGTCTTCATAGATCTGCACATTCTAGTGGAAGCTACAGTGTAGAGTTACATTTAAGTCATTTAAAAGCAGGAAATGGGTATTTTCATGGAAGAGCTTATTTGAATTTTGATATACAGAGATGTTTTTAGGGGATGAATCGATGACCAGAGCAGTGCTTGGGCACAGTTTAACAGCTGTTTTGATTGAAATGTAAAGATATTAATGAACTAATGTACTGGTTTAAGGAAAACCAGCAGAATTTTGAAATTTTATGAGCGAGTGTTTCGAGATATTATGAGAATTCCTGCTAGATTTAGAAGCATGACTAAGGATTCTAACTTGAACTGGATGCCTATGTATTCCAGGTCCAGGCTTGGCTTTCATAGCTTATCCTCGGGCTGTGTCCATGATGCCCTTTTCCCCTCTGTGGGCCTGTTGCTTCTTCATTATGATTGTCTTCCTGGGACTGGACAGTCAGGTGAGGCTAACACAAAAACCACAAACCACATTCACAAATAGGCGATTCAAACATTCGTCTTATAGACATATTTTCTACTATATTAGAGAGAGAATGAGCACAGTTCGCATCATGTTTCTTGTTGTTTGGTACCTGTCATTAAATCAGTCTTCAATACACATGACTATATTTTTTCTTGTGTCTGTCCTGGTTAGTTTGTGTGCGTGGAGAGCCTGGTGACAGCCATGGTGGACATGTATCCCTCCACTTTCCGCCGCAAAAACCGCAGGGAGCTCTTTATCCTGGCTATAGCTGTAGTATCCTTCCTCATGGGGTTCATCATGCTGACAGAGGTTAGTCTCACTGGTCTCACTTTCTAATGTTTGCACAGAACAAGATGACACAATAGGCAATAAGCGTAATCCATTCAAAAACTTTCCTTTCAGTGTAATTTTAAACAAGCACATTACGAGTTCCTGACATTAAAGTGGCGAAATTGCTCATCAGTGTGAAACTGCAATGATGTGAAGATGTTCTCGTGTGTGATATTCTAGCCAGGCTGATGACAAAGGATTTCATTTACAACGGAACTGCCTGGTTCTATCTACTTCAACTTCGCCTAAGCAGCCTTCTGTCCATACAAACAGCAGATTCTCCTAAAATTCCTTCATGTCCAGTCGCTTGGCACAAATCCTATTCAGACACAGCCAACTGTGAGAAACCTTTTTCATCAAAATGTTTGCAGTGTAGCACTTTGTACTCTTCAAAAGGCTTGAAAACAATGCGACGTCTCAGCTTCAAAAGATTTTTCTTTTAAATGGCAGTATATATGTTCTGTTTGTTCTGTTGTAAATGGCTGTGAACTCTTACCTGTCTGTGCCCACAGGGAGGCATGTACGTCTTCCAGCTCTTTGACTACTACGCAGCCAGCGGGATGTGTCTGCTTTTTGTGGCTGTATTTGAGACAGTTTGCATTGCCTGGGTTTATGGTGAGTTCATTTGTAAGATTGTGAGCCTTTTTCTATTTGGCTTCATTCTCACTGCTCATACAGCCACTTGCTGACTGAAGGTGCATTTAAAGTTTAATTGGACCAAATGCATTCCAGGAACTCATCTAGTTAAGCTAAATATCACAGTAACATAACTTAGGCACCCAGATGTAAGTTGTTTCTTTCATCGGGGTTATTAGCATGTTTTTCTTTACATCTGCTGTTTAAACAGCGTGAATCTTGACACAGATGATCGTTAGACACTCATGGAAGTCTCCACTGTTTCCATGGTCTCTCATCACAGGTGCTGATCGTTTCTATGACAACATAGAGGATATGATTGGATATCGCCCCAGTCCTGTCATCAAATACTGCTGGCTTTTCTTCACCCCTGCAACATGCCTCGTGGGTTCTACATTTCCTTTTTCAAATGTTTTTTATGCATAACTGTACAAACCTCTTCTGTAAGAGGAGCTCCCTCTACTGGCCAACATTGAAAATATATTTCAATCTGCCAGTTGCCACAGATGATCAAATGAAGCCTTTCTTTAAAAAAAAAAAAATCTTAAAAATACAATAATAATTAAGGTTAAGTTGAACTAACATCTATTTAGTTATAGTATTTACTAGTATTTCAAATACTTGATATGTAATATCATAACTATTCGTCCATACAAAAACATGCGATGTCCTTCATCTCTTATTTAGGGAACCTTTGCCTTCGCCTTGATCAAGTACTCACCGCTGAAGTACAACAATGAATATGTGTACCCATGGTGGGGGAATGGGATTGGCTGGATCCTGGCCCTGTCCTCCATGCTTTGTATCCCCTTGTGGGTGGCAGCGAAACTGTACTACACTTCAGGAACATTGAGAGAAGTAAGCCCATGAAGTTTCCTTTAGAATACCAATGAAAAACTGCCATTTCAGAAGAATGAACCAGGGGGAAAAGGGAGTTCAGAAGAAGGGAAATAGTTGTGTTGAAACTGATCGATCACTTAACTGTGTTTTTGTGGAAAAGTTGCAGTGATGGAATCACATAGAACAGTCTTTGGAGTTAGCAGTTCCCCTCGGTTTTACTTTGAAGGAGTTTTAGCATCTTTGAGCTTATTGCTTTGGTTTACCACTCAGATAGGCAACCCTTTGCTAAATCATTGCCCACAGTTAGTGAAAAATAAAATACATTTCTAGTTAGGAAATTACAAGTTGTTGTACAGTTATTTTTAATTGAAGAAAAGTTGTGGGCATCTTAAATAGTTAAAAATGATAACAAAGAGAACCTCCCGGTTAGATTAAAGCAGGAAACCACTGTGGTCTGTTAAACACACGTCTTCCTAATTCTATTTCTTCATCTCTGCAGTTACATATTTCAACACTCAATTTGAATTATCTCTAAGTGATTGCAGACTTAATTTGACAGATTCTGCTCATCACAATTCCTATATGTTAGTTACTTTTGAAAATAAATAAGAATCCATTTATCAGATATTATATCACTGACATCACAGGTTCTCCAGTTTTTTTGTAAAATTAATTCTTCGTCCACAGCGCCTTGCTCTCTTGACCACTCCCTCCACTGACCTACCGAAGACGAAGCAGGAACAGAAGAGGCAGCTGGCCATCTTCGCAGCAGACGGTAACAGCCTCCACCAGAAAGCGCCTGCCACTAAGGACGGCTACTTTCCTGTGGATGAAAAGGAGTCTAACTGTTAGAGACCAGAGGACAGCTCTCTCTACACTGTAAACCCGGATAAGTTCAGAATACTCAAAATATTTGTGGAAACCGATTACCTAAATATATTTAAGTTGGCGAACTAGTATTTTTAAGTCAATAGTTAACCCCTTAAGCTTCAGTGTACCGCCGGCGGTACACCTACTAATTTGCATAGGAATTTCAAGAATGTCCGACGGCTGCAAACACGATTATACAAACACTATACACCGATGGAAAGCTTAGATTCTCATGAATCCGCCGGTATAAACCACTTTCAGATGCGATTACCACAGCGGGTGAGAAAAACATTTGTCCGACAAAAACAAATATCCATCCATCCGTTCTCTATACACGGCTTCAACGCACACAGGCGCGACTCACATTTCCGGGTTTATTATTACACAAAAAAAAAAAGATTCCACAAAAAACGGCCATAATCCAACCTTTTACATCCAGATGACACAAGCCAGTAAACTATTTTATCCAAAACATGTCCTGAAGTCGGTATAAAATCCCCGAATCGGTCATTTTCAAGGAAATGCACCTCGCGATGCCCGTCCAATATTCCCTGTATTTTTCGTAATTTTTTTTATTTAAAAATAGAATATTAGCGATTTTTTGTACTGAAAACGGCTGGAATTGACTTTAGCTTAAAGGGTTAAGTAAAGATTACAATTTGCTCAAACTTAAAAAATTCCAATTTATTATTGTTGTATTTAAGTTCAGTGTACCTATAATTGTTGTATGCAGTTAAACTTTTGACTAAAAACTTAAAAATGTTTTGTCCTTTCTTTGTCCATTTTAAGTTTATTGAACCTAATTATATTAACATATGTATCTTACTCCCAACTTAATTATTTTTGTTTACCTAAACTTGAATTATTAAAACTCCAAACTCAAAGACTACAATTTTGCAGAGCATATGTTTCTTTTGAATAGCCTCGAAAAAAACACAAATCGTCAGCTGGTCAATTCTTTGTTTTATTTGTCAGTTTTTTTAGAACATGTAAGCAAAACTGTGTTTTTTAAAACCCACAGCAAGACAACTGTTGAATACTTAAAATTTCATTTGAACATATGAACTGTGGTAGTGGCTTTGTTTTCATAGTGAGACTGTGCAAATGTTTATCTCTGTACAACACCATAAGAAAGCTCACCACTGATCGTTTCACTGCTTGATTTGTAACAGCTCAAGTTCTCCAACACATACATATTAAAATGTACATTTTTAACCAACACTAACTTCAAACTTCAAATGTTTATCTCTGTACAACACCATAAGAAAGCTCACCACTGATCGTTTCAATGCTTGATTTGTAACAGCTCAAGTTCTCCAACACATACATATTAAAATGTACATTTTTAACCAACACTGTAACCTCAAACTTCAAATAGAGATAATACAAACATAATACTTAAGTCATAATATTTGAAACACTTCAGCATTAACACAACTGTATCGTATCAAAAACAAAACAGTGCAGACATGAGCACCTGAGGTAGCAGTGTTTCATCAAACAGAATCCAACTGCTGTAAAAGTTTTTTTTTCCTGCAACAAGTCATAAAAAGTGCAAAGCTGTGGTGCTGAAGTTCTCCTACAATCACTTGTTGGCACAAAGCCAACTCTTACTGGAGCAGGTCATTTTTTAGACCAAGCAGGCGGGGTTTTAGTGGCTTACCATCATCAAGGCCCATCACCACTTTTTGGATGAATGTAAAAGTATTGGTGAGTTTGCAGGGGTAGGCCAAATGCAGTGCATACATCAACCCAAATATCAGGGTAAATGCATCCGCGAACGTGGGGATACTCATCATCATCATGCTGTCTTCCACCGCAATGGAGAAGCTGTCCGGAGTGAAGGGGACCATTTCTGAGGTGCTCTCAGTGACCGTCATGACGAGGGCAACAGGAGTGTCTGTGATGTCTGGCTCGTCCCTCTCCTCGGCCTAAAACATGCATAAAATAAGGTTCACATATTTACTGAAAGGAACTAGATAAAGGATTTATATTAAAGATCATCTTTAGCTGTTGACTAAAATGTACAGTTAAGGATTTTCTGTTAAACTCAACAACTAGTACGCTACCCAAGGTATAATCCTTTTCAAAATTTTAAGACCAGTTAAAAAACTGCAAGAATTTATATTTTGCATTGTTGAATATTAAAAGTAGAGCTTCAAAATGCAAAAAGAAGAAATGGGAGTCAGACAAAAAATATTTGAGTAAACAATTTATTGCAAACTTTTAAACTGAAAGAGGCTGTTCATCAAAAGTTTAACCCTTTAAGCTTCAGTCAATTCCAGCCGTTTTCAGTACAAAAAAATCGCTAATATTCTATTTTTAAATAAAAAAAATTACGAAAAATACAGGGAATATTGGACGCACATCGCGAGGTGCATTTCCTTGAAAATGACCGATTCGGGGATTTTATACCAACTTCAGGACATGTTTTGGACAAAATAGTTTACTGGCTTGTGTTGTCTGGATGTAAAAGGTTGGATTATGGCCGGTTTTTGTGGAATCTTTTTTTCTGTGTGTAATAATAAACCCGGAAATGTGAGTCGCGCTGTGTGCGTTGAAGCCGTGTATAGAGAACGGATGGATGAATATTCGTTTTTGTCGGACAAATGTGTTTTTCTCACCCGCTGTGGTAATCACATCTGAAAGTGGCTTATACCGGCGGATTCATGTGAGTCTAAGCTTTCCATCGGCGTATAGTGTTTGTATAATCGTGTTTGCAGCCGTTGGACATTCTTGAAATTCCTATGCAAATTAGTAGGTGTACCGCCGGCGGTACACCTACGACGCACTGAAGCGTAAAGGGTTAAGACCACAGCCTTTAAAAGCCAAAATCTTTGCAAAAATGTGGATTCAGTGTCATTTTCTGTCAGGAATTTACACTGTCATGACCTCCTAATGGCCAAGACAAAAAAAGCTTTCCCTCTTGGAAAGCAGGCGGATTGTTGAGCTGCATAAGCACGGCCTCTGTCAGTGCACCACTACTGCTGAGGTTTGATGCAGGAAGACAGTCAATTTAAACTTCTTGAAGATCCTGAGGGTTATGCAACAAAAAAGTCAAGTGGTATACTCAAAAACATTTCACCGGCTCTGAGCCAGAGGATCCAATTGGCTGTTACCCAAGACACGAGACGATCATCAGCCCAATTTTAGATTGTTACTGGTGCAGTCTGCAGTCCAATAACCATCAGACGGCATCTGCCACAGAAGGCTGAAGAACAAAAAGGCCTCGACTCCTTACATCACAAAATTTCCCATTTGGAGTTTGAACCAGAGCCCCAAACATGGGAAACTGAAAGGGGGAAGAAAGTTTTATTCTCTGAGGAGAAAAAATGTGACCTTGATAGTCCCGATGGCGTCAAAGTTACTGTAATGACCAGGAGATCCACCTGAGATGTTCTCTGCAGAGCAGTACACCATCATGACCTGGGCTGCTTTTTCCTTCAATGGAACAATGGAGCTTCAGGCTGTGCAGCGATGTCAAACGACAGCTGGATAAGTGGAGATGTTGCAGGGGGCATCCCTCTTGACCGAGGTACGACAACATTTTCACCTCCCACACGATACCGATATCACAGCCTTGAGCATTGGCCGATACTGACATCCATCTGATAAAATATCAGCAGGAATCATACTTTTATTATTTTGTAGTACTGACTGTCAGAAAGGCTTGATCAAGAGAGATTATCTAAACAGAATAGTAGTCAGCAATAGTAGGCATGAGAAAAAAATGACCCATTTGTGATTAACCAATGGATTAAATAAATTTTAACCTTAAACAAAAGAATATACTACAATTAAATAAAAATAAATTAGAAGACCCTGAAAAATTAACACAATAAATCAAATAAAAAAAACATTTTTAAATTGCAAATGACCACTGTGAACCACAACTGAAATTTTTTTTAAAAATTGGATGGACTGCTTGTATCAGAGTGCAAAATCCGATATTTGTTTTTTTGCTGATATCGGACTGACATCCGGTATCAGTATTGGATCGGGACACCCCTAGACTGAGGACCTTTGTCTGCTGTGGTAATGACTGTTTTTGAACAGGATGCTGTAGTTCACAATGCCCACCTGGCAAAAGACTTTTTCCAGAGGAATAACATCACTCTTTTGAACCACCCTGCGTGTTTCCCTGATCTTAAGTCCAACTGAGAACATTTGGGGATGGGGGTGAGGGAAGTTTACAGAAATGGACATCAATTCCAGACAGTGGATGTCGTCTGTGAAGCCATTTTCACCACTTGGAGCAGTACTTCCACTAGCCTCCCAGAAACATTGACATCACGTAACACTTTTATGAGGTGATTAACAAGAATGGTGCAGCTACTCATTACCAAGCCATTTTTTAAACATTTTATTTCTATTTTAGGGGGTTTGCTTTTTTTAGCTATGGTCTTAAACGTTTGATCAGTTGATGAACAGCCTATTTCAGTTTAACCCTTTAAGCTTCAGTCAATTCCAGCCGTTTTCAGTACAAAAAAATCGCTAATATTGCATTTTTAAATAAAAAAAATTACGAAAAATACAGGGAATATTGGACGGGCATCGCGAGGTGCATTTCCTTGAAAATGACCGATTCAGGGATTTTATACCGACTTCAGGACATGTTTTGGACAAAATAGTTTACTGGCTTGTGTCGTCTGGATGTAAAAGGTTGGATTATGGCCATTTTTTGTGGAATCTTTTTTTTGTGTGTAATAATAAACCCGGAAATGTGAGTCGCGCTGTGTGCGTTGAAGCCGTGTATAGAGAACGGATGGATGAATATTCGTTTTTGTCGGACAAATGTGTTTTTCTCACCCGCTGTGGTAATCGCATCTGAAAGTGGTTTATACCGGCGGATTCATGAGAATCTAAGCTTTCCATCGGCATATAGTGTTTGTATAATTGTGTTTGCAGCCGTCGGACATTCTTGAAATTCCTATGCAAATTAGTAGGTGTACCGCCGGTGGTACACTGAAGCTTAAGGGGTTAATGGTTGTTTGCAATCAATTGCTTTCTCAAATATTTTCTGTCCCACTCCCATTTCTTCTTTTTGCATTTTGAAACTCTACTTAGAACATTCTTAAAAGTGCAAAACGTAAATGTTTGCAATTTTTCAACTGGTCTTAAAATTTTGATCAGGAGCGTATATGAATGCTACTTTCAAAATGGCTTCCAGAGTACCTCATTAACTAACCAGTCTGAAACCATTTTTTTACATGGCTTATTAAATGATACTTTGTAAAATCATTAAAAGAAGATGATCAATGACAATGTTAGGAGTATAACATAACTGGATTGTTCACATTTTATTATAGATTAGTTTATTCCTGTGAGCCTATTAATATGGTTTACTTACATTCCAAGTTTTGTAGAAATCTGGGTCACCTTCACACAGGTAGGCAGAAAGGGCCCAAAGAGCTGTGGTGCGTTTGATGTCAATATCCGGTATTTGCTGGAAGGACAAGACAAAAAATTGCACTAAGTACACATCCTGATCCACTGGATTTCTGTATATTATACCGTACTGCATATTCCACTACAGTGTAGGATTGGCCTTCTATGTGCCAAAGCCGTGACAGAAACAGAAATAGTGAAATTAAGTCTTTTCTATTCTTTGCGGATCTTGAACTAGACCAATTTGATATATAACTTACCTGATCATACAGCTGTAAGATGTTGCGCAGCGCTTCAGAAACCTTGCCAGTGCGTCCTGCTTTCTGTCTGTATATTGCCAGAAGTCGTGGTATATGCCGGTCAAGCTCTGAATGAAACTGGTTCCGAAGGTTTATGTTTGTGAGTCTATGGAATTCAGCATAAACCTTGAGGACAAAAAAACAACAACATAAGATCATAAAGAGTGCGGAGCATAAAGAGTGTGGAGACCAACATTAGATATGCCATTAGAATTTTTTATGATTTTTCTAGGCTTTTTCAAACAACAACTCTAGATTAAATATAATCATCCTGAATGTAATACTGTTATGATTACAGAACAATGGCAAATGCTTTGGGGTCCCTAATGAAAACAAAAACAAAATCAGGATTGACAAGTAGGGCAAAAACCATAAAAAAGGCAAATTGATTTACCTGAGCTTCCATCTGAAGGGCTGGCCATCTCTCCATGATGTCCTTTACTGGTGGATCTTCCTGGACAATCTCCCGACGACGAAGGGAAAAGGTTGTCTGCATCAACTTTTCGATTAGAATTTTGTTCTTCTCACTCTTTGCCATTTCTTGCACAATCTGCAGTCTCATTTCTTCCAGACTAGCCTGGTTTTCTCCGCGAGGCAAGTCTGGAAGGTAGTTCACTTCTGCTCGTCTGGCTCTTTTTATGTTGCAGTGGGGACTCTTTTTATCAGGGTTGTTCCTGCTTTTTTTGCCTGTGTTGACAGACACCTCCACACATCCTGATCTGGCTAACTTGGTGCGGTAATTTTCCATCTTAAACTTCAGGCTTACCTTCCAACCATACCATCCACTCACACTTCCATGCTCTTTAAGACATGGATGTGTTCTGACAAGAGCTTCAGCTGCTGCACCAACATCTCCGTCACTGGGATAGGCTTTGTAGACGTGCATTGCTGCAGCCATTGTCTCCAATATGTTGTGCTTCTGGGCCCTGTTTAATTTCACGGTCTTTCCAGATCTCTCGAATGCATTATTTCCCTCTGCAAGGACATGCTCCACTTCATAGGAAAAGGTAGGCACAGGGAAAACATCAGGCCAAGTCTTCAGGCGGTGGCTTACAGGCACATGAGGAAGGATGTCTGTGTCAGAACTTGCACAGGAGCTGGTGTCACTCTCTGATCTGACAACTCTTAATGTTGCCTTTTCTGGTAGCTCTCCAATATCAACCAGACAGCCGAGCTGGCCGTCAAAGTCAGGATCCTCGTACTGTAGTGTGAACTCAAAGTCCAGTCTTTCCTTGACTTTCTCTCTCAGAAGGTTTTTGAGCTCATCCACAGATTCTGGCCTTTCAGACAGGGTTACTTTCACAGCAACATCAGTAGAAAGGTAAACACGTAGCAGGAATCTGTTGGCTGCTGACATCATCTGGGGTTTAAATCCATGAAAGAGTCGAGAGAGAGAGAGAGAGAGAAAAAATTTACATGTAATCAGTGCATATAGTAACTGCAACAACTTGGTATTGAACTTTACACATCTGCAGGTCTTAACTGTGTAATTTTAAAGTCACAAACAATGTAATAATTTGGTCTTGACAAATGCATTGGGTGCACAAGTCTGGAATGTGGTCATGGAATCTGAACTATCAAGACTGGTTTCAATGCAGCAGTATGAATCGTTTTGGTGTCAACAGCAATTTTCCTGCAACACTGTAGGCAAAGAGGGGTGAGGTGTCATTGAGCTCAGACAGAGTATGGACAGTTATGGTCCCTGGGAAAAGTTCATATGATCTTAGGTGTTCAATGTAGCATGATTTATGTGCTTGGCAAAGCAATGTTACATCATTATTTACAAGGAGGATCTGTTCAATTTTGCTGAACTGTGGAAGTCCTCCCTCCTGTCCAACAGAAACAAACATGCCAGTGTTGTATGTTGTACCATTAATAACAACTTTGGTTGTGCTATAAATCACGCTGCTTTCTGTTTTTTGTTTGATATGTTCTTTAGCAACCTCAGGGAGTAGTGCAACACTGACAGAGGATACATTTGTCGTCTGCTGATGGGGTTTAAAGAATGAAGGTGCGCTGAGGTAGTATGCCACCATATGCTGATGCCTTGTTGCCAGTGTTTTCAACACATTTTTAAAGTTCTTTGTGTCTTGTACCACACGCTTGAAAAAGCAATGTTTGCCCTCAAATCTCATGGTCCAAAGATGGACAAGAGGACCAAAACAGTGAATAAGATGTGGATAGTGTTCGATAAAATGATGCTTGGGGCGCAGTCTGAACTCAGGAAAGACCTCCAAAAGCATTTGTCTGTGATCCTGTATTTTTGTCTGGAGATACTGGATGGATTCATCATTGAATGCAGGAGAGAGCACCAGCTCCACAATCTCTTTCAAATCCATCAGTATAGTCCAAGCATTATCTCCCTCAGGAACTGTATTACCTATTAGCAATGGAAGTAGTCTTAACAATGTGCCATTCTCATGGCCATTACCACCAATGGTCTTCTTTGCAGCAAAGTTCTTTGAGATCGGTTTTGGTTTGTCAGTCTTGTCTGCATGTTGGTATGGAAATGACAAAATCTTTCTGTTTAAATGGTCAAGTGTAAAATACTTGAGTCGAATCATCTCCTGGATACACAGTGCCAACTCCACGGGTACAATGCCCTCAAACAGATCGTGGAGGACATCAGGTGGAAAACCAGTGATGGTATGAAAATACTGCAAACTCTGTCTTAGGATACACTCTCCTTTGACACCAAACTGACTTTCCACATTGCCCTGAAGAACATTTTGCACATTACTGTCATGACCAGCTTTTGTTCTCAAACTAAATTCACCATCCTCAACATTATGAGACTGAATCAAGTCTCTTGTAGCATTGCAAAATCTACAAATATAACCTGAACTGAAGGACTGTGCAAAGCCTGCTAACGCATGAGCTGCCAAGTTATCAGAAACAACACAAAAGACAGTAACCCGAACTGACTTGACAAGACACTCAATAAATACACCATCTTGTTCAAGAGTGTGCAAGTCTTGTATCAAAGGACCAAGTGCTCTTTCATAGCCACACTTCTGAAGATCAGGTACCTTGCATTGTGCTGCAAGCTGAATCACATGCAATGCTGATCGATATTTACATGGTAGATCGGCAAACACCCAATATAACGAGCATAGTTTGTGTATTTTTCTTGAAGTGCCCAGAGGATTTGCAATTTCAGTGTCATCAATGTACAAAATTAATGGCAATGAAAGCGCTGGAGAATTCAACAAACTATTTTCTTGGAAAAATGAGCCATCATGATGGCTCTCAAACTGGCCTTTTTCCGAGAGCTTAGTTTCCTTGATTTTGTCAACGATGTCAGTATGTTTAAACATTTCCTGGATCATCTGTAGTATCGGGACATAAACTACTTTGCACCCAGGCTGTACCTCATACTGCACTGGCATTACCACAGGGAAGTTTTTTCAACAAAAGTCTTCCTGCGTTTTCTTGTGGACAACTCCTGCCCCTTTGCAGTGCTACTTGCAAATATATTGGAATCCCTAACAGAGTTCACCAAATCATTTAACATGGCTACAGTAGGAGAGATTTGATAACTCTGTAGTACCTCTTGAATACTTTCTTTTACAAGAGGCTGTGACAAGATAAATATCTCAGTCAAATGATCAACAATCTCCTGAGTTGCAACGTCAGACACATGAAGTACAGTTTGCATTTTGAGGAACAAGGAGGCCAAGTTATGGTGTAACTGGGCTCTTAACTGGTTTGTATCACATGGAGTGTCAGCCTCAAAAAATGTTAATGTGTCTTCATGCTGACTCTCTAAAGGATCCTCATCACTGGGGCCAGGAGTGCCCATGACAGGGGGTCTACCCTTTTCTATTGACACAATGTCATCACAAAAATCTAAGCTACCTGCATGTGCCCTACTTTTGTGTGCATTAAAGGATGAATAGACATTTGTTTGGTAGCTACAGTTTTTAAATGGGCATTTAACATTTTCATGTTTTTTAAGTGTCCCCTTAAATGACTGAACAGTGTCGCTTCAGAGAAGGGTTGTTTAGAGTTACATAAGTGACAGGTAAAAAAGGAACGTCCAACATGTAATTCTTCACTAGCACTTGTGCTACATGTGTCTTTGTGAGCTCGTGACAGGTGTATTTTCAAAGCATTGAATGACAGAAATGTGCAAATGCAAGACTCATACAGACATGGCAAAGGACTAATACTTGAGTAGAGGCTATGCTTCAAATGGTAGTGCCTGAATAACTGTGCTCTGGTGTCTGAAGAGACCGCACACAAGCTGCACTTCCACTCCATCATCTGAATCTTATCATTTCACTTCAAATACAGATTCAGTTTGACAATAACTTTCAACTAATTCTTTAATCCAGCTTGATTTAAAACATTGGATGAAAAAAAAAATCTTAGTCTTCCTATGTGAATTTTATGTCTAGACTACTGCTTGGATTACCATAAAAGGTCAGCGTTTCCCAGTGCTGCCAATTATTTGTTTCTGTGGGGAAAAAAAAGATAGAATTTGTTATGATGCACCATAAACAATATCATTGCATCTTTTCAGACTAATCTTACATGATAGTTTAACATAAAGATCATAGTGTTGCCATGGAATACCAATAAAGAACATATTTTAACATGGATAGTCTTACAAACAACTTTGCTATGAATTGGGTATACATAGGTCAGAGTGGCTCTGGATCATCTGGAGAGTGGAGAAATAAAGTAATGCTACTTATCTTGCTGTACACACATCACAAACAGCTTAACCCGTGTTTTTGCCTGTGCTCTATCACTCTCCTGTTTAGCTTTCTTCTGCTCTGACGTCCTTTTTCTAAAAGTCCAGCTCCAGTGTCCAACATTACTATAAAATTATTCTAAGAAATCCCTCTCAGCAGAGAAAAACACAGATGTCTCTTCTCACTACTAAACTTTGCCAGCCCACGAGGTGTTGTCATAGTGACCAAGTGCCATAAATCAATCCATCCAACCAAATCAGAAAGCTGTGAAATAGCATTTGGAAATAACCTTCACTGTCGCTTATAATATTATTCTAAGTTGTGAATTATAATCAGGCATATATCGCAAAGTGACACTTTTTTAAGACTGCTTAGAAAGTCCTCACAGCCCCTTAAAAATTGTTACACATTAATCTTAGACATATTAACAAAAAATACAACAGCTGATGTGACTTACCAAAAAAGTACTTCTGACAAGGGCAAAGACTGTTGGGACAAAACAGATAAATATTATAAATTAGAGCATTTTTTAGAGAGGGCAAAGAAAATTCCCATAAATATTTTGATCCTTCGGAAAGATGCAAAGGGCTGCATCATATGTGTCAAATATGGGCTTGGCATCATCACAGACAAACAGCATCATGTTATAATTGACACCAATTCAAGTTCTCACATAACTCAGCATAAAAGAGGCTCTCCTACAGGGTAAAAGCTACGCTGAATAAAATAAAATGAACTGCAAAAAAATGATCAAACTCAGAGAATAAAACCTATGTCACAAGAATGTTACAGTAGATTTAAAGACATCTATGTCATCAAAAGTTTAGATAAACCACGTAAGGTGCACCAATGGACTTCTAACTACTTCAGTAATGTTTGTAATGAGATATTTCCCTCTGAAAAAAACAACAAAGGGCAACTATTTCTAGCATAAGAGAGAAACAACTCCTTGTGTCATCAAAAAGTGATGCATTGAAAAATGTCTGCAGTCAAACAAGGGCCCTCTATCGATTTTGCCTAATCTGGTGCAGATCTGTATGCAGATCTGTATGCAGAATCAAGCTTATTATAATATTTACATGTGATTTATGAAACATACTTACATATCTGATCAGGTATTGACAAATATTGCAGTTAAGAACTAGAAAAGCACTCGGAGAGCGCATACCTCCGCCATGCCGTGTGTCTGTTTGTTTGTCTGTCCGTGTGTGTGTGTGTGTGTGTGTGTGTGTGTGTGTGTGTGTGTGTGTGTGTGTGTGTGTGTGTGTTTGTCTGTTAACAGCATAACTCAAAAAGTCATGGACGGATTTTCACCAAATTTTTACAGGATGTCCGGAAGAGCAAAAGTAACAATCGATTAGATTTTGGAGGTGATCCGGATCACCGTCTGGATCCAGGATTTTTTTGAAGGTCGAAGGACAATTGAGAGATGGCCGCCAGGCCATCTCTCAATTGTCCTTCGACCTTCAAAAAAAAAAAAAAAACCTGGATCCTCATTCATCAACTCTTCAAAGTACTCTTTCCATCTTCCCATCACACTATTGGCATCTGTCAACACACTTCCATCCTTATCCTTTATCACCCTAACCTGCTGCACGTCCTTCCCATCTCTGTCTCTCTGCCTTGCCAACCTATACAGATCAGTCTCTCCCTCCTTACTGTCCAACCTAGAATACAAGTCATCATAAGCCCCTTGTTTGGCCTTTGCCACCTCTACTTTCACCTTAAGCTGCATCTCCCTGTACTCCTGTCTACTCTCTTCAGTCCTCTCAGTGTCCCACTTCTTCTTAGCTAACCTCTTTCTCTGGATCCACTCCTGCACCTCCTCATTCCACCACCAAGTCTCCTTATCTCCTTTCCTTCCAGATGACACACCAAGTACTCTCCGACCTGTCTCCCTGATCACATTTGCTGTAGTTGTCCAGTCATCTGGAAGCACCTCCTGACCATCCAAAAGCCTGTCTCAACTCTTTCCTGAAAGTCATACAACACTCTTCCTTTTTCAGCTTCCACCATTTGGTCCTCTGCTCTGCCTTTGCCCTCTTCATCTTCTTCACCACCAGGGTCATCATACACACCACCATCCTATGCTGTCTGGCTACACTCTCATCTACCACTACTTTTCAGTCACTGATCTTCAGATTACACCGTCTACACAAGATGTAGTCTACCTGTGTGCTCCTATCTCCACTCTTATAGGTCACCCTATGTTCCTGCCTCTTCTGGAAGAAAGTATTCACTATAGCCATTTCCATCCTTTTTGCAAAGTCAACCACCATCTGTCCTTCTGCGTTCCTCTCCTGGATACCAAACCTGTCCATGACCTCCTCATCATCTCTGTTTCCTGCACCAACATGTCCATTGAAGTCTGCACCAATGACAACTCTCTCACTTCTAGGGATACTCTGCATCACTTCATCAAGGTCCAACCAGAATTTCTCCTTCTCCTCCAGCTCACATCCTACCTGTGGAGCATACCCACTAACAACATTGAACATCACACCTTCGATTTCTAGCTTCAGGCTCACCACTCGATCTGACACTCTTTTTACCTCCAGGACATTCCTAACAAACTCCTCCTTCAAGATAACTCCTACTCCATTTCTCTTCCTATCTACACCACGATAGAACAACTTGAACCCTGCTCCTAAACTTCTAGCTTTACTACCTTTCCACCTGGTCTCCTGGATACACAGTATGTCCACCTTCCTCGTCTGCATCATGTCAACCAGCTCTCTACCTTTTCCTGTCATAGTTCCAACATTCAAAGTCCCTACTCTCAGTCCTAGACTCTTGGTGTTCCTCTTCTCTCTCTTCCTATGAACACACCTTCCTTCCCTCCTTCTTCGACCAACAGTCGTCCATTTTCCACCGGCACCCTGTAGGTCGACAGCACCGATGGCGGTCGTTGTTAACCCGGGCCTCAACCGATCCGGTATGGAAGTCATACATTTGATTCGCATGTTTGATTTGGCCAAAGTTTTACGTCGGATGTCCTTCCTGACACAACCCTCTGTATTTATCCGTGCTTGGGACCGGCAGAATAAGACACTGGCTTGTGTCCCCTTGCGGCTACATGGTTCAGCTGGTCATATTTAAGATATACAGGGACACATTATGGGGAAAAAAGACTTCTGTGCTGCAGACTAAAAAGATACCAACAGAGGATGAAAGAAATGAAGCTGTTATTTGGCAGACTGAAAAATGGTGCAAGTTAGTTAGCTCACATACAATCTAACTCTGAATGATGTTTCAAAACACAGACTCTAGTAGTGGGCAAAACTCAATTATAATCTTCTGACAAGTTAACAAAAAAAAAGAGACAAAAATTAGTAGTGTTTTGAGATAAAATCTCTACCACAAAATTGCAACAGGTTGATTTAAGGTCTTAAGTATGGGGTTATGGCAATTTTTTTATAAGGAGTTATTTTATGAATAAATAAAAATTTCAAACCCAAACTTTTAATATTGTCAGTAACAATTTTAAACTTTTAAACAGGCTACAGTCAATCTTAATCTTTTCTTAAAATAGTAACAGCTACATAACAAGGGAAAACACCACACTTTGTTTACATAATAATCTTGCATTATGTTCCCAAACAAAATTCAAGCATTGACATAACTTACAGCTACTAATAAGCAATGATCTCCGGAGGATCAGACGAATCTGTTGAGTATAAAACAAAATATTACTCCATGTGGTTAGATTATCATAGTGTTATTCTCACTAGCACACATTTCTCAACAAAATAAAGGCCAATTTCTGATTTCACTATCAACAATCTGATATTTTTTTAACAGGCTATGTGCAAAAGTATAGTTAAGGAAACATCCCAGAAGTCAATCATGCATTACCATCTTTTCATTTCATTTTTGCTGAGTATTTTTTCAACTCTTTACTGAGTAAAGAGTTGAAAAAATTGACAGGTCAGTTGACTATTTTGGATGAAGACAAAAACTCATTCACTAGTTGATCTTTAGACAGATCACAGCCATAAATATACACACATTTAATTCAAAGAAAAATGTGGCAAAAATTGCATTTCTGATGCATCTATCTACTGTACGAATTTACAAATATGCCACTTACATAAATTTTAAAAATGCACTTGTCAGGTGAGTCAATTATAGGAATTTGAAAACACCTGCACACAAATCTGGGAAAATTCACACACTATTGATGTGTGTGATGGCAATCATTGTGAGTCTGTGTATCACCTACAATGAAATTACATCTGAAATAAAACTTTCAAGACTTAGAGGGTACTAATATGAAACTGTAGATTTCAAATCCATTTCTCTGAGACACTAAAAAAAATATGACGCACCTATACAAAATCATCTTTAAAAAATTTAATGTTTCACATGTAGGTTACCTTGATTCTGGATGTGCACCTCTTCGCATCCACTTCAGCCTTAAAGAAAAACAAATACAAGATTAAATCAAAACGGGCAGATATGATTAACTTAACCAATACTAAATATCCTAAAAATGTCTTTATTCCCAACTCACCAATGTGGTGTTATAAATGACCAAAACAGAGTATTTGCGATTTTAAAAGGTTATCTGGCAAAACAATCAAAACGTCAAAGCATATGAGGCGCGCACTACGGCTGTCAGTTTTCCTCAAACTCGAACAGTTTTCAAACATACACGCCCCCACCCCAGCAAAGAGCAGACCATGCCGAGAAAAACGCTGTCACACGGGTTAAACTCTTGATGAAGCACCGCTGCACTCGGCTGTACACCGTGGACGAAAGTCGACGGATGAGCCCGCAGATTTGATGGAGGGCACTGAGTAAACTTCTTGACACATAACCGACACATAGCCCAGTCTTTGAATTTAAGTTTGCCATCAGTTTACAACCACCTACCACACAGCGTTCCTCAGGTGTTTCAGTGCTGTTAATCATAGACATATATATGTCTGTAATGTTTGTGAGATTAATAAAGTCTATCTTATCTTATCTTAATGCCTGCTCGGACTGCAAACTCTTTGTTTACTGAGGTCAAGAGGGGCTGAGGGTCAAGCTGCGCAGACAGCGCCCTCTGTCGGATGAAACTGTACACTGCTCCGGGCGCCCTGATGTGCCGCTACACTCTACATTTTACACTCAAATATGTATTTACTATTCGGTTACAGATATATATCCCCATATCCAAACGGTCATTCTAATAGCGAATATCAGGTGACAGCCATAGCGCCCAGAGGTCTGCCCCCCCACACATACACCACCCCCACCCCGCCTGCCGAGGAAATGCACGTCGACTCACCGCTGTTCATGTCTTAACTGGCGGCTGGACTCAGAACGAAACGGCGTAATAGTGCAGGCGAAGTTAAAAAAAATGATACGACAATACAGCCACAGTAACAGAAAACACTTACTGAGGGTACTGTGCATATATGTGTATATATAATAGTGTTTCCTGTCCTATATGACCGACGCCGAAATTGCCGCCTGACTGGTCCGCGTCCAAAAAACAAAACAAAAACGGAAAGCACCAAGCCACCGGAGCTGTCATTTTTAACTCTGCGGGTCCGCCGGCTGCTCAACCCCGGTCTCCCCTGCTAGCTGGTCGGCTAACACCTGCCGCCGCTCGTCTGCCCGGGACAAACCGCGGCCCCCCGTTGGCCCTTGCCTACACACCCCACCGCCTCACAGCCATTTCAACCCAGGGGAAACACTGTATATAAGATATATAACATATGATAAGCATGCTTACCAGATGAGGACGCACAGTATGAAGATTAAAAACACGCTTAACACAAATTCCATTGACTGACAGAGATAGTTAGAGGCTAAACTTGGCATTGTTCACAGCTTAAACACGATGATGTTAAAGGAAAATGGCGGACTGCGCGGCGTGGGACGGTGAACTAACACTACGGCTTACATTTGAAACTTTCTACAAATATTTAGCATTAATGAATAAACTTTCGGTAGTTAAAACACAACCATTTAACACAATCATTATTAAATTAAATTAAGCAAAGCAGCTTTTTCATACTTCCAAATTACTCCACGTGCAGTCTCCATCCAGCAGACAAGTAGCCATTAGACTTTCAGAAAAACGTCAGTTTGAAGAGAGCGTCATGACGTCACTGTACGTCTCCTTATGTACTCGAAAGTAATAATTAAATTGGCTGTGTAAACTTACAAATGCTGGGTCAAGGAAACTTAAAACTGTATAAGGGGTTCAGAGAAAGAAAATATATTGAGTTCTGCTAACTAGATAACACATTTTAAGTACAGTGTAATCACTCTTTATAAGTCAGCAGTACTGTTCGGGTTTACAGTGTACAATACCTTTAGCAGACTTTAACAGTCAGCTCACCTGTATTTGCCTCCTTGCTGCTGGACCTTTCTCCTTTTTAAGGTGCCTTCAACGTACCGTATGATGGCAATAGCATTCATACTTCAAGATTTCCGCCCTTTTTTGGGAAGTTGGTTAACATCTCATTTGCCAGTGGCAGAGTACCATGTACATTTGAAAATGTGACAACTGTTGTTACACAGTGGCTAAGATTTTTACTTTTGATCATGTCTGCTTTCTAAGGAAGCATTTTCTTCTGTTATGGACATCTCTAATGTTCAGTTAGTTTGACATGACATTACAGTTACTTTCTTAAGTTTAACAGCTGTCTGCAACAGATGGAGCACAGGAAGTGACACGCGAGTGCACAGATCAGAAAAGTTCATCAAATCCATTTCTTCTTAAATCAATTTGCCTAATATAAACAGAATATAACTCTAGTGTGTATTCAGTTCTACCATCGTGCTGACAGCTTTGTTTCTACCATACAATAGAGAGCTACCATCTCAGGATGTAAAATATTCTAATAAAGTACATTCTTACAAAAATATACTAATAGCAAGTGCTTAAGAATACAAAAAATGGATGCTAAAATTTACACTTTGCTGAAACAACCACAAATCAGCTCATTTAAACTTCACTGGTTTTGTATTTCAAAACGATATTGTTGTGGTCATTGATTCCTCGTATGCTTTTTTGTCTCCTTTACTGGGCGTTGCAGATTCACATGGATATTTTACCTGCTTTATCAGTCTTCTGATTTTTGACATGAATTTAATTTAGTTGAGTTTTCCTTATCTCTAATGCACTGAACTGTATATTCAAAATAAAGTGTAAAGTGTGTGCGGAAGAAGGTTGTGTCACTTAGATAATATAAGCAGGGGTTGCTGGTTGAAGGGTTTCAGTCCAAAAAAAACAACATCTCGTCTGCCATCTCTTTTTCTGCTGTGTCATAAGAAACTTCATCCTGTGTTTCTTTAGATGTTGGAATGGAAATATGATCACGTATAGAGAACACTTTTAGATATATAACTTTTATACGCTAAAACTATTTTTTATGACTGAATAAAAATACCTTCATTTGAAACATGCATGGCTTATGTTTTGTACACATATACACATGTATACTATCCAGTACATGATGTTAAGTAAATCCTTGTGTTTGTCTTGATCAATGGAAAAAAATTTATTCTAGAAAATTTCATCCTCATTAAGAGTATAATCATATACTTTTTACAGAGTAAAAAGAGCAGTGCTTCCCAAATGACTGGAGCTTACAGTTACAGGTGTCTTTATACCACAGTCACCTGTTGTGCATCCACTGCACTCTTTTAATTGTGTAACTTATTGCATCTATGTTGGTTTCGCTGAATCACTTTCACTCCTTGATGCCCATTGTCACAAATTTGCAACATATCACTTTCATTCAGGCTGCAGCCAAGATAGCGTATCCATTCCCTCAATGCCGGTTTTTGCACATTCAATACGTACCTCAGAACCTTTTGCAAGCACTGGTTTCTCATAGGACCAGCCGGAGTGGGACCTAATTATTATATATCTGTTGTTATTGTTATATATCTATGTATCTATGTTCTATGTGTAATAGATAAATGAACAATCTCCACTTATTTTAGCATCACCTGGAAAGCAAAAACACACAAAAAATGTTTTTTTGTTTAATTGTAAATAAATTCAGGCGTCAAGAGGTTTTAAAGGGAGTAAATACACATGCAGTAACTTATTTTACATGTTATATTGGAATTTATTGACATTGCTTTGTTGAAGTCTGTTTTCACTTTGACATTAAAGAGTCTTTACTTGGACATTTTTGTCTTAAAATCTAAATTAGGTGGACCTTTATTCAGTGTTGAAAAGTAATTCAAGGGATAAACTTCCAAGAGGGATGAATATTTTTTACAGGCACTATAAATAATAGTGCCTTACCTTTATGTGATACCTTATTTTTCATTGTGTAATCTTCTTGCTAACTCTTTAGGCGTGTTACAGAGTATGTAAAATGTTTTGCTTCGCACATTTAGAGCATCGCAGTACAAAGTTACAACATGCACCATGGTCAGATGTAATACCTTTTATCTTGTGAATATGTAATTAATCAGCAAAACCGTAATAATTAACAATTGCAATTAATTAACTATTATTTACATATCTGAGAGATATTGCCTCATTAGTAACCGAGGTAAAAATATATGCAGCACATTGTAAAATAGGCATCACCTTGCAGTATGTATATGACTAGGTTCGATGCTACAGTTCATCTATAAATGTAGTCTATTGTATTGTTTTTGTAGTATACTATTGATTTTATCATTTACTGTCTGTGGAATACATTAAGTATTTTTTCTTTTGCATGTAAAATTCTTATGTTTATCAGTTTAAATCTATATATCCTCACAACTTCAAATCAGTAGGTCGTTTTATGGTGTCTCAGTCAACAGTGTGATTCTGGTATAAGTATGACAGGTGTTTAACTAAAACCTCCATACACACACACACACACACACACAAAATGTGAAATTATTTATAGTCAGGGAACCCAGGAGACGGTATGACAAGCAGAAAGCTTTGCTCTGTCATTTCTTCACATCTCAAAATACTGGAAATCCTTAGAAATATTAGGCATTGCTTGGGGTATTCACTTGTACTGTTTTGACAAGATTCAGTATGTGGTGCTGAAGTAAAATGTCACAATTTGACATATTTAGTGAAATAATTGTATCAGAATAATGTGACCTTGGTTGGAGTGCAGCTGAAGATGCTGGGATTTAATTATTTGTTTTATAATATAAAATGCTGCAATAAAATAGCAGTCAGTGTATGTGCTAATGATAGGATTTAAGGGTAATGCTAGGTATTAAAGCTTGATATTGGTACATGCAACAGCAGGCATTACTTGATTTAAAGCAGCCAATTAATCTGAAAGTAATTCTGCTTCACCTGGATGGCATGGAAAGCTTCGCTACTGTTTCGTTGCTACCGTCAGTTCTGTTCTTTTTGTATCAGTTCTGTTTTTTGTTTTTCCTTTCATCACACTTCAAAAGGATTCAAGATGGTGAAGTTTGTAGACCAACTCCCTGTGGAGAAAAGCTCTTTCTTCAACATAGCAGCACTGAACTCCTGATAGTTTAAAGAAATAGAGATATTTTAGAGATATAAAGATATTTTAAACTTAAATTCAAATATCAAATTATACAATATAAAATAACTAAGCTAAATAACTAAATAACTAAAATTAGATTATTGTATATATTAGGTCATTAAATCAATATGTACCACCTGGAGCTCAACGCTCAGAAGACAGTGGAGATAAGGATGGACTTCAGGAAAGCCCCAGCCCGATACAAAGTTCTACACTGCCATCATGAAGTCCATCCTCATCTCGTCCATCACAGTGCAGTCGCTGGGGCCACTGGCCGGGGACAGACACACTTCATATGTTTAGAAAATGAAATAATTCATAACTTCAAAGCTAATATTTAACATACTACAGCCTGAATTATAGTGTATTTACTATTTAATAGTCCCATAATTCCAGTATCCATCCACTCTCTATACACCGCTTTATCCTCACTAGGGTCACGGGGGGTGCTGGAGCCTATCCCAGCTGACTCGGGCGAAGGCAGGGGACACCCT
Source organism: Acanthochromis polyacanthus (assembly GCF_021347895.1). Lineage (NCBI taxonomy): Eukaryota > Metazoa > Chordata > Actinopteri > Pomacentridae > Acanthochromis > Acanthochromis polyacanthus. The sequence goes on along the minus strand of NC_067120.1, from coordinate 16,838,204 downwards.
GGACAGGTCGCCAGTCTGTCACAGGGCTACATATACAGACAAACAATCACACTCACATTGACACCTACGGACAATTTAGAGTAATCAATTAACCTCAGCATATTTTTGGACTGTGGGAGGAAGCCGAAGTACCCGGAGAAAACCCACGCATGCACAGGGAGAACATGCAAACTCCATGCAGAATGATCCCAGGCCCAGGCCAGGACGTGAACCAGGGACCTTCTTGCTGCAAGGCAAAAGTGCTAACCACTACTGCACTATGCAGCCTGTGTATGTGTGTGTGTATTTTAAATTCATTTACACAACTTCATAGGCTGCTTTCATGTTGGTATTATTATTTTTTTAATTATTATTATTTCTTTGAAAGTTTTTGTCCAAAGAGCCAAATTGCCACGATTTAGTGATAATCAATAAAAAGGGAAAATGTCCAACTGGGGTAAATAGTTCTTATACGCACTGTTAGCAACAACAGAAACATTTCTTCTTCACCTGTGAACATCCAGGAAATAGACATTGAAATTGTGGAATCTTACAAGTACCTAGATGTTTATTTGAGCAATAACCTGGACTGGACTGTTAACACCAACACACTCTATGAGAAAGGTCAGAACAGACTCCACCTGTTCAGGAAATTGAGGTTCTTCAGGGTGCAGGGAACACTTCTGAGGACCTTTTGTTATTCTGTGGTGGCATCAGCCATCTTGTGTGGAGTGGTCTGCTGGAGCAGCAGCGTTATGGCTGTAGACAGGAAGAGACTAAACAAAATGGTTAAGAAAGCCAGCTCTGTCCTGGGCTGCCCCCTTGACCCTGTGGAGGTGGTGGGAGACATGAGGATAATGTTGAGGCTTTTGTCTGTCATGGGGGACATTTCTCACGCCCTGCAGGAAACAGTAACATCACTGGGCAGCTCCTTCAGTGACAGACTGCTTCACCCACGATGTCTAAAGGAGAGATACTGCAGGTCCTTCCTTCCTGCTGCAGTCAGACTCTTCAATCAAGCCTGCTCCCAGTAGTTCAGTTCAGTATGAAAGCCCATTTCCACCACTTAAAAAAAACAAACAAAAACTTTGTATCTCATAATGATGAGATACAAAGTCGTAATAATGACTTTGTGTCTCATAATTATAAGAGAGTAAGTCATAATTATGAGACAAAAAGTCATAATTAGGAGACAGAAAGTCATAATTATGAGATAGTAGGTCAAAATGATGGTTTGCTATCTCATACTTATGAGATATCAAGTCATAATTATGAGATAGCAAGTCATAATTATGAAATATGAAGTCATAATTATGAGATAGTAAGTTATAACTATGGGATAGTAAGTCAAAATTATGACTTAGTATCTCATAATTATGAATTAGAAAGTCATAATTATGAGATAGTAAATCAAAATTATAAGTTTGTATCTCATAATTATGAGATAGTAAGTCACAAGTATGAGATAGTAAGTCATAATTATGAAGTTGTATAACATAATTATGAGATAGCGTGTGACTTTTTTTTTCCAAGTGGTGGAGACAGGCTTCCATCGCCCTGGTCCAGATGTGGTCTGCGGTCTGTCCGGGTCCGTGTTGTCCAGCAGGGGTCGCTGCAGTCGCTGTTCTCGATCCGTCACTGTTTACGGAAGTCCGAGTGACGTGTCACTGTCCACCGAAGCATTGTGGGAAGGAAAGTGGAGCTGACACGGCCGCTGATGGCAGACTGCTCAATTTAGCAAATTTCTTCGCCAAGTGAGAAGCCGAGAGAAGCAGATATTCCGGCTAACGATGCTGCTCCGTGAAGCTAACGTCAATGGGCTTTGAGGAGGGAGACCGTATGCCGGTGTCATCGCTGCTCTGCTGCACGGCCGCTCGAAGCACACAAGTGGGATACCGTGTCAATGGACCACGGCGTTTTTATTTTCTCCAAGGGAGGCGAATAAAGTAGCGACGGATTATATCCCCGCCGGTGGATGGGTGGGGGTCGACTGCGCTCCTGCATTCCTTAACGTTTGAAGTTTCGTGAGATTTCTGTCGAAGACGCCGTCAAAGATGTCGACGAGCAGTCCCGAAGCGGTGAAGAAATTGCTGGAGAACATGCAGACGGACCTGCGGTCTCTGTCTATGGAGTGCAAGAAGAAATTCCCTCCAGTCAAAGAGGTTAGCCGGCTAGTTAGCTGCACCGAGCCGCTGCCTCGGTGTTCAGCTGCTCGTCCCATCTGTGAATCTGCTTTTATGTCGCTACTAATGTCGCTTTTACACACTCGGTTGTTTCCCCACCGAGAGCTGGGCCTCTGCTGTCTGCTGTGGACACTGACTGGTCCTCTTACTGTACCACTGAATTAAAAGTTGTGTCAGCTGCTGGGCCTTCATACCTCATAGGCGGTTATATATAGGAATGACCAATGCTTTTGTGACACGTTTTGGTTAGTTGTGTAAAACTGAGGCATTCTAATAATGGAAAGCAGCCAAGTGAATTCATTTGACTCAGGTTTGTATTTACATAATAGCGCATATTTAGCTACCTGTTTGGACTGGCATCAAGTTACTTCTGAGATGCGTTCAGTGGCTGTACCATAGTTTAAGTGAGAATATATTTATTTTCACATGTGGCTGAACCAACATTCAAAATTAGCTTGAAGCTTCATTTAAAATGTAAACGAGTTTGTTTAATGTCTGCCTTCAGGTCACAATGGATTCAGTGATAGTTTAGCTATTAGTTCAGCTTCATCAGTTCACAAAGAAAATGTGTGTTTCACTTGAGGACTTTAATCATAGAAGACCCCCACAGATCTGTCTGGGATCTGACCTTGCAAGTTGGCTTCACAACAGGCTCGCCAGTATTGACGGAGCCAAGAGCGATTTCATACAAGCGTTTTGTTTTTATTCCTTGAAATGACTTGCTGTGCTGTTAGTGCCTGCTGACTGACTTTGTTGTGTTCCAGCCTGGGTGACATTTCTGATGACTTAATGACTTACTTGGAGAGCTGAATAGTACAAGGAGGTGCATTCACGGGGCTTATTACAGAAGTGTGTGTATTTCCAGATTCACACTTAGAAGACAGGCATCCCAGCTTTCATCACTCCACTTCACCCCAGACACTGCTCTCTTTTTTTTACTTGCTCAGTGTTCAACAGCCCATGGAGCTGGGTCACAGTTCATCTACATCTGTAATGCAATTATTTTCTTATAATATAATGAACATAATTGAAGTGTAAGGCTGGTATTACTGTACAAACATAGCCCCTATTCACTCTTTGTTGTTATGGTTTGATTGCATTGCATTTCCTGACTGTGTGGGTATATATTATATTCCATTATTTTACTTGTCACGGAAATGCACACAGAGAACAGCGAGTGTTTGCCAAAGTTATCTAATTCAGCTGACACCGTCTCAGTCGGCCTTAACTCCCTGTAATTCCCAGGTATGGCAAGTCCACTGTTTGCTTGCATATGTAACAGTGGTCACACAGGTCATTAGATGAAATGCTCTACTGCATGTGGGGCTTTTGTGACAGCAGAAACTCAGCTCAGCTGGGCCATATATATCAGGCAAGACCAGCTTGTTTTTTTTTTGTTTTTTTACCTCAGGTCTCACTTTGGATAAAAGCAGTGTTAAAATGAAAAAGAGAAAAAGCTCAGCAAGTGCTTCCAGTTCCTTTGTGTTCCTCTCACTACAGATTCAGTCCCTTGACTTCAGTGCTGAATGATTCAAAATGACAGATTAAAAAAAGCTTACAGCTGATATCACATCTTAGACTGCTTGCTGGCCCACGCCTGTGGGCCTTATGAAGCATCTGCTTCAAATATTGATTTATTATCACCTAGGTTTTCTGGTCCTGACCAGCATCCTTCCCTCAGGGATCAGAGCCGTGCAGAGATCCTCTTTGATGTTGCCCACACAACCTGAGCTCACTTACGCTCTGATGGATGGTGTTGTGATTGGAATAACCTTTCCATTCCAGACTGTCATGGGTATATTTGCGGAGATGTTATTGTGCAACAAATAAGCTGAATGCTGGTGGTCACTGTTTGAATTTAAATGAATTGTTTGGCTGTTTCAGCCCATCAATGTAGACTATTAACAATTTAGATTTATTTAACAGAGCTCCTTTATGTCATATGAAAAAAAATGCATTTTTATTTGCCTTACCTACATTTTCTGCACGTTTTTATTATTTAGTTGCATATTTTTTTAAGCGAATCATGTTTTTAGGTGCATTAACAAAACTAAATGCTAAATTGCTGTATGCCTCTTGCAAAAGAAGAGTGAAAAAGCTCTGGCCTCTTTTCCCAGCCAATCGTCCCACCAGTTACTCCTCTTCCATTTCTCAATTCATCTCCCACAGTGACATTGCACCACAGCCAGTGGTTTCTCAGGGTTAAGAGCGGCCAAGAAGAATGGCATTGATTTTTTTTTTTTGGATCATAACATCACACTCAGAACCCGTCTTCCATTGAGTTGCCATCAGTGAAACCACAGGGCTTTGCTTTTGCCTTGGTGAAAAAGAAGCATCAGCCAGCCAGCCGTCTGCTCTCTGTACATGAGTCAGGTCCTGTATGTAGCTCACAGTTCAATGTGCCTGCTTGGGTGAGGGAAAACCTGCAGATTAATGAAAGGCAACCTTTGTATGGATAGCTTAGCTCGACTCATTTGCTAGACAGGTCATGAAGGCTGCACACAGACACACGGTAACAGCAACAAGCCGGAATGATTTGGCGACATTGGAATTCTGACTGAATAAGCCGTTTTTTTTTCGCAACATGCAAAGTCAGTTCCAGAAAACTGCTGAGTTTGGAGACTCTCACAGCGTGTTTCTAAGGAAGTCAGTCTGTGATGAGCTTCACTAATGTTGCTTTTCAATGACATGAGCTGGTTCGTGGACGTGGTCAGTTCCGCTTTGAGGGTCTCCACACAAACACAGCTCTTGAGAAGAAGTGAAAGTATTGAAGGCTTCCTGATCTTTTCTTGGTTTTTCTTGGCACTGACGTTTCTTGTATCCCAGAACCCAGTATTTAGTGTTACTTTCTACTGGGTGTTGTGACTTTTTTCTGATGTGTAGTGCATCTGCCTCCCACCGTTATTCCTGTCTTTTTTGGTAACGCTTTTTGGGACTTGATATTAAAATGATGTAGATGGTTACTATAAGGTAACCAATGATTAAGGTGGCAAATGTGTGTCTTTTTAGAGTAAATGCACTGAAATTGATTTTGTTATGACTATATTTTGGGTCTGTAATTAGCAAACTTATAAATTTAAATTCAATTCCTATGATTTATTTTGGTCAAAAACTGAGAAACAGTTATGTTTGCGACCATCGTTAACACATCTCAAGAGTCTTTCATGATGATTATGGTAAGTATTTTGTAGCCATCACGCAATAACTAATGAGTTTTGTCAAGATGCTGCTTGAATGCTACCAAAATAAAAATAATCACCCTTCTATTGTAGTTAAAATGACAAGGTTTAGAAACTTTATAGTTCAGCAGAGCAGCATTTAAGATCTATGACTACTTCACAATACAGACGAAACTCCAGAAACTCTTACTCTTTTGAAAGACTGATGAAAGATTTCTTTCAAAAAATAACCCCGCGACTGCTCTGTGTAGATAATGACATCATCGGGCCGGTGGTATTTCCTTCCACATGGCGGTGGTGACTTCATAATGCTGACACATTTCAAAGAGAAGTAATAGCTCTCAGGAACCTGGAAGCTTAAACAGCACATTCTTTGAAGTAGGTGGAAATGTGTGTTTACATGGACAGAGAGATTTCACACTTTTCAGTTTGCCATGTGAATCCCCCGATGGGAGATTTTCTCTGTGGAGAGTTCCACGGTTTTGTGCAAAAGCACTGACATTTTTCATTTGGGAGCATTCCTTGTAATGGGTTTGAAGATGGAGCACATGGTTCTGCTGGAGGCTGAACAAAGGAAACACAAACAATCTGCTCCTAATTAGAGGCATTTATTGGTTTGCTGCTTCTTCTTGACTGAGTCACAGATTTTTACGACGAGGAAAACAGAATTTTCAGAAGTTGCAGTAGATAGATGAGGCTTTTTAAATTATTTTTCAAGGAGCTTTTATGCATCTCATTATCCTCAGCCTCAACACTTTACAGAGGATTTTTATCCTGTTAAATCATAACTTAAAGTTATCACTTTTTTTTATCATCATCAGGGTCAACAATCCTTGCAGATACATTTAGTCGTCCTTCAGCTCAGCCATGCAATCAATTTCATTTCTGCTTTTAGACATACATCTGTGCAGTGGCAAAGCCTGGCCTTTTGATAGGTACAGAGAATTCTGTCATCATAACTGCAGTGTTTGAATGGGACTTGAAACACTTCTCATATCTTTGCGATTAAAGAAAGAATTGCGGTCTTTCTCGCTGCCCTTGTGCCACAGGCTGAAGAATTTTTTCAGAGTGAGTCATCTTAGTCAACTGGATTGTCAGCTGGTATACGTGTTGCAGATGTGTTGTGGTATAAAATTGCTTGTAGAGCATCACTGTTTCAAAGGTGCAAAAATATATGAAAACCAGAAGCAAATGTCCTCACAATTATTTAAATTAATAACTTGTCCAGCCAGAAGTTATGCTTGTAAATACATTGTTTTATCTGACCAACACTTTAAAGTTGAGTAAACATTTAATTAGCAACGAGTCATATGTTGACATGCTGGCAAAATAGTGTCAGATTTGTAGTATTGAATTAGTGTTCTGTCAATTGACTGATCTATTTAATAGCTAATGATTCCAACCAGAAACTCTCCAGGCCAAAGTGGGTGTATTTGACTTATATTACTTACATGATTGACTGATATTGGGCGTACTAGACATTGCAGTTCTGACTCTTGCCTTTTCACTTATAGCTCCAGAATATTATGGGCTCTGCCGCCGGGAATATCAGAAGTAGCAACAGGAGGGCTGCAGTTATTCAGGACTGAAAATACTCTTCTCAATGCCCTGTACAGACCAACCGACAGCTCTGTGTGAGGAACAAAGGAGAAGAGGGAGGCTAGCATTGAAAGAGATTAACTTTTTAAGGAGCTGCAGGCTAATAGGCAGTTCAGTTTGTATGAAAAGCCCAACCCACTAACCTGTGGTTGCTCGGTTACCGGCGGTTTGGCAGGTTATTAATTGCTGACCTCCACAGTGGCTCGACCTTGTGGCCGTTCCAGTGGTATGTTAAAGTGATACGGTCATGTTGTCGGTGAAGTCTGACAGCTGCTTTAATGTACCGGGCATTTGCATGGTTAGAAGTGTGTCTGATCCTCAGTTATAAATACATGATTAGATATCTTGCACTTAGAGAATTTGTTAGTTGAAAGTTGTGTTGCTTTTTTCACCAGAGATGGTCACTTAATTAAAAGGTGTTTAGAATTTGGGGTCATCCTTTATTTCTCTGCAGACGCTTTGGGATGATGCAGCTCTTGAGAAGGGAGTCAAAGCTCCAGTCATTTGTAACACATTCAGACTCAGGATGTAGTCAGACCATGTTGTCACTCCATAAAAAATGCATCAAGGTAATGTAGGCCCATTGGCTGCTCACTTGAGAATGCTGGTTCTGCTGCTACTGTCAGATGCTGTGATTTTTCCAGAATATAACACGAACTGACTGCGCCTTTCACGCAATCAAAAAAAAAAAGAAAAATGGTACATTGTATCATTTAGACAGGTTATGTACGGGGCTAAAAGTGGTGTTTTCTTATGATAATGATGGGGAGAAAAGGAGATCTGATGAAGGGAGAGTAGAACCTGTAAGGGGAGTAGTGATGGGGAGGAATACTGGGGGAATGAAGGAGCAGAGGTTGGCGAGAAACCGAGACGATCTGGACAGGCTTGTTGTGGCTTGCGGTTGTCGTAGGGAGATAAGAACAGCCTCAGTTTTGACTGCTAAAATGTGTTCTTCGCACAGGCAACGCAGAACAGCTTGCATGAAGTCTGTCGACATGTCACCCCCTATTCTTGCTCCTTCTCTCTCTCTGACAGTCCTCCTTCCCCATTTTCCATTTCTTAGCATCTCAGCACTGCAAGACACCTCACTGGGGAAATCGCTTTCTCCTAGCACATCGCTCTCTAGCTGAAGCCCATTCTTCGCACATTTACCAGCCCTCCTGTTTCTCTGCAGCCATGCCTTCCCGTTTCTCCCCTGTGGCCATCTTTACAAGAAACTGTGTATACCACCAGCAGTAGTAATCAGCACTTTTTGATATGTTGCATCAAACAGTAACCTAAATGTCAACCCCCCCCCCCCCCCCCCCCCCCTCTCTTTTCCTCCAGGCCGCAGAGTCTGGCATCGTGAAGATTAAGACCATTGCAGCCAGGAATACAGACATACTGGCAGGTGAGTGATAAGGGCGCTGGTTCACCACAGCTGAGAGGTGCGATTTGCTCTCTCCAATTTGAAAATGATTGGAGATTAGTTTGTTTACAATCTCATTTGAGGTGTTTAGCTTTAGCATGATTACGTTAGTGTATTTCCAGTTAACGCGACTACTGACAATACTTAATCTTTTTTGCTGTTGTATTCACATTGACGTTATCACTATGTCGCTGCTGATTAATGTCCACTGTCCTCTGAAATACATGACTGCATAAGCAGACGGCAGAATGATATTGCCCGCTGTATTTTGCTGTTATTGTGCTGTTTTGTGTGTGCAGTCAGCCCATGGCGAGATGTGCCAACAGCTTTGGATTCCACAATAGAAATCATCGTGCCGTATTGGTTGAAGGACGAATGAGGAATATATATTAATATGGTCCCGACACTCGAATTGAGAATATTTTCAGTGCTGTCTAAACAAACAAGTCCAGCTTTTGGTAGCATTTGCCGAGTTGACACATTGTTGACATTTTCCAAGTTCCACTGATGACTGTCTACATCCAGCTGCCCTTCTGTGACTGTAAACTGTACACCAAGTCACTGCTGACAGGGCCATTTGTCTTTGTTTCTGTACTGGATTTGCTAGTTGTTACAGAGCTTAGCGAGTTGTTATCAAAAGGCTGAATGGCGAAACCTGTTAATCAGGTGTAAATCACTGGAGAGACACCATAACCATGGCGAAGCTGATATGGGTAGACGGATGCAACTCAGCGGTTCATTGTGAGCCGGTTACGCAACACAAGAAAATATATGTTACATGGCTGTAAAATGAATCTGAAAATGTTATGTTGTGTTTCGCAACTTTATTTCTAATATTTTGCATTGATTTTAAGGCATTTTATTCATTAATTCATTTAGTTTAAATGTGAATAAGTAAATCGCATGGCGGCGTCTTCCATTACATCCTGAAATGTGTTTCGCTTTGCAAGTTGCGTCTGTGGACATATCAAAAGAAAATCTACAGAGATGTTTAGTCTTTATCTGTGTTCTTTTCCTCCAGCACTGAAGGAGAACAGCTCAGAGGTTGTGCAGCCTTTTCTGATGGGCTGTGGCACCAAAGAGCCAAAGATCACTCAGCTGTGTCTGGCTGCCATCCAAAGACTCATGTCCCATGAGGTGGTGTCTGAGGTGAGCACCATGAGCTGACTGGGCATTTAAAATGCTGCTGCCTACGTACTGACACTATATGAGAACCTATGTTCAGAATTTAGATGTCTACACCTTAAAGTAGGGCGTAATGTGAAGCGAATTAGACAAAAATACATTAACAATATTGCACCAATTCATTAAAAGCAGTAGTGTGATCGCCAATATATTTTGCTTTTAGGCTGTCCTTGATGCATGTTTTTCATTTTGTTTGTGTTGTAAAAAATAATTGAGGTCTTCTTTTTAGTGAGTTGTTTGGTTAAGAGCTCAGTAAGACGTCTTTGCTCTCATCTGGATTCCTCACCATGTGTCATTGCAATTTACAAATGATACAAGGTGACTGTCATTTCCAAGAGTGCCAAGTCAATATTCCCTTGTAGGTGTTAAGAAAAGACATTTCTAGAGAACAGGAGTTTAAAAAAGAACATTTCTATAGAGTTTGAGATGGGCTGTGTGCTTGAGCTGACAGAATCTATTAAACATTGTTTTGGTGCATACCAAAGTTTAGCACCTTTCAGATCTGCTGGGTTGTGAGCTACTGTTCATTTTCAGCTGCCAGCCATCAATTAAGTATATATTGATACAGAGCTCAGGGTTCTATGTCCACTTTCAGTGTACACATGCACAAATATAAGTTCACCTGCCACCTAAGCCACCTTTCTTCTGACATCCCCATGGTAGTAAATTCAGATCAATGCAACTCATCAATAACCAATCAGAAAATGTAAATATTAGAATGGTCAATTCATTCCTGTCACTGCTGGCTACATCTGAAAGGCACCAACCCCCTCTTCCATGACTCCTATTCATGGAGCCATCTACAGAATTTCATTTCTGCGTTTGAGGAAACCGTTGGCCTAGAAAATGTGTTACTAAGCTGCTCGAACAGTTTTACATGATCTGTATGAGCAGTGGCAGTTAAACGAACCTGAAGAACGAGGTGAAATAAGGTATCCGTCTCAGGAAATTGGTGACTGTAATAACTTCTTAAATGAAAAGGTAGTTTTATATATGCTTCTGTGATGGGTGAAGTGGTTTTGAACCCTTTTAACATCCATGCTGGTGTCAGACCTGAGATGAGAGCTGCTTCCAAACTGGTATTCTGGAGCTGCAGAACTGCCTTGTTAATAAAAGGAAAAGGCTGATATTAAGGGCTTATTGAGCTACCCCAGGCTTTCTACATTTCAATGTCAGTCATTTGTTTCATTATGCCAAAATAAGTTTCAAAGCCTCTTCTTTTGGAGGAGGAGCTGTCGTATTCTACACTACCAGAGTGGATGTGCTTTTAGAAATGTCATGACAGGCTACATGGTGTCATCCTAATCAAGTCTCTTTTCGGCCCATATGAAGCACATCTGTGTTTTTACAGATCCACATTATTATTTAAAGATATTTCTGAATAATCAGTGAGCTATAACATATTAGAAAATGTCTTATAAAAAGGCACATCCCAATTTCCCAGAGCCCAGTGCGGTATTTTAGCATTGCTGACACATTTATATAAGAAAGAAACAAAAAATGTATATCCTCGCATAATAGAATGATGAATCATTTTTGCCTCAAAGACACTGCCGATGATAAATGTAGCTTTCCTGTAGGTATGTGAGGCCCATTTTCTCAGCAAGTCTGAAGTTTTGGAGATTCTTTTGCGATTTAAGATTGCAGTGTGTATTTGTTTCATTTCACCGTCTCCTAGAGTTGTTTGTCCTTGTCTTGGAGTGGCTGTCATCACACTTGGACCCAACAAACATCTAGGACATCTAGGAGACGCACTTCACATATTCTACAAAACACGCATTTTCAGATCCACTCCACGTTGTATTTCTCTCTTTTTCTTTGCGAGCTACGCTCCACCTCGTAAACTCTGTACATCAGCATTTATAGCTGAGGGCCATGAAACACAAAGCCAAACCTCTTTCTGATTCTCGCGGTGCCACTGGAGAGAACCCTGAGAGATATTTTGTCATGTAGACAGAATGCAGCGATAGTGAAATGTCATTTTGTTTCCTGGGAGAGGAGAGAGAAATCTGTTTAAATGTCTTGGGGGAAAAAAAAAATACTGTAATAGGACAGAACAGACATTGAATTACCTCTGACTGATGGCACCGGTAACGACATGTGATGGTGCGAATCACCCCAAGAACAAAACTGTCAGCATTTCAGAATCCTGCCGTCAACCTTTGCAAAAACAAAACATTTGTGGATGGTAAAATGTGACAGAAAGCAAGGTTGCTGTCACTGAATGATTTTTTGACATTCAGGAACTGAGTTCACTTTGAGGCAAACACCACCTGCATCCCTATAGAACTGTTAGCTGCAATGTAGAATAAAATCTCTGCACAAAGAGAAAATTCCGGGTTAAATCCTGAAGTATCTTGAATGTAGATGTGAAGCAAAAAAATATTAGATAGAACAAACATATACAACAACTGACAGATTAAATAGATTTATTGACAATATAAATGATTGTGGAACGGAAGTCAAAAGTTCACCTGTGACTCCAGTCAGTTAGTATAAATAAAAACCGCTCACGGGGGAGATGCATGTAGAGCAGTCTTAATGTGGACAGCTTGACCCAAGAAAGGACATGTAGTGTCACTTGCGGTCAACATCAACATTAACTGGCAGCTAGATCTGTTGTTTTTGAACTCTGATGTTGTGACCCCTGAGCGGGCACCACCAGCTGGGCCCACGAGTGTGTGTTTGTGTGCGTGTCTGTGATTGAGGGCAGTGACTTCAGGCTGAACTCTCACTTGATTTTTTTTTTGTTACAAGTTAGTAATTCTGGGACAGCCTTCCGTATTCAGCCACAAGTGTGTGTCCATCATCACAGCAGTGAAGATGTACAGACACAGGATAAAGCGGTGTATAGAGAATGGATGGATGGATGGATCAGTGCTTCACTCTAAAGAGTTCTTGTGCACATTACAGGCGGCGGCGGGGAACATCATCAACATGTTGTGGCAGCTGATGGAAAACGGTTTGGAGGAGCTGAAACTTCTACAGACGGTCCTGGTCCTCTTAACGACCAACACAGTTGTACACGATGAAGTACTTTCAAAGGTACAAGGCTGACACAACCATGTATCAGACAGACTTTTTATGGACAGTATATACATATGTCCTTCACCCTTGTATCTATGCTATATGTGCACACTCAACACTTCAGATACCAACATAAGCCGCTCATTTTCCTCAGTGAGTCATCTTCTCTGTATTATTTATCTTTTATTACACCCAGCATTTTTGATGTGTGGTATCCTTGCTTCAGTGTGTGCAGCATCTTACCTCATAGTCAAACTTTGTGAACTATTTTCTTTGTAAATCTTACTGGATGTTAATAGATTGAGAAATAAATCTTTAAAGACACCCTTTTGCTGTATGAAAATACTTGGACCTAGAATGATTAAGGTGAAGGAGCATTTTTTTTTTTTACCTCTCATAAAGACGAACCTCATCTGAAGCAGAAACTCACTTCCATTCAGTTTGTAACATATATAATAGTCATGTTTTTCCTTGCCCAGGCTATTGTCCTGTGTTTCCGCCTCCACTTCACCAAGGACAACATCACCAACAACACAGCAGCCGCCACCGTCAGACAGGTCGTCACTGTGGTGTTTGAGAGGATGGTGGCGGAGGATGAGCGTTTTAAAGGTTAGACGGCACTGGTGTTGTCTGAAGAAAATGCCCAATCTGTATAGTGAGGGGAAGTTCACTGTGGCATTACAGGGATGTTCAATATTTGCAGATACATTCAAGAAAGATAACTGCCACAGTTAAATTCTCACAGATTTAGCTCATTTGACTGTTGTATTCTCACTTAGTTGCTTTAATATGTAATGTATTCATTGTATTTAACCTCAAGGCATTGTGGAGCAGCCTCCTCCTGTCCAGGGAAACACCAACCGGAGGTCTGTTAGTACTCTGAGACCCAGTGCCAAGGACGCATACATGCTGTTCCAGGTACATCCACCAGGAGGCGATCACCCTCCACTCATGCCCTTCTTTTATCAGCTTCTGTGGAACATTTTATCTAAGCTGGTTTGCAAACACTGCTCATGATCTCTTCATGTGGGATTTAGAGATTAAAAAAAATCAAAACTGCTGGTATTGACAGTCTTATTGCATTGCATTCTGTTGAAAGTAAGGAGGAACTGATAGCTTTTCAAATTTGCACAAAGTGATGCAATGGTCCCTCGTGTCTAAGTGTCATGTTGTTTTTTTACCCACGCTGCACATTTGTGTGACGATGCTTATCTTTCCAGCAGAGCTCTGTGAATGTACTGTTTCAACCACTGTAATATGTGTAGGACATAACAGTCCATTGTTTTGAATTCTGTTATGTGTCTTCCTGCAGGACTTGTGCCAGCTGGTGAATGCTGATGCCCCCTACTGGCTGGTGGGGATGACAGAGATGACCCGGACATTTGGACTGGAGCTGCTGGAGTCTGTTCTTAATGATTTCCCTGGCGTTTTCCTTCAGGTACACACGTTCTTAAAATGATATGGTTGATGTTATGGACACAGTTATGCGCTTTAGTGCACTGATCCAAAATGGTCTTCGATGAATAATGAATCTTGGTCTATGCTCGAGCTTATCCCGATGTCTTTTGCTTTTTTTTGTTTTCTGCTCAGCACCAGGAGTTCAGTTTCCTGCTGAAGGAAAGAGTGTGTCCCCTTGTCATCAAGCTTTTCTCCCCCAACATCAAGTTCCGACAGGGCAGCAGCAGCGCCGCCTCACCTGCCCCAGTGGAGAAACCTTACTTTCCCATCTGCATGAGGTTGCTGCGGGTGGTCTCAGTCCTCATCAAGCACTTTTACAGCTTATTGGTAAGGGACCAGTCTGCAGCGATGGGCAACTGGCCAAACCCCCTGTCCGATGGATGATTCATGTCTGAGGGATTTGCTCAAGCACAGAGCTGATACACTTAATTGATCTGGCCTGATTAGCATTGGATTAGCATCGTAGTAGTTTTGTCTTAGTTCTGCACCAGGCACTTTAATGAGCTTAGCTGCATTTGAGTAATTCAGCTTTGCAGCTGTTTTCATTTAGCGGCATTCTTTCAAGTCTTGAGATGGAAATTTGTCTTGTTGCCCGTGTCTGCGAAGAAGAACCCACACATTGTGCACCCTAGAATAGCTTCCTCAAAGCCTGAAGGGATTCAGGGATTTTGCCTGACAGTCTGTCTTTGTTTAGCTGGCCAAATGTTTTTTTCCCCAGTCTGATATGTGTATGTTTGTTTTGCAGGTGACTGAGTGTGAGATCTTCTTGTCTCTGCTGGTGAAGTTTTTGGATGGGGAGAAGCCGCAGTGGCTGAGAGCAGTGGCTGTGGAATCAGTCCATAGGCTTTGTGTGCAGCCTCATTTATTACGGTAAGTAAAAATAGCCTTTTAAAAAATTGCATGCTTTTCAAGTAAAGAGGCTCAGAGCATTAAAATGTTGCTTTTCCTGTCTTGGTTACATATCTTATCTTGTACACCTGCACTGCTCAAAAAAAAAGGAATTGGTCCTAATATTGCTGGTAATCACTCCTTAATGAATATTTAATTAGAAGTCTAACAATGCAGTTTATCTGGTGATGATAGCTAAATATTTTTGTAATTATTGAATTATCTGCTGCTAGACAAAACAACACAGGCTGAGCTGAGCAGATCAACAGACTACAAATTGGTTTAAATGGAATAAAAGATTTCTAACTGTGACACTAGCACAGTTTGTATTTGTTGATAAAATGTCTGCAAACTCGTTAGACTGGTGTGAAATTTGACAGATCTTTATGGTTGTGCAACATCAAGATGATATTTTCAGGTTAACGTGCCAATATTTAACATGCAAAATTATTTTAAGTTACTGTAGCTAACAGCTGCTATGTATAGCAGAGACTGACAAAGTGAAGCTGATGGATGTTGAGCCTGACAGTCTGACAGTATAGCTTAGTCTGATGAAATCTGAGTAGAGCATGACAGCATACACCTGAGCTTGAGCCAAGCAGAGTCTGAACTGTCTGAGAATGATGTTTTTATAGTGTAGTTCAGCACTCATTTGGTCGGTTCATTGTTGTGTCTGATTTGGTATCACAAAGTTCAGAGTTGTTTTCCTTTTCTCAGTTCTTTCTGCCAGTCGTACGACATGAAGCAGCACTCCACTAAGGTGTTCAGAGACATCGTTAACGCCCTGGGATCCTTCATCCAGTCTCTCTTCATTGTCCCCAATGCGGGCAATGCTGCTGCTGTCAGCGCACCTGCAGGTCAGTTGACTGATTTTTAGAATTAATCATGTTCAGGATTCCTGTAGCTGTTTTCACAGAGCATTAAGCCATACAAAAAGTTCTGTAGATGTGAGAAAGATATATGCAAATGCATGTGAGATCCAGATCTGTGAGATAAATGAATAGAGATCTTTTCTTAAACGTACGTATCCTGGTTGACAAGAAAACTCAAAATGTGATCAATATAGTTTTGTCGTTTATAGTGCTTTTTCTCATTCTGTATCACCTTTCTGATTTGTGCTCTTTTCCCATACCTCATTCCTGTCCTATTTCCTCTCTAGGTGGGTCAGGTTCAGGGGCTCAGGGCGCAGCACAGGGCGGCCCAGGGACAGGAGGAGTCAGCGGCACTCTGACCACCCAGGCAGCGTTTGAATACCGTGGAACCTGGATCCCTCTAATGACTGTCAGCGTTCAGGGCAGCGCCAAGGCGACATAGTAAGAACGGTTACTGCTTATACTCCAAAAAGCTCCACTTTCCGCCTCCCTTTCTTTATTGTCTTCAGTGTGTAACAAATATGTAATTCTTGTCTCATACTCAGAACAGGTGAACAGTTGTAGAATGACCTATTCTATGCTGCAAAGTAGCATAAATATACGTAAGGTTGCAGGATTATTGTTAAGCTGTATCCTGCAAGCAGTGATAAAGACTTTTTCTCTGAACCGCAGGGGAACATAGTCAGGCAGAGATCAAAGGCACTGTTGTCATTAGTCTGTGGCATTTCACAGGGAAGTAAGACTTAAAATACAGGGAGTCACGTTAGCCAGAGGCCTTCCTGTAACAAAGAGGTGTTGTTTAAATTATCCTCTCAGGCAGTAATGGTGTGTATTTGCTGTAATTAGGTTTCTTGCTGGTAGTTTCAAAGGTGGGATGGAGTGTAGCATTAGAGAGAGATGAGACTCAGCACAAAAAAAAAAGTATACACCCAAGTTAAGTGAATACTTATGCAGTCAGTTATTTTACTCTTTATATTTTAATTAGCTGATATTAGACATCATTTCACTTTGACATGAGTCTTTTTTTTTAAATTATTGTCAAAAAAGCTAAATTCAAGTGACCAGTATTCAATGTTTACAAAAAGTAAAGGGGGAAACTTCATGCTCAGACATACACTTAACTCACCTTTTTTCCTCTTTCTCTTTTCTCCCCAGTTTAGAGATGCTGGACAAGGTTGAGCCACCATCCATCCCAGAGGGCTATGCCATGTCGGTGGCCTTCAGTGCTCTGCTTGACCTGGTGAGGGGCATCACCTCGATGATTGAAAGAGAATTGGCCACGGAGGAGGAGGCAGCAGCTGAATTCAGGGAGGCTCACCCTGACCAGGAGTGGAAGCCACAGCCTGGTGAGAGCGATCAGAGGGAAAGTTCTGAGGAGGAAGAAAACAGTCAAATTAAATATATACAGAGAAGTAGAGGTGTTGTTTGAACAGGTGCAGCAAGTTGAAAAGCAGCGTTTTTGAGGGGGATTTATGGGTTTGTGGAAACTGCACATACGTATTAATAAAATATGTGTTTTACTGCGTGATTGTCAAACCAGTTAGAATCCTGGGTGGTAGCACTTCTGTGACCCCTGGTGGTCGGGATTATACAAGCAGATCTTTACATTTTCAGACAACATACAGGGTGTCCATAAAGTCTCTTTACAATTTTAAGAATTTGTTACAAAGGCAGTTGATAAGATATCTTAACCCTTTAAGCTTCAGTGTACCGCCGGCGGTACACCTACTAATTTGCATAGGAATTTCAAGAATGTCCGACGGGTGCAAACGCGATTATACAAACACTATACACCGATGGAAAGCTTAGATTCTCATGAATCCGCCGGTATAAACCACTTTCAGATGCGATTACCACAGCGGGTGAGAAAAACACATTTGTCCGACAAAAACAAATATTCATCCATCCGTTCTCTATACACGGCTTCAAAGCACACAGCGCGACTCACATTTCCGGGTTTATTATTACACACAAAAAAAAAAGATTCCACAAAAAACGGCCATAATCCAACCTTTTACATCAGATGACACAAGCCAGTAAACTATTTTGTCCAAAACATGTCCTGAAGTCGGTATAAAATCCCCGAATCGGTCGTTTTCAAGGAAATGCACCTCCCGATGCGCGTCCAATATTCCCCGTATTTTTCGTCATTTTTTTAATTTAAAAATAGAATATTAGCGATTTTTTTGTACTGAAAACGGCTGGAATTGACTGAAGCTTAAAGGGTTAACTACATTTGTTTTATTGTAGTCAGTGGTTGCCATAGTTTTTTCTACCTCATTTAATACCCCTCTATATGGGCACCATGAAGCACATCAAGACGGTGCTCGATTTCTTGCCATGTTCACTGTAGCATAGCCTCATCAGTGGTGGCAATGGCATCAGAAATCTTTTGCTTCAAGTCAGTAATGTCTCGTATCATTGTTCAATGCACAGTGTCTTTAACAAAACCCCATAGCAAGAAGTCCAACGTAGTGATATCCGGAGAATGTGTTGGCCAAGGAATTGTCCCATCCACCGGTCTGAGGAGTCGCCATTTTTTAGGGTTTCATTTAACAGTACCTCTTTCGCCAACAGGATACCTGAAACACACAATTTCGGTATGATTACAAACTTCATTAAACACTGATTACAATAAAACAAATCTGGTTAAGATGTCTCATCAGCTGCCTTTGTAATAAATTCTTAAAATTGTGAAGAGACTTTATGGAAACCCTGTATAGGAAATGGATGTCGTCCAAGTGATACTGCCCAAACTGAAGTGAAATATTTCCTGAATAAACCCAATAATAGTCTGTTTCTCTGTCTCAGGAGCCCACCTGGTGTGGGAGGAGATGGTCAGTGCCTGCTGGTGTGGTCTCCTGGCTGCTCTGTCTCTGCTGCTGGATGCCAGGTAAATACACCCACTGCCTGTTCAGAGAGAGATGTTTTGTAGTCAGGAGTCGTGTTATGTGTTTACAACAACGATTCAAGTAGGAGAGAGGTAGCTTATGTTACACATAAGAAAAAAAATCACCTATATAGTATGCAAAACAATTGGCATTGTGTATTGTGAGGGAGTAAAGTTTTATTTTGTGCTCCAATACTAAAAATTTCACCAGAGGTTGACTTGGATTTGAACTGTTTCCATGCAGTGCAGTTTCTGTGCTACAATATAATATTTTTTAAAGTACCAGTTAAAAATGTAGTTTACTATTTTAAATTCAAAAGTAAATATATAGACAGAGTCAGGATGTGTCACACATTTTCAGGTTTTCCTCCTCTGTGTTTAATAATCTTATTTTCCTTTGAATAAAGGTCTGAATCACCCCTAATGGCATTTATTAAGACATTACTACCTATTTAATACCATGATACACATGACAGGAGAACATATCATACTGCTGTGAGCTGCAGACTGCATTTACTTTTTCTGTCTTCTCTCTTACTTCCCTGCTTGTCCTCTGTCTTCAGCACTGATGAAACGGCCACGGAGAACATCCTGAAAGCAGAGCTGACCATGGCCTCGCTGTGCGGACGTTTAGGCCTGGTGACACCTCGTGATGCCTTCATCACGGCTATTTGCAAGGCCTCTCTGCCACCACACTACGCCCTGACTGTTCTCAGCAGCAACACCGCCAACCTCTCCAGCAAAGGTATCAGTCTGCAGATGCCACTTATTGCTACATGGAGATAATAATGCAAGCTGTACCTCACAAGTCTGATCAGATCGCCTGCACACATGCACAAATACAATCAGAAATACCTGGAAAACAGTGCAAACCATTACAAATCCCCCCTCTATCACCCTGAGGATGGCCTCTGGTCATGTGAGTTTATGTTATATTAATGAGCCCTTCTGATCTCCCGTATGGTTAGATGTGCTCACCATGTAAACTGTTGGCATTCTGCCTGTCCCTGTTGCCCTTCTCTTATTGCATTAATCCATAACTTTTCACTGTGGCTTCTAATTAGAAACACCAAGGAGAATGTGTCTGGGGAATGTAGACGTACACACACAGCTGCTCTCAAACCAACTGCTCAGACATTCACTATTTGCATATCAGCTTGTAGAGATAAAGCTGGCAAATTGGGTCTCGACTCACGATGGATGTTTGCCTTGGAGTTAATTAAGAAAGCTTTTCTTGCATGTCGTAAGCTTGTTACAAAATCTGTTTGTGTGTTTCACTGAGCCCCATAGAAAGACTAGACTCCTGTGTTTTTGCGTGTGTGTGTGTCTGTGTACACATGTGTTTGTCTGGGTCTGTTCTCTGCAGCCTACTCCATCCAGGGCCAGAGTGTGCAGATTATCAGCCCCTCCAGTGAATCCCATCAGCAGGTGGTGGCTGTGGGGCAGCCACTCACCGCCCAGCCCCAGGGCACTGTGGTGGTAAGGACACACATTCACACGGTTTTGAAGAGGCAATGGCTACACTTGACATTTAATATTTTAATTCATGTAGCAGTTTTCCAGGAAGAAGGCTTGCAACCATTTTGTAATTGAGACAAATTATGCAAACTGTAATCTACCAGTAAAGCGGCAATAGTTGCAAAAAGAAGCCAAACTGTAGCTGTTAAGGAAGGTACTCCCTCTCTAAACCAGAACCCTAGTCGTGACCACAAAAGTCGAATCTGGGACAAGACAAATCCAAAAACGAGTGGCACCAAGTCAAGACAACGTCAGACCAGAAAAACAGCTAAACAAATCAAACCCTCAACTATGATTTGGGTTACGCTAGATTCATACCTGTGTTATTAATTTAATAGTATATACAGTACAACGATGTAATCAATATAGTGTATTTTTATCTACATTGAATCAGAATCACTTAAATGTTTAATTCACAAAAATGCAGTCCTATCTGAGCTGGTTTCTCTGAGCAGTCACACACGTACGAAGCTATTTGTTTACCAGGCTGTAGGTGTTATTAATATGCATAATATGCACAACACCCACTAATAATACCCTCATAAAAACAGACACTTTCTTTCTCAAGGCACCGTTCAGGTAAGGGACAACGGTTATTAACGCAGGCACGTCAGGCATGCTTCTGCATCTAATTTCCCTCGAGGGCAATAACATTTCAAAATACATGCGCTGTGACCTTGACCCTGACTTGGAATAATGATGCTGCAATCAGAATTTTCCCCATAGTAATGTCAGTATATTGTGTTTTTATAGCTGTACGCTGTGCTCATGTATTCCCCCTCCCTTCATTTGTAACGGCAATTCATATAGTTGATATCATACTGCATGACTAATGGATTATAATTTTAGACAAACAGAACATTTTAGCTTTTTCTACCATTTTAATGGTCTGTTTTTGATCAGCTGAATGCCTGATAATATTTGCATTAAAATGTGCTGTATTATAACTGACTGTTTCTGTGTCAGCTGACTGCCAAGAACATCCAGTGTATGCGAACCCTGTTGAACCTGGCCCATTGCCACGGGGCAGTTCTGGGCACCTCCTGGCAGCTGGTGCTGGCGACACTTCAGGTAATACAACCAGCTAGTACCTCATGTTAACTTGTAGCCGCACACAACCATAATTAATTAGACAATCCAAATACTGTACAACATCCATTACATTTATACATGCATTAATGTATATGTAACTTGCACAGTCGGTCAGGAAAGAAATGACCTGCAAAGAATAACTCCTATAAACCAAATGATGAAATTGTATTATATTGCTTGTTTTTAATGCTGTTTTGTTTTTGCTTTGTGCAACTTTCTCATTTGTATATCTTCTTGTCGAGTGTGAGGAAAAACAAATATCTAGCAGCACGTTGGTGTACAAGTCATGACCTTCTCAGTTAATATGGATTTAGTTTCTATTCCAACTCTCCTTTCTCTTCTCAATTTTCTCTCCCAGCACTTAGTGTGGATCCTGGGGCTTAAGCCAGGGGTGGGTGGTGCCCTGAAGCCCGGTCGAGCAGTGGAGGGACCCAGTACGGTAAGTCTCCTATATAAGCTCTGTATTTAGCATGAATTGTACTCTTTGCTTCGTCTAAGTTTCTGTGTTTGTGTCTTTAACCTGAACAGGTGCTGACCACAGCAGTGATGACAGACCTGCCCGTCATCTCCAACATCCTGTCCAGATTGTTTGAGAGCTCCCAGTAAGGATCAATGTTTTATCTCTGAGCACCCAGTATAGAAACCCCAATTACTTATTCTGAAGCTTTTAAATAGATATCTTTAAAAAAAAAAAAATGTAAAGAATACTATGTGTTCAAATCTGACTTCTCAGCATTTTAGTATGAAGTAAAATATCCATATCCAATGTATCTGATATATCTTCTTTTTCTGTGGTCCAGGTACCTGGATGATGTGTCCCTGCATCACCTGATCAATGCTCTCTGTTCGCTCTCTCTGGAAGCCATGGAAATGGCTTATGGAAATAACAAGGTAAAGAGTTTCCGCATTTCACTGATATCGAGGATAATTTTTTTCATATGATTTGGTTAAAATCTCATAAAGTTTAATTTGATCTTGCATTTGGTATGCAAGGTGTCCAGTAATTGTCTACTTTTTCTGTTTCTGCTCATATTTCAGGAACCGTCTCTATTTGCGGTTGCAAAGCTGCTGGAAACTGGCCTAGTGAACATGGATCGTATTGAGATCCTGTGGAGACCTCTGACAGGTCATTTATTGGAGGTAATTTCGAGTTGCAACTAAAGCAAACGAGGTGTAGCTAAACTCTTATTTGTAAAACAGTGTCAGTGTGACTGCACTTCATTCAAATGCAGTAAAAAAAAGATAGAAGATACAATATGATATCTTTGTCAGCGAGGGTTCCACAGTAATTTAACGTCTGTCACTTTGAACATGTAATTTATTTTTCTGAGTATGCATTGATCCGATATACAGTCACTTCCTTTTACTTTAGGCAATACAAATACACAGAATCTGATGTGTTGCATTAGTGCTCCAGATAAATTTCCCAATGCTGATGGTCTCTTTAACAATCTCATTGAAGATTTCCACCAAATCTCTCAAAATAATGAATGTCTGAAGTTAAAAGAATGTCAAAATGATGTAATTGCATCTTTCACCCTTTTGGGTTACTTTACCGAGTCATGAAACCTGAATAATAGCATTTTTCCACGGAGACTGGGGCACATGAGCCCCTTAAGTAAAAATAAAATTGCTTCTCCGAGAAAACTGAAGAAGAAAAATCGCTAGAAGTACTGAAAAGATGAAAGTCATTCATTTGTGTTACAGTTTGTTAGAAATTCGGACATAATTTGTGCTTGACTATAGTGCATGAAATTTTTTTAGCTCATACTTTTTATTGAAAGCTGTAGTATGTGATTGGCTTAGTATATTTGCACGTTCATTTGCTACTAATAGGCTGCCCACACAAATGGATTTTAAAAGCAGAGCCAGAAGGAGGTCAAGGTGCTATTCACTGCGAATGAGACCCCTGTTTAGCTCAACAGACTCAAAAAATTCCAGCTACAGTGCAGAACAATGTTGAGAAAGAGTCAGCTTTCTAAAAATGAGCTGGTACAGCGGTAGTCGCAGCCAGGCAGGAGCTGATTGCCATTAATGATGTTAATACCAGAGGACTGAAATGCCAACCTGACTTAAGAATTTGAGCATCATTGTGCTTTTAAAACAGTTGCAACAGTGTTAAAAGAATGACATCCTCAGCCCAACACACAGAACTAGAGTCTTATTAGAGGCCAGATGTTGATAGTTGTTTGTAACTCACTGTATCAGATATAGGGAGTACTTTTTGTAGTTGTAAATTCTCTTTCATGTATCTCTAAAGGTGTGTTTGGAGGTTTTCTTCTCACTTTCTGTATCTATCTCCCCTCTCTTTGCGCACGTGTTTGTTTTGCAGAAGGTAAGCTCAGATTCTCTCCCCCACAAACATCAGCTTCTCCCATCTCTCTCACGTTATTCCAATCTCTTCTCTTTTCCTCTCAATCTGACATTTACATGTTGGAGTTGAGAGTTCGCAGTGTCAGAATGTGTCCACAGTGCGTTTGCTCCGCTCTCAGTGTTTGATCCTGCCTTATTGTGCGCAGTTTGTCAATGTGAAGCCCTGATTTGTCAAAGAAGCAGAATCTAAAGCTGTACCTGCAAAGTATGCTTAGATAAAAATGCTGGGTATCTTTCTTTGCTTGTTCAAATTCAGTGCTTTCATAGTTCAAAGAAAATGTGCTCAAAATTTGCATCGCCTTTATGTTTTTTTTGTTTTGTACAGATGTAAACTGTGATGTAAACTGTGATTAAAGCTGTGATGAAAACGTGAGGCTTTAAGTGGATACACATGGATCATCTGGGTTCTAAAGCAGTACAACTACAGTGTGCACCCAGCAGTGTGTCTTTGTGCAAAACTGTTTTCCCTGTAGAATTTAAAAGTATGATGCCAGAAAAATTGTAATTAGTTGATGACGATGGATGATTGTGATCTTGGATGAGCTAAAATGTTTTTAGTGGGATTGTTTGGGTTTCGTACCACACTGTTGTACTGGTTTCTGCTCAGCCTGGCCTCTCCATGTGTATCCATACTTCCATGATTACACCGTCTGTCACAGGGGATCCCAGGCTCGATCACACAGTCTGTGGTTTATTTCACCTACTTGTTTCACACGCACCCACTATGACCACTGCTGGGAAAAACTGTTCTGAGCAGCTTTTGCGTCAGATCCGTCATTGTGCGCACGTGTCTGCGTTTGTGTGTGTGATTTGTCCTGCAGGTCTGCCAGCACCCAAACTCCAGAATGAGAGAGTGGGGGGCTGAGGCATTGACAGCGCTTATAAAAGCTGGGCTCGCCTACAAACATGACCCTCCACTGGCCCAAAATCAGGTAGGAAACGGCACAATCAACACATGATCGAAAACGCAAAACAAGAAAAATGAAGTTTGTTAGACAGTTGTATGACAATGTTCTGTAGAAACTAAGTTAAGCAACATTTAATTGCTTATAAGGTTTCTGTGTTTTATTAGCTTCATAGGCACACTGGACTATTTTGTTAGATAGAAGCACGGTTTGTCTTTACTGGGTGTCACTGTAGTGCTGACATTTGAGAAATCCCTTCAGCCATCACACTGTAAGTCAGCACAAATAAGTGTCTGCCAAAAGCTTAAAATGTGAAAAACTGAATTTCTACAGTCGCTTTCTGTTGTCTCTCATAAACACAGAGCCCATGACCTTCACTTTAGTGAGACAGATAAAGGGAAATGCATAAAGCTTATCTAAAAGAGGACAGTGGAACCGTGTGGAGGTTAATAGAACGGCACAGAGCCGTAAACATAATAGCTCTCCCACAGAAATGCACAATATTTCTTTAAGGCCTTTCCTGCTGTGTGGGCTTACCACTGCAGGTTGCTGTATTCCTAAGGGCAGTGACACAATATGTGAAGCATGGTGTGCATAAAATAGCTTTATTATCCGCCAGATTTTGAATATATAAATTGTGTAAATTGTGCTGTGTGTGGTTGGGATAGCATAATTTTCGAAGCAAGAACGTACTGTTGTTTAACAAATCAATCAGAAGCTCCCTCTTTTAATCCCCAAGCGGCTGCAGCTTCTGTTGCTGAACCCCCTGAAGGAGTTGTCCAACGTGCTGCATGCAGACATTCGGCAGAAACAGCTGGAGTGTGTGCTGCAGATCCTACAGAGCCAGGGTGATGGCCTGGGGCCTGGCTGGCCTCTTGTTTTGGGTGTTATAGGAGCCATCCGCAATGATCAAGGGTAAGAGCAAAAAGGAGATTTTATTTTGCTTTTTTTATTGTTGCTAATAATTCTTGTTTTAAAATAAGTGCAACTGCTTAATTATCTGTATGTATCCACATTTACACGTCAAACAATTTAAGAAACTAAACCGAGGTGTGCCATGTGTCTCCTTCAGTGAGTCATTGATCCGAACAGCCTTCCAGTGCCTGCAGTTGGTGGTGACAGACTTCCTACCCACCATGCCTTGCACGTGCCTCCAGATCGTAGTGGATGTAGCCGGCAGCTTTGGCCTGCAGAACCAGGAGCTCAACATCAGCCTCACATCCATTGGCTTACTGGTGAGATTACAGATGTCTTGTGCTGTAGGGTTTTATTTCAAGTGCTTTCTGAAACATGCAGGCAGGAGTCATAGAAATGGTGAATGCTCAAGCTTACATAGTAAAACTTTTGTTCAGCAAGCGTTTCTGAGAGGCCACAAGTAGAATGATGTGGTGTAGCTGGTAAATTAACAGATGTGAAACGATGACAGAAAATATAAATTTTCCAATACAAGCATGGTATTTTTAATGTGATTAAACAATTCCAATGTAACATATTCCCTTTTTTGCACGATTTTTATCTAATTTACCAGCACTTCACAGACGTTTTGTAGATGCTTCATCGAGTATTCAGGACATGAAAAACCTGATATCGATCTGTGGTTTGCTGTGCTATTTCTCTTGAGGTGTGGCAATTCCTCGGAGATTACTTTATTGTAATAGATAGCCTAACCGCTAGAAGCATCTTACCAACTTTCCTGTTCAATTTACACCCCCCATTCTCCATCCCCACTTCCCTTTCTGCCCACAGTGGAACATTTCAGACTACTTCTTCCAAAGGGGTGAAGCCATCACACAGGAGCTGGAGAGGGAGGAGGAGGCACTACAGAAGCAGGCTCAGGAGAGAGGAGAGACCCTCAACAGGCCATTCCACCCCGCCCCTCCCTTTGACTGCCTGTGGCTGTGCCTGTACGCCAAGCTGGGAGAGCTGTGTGTCGACCCACGGCCTGCCGTGCGTAAAAGCGCTGGGCAAACATTGTTCTCCACCATCGCCGCCCACGGAACCCTGCTGCAGCAGCCAACATGGCATATTGTGGTCTGGAAGGTAACATGCTGGAGTTTGTCCTTGCCATTAGATTTCGTTACAGTGGAGGAGGTTCTCAACAATGTTATTTATACAAAAAAAAAGCACATTTTCTGGCACCTTTAAATGAAAATTATTGCTGTTTCACATATATTGGTGTCATCTTTAGGTGCTGTTCAAGTTGCTAGATTGTGTGAGGACATCATCCACCACAGCGGACAAAGAGAAGATTGAATCTGGTGGTGGGAACATCCTTATCCACCACTCACGCGATACCGCTGAAAAACAGTGGGCAGAGACGTGGGTGCTGACACTAGCAGGGGTGGCACGAATTTTTAACACAAGACGGTATCTCCTTCAGCAATTGGGTGAGCCCACACATAATGTTTTGTGTTATTCAGTATGTCTGACATACATACTGAAACGTATTGATAAATCTGTGCCCAGTGTACGAATAGTTCACAAACAGCCTGGCTGTTTTTCCTGTTATACTGCCTCCCATTTAGTTACACCTCATGTGGACAGGATTAATTTTCCAGGGAGATATGAATAATAGAACATGTGCTTCTCATTAACTGTGTTTGACTCAATCATTACAAGAAGTGGCTCATAACATACAACAGCTTCCCAGCATAGAACACATAAAAGATGGAAACTGCTTTTCCTACATACAACATAGTTATAATAAATGACTGTCTGGCCATTGCAAATTATCAAATGGGCAACCTTGGATGGTTGTACGACATTCAAAATGTCGGGGCACAGTGGTAAAAGGCTGATGTGCTTCCAGTTGTGGCCATTATTATGGCTATGTGGTCCTTTTGAACTACTAGCTGCCTCATGTTGGCTTGAAACCTCACATATCAAAGTGCTAAATGTCACAATTATTTCCAGTTGACACATGCTGCTAATTGGCAGCCTCACACTGTGCCATCTTTATGCTGTGTATCTGCAGGGGATTTCTTCGAGGCCTGGGAGGTGCTGCTGAACCACATTCAGTCGGCTGCTCTGAGCAAAAACAACGAGGTCTCCCTGGCCGCCCTCAAGAGCTTTCAAGAGATCCTACAGATTGTTACACCTGTTAAAGACTCAGACAAAGCAGGTGACGCACTCGCCGCCATGGGCGTCCCCCCTGTGCTCATCGACCCCCTGTCAGCGTCAGGCCCTGGGAGACCCCTGGTGCGTTCAGATTCGCTGGTGGAACGGTTGACGCGGTACAACGGTGCTGAGCTGCAGGCGCCTCCACCAGGGGAGGAGTCGGCATTAGAGGACTCGGCTTTGTGGTGGTCTGCATGGAACACGTGGTACCGAACAGGAACGGACAGCACAAGGCCGCCCAGTGGCCCGACAGAGAAGCTGTCCTTCATCCCTAGCCAGCCCTTCCTCACAGCATTGATCCAGATTTTCCCAGCACTCTACCAGCACATCAAAGCCAACTTTAGTATGGAGGATCTGAAAAAGCTAGGGGTCATCCTCCATGGGGCCGTGTCTGTGCCTATCAGCAGCGATGCCTCGCCCTTCATCCTCCCCTCCTACACTGAGGCGGTACTCACCAGCCTGCAGGAAGCTGTGCTCACTGCTCTGGATGTTTTGCAGAAGGTGGGAAAGGAAATTTTAAAATGTTTGGTGTCAAAGATGTTTTTCACATATCAACTACGATACGTTTTTACAGCCTGCAAAATGGTGTCTAAATAAAAGCTGGGTGGAGTGTCTTATTGATTTAGCGGTGTTAAATATGTGCAAATCATCCAGCAGGAGGGCCTGTGTTGTCTTTCCTCTCGCTTTCTCCTTTCTATTTTTGATTATTCAAATAACTTTAATTTATTTATTCAGCCTTAAAATGTCAGAAAATGAGAAAAGGTGCCCATCGCAATTTCTCAGAGCCCAAGGTGACGTCTTTGGGTTGCTTGTTTAACCAAGTCATCTTAAATTGTCCACATTATACCATGAATTCAGTGTTTTTGAGAAAGCCTTTACTCTCCCTGCTAGTTATCTCTTCCCATTTTGTATCATCTCAGCCCAGGAAAGAATGTGTCAGTCTGCTAAATTATGCAATATGCAGCCCCGTGGTGGATGTCAGCAGTGTTTGTTCCTCCCTTCCCTCCCTGCTGCAGGCCATCTGTGTGGGCCCGGAGAACCTGCAGGTCATGTACCCAGCCATCTTTGAACAGCTGCTACTTTTCGTGGAGTTCTCCTGCAAGCCTCCTCAGTACGGCAGGATGGAAACCAAACACGTGGCCAATGCCAAATACAACCAGGTAGGAAATTAAACTGGCCATTTGACTGCTTGATTTTCATTTGCAATTTGTTTCTTTTTCTATATATTTTTTTCATTCGAATGTTGGATGGCATACACTGTTATTCATCGCTCTCTTCAGCCATTCTCAGAAAAGTCATGCCTCTTCTCTGATATTCATAAAGCACCTCCTCTCCCTTGCCCCTTCAATGGAGTCCTTATGAAGCCCCTATCGTGGCTCTTCATTTTCTTCTGAACCCCCGTTTGTAGCCCTGAGCCATTGCTTCCTCAAATTTCCTCCCTCATGATTCATCTTGCTGGCAGCACGCCAGAGAAATGTTTCACCACTTTTCAGTTCCAGAGTAGTTCATGTTCATTAAAGCAAACTTTGATTTCCACGGCACCCAGTAATCATGAGCAACATTGCTTGATTTATGAAAACAGTCAACTAATTTCACAATATTGTTCCGATATCGGTGTCATTTTGTTTCCTTTTGTTCTCGGAAACTACAAGCGGCTTGCCATCAGTTTATAACATCCAGCAGATGTGGATCATGCGCAGAATGCTGAGAGTTGTCTTTTATCTAACAGTGGCAGAGTGGTATAGTTATGCTGAGATTTCTTCCCCCGACATACTTCATGTTTTAAATCCTGACTGATAGTCCTGCATGTGGGGTACGATCTCAGCCCTATGGGACGTCGTTGTTTATCTGAATCTCTTTCATTTGTTTAAGTGAGATGGTCAAACAAAATTCCCACGCAGCCAAACAGATGTTATGGGTGGTCCTTATTGCCTTTTTGGCTTTTATCCACTGCTGTCAGATTGCCTCTAAAGTGCTCGATGCTCGGACTGTTTTATTTTCCCCAAACCGGTCCTGATTATTGAATCATTAGCCAGCAAGCAACTGCAAATTCGATACGACTTTTAAACCATCAGTTTAATTGCACTCTTCTCTCATTCTGTTTCTTGGAACTACTCACTGGATAACCATTTTAGATCCAGCTGTTTGCACCGGTGAGTTTCATCATCTCTTTCAGCAACCTCTATAGTTGTACTAAGCTGTGCTGAATGGTGATGACCTACCCTCTGCGGCAGATGAGATATCACTCCGCATGGTAGGCTCTCGCGTCTCATCTGCGTCTCACTCACTCCATGCCCCCCCCCCCCCCGCCTGCCACTAACTGGTGGTTATGCCTTTGTGTGCACAGTCCCTGTGGAGTTCATTTTCAGTTAATTTTTGTGGTTTTTGTGACGTTCATATGCACACGTGTGATTTTGTTTTTCTTAAAGACACACTTTGTAGACTCAAGTCATGTACGCATTTCAGCTGAAGAGCAAACTAATAGTCCCTATAACTCTACATGCGTGTGCTACTTGTGTACTTAAATACATACAAAGTGTGCCTTTAAACCCCGCTTTGAATGTGAATCTGCCAAAAGCTCACGATTACAGTTTTCACATTTGCTTGACTAACGCCCGTTTCTGTTTTTTTCTTGTGTTAAATCTTTCTGCCCCCACAGGCCGAATGGGTTGCCTTAAACTATGTGCCCTTTGCTGAGCGCTCCTTGGAGGTGGTGGTGGACCTGTACCATAAAACAGCCTGTCACAAAGCTGTCATCAATGAGAAAGTGCTGCAGAATATCATCAAGGTATTTTCTAGTAAACTTCTGGAATTGCTGGAAATTCGTTTTGTTTGTGAAAGAAAGGAAAATGAGCAAAAAGCTTTTCGGATTGAATAACCTTCAAAACCTATTTTCAGAACCAAACTACTTGCAGTGTTTGTTTGTAATCTTGGTTGTCTCTGTTGGTGGGTAACGTTTCACAGTTAGACTGGGGGCAGCATAAAGCGATGCTTAATTTTTTGTTTGGCCCAGTAAAGAAGAGGAACATGTCAAGTTTGCTTTTTAAAAGTGCTTCTGTACTGGCCACCCATTGAGTCCCAATTATTGTTGAACCCTGTGCACTCATAAAGTGTGGCCGGGTGGATTTATAATGTAAACATTAAATTGCTTCCAAATTGCTATCTGTGGTAAAGTCAAGGTGTGGTATACTCGACCACTTGGGATTTTTTTTCCCCACTAAGATTTCTAAAGTGAAGCCCAAACTTTGGCATTACAATTTTCTCTTAAAGCAGCTGTTACAAAAAAATATGTTCTAACAATGAGTAAAATGAACTTGTGTATCTCATCATGACAAACCCGTACGACTCCGCAGTTTTTCCGAGTTCCTTTGAGCTTTTTAGAATTTTATAACTCATTGATTTGGTTTTCTGGCCAACAGCTTGACAGTTGTCTCTGGCTCCAGCACGCAGCTGCTTTCATTCATTACGTGGACACAAACAAAAATGACAGTAATCTTTCTCTGTGTCTGCTGGAAGTATAAATGAGCCAGTATCTGCTGACATGTTTTTCGTATTAGCTTTATAAGGTGATAATATGTCAGTGTGATGTTTACAGCTTGTTGAGGTGCGTGAAACGAGCCAGTAAGGAATAAAAGTTGTAAGTTACATTCCAATCATACTGGGTGGGGAAAAACAAGCCCGATTTCATGCAGTTAGTTTGTTATATTTAAAAATCACGAGTTAATTCTGGGATTCTGTTCATCAGCCTCCGGACAGATTTCACCTCCTTCTGACCTGATCGTGTTGATCCCAAGAGTAACGTTGCGATATTTTGTTTTTCAGTAATATTGCAAACAAAATACAGGAATTTTCACAAGTTGACTTGAATACTTGTTTTTGTTGCCTTGGTTGTGCTGACTTAAATGATCAAACAAATTACCTGTGTTGCCTGATGTGGTGGCAACAATTGCAAAACAATGGAAACGGCATACCTGTTTCTGGTCAACACCATCCATTGTGTAGCCAAAACATTTTGTTACAACTCATGTTGTGTTTCTTTTTTGCTACTTAATCTTCCTTTCAGTATTGCTGTTTTCTACTCATTCTGCTGTGTACGTGTCGAGCCTGCGTCCCAACAAACTCCGTCTGAGAAATTATGCATGAAAAAAATGTAGTGTTTCCAAGAATAAGAAGTAAATTATGCTCTATCAGACAGACTTCTCTGGGGGATTAGTCATGGAAAATGAAAACTGAGCCTTCAGAAGAAGTTGTACAATGATGCGTTTGAGTTACTGTAACGAACTGCACATTACTCTTCCTGCAATGTGATCACACGCGCACATCGCTTTCTAAATGCTGAAATCGTGTACTGTGCAGCTGTACTGCAATGCGTGATGACCAGAATTTTCCAAACATTTTCTGAACACAAGCTGTCAAACAGAAAAACATTTTATTGGTGAAATTCATTGAAAGTCACCTGCGTTTAACTAAAGTGTGTTTATAGGAAAACCCAAACTGTGCAGAGTTAATTTGCCAAGGAACTATTAAGAGGGTTCCCTATGGACAGATCCAAATCTCGCCCCCACCCTCATTTTGGCTCCACAGCAAGAAGGCGATTCTCGTAAAATCTTAACCTTGGGGGAACCCAGCTGTTCTCGAGAAAGTGGAGAAAGTCTGTTATTGTGTTAGTTTTGAATGAAATTTCGAGAAGGCCTCTGTTGGTGTGAAAATGTCTTGAAATACTGCTTTGATGCTGTGATGAATTCATCTCACCACATGACAGTATAAAGGAAACAAAGGTGCTTGGAGTATTTATGCTCGTTTAAAGATTTATTTGAAGTCTTCCTCTGTGTTTCAGTCTCATGATGTAGTGTTGTTGCTTTCTTCTTTTTTTCTTTCTCCTTTTGCCCTCAAGACTTTAAGAATGCCCTTAGGTCTGAAGTATGCCTGTCCATCGGAGAGCACCTGGAAGCTCGCGGTTTCATCTCTGCTCAAGGTGCTGTCTATCGGACTGCCGGTGGCACGACAGCATGCCTCGTCTGGGAAGTTTGACACTATGTGGCCAGAGTTGGCCAATGCCTTTGAAGATTTTCTCTTTACCAAAAGGTACACATTTTTAATGCATTGATTTAGACTTTGCAAGTTTCAGAATTTCTAAGCAGCAAGCTAATTCTTTCCCTTTCACAGCACTCCTCCAGATAACCTGTCCATCCAGGAATTTCAGAAGAATGAAGCCATTGATGTGGAGGTAAATGTTTGCTCCCAGCATCCAGTAATATTAAAAAAAATGATTTTGTCAATTTTCTCACATCCTGCTTTGTGTCTTCTTCATTTTAGGTGGTCCAGTTGATCAGCACAGAAATTTTACCGTTTGCCAATTTCATCCCCAAAGATTTTGTTGGGCAGATCATGACTATGCTCAATAAAGGCTCCATTCACTCGCAGTCTCCCTCGTTCACAGGTATTATGGGATTTGGCAGCTAAATGAAGTTGACTTTAGCACTGTTGTTTACTTCTATTACTGACACTGGTGAGACAGCAGGGTGGCCAAGTGTTGGAATAAATACTGTAACCATTAAGTGTTTGGTTTGTTGCGAAAGCCCCGTCTGTGGATTATCACCAACAATGCCTCATGTCACACTCTTCATGCGCTGATTGAGACAGTAAATTCTTGTCAGTCCACTCACTGTAAATCACTCTGAAGTCTAATATGTATATGTCTTTCTCTCGACAGAGGCAGAGATAGATGTGCGGATGAGAGAGGAGTTTTCTAAGGTGTGTTTTGAGACATTGCTGCAGTTTTCCTTCAGCAACAAAGTGTCCACCCCGCAGGAGGGCTACATCTCTCGTATGGCTCTCTCTGTGCTCCTCAAGAGGTCCCAGGATGTCCTCCGACGCTACGTGGAGGATGAGAGATTGAGTGGACGGTGCCCCCTGCCCAGGTATAACCCTCTATGCGTGTGAATAAACGTGAACATAGTACGCCTGCTTTTTGTTTTTTTGGCAAAGAGTGCTTTATTTATTACAAATCCTTCATCCTTTCATTACAAGAGAATTTCTACTATGAAACCCAGGACCACTCCAGTTATTTCCACGTGTCCATCGTTGTATTTCTGCATTATAAAAAGCACAAAACCACCAAACGAGGTGGGGTCGCGATTAAAATGATCAGCGGCTGCATGTGTGAAAAGCATAAAAAGCATAAAAAGGAACCTGTTTTCAATTGCTATCCACTTCAAAGTAGCGTTCTTGTGCCGTGATCCACTGCTCCCAGCACTCCCGCTGCGCTCCGTACGCTCCCCGGAGGTCTGGTTCTATCAGCATGTCAAGCACCATCTGCAATGAGCACTGCATTTCTGCCACTGTGTGGTAATGGTAGCTTGAATGTCATTTTGGGGAAGAGGAAGAAGTCACAGTCAGGCAATTATATCGCAAGTTGGGTGCAGCAATTGTGTTGTTGCATCCAAACTCACCGCTGATAGTTTGCCCCTGACAGACGAATTTGTGGTGAGCATTGAGGGAAACGACGAGCTGCTTCCCTGCTGCACATTTTCCAGTGTATGTTGTGTAACGTCTGCTCCTCCACTGTGAAAACTGCTGTTTGCTCGCTGGGTCAGAGCTGCAGACACACCTCTCTTCACGTCGTCGACATGAAGGCTGGATTATCCCGTCTGCTGACTGACAGAGAATATATTGTTTGCTTTCTGCTGCAGTTTGATGTCCATGATAAAATCTGAACAGCACATGTAACACAAGTCTCAACAATGAATCCTGACTCATGAGTGTGACTTTGAAGCATTCCATTGGACAGTCAAAAGAGGGACTTTCTCTCAACTTTTTGATTGCACCTTGTTTTTTTTTCCAGTTTTATACACTTGTGCCGCATTTTTGGGTTGCTTTGCTAAATTGAAGGCTGAAAGTGTCATGCTCTTGAAAGAATTTCCTCAAATTTGACACGGACATTCACTTGGAGGAAGAGCTGTTTAGAATTTGACAGTCAAGCGTTAGCTGTGACCTCACAAACCACATTTTGCCATAATTTAAGAATTCATTCACACAAACTTTCAATAGGATATGATGATGAGGAGATGACGTTTTATATCCGAAAGGTCAAAGGTTAGATTCGCTGTGACATCATAATGGTCTACAAAAACAGTTTTCTGGCCAGAGTTCAACACCATGGCACTGAAACAGAAGGAGAGATAATGACCGTATTTCACGATTGTTTGGACACTGAATTGGTGATGCTATTTGGGTGTCCACCTTGAAACTCGGACTTTGAAACCTTGATTGTACAGATCATTTGTGCCGCTGGTTTGATGTGTGAAGCATCCACATTTTAGAATTTAAACATCCTAATTCTTGCTATTTGAAGCAAGTTTCTGTTCTGTGTGAATGCATACAAAGAGTAGGACTCAGTTTTTTGTTTCTTTCGATGAATTAGCACAGATCTTTGCTACGTATTTGATTCTGAACAGACATGGGCATGAAGTGCAACCTAGTTTACATAAGCATGCAGCCATGAGGTGGAAATTCTAGCTTTCTGAGGCTCAGTAGGGGGCCTAAAGAGAGTAAAGAGCTAAAATAGAGTGATTCATACAGAGAGGGAGAGGAGTTGCTGCAGCAATGTACTAGTACAGTATGAGAAGACAAACTGTGTTTTGGAAATTAAGATATATTCTAGTAGACGCCCAAAATACAACTATAAACCTGTAAATTAGCATAAAATTTACACTTAAATTGTAGCTTACCCAGTTATGGACAAGTTTATAATTTTGTTCACAACCATCATCTGAGATCCAAATGAATTGTCAGCGCTCACCCTCTGTGCTTGTCTTTTTCACTTTCCCCCTACTTCTGTGTCTTTGTAACTAATGAAACCGTTGCTCTTTTTTATTTTAGGCAACAAGTGACAGAGATTATCTTTGTCCTGAAAGCTATCAGCACTTTGATGGATTCACTTAAAAAGACACAGCCAGAAAATGGTGAGTATCAGACTGTGTCACTGATTAAATACGTCTTGGAAGGATAAGGGGACATAATTTTAAAAAAATGCAGTAATGCCACTGTATCTATCATCTATGCATTCCTGATAAATATGTCAGAGGACAGTTGGGAGCGTTTTTTAGATGAGTTTTATTTCCAATCTGGGTGGAACTATTTACATTTCCAGCCAGGTCAATTACATGAAATGGTTGGTTTTTCTGTGCCTCCAATAAATTGGAGTGAGCGTTCTGAAATTACGTTTTTGAAGTGCCCTTCAACATGTTTGCATTATATTGCCCTTTATTCTGAGGAAAACTCATTTCCATATGCCTGTGGGGAATTTTATCAAGCAAATTATTCCTTTGATTGCCTTCAATCACAATTCATATTCTCTTCCTTCCTCTCCCTCCCATCCCTGCTCCTCCTTTGTATTTTCCCCCCTTCCTTGCTCCGCTGTTCCTTTGTTTACTGCCTGCAGTGGATGGCAACACATGGGCTCAGGTGATTGCCCTGTACCCCACGCTGGTAGAGTGCATTACGTGCTCGTCGTCTGAGGTGAGCTCAGCCCTGAAGGAGGCCCTGGGGCCCTTTAAAGACTTTATGCAGCCACCTGTCTCCAAAGTCCAGAATGGAGAGTCCTGACCAGGCTCACGCTCGGCTCCTTGTTTTTATAATGAAGAAATCTTGAATGTGTCTTCTCCACCCGAGTGCTTCGCAAAGCGCACGGACATGAACTCCACACGAGCCTCATCTACGGTGACATGAAGCAACCCACGGTGAACAGAGATCCAAGACCGCCTCAGACCACGCTGATGACCCTGACCGTCATACGCATCATCGTATGCTTCTCATGTGAGCTGATAACGCATTAGCCC
Organism: Acanthochromis polyacanthus; assembly: GCF_021347895.1. Lineage (NCBI taxonomy): Eukaryota > Metazoa > Chordata > Actinopteri > Pomacentridae > Acanthochromis > Acanthochromis polyacanthus. Next base: position 16,801,691 of record NC_067120.1, on the reverse strand, counting down.
CCTTTCCATTCTCATACAGACTGACTGCACTCGCCTGTTAACTACAGAGATTTAAAAAAAATCATAATAATAATTGCAGTGTTGCCTCTGGGTTTAGTTTGTTTCATTCTCCTGAAGAGGCTGCGTCGATGTACAGTGTGTGGTGATAGTGTTGATGATGTAATTAAGAAAAAAAACTGCAAAAACTGGGGCTTTATTGATCTTAAAAATGAACACTTACTTTTGCAACATTTTCAACAGTGAGGATTTTATGCAAGAAAACAAATCTTACTGTAACATTCCATGTCATCTTTAGCCAGCCATCTGAGAAGGGATGTATGTGTCTGTATAAAATAAATGGGACAATTCTACAATCAGCTCTGTGCTGTGAGTGTGCTCAGTTATAGTGCATATTAAAGTTATATTGAATAATCGTAGCAGTTCAAATGTTCCCTATATGTAAAGGGCGCAATAATTTTAATATAAAATGAGCTAAGCCTCCTTAACATGCCATACTCATTGAACATCCTAGTTTTTATTTTCAGATTCCCTTTAACTTTATTTTTCTAATGTTTTTTTTAATCATTGGACACTGAACAGTCACAATATTAAAATCACGTCGTAATAATATTGTGTAGGCTGCGTAGGTCCTATTTCTGCTGCCAAAAACAACTCTGGTCAATAGACACAGGACTTCTGGAGGTGTAGTGTGTTGTTTACTACTGGGACCTTGGCAGTGGATCATTTCAGACCTGGGAGATGTGGAGCGAGGCCTTCATAGATCAGGGTTTTTTTTCCCAGAGCATCCTACGAGTGCTCAACGAGAATCTGCACAAATGCCAGGACTCGAGGTTTTCCAGCAAAACAGCGCATTGTAAGGAGATGATCAATGTTATTCGCTCTCTGTTGTTTTAATGTTGACTGGTCAGAGTATATTCATGATCGCTAGGTCTTTTAAATGAACAAAAAACTGATTTATCTGCAGGACTTTTTGCTGTTTCATGTTTGAAAAAAGAACTCATGTTTTAAAATGTTAAAACCAAAACGCTGACACAAAAAAGTGAACAAAAGGGCCAGTAGGTGGTGTAAGTCCAGCAGCTACAACTTCTTTTTTTGCCTGTAGGTGGCAACTCTGAGAATCTACTTCTACAGGTGTGCTGCCTTCTTGTCCCATAGGCCACTTGGCATGTGAAGAACTGGTCTGATAATAACTGAAAAGCTCTCTCTTGTGGAAAATATTCAGCCTGCTAAATGGGAATTTGTGAGTGTGTAATATAGGAACTAGCCAGCAGTACCAATATTTTGAAATGGAATAATCCATTAGTCAAGCATCTGCTTTCAAAGAAAACACACGTTTATTTAGTTCGTCTTGTCAGATGTTCCAATTAAATGCTTTCTTTGTCCTACATGATGGTGAACTTAACATGCATGGGTTGATTTGGACAAAACGCTGTTAGAAGACTATTCTTGGGCTTGGTTCCTCGTCTTGCATTTTGTAGACAAAATGATTATAAAGGAAATAATCGGCAGAATAGCCGATGATAATCTAGGCCTGGGTGATACACGATAGTGAGATGTAACAGCGAAAGACTTGGCAAAAACCAAACTGTTTGACAGAATGTTTCAGTTTAATTCATTAGATGCAAGCCGCCATGAAATGTATGTGGAAAACGCAAAGTTTGGTGGCATGATCAAACCCCATGCATGCTTCATAACAGAACCATAAGCAGCTTTTCGTATCTTTTGATAATTGAGCCACCTCAGTCTCAGCACTCTTCCTGTGGCCTATGTGCAGGTCTCCTGAGGTACGCTAGTCTGCTGCTACCTGGGCCTCTCGTCACCTCCGTTCATGGCCACAGATCTGCTCTGTGGGTGATGTGGACTTAGCGAAGGCTGACATTCACCCCTACGAGATGGACACAGTCAGAAAATGCATATAACCTTATGTGCCTTATGAGGGCTGATGGACTCAATATTGGGGGCGTTCATGGGGGCACATTCCCTTAGACCTATTTTTGTGTTTTTCATTCTTCTTGACATTGAAGTTCTTACCTATTTACATTAACACACAGGCTAAAGTGGTTAAGTTCGCAACAGGTAAAGAAGTCGGACAGTGCAGTACTCCGTCAAGGCTGCTCAGTCGTTGTATGACTTCCGATGGATGAAATCTTTAATAAAAAAAATTACCTCACGGTGAGCACATGTGGGTGTTATGCATGTGTACGTTGTGTACAGATACCGAATTGCGTGACCTAAATATGTAGTTCCGTGGATCCAGAATATAAGCCGCATCACTGCCAAAATCTAGTCACTTGGTCCTTGTGTCATTTCTGACCTTCCCTGAAAATTTCATCTAAATCTGTTAGTCCATTTTTGAGTCATGTTGTTCACAAACATACGCCAGTCGTCACAGAACTTGGCCGCATTTCCTTAGCGAAGTAATAAACCTTTATTTCTTTGCCTTTAAAAAATACCATGGATAATTATTAGATGAAATACGTTTTATCTACTAGACTTTTCAGCTCCATTGCCCAGTGGCCTATACTGTAATAATCATTAGCTGCAGTAGCATGTTGACAGACGATTATAATCCTGTAATATGGCCAAATCTGCGCAGTTTCATCACTTAGCATATTAATCCATATTGTTATAGATTATTAACATACTGAGAATCCCCCAAACATGCATTTAATTTAGCAGGGTGTGGCATTGAAGAACTATAAAAATATGTTTAATCTTTGTAATAATGAATCAAACCTTGCATATGAGGGGCATTTCAAAGAGGATCTTTTGAACACTGAGCCTCATCTCTGTGTGATGTGTCAATGCTGTACAGTAGGTGGGGTTATAGTTTCAACGAGGGGAACCTGAGCAACAGAAAGCTCCTCTCCACACTGAAAAAGCATTTCCAGGGGAAAAGCAAACCACGATTTTTGCAAACTAAAACAGCAGTGCGTGCTACGGGGACCCCCAGTGCTCCCTCTAAGTGCTCCCGGAGGTCCCTGCACCCTAGCTTTGGGATCATCCGGTGGGTCATATGAGGGGAAAGGAGCATTTTGTGGTTGAAGAAGACGAGGAGGGAGGGATGAGGAGGGAGGGATGAGGGAGGGAGGGAGGAGAGCAGAGGGGGGGAGAAGCAGGTCTGCTAGGGCGGGGTTTCCCTCTTATTTCAAGTCTGCACACTGGAGAGGAGCGGAGCGCGAGAAGAACGGACCATCCTCGGCTGCGTGGGAACGTCGCCGGAGTCTTTGCATTTTTCTTTTCGGTATTTATTTGCAAAAAAAATGCACAGTTTTCTTCTCGCCTGTTGAAAAACCACGTACTGGCTGAGGTAGTAGTTTGTGCTGTTGGCTGGGTTGTGACACTGCCCGCTATGGAGATGACTGCGCAAGCTACTGCCTTGCTAGTGCTGGTGCCTCCGCTCCAGCCGACGGAGAAATCCTCCCTCCCCGGTTCCCCGACGCTCTTTTAACGGGTATTCGCAGGTAATGCACGCCGCTAAGTGTTGCATCCGAAGCTGTATTTTCAGTGTAATCTAAATCGAGGTTGCATTTTGTGACTTTGTATCATGTTTCATGCAATAAAATAGTCTGAACGTGGGAAGGGGAGGAGGGGGGAAAAGCACTTTGTCTGTATATAGTTTTCATTTAATCAGCTTATTTGATCTTTTCTTTGCAGGACTGGCGATAAATCTTGCCTGCATCGGATATGCAAGTTTGACTAATTTGCTATGCACATGTTAAAATGTGCAGGGGTGATGTGTGGATTTGCTTAAGGGTTTTTTTCTTTCCAGCGGCAGCAGCTCCGGCGGACTGTAGAAAAGCATGTAGGTCAACGGGACTGTTGCTATGAGCAGAAGGGTGACGTGGCTCCTGCTGCCCACAGAGGTGTCCTACAATACATCTGCTCTGATACGCACGGCTTCGTGGCTCCGTGTCCTTTGTTAATACCGCTGCTGCTGCTGCTGCATACCGTCGGATGCTCCTCCTGTACTTGAACGCCTCTTTTTACGCAGCGCGCGGACCATCAATCTGCGCGTCTCATCATCTGCTTGTCACGCTAAATCTGCTGCTGCTTCTTCCTATGCGTGTGTGTCCGCAAACACATGACCTGACCCCCCCACAGGCTTTTGGAGCAGCAGTGTCCTCCTCTTCCTCCTCCTCTTCCTCTCAGAGCTGATGTCGGCCATGCGTTTGTGAGTTAACCTTTTGAAATCGTCCCTCGGCTGCCCGGCAGCATCTGGCTGCTCTGGAGCACATTAGGATGTAGCCGTCAGGGGGTCTCGTGATGGGGGGTGGCGACCAGAATATACAATGAGCTTTGATTGGCTGGCAGCACTGAGTCGATGAGATCGTGCAGGGGGGCTGCAGCAGTCCTGCCCCACAGCTCATTCACTCCCTGACTGAAGATTGAATCCTGCTTTGACCTTCCAAGAAGACTCCCATGAAATATTTATGAGTTCACACTTGATAGTGTGTTATGATGGAGTTATGTTCATCCTGGGCCACAGTTCTGCCCACTAGCATCTGTGCCGATATTACACAATGCATTCTACTCCTGCTACTCATCGTAGGTTGCACAGAAACAGTGTCTTTCCTTTTGCTTAGTAAATAAACCGCTCATTGTTGTCATTCCTGTTGAGCAGAGCAGCTCCTGCAGGTCTGCATTATATTCAAATCAGTGTCTGTCTTGTGTAAGAAATACAAGTATTCCGGCCTCACGGGCAAAGCCAAACATCATTTATCATATCCTGACTGTAAGGAGAGCCAGCCTATGGATCAGTGAGCAGCCCACACTGTCCCCCCCATCCATCTTGTGTCGAAGCTCTCGTTTGAGCTGGGCTGCAGATAAATCATACCGGAGGCAGCCGAAGCCCCGAAGCAGTAAATTAGAGCCTCCTGTGGAAAATGTGCCCCCTCAGATGGGTATCACAGCTGCACCGCCGAAGCAGCCGCACCATTGTCCTGACAGGACAGTCGACCGCATGTGTGCGTTCTGTCATCAAATGGCTCCACGCAACGCCGCCTTTGTTTATCTGACTGAATAGTTAAAATGTAAAAACACAGAAATGCAGCCATTTCTCCCATTTAACATCCAAACCCAATCAAATGTCACTTAAAAGACAACTCCATAATTCAGCCAAACTGTTGCTGATTCATGTTTGTTTAAAGCAACCTGCCAGTAATAGCTGTACTTGTAAATGCTGTTTTTTCAGAATTTCACTACTAATTGACTGAGCAGTCTGAAAATAATTAACACCAACAAGCGGAGTAGAAATAATTAGCAAGAAATTGTTTGGCAACTGTTTTGAAAATTGATGAATCGTTTTCGGCATTTTTTTTTTCTGCAAACACTTTTACTTGTTATTCACATGTGAGGAATTGCTGTTTATATTTTATGTCTAGCATTATATAAATGAAATATCCTTTGGTTTTGGATCACTAATGAACAGTTTCACTCATTTGCATGGCGTAGATTTGAATGCCAGGAATAAAACCTATGTAAAAATTAATATGTAAGAAAAAGCAACCTTTGTTCTCCTGTGAAAGGATCCTTCAAGGCTGTGGCCTCGGTTATCCCATGTTGCATTGCAGTGAAGTGCCATGCCACCTTTCCATTACAAGAGATGAGTATCTCGGTCCAAGCCTGCTCAGCATCTCCCTCAGATCTATCCATGGGTGGGGTGGGAGTGCTGTGACCTTGGAAAAACAAGCCGCCCACAGGAATGATTGTTTCATCATTGCCGTCATCCAATCTGGACCACACACACACACACGCGTGTGGAGAGTGGGAGTGGAGTGCCAGATCAGTGCTGGCCGGCCTGAAGGAGGATGCGACGCTGGCCTGTGGGGACCAGATGGCCCTGCAGCTCCTGCAGAGGACCCAAGAGTGTGAGACTCCCACGACAGCACTTTATCATCTTCTAAATGTGTGCTAAAGCATTCACAAAGGTATACATGTATGTAATGCTCAAATCGCCTCGCCTTTACATGTGCAATGGACAACATAAATGATAACAATGATTAAAAATGTCATTGATAAACATTTCCTGGCTCACTGCTCTGTTATTTGCCATCCACTCACTTATTCAGCATTATTTTAGACACTATCTTCCAAATCTACTGAAAAATAAATGAGAAATACAAGGAAATAACAGAAAATGAACAATGATAGGAGACAAAACTGATAATAAAAATACAGCACTTGATTTTATGAGCTGAAAAAGCCACAGGACCTTGTTTACTTTTCAAAATGAAGTCAGAACTCCTTGTAAATAATAAATGCTATTGTGCAGCAGCGCTTATGAATTGATCTCAGGTGCAAACAGCCTGACACATTAAGCACATTGATACCAATTAAATGTGTGAAGACTGCGTGAAACCTGGGCTTAGTGCACATTAAAATGCAAGAACAAAACAACTGAAGCACTATCAGGAGCATGCCTAACCAGCAAGTAGCCTTATATCCGTCACACCAGAGCAATGCTGGCCAATAGAAGCCTGGAAAAAAGTTTTTACCAGTTCTGGTAGATTACCAACAGTAGTGCATTAAGGGACGGTGAAATCATATGTGTTGACTAATTCTAATGCATCTGGTCTTCAGTGCAGTGTAAACATATAAATTAAGCTTAGCAGCAGTGCTATTTTGGTCGTTTGTACTGTTTCACAAAATGACCTGATGTAAACAAAGAAGGCAACTCTGCACACTCTGACATACAAGTCAACAGTGCAAAGAGTTTCTGAATGTCTTCTCCTTGGTATGAGTTTACTACAAAGTGATTTTTCAACGAACTAAAACAGTGTTTACACGAGGGCAAAAGGCCAAAATGCAAAGAAAAATAGCATTCATATTTCTATAGGGCCCTGGTCTTTTCAACTTCGCCTGCCCAGCAGTTAAGCTATTTGTATTCCTTTATCTGTCATTTTCAAGGCAAGAAACTTTATCAAACCCTGTATAGAGGTCATTTTGACATGTTAGGCCAGAAAAAGATGGAAACTAGAAAAGCATTGGGACAGTTCAGTCCTGTGCTAAGGCTACCCCCGTGTCTTGATCCAGATCTGCCACAAAATTTAATTCATTCTTTTTTTTAAGTCCTGCTTCATCTGCCTAATAAGTTTCAGGAAATTTGTGCTGCTAGTTTTTGTGTAATCTCACTGACAGACAGAGAAATGGCACTTGTAAAACATTTCCGTCATTGCAGAGGAACAATTAGGTTAAAGATGTCTGTAGTACATTATGCTGCCTCAGTTTCAGGGGAATAGCCAATAAAACACTATTAACCAATCCAGAGACCTTAAATCCACCATAAAGTCGTAAAACTGACATGCAGATCCACACTTAACGTTTGAGAGCAGTAGTTATATACACATTGGGCTTTCTGATAGGCAGTGGCGATCTTCTGTGGGTGCACGGGGTGGGGGGGGCAGTGCCACCCCCCCTCCCCGTGGTCTGATTGGCCACCCCGTTCCCCCCAAAAATATTTTCGTTGGAAATTTACATTCCTGATACTCCGATTTCCGATGCTCATGAACGCAACTTCATTGTCTGACTGCACCAATGAATGATGTTAGTTTGATCTTTTGATTGTATTTCGTTTGGATTTGAAGATGCTTTTAAGAGGTTTCCTGATGCCGGAGGAGAAGATGAGCAGCTTTGTACCTTTGCGGTAAGAAGACTGTGGCCGTTTCTCAGTACGTAACTGCATTGGACCAGACTAGTGAACATAGATGTGAATCAGACAGCATGAAAATGAAAACAACCAGTATGCAGGCTCACTGAGCTGCATACAATTGCAGACTACGTTGTAGGATTGAGACTAGGAAACTTGGAATGACTTTTCATAGGTAAGAATAGTTTATGGCTCTTTATTCATTATTAAATCTTGTTGAGAGCTTCCAGTCTATGAGAGCTAACTAGTTAGCTACTAGCAAAACACTAACGCCAGCTAGCAGCTTGATAACCAAATACCAGACGAGTAGCTGTCGTACAGTTGTACAAGCAGTAGTAGTATAAATAGTCGTAGAATCAACATTTGCAATAGTACCACAAGTTGTAGTAGCAGTGATATTATCAGCTGGCCTAGCCGCGCTAGACCCATGCTCTGAAGACGCAAGGGTCTAGGCACGCTGGACAGGGAGGGAGGCGGGCTAAAAGGTTGTCTATCAAATCACTCTGCAGCAATTGGGTAGGTATACAACCAATCAGCGCAACGAATAGGCTCCTAGAGCGCTGGTAATCAGAGGATGTGGTAGTTTGGTGAATCCTTATTTATACAGTCAATGGGTGAAGCTCAAGTATATTACAGACATGTTAACAGAAAGATTATTCAGAGTCGGTGCGAATGGAGCTCAACGACTGTTGTCGTTTTTGTTGTCGACCCTGGCAGAGAATTGAATTTGTTGCCGTGGGTTGTCTGGCACGGCTAGGCTAGTTGTTTCCGGTTGTTTCTGTCAGAATCGTGGCGCCTCTGTCGTCACTTAGTTGCAGCCGCCTTCTGACTCTACACTTCATGGTGATTCGTCCGGCCAGTTTTAGGAGCATCGTTGCTGTGGGTTGTCTAGCGTGGCTAGGCTAATTATCAGCAGCAATAGTCAATGTACTACCACTACTTATAGTAGGAGTCGCATTACTATTACTACCACCAATAATGGAACTGTTGGCTCCCTCAGGTATGTGTCAACAGTGTTCACGGTCAGGTCTGTGCACATGCTCCTGACCAAACCAGTCCAGGTGGAAGACGGTGTGAAGAGAAAGCCCCAGAAGATGAATGTCACACATTTACGTTGGAAATAAATGTCCTTTATTTAGACATTGTCATTCAAAACTTGGATTTCCCTTTAATGATGTTCAAATCTTTGTTGAGTGTTTTGTTGATGTTGGTTTCTAAATGTTGTCTGACACTCGGCCCCAAAGATTAAAACCTTTTACGACTCACAAGCTGCAACAGTTCACACATTATCAACTATCTTTCTGACTAAACTAAGATAAAAAGTGAAAAACTGCCGGATTGCTGCATCATGAATATAAATCTTTTTGTTTTTTATGACAGTAAACTGAATATATTTGGGTTTGACATTTTATAAACCGAAACAAGAAATGAATTACTGGAGAAAACAATCAACAGATTAATGGACAAAGAAAATGTGTTTTCCAACGTATATGAATTACTCCAACATTACAAGATACATGAACACATAAACAAGGAAACAAGTCCATCATAATTTGAATGTTAACAGTCCAAAATGAAAAGGTCACAATTTTCAGCTTTCCTATTGGGTTAAAGAGCCAAAGAAAAACCATGAAAAATACTTTGTAAAAGCAAGAGGTCGGTAGCAGCTTTCACTTTTTCTTACAACTTTTCGGTGGCCCCCCAAAATATCTGTTGTATCCCCCGTGCCCCCCCACTAAAATTAATCTGGATCCGCCCCTGTTAATAGATACACCTGTGAAATGAAAGCAATCCAATGCAACAGCTCTGCCGTGTAATTCTCTACATTTCATTTGTTTATTATTGGGGTCATAGAGGGTCATGATTGGACTGCATTTCCCTTGAAAGTGTTCCTAATATATTGTCACCTCTCGTGTTTATGTGGTAAGTTGTCTTGTACCAAAGAACCTCGGATCAGATTTCCTCGTCCTTCTCACTCTGGAATGCATCTCTTTCCATCAGATTCTCTTGTCATGTTGAACCATGAAGGCTTTATCCTGAGGTTTGATTTACATCTTTGGTCTCTCAGGCATTCCAAGTATTTGGTGTTGCATCATTTCAGCAGGACTCTAGTATTGCACAAGTCTTACTTAAAAGCAAGGGGGCTATTCCTTTTCATTCCTCACCTGCATTTCTTCGCCTGACACGAACACACTTTGACTTATTTATGTGACACATTAAAGAGAAAGAACAATTAAAATGGGAGACGTGCAGTTTTCTTTTGTCGGGTTACCAAGTTTCTTATATCACTTGTGCGTGCGTGTGTGTCTTCGGTGTCGGATTATACCCTTCGGAGTAGCCTCCACCATGAAATCTATCATTCTATCAGGCTATTCTGTGAACTAATACCCTTCATCCACATTTTGCTTCAGGACTAACTTGACACAGTTTGTCAGACTGGTGATGGTCTTATTCTGCACAGTTGCTGGAGTGAAAGAGAGTTTGCTGCCATTCAAGCCAACCTTTCCTGTAACATTTTTGGGATTTTACATACAAATATTTGCATACAGATGCAGAATTTAATAGCAGTTTAGACGCAGTTTCAACCAAGTGTTGGTCAATCATTTGATTATTGGTAGACCAGTCTATGGGAGATATTACAAGTAAATAAGGTAAAAAATAATAATTTTTTAAAAAGTAACTCATTAACTCTCCTGATGTCCTCATTTATGGGCACCAAAAAATATTGTTTCCTTGTCTGAAAAAAAATCCAAAAATCCAGCAATAAATTCCCCAAATTTCTGAAAATTTGCAAAACCTTCAGGAAGAAAATTCCAATAATTCCTTAAAGCTTTCCCTCAAAAGTTTTATTTGAAAAAAAATCTCCCAAATGTGGCAAGAAAATTCTTGTAAATGTTTTCAAAAAAGGAGTAAAAATCTTCAAAAAATCCTGAAAATATCTAAAGTGAGTACGTATACATCAGTAAAACTTCTAATATTTTCTTTAAGAACGTTCACACAAAAAAAAAAATCAATCAATATCGAACAAATTTCACTGGATTTTTTTGTGTGAATGTTCTCAAGAAGCATTTTTAACATTTATTTTTTTCCACCAAAAAATGTTCAAAGATTTCATGAAAATGTTGAAAATGTGGCTATCAGAAGTTTAACTGTGAAAATCTTTTTCCCCACATTTCAAACTTTAAAATAGGTCAATTTTGACGTGCAGGACAACACAAGGCAGCAAAATGTGCCCGCCAGGAAAATCTGTCTGCAGTGTCTCACCTTAAGTTTTAGTCTAACAGAAATTATATTCATGTTTTAAAGTTACCAAGAAATCCATTTGCTAGAACGGCTGTTGTTGGCCCTGGACAGCGAGTGTTGAGTAATGTTTCTGTTTTTCTCCTTGTGTGTACACCCTGAGCCAAGATCAATCAACTATTCATATCTTACTTTCCCTCGTACTACACAATTACATGCTATTTTTAAAAATCAATGACGCAAAGTAAAGTGGAAAAAAGGGCGATTAAGAGGTCAGAAATTGTCACTTTTTTTAATAGAGCAGAAAAGTAAGCCTTTAAACCATTTTTTACACTGTTTCTAGGTTTCTAAAACAGTACAAATTACGAGTTTTGGTTTCTGCAAGATGTACATCACTTACAGTAAAAGAAAGAAGGGTCCACTGAAAACATTATTTACATTTATACATCGAGATACTCTGTTCCATTAGCTTCTGTCACTTGTACAGCAGTAAAGATAAAAAGAGTAACATCTAAATGAACTAAAACCGCTGAATCAGAGAACAGTATTGAGACACATAAGGTCAGAGTTGTCGATTTACCGTCAGCAATGATGAGTGTTACTTTTACTAAAAATGATGTTAAAAATCAGAGTATTGTTAGAGGCACCGGTTATTCCTATGGATCAGTTTCTTCCAATGGGCACAAACATCTGACAAAAGTTTAGAACTCTATGTATAAAGTGTGACAATGCAAGTTAATAATGGCACAGGTAGCAGGTGATAACACACCTGATGTAGCATGCAAACAGCCGCTTAAAGAGGACAATGACACCATGTCTTAAAGAGGATAAAAGGAAGACATTTCAGAGGCTGGTGGAGAACGAGTGCAGGAGAAAGTCTTCTTGGTCTCACATAGCCAAAACCTTAAAGTTGGCTCATCATGCCAGTCTATTCTTCATAAATGGGTTTCTTCAGTTTCAGTGGAAGCAGTGTTGCAGTGCAAATGAACAAAAACACACCTGCAGCATTATGAGAAGCAACAGTCTAGATAAGGCTCGCAAGTTTCTGTTTTTTTTTTTTAACCTTTCAACAGGTGACTACAATTATGACTGGCAAAATTCAAATGAATTAAAAACCCACATGGGAACAGAGGAGGTGCGATTAATATATACAAGACATCAGTCTTCAGGTTAGTTTTTTTTTCTTTACACTGTACAGGTGTTCAACCAAACACACTTATCAAATGTCATACGTCTCAGAAGGAATATTTACATTTTCACATTTATAAATATTGTGCATTAGTTACTAACAGCGATCCTGAGATGCGCATCATCATCTCATCTACGAGAGTCCGGGCTCTTCAGCTGTTCCCCGCAACAAAGTTCATGATGGCTTCCTCGAGGCTGAACAAAAAAAAAACAACAACTCACTTTTATCCATAAAAAAGAAGCAGTCAAATAGAGATCACCCTAATTGAGGGTGATCAAGGGGCCAGAAATCCCATATCTGGCCAGAAACAGCTCGGACCCCTCAACAAAGGAGGAAGTCCACACTAAAGCACTTTTAAAAGAGAACAAGGGATGAGGGAAACTGCACAAGTAAAGTTGGAAGGACAAGGCGGGGCTGCGCTGCTGTGGTGGTTGTCGTTTCGTAGCTCGGCTAGTTCTGCTTGTTACCGTACATGAGGGGAATGATGTAGACAGAGATGTCATCTCCAGAGCCTAATCTGTCGTTGGATATCCTCCAGCCTCGATCCTTCAGCACCCCTCGTGCTCTCATTACCAGGTCTTGAGCTGCCATTGTGTACCTGATACAACAGAAGAGATAAATGGTGAAGCTGCAGTCGTTGCATGGGGCTATTCAATAAGATAAATGTTCAGAGCAGATAATAATTATGCACAGCATTTGACTAAGTACATCTGCACGCAGTCAGATGACAACAGAAGATCTGAAAATATTATGGTGAACTTTTGAAGTTACGCTCACAGGAGCAGGAGTGACACCGCGTCCTGTTAATAGTCTTACAAGCTTTTCCTCGACATCAGAGAAATGACTTATCTAAATGTTGGGAAATTTGCATAATTACAACAAGATAACAGTGTTCATCCTCTCCAAACAAGACAGGGGTGAGAGGAAGTTCAGCTCTGACTGCCGACTGCGGCTGATGAGCAAACGTGCCTGTGCTGGTCGTCGGGGTCGCAGTTCGCCAGGAAACAGCTGACTGCTTCGGCTACTTCCTGGTTGGAGAGGACGTCCCACAGACCGTCGGTTCCCAGCACCAGAACGTCATCGGCTCCATGCTCAGACTGTGCTAAGGGGTAAAATTTGACCTGAAGGTGAAGGGAAAGAAAAAATCTATAAATCTATAAATTTAGCATTAAACGTTATCTCTAGGGTTGCACAGAGGCTCAGTCGTAAGTTGTAAGCACGGGTCGCGTCCTGGCCTGAGATCTTTCTGCATGAAGTTTGCATGTTCTCCCTGTGCATGCATGGGTTTTTTCCAGGTACTCTGGCTTCCTCCCACAGACCAAAAACATGCTGAGGTTAACTGGTGATTCGAAATTGTCCATAGGTGTGAATGTGAGTGTGATTGTTTGTCTCTATATGTAGCCTTGGGATAGACCGGTGACTTGTCCAGGGTGTCCCCACTCTTCACCCTAAGTCAGCTGGGATAAACTCCAGCCCCCCCCGTGACCCGCCTGAGGATTAAGCGGTGTATAGAGAATGGATGGAGGGATGTTATTTTTAACCTTAAAGGTTAAATTCACCCAGTTTTGTAGTTGCACCCCAATACCATGGCAGTGAATGTCATTCTGCAAAACACTAGTTCCAAGCATGTTAAGACTATGAAGCATTTGAAATTTGAAAGTGAAAGAGTGAAGTATACACAAACAAGATGTTTGATCATTCTTCGAAAACAGTAATACACTATACTTCCTGCTTCATAAAAAGTAATGCAATACTTTACTCCCTGTAGACAGTAATTCATTACACTCCACGCAACATTGCCTGAGATCCATTGATATAATGTCAAACTTTATCACCATCATTCCTATCCTCAAAAGAAGAACCTACACACAATCTTTTAGGCTCTTTGATAAAGTATTGCTGGGAAGTCAACAGCAAAACTCGTAAAAAAAAAAAAAAAATAGCCAAAAGAGCACTTTAGAGAAAAATGTTGCAGCAAGGATCAATTGCATGTCTGAGGGAATATGTGGTGGAATTAGCAGTAGTCGGTAGTGCCTCAAAATAAAAGCAGTAATCTGTAGAGACCAAACTGTTTATCGTACCAGGCTGTAAACACTTGTATTTCTACTGTAAATTTGGACATTTTAACACTGAGATCTATCTGGATTGACTCGCTTTTAAAGCCACCCTCAAGTGGACGTTCGAGGACCTACAGTTTTTTGGCACTTCTGCATTTGCTTAATTTTTCAGCCTTGAAAGTTGCTGCTTAATTAAGACACACAGTTAGGGAGGTTAAAAATGAATAACTGAGCTGACTAGTCAAAGTATTCATAGACAGTATTTCCTCTCTGAAAAGCAGTTTCAATTAAAACAGTTCAAAGCAAGACAATTCTTGCAATTTATTTTGAATTGGATATCTCAAAATATCTGCAAGTAAAACCAAAACTATGGCTAAATACCACCAAGGGTAAGTGAGAAGACAGGTTTCATTCTTAATTTAGGTGAACAGACTATTCAATCCCCATTTTCTCGACACATCTTCCTCTATATCCCTTTCAGCTGTTGTCAGCTTCAGTCCTTCCAAGATATTCTTGAGTAAAGACATCCTCATGTTACTGTGGCAACTCTTGTGAGGCACAATCTTTGAAACTACTATAGCTGAACAAAAGCGTGCTCTGAAATAGCAGGCAAAAAGAATATACGGTGGCCTTGGACTGCCTTTGTTTGGTTGCTTCAAGTAATTCCTTTGCTACTGTGGGGGAGTTGCTTATTCAAAGCAGACACACCAACGTACTGCAGAGGCTACCGTGGAAACAGCACCGCACACAGCGCCTGTGAAAGCAGTTGTAAAGGAATTAGAATGACCTACGCACGGATCATGAGTCTTTTTAGTGGTTAACCTCATGACACGAGTCAAGGGAGAAAATGAGTGAGACTATCAGTCCATTAAAGAGATGGCAGCTCCTAGAGTCAAATTCTCAATACAGATATCAGCAGTGGCAACAAAATATCTCTGGTCGAAGGGTGACGACCTGAGCTTTTGATTTCTAACCGAGCACCCGTATTTAATGTCATAAAGACTCCATCTGCCAAGTTTAGCTTTTTTCTTAGCCTTTTCTCTTTGCAAGTGGATAGAAGTCAGTAATTCTGAGTTGACATCCCTGCAGGGCCCTCTCCAACCTACTACCTAATGCTGCGCTCAGATATGACACGTCTCACATACCGCTAATGTGTTTATGCTCGATCTGAAACAATAGCGACTACAAGCATTTCAGGGGAACATCAAAAAGGAGCCTGAACTATGACTGAACTCAGAGGGCAATGAATTAAAGATCAAGAGAATTCATCGACTTCGTGACTACGGCAATCATGAGCAGAAGGAAAGGAGTCAGTTGAGGGCGATGGCCAGTGGGGAATGTTAATGTGCGTGCTGACCACACAGTTCACAGTGTTGACCGTTAATGGCCAAAGGCATTGTACATCGTTGCGTCCGTGTTCTCGTTTTATCAGGAGGTCATGATTATGAAGTAAAATAAATCAAAAGATCCATCTTAAAACACTACAGCACTGTTAATGTACTGCCACTCATGACCTCAGTTCATTTTTTCTTATTTTGTTTCCTACATAAATGCTCAAATGTAGATGATTTGATATGAATATTTGCTTGAAAACAAGTGAGTTTGATAACAGAAATACCAACAATTAGAATCATGAGGTTCCAGCCCTCCACATCGACTTACTTCTTTCTTCCAAAAACTTACTTTTTAGAAGAAACTTACTTTTTGGACATTTAACAATCGCACAGGAACAAATCCAGAGAGGAGGAGGCACAGATTTCCTCACCAATAGTCCAAGTAATACCAGTATATGTGCTGCGAGAAGTGCTCTATGTTCATCATCCTGTACTTGTGCACCCAAACACCCACCTTTTTGTCAGCAACAAGTTTATGTAATTTGTCTAAAAGATAGATACTGTAAGCTGACAACTGAAGGTGACAGTGTGAGAAGGGGAAGCAAGTAAACACAAATAAATCACCAAACACACTTTATTCCAAGTATTAACACTCGAAGAATGTGAGTGAAGGACATTATTCTGTCTGCACATTGTAGAAGAGGGCATAATCCACTAGCTACATCAATGTAAAAAAAAAAAAAGTGGAAATTCTTGAAAACTTTTTCATCATATTTGAATAGTGAAGTACGCACTTGATCATCTATAAAACATCGCCTTTGAAGAAAAACGCATTATATTCAGACACGTGGTGCAACAATGACAAGGTCGTTTTCAGAAATGAAAAAAAAAGCAATCACACAGGGAAAGTAAGTATATGTATCACAACTTCACATCTATAGCTGTAAGGCCTTTAGAAAGAAGTCTGTGGATGCCTGGGTCTGGAAAAGAATTGAAAAAGATCTCCAAACTATCTGAAATAAATCCTTCCACTGTGAGGAAAATCATCTACTAACAGTGCAGATTTCAAATGGCGGCCAGTCGGTCCAGAACTGGCCGCCCCAGCAGATTCAGCCCAAGAGCAGACCGTCTGATGCAAAACAAAGAACTTTACAAGAACACAAAATTTTTATCACAGGATCTGCAGGTAGCTGTGCAGCTGATGTCAAAATACTGGACCTAAAGTCAGAAAAATGCTGCATGACTTTGACCTGAATGGGAGGTGTGTCAGGAAAACAGTCTATATGGGTAAAACTGTGGTTTTCTGGCGAAGATACAAGCAAATAAGAGGGCTTGTGTGAACAAGGACAGCTGTTCAGAGAAGACACTCACGTTGACTGTGAAGCATGATGGTGGAAATGTTGTGGTTTGGGGCTGCTTCTCTCAGGGACTGGGCAGTTTACAGTCATTGATTCAACTCTTAATTCTGCATTATATCAAAGAATGTGTGAAGATGATGTGAGGTCATCTGTCTGATAGATGAAGTTGAAGCAGAAGTGGACATTTCACCATTATAATGATCGTAAGCCCTGTAGCAAATCCGCCAAGGAACGGCTTAAAAAGAAGAAATGGAACATCATTGAATGGCCGAGTCAAAGTCCAGATTTGAATCCAAATGAAATGTTTTGTGGGATTTTGAATGTGCAATAAATGCAAGAAAAACCCCAAACATTTTGCAAATGTAAGGGGTCAAAGATTTCAGCACCGATGTCAAAGATTGGTTGACAATTATGCAAAACATCAACAAGGTAATATTAGCTTTTGATACCAAGGGTGCAGCTAATTTTTCCACTAAAGAATATTACAGTCTGTTGATAGTTTTGTTGAATAAATGATTGAAAAAGCAAACCTTTATCTGTAGACACTGTTTCAAAGATGACTAACTGTTTGCTTGTCCAAATATGTCAATACAGCCAACTATTTCTGTGGAACATACTTTCATTTTTCAAATAACTGCAAACCCTGACTTATGGATATGTTGGACATTGACATATTCCTATCCTGACACATAGAGACAGACAGCTTTTACACTCACATTCACACCTACAAGCAATTTAGAGTCACCGTGCATGCTTCAATGTTTTAGGACCGTGGGAGGAAACTTGGACATCCATTCAAAAGGCATCAGCTTAACCCCGAACCACCAAAGCTCACCACTACAGCACTGTGCCGCCCCAAAGGAGGCATAACGAAAGATGAGAATTCAGAATGGAGCATACCTCTGGGCAGCAGGACAGGAAGGGCTTGATGTAAATGTTGGAGTCGTGCACTTTGAGATTGTGGTCGCCCAGACCTCTCGTGACACCGATGGTAGCCAACACACGAGCCTGCAAAAGACGAGCAGCAAATCAAGGCCGGCCTTCATTTGAGTAAAACAAAGTAGCGAAAAACTCTGTAGTGTTTCAGCTTCTCAAAATGAGCCTTCTTGATTTCAGTTGTTGCTCATCTAAGTGCTCTCTAATGACAAGTGGCATCCTGTTTTATTGAACAGAGAGTAAAGAGGGAAACAGTGGAAGATTTAAAGAACACACATTTGTTCTTTTTTTAGTCACTATCTTAACTTGAGCCATCATTTCTGGTGGTCATGATAAATTGCAGAGATCTGGGAATAATGTCGGCATCGCTATCAGGCAAGAAACATGAGCAGTGCAGTGATCAGGCAGTTTGGAAGCAAGCCAGGAGTTTAGATTATTTCAATTTTGGATAATCATTTTACCATTCATCTTGATTTTTAAAAAAGTTTTGAACAATTGGCTTGCCTGAGGGTTTGTTTAAAAGCTCCATTATCATCATGATCATAATCATGTCAGACTTCCTTTTATGATACTGTGTTCCCAGATCTGTTCAATTAAATTGGGGAGCACAATGACATTTTTGGCTAAAACAAAGAGAACAAGACCAAACAAAGCGATAAAGTGGAACTATTTTTAACTTGATAGCACTAGACCTTTCCAGTTCTGTCAAAACTAGGGAAAACATAGTTGTGATCAGTCATTTAAGATCATTTTGACACTTGTGTAGGTATTTATGAGCCTGTAATATGACCCAGACGGTTCTAATCAACTTCTGGTGTTGAATACTCAAACATATACAGCGTTATGTGAATTCTCCTTCGGATGACCTTAAGACTTTAGTGAACGTTCTGTGAGTCCATTCCATTCACGTTATAATACCATCCTTAATAACTGTAAAAAATAACCTACATGGCATCGCTCTGCTGGCATTTTACAGACTACTCTTAGTGGGAATCTTTCTCTGGATGGATAAGCAGCATTTAGACAAAAAAAAAGACAAAAATAAAGCTGCAGCTCACTGTCAGCATCTCCCAGATATAACAGGTCAATAAAATCATTCTCCAAGACTCAAATGATATTATATTCATTTAAAAGCTGAATGAAACTGGACTGTCTGGACATATCTCTACGATTGCCTCTATAAATGGATGCAGGCACGGGACTGGGGAAGTGGGCTAATTGAATCTACTGTACAGACAAAGGGCATTTAAGTATGAGGGCGAGCGAGGCCTGGAAGAGATGAGCTGGGATCAGTATGCAGCACAGAATGGAGGAGCTGAGGAGACAGAGAGGTGGAGAGAAGGGAGAGCGTTTCAAAGTGGCGGTGCAGCTCCTCCACCAGAGAAGGGGAAACATCCTGGGATTAATTGTTGAGCGCTGGGGCCCAGCAGGCTGCGCGCCGGGCTTTGAAGTGCTCTGGCGTTCCTCTCCCTCGCACAAAGCTCCCCTCGCTCTATCTAGCCATCCATCTCCGCGCCTCACTTCAAAGGGAGAGGACACGACGTGGGCACCGGGGCAAACCTGACTGTGGCTGCAGGCAGAGAACACTGCGGTGTGACATCTGCCCCTGTCATCAGTCAAACATAAATCCACTGTCTGTACGTGTTAAAAAAACAGCTGGTGAAGGCCACAGTGAGAACATATTCAAATCTATCATGTTCCCTCTCTGACCTTTTCAATTCAACAAGGACAAGATGCTGCACACCACCGCGTGTACAGCATCACTGAGGGAAAGGAAAATGTCAGGAGCAGTGTGCTGAGCTCATGACCTTTTCTTTGGTGTTGGCGTCAAAACACTGACAAGAATCTCCAGCAAGTTTTAGTGATGTTCGACTCCAATTAACATATTGTCACTTATTGGATATTTCCATCTGTCTTTCATCATATCCATCTAAGAGGTGGCTTCAGATGGGAGTCCTAGCTATGTTATTGCTCCATTTTACCTGCTGAGGGACATAAAAGCACAAAGTCCATTAGAGTCCAGAAATTGCCTGTGGTATAGGTTGATGCAAGATGCGGAATCCTTGTGGAATAAGAGGCCAGGGATGCTTTCCACTGGCTGGCTCTTCCACACAGTGGCAGGAGGGGGCTGACTAATGGTGCCCTGGTGAGCTTTGATTACAGGCGAGGCACACAAGGCTGTGGGAGTAACTCCGTCAGCTAGCGAGCACTTCTTACCTTCTTCCCTTCGCCGTAGATCAGTGGAAACTTTAGGTCATCGTCCTCTATGGTTTTGTAAGCCCTGTGCAGAGGAGAGAAGGCACTTTAATGGCTTTTTGTTTATGGCAGGCAGCACACACGTGCCCTGGAGATGCATCGCTTCCGTGCCCCCCACAAGCCCTGCTGCCGAGGCGACTGGCACGGAGTGAAAGAGTATGTTAGTGGGGGAAAAAAGAGGCGCTAAAGCAAAGAAATTCACCCAGACATCACAGAGGACGACACAGAGCCTTAGCATAATTCCCTCGCTCTTTTTTTCTGTCTAACTGATCTTGTAAAAGTCTCCCTAGCGACAAAGAAGACGTCTACGGATGTGTGAGACTCTCCTGGTTTACTGTTGGTTTTCTGTGACTGTCTGCAGCAGCTGTGTGTATGTGTACGTGCACGTATGCTTCTGAAGGTCTGGATATAAAACGGCTGAATGATGCAAGACTATCCACGTTCACATTCTGTTCTCAGAGCAATGTTTAAACTTCCCCAACTAATGAATAATTTACCACCTTCACACTGGGACCAGACGGAGCTGCAGCATGAGGAAGAAGACTGTAAAGTACAGTATGTGTTCATGCCAGGTCTTAGGATACACTTTTCACATTTACAGCTCAGAAACTCGCAGTAAAGAAACCCAACACTCTCGCTCATACGCTCACAGTGAGTTTACGCTTTTTCATCCATGAACGGTTTAACGTCAGAGGAACAGCTGTGTAACTTTACTGTACCAGAAACACTACAAATTT
Source organism: Acanthochromis polyacanthus (assembly GCF_021347895.1). Classification (NCBI taxonomy): domain Eukaryota; kingdom Metazoa; phylum Chordata; class Actinopteri; family Pomacentridae; genus Acanthochromis; species Acanthochromis polyacanthus. The sequence continues at coordinate 16,780,936 of NC_067120.1, read as the reverse complement.
GAGCCAATTTCCAGAGGAGCTGCCAGGACAAAGTTTTCCATTCACAACTCACACCAGGTGCGACGAATAAAAATCTGGCTTTGATTGAATCCTGACCTGTATCAAGTAACGTTTAGAAATACAGGTTATTCTTCATTTTAGCCTTTGGCCTGGAGGAAATGAAGGAAGAAATGCACATAACTGACATAAAAAAAAAGTAGTTTAAAGAGAATTCAGAATGCTTTTAATCGTAAAAGTTATGGAAAATAGCCATATAGTTGGAAAGACTGCTTAAAACAAACATGTTATTTGCAATTACCATGTGACCCAGGTCTGCCCCACACATCATAGCCAATGCTTTTCAGCTGCTGTGAAGCAGATTAGCAGGGACCGGGATGGTTTTTACATTACTGCTGGTTCCACTCAGAGAGACCATATGTTTCCACCTTAGGCGAGCGCTACACTGCTGCACTCAGCACTTTCTGAACTGTGCAGAGCGAGGACCATCACGGCAAACACACAGCCCACAAACACAGAAATACAGTCTGCAGCCTCTTCTGAGTTTAGAGCTGCATCACAAAATAACAGTCCACTGAAGTGTTTCCTCACCAATGCTTGCAGTGATCATGGCGTGCTTAAAAGAAAAAAAAAGGCTAAAAAAGCACCAAGATGATGTGAAACGTCAACTGACCATTAAAACAGGCCTCAACCTCTCTATTTTAACACCATTTCTCCTGCAAAATTACTCCAAACTCCTTTCATTTTAGTATTTCACCTTCAAGAAGTGTTAGTCTCCTACAAAAAAAAAAAAAAAAAAACTACAACAGAGAGGCACACACTTTCTGTCATTATTTCAAAGATGTCTTGGATGAAATCCCCCGAGCCTGCTGTCGGGGACAGTCTCCCTCTCGAGACGTGTGTTTACTGCGAATCCAGCCTGTCAGACTTGAGATAACGAGTGTGTGACAGAATGAGAAAGATACACATTAATCCTGTTATGATACCTGCTCCCTGCTCTGGGGACACATCAAAAACAGCAAGGAGATTTGCTCATGGGCCGTACTGTTTGACCACAACGCTGGCCGCTTTGACATTCAGGGGCTGTACGGCTGCCCGATAGACCGCAGCCTGTGACTAACTGGGAGAGAGTGGTGTGTGTGTGTGTGTGTGTGTGTGTGTGGGGGGGGGGGGGGGGGGAGGAAGAGAGCGACACTGGGAAGGAGGGGAGAGGGGGAGTTGTATCATCTTCTCTGCAGGTGACTAAGGAAGGGCAGGAGAGAAGAAGAGTGATGTCATCTCCGCTTGGTGCAAAGAGGGGTGACAGAAAAACATCAGCGGTGCATGCGCTGCATCCTAATTTGCACACACACACACACACACACACACACACACACACACACACACACACACACACACACACACTGTTATATACATCCGTACACAAGCACAACCAGACGCGAACACACACACACACACACACACACACACACACACACACACACACCTGTCGACAGACTTTCGAGGTGACATTGTGGCGGGGCCTGTGTCAGCACCGGATGAGTCAGACAAATTGCCGCGATTGACGGTTGGTTGAAATACATTTTTTGGACAACCTTGATGGGCTCTTCATAGACTGAGTGGTGCTCTCAGGAGCAAAGCAAGGCCGGAGTAAATGGCAGTGACCCAGCGATTCTCCAAATACGTGCTGTAGGAATCAGTCATACCGATACAAAGGCATAATGGAAAAACAGAGAAAGAACAGGGGGAGCACAGGGGAGGAACAAGGGGAGAGAGGGGGGTGAGATTAAACAGTACTGTGCGAAAGTTTTTTTTGGCACTTTAGACATTTCGATGCTTATCCATCAGACTATACCAACAGGGAGATGTCCTATCAGTCCTAAAATCATACTGCAGCAGGACAGTGACACCAAACATACAGCCATGAAGTCATGAAGAACTATAATCAGCAGCAAGAAAGGTCCCCCAGGAGGTAGTCTGGCCCCCACAGAGCCCTGGTTTCAGCATCTGAGTCAAACTGAGATTACACAAAGAAACAGAAGACAGCAAGAGAAGAACTGTGGCAACTTCTCTGGAACAGCCAACCTGCCAACTACCTTGAGATGAGGAGAATATGTGCAGGGGAGCCACACTTAACAGTGATTTAGTTTAGCTTTCTCTACATACAGACCTTTGCACATATTCATTAAAGCTTCCTCCTTTGACAACTAGTGCCTAAGACTTTTGCGCAGTACTGTGTGACAGTGATGCAAGTGAGTGTTATTCCCCCTCCTCCTTTATTCTCTGTCTATAGGATCAGAGGGAGGACAGACACCCCTGTGGACGTGGGCACTAAAGGGAGAAAGCTTCAGAACGGCTCGTTGTCATTTGTCACTGCCCTCCTTTGTGTCCACCACATCTTCTTGTTCTTTTTTTTATTTCCCTTCTGCAGCCACCCACCATCTATCTCCACCCTCCCTCCCTCCCTCCACCTGACAGCCTGTGCTACCGTGGCGTCTGGATCATGCCGAACACGACTGACCACTCAACATCCATCACTCTGGGCAAACAGAACTGCCTGCAGTCCCAGCCAACGACCACCATTACACTCTGCGATGCCAGAGCCAGATCTCACTCCGGTCCAACTGGCCGAGGGAGGGAAGGGAGGTAAAGAAAGCGAGGGAGGAAGACAGAGAGGTGGGCTGCAGGCCTGTATGCCTTCATTAGAGCACAGCCTTGATCATGGATGCCTTTGAGGGAATTGGACGGCAGCGTACACCCACACATACACGCAGCATGTGGGCACACAGGCTGCACATGCTCGTGTACATGCATAGACAGAGAGCAGCACAGACATCAAAAACCGATCCTCTCTGCCTATAGAGCCTACGAACTGCACCTATACAAGATGACACAGTTAAGTCACACCTACGCACATCCACAGCAATCAGCCATGCCGGCTGACAGGGTACTAATTTAAGACCCAGACTCAGTCCGGGTGAAACTGAAGCAGAACTGGGTTATGGGTAGAACCTTATTAAAAATACATCACAGGCCGTCTGCACTGCTGAGACAGTAAGCAGGCAGACGGCAGGCTGAGAGTTCTGGGCCCAATAAGGAACACAGGCACTGACTGACCTACATCTGCTGAACTGAGCTGAGCCGCAAAACACAACTGCACAGAGATGTCAGAAAAAATTCTGTTCATCCCTCGTCAGTCACCCGCTTTGTCCTCAGTCCAGTCGCTCTTTCACCCTCGCTGTCCCTCTGTGCCTATCATCAGCCTATATATATATATATGCACAGCACATTTTCTGCAGGGGGTAAACACAATTCAAACACTTAAAGGACATCCAAATTCTGGAATGACTTTAATTACTGTTGCTACAACAGTGCTGTTATGTAATCGAGTACATTTTACTCACACTGGATTCATGTATTTTCATTTGAGGTATTTCTATATTTCTCTTTGGATTTCCATTCCTGAAAGAATTATTGCACGTTATATCCCAAAAACATTGATCTGACAGCTGGTGAGCTTAACTGCACATGAAGATTCAACTTAGAAAACTACAATCACCTTATAATATATAATAGGATGATTCCATAATACAACATATTCCCAAAAACTACATTCATATTAGTTACTTAAGTACATACTCTTAGCTACTTTTTACTACTTACTGTAAAGGTAGTGATGAAAACTTTAAATAAAGGACTTTTACTTCTCAGTTTTTCATATTACAGTGGTAATTCTACTTGTACAGATCTGAATGTTTCTTCCGTCACTGGCAAAAGTTAAATGGAAGAGGTAGGAGTCAAATTCCCAGCCGTTATCTAAATGTGACCTTAGTATTGTAGCTGAGTTTCTAACTACATTATGACTTCAAGGTTAAAGTCCTTGCAAGATTACATTAAATAATCTATCACCTCAACATGTTTTTCTCTTACTGAGAAATGTAAAGTGGACCCTTGGAGATGTACATATCAACATTCGTTTGCTTAGTTTTTGCTTGTTTGGTGCCCTTTTTCTTTCTTCTCTGTCCCTTTACCTTGCTTTCATATTTCCATCTGTTTCTTCATTTTTATGTATTTTCTCATTTCCTTTATCTCATTTCATCTCTCTGGATCTCCATGACCTTTTTTTATCGCTCTCTCCACAGTAAGATAAAGAGGGAGGTTTTTGCTTTGCCCACAAATTCCTTCATGACTTCTTCTCATACACAGATGAAATGTCAAGGACACATTCTGGACTCCCTCTGACATTGAAGCTTTGAATGTTTTTTTTCTTTGGACACTTTGGCACACACTGAATTGGACAGAGATGCTATTAGTGGCTATTTTCATAACCAGTACATTGCACAAAGCCATTCAGATCTAGATAACAGGCTACCATGCAGAAACTACTTTGGTATAAATGATTCTCTGGGGGTTTATAAATGCAGATACACAAGTAAAAAATGAAAAAAAAAACAAAAAAAAACCTGAACCAGATTTTTTAACAAATGTGTTCAGCAATAAATAATTTCCCAGGAAGGCAAAGGGCAAACTGACTGAAACACAGAGTGAAGGACCAAACTGGTAAAAAAAATTTGCATCTGACATTATGCATTTGACATAATTCAATCAGTAGTTCAGAAAAAAATAACATCTATCAGTGGATCACTTTTCATTAGTTAACGTACCATCCGGACATGGTGAAGTCACGGTACAGGATCCTCTTCCCCACCTCCTTCCTATGCAGTCTTCTCGGGAACTCCAGATGTGTAAACTCATTCCCTAATAAGTGGGGCTGCATGTAGGCCTTTGATATGAAAAGGATAAAAAAACAGAAAGAGTAGAAGATTGACATGCCCAAGGGATAGGAAAAACAATTCCATAGTCTATTAAGCTGGCAAAGAGAGCGGGCCGTGTAAGAGAGACGGAGCTAAGCATAGCTGGTGTCTCAACAGGAGGGGAGGTCAGCTCTGCTAATATCTGACAGCTGTGCTTGCTAGAAACGAGCTGAGGAGGGTTCTTTCTTACCAAGAACTGCAGTCGCTGTCTCTCCGACTCTGGTGTGAACTCTGTTGACATGGGAATGACTTCCCCAGCCCGGATAATGATAGCTCTGAGGGAGACGAAGCAAAACTCTGTTTATTTAGGAAGGGACACAGTCACTCCTGCTGGCTACAGGGCAAGAGGAGGTGAGCGACAGAGACAAAAAGACACTCATATGGTAGGTTGTGTGTGCTATATAGCAGCGCACACTCCTTTTGTGTGTATGAATATCATACCTGCTGTCCCCGGCGTTCCCAACGTAGAGCTTTCCGAGCAAATAGACGACCACCAGTGCAGTGCAGCCACCTGAGATGTTGTAGACGGCTTTCTCCTTTTCTATCTGGACATCCTAAATACAAACACACGCATATACAAGGTACACATGAATCGTCTGCTCAGAACATTAAAATCCAAGCTCATCCTCAGAACATTATCATGTCTCTAATCATCATAGCCTTCAAAAACGTTTTCCTATCACGCAGCGCCATATAGCATTTAAGCCCAAACCTGATACCGAGTAAAATATCGCCTTGATGCCTAAAAGCAGCCATGATGCTGTTATTAATTATAGCACCATAATGAATTCATTTATCAAGAGCGCCATAAGTCAAGGCGCAATAAAAAGAATGGAAACCTAAAGGACAGAAGAGGAAGTTTGGAGGGGCCGCTGGTTATTACACCAGTTAATTAGCCCAGATTAATTTGGTGCTAATTAAACCAAAAATGATTTCAAGAAAACCATGCAATCAGTCCATTAATTAGATGAATAATTAACCTGTCACTAGAATTAATCAAAACGGTAACATAAATTTGAACCAAGCTGCTCTGACTACGTTTTAACCCCTTTGCGCTCCACGTCGCTGTTGTTTGTCGGCTGCTAACAGCTCCTCAGGGGCCTTTAATCGCAAAACAGAAGCTGAAAGATATCCCACGGAAATGAGCGACCCCTCAGGCGCCTCATTTGCGTCCCTCCGTCACGATCAACAGATTGAGTGGGACTGAAAACGTTGGCAAACACGTTCGCACGAGTCCTTCCTGAGCGTGTTTTCCCATGAGGGATGTTCACCCCAGCTAAAGTGTATTGCCCTCTGCTCTGCCGCTGACAACCTCCATCAGAATACAACTCTGTGAATGTGTGTGCGCATTTCCGTTACACTAAAGTGAATGTATGTGTGCTTCTCTGACAGGAGGCAGCAGAAGGACTGCAAGCATTCGCGAGCACAGTGTGCATAAATGTGTGTGCTCGTGTCTACAGTAGATCCAAGATGCATTAAGTGTGCGCATCTGAGCACAAGTGTGTGTAAATCTGCACTCCAGCAGACACTCCTGACAGACACTACTCTTGGGGGTAGGGGTTGGAGGGGCAGGAGGGGGGGTGAACAAATGTGCCCTTCACCCTGCATGAATTATGAATTCACAGTGAGCCATACATATTTATCCTTGCTGTGTCCAATACCTCTTGCTGCAGGCAATTCTTCAATAATGGAAACGTCTGCATAAACATCTACACCTATTTCGACTCCACTTCAGCCCGGAAGACTCGCACAACTGAGCTAAATAACCAGAAGGCGGAGAGAGAGAGAGGGCGAGAGAGATGCAGTGCCTAAAATTACACATCCCATTTTTCACAACTGCCATTCTCGTGCCAAACTAGTTTCTGCACGTCTTAAAATCTTTATTATATCATTGAAAGACGAAAAATACCACTGGGTAGGACTGGCAAATCAGAAGTCGTCTAGTTTTGCATCATCGTATCATTACCTAATCCAATTACAACAAACATAACTGACTGCAAATGAAGTAATCATCCAGTAAATAATTCTAGCAACAAGGTCAAAGGAAGAAGAATCAATTATATTCCTCTTAATCCACTCTTATAAACTCATTCAGGAGAAAAATACCAGGACACACCTAAGTACAGCATAAACAAACGGTATCGTGCAGTACAAACCCACACATTTGACCCCACCAAACTACATGAAGTACAGTGGAACACAAATGGAAAATATTTGCATCCACATCCAGATATCTGTTCCTGAAGTCGTGGGTTTCCATTAAAAAAAAAAAAAAAATTATATACATAATCAATGTTTGATTTTGCGTGTTCCTGCCCCAAAAAGTCCCCATCGACCGTACCATTCAAACCAGCTTACACCAGGGCAGTACCTCCCTTTTCTATGCTCTTTGCAGTATTTTGTTGTTATTGAATTTGCAGAATCAATGAGACAGCCTTAACCTGTTAGGCCTAAAAGCAGGAAATGTGATGGAATAACTCAGGGAACAGTATGGACAGAAAAAGAAGTTAAATGTCAGAAAAGATGGAGAACTCTGATGATGGACAATGTGGCAGGTAATTAACCGAATTAATCATTTCTAACTAATTAGCCAAAGCAGTGACATATCAGCTGTTTTTAAAGACAAGAAAGACCTTTGGGGAAAATGTGTCAGAACATTGGTGCTAACGCTACTTTAATAAAAAGCATTAATAACTTTGTACCAAACACATTTGCATTCACACAGTCACCAACCTTGACCAAGGGAAAGTCAACATTCACACATTAACTCACAAAAAATAAGTGCAAAGTGAAGAATATAAAGTCAAAATGGATGTTGACAATTCATACCAGGTTAAAAATACATCGTGAATATGGTATGAAATTGCTAAAGCTAATTAATTTACTTCAACTTCCTCAAGGCAAATGCGAAACCGTGTAATTTATGAAACCATTAAATGAGTGATTCAATATTTTGGAGAATGCATGTTTGTGAATCCGTCACACAAATGAGAACATACTTTTACACCTCTCTCACAGCTGTAGCTACAGCTTAGCATTACTGGAAAACTATCATAGCTTTGTCCATAGATTTAAAAAATGCACCCTGAAAACACTCCTAAAGGCCACTTATAAAAGGAGCTATTCAAGATTTTAGGACATACCATTTTTTTCCACTTCCGTACATGAAAAATACCACTTTTACGCCTATTTGCCAAATTTCAAGCTACTGCTAGCAGCTATTTAGCTTAGCATAGCACAAACATACAGCCTGGTTTTGTACGAATAACAAAACCTAGCTAACAGGACATCTAAATTTGACTAATAAATGGGTCATATCTTGTTACTTAAACACCAAAACCATGTAAAACCAACATTTGTCTTTTATGGGAGGTTAAATGCTTCATTTATTTTGCTGCTTGAAGCAATAAACTCATGTTTATCATGATGACAATGATAATGGTACCAATAACACTTGCTTTACTCTTTAATTTTTGTACAGACACAATATAATACTGTAAATACTGAGCTCAATGAGAGAGTCAGGCTAGCCAGCTCGCTTTGAGTTAAGCTAAGCTAACTGGCTGATGAAAATGCCAAAAAGCCTTTTTTTTTTTCAAAATGGTCACCTATTTGTGATTCCCCAGCTCCTAGGCTGAGCCCTTAAAGGCCTCACAGATGAGTGTGGAGGTACTTTCCTTATTTAAGGCTGTGGTGTTTCAGTGTAGCATTATTTCTTTGTTTTGCATTCACATTTTGTAATGTTTTCCATCAAAATCCTGCCCTCTCTCTTTAGCAGCCAGGCATACTATTGCTGCACAGATGTCCTGTGCTTTAGTTTGAGCGTATCTCTTGCTCTCAGACTGCTTCTGTGCATTCATGAAGCTTCCGCTCAGATTTGTAATCTCAGTGTGTTATCTCTGTGAAGTGACCTTGTCAAAGGTCTCCAGCAAATAGAATTCCAGGTATGACACTGATCAATGCACTCCTTGTAAAAATGCGGCTTTACTTCTTACAACATCGCTTAAGAGTAAGTAATGTCTAACCAGGTCCATCTTCTCCGGCCTTCCAGGGCTTTTTATACGTACATCAATTGATTTCTTGTAGGACTTTTGGAGTTAATGCACTTACAATCACAGTGTTTCTATTACTCCATGCAATTAACACTTGAAAGTCAAGCAAATTATCATATATGGATTCCCATGTTGCATATCTTTACCAATTAAGTGATAGTGCATTTAAAATATGATTTTCAATTTAGGTCCTTGAGTTGAGTTATCCATGCTGCCCAGTGATCTGCTGAACTGAGCTAAAAAATAAGGGATGCTATAAAGAACCTAACTGTCTCCAAAAGTGACCCATTGGAAAGCCAATGTGTGATGGGGCTACTGTTATTTGTAGCTCTTTATGCAGATTCTGGTATATGTATTAACTCCAGAAGGCTTACAAAATACAATTGAGCAGCATTTAATAGGACTCTGGAGGGCTGGAGTGGATGAACCTGCTTGTAAGGGACGACATAAGAGGTAAAATAATACGCCTACAAGGAGGCAGCAATGATTTCATTGATAATTTTCATACTTGGTGGGAAATATTTTTGACAGGACTGTTTCACAAAAATAAGACAATGAGAGCACAAATTTGTGAGCAGAAGTTTCACAAGTGCACAGAAGCTGTCTGAGGCCGAGGACAAAACTAAAGCACAGGAGATTTGTGCAAGCAACAGCATATCTAAGTGCACACAAACCATTTTAAGCAAGAGGAGAGCAAATTTGCACTCAAGCAGGGGCTATTTGAGAAGAAGGGCAGGGTTTGGAGGAAACGCATTACAAAATCTAAACCTAAAATGGAGACATAATGCTCTCAAATTGACAGACCACACTGTTGATTGAAGAACAAAAAGTAATTCCCTAATAGTCGTAGGATGTCAAGTTACAGCTAAAGTACAGCTCAACTGGATTTTACACACATACAGAGAATGAGCCAGCTGCTACAAATATATTTGCTGAACTGAGGAGGGTCACACGAGGCCAGTGATCTCATCACCTCTTATTTCTGTCCTGGCTCAACATAGAGCTCAGCTGATAAGCCTGTGTCTCTAAGCTACACATTGGTTTTGATATTTGCACCTCCCTGAGTGTTTATCGGGCCTCAGCAGTTACTCCACTTCCAGAAGGATGCAGTGAGTCGTGTCAGAATTAAAGGCGGTTCCCGCTGATAAGATACAGTGGCTCGGCGAACTCTGAGACAGAGATTTAGAGAGATACCAGACCTTCCCAAGATTCCCTGACACTTCCCATTTTCTTAAAGAATGAGCTTCATTAAAAAAATAAGACGAGAGGCTTTAAAGGGGTGAGATTCTGCCAAAATCGACTTTTGGGTACTTAGTCAGCAGAAACAGAAGTGACAGTATTTCGTTCCAAGAGGAAATGTGTGCCATTTGAAACAAACTGCATCTAATTTTACAAAAATTATTACTGAAATTAAAATAAATGACAGCTGTGGAGGAAAGTAAGTACTGTAATTAGAGCCTATAGTTGAGAGCTGTAACCACCTGGAAAAACAAATTAGTGAAACGCTGAACAGTGAACTGAAAATACATCTTATAAGTGTTAAAACATAGCTCTTTGAAGAGAAAGTTAGGGAGGCAGGGAAGCACGTGTGGTTGCTGCAAGGAGTTTAGGGGAGATATGCTACTGACAGGAATATGGTAAAGTGGGAGGAACAGGGACAGATTGTATTTTAAGGTCAGAGTGTGAAATGAATTTCCAGCCAGCAGGAAATGTTACCATAACACTGACTACCATAACTTACAACAGTGCTTAAAGGAAAGGGATTTAACGTAAAGAGAATTTTAAGAACATTTATGCATAAGACATAACGTTTTAACTGCAACATTCAGGGGATGTTGCCAGGGCCTCAGATTATGTTACATGGTAAGAAAAGGAAAAACGTCCTCAAAAAAATGTTTTCAAGATGTTATCGAGGGCTCACATGAAAGAACATATCTGTATAAAACGATCCTGTAATGTAGTATGTCAACAAAGGTAGAACATTCTGCCTGAAGTATTAGAGGGATGTTTTTGAATTAACATATCATAGAATGCTCTTGATAAAATATTTAGAATTGTCTCTAATGTCATCAGAGGAAATATACTCTTGAGGCTACATCTGCAAAATGTTTGGTGAAATACTTTTAGCATGATGGTATGACAATGTTATCACCAAACATTCTTAGAATTTCCTTACAGAACGTCATCCCACGGCGGCAATGGAGTAGGTGTGCGCGCTACTGCCTCCTGCTACATTTTTTTCCAGTTTCACTTTTTAAACCCTACTTTTCTGAAAGTTATCGACGCACTGGGACACCCAACTAGCGTGGCATTCGTTTGGAGCTGAGAAACATGTCCAAAACAAGAAAGCAAACTGAAAAGGAGGCAACGGAGAATAAGGCTAACACTCGCTTAGCTGAGGATGCTACCATAGCCCTTAACCCTGCACTTGTTGCCCTGCTCGAACAACACAGAACCTCCATAGCCGCTGACTTCAAAGCTTCATCTGACGTGATTAATGGCAAATTAGACAAGATTCAAGCAGATGTGGCCAACCAGGAACAACGTATTGGCGACCTTGAAAGCAATACTTTTAGCATGATGGTCTGACAATGTTATCACCAAACATTCTTAGAATTTCCTTGCAGAACGTCATCCCACCCCGAAGAACATTCTAGGAACTAAAAATAGCAACACTACTTTGCAGAATTCTCTCATAACATTTTTTTAGAACAAAAAACATTCCAGCTGGGTTTCAAGTGTAAAACTGGATTCCAATTTCAATATCATGTGATTTCAGACATTTATTGCCACACTGTGGTACTGCAACACCGTTAAGTAGTGGTTGAATTATCATGATAAGCAATTTAAAACACAATACTCGTGACTCGGTGCAACAACATCACCTATTCTGTCACCAGAAATTCACAATGGATGTTTCGTTGCATTAGCGGATCCTTAAACAAGCATTAATTACTCCCACACACAAATAACAATCAGTGCCCCAATACACTATCCTTCTTTTTGAGATCAAACAGCTCGGACAGAATTATTAAACACATACTACCATCTAGTGGTCAAGACATGGAAGCACCAGAATGCACTGACTACTAGGATTTCTGTATCCACACTGCCCTCTATCATGATCTAACCTCTCAGAGAGATCCCTCCAACAACACAAATGCTATCTTTTAGCAAAGACGGGGGGGCCGAGCATCACTTAGACATAATGTGCTGCATCTGTTTTAGCATGTTTACAAGGCCAGGTGTGAGGTGTTTTACAGCAGCATGAGCACAGATACTTTTTAGTATTTTTTGGAGCTAAACTGGCACTAATTCACTCTTTCCAGCTTTTCAAGGTGAATATTTTTTGTTATCTTAGTTTTTTATGTGAAAGTAAAATGAATATATTTGGATTTTGGGCACATGTTTGTAAGAAAACAAGATATCTTAAAAGAATTTCATGGCTTCAAGGGCAACTTTTGGTAATTAGATAGTAGATTTCAGCTTTATGCAGCAACAAATCCTCTCATTTTTATGGGGTTTGTGTTTACAGCATTACCCCTGGTCTTGTTTTTCCATCTTGTCGTAATGTAATTGTTTCTTTAATTATTGTAAATGAACTCTCCTTGTTTGTCTTACATATATTTTCTTAAACCATTTGCATATTTTAATTTGCTGGCAGGCATTACGCTGTCTACATAGCACACTCTGATTTACAATTAATAAAATCCCCTACAAGTTCAAAACAAGCCGGTTTTATCTCTCAGTGTAAGAGTATATACCATCACAACTCTCTCGCAACCCAGGCAAGGATAAGCACAGGCAAGTACAGAGAGTGTTCAAAGCCGTGATGATGAAACTGAAACCAATGACCTGCGACCCTCCCTGTCAGACAGCCCTGCACTGTTTTGATTGGCTCTGCTCTTGATCTCACAGCCTCTCCACGAGTTAAGTCTCCAGCATCCACTTTCAGCACAGCCAGATGGTGAGTGTGTGTGTGTGTGACCTGCAGCAGCTCGAGGGGAAAGTACATCACCTTTCCTGGCTTTGCATCGGCTGTCTCACTGACGCCGTGTGCTTCAAGAGAAACAGTCATGCACTATGAATTCGGAAAGTGTTTGTGTTGTTGTCATGGTTTTGTTGGAGTTTACTGTGTGTGATCACACCGTAAGCTGCTTATCACCTTCACTCACTTGGTACAGACATCTAATAATCTCTCTGGACTATGGAAGGGCGTAGAGATGGGATTTATGGCTCTTTGAAGGGAGCCGGATCTTGAAGGGCAGTTCTTTTCAAAGAGTTGTTCAAAAGACTGGCTTGTTGTTATACAGAATTTTTTTTTAGAAGTCAACCAGCGGTAACTCGCTTTTATCAAGGAAACATTGGTGGCAGTTCTAAACACAATATGGATCAGAGTAATTCAAACTTACACATCCCACCAATATATACTCTACTGAGTTTTGTTTACATATATACATTTTATTCTTGTTTATTATTTGTACATGTTTTTCTTTATTGTTGAAATGTTCTTGTGGAGTTTTCATCGTTTTTCTTAGTTTATCTATGATATATGGTGGTGTAAGTTGCTCGAAAGAGATGTTTTTCTTACAAATATTGCATTGTGCTCTACCTTACATGTCGTCCCCAGAAAAGTGTATCCAAATGCTGCCACGTTTCCTTTGACTCTGGCTCATTTTGGGTTTTCTTTTCCGTCGCTAATATGTCCTCCTCCATGATAAAGCGGTAAACGTGGCTCCAATCCAGTTAGCTGCATTTATAGCTGCGTTCATGTGAATGGAGCCTGCTGTGCACGACTCGAACTCTGAGGTGTCATTAGTCGTTCAGCTAAAGACAGCATGGACAACTCAGACTCGTGGGGCACACAGGTGACATGTGAAGAAAGCGTGGGCAATTTGCACATATGAACGGCTTGCAACTGCGAACCGGTTCTCATTGTTTACTTAAAAGAGTCGTTCAAACCACTGACTCGTTCGCGAGTGTCACATCTCTAGCAGGGTGGCTCTCCAGTTCAGCACAACTTGTAGTGCTGTAAATACCTGAAATGTCACTTTTAAGTAGCAAACACTCTGTAAACTAGATCGATAGGTTTACAAACAGTCAACTGACAGTGGTGTAGTAATCGTTCAAGCAAATGAGAGAGCAGAAACATTGCAATTGTGGTTTGACGAGTTTTTACAGCATGAACACCTGCAATAAATGATAACTGAGAGAATTCATCACAGCTTACACCACAAACTCTTTTACTTTCACTTTTTAAATTGACCTTTGTCCATAAAAGTCAGTAAAAATGATTCATGTGCGCACCCTTCTCTTTGTGAGTGGAAATTTAGAAGCCTATGTGCTTCACTTCATGTCTACTACAATGAGTCAATATCAACTGATGCAATTAGAGCCTAATGGATGTTATCTAAGCGCACTGATTGCACAGTGCTGTCTGTACACAGTTACTGATAAATGTTGTAGCCTGTGGTGTAAAGCTCAACAGTAGGCTGGAAAATTCTCATCAAGTTCTCTTTAGTTGTGTATATAAGGTAAAGGTGTGCACAAAGATAAGTTATTCTAACTACAGGCTGTGCAAACAGAATATAGTTAATCCTATCTTTTGTCTTTGTGTAAGCTTCCATTCAGTTTCAGCCACGCCCTGCTCCCAGGCAACACAGCTGGAAAAGCTCTTTATTTGTAGCCTTTAGATAGGTGTTGCATGTTCTTCTCCACCCACTCAGAAAATTAAGGACTGGAGCAACAAGTTTGGAGATATTAGTTGGGGATATTCAAGCTAGGAATTATAGTGAATTAGACATCACACGATGTTACTGTAGTGTCAGTAAACCTCCTCACAGTTCATTTTTATTCTGCTCTATTGTGAAGTCTGTTCTGTTTTAAAACATCACAGTGGAACTGAGAAGACAGAAAACAGATTTTAAGGTGCAGCTGCACACAAACATAAAACTGGGGATTGTTTGTATTTATGTTTTTCTTCAGAATTAGTGACAGGAACATATTGTTTTTATTGTATATGATGAACGATGTGCATCATCTCCAAATCAAATTAGCAGCTGTTGTTTAAAGCTAAACAGTTGATCTTCAGTTTTTATATGCAGCAGTGCAGGTCTCTTACCATGTCTTTGAAGGCATTCTCGATGGCTCCGATCACCAGACTCTCGGGTGAAACTTTCTTCTCTGTGAAGAATCGAGTGGGTGGGGTGCTGGGGGAACCTGGAGCCCCCGCGGCGCCTCGGAGTGAAGCAGCTCTGGTAAGGGCACGCTGAGATGTCGGGGTGAGGTGGTGATTGATGGGTTCTTCACCCAGGCATGTGGGTGGCAGCAGGTTGGGGGTGCAGAGAATCTCCATCACCTCCTGCAGGTGCAGTGCGATGTGGTGATGGAGGAGACGGGAGGCCACTACAGCCGCCCCAGAACCAGCATGACCGTCAAACAACGCCCAGTAGTGAAAGGTCAGATCCTCAGAGCCATCCTGCACACAGGGAACAGCACACATCCACCACACATACATTAATCAGTTGTGTCGACATGTGCGTCTCCAGGATGTAACATGAGAAGAGGAACTTTGTCAGACATCGCAATCACACTGATCCATCAGCATGATCAACTACATCCTGAAAAAATGTTTATCGTCTGTGGAGCAAACTAATCCAGAGCATGAATGATCAATGCAAATGTCTGCGGAGAACACTGGAAATACTTTGAGTGTTTGCAGTCAGCAGTCGACTGAAAAATGTCTTTCCTTGGTTACCTGTCAATATGAATGATATTTAAGAACTGATCAGGACTTGAAGACATTCAGATCTGCCCCAATAAGCACCTCTAAAGGGCATACGCTATTTAAAAAAACATAAAACTGCTGCATCCATCCCTAAGGCTAGGAAATTTACACCTTTTCCTGATTACTTTCAATTACAAGCTACAAGATACCCTCTATTCTAAATGAACAAAATGCAACGGCCTCTCATCGAGAACGATGAAAATGTGACTGTGGAAAAATTCAAAGCATCATTTCTGACTACAGCCAGAGGACACACAGCTGTGGTTCCAAACCTGGAGGGCCGGGATCCATCAGCTGGTCTCAAGATACCATGAATCCCTGCTGGAAAGAAGGAGATATACACCTCTGCTTTTTGTGTGCTTTTTAAAATCTTATTTCTAATCTTTGCTTTTTTCTTTGCTGCTGTGATTTAGCCTCTTAAAGCCAACAAAATGAAACAATCAAAATGAGGAACATCACGAGAAGAATTGCATGCATAGTACTGCCTGATCAGAACAGGGTTGTGAAGTTTGGTAACTGCTGGTGCAGTCTCTGTGGTGTCAGTGACCAGAATAATATAAAAATCCTGTTTAACAGCACACTGGAACAAGCACAGCTACCTCTCATTGTGTACTATGTAAATAAACTCACGCAGACGTCAGTGCGTCCGTCACACAAGTGAATGTAAGAAAGCTCCTTTGTATGCTGCATTCAAATTCATCCCACAGGTGTTCAGTGGGAACACTGCCAGGAGACTGCAGCGGTCAGTTCAGTGATCTGATCCAAATGTAAACCTCCCCTTGGGGGTGCCAGATGTCTATGATTGGATGAGCCAGCTCTGCTATGATGGTAATGTTTGCTCTAGCTTCAGTCCGCAGGGTTTAATAGGCCCGGGATGATGCACTACGTGCTCCCAAACTGCGTTCTGTCTTGATCTACAAAGGATCACCTCCCACGTCATGTTTAAACAAAGTTTCCTGTGATCTGGCTCATTGATTGAGCACCTTTGAGCCTGCCGTCTTCACAAACCACAGCAACTCTATGATCCTCCGTTCTCCTGAACCCAATGGAGCTTTCTGCTTGAAGACTCTTACGCTACATAAGATTTAAATACTGATGGTGGAGTTAAAATAGCATGTAAGTAGAGACATGAAATCGCTGTTGCACATTATGCTGTGACGCATGTATAAAACGCAAACAGGAGGACTGATGGAAATTACATTTTTTGTGGCAATTGAGCACAAGGCAGCACTAGCACATATTTCTGCACATGCTAAAGATCTGATTCTCAAAATCTAATGCAGGTAGAATCTACAGCATGAGTCCATGAGGCAAGCACGAAGCACTAGAAAGGCTCTACTGGACTTTCATTGGTTTAGCATCACTGCAGTAGTGAGTCATGAGGTACTTGCATGAGTTTGCTGTAGGCTCTGGGTTGGCCTGAGTAAAGTGCTGGTGGGCTGAGAGGAAATATTAGGTACAGCATTTTAGTGTGAGTGAAGAAAAAACAATGAAACAATGCAGAAATTAGAACAATAGAAAGACAAAAGCAGCAGGTGAACATCATTTTTTTGTCATTTAATATTTTTTGAGCCTGGAAAAAAAAGGCAGTGCCACCAGTCTGAGTAACAGAATTAAGAGTGCCAATACACTGTGTGGATGTAGCACTCTGTCCTTCAGAAGCAAATGGCAGCAACATCCCATTTCATAATGATACAGAGTTTTCCTTTGCAGTGTGTCAACCTATTTGTGTGTGAGAGCTGTTGAAGGCTAGTGTGGTGTGCAAAGGATGCTGTGCTGTTCGCCCCAATAAACTGCTGATGGGACAGGACCAGGGGACAGCGGGTCTCGACAAAATGCCCTGGGGACATTCAAGGACGAAAGTCACTCTGATTACTAGCCGGACTTCATCACTAAATTCAGGCTAAAATGCAAAAAAATAAACTTCAGTCTGTGATGGTTTGACATTTTTTATAGAAAAACATGGCTCACCTGGTTGCATCACTAGCACCTAAACTAAAGTATAAAATTCAGTTTGGATTTGTTCTTCTGATTTGTTTAATGCCTGCTCTAAAAATATAACAATCCTCGCAGGAGTGAATTTCTTTATGAGACTTTCCACTTCACTTCACCAAAAAGCCTTTTTTTAAACTTCAGTACCATGAAATCATCATTTCAGCTGCTCTCCAGCCCATCAGTGTGCTTACTTCGAAGGAAAAGAAATACAATAGATCCCACTACTGCTTGTTCTGTGTTCTTTAAGGCCATCCTTTTCTGTCATCATGGAATGTATCTGCAGAATGTCATGGAAAGATTAGAGATTTCCCTTTGTTTGACTCACCAGGTTCTCCCGGAGGCCCAGGCCCTCTCCGTTAGGCAGGGAAGACCTCCTGCGATCCATGGTGGTTCGGTTGGGTGTAGAGCTTCCTGTGGGTCTCCTCTTGACCACCAGCACCTCACAGCAGGCCTGGTCCTCATTCAGTGTGCTCTTTCCTGCATTGATCACCCTAAACAGAGAGAGGAGAACAGAACAGCAGAAAGAACTTTTAAGTGGAATATTAGTTTAATAGGACTTCTAACATATGAGAAAATATGATAACAATCATAAGAGTCACAGCCACAAGTAAAACCACTGACAGGTGATCATCTCGTTACAATGCGATGTTCTGCTGGGTAACACAGAGCTGAGATTCATGTGGATGTTACTATCACAGCAGCACTCCCCATCTATACACTAAGACTCAGAAACGGATCAAAGAGCCTGACAACGATCCCAAGACACTGACCTGCCATGCCAGCTCCCCAGATTCAGATCTGATCAAGTATCCACATGATCCACCGGAACAAACCTGATCCTCCCAGACAATCCACTGCCAATGGCACGATGTCAGACACAACAGGACACCGGTAGAGGCCCGATGTCCATGCTCTGATGGGTCAGAGCTGTTTGGCAGCATGAAGGGGGAAATACATAATGAAGGTGGCTGTAATGTTGTGGCTGATTGGTACATGAATGAACTGTGCAAATATTTACATGAAAGAAGCAGAGCAACTTGAGCAGGCATGATGTGTTTACGATACATGATATAAATATAATAAAATTAGCATAGGTAAGTAGAAAAAAGGGCTGCACAGTGGAGTAGTGGTTAGCACTTTCACCTTGCAGCTAGAAGATCCATGGTTCGTGCTTTCCCTGGATCTTTCTGCATGGAGTTTGCATGTTCTCCCTGTACATGTGTGAGTTTTCTCCAGGTACTCTGGCTTCCTCCCACACTCCAAAAATATGCTGAGGTTAATTGATTATTCTAAATTGTCCACCATAGGTGTGAATGCGAGTGTGATTGTTTGTCTGTATATGTAGCCCCGCGACAGACTGGCGACCTGTCCAGGATGTCCACTGCCTTTGCTCCAAGTCAGCTGGGATAAGCTCCAGCACCCCCACAACCCTAATGAGGACTAAGCGGTGTATAGATAATGGATGGATGGAAGTATAAAAAACAAGATACATACATGTACACTGATCAGGCACAACATTATGACCACCAGCCTAATATTGTGTTGGTTTCCTTTATGCTGCTAAAACTCCTCTGACCCAGTGGGGCATGGACACAGGACCTCTGAGAATGTCCTGCGGCACCCGTATGGCGGCAATGACTTCTGTGGGTCTTGTGGCGTGCAGGGTGGGACCTACCTAGATCAGATTTATCTTGGCTCATCCCACAGATGCTCAATAAGATCTGGATCTGGGGAATGTGGAACCCGGGTGAACACCTGAGCTCTGTTGTGCTCTCTGGTCCACTCCTGAGCTGTTTTTTGGGGTGTATTGGGGTGCATTGTCTTGCTGAGGGTGGCAACTGGCATCGAAGACTGCTGACGCCATGAGGGGTGATGGGGGATGGGTTGCTTGACCTGCAAGGTTTAGGTTGGTGGCACATGATGTCAGGACTCAATGTTTCCCAGCAGAACAATGCATTGGTGTATAGTGTCACACAATATATATTTGCAGAGTAGTATAGCTCAATTTCATGAAATAGTTAGAATAATATATAATATACATAACAGAAATATAAAACAAACAGCCTCTGAGGGATGAACTATTTCTAAGTCATCAATCGTCATCATTCTATCACGAACACAAACAGCTTAGAAACAGCTGTGCCTTTGGGTTTAACTTCACACAAGGTGGTTGCGTGTCTTCTCCTTTATTACTATCAAGATTTCCTGAACACATGGCTGCAGATACAAGAGAGCGAAGACATGTGACCTTTCATCTGTTCAAAGGTCTATCGAACCCGTCCACAGCTTGATTTCTGTGTGAGAGTCTCACAGTAACCCGTCACCACAACAGATTTTTGCCATTAACAGAGCGAGACAATGGGGAAACAAGGTCGGCAAATACACAAACTTTAAGTACACATTTCAGTGTGAGTCCCACACATGTAGGGCAGAGGACAGACAGACACATGAATACTGCATTATACAACACCTGGCAGATGGTGTCATACTGCTGTGAGCTGCTGTAGCTACGGACAAACACACGCTGCTTAAAAATACTCCAGATATTCTCCATTTAGCCACACCATAGGAGACACTCGAGCTACAGTGGCTCTATTAAAACTGTGCATTAAGCAGCTTATAAAATTAGACGAGCAAAGGCCACACAGGAACACATCGTAAAATTGGCATTATTGCAGAAATTCTGCCACGTTTTCATTTTAAAGACGCAAAACGGAAACATTCCTTCCCTAAATATATGAAGAAACACATTATATCAAGCTATTCTCAAAATAAATTTACCAGTGGGGCTCTTATCAGATAAATGAGGCATTATATGGCTACATGTTGATATGAGAGGCAGCCGTAATGACTCCCCTATGTGGGATTCTATGTAAATAATCCTAAGTGGTCATGAGGATGAGCATGCAGAGCAGGGATCCTCCGTCTCCAGCTAAGAAAACACTGTGGGTCATAAAACTGACAGGAAATTGACCCGGGGCCTATCTTCACTCAGCGAGATTGATTTTAATTGCTGACTTACACAATGAGCTATTCACCACTTCCCTATTCTAAAACCCAAGAATAGCACACTCCCTACAGCGTGTTGATAACAGGGGTTTTAAGGGAACACTTAGCCGCCAATCAGTTATTTTTGTGTCTCTACACCGACTTACAACAGAGAAAAGCATCAATTACACTGAAAAGTCTCATAATTGAATTGATTGGTGATCATATTTCCCCCCCAAGTTATTTTTTTGGATTTATTTGACAGGTTAGTCAAGAGGCACATAGGAAAGTAGGGAGAAGAATGGGAGGAAGACCGGCAGCAAATGGCCATGAGCTGGAATCGAACCCAGGCTGCGGCGTCGGGAAATCTAGTCCGTTTATGGGTGACCCGCTCAACCTGTTGATTGTGATTAATCGATTGAAAATTAAACAAATATAGTCATTTATCCACACAAAATGTCAAATATTTGCTGGCTATAGTTTTTCAGATGTGACAACTTCCTGTTATTTTACTGAAAGTGACATTAAAAAAAAAGATTATCTTCAGATTGTGAATTTTCAGTTGAAGACTACATACAGATTTTGTTGCGTTCAGAAGTTCTGAACTTGACAAAATTGTTATAAATTTAAACTAACTGACCTAAATGTGTGTTAAAAAGGTTTATCAAATCTGATCAAACCAAATCCCAACTGTTGTGGTGAAGGAAACCTTCTAGTTTTAAATGTCAGACTATACGTTTATAACAAGTTCAGCTTTAATTTAAATCTTAAATGTCATTGCTGCTTACTTAGCTTCAAATGTTTTAAGACTGAAAAAAACTGGTGACTTAAAACTTAGTTTTTAATTTTATTGCATCTTACTGTGAACTATTTTGTGCAGCTTGTAGGGTCAAACTCTTTATTGATCTGACTAATAATCAGATCTGATATTTGGCATTTTTCCAGTCTACAGTTTTGTTTTATTACCTGATTTTAAAAAAAATTCAAAACAAACCAAAAAAAATCTGATGCTGCTGGCTCTCTGTGTGCTGTTATCACTCTTGAGCAATGTTCTGCCCACAGCACAATGAGTCTGGTTACACGCCACATCAAGAGTAATAACAAACACGGAAGGATAAATGTTGAGAGGTTGTCTTTAAATCAAAGAACAAAGGCATCTCGACAAAGTTTCATGTTGCAGTTTGTGTTATTCTAAATTTTGACATGAAGACTTTCATTTTTACTGTCAATCGTTGGTCTCCTTGACAACCAGTAATTAGCACACACACAAAACGTTCATCCTTCCAGACAGCATTCCTGATCACTCTAAAAAAAATCTACTTACTGAGACTTCAAAACCTGTTTGAGATAGATGATTAATCAACGTTACCATTTCGCTAACATTAACTGATGACTGCATTATTACTGTGGGCAGACCAATATGTTTTTTAGGGTGAATATCAATTATAAGTAATCAAGAAAATTCAGAACCATATTTGAAACTGGACTGTATTTGCAGTTAAAATGCAAATCTTGGTGTTAAAATTAAGAATAACTCAAATTCCAACATAAAAATAGTTGTATTTATTTTTTTACATGTGATAAAAGAAAACCCGTAAAAATTCATCTTTCATTGTTAACAGATTGTTACTTGTGGTGTATAGCCAATAAAAAGTGGTGATTACAAACAGACAGGCAGCTGCATCAGAGTTAAGGTTGCACATTTCTAAATTAATTTCATCAGGAATCCATTAAAAAAAAACAACAACAAGAAAAGCACTCAGAGAGTGCAGTACTCCACCAAGGCTGTTCAGTTGTATCATTTCCGACGGATGAAATCTTGAAAAACTTTGTGGCAGAAATCACAACAACATAGAATGTGGCTATTTAATATCGATGTACCCACAAACAAAATGATCTTGTGCTGATCACAGGTTTGTGTTATGCATGTGTACGTTATGTACGGATATCATATCGCGAGACCTAAATCTCTACCACGCGGCGGGAATTAATGGGACTCAGAAACACCCTCACAATTTAATCAATTGTTCCTTGTATCATTTCCGATGGATAAGTCCCGATATGTCCGCAACGGTGGATTTGTAGTAGGATCGCAATCATGTGATCGTCAGCAGGCAGCTGACGTAGTGTTCACTTGTTGTCATGGTTACAGTGACACCGTGCCGCTATCTTGCAATGAAACAGAAATCTTTAGGAAATCCGTAGATCCAGACTATAAGCTGCATCACTACCAAACTCTAATCACTTGGTCCTTGTGTCATTTCTGACCTTCCCTGAAAATTTCACTGAAATCCATTTGTCCGTTTTTGAGTAATGTTGCTATCAGACAGACAGACAACCAGACGGATAAACATATGCCAATTATCACATAACCTTGCCACGTTCCTTGACAGAGTAATAATGATACTGGAAAACAGAAAAATGCGGAATATTAGATACGATAACCAGTCATTTTGATAACTGGTTGCTGCCTACTGAGGGATAATGAAATTAAAAACAAAAATTTATTATTTTACATTTAAGAACTCATTGCCTAATATCACCAATCCAGCCTTTAGGGGAAACCATAGACTGTATATATAGTGGACGTAGCATCTGGCTCCAAATTTGAAGCCCACCCGGAAGTGTCAAAAACTTGCAATATCACGCCGTCCGCTAGGGTTGGCTCCAAAAAGCTTTTGCTCCATAGACCCCAATTCATTTTTGGAAAAAATAAAATTTGATAGACTGATTTTCTACAGCTCAGGATTTTTTTCCCGTTAGTTTTCATGGTCAAAATGAGAGATCAGGTGGCTGATCTTAAAATAAATCAATACTGAATTTTAAATAAATCGTTAAAGTTGGCGGAGCCAGGGGGCGTGGCTATACTTGATAGACAGCAACAGAAGCCTCTGCGGTAAAATGTGGGCGGGATAAGAGAGTCCTCAGCCAATCCTGCCCCGAGTTGCTCTCTGGTCCAGTCTGTTTGATGACGCTTTTTACGTCACTGGCTCCAAAAAATCCAAAACGGCGACCAGGAAGTAGCAAAATCCGGGCTTCATTTTCTCGGCGTTGAAACCAACGGGTGACGTCACGGTTAGTTCACGCCTGGGGGAAACACTGGGTCAACACAGACCTCATAAAACAGACACTGTGATTTCATTAGTGTCTGACTTTAGGAAAGTTAACTATCAGGCCTTAGTTTGTTAAACTCAAGCAGAAATCACAGCAAACTAGGGAAACTAGCCAACAGTACTACAACGTATCAAGGTTTGTAATATGTAGCTGATATGTTAAAACAAAATGAGAAGGATGTTCCTTTATAGCCACAACCTTCACACACCATCATGCATGTCTGAGACCAAAGTGCAGCAGGGAGTGGCGTTCCTTTGACCTCGGAAGATCATAAGATTACCAACAGTTGAGCTTTCAAGCCTTTCATCTCTAATATGAGAGGAAAAGGCATCCACACCCTGAGGCATGAGCTGTGTCTGAGAGCAGCGCTGTCATATTCACTTACCATTTCACTTCTTCATGTTTGAGACAATGGCATGACCTTAATTATCTTGTCAGTCATCTATAGTATTTGTTCTTTAGCAGAGGGATTTTTTTTCAGTAGTACTGTTTCTGATGTTTTCCTAATGAACAAACGACCACCAGGGTGACGCTAGGGATATATTATGATATTATTAGTAATTCTATAATGCATCTTGCGTGACTCACGATATTGTAAAATGCTATCACATAATACAACCAGTAGTGAAACTGCAACAGAAAATACATGAATTATTATTCTGACAAGCAATTACTCATTTATTGCTGTTTGTGTAGCAAGAAGTCAAACATTTACTGATTCATCCTCAGTTCTGTTCTTCTCTGTTTCTTATCACTGCTAATTGAACATTTGGGATTTTTCCACTGTTTGTTCAACAAACGTTGGCCTCTGGAATCTGTGTTATTTTGGAAACGCAATGGACAAATCAACCTGCAATGGAGACTGTTTTAAATCGCAGGTCTAAATTTCATAACACTCCATTACTTCAGACTAGAGAGTGGAATCATGGTTGTGCTCTGGATCAGTCTTTGTTAAAACACTGTTGTGCAACCAAAAGCACTCATGAGTGATGCCAAGTTGTGGTGGGGAAAAAAAACTGACCTGGAGGCAATGAACTTGGATAATTATAGAGTTTCAGGTTAGCTTGAAACGGTGTATAGTTGATAATGGATTTTGAACATTCATAATTCAGTGTAGGTTTCATCTACAATCAAATCCAGTTCAAACTTTAAAAAGTTCCATGATCACATTTCCAGATGAACACATTTTAAGTTGAGTGTTTTTCTGTTTATGCAGCATATTGCTTCTGCTACTGGATGAATGCGGCCACTTCTTGGGTATTGTGTAATTCTATATAATTGCTGCATTGACTTAATGCATTAAGACTGCTGATTGGAAATAATTACTTCTTGTTGCATGTTTTATCCATGGTTAAGTAATCCTTCTTTCATATGGTTTTCTCTTGTACCTTTTTGCTGCTTTTTCTTCCACAGGATATTGTGAACAATCCCTCTAGATAATGATCAAGATAATCCTATCAGGATAATTTGATTAGGGAAGTGTAGCACATCTTTTGCTCCGATAGTAGCTCATATTTGACCTCCAGATTAAGGAAACCAGGCGACTGAACTGAAACAGGATTACAGTGTTCCTGCCTCAGAGCGACGTGCCGTCTTGATGTAGCAGAAACAACACAAGAACATGTGCCGCATCATGTGACTGAGCACTGGGAAGCTTTGTACGTATGAAACGCTGCTCATGTGCCTCCACTCCACAGTGAAGCGTGACGTTAACTTCATGTGGCCTCCTCACAATGGGAAAATATTAGAAATTTACAGATGACAATGTGTGTGGATAAAGCTCCAATTAAACCAGAGAGAACAAATACTAATTTCTAGTGTGTTTGTGGTGTTTAAAACGTCCCTCTGTATCTTGGAAACGTTCCCTGAACATGCATGTCCTCATTTAATTCAACACCCTGGTTCACACTCCAACTGTTAAACACCGTTAAGCTGCCACTTTAATACCTCTGCTCCCTTAACACAGATTTTTAGCAGTGAGTGTGCCAATTTGCTGCTTGCACTGACATGCCCTCATATATGAATGTCTGCTGACCTGCAGACTAAACATACAGTGTGCGGTGGTGGTACTAGGGTTTAGCTTACAGACACGCTTATTGATTAAGTATTGATCAGACTAATGCTGAGGTTGCAGAGGAGCTTTGTCACAACTGGTCTTTATTCTCTCAATACTATAGTATTACTGTGTCAACAAACAAGCTGGAGGAGCTGAAAGAGGAATGTGCACGTGGAGGAGACGAGCAGCTCAGGAAAGTTGAAAGCCATTTACGCTGTATTTTTTTTAATACTTTATCATGCTGTATTTCTGAAATTGTTAAAGTAGCTCTTAATCAACTTCTCCTTCAGGCTACTCGAGACAAGAAATGGCTTAAGTATAATGGACAGCATGTTTCTGTCTGCTCTGTCTTATGTAACTGCCTTTGATTTGTTCTCATTCAATGCATTGAATTTCCACTTTAGAGTCCACTTTTTTCCAAACTAAAGCTCCACTTCCGCTGCAACCGAAAACCCTTTGATTGTTCGTTCTCTTGTCCTGACCCTCAGTGTTGTCCTAACAGAAAGTAACGGTGTCCAAACGAGGTGAAATTTGAGTGAAAATAGGGTACGACATGGTGGTTAGCACAGTCACTGCAAAGCAATAAGGTTCAAACCTGCTGGTGGGCTGGGGCATTGGTCTGTATGGTCTTCCTGTGCCGACATGGCTTCAGGTTCCTCCCAGAAACATGCATACTGGGTTTACTGGTGAATCTAAAATGGCCGTGAATGTGTCTCCCTGCAGATATATCAGCTGGGACCTCATGATGATATTCCCCAACTCTTGCAAACCTCTACTGGACTTCTACTGGATAAAACGGATGTAACTAATGCAGGGGTGGGCAAACTTTCTGGCTCAGGGGCCACATTGACTTTTGAAATTCAACAGATGGGCCAGATCAGCATCAGATGGTTGGAGATTGTGCAAACTAATATGAATTACATGTTAAAGACAATACTGACAAAGGGAAGAATACTCACATTCAGTTTCAGTGGGAACAGTGTTGTTGGTCACCCTTTTCTGCCAGTGCATCAAAGTCTGGTGTCAGTTTGGTTGTGGCAATTTTCAGGATGGATCTGAGGTGTTCATCAGTTAACTGGGATCTGTGGTGTGCTTTGTTGATGTTCACCAAGCTAAACGTCTGCTCACACATGTAGGTAGATCCAAACAACACCAGCGTCCTCTGTGCCATCTTCCGAATGTTTGGAAACTTGGTTTCACTTAGTGAAGCATAAAAGTCATTCAGTTTAAGGGAGCTGAACGTCTTTAAGACCGAGTCACTTTGAAGATCGATCAGTTCCAACTGCAACTCCTGAGGTGCTGTTTCTGGGTCTTGTGACAAGGGACGTGATACCAGCTGAAGTGTCTTGTCAATTTTCTTTCTTTCTTTCAAGTTTATTTGAAAAAGGACAGCGTGCAGTTACATTAAAAAGATGGCTGCACCAGATTTAGCATCATGCTAATTTCCATCTGTAGTCCTTGGTCCATAAAAAACAAACAAAATCAGAGAAAAGACAGCAGAATTCTCTGTGTCGCTCTGCAAGTATGATTTATCTAAAGTAAGCATCTCAATACCTACAATTATATGACTGATACTGTATTGTATTGTAATGTACAAACTAGCAAGTCACCCTGCAATTATTTCTTCATCTTTAGGACATTTTTAAAGACCTACGTTCTGTTCATAAGTTCACCACAAGTAGATCACATCTGCTTAGCATCTCTTAAAATGACATTTGGAGCAGCTCCTCTCATGTCCACAACTTCTAGGAATGCCGAGCAACATGCAGCGCTGCACCCAGACAGTGAAGTGAATGCGCGCACCAGCAAGAATAATTAGTGGTCAGTGTGTCTACAGCTAAAAATCAACTGCGGAGAGGAAAGCTGCAGGAAGCCTTTCTGTAAAAGTGAGGCATGCAAGTGTGCTGCAGAAGAAAGGGTGACACAAGACGGAGTGAGCAATACTCAGTGATCCATTCAAACGATCGTGCTCACTGGACCAGACAGAGCACCCACTCAGAGGCGATGCATCAGAACCCTCCACATGAAGCTCGGCCTGTCTCTACAGAAAGCAACCCAGGATAACCCTCAGAGGGAGCTGAGAGAGGCCTACTTGGAGGAAAGCAGGGGTACGAAGGAGGAAAACAGGGCTTCATGTTCCAGCACTCTGGTGTTACTTTCCATTTCTAATGATCTTCAAATGTTCCACTATATTTAGAACGTGGATCAAACAGCCGGGATGTTGAAATATGTGAAAAGCGCAGAAGAGAAACCATACCACACTTACCTAAATCAGATATTGCATTTAAAGTAAAAATCAAATCAAGAGAACCATATGTAAAATAGAAAATCAAATCGCGTTTCGAGTATTCACAAATACTCTATCTGCCATGTATGTAGAAAATATAAAACAAGCACTAACTTTATAGCAGCACTAGTAAGCTGTCTTCAGATGCATCCATTCTGGCTTTTAGGTTTATCCTTTAAACCCAAGCTATCAGAGGGATCCACTGGTATACGACCGTGTCAACCATCCTGACTGGATCTGTATGGATCACCACTTCTCATATGAGCTCAGGTTTTCTCTGCTGGCAGCGATATTTCACGACAACAAGGCCTGCCGGTCAGCCAGCTGTTGACAAATCCCCAGCATGGCTCAGTCCAGGCTGACGCTACACCAAGCCGACACACACACATGTAGATACATATGCATGCTCCTGGCAGCAGTATCACATCCATTTATGAAGTAGAGGCTGTTGAACTGAGCATGTAGAGTCGTGCATCTCATTTAAACACGTTATATACTGCAAGGAACAGAAACCTCACTACATATAATGATGAAAATAGAACACATAGGAGTACACAGAAATGTATTATATTATCATCCTCTCTCTCCTTTTTTGTCTTGAGATTAAAAATTCTTCACGGCAGATTTGCATGAGGAAGCATGAAGGAGGGCGGACGTGAGACTTCAACAGTTTCACAGGATCTCTTCATTCTATAGGGAGCACAGACTATATGGATCTATTTTAGTCCTCAAACAGTCAGTTTAGCAGTTAATAAGCAGAAAATTAATCAGCAGTTTTTCTGGAGTGTTCAAGGAAGAATGCTTATCTGATTCCATGAGGATTTTAGTTGAATAATAAATTAAAAATGTGGGGGTTTGGATTTTTGGATGGACTTAACCTTGAGTTCTAGGAAATTCTATCCCACTTTTGAGTGATATTTGAAAGATAAAACAACACATAAGGTTATCAGAAGATGAATTTGTAGCATGCGTATATGTTCATGCCCTCGTCTTGATGCTGCTGGAGCTTTTAATTCTTGTACTCCTCATTTAAAAGCTACCAGAGAGTCTCCTCGCTGACATCCATTTGCACATCTGAAGTGGGTTCACAGCAGCACGACGTAACTTGAAGCATCAGATACAGAAAGTCCGAGGGAGTTTCTGCACACAGTGTTCCTAATGAACATCTAACATCATCGCTTAAACAATTACGGTCAAGGAAAAAGTCATAACAGCTTATCAAGCGCATGGGGGAGGAGAAACTCCCTCCTCTTTGTGGATCCGGGGCAATAAAAACTGCTGTGTCACACTCTGTGTAGTCGGAGGGCCGCCTGGAGGACTGAACTGTGACCTCTGTAGTTATGAAGCACCAGACCCTGTTACTCTATCTGCATGAGCAGAAGTGATCGTGACATTTTGCTCTCAGGCAATGCAGCACACTTTTTTTCTTTGAGTTGTAAAAATAGATGCAAAGTAATAAAAAATGCTTTTGGGATTGCTTTAGCCTGAGAAGTTTTTCAGCAGTTTGTGAGTCCCGTTTGCCTCACAAACTAAACAACTAGTTTATAGAAGCAGCAGATTCAAATGTTGTTTATAATGTGTCTGTTTAAAATGCAACACATTCGATGTGGTACAGCTTTGGCAGGAGGATGCAGGGGGTTGGATGTGATATGATATCAATAATACAACAGATGATCTTAGATTCAGCTCTGGTCTCAGTTATCAAGAGAGCATCTGACAGGTAACAGACTTTGCATCTAGGGGATGTGGACATGTTTCTGTTACATTTACTCCAACAAAAAGTAGAAGAAAAACGGTTCAAATTGAACAAAGCACAAGTGAAACAGGTGAAAACATTAACCTGGTCACAGTTGGAGCTCATCCAAGAAAGCACTCCTCCTCTCTACAATAAAGTCACTGATCTCCTGTCAAACAGCTTCCACTGACCTCATTATAGTCGACTTTTACGGTATCTTTCTATTTACACCGCCATCACACTCAAACAAGGCAGTCTGATCTGGTTCTAGAGGACTTATCATTGCCATGTTTTGCTGAGATGTGGCTCTGGCATCCTCACAGCAAACCGTCATGTTTATGTGTTAAGGCTGGAGGAGTGAGGAAGGGAAGGCCAGCTGCTGCTCTTCATCCTGTTTCACATTTAAAACAAACACAAAAAACACGCGAATCGGGCCAAGAATCGAGCTGCTGGTGTTTGTGTTGACGCCTCTGAGCGGCTCCAGGAAGGACGCGCTCACTTCCAGAGGATGCTGTGTGCAAGAAAAAGATGGACGCATACAGGTTACTCACTCTGCGTAGCCGGTGGACCAGGGCAGCCGCTTGGTCTCCTTCAGGATCAGGATCGGTCTCGCTATGTGATCCGCCGAGCACTCGATCTCATCCGGCGACAGTCCCAGGAACTCCGGCCGGCTGTACGGGTATTTCAGCGGCAGATCCGAGCCGCCCGGATGGTCTCCGTTGGAGCCACCGGCCATCATACCTCCCATAAAATTGGCCACCGCCGATTTCATACGCGTGAGCATGGTGCCGCTGCTGCGTGGCTCCCGGAGATGCGGTTGCGTGATGAGAGTCTCCCCCCGCACGGCGACGCAGATCGGCGGCGTGATCGGCAGACAGAGGGCGGCCGTGGAGACTCATTCAGCTCAGCGCTCCCTGGATGAACGCGGAAATAAAAAGCCAAACACACACACACACACACTCATACACCGTGCACATACACACACACTGAGAGGCAGGCAGGCAGCGCTGCACGCTGGTCATGTGACAAACCGGTTGCTGCTGGTGGATTTGGTCGCTCGGGCATCTCCGTGAGCAGCTTACTGTTGTATCAGTGTTGGAGGTCAAAGGTGCGTAATCCCCAACCTGCCTCCTGTAGGAGTGCAGCCAAACACTGGGTGCAGCCTGACCCAGAGAGGAGGGCAAGCACGGTCACAAAACACACACCGAACCTGCAATATGCCAACTGCAAGCAGCTGCAAATTATTCTGCTGGATGTGCAAATGACACGAAATCAACCAGTTTGTTTCCGTTTAAGGATGAGGAATTACTGCCCCATTTCTTATTAATGTTGATCAAGAATCCATAAAGGTTTGGGATCGAATAACCCTCCTGTTGTCCTCATTTATGGGCACCAGAAAATATTGTTTCCTTGTCTGAAAAATATCCAAAAATTCAGCAAACAAAATCCCCAAATTTCTGAAAATTTGCAAAACCTCCAGGAAGGAAATTCAAATAATTTCTGAAAAGTTTCATTTAAAAGGTTTATTTAAAAAATCTCTCAAATTTGGCAAGAAAATTATTGCAACTATTTTTTAAAAAATGAGTAAAAATCTTCCAAAAAAAATCCTAAAAATATCTAAAGTGATTACATATATATCAGTGAAACGTCTAATCTATTCCTTAAGAACATTCACATAAAAATTTATTTTTATTTTTTTCCACCAAAAAATGTTCAAAGATTTCCCAAAGATGTTGAAAATGTGGGCATCAAAAGTTTCATTGTGAAGATATATATATATTTTTTTCCAATATTTTCAAACTTTAAACCAGGTCAATTTTAACCCGCACCACAACACAAGGGTGAATTACTTTCTAACCATAACTCAAATACTGTACAAAAACCCTTTATTAACACAAGTAAGCCAAGATAGTCTTCATCGGGGTTCAGTGTTAGCAAATGGTGCATTTAAAATCCATTAAGTAGCTTTTTTAAAATCACTACTTGATGACAGCTCTGACTTTGTATTTCCTTATTTTTAATCCCCCAATCCTATTTTTCTTTTTTCTAATTGTTTCCTTTCCTCTCTTGTAATGTATCTGAAAAATGAAGTACATCCCATGGAAATTTTTGGTTTATTTCACATATTTTGATGGTTGGACCTGGGATAATTTTTGATGCTGAACACAACCAAGTGCAGAATTTGCTGCAATTTGATTTACAGAAATTTAAATAGAAGCAGCACAATAGTTCTTCTGAGGATTCTGCTTAGCTAGTGTTGCCCCCTTTAGCAACAATAGCTTATTTTATTCATTTTTGCATATTTGTCCACCACTGTACTAATTTGGGAATACTACATTTTTTAACCACTCCTACAAAATGTCTTTAGTTGTAAGATGTTTGGGGGTTTTCTTTCACACAATACCCTATTCCAATCTGGACTTTGCCCAGGCCCTTCCATAGCCTTTAATTTATTCTATTTGAGTCATGCCTTGGTAGATTTACTAGTGTGTTTAGGATCATTATCCTGTTAAAAGGTCCACTTTCAGTTCATCTTCAGCTTTCAGATGGATTGCCTCACAAAGCATTCTTTGATAGGATGCAGAATTCATAGTTGATTTGATGACTGCATGCAGCGACATAGCCACTCATCATAACATTTCCACCACCTTGATTCATAGTTTTTTTTTAAAGTTCTTCTCCTGAATAGCTATCTTTGGCAAGTAAATTTATCTTTGATCCATCTATCAGAGCTACCAGAGCACATTATTCCAAAAGGCCTTCTCCTTGCCTGTATGTTCATTGGGAACATGTGTTCCAAAAAGAGCCTTAGAGTAACTAAGGCTCTTTTTGAATGTCATTTCCTGGTAAACCTCCCATGCAGGTCAAATGTATAATATTTTATTTTTTATTTTCGATGCAGCACTATGATACCAATGGTTGCAGATTTACTTTCAGATTAAAGTTTGGGTTCTTTCAGACTTTTTACATCAAACAGTCTGGTGATAGGTTGAATTCCTAGGCAGCCAGTTCTGGGCAAACTTGCAGTCTTTTGAAATCTACACCACTTGTACAGTGTTTTTTTTTCTACTATGAAGATTTATCTCAAATAATTGGTAGATGTTTTTAAATCTGTTTCCAGACTCAGGCATTTGCAACCTTTTTCTTAAGGCCTTACAGAACTCTTACCTTGACAGGATAACACAACACTCTTTAATAACAAAGAAATCCAGAAGTTGAATGTTTAAATAAAACAGGTTCCACCATCATTGCCACCTAATCTAAAACCCCTAAGTACAAGTTTTTAGATTTGTAGGTGTGATAAATGTAGAGACATACTGACTTGTTGAATGCTGTGTATTTTAAATCCTATTTCAATTATTAAAATGACTACAAAATTTCACTTTCATCCATGGGAAGTGGTTCAAAGAGGATCAAGTGTACAATATTTTTATAGGACTGCAGTTAACATCAGTATTTAAGAAGCTGTCCCAGCCTTGGTCACAAACTGGCCTCAAGGTGGCAATATGGAAAAAATGACAGCATTGTTTTAAATTAAAATATGAAAATATATCAAACTGTGCTGTTGTGTTTTAGATTCCTTTAACATGATATTCTACACAGTGATGTTACTCATGCATGGGGTCATTTGGACCACAGAGAACATCTGAATATCTGTAGTATTTAGCCTTGTTTGTCAGCTGGATTCAGATCCCAGACAGAAGAAACAGTAGCCTAGCCGCGCTAGATCCATGTTCTGAAGGCACAAGGGTCTAGGACCGCTCGACAGGGAGGGAGGCGGGCTAAAAGGTTGTCTTTCAAATCACTCTGCAGCAATTGGGTAGGTATACAACCAATCAGCGCAACGAATAGGCTGACGGAGTTCCAAGAGCACCGGCGGATTGTGGCTAAGTCCCATTAGCTTCCCAACCAGCGGAACCAACTGGTATATTAAGGATTTGCCATATCCCGTCGGCATAAGTCCAAATACGTCTTTCTTCTCAATGAAACACTTCAGTGCCGTCCTTTGTTTATCTTTCAAGTTGAATTTTAGCTTCAAATCTTTAAGGGCTGTGGCCAAAGTTGAGTCGAAAGATAACTGTTTATTGTGCGCTGGTTGTTTCTGTCAGAATCGTCGCGCCTCTGTCGTCACTTAGTTACGCCCGCCTTCTGACTCTACACTTCATGGTGATTCGTCCGGCCAGTTTTAGGACAATCCAGCCTCGAGCCTCTTGGAGGGTAACTAGACCCACCCTGGCAGAGAATTAAATTCGTTGCCGTGGGTTGTCTAGCACGGTTAGGCTAAAGAAACAGGTCATTAATTCAAAAACAATTATTCTCATGAGTTTAGAAAAGCCACAAAGTGCTTATCTGATGAAACAGAGTGTGTTTCTGGAGCTGCTGAAGAGCACAAATGGTCCCCTTACATCAGCTAGATATGATCACAGCCACAAAAATCCCCAAACTATGGTCACATTACCTCACTCAGACCGCAAAAGAATACCTGGAGTGGTACAATTTGTATGTCCTGATAAGGAGGAACACTGCAGAATAATAGTCTTACTCTGTCCCTCTCTGTATC
This sequence comes from Acanthochromis polyacanthus, assembly GCF_021347895.1. Lineage (NCBI taxonomy): Eukaryota > Metazoa > Chordata > Actinopteri > Pomacentridae > Acanthochromis > Acanthochromis polyacanthus. The sequence goes on along the minus strand of NC_067120.1, from coordinate 16,746,550 downwards.
CCTCTTACCCCCCCCCCCCCACACACACACACACACACACATGCACACACGCATCCCCCCACACACACACACACACACACGCACACAGGAAGACATTGTGTGCAGTCAGCTGACTTTGGCACGCTCTCTGTACTTGTACCTGATGAAAACCCTCTCTCAATAAGGAAGAGTGAGGAGCCCAGCAGTGATAGAGAAGAAACAAAACAAGCAATTTGCACAGCATGAAATCTGACCTGAATCATGTAACAATACTGGTAATAATATATAGTCAAAGAGCAGCTGCCAGTAAAAACAAATAGAGCAGAGAGGTAAATTACAGCCAGCCCAATCCAAAAAAACGTATATTTAAGTATATTTCAAAGATGTAATGTCAATGATTGTGACAGCTTCATATCCTCACTATAGTTACAAAATGAATGGCATCAGGCCAACTAACGTAAAACATCAAACAGAAAGTCTAACAAAAGAGCCACATTCACCACAATAATTCAGTTGAAACCAGAAATATATCTGCAAATATGACTCATCTGGCTGTTTTTTTTTGTTGCTCTTTAATATCACATGCCATTTTATATTTGTTGTTTCTTTGGTAGTTCTTTTATTTCATAATTTTTGCAGTTGGGGAATCAGTGGCAGCGTGATTGGCTGGGCGCTAAGCCAAACCACCAGGATGTGGTTCCAGACATCATGAACTTGCAAACACACTCAGAGCTTGCATTTTGGAGAAGTAAACCATATGAAATGATCTGTTATACAATGCTACAGTCTGCAGACCAGCAAACCCACAGATCAGATTCAAAGGCTTCGTTCTGTTCCTGGAGCAGCAGCGGTAAAAGGTGAAGCATAAGAATGACTTTTCTAAAGCACCGTTCTTGTAATGATAGAAGGATAAATTGTGGCTCTGACTCAGCTGGTGAGACAAATCTGTTCGGGTCAAAGGTTCACTGGAGAAGAAATGTTGCCATTTGGACACTCACAAGTCACGTTCTGTGTGAGTTTACTGAGAGTTGGCCGATGTCTGCTTAGAAAAAGAAGTGCAAATGTTTGGTATTATAGTCCTATTATCACAAGAGACACTGCCATGAAGATATTATTACCTCATGATTGTGTTGCTGATTCTTTACATGCACTTCAGTTTATAATCCGTGCTTCTCACCATATCAGCTAAGTCTTGTGCCCTCAAATGACTTCCCTGTTATTTGCCACAAAACCCACCAGCCTCCTGCACCGTTAACCAGACACCAGTATAATCCAATGATATGACAAAATAATTCAATTAAACCCTAATTTACTGGGGAAACTGGACCATGTAAGAATAATATGATCTAAAAATAACATTAGGTGTTGGTGCTGGTCGGTCATTGCTCCAAAAAACATTTTATATCTTTAAAAAAAAATCACGTTAAAAGATTCATTTGCTACATGTACATAATTTGGATTGCTCCATATAAAATAGAGATTAAGGTCTGTTTGTCAGACATACTCTTTGTGGATTTAGACATTTTACTTGATAAAACACACACACACACACACACACACACACACACACACACACACACACACACACACACACATATATATATATATATGTGTGTGTGTATTGAAAGCGTAACATTTTACATGAAAAACAGATTCGAGAAGTGATGTTTTCATTCTCTTGGGAATCTCATCTTTTGCTAAACTGCCTCCACTGATTTTATCACTATAATGACAGAATGTTCTTAATGAACCGTGTAAACATCGATAACAGTATCTAGTGCTTGTGGTTACATTTGAACAATTTCTATTTGTTTATGGACAATAAAAGGATTGTGATGACTGGATGCTTGATATGAATCTTTTACTGAGTGCACCCATCCAAACATCTCACAAACAATCATATGCGCCTCTTCAGCTAGAAATTGTCTTTGACTACTTCCTGCTTTGGAACAAGAAGTTGAGGGTAAAAATGATCTAAATGTAATTTGAGACCAAAGCCACGTTTCCCCATGTCTACCATACATCTGTCCTTCAATGAATTAGTAGAATTTCAAAGCCAACCATGTAAAGGATCATTGAAAACCATTAGCAAAGAACTGATGTCTTAAACAAGTTCTAAAAAACTGGTTTGTGAATTTGAAATGTGCGATAAATGTTATTTTAAAGGTTGATTTTTTTTAAATGACGATCCATTAAACTACAGCATGCCACTCCCTGAACATTACAAGTCAAGCTTAGAATTTATCATTTCCATTCGACAGCACTCAGCCACATTATCTTCAATCTTTAGGAGCTTAGACACCCATTAAAATGGTGAGCTCACTCATTATACAGAGAGTCTCCGGAGAAAACAAATAAACTCTGATGAAAGAGGAGTTCCAAAATTGGCAGACTATATCCAATCAATAATTCATGAGTTTGCCAGCAAAGAGTTCTACTGACCTAATTACACACAACAAGCTGATCTGTGAGTCTGGATGCAGGAGTTGATACACTCTGGATATACAGTCATTCATATAGCGAATACTAACCAGAACACTGAATAAGGCTCTTGTCTTTCCCATGATAAATAAATGCAGTTAACTGATAATTCAGCAGTGATCCACTCATTCCACATGTATTCTGGTGAAGCAAAAAACTATGTTACAACATAAGCATTAGCGTTGAATATAGTGTTTAGGTTGTGTGTTATGTTAGTGTTAAAATTAGGCAAGATTTCCATCACTAATCTATTTTCAACTGAGAGTCTGGTATCAACAAAGTCATCATGAATTTTCTTTTAGGAACCATTCTAAAGACAGTCTGCCTTATAGCTGGCAAACAGTGCCTATGAAAGGTCTTCACTCCCTCTGACAGTTTTCTCTTTTGTTGCTGTTCAACATTGAATCATAGTCAGTATTTCTACTTTTTTTTGAAAGAAAATTACAAAAAATCTTCCCCTTCCTTGAAATTCTCCCCTTCCTTGAAAGTGACTCATCTAATTCAACTCAGGTGCAGCCAGTTAGTGCTAGAAGTCATGCAATTAGTGAAATGGAGATCATCTGAGTGCAGTGAATGTGTCTCAAGTGATTGCAGTATAAAGACGCTCTGTCTAGAAAGGTCCAGTCACTGATGAATCAGATGGTCCTGGCTAAGATGAAACCGTAAAGACAAAAGAACACTAACCAACTCTGTGAAAAGGTTACTGAAAAGTAGAAGTCATTGGATGGATATGGGAACATTTCCACATCACTGAACATTCCTTGAAGTACAGTTAAATTGATCATTTAAAAAAATTAAAGGAATATGTCACAGGAGTAAATGTGAAAAACTGAGTGACCGTGCAAGAAAGAGATTAGCAAGGAAGGCCACTAAGACAGCTACGACTCCACTAAGGGAGTTACAAGCTTTGGCAACTTCAGTTTTATGTGAAAGAACCCAACAAGTGTGCAAAAAGCCTTCACCTCACTCCCATCAAACACCTTTGAGATGAGTTGGAACTGTGAAATGAATCAGCTAGGAAGGTCTGATCATATTCTTTCCTTTTGCTGAACAAATCCCTTGGAGCCAAGTTCCAAAGTATTGTGAAAAGCCTTCCACAGTAGAGTGAAGGCTGTAAAAGCCATGAATTTGGAATGAGACTTTCATGAATCGGGCTGCACGATGTTAGCACCATCACCTTACAGCTAGAAGATCCACAGTTCTGGTCTCCATCTTCCCAGGATTTTTCTGTGTAGGGTTTGTGTGTTCTCCCTGTGCATTCTACTCCAGCTTTCTCCCACAGTTTAAAAACCTGCTGAGGTGAACTGGTGATTCTAACATAGAGATTGTTTGTCTCTATGTGCAACCCTGTGATAGACTGTCCAGGGTGTCGTCTGCCTTCACCCTAAGTCAGCTGGGATGAGCTCCAGCCCCTCATGATCCTACAGAGGATTAAGCGGTGTATAGATAATGGATGGATGGACTTTCATGACTCACATGTCAGTGTAATGCTTGTTTGTTTGCATACAATGTTTTTTGGCGTCTCCATAATTTTGTCCATGTAGTGTACTTTCTTTGGGCAGATGGATGGAAGCAGCTCTGTGGATGGCAGTACCTGACATCTGAAATAAAATGCTGACAACTCTGTAAAACAAAACCGAATCATTTAAGGTCAGCTTTGCTTTAGGATGCACATTATGTAATAAGAGCCCGAGGAAGTAAGTTTATACAGAAAAACTGAAGTCCCTATGATATATCAGTTTAAATTACAGTGTCACATTTCTTTATATCTATTACAGAGTTCTAGCAAAGCTTGTAGCTCATCACCGTGTACCTCTTGAATCCACTCTGACCCTCCGAAGGGATAAGGGCATGAAATAAATCTGTGTTAATGATGCAGTATGTTGCTGTTATTTCTTTATCCATTCCACATTACATAATTTTGCAGTGTTAGTCAACAAGTGACTGTATTCTGACTGTAATTCTACTTAATGTTCAGTGTTTCTATTTTCTGTCCACTTACTGCACATCATCTCCCTTCAGCTCTGTCTTACTCTTCACAGGATTAGAGCGGTGATGACAGGGTCAAGATGGATTCAAGAATGTGTTTGTCATACTAGCCTGTATGTGTGTGTGTGTGTGTGTGTGTGTGTGTATCTGTGTGTGTGTATCTGTGTGTGTGTAATCAGCCTGCTAGTCCAGCATTACGACTGACTCACAGATGGACACAGATGGCGCCCACACACACTTGAAGAAGAGGATAATCTGAAGGTGGTGAACTCATGTTTGAGTGCGGATGATCGCAAAGGTTTGTGTCTGCACCGCATCCAAATTCTATCCCTTAAATAAAATGTGATGCTCAGACGACTGTGGTGACAATGCAAACACATTTCCCTGTTTGTTTAGAGATCACAGAGAGCAGCGCTTTATCTGAAGAGGTTTGCATACGACAGACATGGCACTTGAAGGAGTCTTTATGAATGTTTTTGACTGCTTTCATTCAGAGCCATTCTCTCAATTATTTCATTTTTTTTGTAAAGTTCACATCATTAGATATGTTCTTGTCAGGACCAGGGGTTTGGGTTCAGTATCTATCTCTCTATAGACTCACGACGGTCAAAACCAACGACATATGATTGCTTCAGGTAAAATTAAATAGTTTCTTTAATTTTGCTAGTTAGGCCTAGCCTAGCCGTGCTAGACCCATGTTCTGAAGGCACAAGGGTCTCGACAGGGAGGGAGGCGGGCTAAAAGGTTGTCTTTCAAATCACTCTGCAGCAATTGGGTAGGTATACAACCAATCAGCGCAACGAATAGGCTGACGTAGTTCCTAGAGCACCGGCGGATTGTGGCTAAGTCCCATTAGCTTCCCAACCAGCGGAGCCAACCGGTATATTAAGGATTTGCCATATCCCGTCGGCATAAGTCCAAATACGTCTTTCTTCTCAATGAAACACTTCAGTGCCGCCCTTTGTTTATCTTTCAAGTTGAATTTTAGCTTCAAATCTTTAAGGGCTGTGGCCAAAGCCGAGTCGAAAGATAACTGTTTATTGTGCGCCGGTTGTTTCTGTCAGAATCGTCGCGCCTCTGTCGTCACTTAGTTAAGCCCGCCTTCTGACTCTACACTTCATGGTGATTCGTCCGGCCAGTTTTAGGAGCATCCAACCTCGAGCCTTATGGAGGGTAACTAGACCCACCCTGGCAGAGAATTAAATTCGTTGCCGTGGGTTGTCTAGCGCGGCTAGGCTAAGTTAGGCCTGTTTTTGCCTGACATATGGCCAGCTGTTTTCTTCACAAAGTCCACACAAATGAACTTCAACTTTGATTATTATTATTATTTTGATGGATTTTTTTTCAAAGTGGCTTAATCATTCAGGCATCTTCTAAAAGACATGAAAATATATCTCACAACAATCCAATACAAACCTCAACTTATGTTTGAAAATATGATAAACTGAAACTGTTAAAATGTCAAAATTCACACTAGATGCCCAAAAACATATTTGAGTAAACATTGCTTTGTATATTTACATGTATATGTAAAATATCCAGTTAATTCAAAGTAAAGTATCACTCAACTGTGTAGAAGAAAAGATGACGAAAAAAGAGCCATCTTGTGAAGCGGGATACATTGAGCACTTTTTTTTCAGAAATTCAAGCTTAATTTCTATACTTCTGATCATGTAATATTTTGAATGCAGGGTTTTTACTTTACATTACTTGGATGGCCACTCCTATGCTACTGCTGTTAGCCTCCACCATTGATACAGCAGTGATACTGGACTGGTGCAAGTACCACTACGAGAAATACTACAACACTGGTATCACTAATATTGCTTAAACGTCTGTGCTGACATATTATTTTTTTCTGTTAAAATTCCCACAATATTGTTGAAATTGAATGCAGTTTGTCTTCTGAGCATGACAACAGCGCAACACTGAAATAAAAGAAAACAGAAAATGTAGTAAACACATCAGTAGGAGACACAGAGATCAAAATTGTTTGCATTCATACTACTGATGATGATGATTCCAACACTATTTTTTCTTACAGTATTTGATTTTTTTTATCTCTTAGGTATTGATGTTTGTCAGCCTCATCTTAACAGTCTAAATTGCAAAATTTGAATTTTTTGAATGCATTCAAAATTTGTTAATTAGCACCGATCTCACACAAAAGAGAAATATTTGCCAAATATACAGTACATAGACATAAAGAGTTCGCCCCGTAGTCAAAGTTGATCATAATGTCAGGTTTATTGGTAGCCTGTTATTTTAGCTTTTGACCAGCAGATGTAGCCAGAGCACTGAAAATCTTCCAGAAAAATCCTCTGACCTTTGTTTTTTAGTGAACCAAGAACCTTCTTGTGTTTGTAAATGTTGCTGTGGTTGTATTTTCCATCAGAAAAAAACTAACTTACATATAGCATTTTTTGTATGATACAATGAGGAAATAACATCACAGCTGACAGAGACCACAATCAAAGGTGCTGCTGCTGCCGAACTGTGAAGATGTGTGATTTATGGGTGTTAGAAGCCCAGATTCTTTTCCCGTCTGTGCCATCAGAGTAAAGCTGGGGATGGTCGGATGCTCCACAGGGGGCAGTCTGCCTTGACCGTTTGTCTGTGTTGCCGCCTTACTTACTCTGTTGTAAACAACACTTTTCCTTGCAAGTTTATGGTCACAGTCTGGGTTGTTTCTGAGGTTATTCACATATGTTGATTTTAGAGGCATTAAAACAAATTCACTGATCACATGAACATTTGTGCCATGTGATTTTTCCCAACTTATCAAAAAATAGAAAATTTTCTTTGGTTAGGTAAAACCATCATCTGCTGTTCCCAGTCAAATATCAAGCTATTTTAGGTGTAAAAACACTCACATGTTGAGGACAAAGTACAAAATTGTGTTTGCTTGTTGGTTACAAGTACTACCCTTTGTATCATCAACTTTGAATTTGTGAGGAAATGGTTCCACAACATGCCATTTCCAAAAAAAAAAAAGTGATACACTATAGCTTTCAGTACTACTTGTACAGTTCACACCATGTTATTTGTTAAAGAGAAGAATCATTTCATTTCCCTCCTCATCACAAACAGGTAAAACGGAGATGTTTTTAAAAAAATCTTTCTTTGCCTTTTCTAAAATTTATGCAAGCAAATATGTTAAGTCATCTAAAGAAAGAAAGCACTGACTTTTGTTCTTAGGAATGGTGTAATATCCCATAGTAGTCACATAAGATCAACTAGCTAATGAAGATGAGTTTATAATTTATAGTTGGTGTATGTTCCCAAAATCTATTTAATTGTGAAACATTTAGTAGATCAGACTGGTTTCCAGATGATCCGCTGACATCAGGCGCCAGAGTCTACAGTGGATGTTGCTTTGCGTCACAGGACAGGAAGAGAGCTGCTATTCTTTAGGCCCAAACAGCCACTGGCAGATGGTTTAGTAAGATGAAGGTGGATGGAAAACTGACTTTCAAGATGCTTTTCTTTGCCATAAATATCTGCGCTCCAAAAATAACAGACATTACTGGAGTATGTGTGTGACCGAGAGAGCGATACTTTGGACATATCTTGTGTTCTAGAGGTCCAAACGCGACCACAGTCATAAGCAGCAATGTGAGTTTGTAGGACAAACACTATTTCAGTTTAATGCAGTTTCTTTGATTAGCAGGCGGTGGCGGTAACATGCCATAAGAAGTAACTAGAAAAGGTTTTGCAAATGCTTTGGGGAGGAAGGAAATGCATTCAACACACTCGAGGATGCATTCATACATTCAGGATAAGGGTGCAATGAAGGACACATACACACAATGTATTCAAACATGGAATGTAAACATGAATGAGTTTAAATACAAAAGTTCCTCCTTGACCTTGGAGAATATAGTTGCACAAAACAACGTCAACTCTCAGAGTGTGTGATGAGTGAACCTTGATTTTGAATAGTGTGTCAAAGCATGATTTAGGAAGCCAAGAATGAGCTTGGATGCTGTTTTCTCACTCAGCGTGGTCCAGAAGTCCTAACAGTGAGCCTATAAATCGATATGCCAAAATAATAAGACATCAAGCCACGTTCTCTTGTGGTGAAGTCATATTTTGAAGACTCTAGTCAAACCTGCTTAGTCCATGGAAATATAGACAAAGCAGCAGCTGCTTCTTACTCTTTCACATTTTAAATTTGTTTTCATCTCAAACTCCCTCTCTGGGTAATTAAACCCCTAAACGCTCATCTCTGTGGATCACATTTACAAATTTAGAAGTTGAATCAATCCCTTTCTGCCTTAAGATGGCTTAGATGTAACTACATTGTTGCTTTTTCTAAAATATGTAGGTCAGTGAAGTCCCGACCTCTCCAGCCCTCGCTGCAGCTTGAGCACACCAGCTCACCTAAAACTCTCAAAACACTGTAAAACTACTCCACGCTACACAGTGGCAAGTTATGTCATAGGAGTTCTTCAACTACACATGTTGGAACAGATTCTGAAGAGGCATGATGATACAGAAAACCCCACCTTGCATAATCACAAGGTTTGGTTTGTTACATATGAAACCTTTTATTTCTGAATCCAGGTTTTTGATAATGTTGTCAGTACTGCATTTTTTTATGGTGGAAATGCTAAGCTAATGGTGTTTGCTGCTTATTTTCGCTCATGATGTGTCTCTTAGAATACGGAAAAGCCTATTAAGCCCAAAACACCCTGATGTTCACCACAGGAGGTTTTTAAAAGACATGTGCAGTGTTCTTTGGTTTCACACAGGCGTAAACTATCCGTGACGTCACCCATTGGTTTCAACACCGAGAAAATGAAGCCCGAAATTTGGTACTTCCTGGTCGCCGTTTTGGATTTTTTGGAGCCAGTGACGTAAAAAGCGTCATCAAACAGGCTGGACCGGAGAGCAACTAGGGCAGGATTGGCTGAGGACTCTCTTATCCCGCCCACATTTTACCGCAGAGGCTTCTGTTGCTGTCTATCAAGTATAGCCACGCCCCCTGGCTCCGCCAACTTTAACGATTTATTTAAAATTCAGTAGTGATTTATTTTAAGATCAGCCACCTGATCTCTCATTTTGACCATGAAAACTAACGGGGGAAAAATCCTGAGCTGTAGAACATCAGTCTATCAAATTTTATTTTTTCCAAAAATGAATTGGGGTCTATGGAGAAAAAGCTTTTTGGAGCCAACCCTAGCGGGAGGCGTGATATTGCAAGTTTTTGACACTTCCGGGTTTTCTTCAATTCTGGAGCCAGATGCTACGTCCACTATATATACAGTCTATGGTTTCACAACTCAACACATCCTGCACATGTGAAGTCCTAATGGCACGGTACCGGACTCATTTCTTTGAAGGCAACAACTCACATCTGTCAGTTACTGGAACATATCCATGTGCAGTTGAGCATTAAAAGCAACACCTCATCTCTCTACACCAGTGGCATCAGCGTTCACAAACATGGCTGTCATAATTAGGGAGGATCAAGACTCCCCTGACCCATGTACATGAGGAGTGTAAACTGTTCTGCTGGCACTTCATTAATCATTGTCCACGGAGGCAATTCAACCTCCTTTTGGTTTCCAGGCAATAACTCTGCTATGAAGGTATACCTCTCCACCCCTATTCTGAGGGTTACAGTGTGTCAACTATTTGTTTCTTCAACAATAAAGCTATTTTTTGTGTGACATAAGCTCTTCATAACAACCTTCTGGTGAGAACTGTAGAGCATCCTATTTCTTTCTGCATGTGCTTCATGTGTTTCATCTACACAGAGGACTGTGTGGACAAAGAGGAGCTGATAAAATGTGTGGCAGCTTCTCATCTCACCTCGTCAGCTCTACCTTTGATTCCCTGGTTTTTATGTTCACATGACAACCTATCATCTATGTGCAGCCTTCATATGACATCTTGCTGTGATCCCACATCAAAGCACCTGTTTGATTAGAAGCATCTAAAGGTTTGACCTTTCCTCGTCTTTGAGAGAAGGTTGTGCACAGTGTATGTAATGCACAGCTGGACAACGAAGCTTGTTGTTTGACTGTGGTGGATGAAAAATAACCCAATTTTTAAAGCCGGCACTGTTTTTGGTAAACTTATGATTAGTTATTGCTTTATAGTGGATGAAACATGCAAAGTTCTTTATGGTGGTGGCAACAGTGAAAGGGTCACACCTCAAGGTATCTGCAAAAGTGTGTGACGTAAGCCAACATCTTACATTCCCTCTCCTAACACATTTATGATGTCAGAAATATCATCCTACAGTTTCAGTAACTCTAAAACCAAAACCCACTTCACATATTTCAAAGACCATGTGTGCACAGGGAAGAAAGTTTTGAAATTTTCTGTCAATCTGTAGTTGTTTACACAACTAGTTTTTCTTCACTTTTGTGTGTGTGCCAAAAAGAGCAGTACTGTTAATGCTTTTGAGGAAATATTCTTCAAAAGTACTCGCCGTTATCCCCATATTTTCCCAATGATCACATCTTGAGTCTCTTTGTCACAGTAGGCCCGAGCGTAGAGCTATCCACTTGCTAAACCCGCTTTATCCTGCAGAAGGTCACAGGGGTGCTGCTGTACAGAACAGCTGTAAACATTTTCAGCCTTCAGCTGTGGTTGAAAGAAATTAGGCACAAATTTGCTTATTTTGACTAAATCATGACCTTTACTGTTCTGCACAGTGGCTACCTAGAATAAAAATAGTCTCATATACTCATTTTAAACAACATATACATGTTTATACCTTTGAGACACTGAAGAAAGATTACAAATGTGAGGAAAGAGAGCAGGGGAATACAATACAGCAGCTGGTCTCTTGTAAGGAAATTGAATTAGGGACTTGCTGCTTGCTGCCACCCAAAAAACACATGAGTTTTTAAAGTAACATACAGAACCAGTTTTCAATCCAAGTTAAGTACATTCCCAAAATGTTTTTGTACCTTAAACCTACTATCAAATACCATCCAACCAAGACCACCTCCAAACTTCTGACAGAATTGTGCTCATTTTGTTAGACTCACAGTTACATTGCAGAACTCTTCCAACTGACCTCTGTACATGAGCTTTATTAGCTTTAGCCTTGAGCTAATCAGAAACATGAGGATTTACTGCACATGTTAACACTTGCATGATAGCACATTCAGAAAGCTCATCAATTGCAGTTTTCTGTGGCAAAATATTCACAGTGTTCATCGCAGGTGTATTGCTCACGTGAGTAATTGCTGAACCATATTTACCATCCATAATTACCACTGTTGGAATGTTTAGACCCACTTCTCACTTGCCAGCTCTTTTAACTTGCAGAGTTTTAGATCTTAGTTTTACCTCTTGTTTAATTGCATCTATTTCTGTTTTTATAGACCGGCAGTTCTGTCTTTCCTTTAAAATACCAGCAAATGAAAACAGTAAATAGTTACTATAATCTCTTGCTGCAATCATGTTGTTTATTGGGATTCAGATTCCAGTCCTCTGTCTTCATCAGGACGTCGGGAACAAACAGCAGGGATAAAATCCTTCGCTACTAGGAAACAGTAACTTACAGATACTGAGCTGACCCCAGAAATATGCTGACAGTTGGGAGTGGAAGAAGACAATAAACATACGGACGTACACAGATCTGTGAAGCAAGCCAGTTTGTTGACAGTGTGTTTGAACCATTAAACAAAATGGATAGGTTATGCAGACCTTCTCTGCGGAGATACATGTTCCAGAAGAATGGGCCAAACTATTCAATAGTAGTATTTGGGGCAGTATTGTGAATATGCAAACTGATTTTCTTGGTAATTTCTCAGTCTGTGTTGCTTACACTGCCAGGATGTGACGTGTGAAGTTGTACACAATGATGTTTTATCATAGTCCAAGTTTTGGATCTGCTTGTTTGCAAGGATTGAATGACCTCTGGGGGGGGGGGGTGATTCAGCAACACAATAGTACATAGAGAATGTGTTTTATTTTCAGGGACGATAGCAGCAAAACAATGGAGCAGGAAGAGTGGGAATGCATGTAATGGAGGCAGATATTCTCTGAGACGCTGAGACAGCCTCATCTCACCATAGCCCTTTGATTAGAGTGCTGACAAAGCTTCCTCTGTGAAATAGCTGCTCAGGTCTTATTCACTAAGAAGCCACACATCTGGTTCGCTACATTTCCACCATAGACTCTATATATAGTGGACGTAGCATCTGGCTCCAGAATTGAAGCCAACCCGGAAGTGTCAAAAACTTGCAATATCACGCCGTCCGCTAGGGTTGGCTCCAAAAAGCTTTTGCTCCATAGACCCCAATTCATTTTTGGAAAAAATAAAATTTGATCGACTGATGTTTTACAGCTCAGAATTTTTTTCCCGTTAGTTTTCATGGTCAAAATGAGAGATCAGGTGGCTGATCTTAAAATAAATCACTACTGAATTTTAAATAAATCGTTAAAGTTGGCGGAGCCAGGGGGCGTGGCTATACTTGATAGACAGCAACAGAAGCCTCTGCGGTAAAATGTGGGCGGGATAAGAGAGTCCTCAGCCAATCCTGCCCCTAGTTGCTCTCCGGTCCAGCCTGTTTGATGACGCTTTTTACGTCACTGGCTCCAAAAAATCCAAAACGGCGACCAGGAAGTAGCAAAATCCGGGCTTCATTTTCTTGTCGTTGAAACCAACGGGTGACGTCACGGTTAGTTTACGCTTGAGTTCCACTGAATAACTGTATTCTGAGTCGGCCAAAAAAACCTCACATTCCACATTCGTTAAAAATGAATATTCCCATCAGAATAGCAACTTTGTAAACTTGTGTTGTCTATTTTTGTTTTGTTTTTTTTTAGCCTGTTTCGTTTACGCTCTGCTGCCAATGACAGTTTCTGTGCCGGGTTGAGGAAAGGCCGGCATGTCAGGTGGAGGGAAGCCAGCTGCCGACACAATTGTGCAGAGAGTAATAGAAAACATGAATGCTTCCCATTAGAAAAACATGGTGGAAGTTGTTTACTCACTAAGAAAGGAAGAATGGATCTTCCTGGCATTAGTCCCACATGATATAGGCCCATAAATCTCTCAGACAGACAGAGAATGCACTGAAGAGCACACCATGGACCATTCTTGTGTCTAGTTGTTTAAGCAAAGTGATGCTTGAGAACATGTGCTGTAGTGTAAGAGTGGAGTAGGCATGAAGTAATTCTGAACAGGTGAGCCTGGGAATAGTGGTTTTCACATGCATGTGTGTGGCTCTCATCTCCGCTGAATTCTGCTTTTTTAAAACCCCTTCTTTCATCCCTCCATTTCTGTTTTTGTCTGAGATATAGATCCAATAAATACACAAAGGATATGAAAGATTCTGTAGCTCTTCATGGACCCATGTCGGATCCAGTTATGTTCCTACATGATTTGTCTGGCTAGCAGTTCAGTATGTTTGAACAAGAGGCTACGCAGAGAAATTGATTTTCTCAAAGATTTTTTTTTATCACTGAAAAAAAAAACATTAATGTAAATGTCAAAATGCAATCTGTCACACAGTATCCATGCATTTTGTTGTCCAGAAAGAAATGTACTGAATGGAAGAAATGTGTTTTTTCAGAAACTGCCATGCTGCTATTTTTATCAACCTTTATATGAGATCTGTCTGTTTTTGACTTCCAAAAATTGGAGTCAAACTACCTAAAAAAGCTCAGTTGCTACCTGTTACAGCCTCTTTAAAATTAACAAATTAGGCTCAAACAAACAAAGAGACCACCAACATATAAACTGGACACAGACACAGCGGGTGAGTTGGTGAAGGGGAAAAAAACGGCTTTATTTATGAATATTCCAACTAATCAGGGAAGAAATAATGGTGAAAGGAAAAGGGCTGTAGCTGCTGGCCAAAAGAAACACGAGAGGGGTGGTGAACGTGGCTAACCTGGCAATGGGCCCTCGGACCAGTCACCATCCCTAACTAAACTGCCTAACCAAAAATAACTGCTACGAAAGGAAAACAGCGAAAATAGGACTACCAGCAACTATAGCCAAATTAAAACAACAAAACCCAGCAATCTAAACATGCATGGGGTGGGGGGAATGAATCAAATACCTAAAAAGAGAAGAACTCATTGTTAATAGGAAAGTTTGCACAAACACAAAATAAACCCTCACACACTTGTCCAGGGAGGACATGTGGCTTTGTGGTGCTCATGCCTCTGCTCTGCCTGCCGCTCTCCTGCCTCCCTAAATACCCTCCTCCTCCCTAAGTGCTAACAGCATTCAGGTGTGCTGCAGTTGCACAGGTAAAGGAAGGAGGGAGATCAGGGAGAGCAAGGAGAGAGGCAGCAGTCAGCCACACTTAAGACTACCTTTTAAGTCTTTGCTCAGTCTAGACTATGACTGATGACCTTAGGCTGGCTCGTACTCGCCTGGAGAGGCATGCTACTGAGATTGGCATGTCTAATGAGATGCAGAGCATGTGCTGGCCTGGGAATTTGATATATGTCCATCATACCTACAGAAATTCAATTCCATACCACCCTAAATTGAGCTAGCAGCTGGATGATTCCAGGTGTCACTTGTTGGGATTGTCTGGTGCTTTTTCTTATTCCTCTCTTTATTGTTGCCACAGAGCACCATACAGCTGTATGGCACACAATGTAAGAGACTCATATAACACCCTGTAGAAATTCTCCTCTAGTACGTCTCTGTGATATTACTAACACCGCCTGGTGTTATGAGGTCAGATGGACAGAAATAAACTGAACCATTGAGGATACAGTGGATAGGTTTGAGTTACTATGAGGGCAAACTCTGAAAATGGTCAAAATCTAAAGTTATTCTGAGCAATATAGACACTATACTTGTTTCCACTGTCAGGCTGTCATTCTTTAGAATCTTGAAAATGGTGTTCAGACGAGTTAATAATACAATTAAGTAAATTTTGCTGCATGAATCATTGCATTATTTAACTAAACAACTAGGGTTTTTGAAGAGGAGTGACACAATGTTATCTGCAGGAAACAGAATAATGTAATAAGGACATTTAATGTGCAGTCAGACAATACCATCATTGTTGTTATAGTTAAATGAAATTACACTCCTGACACTCATTGCGTCACTTTAGCACAAATGACCAAAATATTTTTTCTCTTACCTCTGTGTAGCCATTTAGTTTCATTTGCCTTGACTCTGAGACATCTTTCTGAGGTCCATGATTATTGAAAAATGAAATTTTGACCAGTTACATCTTCTTCCAGAAACAAGCCAGTCACTCTGGATAATAAGTAAACCATTCCCTCAGGAGCAACTTTCTAGCAATGAAATTTTTCCAACATAAAGTCAACATGTTCTGTGGAGATTGTTTCTGAAAATCTGCAAATATGTGCATAGCATCTCAAGATTCAGTGCATTTTGTCAATAGCAAACCATTTGTATTTCATGGTTAATATATAAAGTCTCATTCACTTGTATATCTCTGTATATTTGGTAAATATTACACTTGCTACCTTTTGCACTTCTGGTTAGATGCCAGACTGCATTTTTTTTTACCTGTACTTGTAGATGTGCAATGACAATAAAGTTGAATCTAATCAGATCTAAAAATAAAAAAAATAATAAAATAAAATACAATTCTGTCAAAAGAGTAGCTAGATATTCAAAAAAATGCATGTAGTTTCTTATGGAGAGTCAGACAAGACGGTCTCATATGGTAATTATACTACAGTCAGTAGCTGGTTAGCTTAGCATAGGCTAAACACTTGAAATGACTAGCCTATGATTGTCCTAAGAGTGCAAATTCTGCTTATTAGCTCCTCCAAAACATACACTGATGAACATTAAAACCACTAACAGGTGACAGGAATAACATTGATTTTATGTGGATGTTACTTTGGCACATAGCATTCACCTAAAAATAATTGCACTTCTCCAATGCCAGCGGCCACCCTCAGCATGCAAATGAGCCGCTTCACTCCAGAACAACTACCAAGTTACAACTCAAAAGACTCAACGAAGAGCCAAAGGTTGTTGACCTCTGAACTTCGATGGGATGCACCAGAAGAAGCCCGATCCTTGGAGGCCCCACCTGGAACCCGCAGGGCCCAAAGGATGCCAACATCCCAGTGTCAATCACTGAAGGACACACAGAAGTACTTCGAGAGGTCAAAGCTATCCTGTCAGCATAAAGAGGACATATACAATATTTAGAAAATAGTTTTAATACAGTGGCTGATTAATTCGCCTCATTTCGCCAATCTTACAGCATCAGAAGGACTCACCTCTCCACTCCAAAACATAATCTGGTAAATAGTACCTTCCTATAAAACCACAATTTGATGTGGTTACTCAAGTTTTTTTGTACTTAATAAACAACATGTAGCATGTTTTGGAGCTTTAGCAGTGCTGGTAAAGGATTTTTCAACCTTCAGAGAGAGCCAGGCCTACTATCTTACAATGCTAAGCTAACCACATGTAGCATCACATTTACTGAACATTCTGTACATGAGAGCCATATTCATCTTCTTTTTTGAAGTCTCTGCAAGAAAAAAAAAAGTATGTTGAACTATTTCGCTGAATTTCTACAATGTCGAGAACTCCACAAGCAATATTTTGTTCACATCTACTGTCTTGGGAGTGACTGGGGAAATCTCACAGACAGAGACTGATCAAGCAAAGGCAAGTAACATGTTTTTGTTGGCTCCAGTGGATAAACTGGCCCTTCAGTGTAATGATTTACGGCTTTATTGCACAACCTGCTAACAACTGTATTGGGACATTAAGTTATGAGAAGCTTTTACCTGGTGATATATTTTGAGGTCTTTGGGGTGGACAGCTTGTTGAGAAGAAGTCTCCCATTAGTGGAATGTACCATTCACACTGTATTCAACTGAAAGGTCATATTATTGCATAATCCCAGAGCTTGGCAGGTTTTAAGTGCTTGGATTGGCTCTACATTTAAGTTCACCAGTTGCTCAATTTCCAGCAAAAATAGCGCACATGCACATTGCTGTGGTTGCACAACATAAACAATGAAATGTTCCATGTCTTGAGTTTGAAAACAAGGGACACAGTCGGTGTATTATTTACATCAATATGTGTATTTAAACATATATTTATACAATATTCAGATTATTTTCAATGTGCACAAGCCATTACAGACGAATAGAACTCATATTGAACAGATTTACATATAATACTTGTATTTACAGATATTTAAGGGCCTTTTATGTACAAATAAACTATACACTTGGAGAGAAATGTACATATAGAGGTACATAGTACACATAGGCTACATATACATATGCACAGTTTATACACTACTGGTCAAAAGTTTGGGTCACCCAGGCAATTTCATGTTTTGCATGAAAGCTTGCACTTTTATTCATGTTTTCCTCAATTAGTCTTTCAACACCATTAGCTAACAAAGTGTACCATTAGAATGCAGGAGTGATGGTTGCTGGAAATGTTCCTCTGCACCCCTATGTAGATATTCCATTAAAAATCAGTCATTTACCACAGTAACAATGTCTCGACTGTATTTCTGAGTAATTTATTGTTATCTTCGGTGAAAAAAATGCCTTTCTTTTAAAAACTAGGACTCTCTAAGTGACCCCAAACTTTTGAACGCTCGTGTATATACAATCGTGATACAATATACTTGATGTTGTTACAATATGTATGTTCTTTTGAGGCTTCCCATTGTGGTCTGACAGCCCTTATGGTGGCGTGCAGGAAATTGTTTTTGTATGAAGTGCAAATGAAGCCAAAACACAAAGCCCCCAACGGTGCAGGATGTCAGAAAAAAAATCAGGAAGAGTGTTGACGTGCTCTGTGTGGAATGTGAGAGCTTCTCCACAACCGTTTTGGGAACAGTCTGTGGGAAGGTAGACTCCTGCAGCAGCGGTCAGCCTCTCTTCATCAAAACACCTCGCGAGTGTGTGTGCGTGTGTGTGTGTGTGTGTGTGTAGGTGAATATGCCTTTGTTCTGAAAGGGATCCCATTTACCTCTGCTGAGAAGAAATGGCAGCCAGTATTAGGTGAACCTCATAAAGGACCGCCAGCTGCTAGAAATGTGGATACACGCAAGGACCAAAATGATAAATGTACCCCACATTTATGATTGCTTTCTTTCGTTTCTTTTGTTATTTTACTTTTTTGTGTGTTAGGTCAAAGGAAGCATTTCAATCCGACTTACATAAGTCACTAAAATGTGGTTCTAAGCAAAACAGCACCATGGAAAGCTTAACACAAAGGACGATTTGACCACCTTGGTTGCCCCTGGCTGCTATAAGTAAGTTTTATCATTAAAAACACTCTGACAGGAAAGGGTGTTTTGGCGGCCCTGCAGGGAGACACAAACACCAGTCAAAGCATCTGGAATCCAGGTTCTTAAAAGCACTGAAAAAGAAATCACATTGAGAGTCTAAGGAACTTGACTAATATTTGCTTTAAAAAAAAGATTATGTTCCAGATAATGATGCTTCTCTAACATTCTTGCTCAAGTTTTGTTAGAAAAACATATATGCACATAGAATCCAGGAAAAAATCCACAGTTAATGTGTCCATATTTTGTGTTTTTTTGGCAAATTTTAAAACCACTCAATATCTGTTTCAAGCAAAGGGGTTGACTTTCTCTTTCATTTTTAAGCTTGGGGGACATTTTATCACCCATCAGTCTTGTCCAAAGTTAATATGAGCTGGCACTGAATGTCTTAATGCCACTGCCAGACATGTGTTCATTCCGCCTGAACAGAGAACTTGGGGGAATTGTCCAGCTCTCTCCAGTTGCCAGTGCTGCCTGTTGGGCTCCGATTTGATATCTTGGTGAGCAGCGTCGTCCTGCGGATGCTGCTGTCTGAGTCCTCTTTCTTGAAGTCCATGTTCATTTTGCGGTAGCAGGAGAAGCAGTGCAGAAAATCCTGGAGGAGGTGACCGCTGAAGATCATGTATATCCAAGGGTTACAGCAGCTGTTGAGACTGGCAAGGAGCGCAGACAGAGTCACTGCTGTGTCCACAGAATCTGGAGAACAGAGGGAGGAAAGAGGAAAAGGGTAATTTACGGAAGTTTACGGCATAAAACATGTGGCTCAGGCAAGGTTGCAGAGACGCCTGTCAAACCCAATTCCTCTGGTGTTTAAAAGTAAAGTGCTTTTCTTCTAAGAAGAGAAAACTGACAAAACAGAGTTCAAAATTCAGATCATAAAAATCCTGGTTAAAAATCCAACTGATATTAAGACTTTGTTAATCTGCCATTTTGTTGATATCAGTGAAAGAATCTGTTTAGGTACACAGACGTTGTCTCAGAAAAGAAAATTAAAGCCCTTGTTACATCAATGTAAACTTTGTAATAACGCTGTGATGCTTCTTAGGGAATGAGGTAAACATTTTAATATTTTTTAAAACGCAAGATTAAAGCGATGACATCAGTAGACCCTAACTAAACAACAGCTTTTCATGTTGTGCAAGGCTCAAAGTGCTTCATCCTGTTGTTCAGTGAAATGGCTTGTAAACAATAGATTAGTGTTGACATTTTTCTTCTGTTTTTCAAATCACGTTTACTCTATTTATACGCAGTTTTGGTTTTGTGTGCCAAATAAGTTCGTGCGTAAAGGCTGTGCGTAATTGGAATTTTCTTTGGGCAGTGTTTTGTTTTGTTTCGGGTTTTTTTCTTTTACTGTCCAGAGACTGCCTCTGTGTTACTCTCTGACTGTAAATCACATAATTTCTAGACTGGTAAAAGCCTGATATTGAGTAAAGATTGATTTCATTTGATCAGCACTCACCAGCCCACTGGAAGTTTTCATCCCACACAGACCGCATCTGCACGATGAAAAACGGGGCCCAGCAGATAATGTACGCCAGAACTATCACGAAAGTCATTTTAACGGTCCTCAGTTTGGCTCTTGATATAGTTGTCACGCTGCTGACTGAATTTTTCCCAATCAATCCGTTCTTGCTCGCAGCCCCAGACATCGTTTTCCTTTTCTTGAATTTGATATTTTTCCATATAGTGTGGCAGATGAACCCGTAGCACATCATGAGAATGACAACGGGCACGAGGAAGATGCCCACGGTTATCCAGGTGATGTACGCCTTGGCGCCCCAGGGCTCGATGAAGTGCGCCCAGCAATCGTAGACGTCTGAGCCGTTCTCGATCTCGCTCAGGGAGAAGATGAAGTATTGTGGGATGCTGAGCACCAGGCTGCACATCCATGTGGAGATGATCATGATGTATGAGCGCTGGGTGGACTGCTGGAGGGTTTTCAGAGGGTGGCAGATAGCGATGTAACGATCCAGGGTCATCATCACCATCATGTAGGTGGACGCAAACATCCCCATCACCTGGAGGTGCTTCACTATCCTGCACAGAAAGTCTGGACCGTAGAAGCGGTAGGTGATTTCCCAGCAGAGCTGCGGCAGCACCTGGAAGAAGGCGACCACCAGATCGGCCAGGCTGAGGTGTTTGATGAAAAGGTGCATCCGTGACATCTTCTTCTTGGTGTTGTGCATCGCCAACAGGACGCTCACATTCCCAATCACAGCCACCACGAAGGTGATGCTCAGGACCATGATCTCGAACTGAGCCACCTCCTCGTTTCTCCCAAACGGATCAGATCCGTTCGGGTGCACGGTGTTGTTCCCAGACGTTCCCATCATCAGATCAGTAGTGAGATTGAAAAGCACAGACTGGTTCTCTCCACTCAGGAGCAGCGCGCTGCCAGGAGTGTGCATGGCACTGCCCCTCTGCGCGCCCTTTAGATAAAGTGCCAGAGGGGCTGTGAAGTGCCTCTCCAACCCGTATATGGAGCAACCTGATGCTCACACACGGGGATCTGTTGCTCTCTGACTTGTGGCTGCTGCTGGGGCTTTTAAAACGCGATTCAAATTTCAGACTGCGTGTGCGTAAAGCGGACGCACTGCAAAAAACAAGACGCCCACGAGTTATTCGGTGTGATTGTACGTTTAGAAACAAGATATGGCATAAACAAAGAGCTTTATAAATTAATCGGATGCAAGTTATATAATGTATAATTGAAACTGTAAAGAAACAACAGTGCATTAGATTAAATGCGAAAAAACAAGAAATCAACGTTCAACGGTTTGGTTTTTGCGATTTCTTGTCTTGCTTTGCAATTTTGATTAAAGATTAAAATGTTTTGCACTGAATTAATATGTAATGAATCATATTCTATGGTGGCTAAGTATTTTTTGCAGTGCGCAGTCAAGCCCTTCCCTATATGCTTTAAGTAACCTCCACACCACCACAGCTCCCTCAGTCCTACCGTGGCTCAGGCCACATGTACACACAGCAGTTTTCTGGGAAATAAAAAGTCACACAAAACACAACTTCAGAATTCTGTGAGTTGAGTAATGCAACATTTATATGAGCAGATTAGAAATATTGGTAGTACTGCATGAAATACAGTACACATAGAGTTCACTGTTTACAGCCAAAGTGCAGTCATGTTTTTTCAAAACATGACATGCATTATATGGTTGGAATCATGTGAAATGAAAGTATTCAGCACGTTGTAATGTGATTCTGTTGTGATTCTGCATTAAGCTCAACAAAATTCACCTACGGAGTGATTTCTGCCAAGACCTATAGCAATGTTGAGCTGTCTACAGGTCCAGATGTAATGTTGCATATGTAGTCACATTTAAACTAAATAGATTATTCAGAGTGGAAGAAATGCATTTTAATCATTAAAATGTTAAAAGGAGGTGTTGTGTAATTTGTTACTGTGTTTGTAAGTCTGTGTGATGTGTGTGCCAGCATGTGGTTCTGCCTTGTATAAGCTCAACTTCAGTTTTATTCACATTTTTGGTTACATTTAACAGAATAAGCCTCTAGAGCGGTATCATCTGCTTTTCATCGTCTTTCCATTTACGATCTTGTTTGGTTAGGTCTTCCAACTCGATGCAATTGAATTAAGTAGGCTTTGGTTTGTGGTGCTCTCAACATTCAAAACAATGTCTTGGTTATTGTTGATCCACAGACCTCACAGTGGAACTGCTCTCGAAAGGGAAAGAAACCCTGTGAAAACAGTGTTTGTGTGTTCTTTGAATCAACCACAGTAACGGAGATACTGTATATGCATTGTAAATATAACTTTTCACACACATGTTATTTTTTTTAGAATGAAGTTGTCGTTAGGAAAGCAGAAATCTGAGAGGTGTATATATCTCAAATCTGGGACACATTTTTCCTGTAATTTTGACCCTCAATCATCCTTCCATCAAACCCTTGTAAGATGACCAAACACAGTTATACATACTGTACTCTTTGAATAGTTTGTGTCAGATAATTTTTAAAAATTACTTCATCTAATTCACACTCACTTTAAAAAAGCAGAATCTACAGATGCACAACTGTCAGCTCTGCATATGAGCACGAGAGATTTCCAGCTTCCACATCACTTTTACTGGAACTGCAAAACTCAGACTCAACATGAACACAGACAAACTTGGAGTGCATCAATGAGAACAGCAGACGACCGGGAAGACAGCCTCATTCTGAGCAATTTGCGTCAAAAATTCGGCCATGTTACCATAATCAAAACAAGCCGTGAAATTGGACTTTAAATTATTTGGTTGCGTCACCAACATTGTCTTTTACAACTTTTTCCCCTATTATCTCTGCCTCCCGCGTATCCTCTGGATCGATTCTCCAGTGTCACTCCCTTGCATCTGTTCTTTGCTTCTGCATCTTTAGTGATTCCGCCTCATTTTCCAAGTGGCCCATATTGTAAATTGCACATTACAGTTTTCATTGCAAAAGCACACAGTTGGCTACGAGCTTTGAGCGTCTGGCAGCCTTTCTGCTCATCTGATCCATGTGCTGATAGTGAGGATAGTTATCTTTATTGTGTTCACATTGCGTCGAAATCTGCTCTTTCATTTCTGATGGCCCTCATAGTGAGCGGGCCACACTGGAGCCACCTTCCTCTTACTTCCTGGCTGGTTGAACCGGCTCAGCGCTATAATGACGTTTTCTCAACCATCCCCGCATCTGTCTCTGTTAATCTTTCCATAAGATTCAAAGCAAGGGGAAGTTTGTGACGCCGTGGGCTCCAGATGACCAGCTAACCAGCTAACCAGCCTCCTCCCATGGGAGCCATGTTATGTGTCTGATTTCTATCTGTCCATTCTTGAGCGGCTGTCTCCCGTTATGCTGGACTCAACCATGTTTACCCTCATGTCCTGTTTTTGAACACGTCTCACCAGAGATGTCCTGTGCTGTTATTACAGCTCCAGGCTTGATTTGTCGCAGTGGCTACAGAACACGAAGCCTCCGCTCACCATCTTGAACTGCGGGCCGTGTGTCTGGGCTCAGGAATCATGGGAATGCAAGTTGTGTCTCCGGGAGTCAGAGCAGTTACTCTGAATCATTTCTGTGATGTTTCCACTTTTACACACAGGCTTAAGGTTGTCTAAGAACCACTCAGACTCTCTGGAAGAATTTTTTTTCATCCAGGGATAAACAAAACTTGTTAAGGATTCTTATTTTATGAAGTAATATGTTAGTTTCAGTCTAAATGCATAACAAGAAAGCCTTGTGAATATAAAAATAACTACAATTACACGTTTTAATCAGCAAAACAGTCCCAAGTTTGGTATTTAGAGTGGTATTCAGAACCTTTTGTAATTTACCTCAAGCAAATTTAAATGTTCCTGTTCATTGCCACATCTTTTATTCATCTACTTGGAGGAATATGTCGGTTATGATCACGATGTGCTAAATTACAAAACAATAGGCTTTAAAAAAAAATGAACAGTCGCTCTAATCTTGGCCTGTATACCTTGTTTTTTGTCACAGCCATAAGTAACTTCATGCAAGAATGTAACATCTGCTCGAACACGCTTCCTAGTACTGCATACAGTACGGCACAGTTCAGTCTGGCTTACATCTTCAACACCTCGTGCATGACTGCTATGCCCTCTATTTGACATATACTGGGATTATGGTGTAGAGTAGAGAAGAAGCATCTGTTAGAAGAAATTGTGAAGGTCGATGACCTACACATTCAGATTTAGAAAGACATCTTTGTTCTGTATTCATAAAACCACACATCTGTTTGTCTCCTGGGCGACTGCAGACTGAAGAACAAAACATTTAATTATCTGTTTACTTTATGGTTGAAGTTATGACAGTGAGCAGCATCTCCACAGAGGCCACCAATAACACATTCATTATATAAGTTTATATGCACTTTTATGTGTTCTTCTTTGACCTCGAGGCTGATGTTAAATCAGTGCTTCAGTAAACAGTACATTCAGGTTTATAATCATGTCAGTCTGTACTAACATTAATTATGCAACTCCGACCTACATCGATGATGTAATGAAAACTACAGAGCAGCTACTTCTGTCTTTTGCCACCTTCCTCTCCTGTCAGGAACTTTGTGTTGAAGTTGTCTTGAAGCATTAGTTTCCTTTTTGTACAAATGAATGCATAATGCATCTTTCTTTAAATTTGTGGACCTGCGAGGGGTGGGAAATATAATGGAACACTTCAAAGAACAGTGAGGCACCTTTAAAAGGCCATGCAGTGCAGCAAGGCCAATTAGCTATATATGCCACATAAAAGGCTTAATCACTGCAATTAAATAGCTACAGAGGACAATTTAATGAGTTTAAAATCAAAAGAAATGAGCAAAAACATGGTACAAGGTGTGCTTCAATGTGTCAGTGACTCCGAGCCATATGCCTCGTAGGAATCACGTTTACGATTAGTCACTGAAAGGCAAATGGAATAGAATAGAATAGAATAGAATAGAATAGAATACAGTTGTGCAATGAAATTAATTAGCAATGCTATCAATGTATTCATACATATAAATTAAAATATCAAGTTGAAGTATCTTTGTGAAAACAGTGGAGTAGCTTATTCTTTTGAAGATGGCTTATTTGGTATATTATCAAACATAAAAACAACAGCATAACTGATGGTGCACTTCCAGATATTCCACCTTACTGAACATGAACTAAGAAATATGACTTAAGTACTGCAAAAATTAAAGAAAAATGTGCAGTTGTATGTAACCATATGTAAATGTGTAGTTTCAGTATATAAATTCAACGTGCATAAAGTAGTAGGAACTCAGGCAGTGTGAATATTTGGGGTTCAGTTCTCTTATGCCTCTGGTACATAGACCTGAAGCATCTACCTGATGGTATTGGGTGTCAGATGGTGTTCAGTATGGGAATGGTCCCTAAGAATGTTTGTTGCTGAACTGAAGCGGCAGGAGCTGTAAAAAGTGATTACGATGCTGCACTCTGTAGGGAAACTTTGGTTCCTACTCTCTTGTTGATGTCACTTTGGCAAGAAAAACCCTTCAGAAACAGTTTGAAGAGCACAACAAAGAGCCCAAGGCATTGACCTGGCCTCCAGACTCCCCAGATTTCATCCAAATGAGCAGTTACCGGATGTGCCGAAACAGTCTGACTCAATGGAGGCTCCACTCAGAAACCCACAGCACCCATAGGATCTGCGGCCAACATCCTGGTGCCAGACACCACAGGACATTTCCAGAGGTCCTGTGTCCATGACCTGGAGGATCAGAGATGTTTTGGTAGCAAAAAAGAGACTTAGAAAGAGAACATGAGGCTAATGATTTTAATGTTCTGACTGACCAGCGTGTATAGTACATTTTGTACCATGATAGCATTTTTATCAACACAAGGAGAATGTGTTAATTAGATTGTAAATAATTTCTTTTCTCCTCTACCTTAACCCTTGCAGTACAACATCTGGTCACTATCTGAGTTGAGAGCGCAGGTTATTTATGGCACGACTTCCATTGTGTAACTGTATCTGAGGCCAGTGTTGAAAGAAAAACATAAATGTTGTTAGAAGTACAAAAGCTAGACTCTCATTGCAAGTTGTGCAGGTATTCTGACATCATTCTGTTCACTTTCTGCACAAAGACTTGATAGAGTCGTGATGTGTTCTCCAAACACAATTTTATAAAATTCATTCCTCTACAGTTGTACTTTAGATACTGAAAAGCAAAATCATTTTCTGTTTTTCTTGTTATCAGGACAAGATCAGATCATTTTGCTTTGTCGTGTTGTCAGCATCAAACCTTAGATGCTGTTCTAAAGTAACAGAGGAGAAATGATCGCTGTGTGATGGTAACTTTTCAGCAGGTCTTATCACATTATTGTGAGTCGTAATATTGTTCCTTAGATATGAATCACTCCTTTAGCCACAGAAAAAGAAAACACAGTAGATTTTTTTAATCAAAACCTCCCACACCGCCATACTTTATTAGAGCAAAACAAAAATAACCTTGCTGTACCTAACGGTTTCTCTATTCTCAATCAATCATCAAGATTTTCAAGATCATTTCCTCAGCCAAAGGTAGACTTCACACCTACTCGTCCTGTGTAAGGACCTGCTGTTCTGCTCTCACTTGGACACGGGAGTATGACCCGGTCTTATGCAAGATCCATTAGCATTCTCAGAATTCTCTCCACATTTCATTACATTTTCAAACAATCTGGTCCTTTGTTAGAGAACTATAATTATAGTCTTTAGTAATGTATAGTACACAGTATTCATATACAGTGTTTTATGTACAGTGCTGGAATGTAATTACGTTGCTCCCTCTTGATGTGCAGATCCATGAAGTCCTCATCTCTTTTTCTGCCCATCCCTCCCTGCTCGCTGCAGCTCCAGCACACCAGCTCACCTACAACTCTGATCAGACTTTGTGAAACTGCTGTAAATTACACAATGGCATGTTTTAATACTGGAGTCATTCAGCCATACATGTTCAAACTGAAAACCAATGCTGAGAAGCAATATTGAAACAGACAATGAATTGCTGGTTGTTTTTATTTGTTGCATAACCCCCCCCCCCCCCCCCCAAAAAAAAAAAAAAAAAAGTCTATGCTTTTGAGACTGTCATCATTACACAACAGTTTCAAGAGGAAATACTCAACCACGACTGCTTATTTTGTCAATGAACTGTCATCCGGCATATAAAAACGGCATGTGAACATGTTAACAAGGTATGAAACTTTTAGCAATGTCTTTAAGTGCTGCTTTTATGGGCTGTGAATATTTTTCTACCTCTTAAGATATACAAACTATGAAAAAAACTCTCCTGGATTAGCTGAACAATGTCATGTTACAAAGCTGAAAATGTGAATGTTTTTCTGAGCTCATACAAAACAGATCTTTAGATAAGTAGTCTCACAGGTCAGCAGCGCTACCAGCATGTGATCTTACACAATGGGATAGACTACCCAAGTATATATTAAGCACCTAAACTAAGGTCAACTTTAAGCATCTACAGTTAAATGCACATTAACGTAGCAGCAGTATTTAATCCAGAAACATCATATAAAATAGTAAAATACTGAGAGCGAATTTTTCCGCAGAATATATGCTTCTACTTTTGATATATTTTCGGCAAATCTTGCTGATCGTAGTTAGATCCTTTTATTTAAGTAAGGATTTAAATTTGACTATAATTTGTAGTGGAGTATTTTCTCTGTGTAGTATTAATACTTATGCTTAAGTAAAATGCCTGAATGCCTCATTCTATCACTGTCTGTGTTTTTTCACAGAGATTCTTTAATAGTATAACTATGACTAATTCATTCAGGAAAATAGATGGCAAGAAGCAGAACTTAAGCTGCAATCTCACCTAAATCTCCATTAGGAAATACATTAATCTGCCAGAATATTAACACAACATGCCTACTATTGTGTAGGTCTCCCTCCTCCCACCAAAACAGATCTTACCAGTGGAGTATGGACATGAGACTTTAAGGTGTTCTGTGGTGTCTGGACGTGGGACAGAATTTTGGCAACCGATCCTGTAGGGTTGCAGAGTGGAGCCTCCATTGACTGGATTTATTTCATTGTGTCTTGTGGATGCTCGATCAGATTGAAATCTGAGAATTTTGGAACCCAGGTGAAGGATGTGGACATTTTGTTGTGTTCACCGAGACCATCCTGGGCAGTTTTTGTGGTGTACATCTGGGAGTGCAGTTGCTGTTTTAGCCACGATAGCAGTGTGGCTCTAGAATTGGTAATGTAAGTCTGTCAATCTGTTAATTAGTTGCTTGGTCCATTTATGTGATCAGCTAAAAAAAAACACAGATTACAAAACTGATTAGTCTGTTGGCATTCATCACAGAGAATATTTAATCAGTAACATTAATTTGAGTTTTATTTGAGCAAAATCTAAAGTACATCTATCCTTTATTATGACAATGTCAGACCTACAGTAAATGCACCCCTTGAGTATCATGTTTAAATGTCTGTCATTCAGAGTTTCAGAGCTCTAATGTGCAGCAATGTTAGGCGCACATGACTGCATTGAGAGTGCATTTTGTGAACCTACGTGTTTAATAATTTTCTACCAGGATTCGTCTTTTGCACCATTTTCAGTCACACTATTGTCTATTACAGTGATCATTTTACAGGTTCCTCAGAGATGTCCATTGCAACCACCTGCTGCTCTTGAGTGAAGTAGATGCCACATGATGGTTCATTTTGTGCGGAAGAGGAGTCAGATGGCGGGTCAAATGCCACAGAAAACCTGAATTAACAATGACAGGCTGGGATTTAATCGCTGACATCCTTGTCTTCATTCGCCTGCTGCTGTTTAAACCTTTACGGTCCTTGACCACAAAGGTGAAGAGGTACAAGCCAGGAAAATGGGAGATCCATTCATGACTGTTTTTCTGACAGGTGCACAATTCCCAGGTAGCACTATGGAAGGTTGATGTAGACAACAGCAGCCTTCGTAACAATAATTAAAACACGGTCAATGTTAAGCACTCCTGCTCTTGCCAGTACAACAAATGATAATACAGTTGACTACATGTTCTTGAAGATATCTAGAATATAAAATTAAAATCACAAATGAAAACATGGCATCTTTTATCTGTGGCAGTCGAGAACATTTTCTATTTGGATTATGACCAAGACTATTTAAAAGACAGATGAAACATGAAGTAAAATATTGCCAAAGTGTGTTCATATTCCAAAAGGTAAAGGTCTGATGAGTTTTTCTGGTTTCAGATGCAGTTTACAGAGGTGACACCAACACGGCAATCTTGGGTATTTAACCTGGTTTACATTTACAAGACTTATCAGTAATTTAAACTGACTGCACTTTCAAGATAATAGTCTTTTATATCACCCTTGACCTACTCCCACAGCTAATGCAGGGCATTATAAGAAAGCGATATTCTCTGCTGTGCGGTCACGTTGTTTGTACTTTTATCTTTACAAACATCTGCTCTGAGGTACGATCACGTTGTTATCTGCGTGAGCAAAACTCCCCCCATATCTTTCAGGAAAATGCTTTGAAACCGCTCCCGCTGTCAGTACCAGTCAGAAAGCTGAGGCTGCTTGAAGATTGAAATCTTTTCACTGAAAAAAGAGTCTCTTACCTAAACCAAAGAGGGAGAAACTGAACCTTGATCTTTACGGATGAAATTATTTCACCACCACCTGATTCCTCACAGGCTCTTCCAGGCCTGCGTGATGTTTTCGGTCAGTTATGATCAGTGTCAGAAACTCCTGCATTGTGACATTTTAAAGGATGTACGTACATATGGTGAGAAAGTTTCATCCAATATAAACAGCACAACACAGCTGAGTTATTTATATGAAGATGAATTAGCTTAATGGAAATTCCACAGACGTGTGGGTGAATTTTTTGGCATGACATGCATCCATTGGTTCCTGTGTGCATATGCGTGTCCTGCAATCACAACTTATGGGAAACTTGGAGGCATCAGCACAACATATCATCCATCAGGAGAGTACACAGCAATGTTCTCACTGCTTTTTCTCTAAATCCACACACTATGACCTAATACCATTGACCCCCTGGGCAACTGGACCATGAAGCAGATCTGTAAAAATTACACCTAAAATCCAAACTGTTTGGTTTGATTATTTAAAGATTCTTTTCCTCTCTATTGCTCTCTCTGTTTCCACCCTTTTATTTGTTTTCTTTTCTGAGTTTCAATGAAACGCCTGTGGGATTATTGCTGTCTGTGACTAGACATACTTTTTCACAACTCTTATTAAGTAAAAATTTGATTAATTTAACAAATAAAAACATCCACCACCTATAAATCCTGCAGGCTTTTCCACCTATTAGTTGCCAACTGAACCTCTTTCAAAGCCTGGAGGCTATAAAGAGGCTGTTATATTTAATGGGTGTCTATATGGGTGTAGACTTTTACATGGAGAATCACTTATGTCTCAGAGCTTGTTTACATTCTCACACTCCCTATCTTTAGGATGCAGATAAGGCCCGCACATACACAGAGGCCGGTTTTGTATGTTGTACTGTTAACCAGTGATGGCTTTAGAGCACTTCAACTTCACTGTAACTTCTGGATGAAGTAAAGTTTTACGCAAAATTACAAAAAAGGAAATTAAATAAGAAAACCAGTTCCTCCTCTTATTGTATCATTCTGCCTGGCCAGTTTTAAAAGAAATACCAGATAAGTCCAGTAAGTGCACATCAATTGTGTTAAATAAGGTGTATTGAGTCCTATCCTTCTCTCTCTGGGGACTAACAGTAGCTTTCTGACTTCTTACAGCAGCTCAAAGGAAAACAATGAAAAGATGGGCACAGCCAGGACTAAATAAAATAACAACCCCAAAATAGAATAGGTTAATGGACTGGTAATTACTTGATGTGGAGTATGTCATTTTTCACTCATCAAATCAGAGATATGCTTTTCTTATCTGACTTCACTAAGCCAAAGAAACACAGTAAGCAGTCACATTAAGCTGGTTATAAACTGAATCAAACCATGAGTGCGTTATTGTGAAAGGGACGGTGTTCACGGTGTCACAAAGATGGACACGTCTAGAGCTGCATACTACTAAAATCCTAAACCAATATGAGGAATTTTAAAAGATAGCACAGGGTAAAAGCAACCAAAGCAGCAAGGCAAAAAAAAAATACAGATTGAGTGAATACACAAGTTAACTAACTTATCAGTACACTTTTATTGTGGCACAAGCAGTTGTGACTAAACTTAAGTTTGTACTCTTCTGAATAAGGGGTCTAGACGCTCTCTAAAAAATCTTCCCCTCTCATACATACAGCCATGGCCATAAGTTTGGACACAAGTACCATGACGCTTGTGAATCTTAGAAAATACCACAAAATTGTCACTTACACAACAGTACACAACTCCTGAGAACTATATTAAGTTTCATATTTAAAAAAAACATCAAAAGAGTTTGGTGTCATTTTGTTATTCTTCCCAAATTCGGTTGTGAAAGTACTGCATTTTTTTGTTATTTTCTTCTAATATTATGTTTTGGGAACAAAGTTGTTCCAATTGTTGGAATTTATTGATAATATTATATCCCTTGTTGATTTGTTGACGAATTAAACTGGTGCTGTCAAAAAATATTAGTTATGTTCTGTAATAGACATCAAAACAGACATAGGAAGTCATGCTGTGTCCAAACCTATGGCCATGGCTGTATACTGAGCTTTACAGAATCATCAGGATGCTAATGCCATCTTACAAGAGAACTGATTGGTTATCAGAATTTTCTGCTATACACATTTATGTTACCTCGAACATCCAGTGGAGCAAGTTAGGTGTTCCTCATCAGTTACCATGGCGATGTACCCCTGAAGAGGCGAATGTCCACCGAGTGCAGACCCTGAGGCTGTTCTCTCAGGATGGAAATTCCATGTTTAGAGCCTTTTTTTCAAGGGAGTGTGACCTATCACAGTGGCTGATCATTGTAATGTGCAACATCGCATTTTAAAGGATGATTTCACTCAAAATATACTTGTAATGTAAAAGGTTTCTTTGAGGAGTAATCCACACAAAGTACTACTTGATGTCCAAGTGCCTATTATTTTAAAGGTTTCTTCCATCTAAATAGTGCCCTTTTAAAAAACTAATTAAGGTTTGAAAGGTTTATTCCACCCAAAATACAAATTATTACAGTAATAATAATACCTTGGTTGCTAAGACTTGCATTTGGACTAATTGTCAAATGAATTGGCCATGAGTCAGACCCATAAGCCCCTGTTCATGGATCGCCCACTCACCCAGTTGAGCTACGGGGGCATCCTTTAATTAGCATTCTTATGGCATTACAGGAAAAATAATTATGAAATCACCTTCTATGGCCTTTGTATTCTCTAGATCTCAAACAGGACAGTTTGGAAAGTTGGCCTTCAGGTCTGCAGACATCCTACTCATTGAAGTTCTGAAAAGCCAGAGGTAAAACTAAAGCTACGTTGCTAACTCCAAATGCTGCTCTGTAGAACAGGCCTAGCAGCTAGGTAGAATCGCTGCTCACTGTGGTCAAAACAGAACTCTGAATCTTCATGAAAGAGCACATCAGACCAGTTTACTATGAAATGCTACATATCACCAAGAAACATAAATCACAGTTTGTCGCTACATTTAGTGGGTGCCCTTGCTGCATGCATTATATTGGAGCTGCTGCTACACAAACCAGGATGCCTGGAATTCCTCACTGAATCAGACAAAAGGATTTTTTTTTTACGCAAATAAGCCCCTTTGCAGTTTGTTTACACGTTATACAGAATCTAAATCTGCTGATGACACATCCTGTCCTAGCCGCGGTGCCCTGTTGAGAGAGCTGAAGGGCAAACAAAAATAGAGTCATCCAAGTTTGGGGCCACCTTGCTGATAATGGCACACAGAGTACTCAAGCTTGGCCTTTTACCCAATTACAATTCTCCTCTTCCTTCCGTCATGTTCTTATTGTGTATGACTGTTTCACTGTGCTGCTATTCATGTACGCTGAGGTAAATATTACACTGATTTTGTATATCTACTGAGTGTTTATAGCTGCAGCACATACATGAGTGTTTATACACTATATGAGGTTTAGCTCATTAGGTGCAGATAAAATGGAGAAATAGACTTTCGACATGTTTACTGGACTGTTGCAAAGCAGGATTTCTACTGTCAGCATTGTGGCTGAGTGGTCAGAGAGATCACAGCATAGTTTTTCTTACCTCCCTGTTACACAAAGGCCAAACTACTTCTCAGATTCACACTGGACATTGGCGCGGGTCATAAATTGTGAGTGCACAGGCTATTGCTGCAATCAGTCTGAACTGTCATCATTCATAAGCACCAGTGTCAATGCGATATCTTGAGGCAAAGCATCCAATATGAATCTCAATATATATTTTGCAGACACTTTAGTCTAAAGCAATATACAAAACATGCTTTCAAACTCAACAGAACAAAGGAGGCAGATGTCATCAAACCCAGCTGATACTAATAAATGTGGACACGTGTTTGCACAAACATCGACCAAGAGTTAAAAACAGGAAATCTGGAACAGGAAACTCGCATGTTTCTATTTTAAAGACATCTCAGCATGGGGCAAGTTTCTCACTTTCAACTAAGTTATCCATTACAAAAACACCTCTCAAGGAAGTGTGGTAATTCCAGATCACATGACCTGCTCCACATGATGTCATTTCCTCCTGAAGAAAAGACTGGCAAGACTCCAAGGCTTTCTGAGTTATTTAAAATAAAGTATTGTGTGAATCAAGTGTGGGTTACTACAATATCTTTATAAATAACTTTCAATTTCAATTTTACTCAACTGTATATGTCGTAAGTTTAGAAAAATCTTTCTCTAAAAATGCCATGTGGTGTTTGGTTGTAGACGGCCATGTTGATTTTAGGCCTGGAGACAGCAAAAATGTTAACTATGTTACAAAATCTCCCACAATTATTTATTGACCCGGGACAACTCGGCTCCAACCAGGTGTCTTCACTATGCTCAAATTTGTGCTTTTGTTAGTCAAGTAACTTAAAGTTGATGGAAAGCTGCTTCTAAGTGTCGCTTTTAAAAATGGATGGTGTTGACACAGACAGCGTGCCTATGTTTTTCTGCGGTATTTGGTCTGTCCCTGTGTGCGCAAATAGAAAAAATAAGAAAAGCACATTCGCTCTTCATACATCTGTTCAACATGTGAGGCGATCATATTTCAGCAGCATGGGAGTTGAGAAGCACTCAATGGGCCTTTGATGACTCCATTATGGCTTGAGGACAACTTGTTTTCTATTAACTGGCACAGCTGTCAACAATATTTCAAATTTAGAATCAGAGATTTTGAAATGTCACAGGAGTTCATCTCCCTGGCCTGTATTATTAGGAGACTGCAGCGTGTCCTGATTGGAAGACATTTCCATACAGATTGATACACAGATAGGATTTTCCGTATGAAATACAAAGTAGAACAGTGAATTGTGTGAAATTGTAAACATGTTGGTAAGTCAGTGACTGGAACCAGGCTCGTCAAAGTAACTGTGACCCCGGTGACCTGTGTTCCATCAACACGGACCCACAAGTCAGGTTCACAGAGGAAACAGCTCAGTATTCACACGCAGGAACATTCTTCACACGCACGCGCACACGCACACACGCACGCACACACACACACACACAGGCTCTTTATTTATTTATCTACTAAATATTGCACTAACTGATGGTTCACTGCACATATATTTATGTTGTAGGTTTGTATATATTAGTGTGTCTCTTTATACTTATATTGTCTTTTATGAAAGTGTTTTTATATTGTCTTATGGCTGAAACCGGGACCAGGGTATTGTTTCATGTGCAAATGTGGAATGATATGACAATAAAGAACCTTTGACCTTCGACCTTTGACACACACACACACGCACACACACAGAGGTTCAAAAAAATCTCATTATCTTCTTTAGGAAGAATAAGTTATCACAACTCTACATCCATTATAGTTCCACTATACAGCTGCACTTAAAGGCACAGCCATGCTTTGAGTTTATTTGACTAGAATTTCTGATATTTAATCAACAATTTAAGTACTGAACAAATTAAAAGTTTGATCTGTTATTGAAGATAAAATAAAAAAATGCAGATCATCAAAATGTTTATAATCTATCCACGAATGTCTTTACAAAATGCCATGGTAATTAATCCAAAAGTTGTTGACAAGCTTCATTTTGGGCTCAAGCTGAGCAACCAGCAGCAATGAAAACAAATTATTTGTCGATTAAACCTATAAACTGTTTCAAACTTCTTTTTAAAAAATGTAATAAAGTAAACAAAACAGTTCAAAATGGTGAAGCCAAACTAAACCAAAATATGTAAGTATCACAAAGCCTTAATGGTTTATTTGTGACTTGATAGCGCTCTAGAATTATTAATCCACCAAGGAACGCGGCAGAGTTATGTGACGATTGGCACTGGTTTGTTTGTTTCTGTTTGTCCATTCACGACATTACTGAAAAATTGACTCACAGATTTGGATGAAATTTTAATTGAAGGTCAGAAATGACACAAGGACCAGCTGATTAGAATTTGGCAGTGATGCAGCTTATAGTCTGGATCCACGGATTTGTTAAAGATTTCTATATCATTCTGAGATAGCGGCACGGACTCACTCTAACTTTGACAAGTTGCTGACGATCACATGATTGCGATCCTACTGCAAATCCACTGCTGCAGACTTATCGGGACTTATCAGTCGGAAATCACACAACAAACAATTGATTAAGTTGTGGCGGTGTTTTCGAGTCCCATCAATTCCCTCCACCCACTACATATTTAGGTCACGCAATTCGTCATCCATACATGATGTACACGTGCATAACACTGTGCTCAGCACAAGGTCATTTTGTTTATGGTACATCTATATTAAATGGCCATATTCTATGTTGTCCTGACTTCTGATCATCAATAACTAATAAACAAATGCTGCATTTCTAAAAAAATAAATAAATACTGCATTTCTGACAGTGCCATATGGGGGAATAAACAGTCTTGGCTGAGTACTGCACTCTCTGAGTGCTTTTTTTGTTCAAATAGTGTCACATTAAGTCTACAAAGCCCCCCAAAAGATCGCTGTGGTAATTTATTCTCATGTATTTTTGCATAACTGTATAATAAGTTTTGTATTTGACCCATAGAGAAAGATGGAGCGGTATTATTATACTATGTCATGCATTTGGTTGTAGACCGCTGATGGATGTGTCTACAGTGAAAATGAGAGTTGACCAGCCGTCTTGCTGACTGCTGCCGTCCAGACAGACTGCGATTCAGACCACAGCCTTGGGGTGACTTGGCTGTCAGCGTGGCTTTGGTTGTTACTATTCTGGCTGTCACACATTCATTTTAATTGGTGTAAAGATGGCTAAACTCAGTGTGTGTGTGTACTTGTACTTGCTACATGGTGAGTACCATTTTCTGCATTTAACTATCAAAGTGAGGACATTTTTACAAAGTGAGGACATTTTGGCCGGTCCTCACTTTGAAACAGCCATGTTGGAGGGTGAAGACTTGTTTTTAGAGAACAGGTATGAATTGAGGTTTGGTTAGGGTTAGGGTAAGGATTAAGTTTAGGCAATCAGTTGTGATGGTTAAGGTTAGGGTAAGGCTCTAGGAAATGCATTACGCCTATGGATGTCCTCACTAAGATAGAAGTACAAACATGTGTGTGTGTGTGTGTGTGTGTGTGTGTGTGTGTGTGTGTGTGTGTGTGTGTGTGTGTGTGTGTGTGTGTGTGTGTGTGTGTGTGTGTGTGTGTGTACGTGCAGTGACAGCTGGACACGTCTATAGCATCACAGATTGAACCACAGTAGCATCCGACAGCCGAATAATTATCCCATTCAGCCACATCGCCTCCTGTCACCTCAGGCAGAGCAGCTGAAACTGCATGAAGACCTTTAATAAACTGTCATAGATTGACCTTTCAAACTGAGCAAAAGCACTAAATGTATCACGTAAACTGTCACATCATCTCTGTGTTTCTCTTAACTTGCAGTGTTTAATAACCGGACTGGACCAACCCACCAATCCTTCATATGGTCCAGCAGTAGAGTAACCTATATTGTCAGGGACTCAGCATCAAATAGATCTAAACAGAATAGCACTTTCACAGTGTTTATTTTTTTCACTTTCACATCCTTCTTGTCTGCCTGCAGAGAGCTGAGAAAAGTCAGAGTCAGCTGCCAAGCAAGAAGCAACTTTTTATCTCTTTTTTCTTCCTTCATTTTGTTTTTCTCCCCAACATGAAGTTCTCAATCTGCCCAAGTGTTTTTTCCAATTATTTTAGAGGGCCAAGTGCGAGAGTACATTGGATTGTAGAATGCAAAAGAGATGTTTCACTCTTCTAGGCAAGACTATAATTTGTGATTTTCCAGGTAACCACACAAAAGTTCTCTGAGCCGTCTCCAGCAGACATAACATTACCTCAACCCGGCAGCCTTAATGTTATTGCTTTGCCGCACGCTATAGGGCTCGGCTATCGCAAAGAAGATTATGTGGGATCACTGATCAAGTTGCTGTTTTGTGGTGTCTGTCATTTAGATCTGCTGCTGTTGGACTTACTGCTAGATTGGTAGGCATTTCAGTGACTGTCAGGACTTTGAAAAGTTCTTTTTCTCTCTATCCCATGGTCTTCTTTGCCAGAATGATTCCTGCCGAATGCAGCTTGTGATCTTTGGCAGACATTTGGCCCCTTAATATTGTGTGCTGGTAGATTCCGAAAAAAATGATAATGAAAAGCTGATGGGATGCATGTTGTGCCAAGTCGTAAGTTGTTATGGGTTTTTGGAATCTTATGGGAAAGCTCATAAAGCAGGCAGCAGTGATTAAAGTGCCTCCAATGAAATTTTGATCACTATATAAACAAAGGACTTTTTAAATTATTTCTAATTATTACAGAAACATTTTCTCTATCTTGGGACATTTTTTCCTTCTTTTTTCTTTGGGTGCCAGACAGTTGCAATATCTGTGGAAAAGTCCCCTTAATTCATTTCTCCAAGGCCTCATTAAGCAGACCCGTAACTAATACAACAAAAACTTTACATGAAATCTGAGAGATTCTGTAAGATTTACTGAACCACCAAAATTTTTATTGGATGGTAATAACTCTGTGCTGCAGGTCCAACTTGTGTAGCTCACATTCTTTGCTCTCATATTGTGTCTGATATACTGTCTGTGTGCACTTTACATAACCAGCGTATGTGAGGGCTTTTAGAGTGGGTTTCCACATAGTGTCGTCATCTATAAAATAAATCTTAGGAGTGCATTAAGAAGTCTGCCGCAGACATTATTAGACAGTACAACAAATCCATGGAGACCTCTAACTTGTATATGACTTTTTTTATAGGTGAATAACAGTAAATCAAGACTTTGAATAGGAAGCTAGTAAACTTTGAAATCATACTTTTGATACATCTTTACATATCATGATGCAGTTTAATCCACCATCTTGTGAACTCCTAACAAACCCCCCACCAGTTCAGTTTAATCTGCTATACTTTGCACATCCAACAGGCTGTTTTCTTCCACCAAGAGAGCTGGGCCAGACTTGGTGTATTTATTCTGGCACGTACAGTGTTGATGGCTGGCACGTGTCAAAAGGTGCCCATTTTTTCATATTCAAGTCATGGCTAACTGAGTGTTACAGAGTGAGGTGTTGCTTTAGGTTCTTGCCAGCATAGAATACATTTTTCACTGCGTAGAGCAGCTCCCCAACATTCACTGAATGGCCTAAACTGGATTTCAAACCTGCTGTTCTTCTCTTTGTTTGCAGTGCTTTTTTTTTTTTCTTTTTCTAAGGGTCTTGCAGGCAAGGTTGTCTACTGATAAGAGATTTGTTTTTTTTAGAGGGGGTTGGGTTTACCCAGTCAGGTTGTATCTGGTCAAACGTCTACTCATTTCAGAGATTTGATTTATGATGTTGGCTTAACCCCACACTGTTGACCCAAGTGACACAATGTGTAATATATATGATAAAGATTTATGTAAAGCAGAGGCATGCTGTGGACACGTTAAAGCAAAACTTTCAAAGCGTACAACATGAGTTGAGATCGTCTGCACATGGATGCACATAAACATTCAATATATAACCCCCAATGAGCTCTTCACACTCAGCCAATGTCATGGTTGTGTTCAGCATAGAAAGTGTTCCTTACGACTTCAAACTTCACTTGCTTTCATATTTACCTAATGCATTGCTCTACTTAGTGATTCAATATGAGAATGGCAAATATAAATGTATGTAGTTGAATAAAATAACCCCCACAGACACTCATCTCCCTTCACCTATCATGCCCACACAGGCGGCCCAGCACAACAGAGGAGAAATGAAGCGGCTCCTATTTTGTCAAAGGTGACATGCCATGTTTCCTCAGGAGGCCACTTATCGCGTTTCTCTTGACATTCCAGGCCCAAACAGTGACGCCAGGAGGCAGAAGGAAGCTGTAGAGCTGCACCTGTATTTCTCAAGACAGGTTCGCTGACAAACCGGCTTTTTTGTCGAACCAGTTTCTTGTTTGCACTGACATCAGGCTCTTAGTTACAAATGTTATTAATTTTGAGAAGAGATCAAAATCTGTAGAAGACAATGCAGCAGTTGATTTGCATAAAATACGTAACATTTCTGTTTAATTCTGACTTTGATGTCTACAACTTTTTGGTCTTTGCTGCTATCTGGAAGACATTTTTATCTCAGTAATGCTTCTGTGTAAATAATGGTAACCAGAAAAGCAGAAGTTGGAGGTGCTTTTGGGCACATTTAGCTCAAATTCAAATAGGTTTTTTCCATAGTATTCTACTTTTTTCAGGTAGGAAAAAGTTCTGCTGTTTAGCTCTTTCACAATGTATGGTGGATGGAATCTGGCATCCCTGAGTTCATCCAAGTGGACATGCCATCATACAGAGATCCTTGAAGGCAAAATAAAAACTCAGTGAATTTATCCACTGGTGGCCTATCATGATGCTGCAAGTTCTGGTGTTCTTTCTCTTTAAGACCTTGTTTTCAACCACATTGTGGCAAGAATCTGTATTATTCTTGGATTGATTTGGCCTGCGTCCTACTGTGCTCAAGTTTCTTCTGCAGTTTCAGTAGGTTTTCCAAGACTTTTCAGTTTGGTCCAACCTTTTAGTCTTCTAGCAGCAGTTATGATATCCTGACTTTTAGTGAAATGGGTGAGGTTCCAAAAACAGAAAAATTTCAAGATAATATTTTTCTCTAAAGAAACACAGCAGCAGACATTTCAGCAAGTGCCTCAAAATATCGCGTTTACGTTCCAGTTACAAATTCCTCTAGAGGACAAAATAAATGTGATGGGAGCAAAGAGGGAGTCCAGTGACAGCAGGGTTCTTGTAGAGAGGAGGCCGGGGTGGATGGATGGACCGCAGAACTTCACACCTTATTGCTGCTGTTTGTTTCCCATTTCCAACTCAATGTTTTTTTGACCGCAGTCATTCACCAAACTTAACCAAGTGTTTATTAACCCTAACCCTACTGATCACAAAGGTCCATTAACCCTAAGAAAGTTGTGAATTGTGCATAACTACAAAGTTTTCTTGATGCTAACCAGGTAGTATATTTCAGTGCCTAAACCTAACTAAACCTTAACCATGGGATCGACACTTCCAGATGTGAGCAAACTCCCAAATGCATGATGATGACCACAAAAACAGCTCAGAAAAGACTAGAGGAACACAACAAAGGGCATAAGGTACTGATCCGGCTTCCAAACACTCTGGATCTCAAGCTGAGCATCCCAGAATCCAAGCATGTAGATCACGAATGCAGATGCACTGAGACAATCATGATATATGGTCCTCCTACCCCTCAAGCAGACAGTGTATTTTAGATGTTAAATCCTACTTGCCTGGGGTCAGAGTTATGAAAAAAAGGCTTTCAATTAAAACAGTGCAATCGCCAAGCCGAGACACAAATGATGTCACGTTTTCTCACACTTGACACGTTTGCCTGTGTAACTCTTTTCATGACAGACGTAGTTCTTTTGGAACAAGCGTTTATTCATGACAGTCCTTGGCGTGATTTCATCCTTACACGCCAGGTTCATGCCAGGCTCACATCAGGCTAACGTCAGGCTAATGCCGTGAGAATTCGTTGCACTGCCAGTCATGAGAGTGTTCTTAAAGACTTTGCAGTCGATGAAGTCACTTAAATGCATCCAGATCGGCTCGGGAACCTGTCCTCCGATCATGCTGTTCCTCTCTCAGTCCATGGCAGAACCAAAGCGTGCAACTTTAGTTCCTACATGGAACATTAACCCCCTTTTACTGTTTTTAACTCATTTAATTCATCAAATTACAAGCTATGAAATACTATTTATTACAGTAAAATAAAATCATATGAACTTATTTATTATGTGAGCTTAAACCTTAAAGCTGCTGTCCGGAGTTTGAATCGCAGCGTCTCCCAAAACACTGTTGGTCCCTCCCTCCCTCTGATTTCGCCCCTTTATTTGTGCACGCGCGCAGTACCTGAGAGTGGTGCCCGGAGTGCTGCAGCATCTCGCCTGTTTTGCTGTTTTCCACTCTTCTACATTTAGTACATTTAGTAAATAATAAAGGAATTATGTTAGAATGCTGTATTGAGTCTAACTTGTCCTAATACCAAAATAACATGAATCTGCTAGGACGAACGAGTAAAGTTTCAATATGTGATTACACTCGTGTATCCCTCTCGATGACGTTGTTTATCAAACTTAGTGCATTTACGCGTGTATATGTGTTACATTGTTTATTTATTTCTATCTAGAGTTCAGAATTGCATGACTCCTCTGACGAAGAGTACGTCCCAGACGCCCCAACATCTTCCTCCAGAGGTCGGGCATCTAAACGAAGCCGTCAGGCGGGCTATGGAGGCCGTGTTCGGGGAGCGACGCAAGCACCCCGAGCCATAAAATGTCCTGCAGTCTCTTGGCCTGACAAGCCGTGGGATTGGTAACTTTTCTGGAAGTTGCTGAGCCCTGATGCTCTCTCCTCCACAAGCAAAACAAATGTGCGCGCGGTTGCGTAGTGCGTAGCTCGCCCACCTCTGCATGGGCTTGCTTGCTGTGCGCGTAACCGTTGATTGACAGCATGACAAAGCTGAAGCTCGAACTTGATTGGTCGGCAGCGACCGGCGCTTTTTGGAATAACATGGGAGTCTATGAGAGGAAGGCGGAGCTCAGGAATAAATTTTCATATCGCGTTATACTAACTTTATATTATAGTATCGAACTAGACTAACACATTTAAGCTTTGTTAAAAAATGATACATAAATTGAAAACAAACGGAAACTCCGGACAGCAGCTTTAAATAATAACATTTACACCTTCCAAAGCAACACTGGACAATTTACAACATTTGCTGTCCATGTTGCGCTCCTTGTGTCTAATAACCTGCCTTTAATTTGCAAAATATTTTTCTTGGCGTGCAAAAAATAATTGTACAGCTGAGGACCACATTCCTGACTCAGTGCAACTCGATGCAGACTTGATCAAAGGTTAGACAAGTGAACTGTGTGGCGCCTTGTGCTGCCTAATCTAATCTAGTCTCCCAAGCAAAAACACTCACTTTTTTCTCCGAAAAATTTCCAAAATACACATAACTCTCAGGCCAATACACGATTGCTGTATATGCTGTCTGTGGCTTTGGGGGTTGACTGATAGAAAAATGAACACCTTTCTGGTCCCAGTGTGTATGGCATCTGGCGGATGGTTTTATGTTACACAAGCAAAACAAAGCTCCTGTCCATGACACTGATATACTGTGTACATGGTGATGGATTAGCTGTAGTATGTCACATAATGTGCTGCAGAATTTAAAATCATGAATGAAAGATACAATTAATGGTGGAAATTATTTCAGATTTGGCCCAATGGCTCAAGGCAGAAGTATAAAATCAATTTTCCTGACATTTCTATTTAATAAAATCACACATTGGGCTCTTTTCCATCTCGTATATATTTATTCGATTTTAATACGATGTATTTTTATTGACTTGATCTGATTCATCCATGTCCATCTTGCAGTATTTTTTTGCAGGCTATTTTTGTATTACCTTGCAATAAGTTTTGTGCTACCTCGCAGCATTTCCTGTGACTCACTGAAAAAAGTTGTGCTCTGTTATGATAAATTATGCATTATGTGGCAGACTGACCCGGGCTGTGGCTACAGTGAGAGCCTCTCAGCTGTGGCTGCTTAGGCTCAAGTCGGCACCATTACATTTAGAAAGAAAACCAAACAAACACTGAAGAGGTGCAGCAGTCGTGGGAGTACAGTGATGGTTTTCTGTCTGAGTGCTGTGTAAAGACGTCTGTATTCCTGAGGAGCTGTGGTGTGTCAGTAACACATGTTTCAGAAGAACTGCAGCTTCAAATGGTAACATCTGGACACAGACTGCAGCAGCCCCAGAGCACCATGTCCAGCCACGGTGTCACCCATCACAGTCCATCAGAGCATCTGCAGCTTTGTTCAAGAAGAAAAATTGTATTCTGATAGAGACTGACCTTTTCAAATAACTAATGAGGGCTAAATGTATCATGTAGAGTGTCACCTCATCTGTTTGTGTAACTCTTGGCTGGCAGTTGGGGGCTATTTTATTTTACAACTCATATCTGTGGTCCACCCTTCAATGCATCATCCAGTTCTTACCTAAAAAATATGTGTATGCCTGATGCTTTTTCCATCATTTGAATGTTACATATGGTTTGCCTGGTTTATACATGAATAAAAGGGATACCATTGAAAAGCTTGACATGGCTCACATTAAATATGAAGCCCTTAGTTTAGGCCAGCACCTGAAATGGAAACAGGGCCTGGCTTTATCAGTACATTACCAGCAACCCTACAGCTCACTAACTAAACTGCTATGTCATTCATTCAAAAAGGTTCATGATTTCTTCGTAACTCATCATGTGCAGCTGGTTTAGACTGGCTACTATTAACGTAAACTTTGAAAAAATCTTTGTGGATCTGTTTAGATGTTTAGGGCAATTAAACCGACTGTACACAACTTTCAGCTCCACTTCTTGCTGTG
Source organism: Acanthochromis polyacanthus (assembly GCF_021347895.1). Lineage (NCBI taxonomy): Eukaryota > Metazoa > Chordata > Actinopteri > Pomacentridae > Acanthochromis > Acanthochromis polyacanthus. The sequence goes on along the minus strand of NC_067120.1, from coordinate 16,702,320 downwards.
AGAGTAATAATTACACACACACTGCTGATGCATTATGCAGGTAATATGCATTATTACCTCATGGTGATTGTTTTTTATACTGCCATTTCTTCCTTTGAATACTGAGCTTCTTTTTAATCTTGTGTATCAGGAACTTTTCTTTGGTGCTGACTAGGTTTTTCCACCATATGCTCCACCGCACTCCTTTTTGCTGTCAGCTACTCCATCTCTGTCACTGCAGTTGCTCCCTTCTTCATCTCTAGCAGACCAAATATTTGCTGGTTTACATCACTACAAGTGTGCACAGTAAAACCGCAGCAGAAGCTCGTTTTAAAGACTTCGGCATACTATGAAATACTGAAAGAACTATTCTTTATTTGTTTGTAAAAGTCCAATACTCTAGCAGCACATCTACCAGCATCTCTCAGCAGTTGTTTATGTCAGTGATGTCAAAGTAAATACAACCATCAGCTCTTGGGTTATCATCTAGTGTCTATTTGTTGATGTTCTGCACATGTATCTGTCGTCGGGGAACAAATTTATGTTAGTAGAGTAACTTTCATGCAGCTCAGTCTAATTAAGGAAGAGTTATCTAAGGGGTCAAAAAGGTTAAAGTGTGTGGCCAACTAGAGGAGATATGCTTACCTTAAAAGGCTTTCGTTCTTGGAAAGATGAACTCAGTCTTTCTTACGTGCTTTGACACTCCGCACCATAAGGTTTAAATCTAAACCCATTTGCAAAGAGCCAATAGGAACAGGGTTTGTATTCACTATAAGTGCTGTTACATTTGTGCTGCTACCCTGGGGAGGAGAGAAGAGTGATGTCTCCCCCAATGTTTAGTAAAATTTCTTTCCCACTGCAATGATTTTTTTTTCATTCTCCTTACTGCTAGCGATAATAAATTCAGCCCAGCAGTTTGTTTATTGTCTTATTCAAGGGTAAAATCCAGGTGCGTAAAATATCCCAGACAGTTGGAGTTTAATAATTTTTATCAAGAATCGGAAAGTTTAGGATATATAGAGAAAATAGCTTTTTCTTTTTTCAGAAAAACTCCTCTGTGAGACAGCACCCAGTAGTCAGTATGCTTTGCTTTATTTAAAATCAGAAACTCATCAGTATTCATCCACAACTTAACAGGCAGCAAATGAAAAGAGATGAGCACAGTTCCTGTTATCTGTTTAAGGGACAGTTTTTAGCTGTCACCTTTCAGCAAGCGAATCTGATTTTGTTTTAAAAAAAAAAAAGTAATTGTGCAGGAAGAAAGAATCTGCAAACTTTGCTAGCCACCATTCTATTTCATACTAAGTGTATATTTAGACCTAAAGACTAAGTCCATAAAAGAATAACAGACCCAGTAATTTGCATGTGTCAGTCATTTCCATCAGCCCAGCAAGTAATTTTCCATGTGTTTGTCCTCCATCTCCCTGTACTGAACCTCATGGCAGAGGAATTTTTTAATTAACTCCAACAAAATTCAAAACATGTCACACTTTAACGGTAGCTATTGTGAGAGTCACTTAAAAGAAGCTATACAGTTTTAGCACTTAAGGCTTGTTGTGAGTAAGAACATAATAATTGTCATCGCTGTTATTTAAATAAAGGAATGCTTTATGTGGATCAGGCAATAATTTCATGTAGAAATAATACCAAGCACATCTGCACGTGCACACCGACACACTGCAGTTTGGAAGAAATAAAGCATTAATAGGCGTGATGGGAGCAGAGGTGATTGAACTAAATCAGCATGAAAGTCATTGTCGAGGATTAGACAGAATGCTGTCGCTATGATGCCTCTTCCGTGAGCAATTATCCTTAAACTTTCAGCATGGGTGCACACTACATGCTTAAATAGCAGCAAGGCAGTTTCTTTTTAACCTAAGACATACACGTTTAATCCATACAAATGCAGTTTTAATTGTACTGCAGCAGTAAGAGCACATTTCCACTTCTCATCAAGCACAACCCATGAAGCGTGCAATCTGTCCTTCTACTGTTTGTCAGGATTTAGTCCTACAGACCCTTCTAGCAACAGTGTCATGTCTCAGTTTCATATCCTGAATCCCTTTACTCATAAAGAACAGCAAATATTGATCCTTCTTCTGTGCTTTATGTGCTTCACTGCAGCACTCACATCTCAGACTGGTCTTTGTGTCTGATAAGGCAGCATCAGTTGGGAAAGGTCAACAGAATTTAGTCAAAAGAACAACAGACAACAGAGTGTTAAATCTTAGACTCACTGAAGTCCCAAATCAGATTTATACTCACTGGTTGGATTCACGATGTCCAGCATTGTAAGAATGAAAATGATTTAATGAGGACTGAGAACTGCACACTTGCTTGCTTGCTTGCTTTAAGGCAAATCCCTGGCAAATGGGTGGATTATGTGCTATTTAACTTTATAAAATATTTACAGCTTCTGGCATCACAAATCAATCTTTCAAAAGCCTTAACAGAAGGCTAAACCGAAACTTGCTTATTAGCTTTTGTGTGCAATAATGAATTAATGAATCACTGGTTTATTCGGCTCATTTATTGAGTTACTGAATAATGGATTCTTCTAGCATTCTCTGCTCGAGAGCAGGATAAATATCTTTGTTTTCAGGAAATTGCCCTGGGTGCTTTCCTACTCTGTTACCATCCTCCATTATTTTTGCAAAGAAGTGCACTCATTCTTTTGAGAAAACAAATACTGCGCTTACAACGTAATACATTTTTAATGAATTAATTAGCAAAGAAAATGGTATCCAAAATGATCGAACATAGAAATGTGACAGCTAACAGTAGTTGTAAAATTAAAATTATTCATAACATAAAATATAAATGCACATTCCTTCCATTATGCATTGTTTCTTTGAAGAAACCACATGAACGCTAACGGAGAAGGTTGTACAAGGGATGATTATTGGCTGCAGAATATGCTGTCAAAGGTTTAATTCAGTGAAATGTGAACGCTAGACGTGCCTTAATCACAAATAAACTGTAGTGTATAATGCATGCACTCACATTTGGTAAATGGCTCAAAAGACATTACAGCATGTGAATCAGTAACTGAAATGACAGTGCACTCTTGCAGACTGATAAAGTAAATTGAATTCAGCCTCAGAACATTAAGTCAAATGCCAACTAGAATGTGAAAGTGATATGCATATGTTTGTGAAGATACTTTTAGTGTTTACCACTTTTACTGCTCTTATTCACAAACACACAATGACGTAGTGGCATGACACACTACTATTATTCATAGAAGCCAAAGAAGTCCCGTATCAGTTCACTGTGGTAACATCTTACTGGTGATTAATGGGGCCCATTTGGTTTCTCTGATAAAAGAAAATTAGGCAAATAAACTCATTGCATAAAGGTAATTTATAAAAACTGGGGGAAAAAAAACTTTTTTTTGTCTTTTTAGCTCTCTTAAGTGGATTATTTTCAGCAGCAAGTTCACACTTTGGTGACTAAACCCAACAAAAAAACATTTCAACCTCCTTTAAAAATTGCACCAGACGTCAGTGTTTTGGTTTTTTTGAACAACTGTTCATATGTGAATGGGTCAAGCTGAAAATGCAAACAGGTTTCTTTTTATGACCTGAAATGTTAACAGACACATTGAAAAAAACCATCCATCCATTAGCCTGACTCAGTAGAGGATCAAAGGGAGCTTGGAGCCCATACCAGCTGACACCAGGGGAGAGGTTCACCCTGGACAGGCTGCCAGTCCCTTGTAAGGCTGACATAAAGAGGCAGACAAGCAAGCACATTCACAATCACACCTTCAGTCAATTTAGAATCAGCAGTTAACATAACAGTCATGTCCTTGGACTGTGGGAGGAAACCCACACAGACACAAGAAGAGTATAAGCCACAAATTCTCTACCTGACCAGCGGGATCGATCTCTATAAAAATACAAATCAGAAGAAAATGTGTTTGAAATATTACATTTTTAAAATATATTTTATTTAGTGTGACACAAGCAGAATCTAAATCACACTCAACATTTTGAAATACTTGAATCACCAGACTTTAAAGAGTAATCCTGTTCAGTTCCTATATTCACATTAAAATCAGATACAAACTACTACACAACATGTGATGAAGCACAACGTTTAATCAAACAAGTTCAAAATTGATGAATGAGACCTGTTATTAAACTAATGGTAAGTGATGACAAAATCTACAATAAAATGAAACTCAGACAACAGAAATCTTCAGTTCATTTCATGTCCAACAACAGATTCCAGCACTGAAACAGTGTGATATGACATAACTGTTTACAATAATCAGTGTTGCTAAATCTACATTAAGAAGCTTATTTGAGCACAAAGAAGAATGATTGTAAATCTGTAATCAAATAAACTCAAATGCAAAGTTACTGAACTTTACATTTACCCATGTTGTAAAAGAATTGAAAATATACAAAACCAACAACAGATGTTTCTCCAGGAAGTAAATTCGCGATTGAGCACTGATTTAGCTAAAAACAATCAACAATACTGTCCTACTGCTCTGTTTAAGAATGAAAGCTATGACCAACATGACAACATACACCATTGTATATTCATACCTGCTGAAGACACAAATTCAAGCCAAAACAATGAAGAGTGTCTGTGCTGTGTGATTGTACAAGAACCAACCAACTCAGGAATAAGGAAATGGAAATTGACCACCAAAGCTGCATTGCTTTCTAAAGAGCTTCTAATACAAAATGGCTGTGTCTTTAACAAAAGGAAAAAAAAAATTATTGTCTGTTTTTGAATTTGTTTTAGAAGTTATATGACGTCCTGGCCTAGAGTCACTATTTTATCTACAGTAGATCAGAGTCCTTGCTTGGAGAAGCAGAGAGAAAAACGAGGTCATCAACAAAATGTATTTTATCCACCTAGAAATCAAAAGATGCAGCATTAAACTAGCATGTCCTGTATTCTGCTTGGTAAAATTGTAGTTTTTATCAATGGAGTCTGGTTGCACAGAACAGAATAATGTCAAAGTTTAAATTCACATCCATTACAGGGAAAGTGGTGAAAATGTTCTAAAAATAGCGTATGTTGAAACTGATACAGATTTTTAATACTCATTGTTGCTGCATATTAGCTGTTTCATAGTACACTAACTGTGGACAGGTGCCTTATATGACCACATGTCAGAGAAACCAAACTATCCCTTTAGTGGCTGTCACTTCTTTCTTTGTCTACTCTCAGAAAATTATTTTTGTTGGCTGGGATTTTGTCAGATAAGATTATGAAGCAACTGCATGTAAGCAGTGGTCATGTAAACACAGTTACAATGAGCTTTTCTGAAACTGACAATTTGCTCTATACTTTTTGGATCATCAGTACATCCTGAAGTTCTTTTCTTTCTACTTCCATTCTTCTCTGCTCAGCTGCTGGGAGACATACTGACAGAAACACATTCCTCCCTCCAAGTGACTTTCAGAGTCGGGCAGAGGAAAAGGAAAGTGTCTTTTGGCAAGACAGCAGGTGTATCCTGATGAGAAGAAGAGCAACGCTCTACGAAACATATCCTCAGCAACAGCCTGCTCAGAAAATGTTGCGGCAAACTCCTGTTTGCAACCATCCAGAGTAACATACACCAGATAAATTTTGGAATTGGACTGACAGCCCATTAACACCTTCTGCTCAAAGAGGATTATGTTTGCTTCACCTATGGCTTTCTGCATCTCCCTCACAATGTACTTCTCATCATCCTTCTTCCAGAGACATATCTGAATCATCAGCCCCAATGGAACACAGGAGAGACAAGAGATAGAGACAACTACTAATCCAACTGGATATCTGAAGCCATAAAAATCAGACTGAGTAGTAAAGGCTGTAGTTGCTACAAATCCACAAAAACCCAATATACTATAATTAAAAATTCCACCAATAACATAGATCAGCACTCTAATCCAGGTCGGCCGCAGCCACACTTTATTCTGAGAGACTCTGTTGATTATCCTCACAGCCTTTCTGTACTGCTCTTGGTCCTCAATGATCAGGCGAAGTTGGTCAGGTACCTCCATGTCACTGAACTGACCACAGTCCCATTTATTGAGTCCCTCATCATTGACAGCAGACAGAGGCTGCAGGGCCTTTCCATTGTAGATGGAGGGAGGCTGGAAAGGAAGAACGGTGGAGCCCTGAAGCTGCTGGTTGGGGGTGCAGATCACTTTGAGCAGCTTATTCAGAAAGTCGCGGTCACTGGCCTCCAGGAAGGTGAGATGGCAGAGGTGAAGAGGAACTGAGACTCCTGGATCCAGCAGCACTGGGATGATGGGTTTCCTCTCCAGACAGTCTCTGAACAGAGACATGTTGGCCTCCAGGAGACACCAGCGACTCCTCACAAACTCTGGGCTGAGGACCAGCAGGACCTTCTGGCTCTCCTGGATGCACTCAGACATGTTCTCCAACACGGTGCGACCGGGAGTGAAGTCACGCTCGTGGTAGCAGACCTGCAGGTTGCGGGACTCCAGCTGGTTGATGAGGGAGTGGGTCCACTGGTAGTCAGTGCTGCTGTAGCTGATGAAGACATGGTAACACTCCTCACCTCTCAGTGTGGGAGGAACATGAACATGGGGAGACAGTGGAACAGTGGGCTGTGACTGAATGTCTGCAGTATCAAGGGAATTGATCGCCTCCATTACCTATGAAAAATGTGAAAAGTTAGAAGAAAATACATGTTTGTAACAAAGAAGAAACAAAAGTAAAATACATTTTTGAGGATGGGAGATTCTTCAAAATGAAAATATATCATTCTTAATACTTGTATCAATAAATTTGATAACAAAACATTGAAATTATAAGTTAAAATCTTACAGTACAACATGTCAAATACGATAATGCTAAAGTTCTAAAGTGCTAAAATATCTGTAAAATAATAACTTTTTGGGTTAATTTAAGTACATTTACACAGTAGTTTTTACAGTGCAATACAACAACCCTGTCCCCCAAACTTGGTGATCATATACAGTTTTCTTATTTAGCTGTATAGGAACATTATCTGGGACCGCACAGTGCCTGAGTGGTTAGCACTGTTGCCTTGCAGCTAGAGGGTCCCTGGGCCTGGGATCTTTCTGCATGGAGTTTGCATGTTCTCCCTGTACATGCTTAGATTTTCTCTGGGTACTCCGGCTTCCTCCCACAGTCCAAAAATATGCTGAGGTTACTTGGTTATTCTAAATTGTCCGTAGATGTGACTGTGAGTGTGATTGTTTGTCTGTATATGTAGCCCTGCGACAGACTGGCGACCTGTCCAGGGTGTCCCCTCGCCCGAGTCAGCTGAGATAGGCTTCAGCATCCCCCGCGACCCTCGTGAGGATAAAGCGGTGTATAGAGAATGGATGGATGGATTTCAATTGCCGGAAATGAGCGTTACTGAGAAACCTTGGTGAAGTACTGCGCTCTGTGAGTGCTTTTCTTGTTTATAATACAATCATTAGGATGATGTTATTTACAGCAAAACGTTACTTTCAGTAATCAATTTGACACTGATTGAAAACTATTGTAATAAAAATTAAACCTTCTAATTGATGATATTTTGCTTTCAGAACTTAGTGTGATTTGAAGTGTGACACAAGCAGAAGACAAATCACACTCAACATTTAGAAATACTTGAGTCACCAGACTTTAAAGAGTAATCCTGTTTAATTCCTATATTCACATTAAAACAGATACAAACTACTCTGCAACATGTGATGAAGCACAAAGTTTAATCAAACAAGTTCAAAATTGTGGCTAACATGAGACCTGTTGTTAAACCAATAATAGTTGATGACACAATGTCCAATAAAATGAAACTCAGACAACAGAAATTTTCAGTTCATTTCATGTCTAACAACAGATTCCAGCACTGAAACAGTGTGATATAACATAACTATGTTTAGAACTGTCTGTGCTGCTAAATGTACATTAAGCAGCTTATTTGTGAACAAAGAAGAATGATTGTAAATCTGTAATCAGATGAACTGAAATGCAAATTTACTGAACTTTACATTTACCCATGTTGTAAAAGAACTGAAAATGTTCAAATCCAACGAGAAATGTTTCTCCAGGAAGTAAATCCATGAGGAAAGCAGACTTGTGAGCTTTCATATCTGCACTGATTTAGCTACAAACAATCAACAATACTGTCCTACTGCTCAATCTGAGAATGAAAACTATGACCAACATGTCAACATTCACCAGTGTATATTCATACCTGCTGATGACACAAATTCAAGCCAAAATCATGAAGAGTGTCCGTGCTGTGTGATTGCAGAAGAATGTAAGTGAACTCTCAAGGCAGAAAATGAGTCAACCACAATGTCCCGCTTTTGGTTGTTAAAGGTACAGGCATAACATTGATTTCATCAGAGCCTCTGCTGCAAACTGACTGTTCCTTTAAATCACTCGTCTATTTTGTTTAAACAAAACAGACGAGCCTGTTTTCGTCTGTTTTGTTTGATGAGCCATTTAAAGGATCGTCTGTTTTGTTTAAACAGGGTTTGGATCAGATACTTGCACACAGAAATCCTTTTCCAACCGGGAAGAGAAGCAGTTAAACCAGCCTCTCCAGAGCCACCAGATTCCACTGACAACAGCAGTAATTTTACCGAGCAGATCACTGGAGTTTCTTATTTGTTGTTGCTTGATTTTGATGTTTGAAACACTAATTTGGATTCATACTAACTGTAAACAAACAAACAAACCAAAAAACAAAAGTCACACGGACAAACAGCTTCATGAATTGAGGCAGCAGTAAACCAGTTTCTCCTGTATCCTGTCAGGTAAAATGATTGTTTTTGTCAATGGAGTCTGGTGGCTCTGAAAACAATGAAGGCTTCAGTCTGCCATTGGAAAGGGCAGAGTGACAGAAAGGTCAAGTGATGAAAATGTTCTAAAATTGGCATACACTGAAACTGATACAGATTTTAGTTAATCCTTTTTTAAATTTAACTTAGAATACTCATTGTTGCTGATCTCGTCCACAGCAATACTCAGGTTGGGATCTGTGCTGGTTCTCCTCTGTGTTTGTCCACACTGAGGCCTGTGATCTTCTGCAGGTAAAACACCAACTATGGATAGGTGCTTCATATGACGCCATGTCAGAGAAACCAAACTATTCCTTTAGTGGCTGTCACTGGTTTCTTTGTCCACTCACAGCAAATGATGGTTGTTGGTTGGGATTTTGTCAGATAAGATTATTTACAATAAGTTGCAATGAGCTTTTCTGAAACTGACAGTTTGCTCTACATCTTTTGGATCATCAGTACATCCTGAAGTTCTTTCTACTTCCATTCTTCTCTGCTCAGCTGCTGGGAGACATACTGACAGAAACACATTCCTCCCTCCAGGTGACCTCCAGAGTCGGGCAGAGGAAAAGGAAAGTGTCTTTTGGCAAGACAGCAGGTGTATCCTGATGAGAAGAAGAGCAACGCTCTACGAAACATATCCTCAGCAACAGCCTGCTCAGAAAATGTTGCGGCAAACTCCTGTTTGCAACCATCCAGAGTAACATACACCAGATAAATTTTGGAATTGGACTGACAGCCCATTAACACCTTCTGCTCAGAGAGGATTACATTTGCTTCACCTGCAGCTTTCTGCATCTCCCTCACAATGTACCACTCAATATCCTTCTCCAAGAAACCAATCTGAAAAAACACCATAAGTAGAATACAGCAACCACAAAACATAGCAAACCCTGACTCAATTACAATTGTGGTATCATGTTTGGTGTCCGTCAGAGCTGCATTTGTTGATACTAAATATACTCCAAGAGCAATAGCACCAAATGCGTAGATCAGTGATGTAATCAAGATCAGCCGCAGCGAAACTTTATTCTGAGAGACTCTGTTGATTATCCTCACAGCCTTTCTGTACTGCTCTTGGTCCTCAATGATCAGGCGAAGTTGGTCAGGTACCTCCATGTCACTGAACTGACCACAGTCCCATTTATAGAGTCCGTCTTCATTGACAGCAGACAGAGGCTGCAAGGCCTTTCCATTGTAGATGGAGGGAGGTTGGAAAGGAAGAACAGTGGAGCCCTGAAGCTGCTGGTTGGGGGTGCAGATCACTTTGAGCAGCTTATTCAGAAAGTCGCGGTCACTGGCCTCCAGGTAGGTGAGATGGCAGAGGTGAAGAGGAACTGAGACTCCTGGATCCAGCAGCACTGGGATGATGGGTTTCCTCTCCAGACAGTCTCTGAACAGAGACATGTTGGCCTCCAGGAGACACCAGCGACTCCTCACAAACTCTGGGCTGAGGACCAGCAGGACCTTCTGGCTCTCCTGGATGCACTCAGACATGTTCTCCAACACGGTGCGACCGGGAGTGAAGTCACGCTCGTGGTAGCAGACCTGCAGGTTGCGGGACTCCAGCTGGTTGATGAGGGAGTGGGTCCACTGGTAGTCAGTGCTGCTGTAGCTGATGAAGACATGGTAACACTCCTCACCTCTCAGTGTGGGAGGAACATGAACATGGGGAGACAGTGGAACAGTGGGCTGTGACTGAATGTCTGCAGTATCAAGGGAATTGATCGCCTCCATTACCTATGAAAAATGTGAAAAGTTAGAAGAAAATACATGTTTGTAACATGACAACTTTTTATAATAATTTGAAGAGTGACACAAGCAGAACATAAAATACACTCAATATTTAAAAATAACTGAGTCACTAGACTTTAAAGAGTAATCCTGTTAAATTCCTATATTTACATTAAAACAGATATAAACTACTCTGCAACATGTGATGACGCACAAAGTTTAATCTAACAAGTTCAAAATTGTGGCTAACATGAGACCTGTTATTAAACTAAAGGTAAGTGATGACAAAATGTACAATAAAATGAAACTCAGACAACAGAAATCTTCAGTTCATTTCATGTCTAACAACAGATTGCAGCACTGAAACAATGTGATATAACATAACTACGTTTACAACAATCAGTGCAGCTCAACGTACATTAAGAAGCTTATTTGTGCACAAAGAAGAATGATTGTAAATCTGTAATCAAATAAACTCAAATGCAAAGTCACTGAACTTTACATTTACCCATGTTGTAAAAGAATTGAAAATATACAAAACCAACAAAGGGTGTTTCTCCGGGAAGTAAAGGAAAGGAGAAAACAGGCTTGTGAGCTTTCATATCTGCACTGATTGAGCTACAAACAATCAACAATACTGTCCTACTGCTCTATTTAAGAATGAAAGCTATGACCAACATGACAACATACACCATTGTATATTCGTACCTACTGAAGACACAAATTCAAGCCAAAATAATGAAAACTCTCCGTGCTGTGTGTTTGTTCAAGAATGTAAGTGAACTCTAAGGTAGAAAATGAAAGTAAAGCACGACGCCCCACTTTTGATTGTTAAAGGTACAGGCATCACCTTGATCTCATCAGAGCCTCTACTCCAAAGTGACTGTTCCTTTAAAGGGATCGTCTGTTTTGTTTAAACAGGGTTTGGATCAGATACTTGCACACAGAAATCCTTTTCCAACCGAGAAGTGAAGCAGTTAAACCAGCCTCTCCAGATCCACCAGATTCCACTGACAACAGCAGTAATTTTACCGAGCAGATCACTGGAGTTTCTTATCTGCTGTTGTTTGATTTTGATGTTTGAAACACTAATTTGGATTCATGCTAACTGTAAACAAACAAACAAAAAAGTAAAAGTCACACAGTAGGACAAACAGCTTCATGAATTGAGGCAGCAGTAAACCAGTTTCTCCTGTATCCTGTCAGGTAAAATGATTGTTTTTGTCAATGGAGTCTGGTGGCTCTGAAAACAATGAAGGCTTCAGTCTGCCATTGGAAAGGGCAGAGTGACAGAAAGGTCAAGTGATGAAAATGTTCTAAAATTGGCATACACTGAAACTGATACAGATTTTAGTTAATCCTTTTTTAAATTTAACTTAGAATACTCATTGTTGCTGATCTCGTCCACAGCAATACTCAGGTTGGGATCTGTGCTGGTTCTCCTCTGTGTTTGTCCACACTGAGGCCTGTGATCTTCTGCAGGTAAAACACCAACTATGGATAGGTGCTTCATATGACGCCATGTCAGAGAAACCAAACTATTCCTTTAGTGGCTGTCACTGGTTTCTTTGTCCACTCACAGCAAATGATGGTTGTTGGTTGGGATTTTGTCAGATAAGATTATTTACAATAAGTTGCAATGAGCTTTTCTGAAACTGACAGTTTGCTCTACACCTTTTGGATCATCAATGCATCCTGAAGTTCTTTTCTTCCTACTTCCATTCTTCTCTGCTCAGCTGCTGGGAGACATACTGACAGAAACACATTCCTCCCTCCAGGTGACCTCCAGAGTCGGGCAGAGGAAAAGGAAAGTGTCTTTTGGCAAGACAGCAGGTGTATCCTGATGAGAAGAAGAACAACGCTCTACGAAACATATCCTCAGTAACAGCCTGCTCAGAAAATGTTGTGGCAAAGTCCTGTTTGCAACCATCCAGAGTAACATACACCAGATAAATTTTGGAATTGGACTGACAGCCCATTAACACCTTCTGCTCAGAAAGGATTACGTTTGCTTCACCTATGACTTTCTGCATCTCCCTCACAATGTACTTCTCATCATCCTTCTTCCAGAGACTTATCTGAATCATTAGCCCCAATGGAACACAGGAGAGACAAGAGATAGAGACAACTACTAATCCAACTGGATATCTGGAGAAATGAGGATCCCAGTAACCAGTAAGGACTGTAGTTGCTGTAAATACACAAAATGATAATATAAATATAAAAAAATTACACCAATAACATAGATCAGCACTCTAATCCAGGTCGGCCGCAGCCACACTTTATTCTGAGAGACTCTGTTGATTATCCTCACAGCCTTTCTGTACTGCTCTTGGTCCTCAATGACCAGGCGAAGTTGGTCAGGTACCTCCATGTCACTGAACTGACCACAGTCCCATTTATTGAGTCCCTCATCATTGACAGCAGACAGAGGCTGCAGGGCCTTTCCATTGTAGATGGAGGGAGGTTGGAAAGGAAGAACAGTGGAGCCCTGAAGCTGCTGGTTGGGGGTGCAGATCACTTTGAGCAGCTTATTCAGAAAGTCATGGTCACTGGCCTCCAGGTAGGTAAGATGGCAGAGGTGAAGAGGAACTGAGACTCCTGGATCCAGCAGCACTGGGATGATGGGTTTCCTCTCCAGACAGTCTCTGAACAGAGACATGTTGGCCTCCAGGAGACACCAGCGACTCCTCACAAACTCTGGGCTGAGGACCAGCAGGACCTTCTGGCTCTCCTGGATGCACTCAGACATGTTCTCCAACACGGTGCGACCGGGAGTGAAGTCACGCTCGTGGTAGCAGACCTGCAGGTTGCGGGACTCCAGCTGGTTGATGAGGGAGTGGGTCCACTGGTAGTCAGTGCTGCTGTAGCTGATGAAGACATGGTAACACTCCTCACCTCTCAGTGTGGGAGGAACATGAACATGGGGAGACAGTGGAACAGTGGGCTGTGACTGAATGTCTGCAGTATCAAGGGAATTGATCGCCTCCATTACCTATGAAAAATGTGAAAAATTAGAAGAAAATACATGTTTGTAACATGACATTGTTTTAAAACATATTTTCTTTTGTCATTTTTTGTGTTTATAGTCATTTGAATGATGTTAGTGTAAAATATGACTGAGTAATTAACTGGACATTGACTGAAAACTTTTTAAATCAAAATGAAATCTTTTAACTGATGGTCTTTTGCTTATTTTGAATTATACTGTACTTAAGTAATGAATTGGACACTGATTGAATACTGAAGTAAAGCCTTTAAATCAATGCTGTTGTTTCCAGAACTCAGTGTGATTGAGACTGGGGTGTGATCTCAATGTAAATCCCAGTTTCAAAACTTTATAGTGCACTGAAATTTTGCTCCATGTCATGCAGTCCAAAGTTGTCTCTAGAAAGTTCAAGATTGTGGCAACCAAGGATCCTGTTATTATACCGATAACTCAAGGACACTAAAACACTTATAAACGGCAGAGAAAATTGAGGAATGGATCTTGTTGATAAAGAAACTCAGCTTCTTCCTCTTTCAGTTATTAAAGACGAAGAAGGAATCTAACCCGCTACAGAAATAGCTGTTGACACAGAAGATGGAGAACAGCACCTGCTACTTTCAAAGCCTTTAACACTGGGACAGCTTGCAAGTAAGAACAACGTAGCTAACCTCCTTTAACACTTCCTAAAATGTTATCAGTGCAAATTCAGTGAAATTCAGACGGTAAGTAGGGGAGACCGGGGCTTGTTGTCATTGTCACACGGGTAAGTTGTTACACTGCAATTATCTTCTCCACCAAAGGGCGCAACTAAAAAGTGGAATACTAGTTTTCTTCCTTTGCATGGTCAGGTCTCATGGACTGAGTGAGAAGAGGACAACACATTGTAAGTTGAGATGAGCACCAATTAAACATTTTCCACTACCCAAAGTAAAAAATATTAACTCTATATTTTTTGAAATAAGTTTCATTCAGATAAAAATCTCAGCAGTTATACATGTGGACTTGTTAAAGTAGATATTAAGGCATCCAGTCATACCTCAGTCATTGTTCTGATTTAACCGAACTTTAAGATAGAGCTAGGATTAGCAAACATGGTTGTTTGGGGCAACTTGTCACAGTCATTTGGGACAAGAATAATAACTTTCAAAAATAATTTAAATCAACACATCCTAATAAAAATTTTACTTTATTTTTACAGAAAAAGAGTGGTTTAAAAGAGAGGAGAAAGTGAGAAGATGGTCAGGAGTTATAAAAGAAAAACAGAGCATGGCAGTGCAGCACCTGACGTGATGCTAAGGGCAGTCAGGCAGGTGACCCTAGGTCACAAGTCCATCAGGAGTACGGCGAAGGACTTTAATGTCAACTACCGTACTTTGGCGCTGTACTGTAAAACATTCACACCAGCTGAAATTCAGGGTCAGACAGCTATCCCAACTACAGTGGTTGGGTACAAATCACCAGGTTTTCAGCACAGAGATGGAACTGCAGCTTGAGAACTATATCAAGAGATCCTCTGAAATATATTTTGGTTTGTCTCCATCAGAGGTGAGAAAGCTGGCATATGAATTTGCAGTGGCAAAGGGCCTGAAATTTCCACAAGCTTGGTCAGACAAAGAAAAAGCCAGCGCTGAATGGTTTACAGGCTTCCTAAAGCGGCACCCCTCACTTTCTCTCAGAAAACCAGAGGCAACTTGCCTTGCCAGAGCTAGTGCCTTTAACAAGGAGAATGTGAAGTCTTTTTTTGACAATCTGGATAAAGTGTTAACCAGACATTCCCTGGGACCAGGAGATATCTGGAACATGGATGAAACTGGAGTTACAACGGTACAGAAACCAGACCGCTTGGTAGCCAGGCGTGGCTTCAAGCAGGTGGGGTCACTGACATCTGGGGAAAGGGATACCCTGGTGACCCTTGCCTGCGCAGTCTCAGCCACAGGGAACAGCATCCCCCCCTATTTCATATTTCCTCGGGTGCACTTTCATGATCATTTCATCAACAATGGGCCACCAGGCTGTAAAGGAGGAGCAAATGCCACAGGGTGGATGAAAGAACCACACTTTGTTGATTTCCTCAAGCATTTTGTGGAGCATGCCAAGTGCTCAAAGGAGAAGCCCTGCTTATTCCTTCTGGATAACCACTGCTCACATCTCTCTGTTGATGGGCTGAATTTTGCCAAAGAGAATGGCATCATCATGTTGTCCTTCCCACCCCACTGCTCACATGGGCTGCAGCCTTTAGACAGAAGTGTTTACGGGCCATTTAAAAAGCATGTAAACTCTGTCTCTGATTCCTGGATGAGAAACAATCCAGGGAAAACTCTCAGCATCTATGACATCCCTGGGATTGTAGCAACTGCTTATCCCCTGGCTGCAACCCCACTTAATATTCAGGCCAGCTTTTGGGCAACAGGGATTCTGCCTTACAACAGGGATGTGTTCTTGGAGACAGAATTTGCGCCATCTTACGTCTCAGATCGCCCCTACCAGGACCCAGCTCTACCAAGCCCAAGCACTAACCCAGCCATTCCAGGCTCCAAAACTGAACCATCTTTTCTAGGCCCCAGCACTGACCCATCCGGCACCAACCCAGCCATTCCAGGCCCCAGCACTGGCCCATCCAGCACCAGCCCAGCAATTCTTGAACTCAGCACTGCCCCCAGCAGCTCCAGGCCCCGGCACCAACCAAGAAGATATTCCAGACCCTAGTAACCTAGCCTCCCCCACCAACACATTAACTCCAGAGGATATTAGGCCTTACCCAAAAGGTCGTCCAAGAAAAAAAGTTACCCAGCAGAAAAAGAAGAGAAAAACTTGTATTCTCACTGACACACGTGTGAAGGAGGCACTTGAAGCTGAAAGGCAGGCACAAGGGAAGAAAAGACTGTTCAAAAAGAAAGGCAAGGCAACCAAATCTAAAATGCCAAAGAAGCAAAGCACAGGGAAGAAACAGAGGGCAGATACAAAAAGAAAAACTCCAAATGACTCCTCATCGGAAGAAGATGAGTCCTTGTGCCTGGTCTGCATAGAGCCATTTGGAAACAGCCGCCCAGGAGAAACATGGGTGCAGTGCGTGATATGCAAAGGATGGGCACATGAAGAATGCACCCTGGCAATTCAGTCTATGCCAAAACTGCAACTCAGAAGAGGAGTCTGACTAGTGAGCTCAGGTTTTGTTTGAGGTTTTCTTTTGTCCCAGGACCAATTTAAGTGACAGCTTCATTATGCATGTTTCATAATATTTCATGTTTTCATAAGATACATGTGCTCCTGGCAATTCAATCTACATAAGCTATGCCAAAATTGCAACTCAGATGAGGAGTCCGACTAGTGAGATTTTCTTTTGCTCCAGGACCAGTTTAAGTGTCAGTTTCATAATGCAGGTAGCATAATATTTCATGTTATTTCATGTTTCATGTTATTTCATTAGTAATAAAAGTGAAATGTTGTCATTTATTCACTTTCAATTAAAAAAATAACAGCAATAATTTTGTCCTTATTTTATTGGTTGCAAAATCCAGTGTGACATCTTACCCCACCCGTTGGTGGGGCAACTTGTCACATGGGGACTATCTCCATTAGATTGCTTATAACTCTGCACTGACACAAGATATGAAAATGACATGAATACAAAATATATACCTGAGACTTTGGTCTTTCATCTGGTACATATTTTTACCTCCGCCAAGGAGGTTATGTGACACCCAGCGTTTGTGTGTCCGTCTGTCTGTCTGTCAGCAAGATAACTCAAAAACGCCTGGGCAGATTCACATGAAATTTTGAGGGGATGTAGACTATGGTAAGAGGAAGAGCTGATTTAATTTTGGTGGCAATCCAGAAAGGATCCTGAATTCTGGATCACTTTGAATTTTTTGTATGTTTTAGTATGTGGTCCAAAATATGACAAAAACATAATAGGTTAGTATGTCGTCCAACAAATTAGAGCAAGGTGTCTAGATAGCTGAACTGGTTAAGAAGGTGATTCGTAAACAGAACTGTGTCAGAGACACAGGTTTGATTCCAGCTCATGATCCTTTACTGCATGGGTTTCCTGTTTTCCTCTCTATCCTTGGTGGAGATCTGCACTCTCTGAGTGCTTTTCTAGTTTTTACATGTGATGTTTTGATTCCAAGATATATATATGAGTGTAAAACGTGTGACAATATGCCCCGGTCTCCCCTATCTTCTGTTAATTTCTTGCACAAAAAGGATTCCAGACAAAAGTGTGACATGACATCACTTTTTGTAGAACACTCAGTGCTGCAAAATGTACATTAAGCAGCCTATTTGTGCACAAAAAAGAATGATTGTGAATCTGTTGTCAAACAAAGTAAATTACAAAGTTATTAAGTACTACAAAAATCTCTGGTCTAAGTAAAGAACATGGAAAATGTACAAAATAGACAATCAGTGTCTCTCAGTGTATATTCAACACTTCAGCATAAAAACAGACTTGTGAACTTTCATACTGGCAAGAATTTAGCTTGAAATAATTAACCACATGGTCCTACCGCTCTTTTCAAGTATGAAACAACACAACAAATGCAAACACAGGAGTGTACAATCATACCTGCTGAGGCTTAACATTCAGGTCGAAATAACAGAGTTCGTACTTTGTGGCCGTAGAAAAACCAGAGATAAACTCAGGAAACAGATACAGGAAATCAGTCAGACATCCCAGTTCTCAGTTTGTTAAAGGGGCAGGCGGCATATTGCTCTCTACTGAGCTTCTCAAGTAAGTTGCTGGGTTGATTTTGAATTTGACAAGACAGAATTCCACTTCACACATTTATTAGTATCTCAGAGTCTGCCAGTCAAATGCAACCTATTCACAATTTTTAGAAGTTGTTCATTACATTTAAATAGATTTAAATTACACAAAACATTCAAAAGACCTACTGAATGAACATTATATTTGCTCATTTTGAAAAAAAATCTTTTGACTTTAAGGTACATTTCTACTGAATGAACTTTGTATGGCTTTCTTAAGATGTGTGTGCTACTTCACAGGGGTAAAAAAGGAACAACAAGGCCCATTTCCTTCCTGTTGTGGTAATTTCATGTGTTGCCACCATCTGCAGTATTCATAGACCATCTTGTCTGCATCCAGCTGCTCTAAGTTGAGACAGTAAGTATGTGGAAGTTTATCAGTGCTCACAGAGGACACATTTAACTTAATAGTGAAATCTGATTCCCCTCAAAAATACAAATAATGTACATCTACAATCCAGCATGTTGAGAGGAATAATAAACAGGATCAAACCTATCGTGGTACAGTTATAGTCTGAGAACAGGAAGTGAGAACAAAAACAAGTAATAAAATTATCAAGTGGACATAATAGAAGGTTAAAGATTACATTGTGTTTACATAAATAATTTATGTAGTCAAGACTGTGAAGGCATTTAATAGGGGATCAAGACAAGTGTCACTAAATCAATATCTGACTAAATGTGAAATGTGATCAGTATTTCCTGAGTTATGGTGTTTAATGGAAAGGTGTTTTTGCAAAACATTATTGTCTTATTTTGAAGATGACCTTTGACTTTTTGGATGTAAAATGTCATTTATTGATCATTTCATCCTGTTAGATGTTCGTGTGAAATGTTGACGCAATCATTGTATGAATTCTTGAGTCATGGCTAAGAATATTTTGTGTGCAAATTTTATCACCTCATTGTTGCAGTGAATTTTAAAGGAAGTGCCTTCATGCATTCCTGATGTATTATGTTCACAACAATGGACTGGACATGAGGTCCCAGTGACTTTTTACCATCAAAATCCAATAAGGTCATCCTCCAGTCCAAGTGAACATTTGTGTCAAATTTGAAGAAATTCCCTCACGGTGTCCGAGAGATATTGTGTTCTTTTACATGGGAACGTTTATTCATTATTATATGTGTGTGTTCAGACAGAAGCACAATCTGACAAGAATAGCGCCTCTGGCCACAGTTGTCTTCAGCACAGAGGCATTAAAATAGCAGCAGACTGCTAATAAGTTCCGGAGGAAAGCCCAAACACATTGAATATGAAAAAAACAAAGCTTTTATGATTTACACTCTCCCCGTAGGGACTCTGGGGTCCTCCATTCTCAAGAAAAGTGACCCAATAAAGATCAGTAAGCAAAGCTTGTCTGTGTCACTGACCTAGGGCCATTTTAATATCTGTGAGATATTGAAAACCAACAGGAATTTCATTCATCAATACCACCTTCCTGTCCCAGCTGACATTAAAAAAACAATTTAGACAAACTGTGCAATCTCCTCGCTGACCTCTCTTCAAAAATTAGGTTGTCTCAGTCATCAAACCAACACAACAACAGAGAATATGAAGGTTCTTGACCTCAAGGGTGGAAAAACCTATTTTTTTGCTCCTGATTGTCCAATGTTTTCATACAAACTTGGGGCCACTTCCAATCTTGAACTGAACAAATGCCTGAGGGTTAAGAGGAAAGCAGCTCTAACGTTGTAATGTAGCTGTAATCTAGACCCACATCTGCTGCTCTCTTGATGCACCCAAGCAGAGGGAGTCCTGACCTGACCGGATGCTGAATCCTTTAACACCCCTCACTCAACCTTACTGGAGCAGGAAAATGAAAGCTATTCACTGTGTAAGATAAGCTCAACCATCGTGACTGTACTGTACGAATATATTGACAGCTAACACACCTGTGGGGGCAACCAAATGTAACATTCAGCTTAAAAATATAGTTCAGGAAATATTCAAAACTGACTGACATCAAGTAAGTTAAATGTATTTATGTATCAACAGGATAAAACAAAAATGATAAAGGTTATAAATTGTTAGAACAGTGGAGCAACAGCTAAAGTGCAGTGTATCAGCAGTACAAGCAGCTGTCAGAGTTTTGTAAGCAGTTTGACTGATGTGTTGATGTTGTGTTTTCTCATCAGGTTCCATTATCCCTTGGGTATGTGGAATGGTGATAATGTCTTACCATCTTATCCTTATTTAGTTGTTTGGTAAAAAAAAAAAAAGTCCCATTCTAAAGTAAGAAACACCAAAATGAAGAGAATCCATCTGACGTTAATGTTCTCCGGCAGCCCGATCTCCTCAGATTACATCTAATTCCTACACAACTAAATTATTTCAGTTATAACTTGATGGAAACCTATTTTCTTAGATTATTTTTATTTTTATGACGCATCACCAATACATTTCTTATCAGCAACTCTTTTCCATTTACTGTATTATTTTCCAGCCGTCCTTCATCAGCCAAGCTATCACTAACATGTTATAAAAGAGTTGTAATCTAAACCATGACATTTTCAAGACGTTTATTCAGTAGTTTTAGTGACCAAACAGTGACCAAAGTCTGCTAGCAACAGTGCTAACCACCGAGGCACTGTGCAGCCCCAGATAATGTTCCTATACAGCTAAATAAGAAAACTGTATACGATCACCAAGTTTGGGGGACAGGGTTGTTGTATTGCACTGTAAAAACTACTGTGTAAATGTACTATACTTAAATTAACCCAAAAAGTTATGATTTTACAGATAGTTTAGCACTTTAGAACTTTAGCATGTTTGACATGTTGTACTGTAAGATTTTAACTTATAATTTCAATGTTTTGTTATCAAATTTATTGATACAAGTTTTATGAATAATTTAGTTTAATTTTCTCCCATCCTTAAAAATATATTTTACTTCTTGTTTCTTCACTCGGGTGACCCTCATTGAACACAATGATGTATCTGCAAAGTTAAACTCTCAAAGATGCATTTCAAATTCATCTGTTGTTTCTTTATAAACAAGTCAGATTCATTTATAAAGCCTGGAATCACAAATTGCCAGTTTCCTTTAAAGGACTTTTGCCCATCTTAAGTCAGATTATAAAATAGGTAGGAGATTTTATGATGGCACAACTACTAGCACATGCAGTTTAAAGAAGTGTGATACACAAACTTCAAGCCTCCAGCACATCTAAACTGAGAATGGTGAAGTAGAGACACCTTTTCTGCATATTTTCAGGGCCATATATTCTGAAGTTTTCAGTGAAGGAGAAGGAGGAAAAACTAAATTAAACATGTCAGACACAGACCATTATTCAACAGTCTTTTTGTTTGCTTCAAAAACAAGTTATAGATCATTAAGAGCAAAGCTTTCTGATCGCCAAGTCTGAAAAACCCGTCCAGCATTACACTTGGTTTGTCTTTTGACTTGGAACTTTAAAAATGATCATTAATCACAACTACAAATGGTGTCGTAACGGGGAAAAAAACTGCTCATGTGTCCCACCTACAGAGGACGGATCAAGAATGAAGGTTTTACGTAAAGACAATCTCAGTTTACATTATGAGTCCACTTAACCTACATTTTGCCGCCTTCCACTGTATCATACACTAGAACAATATTTTCCCATTGTGTAAATATATAAATCCCAGGTCCCACAGTGCTTCAACCATTAATACACACACACACATACATATATATGCAAACTGTGACAGTTTGAGGGCAGCTGGATGGTTAATAAGAGTATGGAAGATTCAGTGGAGCATTATGTGTGCACATCTTGTGTTTGTATCTGTGTCTCCAGGTTAGTTCTAGGCATTACATATTGCAGCATCTGAGATCAGAGGATGACAGATGTGGTTTGACCCAACTTCTCCTGTCACCACGTTTCCTGCTCAGCATAAATTTGCAGCCGTGTCCGCTGCAGTCTTCTTCTTCTTTGCCGTTGTTTCCAACTGATACTCCATCAACCGACTTCTCGTGCCTCGACATGACGGTGGTGACCTGCTCTGCTGTTTGTCAGGATTAATAGATGACAGGTGGGTCTGTTTATATAGGCATGATTGTATACGTTAAGCACTGTCTGCGAATTCACCCATTTTCAATGCTTATGTGTTTAGTGACTCTGGATAGAAATGGCAATTTATTGCTCTGTTCCACCATCAGTGTAAAATATCTAAACTACTATTGGATGAGTGACTCCAATAATTCAGTTTTCCACACATATTCATGTTTACCAGAGAGAAAATCCTGCAAATATGTGCAATTCTCTGACCTTACCTTGTGTGCCACCGTAAGGATGTTGTTTTGAGTGAAATATCTTGAGCTATTGCATGGTTTGAGAAAAAAATTGTGAAGGACATACAAGTTTCCCTTTAAATGTAATCCCAGTAACTTCAATGATCCTGCTGATTTTCCACCTCATGCGATCGAAAGCTCACATACCTGCAAACAAAAAATGCCACTCTCATCATCAGCTTCAACAATTCTTTGTGTTAGCAGCAATTTAGCAAAAGCTATATTAATATTGTGATTGTGAGCATATTAGCCTGCTGACATTCACATTTCACTCAAACCAATATTCTTCCTGTAAATGTCGCCTCAAAGAGATGTTTGTAGTAGACTCTTTATCTTAGATTAAAATGCTTTAAGGGATATAGTGTGCATAAACAAAGATAATTTAACAAAAATGCACAAATCAAAAGTTAATCCATTCGGATTTTCTCTCAGAACTGCAAGTATTGCAGTGGGATTTGATGTCAACAGAGAGACAGAATGAGTACAGAGGGTCATTTTTTTAAAGACTTCGTATCAGGTAGATTTTAAGTCATGTGTATTTGAATAGAGAGGGGTTAAAATCTTTAATATATAGACATTATGATACTGAGGTTCACTGCCTCTGTTAGGAACATGGCTTCATTATTTGCACAGCATGCTCCACTAACTTTACTGGTGATAAGATGAAGGTGAGTAGATAAAATAATAATGTTTTATTTCCTGCATAGAAAAACAGATTGAAAAGAAGTTTTGTCCAATTGGGGCATGAGGAATGAGTTCATTGTGTGTATACAATGATAAGACAATTTAATCATATCAATTCCCATCACAAACAACAGTGTATCAGTGCTAATATAGCTTTTAACATGCATCATTTGGCTCATTGAGCTTACTTAATGATATTTACTGATTTGATGGATAATGGAATGAAGTACTAAATAGTCCAGTTGTGTTGAAGAGTGATGATATGAGGAAATCAAGTTTGTGAAAAACCTGACAAAGTGCAAAATCTAAGAGTACAAAAAGGGTAAGGGAAAATCACAGATTAGGATCATCTGAAGAAGATGTGACGGATCTTTAAAGAGTAGGGAAAGGCGTTACGCTAGACAGCCGGATATTTATCTTTTTAGGACATGTCTGGATCCCTGTGCACACGCACACAGTCAGAGATGTGCTCGTCTTTATTAGGAGCTCTTAAATTCTCGGGAAGCTTAAGGAAAGAGAAACAACAACACGCCAGAGTAGGCACATGTGAGCAAATCTCTGAACTTGAACTGTGAGTCTTCACTTCATAAATTTCCACTGAAAAGTTTAGCTAAGGACAAACTTTAGATTTCTACTATAATGTCTCACTGTGAAGAAGTGATGTCATTCAGGCTTAAAGAAACAGAATCAGATGTTTTACCCACATCCTGTCGTCGGTTGAAGCCAACCTTATCTCCCAGAAAATACGTGTATGACATATTAGATTGTTTTCCCAATTGCACTGTGGTGTCAAATATACTGAATGATAACAGGAAGCATTTTTTGGAGACAAATGAACCATGCCAGTCTCGTGTAGATGGATGGCATCATTAAAAACTGTCTGACTTTAACAATAGAGTCCAGGTTTGCATCCAGACTCCTTTCTAAGTTAAGATTACAAAAAACAGAATGTGTTACCATTTTTTCAGTAATAACCATCTTAAAACCAGATACATGCACTAAAATATTTACTCGGGTTGCTGATAGACAATGTAATCTGGTCAACATTTTATCTCCCAATATATCTACTGCTGCAAATTAGTTCTATTCCAACTTTAATTTCAGGAGACAGGTTTGGGTTACCAAGTGTTCTACTAGCAAAAACAGGAGACAGACAAATGTTGTTCTTCATAGCTGAACACTCAGCTCATGTCAGGAGCTCTTGGATTGTTTCCACAGCAATTCATTGGAAAACAATCCCAGAGCTTCTCAAATGAGACCAAAAGAAAAAAAAAAAGCAAATCACCCAGACAACAGGTAGTTTCAGACATCAGTATGCTCAAATTCATTCTCCAAAATCAGAAAACATACAGGACATAATCCAACTGATTGTTTTCTTATAAATACATTTAAATGACTGGTATGTGTTATACTGACAGGTTGATATTACACAATAAAATCTAATGAACACTTCTGCCTGGTGTTTATTTAATGTTCCCATTTTGGTCATTGGCCTATGTACTGTGCAAATACATTACGGTAACATTGTTGACACTGTCCAGAGAGAGGAGAAGGTACTGTTTGCCTGGTTTTATAACAGGTCAGACAAAGGTGCCACATTTAGGTGTCCAAAAATATCATCAAATTATGGAAAATGCTAATAATAACTAATTCCGCTATTACAAAAAAGTAGAAAAGAGGAGGAAATTTTAATTAAAAGTATAATTGGCTTGTGAGCTTCCGTTTTGCATCTTGTGGTTGTTTCTTTAGGAAAAATGTGAATATGTCCGTTTTGGGAATTCGGCACAGCACTGCTGACTGGTAACTGGCTCTGGGATAATGAGAAACAGTGGAGGTGGCTTATCTCAGGCAAAATATTAGTCACTACTGTGTCAAACTATTGCCCTCCAGAGGTTTCTACAACTTCCGTTATTTTCAAGAAGTTATTTTTTTCCCCTGCCTTCTGAGAAAACGTAGACGGAGGCTCGGTCTGGAAGCCATTTCAAAGGCCTATAAAGCCCTTGGAAACTCAGTGAAACTGAGCTGGACTGACTTGTGTTTAATATCAATCAACAGCCAGTCAAAATCAATTTAGGAAACATCCATCACACTGAAGATGTGACAGTCAACCTCTGACTTGTTGTTTCTCCACTAGTAGAATATTTCCACAAATGATAATCTTATTTGTTATTTTTGAACCAGTAATCACTATAAAGTAGGCAATAGCTTCAAACAAATGTTGGCACTGTAGAATCATAGCTGCAGGGAATACATGAGCTTGTGGCTGCTTCACATTTGCACGTTTTGCTGTATAGAATGAATGAATGAATGAATTTTTATTATTGTGTCTTACATACATTCAGTATGCCCAGCCCAACATGGGCTTATAAGACACCAAAAATAAACATCAGACCAGTTGCCAGACAGTAGACACAATAAAGACATTTTAAATTTCATTATTTAAATAAAAAAAAGTCTGCCGCCTCTTCCAGGCTTTACAAACAAATGCAGCCAGGTTATAAACATTATGTGTACACAGATATTTCATCTTGTCATCATCACAACACCAGAACAAATCAGGCTTTTGAGCAAATACTTATGTATAATAAAAATAATTCATTTTCTCCAGATATGCATCATTTCAAACTGTATAGCAGAAATTTGCTTTCTCTTCTCTGGTTCAGTGAATATCAAGCTTGCTTCATTTTCTTCTAGTTTTGACTTTATCTAATATAATTATAATACTTCTCAGTAGTTCAATTGATTTTGATTTTCTATCAACACAGCAAAAAAAAAGACTTTTGCAACTTGGACAAGTTTCGATTTTAGGGCACAGATGGCAGGAGCTTCAGTCATAAACATTGCTTAAATGACTCGTGTTTTAATACAAACAGGGATAACTGTTACATCTAAACTTTGATCTGTGGATGACACACACGTGGTATGTAAGAAAAACAGAAGAGCAACTCTTCCTCACGTATGTAATTATCAGTGCAGGACATGATCAGACTGTTGGCAGGAACAGTTCTTCGCTAATTACATCTAGAGGGATATTAGAGAAAGGTTGCAGTGCGGAAATGCCTTTTTTCAAAAACAAATGTATCTTTGACAGTTCAGGGGTGAATAGCCAAACAGAATGGTTCACAGATACGTGGAAAAAGGTTGTTGTGGTCAGATGAGCAATCCTCCTGTTCTTGGCAAGAATGCATGCGTTGCACAGAACAGTAGAACAGCACAGGCCGGAATCCCAGAGATGATCCAGTGGGCTCTCTTTTGCTGCGGGGGTGGTTTGCTAGCTTAGTTTGGGTCCACTTGTGGCCCTAAAGGGAAAAGTCACTGCAAATCAATGCAAAGCTGTTCTGAGTGGTCACCTTCATCCTATGATTAAACATGTCTTCCTCCAGGATGGCAGTGCCTCCATCTACAGAGCACAACGGGTCACGGAATAGTTTGATGATTGGACAGCATTCTCCAAGCATTAGGGAATAAGTAAGGAAGAATAATGCCCATCCCTCTAGTATACTTCTAGAGACTTGCAGAGTCAACAGCCACGTACACTGAGGCTTATCTGGCAGCACATTTTGCTACATCCCTTTACTAATGATGACACTTGATGTCGTTTTTCCTTTAATTCATCAGCCACTTGTACATCCAGCAGCAAAATCTGAGTGCTACTTAAGACTGTTTTTCCTGTCATAGAGGATTCCAGGTGGGGAGGATATTGATAAGAACAGCCATAGAAAGGGTCACCATGTTATTTGCTATGCTATGACCTCATCAGTGCAGAGCGTGTGCTTGCATTTACACACGAAACATATGTTGATGGAAATCCAAAGAGGTCATGCTCAAAATCTAAGCAACTCTCCCAGCAACAACACACACTTTGGTTTTTAGTCTGAAAATATTTTCACTCACCACATGCATCTGGTTTTGAGTTTAAGCTGTTCGTAATATATTGGCATCTCAAGAGAAGTGCTGCATTGTAGTGTTTGTATGAAAACGTTAAGCCGTTAGTACTTGTGCTTACACTCGGCCTGTCATATAGTGAGATCCAACAGGCTCTAATATGTAAGATATGTAAACTTGGCTATATTGATGTTACAGGCTACAGAGTCTTTGTATTCAAATATTTTTACAAGTTGAACAGTAACATGGCATGTAAGTAGGTGAACTACACTCAACAAAAATATAAATGTTACACTTTTGTTTTTGCTCCCACTTTTTATGAGATGAACTCAAAGATCTAAAACTGTGCCTTAGACTGCCCACAATAAAAAGCCACTCTGAAAGGTGCAGTTTTGTTTTATTGGAGGGGGGCAGTCTAAGGCACACCTGTGCACCAATCATGGTGTCTAATCAGCATCTTGATATGGCACAGCTGTGAGGTGGGATGGATTATCTCAGCAAAGGAGAAGTGCTCACTATCACAGATTTAGACAGATTTGTCAACAATATTTGAGAGAAATGGTGATATTGTGTATGTGGAAAAAGTTTTAGATCTTTGAGTTCATCTCATAAAAATAGGGAGCAAAAACAAAAGTGTTGCGTTTATGTTTTTGTTGAGTGTATATTGGAGGTTGGCTAGAAATCAAAGTACTTTCTAATGCTGGAATGGTGAGTTCTCTGAGTACTAAATGAGAAAACAATAAAGATTTGTTTAGTTTGGCCTTTACTTCCAAGGGCATGCCATTATATCACAAAAATCTTCATAGAAACTAGCCCGGTTTTCTGCCAATTCAGCATATCCAAAAATCCTATCAACTGTACTCCATCCCATTGCCTTTGGCAGGTCCCACACACATCCTTCCCTCTGGGCTCTCAGCTCTTGTGGTCAAAAATATAAAAGGCACCATTAAACCAGTTACTTGGAAACATTTATCTAACCAAGACTGAAGGGACAATAGCCAAGCCTGTAATACAATACTCTCAACAGTAATAAGTTACAGACACAGGTTTTCAGGGTCCATATGCACCAACACTACACATCCATGCAAGCGCTTTCCTTTAAATTCCTAGAAATCATGCATTTAAAAAAATCCTCGAATAATGCACACATGCTCTTGTTTTCCTGCTTGGCTGGTCTGCAATAACCTTAAATAAAAGGTTGCTATTATCTCAGCCAACTCACTTGAAACAGATTTTTTTTTTTGCGAACATAGAAGATGTGCTACATGCAGTATATATATGCGTACAGTTTCATTCCCTGCAAGAACACATAAGCCAGGCACACTGCAGGATATGGCGTGACATTATAGCAGGTAGATCCAGAGGTTATAGGTGGATGCTAGAGTGGAGGTTTGGCTTTTGAAAGTGCTATATGAACAGTAGGACTAGTCAGAGCAGTGTGCAAATGGAGAAGGCTGATGGACAAACTGAGGACCAAGCATTAACTCCGAGACACCTCTCCAGGAGCACTTAAAGTTCATGCTTTGAAATATTTATTACCTTCTTTTGCCTTATTAAACCATACAATTCATCACACGAAGAAAGAAACGACGTCTGACAGCTCAAGGGATGACATTTAAAAGACCATATTTATGACAATCGGGACATACATGACACAGGTAATTAACAAACTGTAGGAATTTCAACTGAATCAGGTGTTTCAATGTTGATATTATACAGCAGGATACAGTAGCTAGTAGTGAAATTCAGTAAATTTCACAACCTGACCTGCTTTTCTTCTCAAAGGAACCTGACATTTTGTTGTATGCCAAGAAAACCTCGATGTCAAGCCAAAGAAATATCATACATCACAACTGCACATATCTCTCTCCAAATGTACAGGCAAAAAAGTAAAAGTCTACAGCTATACATTTTCATCATTTCATTTCTAGTGTTATTTATACACCAAATGCATACCAGAGGTAGAAATATATTCTCAGTTTTAAAGGATGCAGAGGATCTTTGAAGAGGCTGACACACGATACGAAAGAAAAAAAAGCAGAATGTGACCTTTTCAAGAAATTGTTTTTGCTAAACAGTTCTTTTCTTATATCCGGTGAGAGTGTTTATCATCAAGGCATAGCAGCACTAGTGAGACGCTTCTAAATCCTGTGAGGATGGTCGACCTTTTACAAATACCCTTGTAAAGTATTTGTGCTCTTTTGTTATTTTTCTGTGTTTGGATACATCTGCAACCTAATGATGCAGGTTATACACACAGTCAGGCTTTTGAGAGTATCTCACTTGTTCTCATTAAAGCTGGATTATTACAGAGCATGTAGGCATTTGTCTCCTATAAGATTTCTGTTTTTATTAAAAATGTAGCCCTTGTAATGACAACAACTCAAAGGAGATGAGACAGAGCGAGTTCCTTATTTTCCCTTGAGTCAGTGCCGTGGCCGTGATTGATCCAATCAATTTTTATTACCATTCCAATATGAGGGCTGTGGAGGACAAAGTATTTTTATCGTGGTTTAAAAGTCTTGGCTGAGTGCCTTATAGTTGGATTTCATGTATTGTTGCAATGATTCATTTTAGGGAAATGGTTAAATAGTACATTATCAAGCCATGTAATAATGGATAGATGGAGGAAAAGGGCAATTTGTTCCTCAAAAACCTCAAAAACAAGTTGTTTTGTTTTTTGTTGTTTGAGTCATGAGATGGGAAAAGACTTTTTTTTTTCTTTTTTTTGGTTTCACAGTTGATTTGGCAGATTGAGTAATATACTTGACCATAAACAAAAATATGATCGCTTAAGCGACAATGCTATTTTAAATCAACACAGGTTTATAAAAGTCTGAGTTAACAACACAGTCTCACACCACAAATGACTTTGCAAATCCATTGTACAAAAATGCACTAGTTTCACAATAAATGAAGTAATATTATGATGTGCCTACATTTTCAGTCAGTTATTTTTGTTTTGACTTGCCAGTCATTTTGCATCTAACAAAATAAACATCTACAGTAGGAAGTCAACCAAACACAGGGCTTTCATTCAGCACACTGAGTTCTGTGGGCAACCTGTTTTCTGTTGCTGTTTCCAGATGTTCTCAGTCACTGTTTGCTTTGGTTTACACCACAAAGTTTAGGACTACTTCTGTCTAGTATCTTTTTTGTTTTTACCTGCTGAACATTTCATTACGGTCATTTTTTATATGGTAGAAAAAAGCATTCAGTGCTATGGTTGAAACTGTTTGCCCTAAAACTGCAGTACATCAACAACTGTCCCAAAAACACAGGTTCACACTTTGGGGTTTCATAGCTGACACACCCAAGGAACCCAACATTTCAACTTTCTGTGTCATTTTTCTTCTTTAGTATCAGTTTCTATTTGAACATGTACAGCTAAATCACTCGAATATAGTAGTTTTATTGCTT
Source organism: Acanthochromis polyacanthus (assembly GCF_021347895.1). NCBI lineage: Eukaryota > Metazoa > Chordata > Actinopteri > Pomacentridae > Acanthochromis > Acanthochromis polyacanthus. The sequence continues at coordinate 16,671,805 of NC_067120.1, read as the reverse complement.
GCCGTGAACAGTGAGTGGAGAGACATCGTAGATCTGCTGCTTGTAGAGGTAGCAAAGGTGTAAAGTTTTATATATATAAAACAGAGAGAGATTATATTCAGTGTCTAAACATGATGACATTGAGGGCTAAATCAACTACTGCCTAGTGAAATTAAAATACATCTGTACAAAGACTAACGACAAAGCTCTGGTTGTTTTCTAGATCACTAAGCTGACGAGTCCTGACACAAGAAAGTTTAAGAATTTATTTTCAACTTTACAGTGTTGTTTGTGTGTGAAAATAACACGCTTTTGCAGCATTACACATTCTGGTGTGAGACTGAGTTGAAGTTAACAAGAGGTCAGATTTTTTCCACTGACCATCTGGTTGATCCAGCATCCATGGACACTTATATCTCCCTCACAACATTTAGGCAGTTTAGAATGACTAAACGCCCCCAAAAACTGTAACTGTAGCGAGATTGCAACTCAGAAATCATGCAATTTAATTTTATAAACAAATACTAATGTAGAACTTTTTAAAAATGTAATAATCACAAAATCACTCTTACCTAAACACTAATCATAATTTATATAGCTGCTCTTAATTTGATTTCACATAACACTCTTTGCCTGAATTTTTTTCAGTAACACCTTCAAATCATTTTTTTAAAATCAAGAATGCTGTTACTTTTATTGCTGATGCCTCTGTGAAGCTAAGTTAAAATTCCTTTGAATAGGTATAACAGAATTTACTGACCTCCGAATGGCAGCAAAATCAACAGGTGCAAGCTGTATTTGATTTCGATAGTAAAATCACGTTTTCGCAATCCTGATGAACAAACCTTTGGCTGTTTCTCATGAAAAATACTTCAAAGGTTTTGTCAGTTGCTTTTATAGATCATAAGCACATCACTGAGTGTGCTTTTTTGAGACAGAAAAAAAAACATGTCTACATCTGGCAGAACAATCCTTTCATCATTCTTATTGATCAGTGACAAACAGCCATATCAATCTTTCACCAGTGTATTTTTGTGTACTCTTAAGGGACAGTTAAAAGAATAATTTATCGCAGCTTCAGACTTGCATGGTCAGAGATGCTTTGAAAGATATTTAAATGGCAAATTTCATGCAATCTTTTTTTTTCTCCCAAAATGATCAGCAAATGTCCCCGGATAGTTTTGAAAACTGCTCTAAATAACAATAATAATTCAGGCTCTATTTGACAGATTTACTGCACACTCATGGAACATTCAGAAGGCAGAGTTGGAGTACATCACCTGTCAAAGTGCTGATAGACGAGGGGCTTCATCAAAACCAGATTTTCAGTGGTGGACATATTTCAGTTTCATCATTAATCAAAAAAGCACAAGGTAACTTCACAAAGTTTGCTATGTACAATTGTCTAGATTTCATGGCAGACTTCGTATCTTCACAACACCTTTACGCATTCACACTGTCACAGCAATATAGAAGCTGCTGATTCAGAAGAGTATACATATTAAGCTTGTTATTGGTTCCACATGTTTGCCTGATCTGGCAAATAAAAGACAGACTTGTTGTTTTCTGAAGTGGCGAGAGCTGGAATATGACTGTACAGTGATGTATGCAGATATACTTCTGATAGAAGTCCTGTAAACATATCTATATGTATTATCTGACCTTGGTCTGGAAGGTGTTTACGGGTTACATTAAGTTTGGAAAGCATTTTTAAAAGTTGGATGGTATGCAGGTCTGTCAACACGTGACGCTGCATGTGCATCGGTGCAATCTGTGTGTAGATGAGCCGGTGCTCCGCAGTCCAGTTTTTCTTCCACCGTCAGATAAAAGGCCAGTCTAAGTGGAAACATGCTTCAGATGATGAACTGGACACCAACCTGGCATGTTATCCTCTTTACCCATAATCCTTCATAATCCCAGCCTCCTCTGGTCAGGCATCATTCCAGATGAGGAGTCTTGAGGAGACAGCAGCTGTCCTCAGTGTAACACGGCTGCAAAAAGAAGTGGAAGCGCAAAAAGCAGTCTGGCCTTGAAAGTCTCCTCAATGGGAACCGTTATTGCCCCTCACCTCCCTGTGTCAACCACACAGTGTCAATTTACGCCCATTTGTATGATAATTGGGCAACGGTTACGCCAACTGCACTAGAGGAAAGACCAACAGAGATATTTAATATGGTTAAAGTGGGTTTCACTTATGCTATTCATCCCTTCCTCTGAACAGCCGAGCCCCACAGGCGATGCAAATTTATGATATTGGGAGTTTGATGAGTGAATCCTGGACCTTGTCTTGGTATTGCTTAACTCAGAATGAAACATAAAACACACAGAGACCATGCAGAAAGGCCAAGGAAAAGGTCAATAAAGGGTTGGCACCGATCGCTGAATGGTTTTAGTGGGAGATAATGACAGATGGCGTGAGATACCCGACCTGCTGTTTTGAATTGAGAGGACGGCCATTACTCACACTCAGCAGGGTCACTAAGAGGGAAGAATGTGTATCATGCTAGCTACTTTCAAAATCATATTTCTGTGCAGATGTTCGCATTTTCTTTCTGGGTTTTTTTCCTCCCCGTAAGTGGTAAACCGATACCAGACAAAGGGAGTCTTTCTCATTCACAGCTGCGGTAAACAACTCTGTGGCCAAGTTTCTGGTATCATTTACCGATCTACAATATTTAGCAATGTTTTTGCAAGAGTAACAGTGGTCATATATTAGTTTTGTCTGCTTGCCAAGTGTGGACCTCTTTATCACACTTGGTCAGGATGTGAAGGGAGAGACAACACAATTATCAACATTTAGATTCTTGAAATCAAATCATCAAATATTTCTGAAATTATGTCAAATACTGTTAAACCCACTCTTCTGAATTAATAGAAAAGTTGGAAAGTAAGTGAATACTTTCACAATCAATTAACTACTTATCTAATTACTAATTGCATCACAGAAGATTACTTTACTTTATTTAGATTATGTCACACAACAGAATATAAAGCACAATAATTAGGTTTTTCCTATGGGCTTTGCGAAGAAGCAACTGCACTCCTCTTATTTTCTTGAAGGCCACACCAGAACTAAAGAAGCCTCTGAAATGAGAGGTGAAACAACTTCTTGAACCTAAAACAGAAGAAGTTTAACTGAAGCTCTTGGGATTATAATGCCGTGAATGACTGAAAATCTACACAAATATATGAGGTTGACTGAATCCAGAATAACTACAACATGGAATTGCTGCTTATATATTAATAAAACTTCCACAAACTTCTCTTAGTTTTGGAGTCCAGTGCAGCCATTCAGCATTTGGACAGTGATTTATTGTTTTAGTGCTTTGGCTCTTTCCCTGAACACATGGAATTTAAAAGCAGTGGCGTTTAAGATTAAGCACCAATTTTTAACTTTAATTGGATGATGTTCACATCCACGTTGAGGAAACAATGCTGGACAATTGTTCTTACACATAATTCTCTAATTTCAGGCCGAGGTTCCTAAACATACAGGTGAGACACTATGGGAGTTAAATAGAAAAGCAGTAGGATCTTCTTGGCCAAGTCATTCACCTGCCAGTCAAAATGATCATATATTTAACTTGCTGGAGGTCAGACTTGTGACAGAAAGCTCGATAAAACAGCAAGAAGTGAATACGGCTGCAGTATAGACCTGATTAATCATCACAGAGGAAGAATCTGGGAATCTGCTTATATCTATTGGCACTTATCCACTAGCACCTACTCAACTCAACTCTGCACAGTTTGTGAGGTTTTCCATTAGGACGTAGTACCTGGTACCAGGTACTATTTTAGTACCTACTTGGTCGGGGTTCCAAGCGAGCTGAGTCGAACCGATAATGTGCCGTCTGCAGAGTGCAGGCCACTGATTGGACAAGGAGCGGCAACAGACGAGATCTGTACCGTCGGTGGGACTTTTCTGTCTTTGGTGATGGACCAAAGAATACAGAGGGAGCCGGACGGTGCCACTTGCAATGAGGAAGTATATCAGAAGGTCTCCGAGCTGACGGCCGCCCATGGATACAGTAGGACAATGAAGCAGTGTCGGGAGAAGCTGAAAAAGCACAGAAGTAACTATCGGCCCATCAAGGAGCACGACGGCTGGAGTGGGTCAAACCGGAGGTGCTGGAAGCGGTTTAGCCAAATGGATGCCATTTACAGACACTGACCGGAGAGCAACAGGAGAGACAGTGACCTTGATTCAGATTAGATTCAGAACACTTTATTTATCCCCAGGGGGCAATTCAAAAGGCACATAGAGCAGTTAGTATAACAATGACATAATGAAGAAATAAGGATAAATATATATACAAATCTAGAGAAAGTAATAAGAATGAAAATAAAAATGAAAAGAGAGACGTAAGACAAAAATGCAGCTTAGTAACGTACCAGTGCCAATATAGTCCTACATACAGTCCTTCTCTGCTGCTGCATTATTCGAGATGACGTTCAAGGATGGTGAGTGTTTTGTGACTCCACCTATGATGAGGTGGTACTCAACTGTAACGGAAAATGACTTAAACTGAGTCAAGTCGAGCCAAGTAGGTGCTAGTGGAAAAGCATCTTATGTGTTGCAGACTTCAGACCGTTATTGACTGCAGAATTTGCAACTTTAAGGGGTAAAAATATTCCCTTTAATCACTGGACTAAAATAAGGCTATAAATACTTATGCATATGTTTAGAATTGGAATTTCAATGTAAACTTGGACTCAAATGGGCCTCCTGTAGTGTTTATTAACCCAGTGAAGTTTAACCAAAGTCTGCTCCTCAGTGCAGCCATGAACTGACTGTTTACTGTATGGTTGAATGTCACTGTTGTCATCAACATACTTATTTAAAATAATGAACTTAATGGTTGAATTGCAGAGTGCATCTGTCTTGTCCAGACTGCCATGTGCCGTGCATTTGTTTTATATCTGTGTCATCAGTAAAACATGATTAGTTTAGCTTGGCCCACAGGCTACATGCAGGGACACAATCATGTGACTAAGTCAATTTGTGTTGTAAAAACTAACGTCACTGCCAGTTCCTTTCCTGGTAACCTTTTGTACTTTGTCTTAGCTTGTTGCCAGCATCCTTAGGCTGGTGACTGCCTCAAATCATTATTATGTGTACACATTGTGCGCAAGCAAAACATTTTGTAAACCCCCTTTTTAGTACAGCGAGTACATGTACTCACATAGACTAAATTCATATTTGTCTACCTCCTGATCAGCAACTAGATGCTTGAAACCAGCTATCCAGTAAAAATTGCAAATAAATTTGCAATCAACAAGATGTAAATCAACATCAGGGACTAGCTTGGGATAAAGCCACACAATTTGTATACTTAGTGTCCATCTGAAGAATGCAGTTCCAACATGTGCACTCTAAAAATGACCCACTTTCACAGTGTAATCTGAGTGTTTTCTGTGAATAGTTGGCATAAATGGATTACAACAGCATGTTGTGCATTTACTGTACATTTCGCCAGCTGTGAGAGCAGCTGGAGAGGAGAGGGGAATGTGAAAGCCCAGGAGGGTCGGAACTCTCCAAGCCAACGCGATCTATTGACACCCTGCAGCTTTTGAGCTCGGGCTGAAAGGATTAGTGATGTCATACGTTTGTCGTTGCTGACACCTCAAATTTGTCTCACTATGGTTAAATTTTGCCTGTCTAGGTCCTTCAGGAAAATAAACCCGATCAATTCTGCGTCTGACCCCTGGTCTGCTGTTGTTGCCACGTCACTAGCCTTTGCAAAGATGATACATTTGCTGTTTCCCTTCGTAATTTGTTAACTCTGACAAAATGAAGATTACACAGTTGCTCCATTGAAGAGTTCATTGTTTTCTTTCCAGTTCTAGTTCAAAGCATGCCAACAACAGTTTCCCAAAAGCAAAACTTGGGCAGACTGACTCTCATCCCGTCAGTTCACACCAGTGTTCTGCTGGGAGCTGCCTCTAAGTGAATACCAGACGCTGCTATCTAGAACCGCCGTATGCTTTAATCTGCTAAAGAACAAAATGGATTCAGCACAAAAGTAGAGCTCTTGTTACTCTCTACCCCATGTGGAGCTTTATATTTGTGCGTGACAATAACAGGACCCTTGCTCACCCTTTTGTCTTGGCTTTCAGTGAGTAGAACATATTTCACATCATTTTGTTGGCATGAGCACTTCCATATGATTATTAGTAATTACAAACAGGCGAAAGAACATTTGAGCCTAAAAACAAGTGGCACAAAACACTAGTCTCTGCACTCTCCATGCATGTGAAAAAACTTTACCCAGACATTCCAGATCATGTATAAATGTACATATGGCTGAAAGTAGGAGCACTTCTCTCTTAATATGCCTTTCATCAGGGGTTGCTTTTGTGGTTTCCTTTTTCCTGCTTAAGTGAAAATTTTCAATAATACTTTAGACTTTAGTATGCTTCCAACTTTGAGGCAAAGTAATGATTATGCTGATTTGCTTGTGCAGAACCCTGACCTAAGCCCCATTCATCAAATCATCAAAGGAACCACATTTAGACAAAACTCTAATTTTTTGTTTGCAAAAATTCTAACTCAGACCCTGCAGCCAAAACTAACTGAGGCTGCAGTGACACCTTACATTTTGTGAGAAAAGGGTGAAGCACAAACATTCACTGCTTTTCACAACATGGTGCAACCACGTTTGTTCCAAATCCATCGTGTGAGATTGCGTTGCTCTCCATGTGCTGGCAATTTGAATAGCGATTGTTTATATCCTTGTTTGCGTAACCCAATGACAGAGTAAAGAAAGCAGCACAGAAGGATGAATGGCGCTTGGTCACGAGTGCAAAGAGGTTAACAGAGGTCATTGACAATAAAGTGGTTGATAAAATGTTGACGGTTCAAATCATGAAAAACTTTTGATGGCCAGCTAAACACATTAGTTCCCACAGTTCAAGTTTACAGCTGTGGCATGTTTTGGCCGCAACACATAAAAACATTTCAACATTTTATTCTTACTTCACTCATAGTAACTTTACTGCCTCGCTTAGGTGACTGTAGAATGCTACACAGTTGCTGTTTTAAAGTCAGAAAACAAATGGAGGTGTATTTTATTTAATTTTGGGTGATGCAGCTACCTACTAAAATGAGCTATTTGGAAGAAGTTGCCATCGGGTTCAGTGAAGTAGGCATGTTTTTAGTGTGAATGTTTATATGACATGATGGACGTGCACACACCGACTTCACAGTGTCAACAGGAGCTGAGCTTTAATTTATTGCTTCCAGCTGTTTGTGGGAGTCTTCCTCAGCATCAAACAGCAGCAGGATCCACGTGAGCATCTCCAAAGTGAGCATTTATGAGCAATACAGAGGTAACTACAGAGGACAGGATGAATCAGGAGCAGCTGATGACACTGTACTATTTTTTTTACTTCTCACAGATGACCTATCATACATAGTAACAAGAAAAGCTACATTTAAATCATTTGTCAAATAGTTTAATCTTGAGGTGCATCGCAATTGGTTATTATTTTGATAATCTGTTTATTAAAGTCTGAATATTTTTCTGTTTTAAGATTTTTTTTTCTATTGAGGAGATATTTTTCATTTCACAGCACAAGTTTTCCAATAGGGACATTATAATGCGTAAGGATGTATTATAAAATGTAAAGGAGCTTTCAAAATATGGCAGCATTGAGCCCACAATGAAAACACATTTTGTTGTATCATAAGTTGCTTTATTATCTTCCATCTTCACACATGGACAAAACTTTCTGGGTTCAGTTCTGACTTTTAGTTTGTGTGTGCTACCTGTAGTTTCCATAGACTGTATATATAGTGGAAGTAGCATCTGGCTCCAGAATTGAAGCCAACCCGGAAGTGTCAAAAACTTGCAATATCACGCCGTCCGCTCGGGTTGGCTCCAAAAAGCTTTTTCTCCATAGACCCCAATTCATTTTTGGAAAAAATAAAATTTGATAGACTGATTTTCTACAGCTCAGGATTTTTTTTCCCGTTAGTTTTCATGGTCAAAATGAGAGATCAGGTGGCCGATCTTAAAATAAATCAATACTGAATTTTAAATAAATCGTTAAAGTTGGTGGAGCCAGGGGGTGTGGCTATACTTGATAGACAGCAACAGAAGCCTCTGCGGTAAAATGTGGGCGGGATAAGAGAGTCCTCAGCCAATCCTGCACCTAGTTGCTCTCCGGTCCAGCCTGTTTGATGACGCTTTTTACGTCACTGGCTCCAAAAAATCCAAAATGGCGACCAGGAAGTATCAAAATCCGGGCTTCATTTTCTCGGCGTTGAAACCAACAGGTGACGTCACGGTTAGTTCTCGCCTGGTAATTTCCCGTGGACCCATCCAGCCACCCCAGTGAAAAATGTCTGGAGGCGCCACTGGTCCATGATGAACCCCGTCTGTGAAAGGAAGAAGTGGGTATAGTAATGGATGGACAGACCACTATCCAGCACCTCTTGGACAAAGTGGTATGCTGATGGAAAATCGGGTCTTATTATCCGACAACAGCATCCAACCTCACTAGTGCTCTTGTGGTTGAATGGGAGAAAATCCTCTGCAGTCAGGTTCCAAACTCAAAAGCCTTCTCAGGAGACTGGAGGCTGGTACGGCATATTAATGCCTATGGTGCTGGAATGTCTGCATTCACATCTGGTGAAATGTTTGATTGTCCACATTTTTTGTGGTATGTACATATCTGTATGTATGGGACGGGCATGCTCTGCATATATCAACACTGAAGTCAAATGGGAACTGATATTTTCAACCACTAAAGGTACAATAAAATGTACAAAATATTCTTTTTGTTGCTTTGTCAGCCCCAGTTTTCTTTGTTTTAATCCTAATCACATGTATTTATAAAGCTCTGGAAAAATCTCCATGTGCTGATGAGCATCGCTCTCAGATTGTGCCTCCCAGGTCTTGGTACAGTGTTAAGGAAGCAGTCAGTGTTATTAGCTGTAAAAAAAAAAAAAAAAAAAAGGCACCAAATGAGCTCCAAGGCAAGAGCCTAATGTGCATATACCTCAGTAAACATCTCACAAACATGCTGTTAAATATACAGAAAGAGCATTCTGTTTTGATCTCTTTCACTTACATTAGAAGCCAGACGAGTGAGCTAATGGTATGAACTTATGTGATTTATGTCAAAAATCTTGTCCAATTATGTGTATCAAATCTTGATAATTAATATGCAATTTACAAGGAAATTTGTGTCAGGCATCACGTCAAGCTTATTACCCTTCAATAATACTGTAGGACATAAGTAAATGGTGTGTTTGGGTGAAAAATGCCTCCAAGCCAAACATGCTATTACCCCACAAGCCTGAGAATGTGGTTTCAAAAACACAGCTGGATGCCAAAGTGTCCTGTGCGCATATTCTTTGTCAGACCACACAGTGAAGATATAACCACCCTCAAAATGTTTCTGTAGTTATCACTGTTTCAAATTACAATAAATATAAGGAATGTATTCAGAGGCTTGTATTCTTTTATGAGACAAGTACTTTAGTATTTAGTGTCTAATGTAATCTGATACGGTTCAAACTCATTCACAAAGTATAGCAACACAACACCATTTTAAAGAATAAACAGATGTTTTTTCATTGCTTTTCTAATCCAGAATTGCAACGTGCGTCCAGAGAAGCCATAGGACTGTAATAATTTCTTCAGTCCATCCTGTCACTTAAATCTTTCCCCTCCACTGACATAGAACATCTTACAGCCCCGTTTCCCAGCACATCGAGTTTTGCCAGAACAACCGCCTTACGTGAAGTATAATCCCTCAGTGTTTATTTTACAAAGGCATTCCCTGTGCATTGTAAAGATTATAATGGAGATCTGAACAGATTATAACGGAACAGAAGTCATGAACTAACATGTGAAGTTTCATCTTAAGCAAAGAGGGACATTTTTGAAAAAAATATATAGTGGTGCTGTGGCTTTTCCATGTCACGAAACTTTAAAATGCCTCAGAAGAAACTTCTGATTAAAATGTAGTTTGTTACTGAATCAAAATCTGAACATGTTGTCCTGCTTTCATTAATTATATAAATGCAGATTTAGATAAGACTGCTAACAATCACATATTTGCATTATATGTATACGTGCACTTACTTACAAATCATGGTTTTTAACTTTCTGACTGTGAACAGTGAGATTTTGTCGGTGGGGAAACATGGACCTGGCACATTTTGTTTATTGATTTCTTCAAACATAGAGCTGTGAGGTTCTCAATTAAAGAAAATAAAAAGCAAGATAAAAGAAGGTCTGTTCTCCAAGGTTGTGCATCCCGTATTAAATCCTGATGATTTGCTCCTGGCATGGTGTTGAACATAAAAACAGCCTTTTTACATGAAGGCAAAGTATTTTAAATGGCAAAATTGAATTGCGGTAAAAGATGCGGTAAAAACAACCATATGTGTGGCTCTGATTTTTTTAACTGCTAAACCGTTTTTGTTGTGGTTTTTTTTTTTTTACGAACAGAGAGTTACATAACATCACAATGAATGTTTAACGGTTCTGTCTCAAAGGTTTTGACATTCATATGCACCTAATTTGCAAATAGCAATTTATCATCACTGGAAACATTTAGTTGCACAGCAGGAAATACTGTTGCACTTACAAAATGCTGAAACCTTCAGTTTGTGTCCCATCCGTTACTCACAGTTTATTTTTTCCACACATCTATCCAAGACCACAGTCATTTCCCTAACCTTAAATAATATTTATGTTTTAATTATCAAAAACTGATGCTTGTAGCTTGTTCATTTGTGAAGGATGGTAGCAGAAGTCAGCTTGGGTTGACTAAAAGTACAAAATGTTTTCTGATAGCCACATAGTGTGATTTTTTTCCTCTCTGTTCCTCTTTCTATAGTTTCTTTACTTTTTATTATTCTCTTCCATATTCCTAGGGTGACACCAACAAACCAAATTCCTTGTATGTTGTGTACATATGTAGCCATTAAAGCTGATTCTGATTTTGATTCTGATAGCAGAAAATGGCAGAAAAAGACAATAAATAGTTTTTTTTTATTACATCCATGAGTGCTTTACTTCTGAAGAATGGTGAGGCAGCAACAGCAGGGCAAAGAAGCACTATATTTCAAGAAATGGGCGGAGCATATGGATCATTTAGCACAAAGTAAGTACTCTAAAGCATGACAGACCCACCAGGACCTGGTTTCTCCAGAACATGAGAGCAAGTTCTGTTGGTGCATTAGTCACCTTCATCTTACAACAGCATTGCATCACACATGTTCACATTCACAAACATCCTGCTCTTTTTGTGGTTTCTCTCTGTATATTTGGTAGATTATACACAACTCAAATCTGTAATGAGATGTAAAGTTGAGCTTCAACCTCTGATTTAAGTCAGCCACAGCTGATGTGCTTACTGTCTGAAGCAGACTGAAAGCACAATGCAACACAGCCTTAGCTCTGACATAACACCTGAGTTAACATTTAATTCAAGACAGCCACGCATGTGTTGAACGAATGTAAGACTATGGATGTTTACCACTAAAACGTCTTTTCCTGGTGCTTTTCTCAAAAGTAAACACTGAAACCATGCATGCGATTGTGTTTATCACCGCTCTCCACTGTTTTTGACTCTGATCGCTACGTGCATCGTAAAGTTTCATGGGATTTTATTTGGTTCCCATTTGAGCTGTTGCGTTCTTCCATGTGTTCTGATTTAGCCCAAATTTGAGCAGACACGCAAATTGGCCAACTCGGGCTCCAATGAGAAAATGTGAGAATGGACAGCTTCTTTGCTCAGCCAGGATTCCCACTGTGAACGAGTCCCTGGACGCTCTGCGCAACAGGTGGGAACAGTCGGACTTGGTCAAAAGTGTTTACTTTTGAGGATATTTAAGTCTGTTCTGGTTACCAGGGATTTCCCATGAATCTGGTTTGTTTTTGAAAAGCGTTTGAAAATGCGTACATAATTATGTTCTTCCACAGGGCAATAATATGCATTTCACAGATGAGTTCCTGTTTTTTACCCTTTAAGAAATGCTGTGGTTTCACCATGTCACACACACACGATTAAGAAAAAGAACAGAAGTGTTTCTAATATTCCATTTCACCTCACTGATATATTTGGGGCTGAAAAAAAATTGAAAAAAAAAATCTCTATAGACAGATCTAAACTGTGAATACTATGCTTTATACATTTCCAGAACAGGAGATAAGAAATGTTCTCCACAAATCCAGAAGTTTGGCTGGTCAGGTGTTGATGATCCCTGGTTTGTCCTGTTAAATATGATGCATGTTCTCATGGTCAGTGTTGACTCATTACACACTAATGGCTCCATTGAGTAATTGCATGCCCTGCTCCCTCCCACCTCTTTGATTCTCAGCTGATGTGACTTGGGGTATTGCTGCGCTTTCCTGACTGCAAGCCAAGCTTCCCAGCCGAGCAGACGATGAGAAACACGTAAATCCTTTCCAGATGTTCCAACCAACAGCCCTCATTTATGGACCGAGAAGTCCAAAAAAACAGGGATAATTTCCTTTCCCTCTACAGCACCCGGCGTCCCTGACTGGGGGTGAAGATATACAGCCATGTTTGTGCCCTCACTCACTGACCCTTTGGATGCCTCATAAAGTAAAATAACACCTTGTTAAAGCACGGCACTTAAATTCATGCTACCGGTGGACGATGTTTACATGTTAAAGAAGGGAATGAAATGAGCACGTCTGACTATCAGGACCGACTGAGTGTTTTCACTGCTTGACAGGAATATTGTTTTAGACTCAACAAAGAAGCCTACATTGCATGATAGAAAAATAGACTTTACATTTTGAGGCTCATGTGTATGTGGTTTCAGACATCTGCACTAATATACACAGCCATGTTTGACAGTATCAGTATTTCCAACCTTTCCCTACCTCGCTCATGCTGGCCCCACGCTTTTGTCAGACAAGTATGAGTAATAAATTCTGATTTTCCAATAATAAAATCCTGCTTTAATGTGGTTAAAGCTCTATACTCCTATCACTACGGGCAATAAAGTTCATGTAAGACATAAAATTAATCCTTTTGGGAAAGAAATCCTGCATTCCACAAATACGCTGCTACATGCAAACATGACTGAAATGCCAAGTATGTGAAGCATGTTGTCTGCCATCCTACCATGCAAAATCAGCAGGCTTTAAAACAACCACTCAATTCACACTTTGGTCAGTTCCCGTAAACAGCAGGCATGTGCAGCTGTGCTCTAATTTGGAAGCTGTTCAGGTGGTAGCTCTAAAGACTTACAGTGAGTGTGAGCTGACTGTGGATAGTGGTGACTACATAACCAGTCACCTGAGAGTACTACAAAATCAGTTACTGTTATACTTTTATATTTACTAACCCTGCCTGTCTGTTTGACACACACTGCGCCACATGTTACAATATTTGAGTTTTTCTGAATTTTTAAATTCAGTCCTAGATTAGAGAAGCAAACCCAAGTCCCAGGTCACTGCATGTCAGTATGTTTTGATCCACCTGTACATGTCCATCCATCCATCCATCCATTAATCCTCATTAGGGTCACAGATAGGGGGGCTGGAACCTATCCCAACTGAACTAGGGTGAAGCCAGGGGACACTCTGGACAGGTCACCAGTCTAACGCATAGCTGAATATAGAGACAAACAATCACACTCACATTCACACCTGCAGACAATTTAGAGTTACCAATTAACCTCAGCATGCTTTTGTACTGTGGGAGGAAGCCGAAGTACCGACAAGAAAACCGACGCATCCACAGGGAAAACATGCAAACTCCATGCAGAAAGATCCAAGGACGACCGGGATGTGAACCAGGGATCTTTTAGCTGCAAGGCAAAAGTACTAACTGCTAATCCACTGTGCAGCCCTTTGTACATGTCTAATATGGATTATACTATGCCATGTACTATTAGCCAATGTTACTGTCCTGTTTTGCAGACCGCCCTATGTTTAAAGTTACTTTGATGACTTTTGTCTTATCAAATTGTCTCATGAAGGTCCATTTAATGGCTGGTGTGCAGCTTTTAATCATATTACATGAGTTTTATCAGCAGATGAAGTTTTCCTGAAGGTCAAAGGAGAACTTTAAAGTCAAAATGGAGAAGTTAATCCTCTGAACCCAAAAACCTGTTGACAGGTTTAGAAGTCATGCTGTCTTTATGAATTTGTCAAAATTTCACAATTTATCAGACTGTAAAAACAAATGAAAGCATCATATTTTTAATAGTCCTTGAGCTAATCATGTGTGATGTGCTGTGTAATCAGGAAATTGAAGCTAATGTAAGCTTAAAATTGTGATATTCAAGATTCACAAAAATTGCATGAACATGTAGAACGCTGTTAATGTAAAAGTAATGGTAATGGTATGTGGGTTTAATTTGCTTTCAGGCTTAGTAACGCCTCTGGGCACTTTGATGAATGATGTGTAGCTTGATTCCAGATGTCTTCAGTTCTTGTAAAGAAAAAATAATCAAAGAACTTTTTTATATATATAATTTGTGGCTTTATGGTCATTTACATTTGCTGTTGACAATCGTGGCAGGAGGCATTGTGCTTTCGAGTATGTCTCTCCATCCCATTTTAATGAATACGATATTTCTTGAATGTCTTGAGTGAATGCCTTGTTGCAAGTTGTGTTTAGGTAAAAACAAACTTACAGCAATTTTATGACCAGGCAGTATTACTCCAGTGTACCGGCTGACCTTTTGGTCAAGAGAAAAACGAAGCTGGTATTTATAGCCTTCCATGTGTACTGACTGAGCTTGATTAAAACCTTGTGGAGGAAGGGAATATACATATACAAATCACAGGAAGCAATTGATTTGTGTTGCATGTGTGGGGCCATGAGGGGGCCATCCACTAATTTTGTCTCCAGCATTCTTTGCTATAGTCGACCTGGACAGAATTCTGGAAGACGGCTCAAACAAAAATGACACATTTCCTTATAGAAAAATTTTGTGCGAAAGAATAGTGTGTGTAGAAACACGGAGGGTAGATCAGGATGTTCCAGACAGAAATTGCCTGGAAGAGATTCAACGTGTTTGAATGCATCCCCTAATTCTGCAGGAACAGCTCATACCACCCACTGTCACTGCTACTGGTTCCCATCATCACTCTTTGGACAACCTCATGAGCCCCTCTGACATATTTCAGCACCACATGTTTTAAACGCCATCAGTTCTTTCTGCATGACACCATTTCAGCTTATCCAACACAACTTTAGTTCACCCCTCCCAGTTTCGCTGCATTGGTGTTACTCAGTTTAATCTTTAACATTCTAAGTGCTTCTACTAATTTGTAAACTAAAAGTCACTGGGTTTCATCAAACATTATCAAAAAGCAAAAGCAAAGATTTTTGTCTTTGGCCCAAGTAAATACTTTTTTCTTTGGAGGATGTCAGCAAAAACCAAAACATCTGCGAGTATGCTATGAGTACAAATATTAATATCTGTAAAAGATCCCAGCAAGCAGGGGACGTTCTCACAACGCTGACTAACATTACCTACAAGTTCTAACAATGTTTAAAAGGAAATATTTGATTCTAATGCTCAAAGAATGCTTTAAGTATGTTTATCATTTGTAATAATGTTCCAGTGAGATTAAAAGTGGCCTAAAATAGAACTTTTAATATTTAGAGGATGTTTGTTGTGAGGCTGATTATGCCGCATTTCTAAAACCAATGTTCAAAAAAATGTTTTCAAGATGTTATCAAGGCCTCCAGAGACACAATGTGTTGAAAAAAGGTGGAACATTTTGCCAGCAATATTCTGAGGATGCTTTGGGGATGTTGCTGTTGAGACACAGGAAACAAAGGAAGGACATTCTCAATGTGACATTCAGAAATTTTTTTACGAATAGTTTTAGAACATCTTCAGAGAACTTTATCCTGCCTTGAAGAAGAACATTCTGGGAATTATACAAAAAAAAACCAAACACCCGCCGAAAACATTACTAGAACGTCCCATAACATTTTTAGAACAAACAAAAGTCTATCTTGGATCCTGTTGGTGTCAGAATTAGGCATGTCCGTCTTTAAACCAAAGTATGTTAATTATGCTTGTACCGACTATCAAAGTTTAAATATTTATTCGCAAGTCTACACGTCACATAGCAACCATAAAATAACCAAGATGTTCTTCCAAACTACAAACAGGATGACAAATGACTTCTAATTCAGCTCTCCCTGCTGCTGGACAGAGCTCAACTTTCATTCTTACTTGTGCTTAAGCAACAGTGAGCACAGCAGATTTTACACCAAAAGATTTGCCGGTATGATATGTGGATGAATAAATAAAAATACATTTTCCTTGTGAATCTAACGATTTTTCCAGGTTTGAACAGGTTATTGCTGCAATAAATTGAAGCACTGTGGGCTGCTAAAGCCTCTCAGTCTACTACCGAGCTCCAGGATTTAAACCTCAAACTTTACAGATCCAGTCTAAGTTCTGTCCTAAATGTGTTTTTAACTTCCGAAGATCTTTTTTTTTTTTTTTTTTAATTGAAGGAATAAGTAACACATCAATTTTGAATCAGCCTCCTCTTATCGAATCTTAACAGTTATATTTGACACTTGCAGGGCCGGCCCTAGGACTTTGGTGGCCCTAAGCAAGATTTTTTTTGTGGCCCCAAAACATGCACAGGGCAACTACCAACTCACGTGCACAGCTTGTAATTGGGTTAAAACACACATACACATGATTAACAGCAAATATTTATTTTTTAAAAAATGTATCCTAGACAGGGACAAAATGCGAATCACACACTTATTGTGGTGTGGCCCCCTCTAGTGGATGTGGCTATAAACAACGGCATAGAGTGTTTATGCCAGCGGCGGGCCCTGGACACTTGTAAATAATCCTGAAAAGTTCTCTTGGCCATTCTGCTTTGCATGTTGACTGAGCTTTATTCCATTATATAGATTAATTTCAAATTAGCATACAGTGTCACATCCATTCCTTTCTGTTACAGGAATGCCTTTGCATGAATAAAAACATGCCTGCAGTGATAATTTGTTCATTCAGAAGCTCATCCGTGCATTGTCAGGATTTCCACTGTAAATATGTTTTGCTCTGACATGTTTGCTTTAATAATCAAGCAATTAAAAAAGCCCCTCAGCATATGCACCACTGGCTTTACCATTCTAATTGTATTAAACGCCGTGAACTTGCTGTCAAGGCCTGAAAAACCCTAACTGAACTGCAACATACCCACTGAAAAACTATGCATTTCCTATAAACAAGGAGATTGATGAATATGTTTTGGATCATGAATGAACATTACATCAAATGTCAGAGCGAAGCAAATCAAGCTTATGTGATTTAAAACAATCTGAGCTGACCAAAATGTACATGTTGTAAGACAGGCAAAAGAAAGACTTAAAACAGGATAAACTGTTCAAAATCAATAAAGATACAACACTAAAAATGACACAACCGAGACAACAACTTGTGAGAGCAATTTGTAAATTAAAATAAATAGAAAATACAAAATATTAGAGCCACAAAGAGAAACCAGAAACCACTGAAAACATGTACATCTTGAGGTTTTTCTTAAAAATGTCACGCAAGACAGAACACTTGACATGAAACAGAAATGACTTAGATCAGATTTGTCAAGGTACTGTGTTTAGGTTGTTATGTTCCACTGTCTTCCACCTGGAACAACACAGAGCCAGCAGAGTGCAGTGATGTCTAATAATATCCCCAGTTTGTTTTTACAATCAGCGTTGCTCTGGGTAAAAGAGTCAGTTCGTTAAAGGGTAGACAAAACTTTGGCCAGAAGCTGGGGTCCAGGGAGAGACCAAGTGGTTACTAAGAAAATCAGCATTATTTAGTGATGGGTGCATAAATGCAAACCACAGCTTGTTTCTGGTCATCAATGCAGGTTAAGATGAGTAGATCATTTCAAATACAGGATGATAACCTGATGGTGGCACTTGGTCCTCAACATATGAATATTAATATTTGGGCTAATGTCATTGTAATAAACAGTCAGTAACTTCCTTTACTATTTTCTGATTCAAATCCTGAGAATACCCATCAAATTTCATGCCAGATTTTGTTACTATGATGGTCAAAAACATACAAAAAATATACATCGCATCCAGTTCTTTGTGAAGGCTTCAAAAGAGTGTTTTAGACAATAGTAGTGCATGGTGAATTATGAAATTAAGTGAAGAAAATGTGGCTGTTTCCTTCAGCTGCATTTTACTAATAATACGAGATGAAGCAGTTGAAGGAACAAACACTGCCTGGCCAAAAAAAATTCCCCACCTGGATTTAATTAAGCAAATAGTTAAGAGCCTTCCGTTGGATAATTACTGCAGTGATGAATGTGTTTCAGGAGGCAACAACTTATGTAACCGTAGTTGATGCAGTTAGAAGCTTCTCATTTCATAAACAACCATGTTGGAAGACATATCCTGTGGTCACGGAAAGGATGTTAATCTGTCTCAGAAGGGTCAAATTATTGACTTGCATCAAGCAAAGAAAACACTTAAGAAGATGTCTGAAACTCCTAAAATCAGGTTAAGAACAGTCCAGCGCATTATTAAAACCTAGAAGGATAATGATGAACCATCATCTTCGAGGAACAAATGTGGTAGATCATGTGGTCTGATGTGTAAAGATTTATCCTGCCCAAAGTGACGGGTGCATCATGGGAAGAAGAGAGGCAGATGAAGTGATGCACTCATCATAGCTAGTGCCTACAAGCCTGTGGGGGTTAGGGTTATGATGTGGGGTTGGTCAGGTTCAGAAACGTTATGTTCCCAAAGAATGAGGTCAGCTGATTACCTGATTATATTTAACACGCAGGTCTTTCCATCAGTGGAGTTTTTTTTTTTGCCTGATGGCACGGGCATGATGCCAGGATTCATGGGGCTCACATTGTGAAGGAGTGGTTCAGGGAGCCTGAGACGTTATTTTCACATGTGGATTGACCTCCACAGAGTCCACACCTCAGCCCCATTGAAAATCTTTGGGATGTGCTGGAGAAGACTTTGCACAGCAGTGTGACTCTCCCATCATCAATATCTTAGATCGAAGATCATGATGAAAAGTAATGCAGCTCTGGACAAAAATAAATGCTGTGACCTTACAGAAGCTTGCCAAAAAGATGCCACAGTGAATGAATGTCACACTCTAAACTAAAAGCAGTCCAACAAAATATTGTAATGTGCAACTTTTTGTTTTGGCCGGGCAGTGTATGTAGCTGAAGTTGAAGCACTAAAAGAAGCTGAAGTGGTGAGTTTTAGGTCATTTTATCAGCAGTTGAAGGGAAAGGTTTCGAGTCATGCTTTCCACATCCATGAGTCCAAGTGATGTACATTTAAATATTATATGGACTACATGAGGCTTAGTGCAGACATCTGCACATCCTTCAAATTTTTGTGTCATTACAAAAAAAGGACACCAAGTCCACATGTGCTGGAAAACCAATGTGGGTAATTTTCATTTTGCTGACAACACGTGCAAAAAACATAGTCCTCCAAGGAGAAAGGATAGTAATATATTAAGAACATGACGCTTGCAGGTGTCTGCAACGTCTGAAACTAGGCATAACTCGAATGCAGCGACACTTAAAGTGCAAGAGCAAAAAGAGGTTAAAAATGTCAGATGTTTAAGTCATTACATGTTTTTTTTGTGTAACTGCAATATGATTCCAGCTAACGTAGTTTTAATATAATGATTGATTTACCCAGAATGAGATAATTTAAAATGAGATATTTTCAAATGTTATACATGTGGCTCTTCAAGTCATAAACTTTTCTCTTAGTTACTGTATCCACATAATAACAAACAACTAGACTGTCTGTGAGTAAATTGCATTAATCAAAGTAGTGTCCGCTGGGGCCAAAGACAAAACAGGCACTTACAGCATTGTAGTGTCTTCATGAAAAAAATATCCATTAAGCCTTTTCCCCTGCTGCTTTGTGCTCTAATTTCCGTGTGCCCTGAAGATGTATCTCTGCCCTAAATTTCACCACATGCCATATACGTGAGTATTCATAGTATATCCTTCCATCCAGTCTTGAGTTGAAAGGGAGAGCAATAATAGACAATTTGTGGAAGAGGATATTTCTGCATCCATTTCCTTAATGCTTGTCCCATCCTGAGCTAAAAATGAAGTGGCCTTAGCTTTAAAGTCACCCATGTTTTCTTTAACATTGCCACAAAATGCGTCCCTAACATCAATGTCATCATCTCTTGGATGAAAAATAGCAGATAGCCCAGATAAGGTACATCAATGACTTCCTGATTTAAACACAATCACTCCCTGACTCCATGGGAATATTGTGCTCCTTCTCAGCTTCCACTTTCATGTTTTAGCCATACTTTCAAACCACCAAGGAAATGTTAGACACGTAGTTGCTGGCAGCTAAACTTATTGCGCTCCCTGGCATATGGCCCATGAAAACGTTTCCTGATCTAATTAAAACTTGAGAATTCCAAATATGAAGCAGACAAATTAATCTGCATAGCAAATAAGAAATTATCCAAACACATATAGGTCTGCAACATTAATATACTGTATACTGACAACCTTTTGGCAGGTGCACAGTCATTCCAGGATGTTTTAAGGAGAGTTTTGTATATAATTTCCCAATATTGCAAGGAAAACAACCTCCAACCCTCCACTTTCTGGATTACCTCACCTCTCACTCAGGATGTGATTACTGTGAATTACTGAAAAGGTCACTGATGTTGTGTTCATACGCGAATGTTGTTTTTTTCCTCTCCCCTCAAGACTCGCATCCACCATTAACACTAACACCTTTCAGCACTCTTGTAGAGGGACCATTTGTTCAATGTCAGTCAATTTGATGAGGTGCTGATTAGCTTCGGATTCATCAGTGCAGTTTTGCTTGACAGGAAAACACGCATCTGTTACTGTGACACGAACAGGATAGAACTCTAACTTCATATTCATCCTGTTCCTGTGTAAGTTATTAGTTTGTTTAATGGATTTGCCTACAGTTTAAAAATATAACTGACACTGACATATACAACCACTGTTGTGTTTTCAATGCCGTGACGAAGTTGTGAACTCTAAATATAATTTGTAAGTAATTATTTTACATCTGTTGAACACAATTCTGTGGCTGGATCAGACATAAATTCACAACAAAGGCAAGTAATCTCATCTTTTGTTTACAGAGCGACATGAAATTTGGGACACGTGTGCTGCTAAGAAGAGGAATTGTAATGACGTGTGATGTGGTGGATCCCTGACTTCTCATCCAGTGCTGTCAATTTTTCATTTGTCAAACAAATACAATGGTAAGGGAAAGTAAGTGAACCTGAAAGTCAATTGGAGTCAGAATTTATTAAAAATACAGATTCCCCCCAATGAAACAAGACTAGAGATGACTTGTTATCCATGTCTCGCAAAAAGAGATCTTAAGACTGTGATTGTGATGAAGTGTAAATGGTTCCAAAGTTATTTGAAAGAGTTTAGATATTTATCAGTTTATTGTCAGTAAATGAAGATGATTTTGTGCTGTGGTACTTCTCCCTAGATGTAGGCACTGTCAAGATCACCCAGAAAGCACAATGCAGAAAGTTCAAGGATGAAAAAACTTATCCATCCTCTATACACCGTTTTATCCTCACTAGGGTCGCGGGGGGTGCTGGAGCCTATCTCAGCTGACTCGGACGAAGGCAGGGGACACCCTGAACAGGTCGCCAGTCTGTCACAGGGCTACATATACAGACAAACAATCACACTCACATTCACACCTACTGGCAATTTAGAGTTATCAGTTAACCTCAGCATATTTTGGACTGTGGGAGGAAGCCAGAGTGCCCAGAGAAAACCCATGCATGCACAGGGAGAACATGCAAACTCCATGCAGAAAGATCCCAGGCCCACCCTGGGATTTGAACTGGGGATCTTCTTGCTGCAAGGCGAAAGTGCTAACCACTATGCCACTGTGCAGCCCAAAAACTTATCTAAAAACTCAAATAAAAAGGTTGTTGAAGCAGCTTTTTGTGCCCTAGAGTTCTGTTTTATTATCCATTATTTTACAATAGAGTGGCTGATTTTGATTCTAAGCTGGTGGTAAGTGTGAGCATTAGTGTAAATGGTTGTCGATCTCTCCGTGTTAGTCCAGTGATGAACTGGTAACCTGTCCAGGGTGTAATCTGACTCTTGTGTAATGTCAGCTGGGATAGGTTTCAGCCTTCTGTGACTCTCTACATGACAAACTGTTTTTTCTGATGGATAGATGGACGGATCTATAAAAAAAAAATTGCTGCAGTCTGTGCAGAGAGGAGGTGGGGGTGGATGGATTGGTTGACAAAACATTGGACTATAACACAAGAGGCTTCCAGATTTCAAGTGTATTATCAACATTTCTTTCAACCATAACTATTCCATAACCTGAACCACGGTTATTTTTGGAACAATAATAATTAGGGGTTCGTACTTTAAGTGCTTAGTTTAAAGGCATTATAGAGGATGTTTTTTTTGTTTGTTTAATTTGTCTGATTCACATAAAATGAATATACTGACCTTTAGTGGACTTGTATGTATGGTTTCTAAAAAAATAAAAAATAAAAAAAAATAACTGTGGACATGGCAGGACCTGAAAAACATCAGCCAATCAACGCGCTCAGACCGAGGCGTTTGGTTTGCTCCCTTTCCTGTCAATCAAAAATCTTCCGGCTCAGGCCGAGTTACGTAGATTACGTACGCCTTGGACTTACGTGTTTTCTGTATGTGTTGCTTTGGTATAGCTTCGTAGTTAGCTGGCGACTTGTTTTGCTCATCTTTTTTTACATAATGGCAGAAAAAGATCCAGGGGGACCCAGCCATAAAAGACAACTTCACGAGTCCTACACAAGTTTCTGGAGGGGGGCGTTTCTTCGTAAATGTTAAGAGGGGGGAGGTTAGAGGGGGGTGAGGGAGAGGTTGTATGTGCATGCGCATGCTACGTTCAAAGTCGTAGGAAATTAAATCTCCTCTAATGCCTTTAACTCAAACCTCTTTTCCTGAACATAACTATAATGTTTTTGTAGCTAAACCTAACAAAGGATCTTAAATGGGAAATTCTGGGTGACTGTCCACCACATCAAGCTTAGTTGAATGGGTGACATACAGCAGCACAAAAATAACTGTAAACAATGAGCTAAAGTTATCACAGAAGGTCTTCAAACAAAGGAAATCAGTTTTATGGAAGCATTCAAAATCCAGACATTAAAGCTGCTGTCCGGAGTTTGAATCGCAGCGTCTCCCAAAACGCTGTTGGTCCCACCCTCCCTCCCTCTGATTTCGCCCCTTTATTTGTGCACGTGCGCAGTACATGACAGGAGTGCCCGGAGTGCTGCAGCATCTCGCCTGTTTTGCTGTTTTCCCCTCTTCTACATTTAGTACATTTAGTAAATAATAAAGGAATTACGTTAGAATGCTGTATTGAGTCTAACTTGTCCTAATACCAAAATAACATGAATCTGCTAGGACTAATGAGTAAAGTTTCAATATGTGATTACACTCGTGTATCCGACTCGATGACGTTGTTTATCAAACTTAGTGCATTTACGCGTGTATATGTGTTACATTGTTTATTTATTTCTATCTAGAGTTCAGAATTGCATGACTCCTCTGACAAAGAGTATGTCCCAGACGCCCCAACATCTTCCTCCAGAGGTCGGGCATCTAAACGAAGCCGTTAGGCGGGCTATGGAGGCCGTGGTCGGGGAGCGACGCAAGCACCCCGAGCCATAAAACGTCCTGCAGTCTCTTGGCCTGACAAGCCGTGGGATTGATAACTTTTCTGGAAGTTGCTGAGCCCTGATGCTCTCTCCTCCACAAGCAAAACAAATGTGCTCGCGGTTGCGTAGTGCGTAGCTCGCCCACCTCCGCATGGGCTTTGTTGCTGTGCGCGTAACCGTTGATTGACAGCATGACAAAGCTGAAGCTCGAACTTGATTGGTCGGCAGCGACCGGCGCTTTTTGGAATAACATGGGGGTCTATGAGAGGAAGGCGGAGCTCAGGAATAAATTTTCATATCGTGTTATACTAACTTTATATTATAGTATCGAACTAGACAAACACACTTAAGCTTTGTTAAAAAATGATACATAAATTGAAAACAAACGGAAACTCCAGACAGCAGCTTTAACCCAACAGAGATTATATAGAATGATGTCATGGCATCTGTTCATCCCAGATATCTGCAGAACATGGCTAATGTGATGAAAGGGAAAATGGTCCACAATTCCTCCTGAATGATGTACAGCTACCAGAAATGCCTGATTATGGTTATTTATACCAGCAAAGATCTGACCAGCTATTAAATCCAAGGGGCCACTTTTTCCTTTAGCACTGAGAACATTTTGTGAATGTGCTGAAGACACAGAAGACCATAACTGTGAGTGTGTTATTAGCTTATGCATATCATGTATGTCTATTCCTGTGGCTGAGATGACAAATTAATGCATAAAATCAATTAATTCTACAATTTCCTTTCCACTGTGCTAAATGAACAAGTGTCTGCAAAAATTTTAATCAACCTCAACTGTGCTGAGTTGAGATGACTAGTGACTAGTGTGATTTGAAACTCTGAGTCTTATTAAGCTGTACAGCAAAACAGTCAATGGTGATCAAAGCTATTCTTTAGACATTGTAAAATATCAGTATGCATGAGTTTAAGTTAACCAGTTTAAGATGTATGTTGAATTAAATATTATTTAGAAGTTTGTAGTCGATTTATTTTTTAATGACAAGCTGACATGTTTAAGGTACTTTAAAATCTACTTTAACAAGTATTTATTAATATTTTAACTTAACCATTAAATTCACATTTTTAGGCATCAGAAATTTTGTGTTTTGGCTTTATACCCTCAAATCAGACACGGTTACTGAAGGTACACAAGAAACAAATAGACATCTGAGGGGATGTTGGGATGGCTTTGAAACAAGCATTTCTCAGTTTGAGAATATAGCCAGTGATTAAGGATAAGGAGTCAGGACTGACGGAAAGGGAAGACAAACATGTGACAACTACGTAGACGCAGAGAAGACTTCAGTGCATGTGTGCGCCCCATCAAGAGTGATAGCAGGCTTTGCAGACCACAAAAGATTAAGTGCATGGTCTTCATCCTTACAAGCCACACTGTGAGACTTATAATTGGTCCAAGCAAAGCAAGCAACAAACAGAACAAGAGTATGACACTAAGAGAATAACAACCCTCTGGACTGCAATCTTTTCCAGCAATAAAGACTTGGGCCTTGAGTGCTAGAGTGAGGTGTTACCCTGTAACCTCTCATTTGAAGTGACGTGAAGCAGCTAAACCCCAATAAAACTTGTCTTCTCTAATCCAGACCTGCAAAAGTTGCTGCAGTTTCAGTCCTTTTTCATCAAACAGAGGCAGTATGATCAGTGAATAGTGTTCTGTTGCTTTAAATGTATCTTCAGTGGCTCATTCAAGATAGGATTTTAAGAAGCTATATTATCATGAGTTAGTTACCTATACACTCAACAAATACATAAACTCAACAATTTTGTTTTTGCTCCCATTTTTTATGATATGAACTCAAAGATCTAAAACATTTTCCACATACACAATATCACCATTTCTCTCAAACATTGTTCACAAATCTGTCTAAATCTGTGATAGTGAGCACTTCTCCTTTGCTGAGATAATCCATCCCCCCTCACAGGTGTGCCATATCAAGATGCTGATTAGACACCATGATTAGTGCACAGGTGTGCCTTAGACTGCCCACAATAAAAGGCCACTCTGAAATGTGTAGTTTTATCACACAGCACAATGCCACAGATGTGTCAAGATTTGAGGGAGCGTGCAATTGGCATGCTGACAGCAGGAATGTCAACCAGAGCTGTTGCTCGTGTATTGAATGTTCACTTCTCTACCATAAGCCGTCTCCAAAGGCGTTTCAGAGAATATGGCAGTACATCCAACCAGCCTCACAACCGCAGACCACGTGTAACCACACCAGCCCAGGACCTCCACATCCAGCATGTTCACCTCCAAGATGGTCTGAGACCATCCACTCAGACAGCTGCTGAAACAATGGGTTTGCATAACCAAATAATTTCTGCACAAACTGTCAGAAAGCGTCTCAGGGAAGCTCATCTGCATGCTCGTCATCCTCATCGGGGTCTCCACCTGACTCCAGTTCGTCGTCCTAACCGACTTGAGTGGGCAAAAGCTCACATTGGATGGCGTCTGGCACGTTGGAGAGGTGTTCTCTTCACAGATGAATCCCGGTTTCCACTGTTCAGGGCAGATGGCAGACAGCGTGTGTGGCGTCGTGTGGGTGAGCGGTTTTCTGATGTCAGTGTTGTGGATGGAGTGGCCCATGGTGGCGGTGGGGTTATGGTATGGGCAGGCGTCTGTTATGGACGAAGAACACAGGTGCTTTTTATTGATGGCATTTTGAATGCACAGAGATACTGTGACGAGATCCTGAGGCCCATTGTTGTGCCATACATCCAAGAACATCACCTCATGTTGCAGCAGGATAATGCACGGCCCCATGTTGCAAGGATCTGTACACAATTCTTGGAAGCTGAAAACGTCCCAGTTCTTGCATGGCCAGCATACTCACCGGACATGTCACCCATTGAGCATGTTTGGGATGCTCTGGATCGGCGTATATAACAGCGTGTACCAGTTCTTGCCAATATCCAACAACTTTGCACAGCCATTGAAGAGGAGTGGACCCCCTCAATTAAACAAAACTGCACCTTTCAGAGTGGCCTTTTATTGTGGGCAGTCTAAGGCACACCTGTGCACCAATCATGGTGTCTAATCAGCATCTTGATATGGCACACCTGTGAGGTGGGATGGATTATCTCAGCAAAGGAGAAGTGCTCACTATCACAGATTTAGACAGATTTGTCAACAATGTTTGAGAGAAATGATGATATTGTGTATGTGGAAAAAGTTTTAGATCTTTGAGTTCATCTAAAAATTGGGAGCAAAAACGAAAGTGTTGCATTTATATTTTTGTTGAGTGTACTATTATACTGAATAAAGCATAAATAAGTCAATGATTGATAGACTACAGTACGCAGTGGCACATATCCAAGAATGCAAGCGGAGGAGATTTTCTGATTCACTGCGTTTGAGCAAATATTTGATGGTGCTTTTGCATCAAAGCATGACTTACAGATGGATTTGGGGGGATTTAGTGTAGCTTAGAGCCCCTGACTGTGACGTCAAATATAACCTGTTTTGACATATATTGTCAAAGCTAATACCATAAAAGGCCTCAATAAATTCCATTATTTATTTGTAGGCTGTGTAAATTGGAGGATGGTAATGACAGTCTAATGCCAACACATCTGTTGAACGACAAGTGAAGAATTGGTTTAAATCTGAACAATTCAAACCTACTAAAGTTGTTATATCTCAGTGTGAAAAAAGCAGTGCAGACCTTGACAATGTATTCAGCAAATACCTCAACAGAATTTTATTTATATGAATATATGTCAAAGCTGTTTCACAGTCAAATGAATAGTTTTATTCCTGGCAGTTAATCACTTTTCGTGTGTGATATGCCTGCCTACTATGACAGTGTGATGTCACAAAGATGTGTTTGGTTGCCTTGGTTCAATGATTACAGCTCCATGGCATTTGAATTGAAATGTTACACACTGATTTTTGAGGGGTAAAACACATTCTGGACATTGCTTCTCCCAGCAGGATGGCTGATCACAATGGACAAGTTGTTCAAGTGCTCCATCCCATATTGTATTTCTATGTAACAAGTGATATATTATTGTGAATACTGTATTTCTAACACAATGTTTATTAAAACATAGGAATTAGATACTATAATAAAATCAGGAAGTCAGAACAGTTTTAAGTCGAGGTCAAACAAATCAATTCAAACAAATCTCACAGTCTGAAAAACAAAGCTGAAGTGACCACACCAAACGACCAATGTTAATTTATATATAATGCAATCCAATAAACATATTTGTATTTTTAAAGAATTTTCATCATCCTATCACTTAGTTCACTTTGGAAAACAAACTGATAGGTGAGATTTAAAAAAAATCTGCCCTGACACAGACACAAGTCATTGAGTCTGTAGGGATTTGAATGTGTGTGTGCGTGTGTATAAAGTATTGTCTATATTGTCTTTAGTGAAAGCAGGATTTCAACACAAATGTCACCCTCAAGTGGTAGACTTTTGCTCTTACACAACAAGCTGCCTCTTCACTTCCAAAAGCAGCTGGCTAAGCGACATGCCTACGTGGCGCCCATCTTGGAGGGGGCAACATTCCCATAAAAAGCAATCCATGTACTGTACATTGAAAACAAATCATAATTTGCTCATTTCTCAACCAGTTTTCATGTGGTTTACTTTATTGTCAACTACAAAACACATGCCATTAATAGAGGAAATTTGATCTAAAAAAAAATGTAAAAAGGCTTCCTACCAATGTAGTATGCAAATTCGGTTATCTTACTGTTTAGGTCCAGAGGCCAGGGAATTTTTTATGTTCAGCGATTATGTATATAAATGTAAATACTTACATATATACCTATATGAAATAAAAATAGAAAGATAAAAATACACTTATGTAGAAAATGTTTTAAATCAAATGATTTAATTGTAAATGTAATTTATTTATCATTAATATTTATTTATTATTGTTTTACATCACTCGCTCTAGGCTGTTATATACATATAACATGGAGATAAAATAGAACAGGATAGAGTTCACTGACATTTACAAGAAACACGTACATTGTTGTGTGTCCCCAAGTCACACTTCACCTTCATACACCATCATGGCTAGAAATCCTAAAAGAAGGCCATTTTGCACAATTTCTTTCTTGTACTTTCACCTTGTAAATCAAGGGAAATTAGTCTGGCAATGTAGTTCAGTCTTATTTTTAAGAACACTGACACAATGTAAGTAATCAAGAGAGACTGGTGGTTCTCTGTACCAAACTGGGTTTCCTCGATGCACTCCCCGAGTAAAAACACGTCCTCTGTACCAGTCTCTTCTCGGACAAAAAGTGTGACCACAGACTCAAGTGGTACGTGCCCAGGACTATGGCAAATGGCCCGCTCAGCAGCTCTCACCGCCTGAACATTGCCATCCGAGAGAATCACCAACCCACCATTGTTTTTTAGGGTCAAAAGATGGGTCATTCTTGCTGAACGATGATTTTGTAGCTTCAGACACTAGGCTTTCACGGCACGCTTCCTCTTTTAGGAGAGGCTGAAGGGAGATCTGAAATTCAATTTGCATAAATAAGTAAGTATCCTTAAATACTAAAAACGTAGTCTGACAAAGGGTGCCAAGTAAACAATATTTTCATCATACCTAAGTATATTCGCAGCCCCTCACAAAGCTCCTTAGTCAGTAGGTTCTTCTCTTTCAGAACATTCAGTAGAGCCTTTATAGTGGTCTTTGCCCTCCGTTCTCGCACCTCCGCATTTCTTTTCTTCTTCTCCATGCTCCACAGTCTGGCTGCAGCCTCACTGAACCTGGCCTTCAAAACAGATGGAGAACTGGGCAACGAATAGTTGTGGTCCTAGCAGAAAAACAAATGAAAAATATGTGATTGGCCACCAATTTTAAAGTCATTCATAGATCCCACTGCCAGCACCATGCATATTGAGACCACGCCCATAATCCTCTCACCTTTTGGGGACTTATCAAGTACAAATACTCACAAGGTCAACATTAGGCTGAGGTTCTTTCTTGGTGGCATGCTGAGAGATGTGTAGGCTCTCCATAGCTTTCCTTGAGGTTGCTGTGGTCCTTGTTGCTTTAGGCTAAAGAAAAAAAGAATATAGATTTAAATAGTTCTTTATTAATCCCACAGGGAAATATATATACATATGTGTGTGTGTGTGTGCACACGTACAGATGACGCACTAAGACATGTGTAAAGCTTAAAGAAAATAAAAAGATTTTAGCATCTCAGCATTGTAGTTGATTCTGAATGATTCATATAAAATCATTAAGTATGACAAAAATGATTTTAAATACTTAGACATACAACGAGCATATAAATACTACTAGCATGAAAGCAGGGATACAATCACAAGTAGGGTGAAAAATAAGTGTGCACTGGATCATAGTGGGTCATCTATAAAGTAACAGAAAAAGTGTAAATTGTCATGAAAATAATGAAACTCAATAAAACTGAGTTGCTGCATCCTTGTAAATAAAGCACCTACTCTTCTAAGATGAGCCGGGAAGTTAAACACTGATGGAATGACACCAGGTCTAAGCCGGCAAATCTGCCCAGCCCTGTCAAACTCATCAGGTTGAAAATGGTTGCTGCAGAGCACCGACTCATCATTTGCAGCAAACCCCTCTCTCCTCAGAGCTACCTCCCACTTCCTCCTCAGCCCATAGTCTCTGGGAAACCTGTATAGAGTAAGAAAAGTAGACAGAGAAGTAAATAAGCATGTACACAAAAACATATTTAAAAAGAAATGATATCATGCTATTAAATTAAGAACAAAGAACCGAATTAGCCAATATACTGAAGACCAAAGTTATTTAATCTGATAAGTATAACCTTGTTTAGTAACATTTCCCATTATTTGAGAGCAGTCCTATAGAACTGGCTGTAATCCCAATCATAAAATTGGTTTGGAGGAAGAATATAGATGGTAATCTGGATTTATATGAATTAGGCTTTATTACTACTGTTGGTAGTACTAGTAATAGTAATAGTAATGCGACTACTACTAGTAGCAGTGGTGGTAGTACACCGACTATTGCTGCTGATACTGGCACTGCTATTACAAATGCTATACTACTTCTATGAATCTAATGGCTATTTATACTACTATTACTGCTTGTACTTTTAGTATTACTACTACTGCTTTTACAACTATACTACAGCTACTATTAATCGTCTGGTATTTGGTTATCAAGCTGCTAGCTCGCGTTAGTGTTTTGCTAGTGGCGAACTAGCTAGCTCACAACAAGATTTAATAATGAAAAGGAGCCAAAAAAATCTTACCTATGAAAAGTTATTCCAAGTTTCCTTGTCTCAGTCGTCCGACGTACTTTGCATTTGTATGCAGCACAATGAGCCGGCATACTTCTTGTTTTCGTTTTCGCACCGTCTCCGTCCACGGAATGCACTGAAATTTTGTCCCCACTAGCTTAGCCTCACGATAGACACGCAGCTCAACGGGGCGTGTCTTATGCCTATGTTCCAAATCATACCCAAACGATCCTCCGTGACTTGTAAACCAAACTTAGGAGAAAATGAAGCCGCCTATTTGTCAGTCACAGCTGTCATTAACTCGAACTCAATTCTGATTGGCTCTTTGAAAACTGAACAGCCAGCAAACGTCTGTAAGTGTACTTCGTTAGCTTCAAGCTTGCTCTGTGATGATAATGACTTGACTTGGA
Source organism: Acanthochromis polyacanthus (assembly GCF_021347895.1). NCBI lineage: Eukaryota > Metazoa > Chordata > Actinopteri > Pomacentridae > Acanthochromis > Acanthochromis polyacanthus. The sequence goes on along the minus strand of NC_067120.1, from coordinate 16,640,472 downwards.
CAATCAACAGGTCAGTGTTTGAGTTATTATACAGTAGTTAGCATCAATTACACACACGCTCGCGTTAGCTAAAGTGTTGTATTCTCACATACTGACTTTGTGTTCGTCTTCCAGTTATCATTGTAATTAATCTAATATCCGTCTAAGGTTTGATTTGTAGCCAGAGCTCTAGCGTTTGCTAATTAGCACCGCGTTAGCAGCGTAAAGGGTTTTTACATGGAGCGTCGGACGCCTGCACGCGTATTGGAGGAAAAGCGAAAGTATTTTTGTGTTTTGCAAATTAGCTGTGGTGTTTCCGAGCTGTAGAGACAATCTCCGCTGTGCTCGGGTCTACCCTTTCATTTTAAATGTGGCGGTTTGCATCATTGGTGAAGTGACGACGTGGGAGGCGCAGCACTGAGCCATCAGAAGCGAGATTATGTTGCTAGGCAACAGATAATCCGTAATATAACTTTAAATAATATTTTTACAATGGCCAAAGCTTTCTTTTTATTCCTTTTACATGTTAAGTGCAGTTATGACAATACGCATCGTGTGATAGCAGTGAAAAAATAGGTTTTTGAAATTCTGAATATTAGCTCAGTGGATAACCTCTGTCGCATATCATTTGTACAGTCAGTTACCATGGCAACGGGTAACCACCAAGCTATGCTGCTAATTATCTGCATAAAAGCAACGTTGACCTTTGCTAACGTTAATTAGAACGGCTTCTGTGTGCCGCAATCGCATCAAAGTCAATATACCAATGAAACGCTAACGTGCTTAAAGCCCAGGTGCTGTTGGTAAAGGACGTCCTGCTGAAAGGTACGGTCTACAGATGACAGGACACGTAGCATAGCACTGCTCAGATGCTGCCGCTAGCATGGCTGCTATGTTTTGCCGTAACCTAAAGTACTTAGATAAGACACATGATGATGTGTGCAGTCGATCACGATACGCGAAAGCAACCTCACTTTATATAACTTTGTGAGGAAATTTTTTTGCGGCACATATGTTCGTTAGCTCTTATATCAAGCGGCCCCGTCGTGCTGTCAGCTTCTAATCCGCTTTGCACGTCTTATTTTAGGGATGGGAGAGCCGCCTGTGGTGATCATCCAGCACCAGAAGAGTGGCAGGTCGTGACGGTGCAAAAGCAATGTTGTGCTGCCATATACAATGAAGAAGATATTCAGCTTTACAAAGAAAAAGAAACACCCGTCCGGTACCCCTGACAATGGGAGTGTACTGTCTGTTGGTTATGAACTGAAAGACAAGGACCTCGGGAAGGTTCACAAGGCTGCCTCAGTGGGTGATTTGGCAAAGCTGAAACAGCTTGCTAAGAAGAATGATATCAATCAACTGGACAAGGAGAACAGGTAAGTGGGATCAAAACACTTGGTGTCATGTCAGTAAAAGTTTTCTGAAATAATTTCTACCAACAGCAAACCTTAACATTGACACATTTATTGCATTCTCTTGGAGCTATTTATTTTTCCACTGTTTGTGTATGCTGAGTCTTTAACTGACAGAACTAACCATAGACTATTTTCTTCTCAGTAACACATTTGTTGATTTGAAGTCATTTGCTCGGAAAAACCAATAGACTATGATATGCATTTCGTATCGGCATGTCAGCTGTAGTGTATATTTTTGTGTGTAATATAGAGTATAGGCTATTTTTTTTAAATATGTTGCGTTGTGATTAATAGTCACCTACATTTTGATTGTTAACAGCAAACTATCAGCTATTTTAAGCACTAAATAAAATGCACATGACACCCCATTGTTTCTGGACTACTTATGTTTCAAGGTAGGATCTAGTTACTATGTACAATGAGTATGTGTCAGAAGTAACTGAGTGCTATAAGTGAAGCAGTTGAGGTAATTTACAGAATGGCTTGTAATTGGGGAAAACACTGGGAGTAAGACTTGAACTTGTCTGTTGTTTCAACCAATTTTAAGTAATACTAATAATCATGCTTTTTTTTTTTAAATTATGACATGTTAGTATTAGACCTGACATTGCATACATATCACACAAGACATTTATGATAGGAAATCCCAAATTTCAGTGCAATTACTGGAATTATTATTTTTGATAGCAAAAACATCTGTCAAGTTAATATAATGCAATAATGATAGTGATGTTTAAAGACAAATCTTTGCAAATAAGAGCCATGCTTCACACATAACGAGAGATAGCACAGATAAATAGTTAAAGCTCTACGGTCAAGTCATGAAACCTTGAAAAAAACTATTTGAAAGGATGAACCAGTAAGGTTTAACAAGTTCTTTAACAATCATTTTAAGGGTAAGTGAAGCTGTTTTAGTAAGAACAAGCATTCCTGCATACGAGGAATTCTCTCTTTACTGTTGCAGAACTGCACTTCATATTGCCTGTGCAAGTGGTCATGGCGAGGTGGTGCAATTCCTCGTTGAGAGCAAAGCCAAGCTTAACCTTTGCGACAATCAAAATCGATCCGCCTTAATGAAGGTAATCCTGGATTATGACACCTTAAAACAAAGTGATTCTTAATTAAATATAACACATCATCGCTGACTGTTTTCCCTCGTGTATTGTTTCAAGACTTTGTCCTCAGTTTTCTCTCTGAATTTATGTTAATTATTCACTGTAACAGGCGGTGCAGTGCCAGCATGAGCACTGTGTGAACATACTGCTGGAAAATCATGCTGAGCCCAACCTGGTGGACATTAATGGCAATACAGCCCTACATTTAGCAGCAAACATCCCATCAATCTCCACTGCTGTCCTGTTGCTGCAACATGGGGCTGAAATCAATACCCCAAATAAGGTGATTCTGTCTTTATAACTTGGTATAATTTCTTAATCTGATGCCAAACGTCTGGACACTCTTTGATTATTACAAATCTAGTATCATGTTGTCAAATATATTTTAGTGATGATTTCATAAGACTAAATGTATACAGTGTGGGCATTAGGGGAGAACGTCTTTGTGTCTGTTGCATAAATTATTCTTTTTGTCATGTATATCTGTAGGCTACAGCAAAATTCCCTTAAATAAAGTTTTGATTATGGTCTTCATTTCAGGAGGGTTTCACCCCCTTGACTGTAGCAGTCCGTGAAGACCATATTGAGATGGCTGAATTTCTCCTTAAGGAGAGTGCTGATGTGAATTTTATGGACCAAGACCGAAGGTCTGTACTAAACAACACATTGGTTTTACATGTTTAATGGTGTTCATGTGGCCTAATCATTGATTCCAGTTGGTGTGCTGGCATTTATGCACTGATTTTTTTCCCTTCAGGTCCCCATTAATGATAGCTGCTGGGAATGGACAAATTAATATGGTGCGGCTGCTGCTGCAATTTGATGCCGATATCACACTAAAGGATACCAAAGGATGGTCAGCAGATGACTATGCAGGGATGAATGGGCATCATCCGTAAGTTGTGTTTTCTTTGTACTTTCGTTCCAAGAATATTATTTTCGTGTGTCTGTATTTGGGGTGTGCAAGTGAAACTCGCTACTGAAAGAACTAAATAATCAAATTTCACCCATGAAATTATTTTGTTTTAAGAATTGAATGTTTTTCATTCAGAATCATTTTTTTGAGTTCCTGTATATTCTCACTGTACATCTTTTTCATATTGCTGAAACACACTCAGGGTTATTACATTAGCAAATTTTAGTGTCTTCTCTCTCCTGCAGTTGCTCCCTCCTCATCAGTGAACACGGTACCCAGAGGAACGATGGGGCCTCTCTGTCATTTCAAGGTCCAAGCAACAAGAAGAAAAAATGTTGGGCAGTCCTTCCCAAGACATTGAAGCAGGCTTCTCTTTGGGAGGACCAGCAACTGACAAAGATGGTATGGGGTTTTCATTGTACTGAAGAAATGTGTTTATTATTGTGTCTATTCATTATTGACTTTGATTATTTTATTTATTCCTCATGCATAACCTCTTGACTGGATCTAGAGCATGGAGCAAATGAAGCAGGGGGAGGTATTACTTTTGTCAGATGAACCTTGTTAGCAAAATCAGTCAAAGACTGTCAGTTTCTTGCCAGTGGAAATCATTAAAAGTCACTGAGGATGAGTGATCAGCCTTCTCCTGTTTTTAGGAAAAGCATTTCTTTCCTGCTTAGGTTGTAGAACTGTGTGCAACATGATTTTTCTGCTCTGAAGATCTCGCTGTGTGATAGTTGTAATATTTAAATATCATATCAACTTTGCTGAAATTGAGTCAGATGATGTTAACCTGAGAGTGAGTTCTTCTGCTTTGTTGCAGATTTTGAAGACAATTCTCAGTCAGAGTCACTAAGTCGGTGAGCAACGTTTTCCCATTGCAACTTACAACTTATAATTACAATTGACTTCTTAGCTGTAAGCATTTTGTTCTTCCTCAGCATGTCAAAAAGTGCTGCAGATGAATGGCCATCATCAGAAGATGATGATGAATCTGTTTCAGTCAATAAGGTTGGTTCTATGCATATTTTAAGTGACTTGTGTTTTGTCTTCAACTTTTCTCTAACCTCTATTTGGTGTTCTGACTTTCAGAAGTTAAACTTAAGCAAAATGATCGCATCTAAAAAGGGAAAAGGTACCAGCAATCTTTAAGCATTTTTCACTCATTAGTGTCTCTCCATAGTTTGTAATTTGTTTCATTAATCATTTATACCTACCTGCCTTGTAGCTTCTGTGCTACGTGACACATCCCTGAGTGGTACAGAATCTGAGCCAGAGAATGAAAATAGAGTCCAGAGAATCCCATCCCTCCCAAAGGCTTCATCATCCACCAAAACTCCACAGCTCCCAGTAGATCCCTCTCCTGTTTCCTTCCTTTCCAAAGCACCCCAGCTGACTTCCACTCCACTTTCAAACTACAGAAAGGTAAAATATTTGTCAAAGCTTTGCCAGTTGCAGTTTTGTTACAACTTTCTCTCTTTCTTTTTTTCCTGAATACTTCAAACAATCACACATTTCAGCTGAGCAGGGGAAAGGAACGCACTCAGAGCAACCTTCAAGTAGTAAAACTAGATCTGACTCTGAGGAGGACTCAGCTGCAGAGGACTCTGAAGAGAATGATGAAGAAGAAGAAGAAGAGGAGGAGGAGGAGGAAGAAGAGGAAGAAGATGAGGATGATGATGAAGATGAGGAGGAGGACGAGGATGATGATGATGATGATGAAGAAGACGATGAAGAAAGTGAAGAAGAAGAAGAAGGGGAAGAAAATGAAGAGGAGAATGGGTCTGTGGAGGAGGAGGAGGAGGATGAGCAGTGTGTGGCTACTGTCAAGGCCAGCACTACCGTCTTTGATGATGTGGAAAAACCCTCAGTCACTGATGCCCTTAGGATTATTGACAGTACTGATGGCCAAAATGTACGTGGTACTGACATCTCTGACAGTGGAGCTCTTCTTGACGATGTACATGAAAATGCAGATGCCTCAGAGAAAGATGCCAAAACAGAGACTCGAAACACTGACCTCCTCGGCCCAGCGGAAGCAATGCCAGCAACATTAAATGTAGTGGAGGATTGTGTCGTATCAGCCATTAGGGTAGAATCAAAATTTTCTGACGAAGACGAAAGCCTTGCGAAGGAATGTTTAAGATCAGTTGATCAAAATGTCATTTCAAACCAGGGCTCAACAGGAGGTCATGTGCCTACACAAAGCCATATTCAGGAGGAAGAGTTTGAGAGGGAAGCAGAGAAGGACGAGGATGACTCCTGGTGTGATAAACAGAACAGTGGTGATACAGTGTGGAATGACAGCGATACTGAGGAAGATAATCAAACAGGGGTATTGGGTTGCAACACTTTACTTGCTAATCAAAGGTATGTGTTGCCTGTGGTTGATACGAAAAATCCAGACAGTCTTTCTGATGGTGAAGATGATGCTGGATCAAACAAAAAGGCTGAGAAACGCAAGTCCTCATGGGGCTCTTCATTAGAGGACATTGATTCTGACAAAGAGAATGAGGTAAACAATGAGATTCTTGATCAGACAAACAACACCGTGGCACCAGATTTGCAGCCAGAAGCAACATCACTGCATTCAAAAATCACAACACCTCAACCACATGAAGACCCCCGAGATACCTCATGGGATTCTTCCTCACCAGTACCACCTTCTCCAAAATGTAGCTCACCTAAGCATGTTATAGATGATCAGAAATCATTTTTAGGACAATGTTTAACAAGCTCTCCTCAGCCCAAAAACAAAGAAGGTAGAGCATCTGCAGATGAATCAGAGTGGGATTCCTCTGAAAATAAGGACCAAAATGATAGTAGCCGAAACACTAAATGTGAAGTGGTGTCACCAATTTCCAAGGCTAATGTTATAGCAGCAAACCAGACTGAAGAGCAGCAAGGACATGATAAAGAAAGTATTGAGAAAGAGTCCAATGACCCCTCCCCTGCAGTGTCACCCTTGGCAGATAATAACGATGTTGAATCAGCTGGTCAGTTGTCACAAATGTCTGGAAAATTAGACTCCGAAAATGAAAACGATGATAGTAGTTGGGATGATGAAGATGAAAGTGATGAGTCAGAAAAGCAGAAAACGAAGGATGACAAAGACAAAAAGTGTGGGAATGCCAATTTGTCGAGGCCGATAAGCGCAATGGACAAGAAAGAAGCTAAAATAGAAGACAATCAAAGTGATGAAGACAATGAAGTAGTTCCTCATTCTGCTGTTGATGGAAGTGATGAGTCGGCAAAGGATGTCGAACCGGATGAAGAAAGGCAAGACGATGAGACAAGCGAGGATTCTGACAGCATGGACCAAAAGCTGCAGTACGACTTTGCCAGCGCCACAGTCAAAGTGTGTGACGATGAACATGAGGCCAGATTAACTGCATATGCTCCACTTCAAAATATAAGTGCCATTGCTACTCGAACAAAAGTATCATCAGATGACCTGAACAAAGAACCAATAAGGAAAAACAGCCCACCTACCAAAGATGATGTCACTGCCGGACACCACACATTATCTGATGAAATGTTACCTCAGACTGACATTGACGATGTTGATTTAGACTCTCCTGATGAGGCAGAAAACACAGGCATGGGATGGCCAGAGCAAAAAGGCATTCCAAAGCCTGAAATTAAGGTAAAATACAAACTTTTTTCTGTTGTACAATAACATTTGTGTCACATAGTGTGACTCCTCATAATGAGTCCTCTGAAAGCACTCAAGGTTTCACCTTCTTCACACTTATTTGTTCCATTTACTTGTTACTCTTTGCTTACTGCTTTGGTGTTCATTAGAGTACCTGGTGGCCGCGCATTCTCTGTAGAATCAATTTTAAAGTATGTAATTATGAATACAATTTTACTTTGTTATACAGAAAGAAGATTCGACTGAAGATGACGATGATGATGATGACAAAGAGGCAGAGCAGGATGAGGCAGAGGAAGGAGACATATCAGATGAGGATGGTCAACCTGAGGAGAGCGGAGAGTCTCTTGATGCTGCTTCAACTGTTCCTGAGGCACAAGTCTCTAAAGATAATAAAAGAGGTAAGGAGCAGTTCTTTCTTAATGGAAGCAGCAGCTGCATGTTTATTATAAAAAATGTTGGTTTTTCAGCATTTATAATATTAAGACCTGAATTTAGTCCTTCTCCACTGCAAAGTGGCGGTTGGCTACCTTGAAAAGCTTGCAGATAGCAAACGTAGCACCTCCCATTTTGTTTTAAAGGAAAAAATAATTTTAGGCTTTATTAATTTCTGGAAAAGGTAAGTGTAGGTATCAAAGCTGGATACATGTCAGATTTCTTAAAATGAAGGCTGGGACTTTTAACACCTTAATTTCGATTAATTAATTACAAAAGAAAGAACGCGTTCAATAAGTTAACACGTTTAATCGCACCTTTCTCAGTTCCCTAATTTGTGGCACACCGGTAACACTGATGAACGCTCCAGCCCAATAGTAAATAAAGTCTGTCTGCAGCATACGGTCTGTGGTCTGCAGTGAAGAAGATACACAGTGCACATTGCACAAGGAGTTTTGGTGAACAGTGAAGGAAGATGAGACACATTGTGCTTGTTGGGAGGAAAGTTTTATTTTAAAAATCTTCCCGGTGTCAGCTTGGATAAAAGAGTGGTTGTTTGCAAATTGTGCAAAAAATAATTTTCTGATTACTGCAGCACTTCAAGCCCACGGTATCACTTCAGTGCGAAACCTGTTGCTGTTAGCATCAGAGCTAACGTTAGCTACGACAGTCCTGCTAACGGTTTAGCCATCCCATAATAGACCACTTTAAAAGACACTGTGAGTGCTTTAGTTTACAAAAAGTCGTAAAATATTGAATAGAATTGGTAAAATTGCATTTTGAGTTTGCAGTAATCTATGAATGTAGCAGACAGATTAAAAAACGCAGATAAATATAAATGAAACAAACATTTTGTGGTTTAAGTTGTTACACTGCCAAAGAGATGGAGCCTTGGCAGAGTAATAATTTAAACCACAAGATGTCTATCTTTTAATAACTTAATTAGACACTTTTAATTTATGAAAGAATATTATTGTGTATAAATAAAATTTTATATTCCTAAAAAAACAACCATCAAAATGACATCATTTATCAGAGCCAAAAACTTTGAAAACAGTATGAATCTGTGGATTTTCAACTTTCTAAAAGTCCTTGAACTACTTATGCTTGTGTTATAGCCATACAGTGGGAAAAAAAAAAAAAAAAAACTAAATCCAGGCTTGAAATCATCCAAATCACTTTTTTCTACATTTCCCATTTGAAAATTGTATTAATTTTATAAATTTTAAATTATACACGCGTTTATTCTAGTCATTGATTCAACTGTAAATCAAAATTTGTTTAAATTGAAAATAATTACTTGTTGAGTCAAATATTGCTGTTTGACAAAAATGTGATTAATTGTGATGAATCATTTACAAAACCTGTAATTAATTTGATTATTTTTTTAATTGCATCCACCACTATTTAAAATGCAAGTGATTATATAGCACCCTCTCATGTTACCATATCCTATTTTTCTGCCTAGGCTCAGATTTCCTTAACAAAAATATAAAAGCTACAGAATCTGCCTTTATGTAGTTCACTTGAAATAGCTTGAGTTTCTAATTTGCATATACAATGGAGTCTGTTTGAGTGCTAAAGGAGTGAAGAATGCCAAGACAGTGCCATGTTAGGCACTTTGTGTTTATTGTCAAAACCCCAAAGAAAACTTTCATTAATTTTCCTCCATCATCTTCAGACTTAACAGTGCCCAGTTCATAGTTTCTGGGGTTCACATGTCTTCCACAAACCTACTGCAATAACACTTTCATAACTCAAATCTAATAAAGATGTTATGTTAATGTCAGGATAGTCAACAAGTAAAAGAGTAGATTGTCACCCAAAGTTGATTTGAATCCAACCTAGGTAGATGGCAGGTCCTGAAAGTGACTTTTTCACAAGTTGACATCTTTTGAACAGATTTCCGGTCTGAACTGGGTCTAGAGAAGGACGAGGACGAGCAGGATTCGTGGGACTCTGAGGTGCAATAAAGCAACATTTCTGAATACCATTTAGGGTGAAATGTTTTCCATACTTCTCAGAAACTGTCTTTTCTTTTTCAGTCCCACTCTGAACAGTCCAATATACCACATGAAGAGAAACAAAACTTGCAGACTCAAGAAGCAATGTCCACTGCAGAGGAAGACATTAAAGAAAGTAAGTCTACTTTCTAATTTATATTTTTAATGCAGTCAAATCATTCCAGGCACCATTTCATGCTGCAGAAATTATGTGGCAGTATTGAATCATAATCATAGAAAACTCTGCGTTAATGTGATAATGCATGCATTAATTTTGTCTGTGAGTAATGGTTCAAGCTTCTTGTTTTCAGTCAAAAGATCATGTCAAATGTGCAGTCCAAAATAATGTCAGTCAGTCAAAACGGCCTTTCCAACAACTTGTTGCATTTCTTTTGTAGACTTCTTTTATACTCCCTCATTTTTAAGAGGGGAACGAGGCAATAGGATGGCAGTTCTAGAGCCTTGGAGGAGTGTAGGCTGGCCAGGAGGCCGGCAGGGAGAGGGTATGAATGTCTTGACTCTTAGGTCAGAGGAACGGCATGTTGACCATACCAGAGGCCCAGCCATCACCTCATTGTCACCAAAAACAATGCATGCAGCATACACTGCTCCGTCCTGCCTGCTGCACTTAAATCCCATTTCCCAAGTTTGAAAATTTAAACAGCCACATGCTCTACTTGCCTGTTTTAAGACGGTGTTTTCTTGAATAATATTAATCATGGTTGATGCTGAACTTGTGTGTGAATGTAACTGTGCGGGAAAATCTAAATGCTTGTCTGATGCCTAAACAGGGATCTTCATGCTAAGTTAACCATAAGCTCATTTGCATGGGAATGCTTTTTCCAGTGTTCTGGCAAACTCATCCAGCTTCAACAAAACATTGATTTGTTTTTTGCAGAAAAGGTTGTTTCAGATGTAACAAACGTGTCTTGTGTCTTTCAGCTGGAAACAACAGTAATGATGACAATAGAGGTGAAGAAGACGGTATTAAACTGAAAGAGGTAGGTTTAGCCGCTGTTGCCACAAAAGGAAAAAAAAACAACTGTGATCTGCTGGAATCAAATGACATTGCTTTTCCTTTCCACTAGAATGAAAAGGCAAAATGGGAACCGCTCAGTGTTTTGAGTAAACTTGAAGGAGATTCCAGTCGACAAAAAGGTGAATGAAATTACATTTTAAAATAGACAAGTTTATCTGAAGAACTGTTTGGATTTAACTCTAGGCTTTGTTTACACTGACAGATTTAATGGAGGAGCTTGGTCTGGGTGATGTTGATGATCTTGAAGGTAAGAAAAACAAATGTTTTTTCTACTTTGCTTTTATATTTTTTAGTCTGTAAATTGGACAACAAGCCCCACTTAGTGCTCTGTTTTGGTGTGCCCCCTTTTTAAATATAAAACGATGATGGAAGAAATTATTGATCATCGAGTCCCTCTGTCTGTCAGTGTCCTTTATGTGGTCTGATATGTACAGAACAACACCCAATATTCATGTTTTTACACCTTCTTTTCAACGTCTTTGGAGCTACTGTGTTTTTTTTAAGCTTCTGATGCAACACTGACATTCTACTCCTTGTTTGTGTCTGCCATTACAAATTTTGAAGCTAAAAAAGCAGGTCAGTAAAGATAAACAAGCTGATTAGATCAGTTTAAATGTGTACATTGGTAGTTGTAGTATTTGTTTTGAGACCTCAGTTTACTAGTATGCATTAGTGTAACAGCCAATCCCAGATCTTTTGCCATGTGTGAGTATCTCATTTAAAAGTATACACTCAGGGCACAGGGGTGTAGTGATCCCAATGTAAACTGACCTCTTACCTTCAGCAAACATCAGTGTCATATTTTGTTCCATGACCTGTAGCCTCTTGTGTTAATGGCGCAGACGCATCCGACTGGGACTCGGCTAGTACTACGAGTAAGAGAACCCTACCTGGCCGTAGAATGACCTCCCCTGGACTCGAGGAGTCCCCAGAATTCTCCAATTCCCCTGTTAAGGAGCAAGATGAAGATGTTGCTCCCACAGCACCCTTGACACCTCAGAGAAGTATCAGCTCTGACAAGAAACTGCCCAGTACACCTTCTCGGCCCGTTCCACATCCCCAACCTCGTGCAAGGAAGACAGTGCTTCAGAAACCAGAGAGTGAAGAAGGTAAAGTGTCATGAGGCCTTCTATGTCTTTTCTGATGTTTTCAGTGCATGTACACACTATTCAAACAAAGAATGCAGTATCATTATTGACTGCTGCTCTTTTTTTACTTGCTGTCATTCAGAATCAGATTGGGAACCAGACAAGATCACATCTCCTTTTAATGAGACTCAACCTGACAATGAGTTCCAAAATATAGCTGCACTTCCAGAAATGCCTAAACCAGGTGAGGCTCGTTGATCTTTGTTAGCAGGCTTTTTTGTGTGCAAATGCCCTGCGCTTTGTGTAAGGCCTCCGTCTCTTTCTTAGGTTCCCCTGAACTTTCACAGATGATAAAAGAGAGTGAAAGTGGCCTACAAATTGACGAACAGCCACAGCAGGTGAGTAACACTGAGAGAATATTATCACTGCATACTTATTGCAACAATTTTTTTGTTTAATATTCTGACAAACTAAACCTAAGCGCTCATACTTTCCCATTCACAAGGAAATTAAAATGCGTCATCAGTTCATATTTTTGGTAAATTTGTGCATATGATATTTGAAACGCTGATTTGCCAAGTCCCTCTTTCATTAAGGACCCATAATGTTTAATTTGATGCTCAGCAACAGAAACAAATATGAAAGTGGAGTATTTTGGAACATCTTAAGCCAGGCCAAACCTGCCACACGTTAGTAGTCATGGCTAGATATAAGTAAGCTGCTCTTTTTGTCATCTCCAAAATTGAGCATTTACTAAGTGAAACAGTCAGGATCACATATTTCACAGTGTGACAAATATATTTCCTGTATGGCTTTCTTGTAAGTACTCTTCTTTTTCTTGATGTCTTCTTGATGTAAAACATCAGCAAGTTTATGAGCATATTATAAATGCTTCCATATTTATGGGATTATTGTATCAAAACTTGGTTTTTGCATTATTTTCTCGTCTGTTGTGTGTTTTTCCTTGTCCACCCATGCCATCAAAGGAGAAAGATGATGCAGTAGGCAGATGTGAGTCAGATCTAAATAAATCTGGCCGTGTGGGCTCTGACAGCAGAGAACAGGATGAGGAGTTTAGAGATCAGTGCAGTCCTGAGGACAGAGGTAATGTGAGCGATGACGCCCCATGGGAAAAGCGTTATGAGAAGATCTGGGTAGAGGTGGAGAAGAGGGAGGTAAAATCCACCTTCAAGAATGTTGCTGGTGAATTAAAAGAGAAGTTTGGAGAACTGTTTAAATCAAGGCATCCTGCGGAAAACGTCACAGAAGAAGAGGGCACCTCTGCAGAAGAAGAGTCAAGTGATGAGGAGGAAGGGGAAATCATCATGCGTCCTATGGCCAGAGCAAGGAGCACTGTTCTTCTCACAATACCTGAGCAGAGAGAGTCTGGGCTGGAGGACTCTGCAGCAGAGTCAACTGACAACTCCGTATGTGAGGACAGGATGCAGCGCTGTGAGCAGTCAGCCAGTGACGGCGGCATTCATCAGGAGCCAGATCTACTCACTGATGATCCACTGGAGTTTCCTTCACCACAGCTCACTACAGAACAGAGAGAGAATACGGACAGCATGAATCATGCTACCAAAGCTTTTACCGATGGGCACACCATACCAATGTATGCTCGTGACCATAACTCAGTCTTCAAAAGTGAGACCAAACAACACATAGATCCAGCATTAAAGGACACAACTGGTGATCTGAGTGAAGCTGAAGAAGATCTCGTGGAGGTTAATGTATCTCAGCCTCCCTCACTGAGGAGATGTTCAGCATCTGTTCCAGGTGTTTCTGATGAAGAGCTGGAAGAGGACATGGGAAGGTTTAAACTTGAGGTAGGGATGCTGAAGGTTGTCTTCCTCAGTTTGGAGGAAGAAAAGGCCCAACTCCAGAAAGAGGTAGAGGACGGCCGCCCTTCTCATAGTCACTTCTAGATTGCATCTCTTTCTCTTTTTTTCTGATTTCATTCATGTTCTTAATTTCCTTCTTTTACTCAGCTGTGTGTGTGGCCCAGACTGGCCATACATCATGACTTCATCTATTTTCTCTTTGTTAAATGTTCTTTTTTCATGTCCTAATATTATTGTTCTTTACATTTCATTTTGTGTAGAAAAGTTGATGTTGCATGTTTCTCTGTACATGTTTGTGTCACTTTAACCAACTTTAAAGAAGGTAGAACCGAACATTAGTTTGAATATCATTTGCGCTACACCAGAGAAGCTGTTTGTACTGATTTGCACCTAAAATGTATTTGGTTGATGTTTGTTTGGCATTCTTAATTGTACAATCAGACAAGCCAGAATCTTGACTGTTGTCATGCATGAACTTTGCATGCATCTTTAGATTTAACATGTTTTATAAGCTCTACGTTTGCGATGTGAAGATGTTGTAAAGAATAGCCTTCTTTGCCCTGGAAAGAAGTGCTGTGGTGATGATATGGCAACTGCTGTTTTTTTTAACCTTTTCATGCATGCTGTGCTTTAGTTGGTCTTTATACAGTACATGCAGGCATTTCCTCAGAAGACTAAGAACAGACTAAGACTTATTCCTTGGCCAGCCTTTGAAATGTTTAGGTGTCTCTGTGTAAAGAAGTAATATGTTGCGTATCTCTATGCACAATTTAACATTTGAATTTGCACAGAGCAACTAACATATGGAACATAGATAGAAAGGAGCATCTCATATAAACAGCTAGAGATGGTTCTTTTAAAAGAGAGTATTGGAGCATTGAGTCATTGTGGAATTAATTTTCTTAAGTTAGATGTTTTAAGTTATAATGTCTACAAATTCTGGATTTACTACTGGGAAGATCTCCACAAGAACATTGTCATTTCTAGATTTGGGCATGTTTATCACTCAGACTATTCAAAATTGACAAGTTTCTCAGTTTAGTTTTTTGGGAATTCCTTAGCAAGCATTGCAGTGCATCTTTGTAATTAACTGAAATTACCATGTCAAATAGGGTAACGACACAAAGGTGTTAGGTCTCCCAAGGGAGGGGTGATACTAAATTATGTATGACAAAGTGTACAGGTACCCGCTCCAATGTGCATCTTAAAAGGCTGGCCCCAACCTGTTTCAGTGGGGATGAATCTCTCAAGTACAGTTATCAAATATTTACCCATGGTCTTTTCAGGCTGGAAAAGAGACAACAACCACTACAATGCAAGTGCAAAAGTCCCGTGCATCCTGGGATGCTGGTGAACAGGCACTGGAAGAAGTTGGTACTGAGAAACCTGAGACCAGGTTAGGATCCCTGTCAACCCAAACTGGAGCAGCAATTCACCAGGAACAGCAGCCTGTGGCCGCCAAGAGGTATGCAATATTTTACTTTTGTACATTTTTAGGCCCTTACAGGTTGTGAGTAAAGTAACTGTCACTCATAAAATTTCAAAACAACACATCCACAGTCCTCCTCTAGTCAGATATTCAAAATTATGCAATCAGTTTTTTTTCTTATTGTCCTTTTTTAACCACTCTTAATTGTTGCATTATGTCTCAATGACACAATCCGCAGGAAAAGTCCGCTCTAAGTTTTCTATTATTGCCTCCAAAGGCCCAGACTTGTCGAGGTCACAGCTCATTGACTATCAGGTTTATTGCTCTCCATAGCACCACCAGGGCTCCAGAGCAGTTCCAGCCCCCAATCCAGCAGACCTGCAATAGCAACATACAAGAGAAGCAAGCTGTAGAGGAGACCTTACAGCTGGAGCTGGTCAGAGGGGCCCGGCCCAGCAGAGCCCCTCAGACCAACACACATGTTAACGGAGATCCTCTCTCTGTGTTTGACGATAGCACTTTAAGTGAAGTGTCGGACGATGAAGGAAGGTATATATGCAGTATGCCACTTTCTATATCAGTGTCACCTCTCTGTCACTAACCCATGAGGTGCGTTTAGACTGAATGCAAAGTGATGTATACATTTGTACACATAGTCAATGGAAAGAAACAACTGAATATGAACAAAGATTCACTCTGGAACCACAAAATAAAAGTCACAGTGCAAGAGAAAAATGTATCAAATTGTACAAAAAACTGAATTATGCAAAACCTGTAGTACTTCACATAAAGTACATACAGAGAGAAGGGAAATAAGTACAAAAACATGAGGGACAGTGGAGAAACTGTTAAAGTTGCTGATAAATTATAAGATCTTTTATGTGCATCAGTGGTTTGTGATCAACAGATTCATGAATAAAATAAGCAAATACAAATAAGTATCAGACAATTTACTAGCCGTGGCTGAGCTGAACTACAAGTTGCATTCAGTCTGAACAAACCTATACGATATTTGGTGCTGGGTGATTAGGATGCAATTTGTCTTTATTTTTATTCCTTTCCTTCCTACAAAGTTGCATGGCTAACCATTGGTTTTCTCAAAATTGAATAGTATACTGCATTATACCATTACACTTCCAACAGCTTTTCATGTCTCACATCTTTTAAAAAGTCTCAGCAGTTTTCCAAATATCCTATTTTTCTCTCCTGTGTGTGCTGACCTCAGGTTGCCACCCAGTGGACAACAGAAAAGCAAGGTAAAGCACACATTCTTTCAGCAACTCATTGGAAGTTTGAGTATACTGTACAGTATGGAAAGCTGAGTAATAATAAGGTCACATTTTGTTTCCATACTCAGAACACTGAAGAAGTGGAGATGGCAGAAGACTTTGATGAACTCACTCAGTCATCGGACACAGCCACCGATGACATCGACTCACCCACTTCAGGCTACCGTCATGCATCCCTCCTCATTCAGAAGCTGGACTCAACCACTTTGGGTACAGATTTATCTCATTCAAATACATAATAAGTCATTAGTTCTGCTTTTTAGGACTTTGTAACAACCAGCTAATTTTTGCAGAATGTGTGTACATGAACTAACATTGAAAGTGAGATCAGGTTTACGCTGCTGACATTGCGAGACATGAACAATGGCTCTACAGATTCTACCATATTGTATCTCACAGACTCAAGAAGCATGGTGAAACTGCAGAACATTTTCCATGAATATGAGCGTTCCATCCAAAAGGCAAGGAGTCGCCACGGGTACCTGGCAGACAAGGTGAACCAGCTGGAAATGGAGAGGGCAGAGATGAAGAGCTCTATGGAAGAAGTTAAAGATGTAAAGTCAGCCTTAGAGCGCAACCAGTTGGAACTGCAGACTGAAGTGACAAACCTCAAGTGAGAACGACTTCTTACTTTCAAGCACTAGAACATTTCTGTGTTCTGGATTTTCTTCTTTACACTGTTTTGGTCTCTTCTCATATTGATGTGCATTCTGTCTCTCATGTTTGCCCGTTTTACGAGGCTCTGATTTGTGTTGCGATTTACTGACTTGAAATTTCTGCCTAACTCTTGGTGCAGATTTCAGCTGAAACAGGAGCAAGAGAATCGCCGTAACGCCACCATGATGTACAACACCACCAGAGATAAGCTGAGGAGGACGGAGGAGCAGCACCAGGTGGAGGTACAGGAGAGACAGAAGGTGGAGCTCACACTCAGGAACCTGGAGCTGGAGATGAGAACACTTGTCAACAACATGAAACAGGTACATTCTCTTCAATTTAACTTCTATTTGTTTGCCGTTTCCATTATAATGGTGGGGCTTGTTTTGCAGTAACTAATCATGTGAGATTTATTTGGAATTCGTGCTGATGTGATATTTTGTTATTGAGTGTTTTATTAGTTGACTTGTCCGTGTATGATTATTACATTTGTGGGTTATTTGTTTACCACCTAGCTTGAAGAAGACCACAGTGAAACCCAGAGACTGTTGGCTCAGGAGCGCAGTGCACGGACCCTGCAGGAGAATCTGCTCAACAGCCACCTCCGTAAGCAACAAGAGATAGAAGAGGAGAGCAAAAGAAACATGAGCAAAAGCAGTGAGGTAATCCTCAATGGGTTTTTTTGTATTTCAGGCTTAATAGTTTATTCTATTGTCAAATGTTATTCTAATAGTTTGCACTTGTTGCTGTTGTTTTTATGTAAAACTGTCCTTTTTAAAGAATTGTGTAAACAAATGATGCAGTATAGTATGTTGTTCAGAGATGATTGTTACTTTTTAGACATTACTTTCTGGGAATAAGTCACTGAGAAGACAACCTGTCAAATTGAGGCAGTATTATCATGCTTTTATGTGTTGTCCATAGGCCTTGTCTCAGCTTACTGAGGCCAGCGATAGAGAGAGGGAGTTGGTCCAGCAGACTGCTACATTACAGGAGCAGCTGACCATCCTGAGGACAGACCTTGAGCGTTTGCAGGCGAACAGCAGTCTCAAAGAGGGTCACCTTGCAGAGGAGAATGAGGCCCTAAAGGAGCAGCTCGAAGATGCTCGGCGAGATCTCAAACTCAACAGTGAGGCCCTGACCCAAACTGTCTTCAGCTGCAATAACCAGCTGACCACCCTAAAGTCAGAGTTGGCAATAACAACAACCCGAATGGAAAATGAGCGTCAGACTCGTGAAACATTGGAGGCAGAGGTGGAGTCGACTCGTACCCGCCTGGCTGGAGCTGTGAAAGAGGCTGAGCTTTGCCGGGCAGCTCACACAGACACAGAGAAAGCTCTGCTCCGGGAGAAAGAAGAACACCAGCGTCTCAAAGACAGACTCACTGGTTAGTTAAGAACTTTCATTGTGTGAAACACTCAGTCTCCCAAAAAGGAAAGCGTTTTGTGCTTTCCTTCAGACACATCCCATGCCTAGAGACATGAACGATATTTAATAAAGCGGTATACTGGCCTTAAAGTGCAGTTTCTACTCTACACTTTAGGTGTAATGTATAAAACATTTTCCTTTGTGCACTTTCAAAGTGCTTGAAAGTGGCAGCTGCCTGTAACAGTTTAGTCAAAACCAAAGGTTTTAATCTGGTTCTTTCTGTTGGTCTGTTTTCTACACAGAACTAGTATCAGGCTCTGTCTGTTTAGTTCCATTTGTTGCTGTGGTCTGTGATGGCTTCTATTCAATTCCATACCTCGCACCTTTTATTTGGGGGCATCTTTTGGTCCATCAGTCTTTTTTAACTTAACCGAGAGCTTGTTAGTCACCTCTAATGCATTTATTTCTACAGGTGAAGCAGCCAGTCAGCGTCAAACAGTCAGCAGCCTGTCTCAGAAGCTGGCCCAAGCAGAGTCTCAGACTAACAGTATGGAGAATGAGGTCCATCGGGTCACGCTGCAGCTGACAGAGAAGGGACTTCTGCTGGAAGTCCTGCAGCGTGAGAAGGACCAGGCAGCTGCACGTGTCAAGGAGCTCGAAACGGCTTTGCAGGCCGAGAAGGAGCTGGTCAGTCGTACCGGAGCACGTCAAGAGGCCACACAAGAGAGGCTAGCCCAAGCCCAGAGTGAGGGTATGCTACTGCGACAACAGCTAGAAGAGGCCCAAAACAAAGGCGTTGCAAAGGAGCGTGCCGTGACCGATGCCCAAGAGCGCTTCAGTGACATTCTGTCGAAGCTGCGATCTGACTGCGAAGAGAGGGTTCAGCTAGTAGAGGACAGAAATAAGGAGCTTGCCAGTAAGGCTGCTGACCTCCGTGATCAGATCTACAAGTTAGAAGAGGAGAAGAATGAAAGAGAGGTAAGATTAAGGCTCTGCAGAGTAAGTGGATTACCTAATCACTGTGTCCAGACCCAGTTTTAGCTTTTCTTCAAGATATAAGTTCATAATTTCTCTTTATTTTTAACCAACCTCCTCCTTTTCTGGATTCTGTCTACACAGACTAGTCTGAGGCAGCGGCAGCAGGAACTAGCTGACTCCCTCAAGAAGCTGTCAATGAGTGAAGCTTCTCTAGAGGTCAACACACGCTATCGCAATGACTTGGAGGAAGAGAAGGCTCGGCTCTTCAAGGACTTGGACAGACTCAAAGGAAAGGTAATGGCAGGACACACAGGACCCCCTTGTGGTAGCATATTGTCACCACCCCTAAAGTAATACACCTTCAACTGTACTGAAATTAGATAGCTTATTATCATTGATTTTAGGGGATTTCATCTGGTTTATTTACTGAACTGACAGTTAAGTCGACTGTTGACAAGCTTTATGCTCTGTCTCTGTCATGCAGCTCGAGGAAAGTGAAGATCAATATGTGCAGGCGGAGAGACGTATCAACAGTCTGAAGAGCAGCCTGGATGAAAGGGAAAAGGAACTCACCACTGCTGCTCAGAAACTCCAGGAGGCGCTGTCTACCTCAGCAGCTTCTAATGTCACCATCAAACAACTGGAGGAAGCTGTGCAAAGGTATGGACAATATGCTGTGCTCACAGGCCCCAGGGAAAGAAACATTTATCACTTTTTGTTATTAGATACCACATATAAACAACTTTGTAACAGATAAATAATTCTGTATTCACTAATATACAATAAAGGCATTGTCAGCATTTGTTCTACACTCAAAAAATATATAAACGCAACACTTTTGTTTTTGCTCCCATTTTTTATGAGATGAACTCAAAGATTTAAAACTTTTTCCACATACGCAATATCAGCATTTCTCTCAAATATTGTTCACAAATCTGTCTAAATCTGTGATAGTGAGCACTTCTCCTTTGCTGAGATAATCCATCCCACCTCACAGGTGGGTCATATCAAGGTGCTAATTAGACACCATGATTAGTGCACAGGTGTGCCTTAGACTACCCACAATAAAAGGCCACTCTAGCTGCATTTCCATTACCCTTAGATATATGCAAAATGTAAATGGCACAATAAAAAACTGGTAATGGAAACACCCGAATTTCAAAAAAGGACTAAAATATCGCTTAAAAGTTTTTACGCTCTCATGAGGTGGTTTTTCAGACGTTTCGATATTGATAAATATCGCAAAAGCGCAATGGAAACACTTTTTCCGCAATTATACGTCACCGGACGTGACGTACCTGGTCACATGACCAGTTCTCTCAGAGTAAACATGGCGCGGTACGTGTGGACAGAAGAGGAGAGCGAGACTTTTCTTGCCATTATTCTTGAGGAAAACATCACTGACATACTAGACAGCAAACGGCAGAGGAATGCAGAGTGTTATAAGGAGGTTTTGGGCGTCCATCTTCCTGCAGTGAAATCTCGCGGGATGATATTTTACAAGAGTTACGATGCTGCTGCCCAGAACAACCTTCAGTGGAAACACGTTCAAAGTGCAAATATACTTTGTCGAAATTTTAGAAATATCGCTTTTATTTTGTGAAAAAACTGTAATGGAAACCCAACTTCTGAAAGGTGCAGTTTTATCACACAGCACAATGCCACAGATGTTGCAAGATTTGAGGGAGCGTGCAATTGGCATGCTGACAGCAGGAATGTCACCCAGAGCTGCCAAATTCTCTGAAACGCCTTTGGAGACGGCTTATGGTAGAGAAATGAACATTCAATACACAAGCAACAGCTCTGGTTGACATTCCTGCTGTCAGCATGCCAATTGCACGCTCCCTCAAATCTTGCCACATCTGTGGCATTGCTCTGTGATAAAACTGCACATTTCAGAGTGGCCTTTTATTGTGGGTAGTCTAAGGCACACCTGTGCACTAATCATGGTGTCTAATCAGCATCTTGATATGGCACACCTGTGAGGTGGGATGGATTATCTCAGCAAAGGAGAAGTGCTCACCGTCACAGATTTAGACAGATTTGTGAACAATATTTGAGAGAAATGGGGATATTGTGTATGTGGGAAAAGTTTTAGATCTTTGAGTTCATCTCCTAAAAAATGGGAGCAAAAACAAAAGTGTTGCGTTGATATTTTTGTTGAGTGTAGAAATGCTTCGATGTACGATGTGTGAAAGTCTGTGATGCAGAGTGTCAATGTTATATCACATTAGGCTGGAGATCGACAATGCCAGACTAGAAGCTGCAGCAAAGCAACAGTCCAACAAAATTGAAGCACTTCAGAAAGGAGCTCAGGAAGCTGTCATGGTGAGTACTGAAAACCTGATTCAGCTACTTTGCTCACACAGGACCTTGGTAGCGTCACATCTAATCTCTTGTGGCTAAAAGACATAAACCAATATTTTGGTTTTGTGATGTTCTTAGAATAATGTTTTTTGTATTATGAAGTCATTATCACATTTTAAGGTATTCAATCTTTTTTCAGCAATCTGACTGCTCACCTGGAGGAGGGGTTAGTATTGTGGATGTAGGCGTAGTTTCTCTGTGTGGGGTTCCACTTTTGTTTTGTAGTTTTTTTCCAAATAATTACATTTGGATTTTTGTAGACTTTTAGCACAAGTTGCTAGACCTGGAATCGAATCATTTGGAGGAAGAAATGTCTGTCTTGTTTGGGGGTTTTCCTTGGTGACTTAAAAACGCGTTTTCTCCCTTAAGCCTGATGTTGGTGTGTGGACTCTTTCACTCCTTCTTACCTTGAGCTGCATAATGCATGCTGCTTCCTTCAGTCTTTTCTCAACTTTCTGAAATGATGAACAAAGTAAAAAAAAAAAAAAAAGCAGCCACATACACAAAAATAACCTTTTAGTGTTTTTTGGGGTTTCTTGTTGTTTTTAAATTTTTTACAATGATTTTCTTATTCTGTAGGTCCGAGGTCATTTGGAGGAATTGGTTACAAATCTCCAAAGCAGTAAGATGACTTTGGAAGACCAACTCAATAGAGAGGTTGGTGGCATGTTTGTTTCCTCACTTTGAATACCTGAGGCTTATTTTTCTATGTCTTACTCTAATCTTGTTTTATAGTCTTTCATCAATGGCAAATAATCAAATACAACAGGAGGCCATAGAACGACATATTTTTGTTTAACTGAAATCAAGTTCTGATGAAAAATCGAGATCAAAAGATGCTTTTTTACTGAATATTTCAGTTAGAATTTTTCACAGATAGGATGAGCAATTGGCTGATTAGTCAAATGTGTAAAAGTAGAAAATTCAAATATGCAGGTGGGAGCTTTTAGATGAATGAATTATGATATTAATTTAATTTCATCCTTATGTCTTTGTCTTTTCTAGGTCCAGAAGCAAAGCGTGCTGTCTCACACGGCCCAGGACTCTCAGGCCTTGTGGGAGGAGGAGCTGAAGAGCCGCTCGAAGTTAGGACTGCGGCTGGCAGAGCTTGAAAAAGAAAAAGGAGAGCTGAACACCCAGGTAATCACACCGAGGCATTCATGTACAGGCTAATGTTTTATTGTTATGACATTTATCGCCATCTGTCCAGATAGCATGACAATTTGGGTCTCAAGAGATATCGGCCTGCTGCATGTTTTCCAGATGGAAATAGAAAAGAAGAAAGTCAAGAAAATAGCAGAGCAGAAAAAGGCTGTCGACGCTCGTCTGGATCAAGAGATGAAGAGAAACACAGATCTTCAAAAAGAAATGTACAGGTGACTTCTAACTTCCTCCTTGCTCCCTCCTCATCTATGGCAGTGCCTCCTCATATTTAGGCACACCTGAGATCCAGTAGAGCGCAGTCTTTCCTGGCTTGTGTGGCTGTGGTGCACCAGTGTTTCCGGTGTAAGCTTGTGCTTTTCTAATTCCCAACGTAACTATTACTTGGTTATTAATTAGATGTTTTATCATTTAATTGTGCTTGTTTTGTCTGTGTGTTTGTTTTGTTTCATCGACTTTGAGTCTGTATGACTTGAATTTAAGTTCAATACATGTACAAGTCAGCTTTTGTGAGATATATGTACATATGATACCCTATGTGACAAAACAAATCATAACCTAGAGAGGTGAACATGTATTCTATATCTGAATGCGGCATTTTAATGCTGTAATGTGTCAGACTTGTTTTATGTAGTTTATCAGCTAAAATGACTGGTTTGTGTCTGATATTTGCGTTGTGCGTTTCTGTGTGTGAAATGTATTTTGTGCCAATTTGTTCAAGGCTGCGCACTTTATTGAAAACTGCAAAGAAGAAACTGCGGGATCAAGACAGTGGTGGAGGAGAGTTTGGCTCTCCTGTGAGCAGTCTGCGGATGGACCTGGGCAGACACAGCCAGGCCGAAGGTGCCTTTGGACGAATGAAAGACAAGGTTTGTTAGCACCTCCATTTTGATTTAAACCTCTACCCAACATCCTGCTAGTGGTGGTTACATTCAGAGACATTCTTGGATTAGCTGTCAGATCTTGGCCTCACACATTTCCTCTATCTTAGGTGGATGATCTGCAGGTGCAGCTGGAGAAGGAAGCATCTCTTCGCAGCCACCTAGAGAAGGTGAACGGGGACCTTAAGGATCAGTTGGCGTCGCTGAACAGCTTGAACCGCAGTAATGACCAGCTGGAGAGAAGTAAGAGGCAGCTGGAGGAGGAGGTGCTGGACCTGAGACGCCGAATGGAGGCGACTCAGGTGGAGCAGAGCCACGTGGAGCAGTACCGCCGTGAAGCAGAGGAGAGAGCCCGGCAGGAGGTACAGCAGAAACTGGAGCAGGTCAACCTCTTCCTCCAGGTAAAAAGTGACCATGTTTGGAGACAAAAAAAGAAAGCAAGAGAAAGAGATTAACTAACAAGAGAATAAGCATACGACTGCTGTGTGTACTGCACGCACGTCTGATTTAACATGATCGTGTCCGTCTGTGTCTCAGTCCCAGGCAGCGTCCCAAGAAGCACTGGACCAGATCAAAGCTGCCAATGAGGCTAATCTGCGCTCTCTGCTGGAGCAGAAAATCCGGGAGCTGGAGGGTGAACTGGGCCGGGCCCGCACCACCCAGCAGGACAGCGTTAACCAAAGAGACTCCACACGCACAGAGCTTGAGAGATATCGCCAACTCTACGCAGAGGAGCTGCGCCTCCGCAAGTCCCTCACTGCTAAACTAGACAGGTCAGAATGACATTCACATCAGCCATCTGTACAGTATCATTCGTTCCACAGGAGACTGCAACACTTGTGCTTTGGAATCATGGAACAAGTCTTTAAACATTTAGGCAGGTGGTGGTAATTTCTGTTTTCCATCCACAGGGCCAACAGTCGGCTCTCAGACGCCAATTCCAAGTTGCTCAACGAGCGCAGCAGGTCTCTGATCACCAGCAACATCACCAATGGTAGCCTTGGAGGGCCCTCGCTGGACTTGGGCGCTTTGGGTTCAACTGCACACTACGGGGCCACACTGGGTCCCCTCAACAGGAGTTTCGGCCTGGGACTCTCCCTTCTCAGCCCTGCATCTGAGGGGCAGAGCAGCCGGGTGGAGGACTACCTGGCCAAGGTCTGCCGTCATTAACTGACACATTCACTCGCAGAGATTAAACGAGAATAATCTTTATGTGGAGTAGTCTTTTTATTTTGAGCCATTTTCATTTCCATAGCGTCATGGTTGTCGTTGTTGTTGTGTACTTTGTTTTGTTCAGGAATGTTTTATACACAGCTTATTGTGCTGTTACACTCTGATAAATCCAGAGATGTATCATCAACGAATATATTAGACTGTGGGAAAACATAGTACCTACCTACAAAACTTAATTTATTTCTTCTACCTGTTTTTCTTCTCTTTCTTTTCTTCCTCCTACACATTGTCTCTATCTCTAATCTTCATGGTAGTACTTTACTCCTAACCTGTCTTCTATTTCTCACTCTTTTAGCTTCTAGCTCAAAAGTCTGTCTCTCACCTCTCCTCTCTTCAACCAGACTCATAACCAGGTGTGTAGATGTGTTTAGCTCCGTGTCTGATTGGCTGCTGTTCCCTTCATCCTGCTCGTGGGCTGACATTTATGGCTCTGTTCACATGCAAACCTTGATGTTTGGGTTCGCACAGTGACAATATAGAATATTTAGCTACAAAAATATAAATCCAAATCTGCATTGAGAGGAATGTTTTTAGTTTTCAGTCCCTTACAATCTGAATCCATTATCTGGTATTGGAAAAAATAAAAGTTACATTATTTTATTATGAAGTTTTTGTCGGCCATTTTGTTGTAAAGTTATTTCCTGATTCATCTTTCAAAAATTAAGAATTTACAAGATTCAATTAACAAAATAGCAGGTATTATAACTTAAGGGTTTAATGGCTAACTCTACAAAAAAGTGTAATGGATGTATAGAGGTGAAAAATGTAGTAAATCTTAATTAGAACACAGAATTTTACCTGCGAAGTGTGCAGGAACCCCGGGTTTTGCATTGTGCGGTTACTTACTTACAGTAAGTGGCTGCTCCAGCAGAAATCTCAACCCTCCTCCTCCTTTACTCTCTGCTTTGAGTTGACTCTCTCAATGCTTTTAAGTTGACTTGTAGAATAGGCATGATGTGGTTCTCTTTTGTAATTTAATAATTTCCTTTTTCCAAAGTCAAATTTAGCAGGAAATTTTAACACCATCGGTCATGTCAAATATGCACCACATTAACGTTTTAATTTTAAAAATCCAGTCAAGCACATTTATTCATACATCTCTTTGTTACAAACGTGTGGTGAGGAAAAAGAGCCGTCCAGATCAAATGAATATTCGGGAAAAAAAGTGCCAATTTGTTGTGTGACACGAGACGACGCAACTGAGCGTTACACCACAAAAGACTGAGGACACTGAATACGTGGATTAGGGAGGCATGACGAGGATGTATGTATGACCAGTATGAGCAAACGCGTGAAGATACCGAACATCTAAAAAGGACAATGTGTTTTAGCTTTGCCACCTTCATGCCTCAACTTCTGCATCCAACTAAGAAAATCTGAGAACTCTAGTTTGGAATACATGTCATTTACTTAGAAAATGAATTGATCTCACTTTTTATTTTCCAGTAGAA
Organism: Acanthochromis polyacanthus; assembly: GCF_021347895.1. Classification (NCBI taxonomy): domain Eukaryota; kingdom Metazoa; phylum Chordata; class Actinopteri; family Pomacentridae; genus Acanthochromis; species Acanthochromis polyacanthus. Next base: position 16,614,169 of record NC_067120.1, on the reverse strand, counting down.
AGTGGAGAAGGAGGCTGCAGTGAATGAGCTGAACAAGAAGTTTAACAGAATTTAATATATTTATTTACACTTTCCAAAATATAAAATATGGAGTAATAAGCTGTACCATCCAAAAATGTCCATGTCTCCATGTGTATATTGCACATGCATATGTAAATCTCAATGAGTGTGTGTTTACAGCACATGATTGTTAATATTAACTGCTAAATACATAAAATTGTGGAATAATTAGAGAAATTTCATTTTTCTTTATGCCATGCCCAAAGACCTCCATGGTTTTACAGCTGTTAGTTTATTTACATGTTCCCCTGAAAGCATTTATCGTTAGTTTCAGTGCATTCTGTATCATTTATGAAGACGTGACTTCATGTTTACTGTCTCGACTCCACAGTACTACACTAAGCAGAGCTTGCATGTTTGGCATGTCCTGCTGTGTTTCACAAAACAGCCCTGAGCTTCTTGAAGTGTTTTTCTCACTTTTTAGTATTTGCCATATTGTTGTGTTTGTTAGTAAAATATCTTTCCTGTGTCCTCAATGTTTTGTTTTTTTTTAAGTGTAGTGTTAAGACCGTGTTTTTTCAGGATTTGTGAACTCAAATCTCACAGCAGCTTTCTCCATTTTTCCCCAGATGCAGAGTGAGTTGGATAGAAACATATCAAAGGAATTAAGCAGCGGTGAGTACGCTGGAACGAGGAATAAATCCTGCTTGTTATGATTATTTTATTAACTATGGTAGCACCGTGTAACTAACTGTAATATCTCTCTGCTTCTCAGCCACAGCAGAGCTGGACGCTGCCTCGGCCCGACTGTCCCCTGTTGGTTCTGCCTCCAGAGTGGAGCTGGACCCTGTTAGCAGGGCAACGCAGCAGTACTTGGAGGTACTGAAGAAGAACAGTAGGATCTGACTACACACACAGACGTTATAATGGGACCTGCTATAAATCCCAGCTGCTTGCAGTCAAGTTTTATGTTTCAGCCATTAAAAACTTTTAAAAAAATGATTGCAGCAACTCTTGAGGCCAACGCTAAGAATACAGATCTGTACGTCTTTATCGTCTTTTATGAAAGAAAGAAAATATGATGCACATTGCACTTAACCACTCAGGAGCAAAGGGCATGAGTTTTATACATACATATATATATATATATATATATCGATCGATATATAAATATTGCATTATTGATAGGTCCAGTTAAAAACAACCTCGAAAGTATTTGTTCCTTCAAAAAAGTTCTGTCTAATCTCTACCAGCTTTATTCTCATATCTAGTGTGTGTGTATATACACAGGATCGTGGTTTGGATTTTTATTTGTGAATATTGGTGTTGCTAAATTTGTATTTCTAAGTATTTGTATGCATCATTATTATTAATTTTGCCAAGATACTACATTTGGTACGTGCCATCAGATGGTGCAATATCTGTCTTGGTCTTACGTTAAGTATTGTTATTCTTATTATTTTATTTATTCTTTTTTTTTTTAAACTGAGCATGATATACTTGAAAAAGACGAGCTGGACACTCTTTGGCTACAGAAGCAGGGTGATTACGTTCACACAACTGTCATATCAGCTTTTGGTCAGCTTGCTTTAAGGGCCACCAGAAGTGAAACATTTCTTATTTTTATCGTTCATGAATACTGTAACAAGTTTAGATGAACTAATGTTGAGAAATCATATTCTGTCAAGCAATAGGGACATAACGTTTTGTAATATGAGCTATATTGTGTTATTTTTGTGAAATGTAGTTGTACATTTTTGCGATTCACGTCATTATTAAACATTTGAAAGAGGTGTCATGTCGGATTTATAGACCACATTCCAAATTATTTCTGAACTGGTATTACATTAGCAAGAAAACGTTAGTTTTGTCAGGAGGGGCAGTTAAAATGGGTCTGCGGAAGCTACAGCTGCCATTTACTAGGTGGAAAATGGTTATTAATAACTCACCAGTGTTTAGTGTAACTCGTTTGGATTGGTACGCAACCCTTTAGTAAATACTTGCCTTTTAACTTTGCTTCATTTAAACATATGACTAGTTGATGGACCTGGGTTGACATGATGTGGTTTGGTTCTGTGATCTGATTTAAATCTATACGAAACATCATCCACATAAAACAATAAACACAAGGACACGGACTTTTTAAGACATAATATAAAATTTACTAAGTTAATCGAATAAGCTTTGGTACAGTCAACATGTTTAAGGTGAATATAACCTCGAATTGTTGTACCGTTTTTTTTTTGTATTCTTTTATTTTGTAACAAGCAGGTTAATTTATTGCAGGTGTTACTTATTAAACAAAAACTACATGTATTAAAATAATAGGCGCACTCAGAGGACATCTCAGACCTTCATCTTACTGTATTTGAAGGGTTTATATTTGCTGGATCTAACAGATTCCGAGTATATGACTTAATAGTTATATTAAGGTACAGAATAGCAAGCTGAAAAATGCATAACCTTCTTACTAACTTCAACTGAGTGTATGTGCATATATACATACGTATATGTAGTACTGGCCCCTCTTATGATTAAATACTCCTTATTCTGTGTTTAATGTGTGCAGAACTTGCTTTAGATTCCAGGTTTATTTTATAGAAAATAAAAATGCAGCTTGCCATCAATACTTTCTGCACAGCCGTTTTTTAACCCAACCCTCATTAGCTATGTTTTGATGTACTTCACTGCTCCCCCTCCTCTCGCACTCCCAAACACATGAAACCTGATGGTATGCGCCAGTTTAGAAACCATTTCCCTCACTTATTAAAATGAGACAATGTGTTTATGATTGCCCCCCTCTGGTGTGTCTCTCTTCCCTTTGATCCGTCCTCTCCGCGTCAGCCTCAAGTGTTAGATATTCAAATCTGGTTACATTTATTTTTGTTTCCTTTACAGCAAGATGGGCACATCTGACAGACTGACTATTAGGTGTTATTATTTCCCCTTTTTTCAGTAGACGCCACTTCATACGCTACACATAAACCTTGTTTTGATTGAGGAGGTTACAACCATTGTCACGAAGCTTTGGAGGCAGGCGAGAATACAAATAGACAGATCCTGAATAAAAAAGCGTTGAAAGCGTTGTTTTTTTGAAAAGCAACTCAAGTTTAAAACAAACCGCTCCTCACTGGGTCATCTTCCGTCTGTGATGCCCAGTCTTGTTATCTCCGACTGCCAGTCCAACAAACTGTTAGGAAAAACAAGGTGTCGGTTTTAAACCTCAAGCCTCCCGCGCGTGATGAGGTTGTCAACTGAGCCCCATTTTATTTATAAATGTAACTACAGCGACACAGCTGTGCAAATGCATCTCAAACTTTGACTGTCCGTGACACTAAATAACAATATGAGACACTATTATCAGAATAAGTGCACAACTCTGAGAAAAAAAAATTGCATAAACAGTCTTGAAAAGTTCTTAGTTGTCTAATTATTCATTGATACCGCATGTATTTTATGTGGAGAATTCAAAAGTTCTCAAATCAGACATTTTAAACTATTTGACACTCCCCTCACGTCTTCTTATGTCTTACCATTTAGACTTTTATTTTTTTGATGTAATTTTCTGACATGAATGCAAAATCAATAGGAAGTATCTATTTCTTTCACTGAGATAAGTTCAAATTAAATCAAAATATCAATTGAGACCTCATGTTATTTGTCTTTAGACGCCTTTCTATACTTGCAGTGAAACGATTCTGTCTGAGAAATGCTGAAAAAAATACTTTAATCAGCTGAAGTCCATCAACTGTAGAAAATACACTTCCACTGTGTCGCAATAAATTCAAAAGACTCAAAGGAGAAAATAGATGTAAAAGGTATCCTCTGTGATTTGATGAGATATTCTTAAATTAAGTGAATTTTGAATTTAAAAAATATAAATAATGTGTGTAATGTATTCCAAATCTAGCATAGAAATGCCACCAATTATGTGAAATAATTTAGATTTTTATTTTCAGTGCTTCCACTTTCCCTTTTTCTATGACTCATATTTTATCACATTATTATTTTTCTTTTTAATTTTTAGTTACTATTATTATGCAGCATTTTTCTTTCATCTGCAAAATATTTTTCTATTAAGTTTATTGGGTATTTATGTCGTCAACACAATGTTAGAAAAAATATCCAAAGTGTCCAGTGTGATGTATGGAAACAGTTTATTGTCCGACAAAGACTGAAGATATTTAACTCATTACAATTAGAACACATTACAACAAACAGAGTAAAGTGAAGCTTATTGCTTAAAAATAGCTTAAATGATTAATCAGTGAACAGAATACCTGCCACCAAGATGTCGTTTGATTGATTTATTGATGTTCTAATCACTCTTGGGCGTTTAATTGCTTTTGTTTTTACCACCGTCATATGAGAAGCGGCGTCACGTCAATGTCATCGTTGAATCATTTGATTTATCGTGTTTATGATTCCAACTCAAACAGAATATATAGATCCTTCCTCACACTGTTTATTTGTGTGTGTGTGGCTGCATTATATATATGTAGGAATGTGACAGTATCAGCTGTTTGTGACTTGTGGCAGGAGACATCAGCCGTGGGTAAAGGCTAGAACAAATTGAGGAGGACAAGTGGAACAAACCTGAGTGTTTATTCGATGGTGTGTACTCGCCATGCACTAAATTAGACGTCAGCGCTGCTTCTTGTCACCAGCGGAATCCGAATGTGTTGTGGGCAGGAGAGATGCTTAAATTTGATTTTCTTGCTCTAACATGATTTAAATGAGCCTCTTGGCTCGCCCGGACAGATTGACAGCGTCGTCTTTATCGCCACTTTGTTTTATTTTTGGCTGTTTACTCTGCCTCTCTGCTGTCATCTCGCACCGCGACTTTAAAGGAGCCGGCTTAGATCTTCGGAGATCTGGAGAGAATAAGCATCCTTTTATGTTCTAAGTGCTTCACATGACAAATCTGAAACGGGATTCAAGGAAGAGCTGACAAGTTTTGCGTCGCCCCGTTCCTCAGCTGCAAAGAGCTGTTCAGGGAGAAGTCAAACCTGTAATCTTATAACATTAGAACCCAAATAAAGAGAGTAAAGAGGTAGACCCCTCTCGTTCAAGGTCTTGTTGGGTCGCCATCATTAAATGCAACTTCATGTACAGACAAAAGGTGTTTCTGTGGAATAAAGCCTGGATCTTGAACGCTCAGCAGCGAGGCTCTCTGCTGTCTTTGCTTGTTTATCAAAGAAATAATTACTACTTAGTAGTGCAGTAATTTTCTCAAGAACAACAATACTAGATTATTAATGAGTCCCACACTGGTTTCCATTTTATGCATTGTGACTTTTCAAAGGGATTTAATAAAGACAACAAATGACCTTGACAAATTTGTTTTAATATTTCAAAAGGTTTTGGAATCTATTTTCCAAGAAATCAGAGAGGAGATAAATAATGCATCTATTCTTTTCTGTTGTCAGCATGGTTGTTGCGTTCATAGATGACAAAGTAGTTGTGGGAAATTCATGTCTCTTCTTTGTAGCAGAGAACTAACTGAAAAACTAAAACTGAATGAAAACTGGAAGCAGGGAAACCAGGGGCAAGCGATGGCCGGAGGTAGACATACTCATAGAACTAGAGTTATGTCCTAACCTTAATGTCATTTATTGTCAGTCGTTACAAAAAGTATAATTTGGAACAACCGATCCAGATTTTTATTTTTTTCATCAACTGCGAAGAAAAGCACTCGGAGAGCGCAGTATTCCACCAGTGCTGCTCAATCATTGTATGATTTCAAATGAATAAGTCTCGATAAGTCCACAGCGGTGGATTTGTAGTAGGATCGCAATCATGTGATCACCAGCAGGCAGCAGACATAGTGTTCACTTGTCATAGTTACAGTGACACTGTGCCGCGATCTCGCAATGATACAGAAAATTTTAACAAGTCCGTGGATCCAGACTATAAGCCGCATCACTGCCAACATCTAATCAATTGGTCCTTGTGTCATTTCTGACCTTCCCTGAAAATTTCATCGAAATCCGTTGGTCTGTTTTTGAGTAATGTTGCACACAGACAGACAAACGTACACCGATCGCCACATAACTGCCATGTTCCTTGGCGGACTGAAAAGGTTCCTACATATGAGTCGTCATGGTTGATTTCTCTGCTGACGTCATGTCTGCCAAAGTAAATGGTAAGAATGAGTGACCAAAAAACTGTCAATTTGGCTACAAGGATTTTTCACATTGGAAAAAATGTGAAAATGTAAAATTTACTTCCAGTTGAACTATTGTCGATGTACTTGGTCTGACATATAAGGAATATTTCCCTTCAAATAAGATGAATGTGTAGCACCAACATCAGATCTCCCTTCAGTCATATGGGCTGCAATAAAACTAATGTATCATATTACTCATCCCAAAGAATGACAGATTGTTCTGTTGAGGGCCACGTGTATGAGATGATTCTTGGTTTCGTGTGACATCACTGTAGGACTTCTACGTTAGTTTTAATGTATATGTTGAGTCTCGACGTTTGTCTTGAGAACGTCCTAGCTGCGATGGCAGATCTCGCAGCACTCCAGACAAAACTCGAGGCATTCGGTTGGCTCGCAGCAGGACTCGAACAGAACCGAGTGGCAGTGTGCGTCGCAGTTTAGCTCCTCCACCGGCGCCTCCCGGATGGCCGAACAGCAGCGAGCGCAGGCGTCGCAGCAGGACGAGCAGACGGCGTAAAGGCAGCAGGAGCAGGCCTCCAGCAGGCCCAGGAGCAGCACCGAGCACTGACAGGACAGACACGCCAGCAGCAGGTGAAAACACGAGTCTGATGAGGAGAAAAAAAGGGAAACAGATAAGTGATGTAGCAACAAATATCCTGTCTGAGGTCACCAAACAAGGTTGTGTGTTCTAAGAGGCTGTCGCACCATCAAACATGGGGATCAGCGACTCGATTAACCCTAAATTAATCTGTCGCATGTTTGTTTGCGGTGCCAGGTAGTACTTAAAAGAGAAACTCTTCTGCTGCGGTGATCAAGTGTGATTGTGTTTACTTAATCACAGAGCTTTGTTCAGTCCTCGGGGGAAAATCAGAAAGGCCACAGAGGCTGCCAGTGATGAACAACAACTAGGAGGAAGCTGTCACAAGATAATTGCTCTGCTACCCAAATTAGGTGCAGATGAAATTGCATACATTAACCCCACCGGAGAGTTCCAGTGCATCTCCTGCGATCCCAACCGCTGCATCGTTACGAAGCTCCAGTTTTCATCCTCACAAGGACCAGGTAGCGTGTGAGCTCATGCAAATCGAGCTGTTTTATCCTGTTTACTCAAGGAAGTAAATGAAACGGAGATGGCAGAATTCCCTGGGGAGTGGGGTCCAGCGTTTTCCTGCTTAACTGCCCAAATTATACACCCCCCACATATAACTTATGCTAATGCCTGTGTGTAGATGGAAAAAAGGAGCATTATGTGTGGCTACCGTATTGATTTAATGCATAACTTCATAGAGATAGCAACATGAACACAATGATAAACAAGAAGTGGCCCATCGCACGCTTTGATACAACTCGAAGAAGTGCAGCAAAGTCTATGAGAAACTTTTAAGGGCTGCATTTGTACAGAAAGTTTGATTATCTTTGATGGTAACACGTTTGAAGGAACAAGTTTCAAACATTTTTGGATGCACATTTTTCCATAATGGCTGAAAATAAGGTAAATTAACTGAATTACATCAAACATTTCCAGCAACCACCGCTCCTGTGTTCTAATGCTACATTGTGTTAGCTAATGGTGTTGAAAGGCTAATTGATGATTAGAAAACTCTTGTGCAATTATGCTAGCACTTGAATAGAAGTCTACTTAAGCAGATAGTCTATAAAAGACAGCTTTATTGTTTTACCTACCGGCAGGTGTAGCAGCAGTTTGGTGTGATCCAGGCACACTGCTGCCGCTCCTCCTGCTCCTTCTGCTGCTGCCGCTGTGCACCGACAGCTTGGAGCCCTGCAGCCGGCTGAGGCTCGGAGAGAGAGGAGGGAATCTGTGGTCTGGAACTGTGAGGCCGCATTGTGGGCAGGTGGGCTTCTGGAGGTGACCCAGAGGCTTCTTCAGCACTGCTGCCTCCTGTGAGGCCTCTGCTGCCGGTAGAGCTGCAGCAGGCTGAGGCTGGGCTGGGCAGAAAGACAGAAATGGAGGGACAGTGCATGATTTTTGCAGAACAGCAAAAGTGCAGATTTTAACTCTCCTGTTGTCCTCATTTACGGGCACCAAAAATATTGTTTCCTTGTCTGAAAAAATACAAATATTCAGAAAAAAAAGTCCCCAATTTCTGAAAATTTGCAAATCCTTCAGGAAGACAATTCCAATAATTCCTTAAAAAAATCCTTAAAGTTTTATTTTTTTTAAAAAATCCCACAAATGTGGCAAGAAAATTCTTGGAAATATTTTCAAAAATGAGTAAAAATCTTCTAAAAAAATCCCAAAAATATCTAAATTGATTATGTATATATCAGTAAAACTTCTAATATTTTATTTAAGAACATTCACAAAAAAATCAACCAAAATCCAGCGAAATTCGCTGGATTTTGGTTGATTTTTTTTGAAGAAACATTTTTATCATTTCTTTTTTTCCATCAAAGATTTCCCAAAAATGTTGAAAATGTAAACATCAGAAGTTTCACTGTGGAAAAGATATTTTCTTCCCACATTTTCAAACTTTAAAAGGGGTCAATTTTGATCCACAGGACAACACAAGGGTTAAATCAGAGTGATTTGAATATTCTAAGCGCAGAGGGACAGACTGCAGAACAGATTTGGAGCTAAAAACACTGTCATTTGTTTAGTTACACAAATTAAGGACAATATCAGTCTTGTGTTTGGTAAGGCTGCAAAATCTAAATCTCACTTAATGTTGCATTGCTTCTCAATCTCTCTGCGTTTTCTTGTGACAAACCGCTAATAAGAACAACAGCTTCGGGTTTTGTTCACTGTATTGTTTGCTGTACAGGTCTCTTGTTTTCCACTTACTGCTGATGAGGTCTGTATTGATGGTATTTCCTCTGTTCACAGGGTCAGACGCAGAAAGGATTTCCTGGGCTGATTTTAAAGATGTACTACCTTGAAGCACTACAAAAGAAAGTTGACCTGTTAAAACAGGTTGTTCTTACGCAAGATGTTGGTAGCGTCAAAAAAGGAAGATATTAATGACGGTAGCAGTCAGGATTTTTTTTTTAACCAGAATAGTGTGATGTTGGACAAATAGGATGGAGACTCCTCCCTGATCATATCAAAGTTAGCGTGGATGTTGCCTGAAAGCTCTTTTCAATCGACCACGGTGTAATTAGGTTAGTTTAATGAGGAGCTTTTAGTGTCTCATGATGCTTTGATTGTGTCAAAGGTCCCAGTAGGACATTTCTTGGAGAAATGCTTAAATCTTTCAGCGTAAACTAGCATAAACTATTAGCATTTTGTTGACTAATTACAGCTTCACATCAAGTGTGTTAGTGTATCTTAAAATGATCAGCTCAGCTTAATTCTGCTCAGATCCTCAGTACTTGCCTGGTGCCTGGTTGCTCTGTTTCTCCCTTCCATCCACGGACAAATGTTCTGCTGGTAACATGTCTGATAAGCATGACTGCTCAGGATCTTTCTTGCACTTTCTTCACCCGATCACCTTCGTCAGCCTCCCTGCTTCTGGCCACTCTGAGGGGTCAGGAAGCCTCCAACAACACCCAACATGCCAACATGAGTCACCGCTCAGGAGACTGTGAGCTGTGCTGTGTGTGTGCTTTGTTGCTGTTCAGTGACTTAACAACACTCCCCTTCCCAGCAGATCTCTGAGCGGTCACACCAAATCTGCTGATCACAGAGCAGCTGAGCGGGCCGAGGCCTTGTTGTGTGACTTTAGTTTGCCTTCTCTGTTCTGCTTTTAGTCACCTAACACAATGGAGACACATACAGCATGAGTGTGTTAGCTGAAGATTGTATGTACGCAAACTGTCTTGGCCTTTTACACACACACACTTATACATGACTCTCAAGCCTGTTACATCTTAGTATTTGCATAAATTATTACTCTACTAAATTTTCATTATTAGAATTTGGCACTTTATGATGCGTTCTTCAATGAAGTACATTTCTTTCATTTTTTTTCATTGAATATTTTACACTTCATTATGCATTTTACATCTTAGTACATTTTTCTATTATATTTCTATTATATTTTGTATTTTTCTACTTTGATGGTGGTCACTTTACTCTTTCTGCTTGCTACTTTAACAACAGAATTTCCCTTTGGGGATCAAAAAAGTACTTCTATTATTATATTATTTCAATACATGTAATTACTGAATTGTTTTTTAATTATGTTTTGGAAATCATAGTTTATCAGTCAATTAGTTTTTGTGTCTGTATCACGATAAACATGACGTCCAGTATATGGGTCAATATATAATTGCAGGACTTTTTGTATCATAGTTGACATTTTTTGCTGCTTTCAGGGCCAAAATCAACATGGCCGCCTATAACCAAACATCACATGGCATTTTTAGAGAAAGATTCTTTTCAAACATTATATATAGTAAAATTAAAATTGAAAGTTATTTACAAAGATGTTATAGTAAATCTGTTGACATGCTATAATTCCACACTTGAATCACACACTATTTTAAATAACTCAGAAGGCCTTGGAGTCTTGCCAGTCTTTTCTTCAGGAGGAAGTGACATCATGTGGAGCAGGTCATGTGATCTGGAATTAACACACTTCCTTGAGAGGTGTTTTTGTAACGGGTAACTTAGTTGAAATTGATTTCTCAGACACAGACACAATTAATTATTTTCCTTAAAAAATTTGATATATTGCCAAAAAAGAAATATCTGCCATGATTATTTAAACTTAACAAAAAGAACACAATCAAAACAGTTTTTGAATAAGCTTATTTTGTTTTTGTTTTGCTAATTAGAAGGCGGTTGTTATTGAAATCGGACGGTTATTTAGTTGACATTTAAGTGATGTCTCGTAATTTTTCTTATTAATAAGTGATTGTTTCCTTGATAAATAATTGTGGAATTTGTAAAGACGTGATCATAATGAACAGACGCTTTACTTACACTGTACAAAACTGAAAGAAAAACATCACTTTATAAATCTGTACCTTCAAATAGCGCTGATTTATGCGAAACAATTCAGTGGATGGAAGCTTCATGTTCATAGCCTGACAGTCTCATTGAGCTAATATGGGCTACCTTTGATCTTTGTAAACATACAGTGAAATAGTTCATAAAAACTATGGTTTAAAATTAAAGATGTGGTGCAAAATAGGTATAAAATATGATATTCTTTAATACCAGCCTGAGTCAAGGTGTGTTTATCCATCCAACAGTTGTGTTTTCTGTTGTGTGATGAGCATTACAGTCTCACTGGGCTGTAGACTTGAAATCAATCACTCCTAAGATGCAATAAAATCAACAATAAATCATTATTTACTATCAGGAACATTTAAATGTTTGCATGCATATTTTTTTGACACAGATGAGAACTCCGTGAACCGACTGAACACACACACGACGACGGTGTCATCGTTACATGTTGATGAGAAGATGAACCGGGACCAGGCCCTTTGGAGATGCTGTTGACTAAGTACTGTCAAAAGTGCTACATTGGAAAACATGTTGACTTGCCCGCCTCACACTAAGTTTGTGGCACATCAAAGCAGCACATAAGTGAAGCTGCTGAAGTTGTCGAGTGCCATGCTAACTTTCAGTCAGTGAGCGCGCTTCATGGAGAGGCAATCTGAAGGAAATGTCATCTAATGGGCTGACAGCAAATCAAAGGGAGCCCTGAGAGGCAACAGCAAACCTAAAGCGAACACGTTATCAGCAAAGACAATTACTGACATTAGTCAAAACAGGGAGCTGAGGAATCTTTTGTTCCCTGTTTGGTTGTGAAGTCCGCAGTCCCAGCTTTACTTCATGGTGTGTATCAGTTGATGAAGCACTGAGACTCAGGAGGGACTGTTTGTTCATTAATTTTATGATGATTTCATTTTTTTTTCACATTGTTGTAATAAATTCGACAATAAGGTAAACCAAAACCTTTACGCAGTGATCATCAGCAGACAAACAACTGTGAATATTAACTAAAATGGTATTAAAAAATGAACATATCCTAAAGTCTGCTATGATTTGATGATAACACAATTCACCGCCCTCGTATTATTTTAATACATTTTGACATCAACAGCTACATGACACACAATAAGCTAAACAAACTTATGGCAGTAATATTATGAAATATTTCCATAGATTATGAATTGTCTCTTTATAGCTTGCTCAGATTATTAACCATTTTCAGCCTTCTAAAAGCCAAACGCTGATTCCATTAATGTAAGATTTTCTCTCCGTTTATTATGAAATTAATATAGATTTGTTGTTCTTTCACGGACTTTGTTTAAAGTTGCAAAAAGCACAGCACCTTCAGATTTCACAGATGTCACAAATTATGTCTTAGCTATATCCGTAGATTATTACATATTGATAGTTTAATTAAATAGCATTATGTGTCTTGAAAGTCTGTTTAATTGACATTAACCGTGTGATACATCACAATATAAAGTGATTGAGTTTTACGAGTTAAAATTATAGTTGCAATCTCCACAGTTATTCATTTCCATGCAAATACTTTGCTCCCCAGCAGTACTGCCCAGTACAGCATTAAAAGCACACGGTATGACTTCAGTAATGAACATAAAAGAGAATCTTTATCTTTTGTAACACATCTGCAAAAGTGGAGAATGTAGGAGATATTTAAAGTACAATTTGGTGTATATGCTAAAGTTTTCTTTGACTAAATATCTTTAGAATGAAGAAAAAAAAATACTTCAGTTCAAATAATTACTGCTAATTTGTTGAAATTAGTCCCAAAGAGTGGGCAAGTGGTCAGTGAGAGGAAGCTATTTTGTCTGAAATTGAGATGTGTTATGTCTTGCAAATTTAATATGTGGACTCTTAAACAAAGCAATAATATGATTCACAGAGTCTGGGTGTGCCATATGTAGGGTTTATCTACATTCAGGTAGTAATAGGTGCTATTTGACATTTTCAAATAGATATTGCAGTTTACGTCTGTGTGCCCTGGAGGGATAAAGTCAATTTTCTGAACTATATAATTAAAAAGTCTTCTAAAATATGAAAAAATATATTTTGATGCAATATATCAGCTGTATTGATGAGAACTGGACACAGTTGTTGTGACACATCAAGTTTATTTATCCAAGAAATGTGATTTATTCCTTTCTCATACTATGTAAAAAACTCAGCGTGGAAACCAAGTGCGTATCGATACTGGTAGATGACAAAATAATAAACGCAACTTTAAACAGTTTACATATTTATTGCACAGTAATAATAAACATCAGACTCACGTCTACAGACAGATCTTTATAGATTGTTTTTTGTGCTCAGCATCTATTTTCATACTCAAACCTTAAAGAAGATTCCTCATTTCAGTGCAAACACACAAGTGGAATTTTAAAAAAGTCATATGGCATACCGACAGTGCTTTAAAAAAATTAAATCCACTTTAGCAAACTGAGAAAACAAGGAGAAACAGCACAAAATGCACATGTTTAACAATTTCATAGACACATCTACATCTGGGATTTATCCTCTCTAAGCTTTATTCTATTACATGTAGACATTTACAACAAATAAACAGAACATCATTAATCATCAAATTAGTTTCTATGCCATAATACAGAATTCTGTGAATCATTCACTTTGTCCTTTAATGCATTTTGTAACACAAGAAGAAGGATTTATTCATGGTAAAAAAAAAATATAAATCAAAAATTTAAACCTATATATAGAGGTCTCTTGAAAAAGAAATTATAATGCCATATACATAAAAAATAAAAAAAATGTTACATAGAGATTAAAAGATGACAAAACTGTAACACTTAACAGACACTTATTTCGTGTATATAGTTGTATATCAACCATTATTCATATTTTATGTGCATTTGTTTATGCATTTTGTGCACATACAAACAGTAAGTATGTATGTGAATAGTGTGCATTTGTTTATTCATACTGCAATGAATAAAAAAAATTCTGAACAGCCTCATAAATATGTGTATTTGATCCAGTACTCTTATTTTGGTGAGAATTCCAGGCTGCCTGACACCACTTAAGATACATAATTCAAGTCACAGCGGTACAGGATTACTGTAAACTGTATGAGCCTAAATGCTCATTGATGGTCTGCCTTACTGCTTTATAATGTATTATTGTAAAGGCTGCAGAGGGTCATTCAAGGTCAAACAAGTGCTCCTCATCATTTTCAGTCACACCGTGCTGCAGACTGACTGGTTTTACTGTCGGCAACAGACAGTCTTGTTCATTAGCATTCAGCTCTTCGTCTTTAAGGAGAAGTGTTCTGCAAAAGGCAAAAACAAAGACAATTCAATCAGTTCTGACGCACATTAGTGCACAGATTACTGGAGTTCACAACAAATGGAACTCACTGCTGAACTTGTGGAGAGAAGTTTTGGTTTCTGTGTCTGTCGCCCACTTTGTTGTCCTGTATTTGAGTCCTTGAGCTTCTGTTCACATTTTCCCTCTTGAATCCTGGCAGTGATGCCTCTGCCAGCGCGGCCTATGAAGAAAATTGATCAACAATGAAACGGTGAGCAGATCTCAACCAGGTCAAACTCCTGCCATCAGGAGATGGGACGCTGCAACACATCGTCTTTCTTACCTGTAAACTGGCATTCAGAACGGTTCCAAAAGCCAGATTGGAGGGCACATTTTTCATCAGTGACGGACTCCTGCAGCATAACAACAGTAGCAGAATTTCACAATAGACGCAATCAATGTCTAATTCATGGCATGCAAACCAACACACTCTATTTATTCTGAAAAGCATAGCATGGTAAACAATAATAGCTTAAAGCAAGGTCAGTTATGATGACAAATAATTCATTAGAATTTGAAAGTGCTGTCATAATCATTCCAGTCATATTTATCTATTTATTAGAACCTAGAATCAATAAATAAATGTGCAGTACTGTATATAAAATACAGATTTGCTTTGGTCTACATACAGGACATAGGAGGTGCTCTGGACAGGATTACATATAGGACTATAGTGTATATGTACATTTACATTATAACCATTTTAAACTGCCATCAGCTTTATCTGCTTGCAGTATTAACAAATATGATCAAACAGTGGGTTCCAGTCTTTTCTACTCCATCAGCTATAAAAGAAATACTGATTACATACCTGTGATATTAAATAATGGTCTACAAATATTTTAAATATCTTATATTTTCTAGTTTAGCCAGATGTTAAAATACAAAAACTTCTGCGTTTCTTTTTTGCCAATGCAGTGATATCATTGATTGTTCTGAAAGCATCAAAAACAAATATCACTCCATAATTATTAGCAAACATACTCATACACCCTGTGATAGACAGGATGGATCTACTGTACCCTGAGATCTTCTGGGATCTCCTCCTCTGATATTCCACCTCATCCACCGTCCACACGGCGCCTTTCACGTTCTCCACACGCACAAAACATTTGTGCAGGCTCAAGTTGTGGCGAACTGCGTTCTGATCCAGAGGAGATCAGAGTGAAGGAGATATTACTGAATCCATGCTGCATAAATCAGGCATGACACACAGTGGGATCACAGAGTTAATTATCTGCGGGTGTGATACCTTCCAAGTGGCGGCGTTGCGTCGGAAATAAGCAAACGTCCTCGTGAACCAGTTGTAGATCTCATTGAGTGTTAGCTGCATGTCTGATGCTTCCATTATAGCCTGTAGGTGGAGAGGAAACAAATAACTGTAGCGCGTTACAGGCTCAAATTAAAGCCGTGGCTGTTTCACGTCTAATCCAAGAAGAAGGGGAAAGCGGCACACTCACAACTCTGGTGCAAGGCTTTTCATTTTCACGCTTGATGAATCAATATTTTGCCCCTTAAAATGCTTATTATAGGATTAATTCCAGTAACTATCTGCACTTATTGTGCAAAGAAAAGTGAAGGGATGGAACTTTTTTTTCATTATCCATTCATTCACAAACTATTGGTTTTTAGTTATTACTAATTATGTTATTACTAATTTGTCTGTTCTGTGAAATGTCTTAAACAGAACTCCCTTTTTTGCCAGATGAAAAAAAATCCAGAAAGATCTTCAGTTTCCTGTTACAGGCAGCTATGAAAAGAATCAAAATTTGTTTTTAAAGAACCTGGAAGCAGACATTTTTGTATTTTTGACTGAAAATTTAACACAAGTTAATCACCTGTCAAAAATAACACCAATTAATTTTCTGTCAATCAATGAACTGCCTTGGCTGTAGGCCCGTTATTCAAATAAATGAGCTCCAATGGCAATCAAGGTTATTTATGTCCCCCAACAATAATATGAGCACAAAAGCACAAACAAATTCAAAGTAAAGAACACAAGCAAAAGATAAAAAAAAAAATGATCTGGATGCTTAAATGCAAATGACACTTCAGCATATTTCATTTGTTTACAATATTTAAAGACAACTAAAGACAGAGGTTTTGTTTTGTTGCTCTGTAAGTCATGGATCATACCTGGCGAATCAGTGTTGCATAGGTGAACGGGGGTCTGATATCGGTGTTCTTGTAAAGCTCAAACTCATTTTCTGAAACAAGATTAAAAAAAAGAGTGTGTGAAAAGAGACATAGGGAATCTAGATATGTATCGGCTGGGTGAACACATGCGAAAGTGACCACAGTATTAGCTTTACCTGAAGACAGAGAGTAAACCAAAGGGTGGTGACGGCGTCTTACGGCCCCAGCACATGATGTATGGGTGGGCGACTCTTCTTCGCAGCCCTGTGATGGAGTGCTGGCAGGGTCCAGAGTTTGGGGCGACGCCTGGGTCGAGTCTGACAGGCTCAGCGAGGGGAAGCTGTTGTTGACGGCGACTGAGCCGAGCTGAGAGCGACAAAAGCGGACGATCCAAGTTAACAAAGGAACAAGAGGACTGGAAAGACTGACAGGGAAACAAAACAGAGCGGGAGATTTTTAACGGAGTGTAACAGAGCGATTCGATTCGCCTCTTCAGAGGTGATTCCACTAATATCACAATAAGGAGGAAGCCAATTATTGTTAATTATAGGGTGAAATTGTTTGGTGAGTGTTGTGATCATGGTGCAATATTTGCAAGATTAACAAGTGATTAGCTTCCACGTTGTCGGAGCATGTCTGCGGTCTGAAAACACAATGGCAGCCATCTGGTGCCAGCAGCTGGGCACCGAAGAGAAGGGAAGTAGTTTATACATCACGCAGAGAGTCACACTCAGGAAGAATGGAGATCTCCACAAAGGAAAACAGGAAAAGTGATGTGAGAGTTTTAGTAAAGTTTAGTTTCCAAATTCATCCTAGAAATACATATGTGTTTCAATCTGGTGTAATTTCTCTCAGAAGGTTCAAATGTTGTCGACCTTCATCTCTTATGATTGTCTCTAAGTCATGTATTCTTATTTTGAAGAAAACGCCAACATGCTTTTGCAACTCATTCAACTGTAAGACTTCTCCAGGTCAATTATAGTCTGCCACTGTCTTTATCAGCGCTGGAGGATGAGGTTGCAGCCAGGCACATTACATTTTCTGTTATTTCCTTCTCATATTTGAAGTTTTCCATACAGATCTGTACCGCCACAAACTTTACGGCTCATTTGCTCAGCCTCTGTTGTTCACGCAGCTATTACTGCACACTACCTACCTGCAGGCCGCGAGGGTCAGCAGCCCTATCAGACTGTGGCGACGGCGTGGGTGCAGAGAGCGACTGAGCCTCTAAAGACGGCAGATGCAGGTGAGCCATCATTGCTTGCAGGCGCTCCCGTTCTTTGCAGAGCTGTTTGAGGTGATAAAGAAAGAAAGAGGAACTCATAGCGGATGGTGTCACGTCAAAGTCACTGAGCACAGATTATTGGAAGGCTGCGAACCAGATACGGTTGCAAAGTATGATTCCCTGCTGTGTCAAACATCAGGAAAGAGGCAGAACATTGCAGGAATATTTACCCATAGTATTTGTATTGTGGAGCAAGAACTCAATGTTTCAGACTAATGTTGTTTTTTAAAAACAGTAAAACAAATCCACATAATTAATTAACAAAACCTGCCCCCCAAATACAGGCCAGGAAGGTTTGCCATATGTGCATTTTAGCTTGATGTTCAGTCGAATCCTCTAAAAACAATCAGACTGTAACAACTGTTTACATGAGGATTCTGTCTGTCAGTTATTTTCTCAGTTAATCATTCAATCAATTAAACATAAATGGCAAATAAAAATAAGCAAGTTGACATGGAAGAGTTATTGGAAGAGATCAGGATCATGATTGTAATCAAATGAGTCGATGCTTGATTTATTTTTTATGTCATTGTCAGACTTGTCCTTTTTTTGACCCTAAACCACAGAAAATGCTGCAAAATTATCTGTCATTGAATACAGAAAATTTTGCGTCCTCATGCTCACCTGAAGCTCAAGCTGCTGAACCACCTGCATCTGGACTCGGCACTGGGCTGTACTTCTGTCATCCAGAGTGTGTTCACTGCCTATGTGCCTTAAACAAACACAGAGAAAACATAAAGAAAAACTCCACAGAGAATCTTTCTTCTCTCCATCAAATACAATGATCCTGCTGCTCTTTTTTGTTGTTTTATTTTTTACAAAGAGAAGCAGTTTGGGTGTTAGACCCTCCAGAAAAACGCGGGCAATAATCCTTGATTATGCGGGCTAAAATCCTTGATTGTGAAATCAAGCGGGACCCGCATATTTCTCTTTTTTTCGTGGAAATGTGAGATTCTTGCGGGAATTATGCGCTGTTTTGCGGGGATTATGCGGCCTTTTGGGAAATAATTGACCCCCGCAGAATCAGCGGCATTTTTGTGATTAATGCGGGAATTCATGCGATCGCATAATTGCGTTTTTCTGGAGGGTCTAGGGTGTAGTCAGTTCAGAGTCATGGCGGCTACAATGATGACGACTAAGGGCCAAAGCAAACAAACATGTCAAGGTGTATCAAAAAAAGTCACAGAAAGGCAGTTCAGACCACTTGTGCTGTAAAAAAAAAAGTGGAAAAATGTCAACAAAATGGTTGTTGACATTATTCTATTGCTGTTCTGTGTAATCTTTTCTTTTTGCAATTATCAAAATGTTCAAAATCTGTTATAAAGTCAAAAAATATATATATATATCTCAAACATGAAATCAATACCGTGTGGACAAAAATATAATACAAACAAACAACAGAAATTATTATTCATATCCAAAACTATAAAAATGACATAAAAACACACTGATTCTTTATCCAGGTCACTTTTGACCTACTTATGAAAGTGTATGGTCCAATTACTTGTGCATCTAAGGGTTAAAAGATTTAATAATTGGGTCACTGTCCCTCTTTTTAGATTTTCACACACAATAATGTCTTTGTTTTCATTCTGACTACCTGCATGGGGCAATAAAATAATTGTAATTTAACAAATCATCAAAAAAAAAATTCATCAAATGACTCACAAATATCACCTTCCTGATAAGTGGATTTATTACAATCTAATTTTTTTTTTAGAAAAACAGATGCTGGACTACAGACTTATCTACAGTCACAATAGAGAAATGGCATAGGATTCCCAAATTGAATTGCATGCGGATGAAGTTAAAACCTACTTGATAAACTGGCTGAAGGTTTCACAGACTGACTCACAGCCGGGCCAGTTACACACACCGTGACCGAAGAGGACATGTGAGGCAGCGCGATCACCTTTAACAGTGCTGAACGAGGACGAGAAGGAAAGAAAAAAAAAAGCACTGTCATGATTACAAACCGCAGCAGCCAGACAACAAAACAGCAATAAAACAGATATAAAAGTGTTTTGTTGTCTTTATGAAATGACAGAGAGAGGTGGAAGGGAGCACTGAAAAATAAACGGAAAACTATTTACTTTTGATTTGGGACATGTACTGTAGTCATGTAAACTTTTTCTTTGCTGAACCACTTCAGGTGGCGGAACACAAAGCAAACAAACAACACAAAATATATCGTCCCAAGGGGAATTAAAAGTGAAGTCTCAAAAGCAAACACGTCCCTGCCCGCACCTTCAGAGAACGAAAATGTCTACAGATGACAAGTCTTTGATGTTTACAAAAAGGCAGGATCATTTAAGCTCTGGAAGCTGTTTACCGCACAGACAGATAAATCTCACCATTCAGCCCTGCGAGGAGACAGAGACTGCTGGTCACTGGTCGGTCTAACGGTGGCTTTAGGTGACAGTACTTTGGGAGCAGAGGAGTCCTGGCTGTTCTTTATTATGGTTTTATCTTCAATCATTCCAAATGTGAGTTCTTTCCATATCTGCTGCATCTCTGCAGGGCTGAGACAAGCTGAAAGATTAAAGAAAGCAGAAAGGATAATGTTACTTTTTGTTTGATTCGTTGATTAAGGACACAACAGAAGGATGGAATGCTAACTGAAACATGATATATTAGAGGAAACTGCAAGTAGCTGTGGCATATATTTCCAGAACTGTTGCACGAATTTACAGGGAGTACATTGCTCTTCTCATGTGCACATTTTCTTTATTTTTGTTTTACCAATTATTCCCACCTCAAAGCTCTGGAGAACACATGGGCAGAACAGCTCATTTCCATGACCTCATGTTACCTCATCAGTGTAATCCAGGAATATTATAACAACCACAATTTTATATGACTGGAATTTTCTGTTTTTACTTTCATGTTCATCTGAACAGGGCACTAATCTAACAATACAGTAGCTCTACTGTCAATTAAAATGCAAATTTTCACACATGCTCCTAATGACAACCTCAAAAACACAGAAATCACATAAGAATAAAACCCCACCATACATCAGAAATGAAACAGTTGACATTCCTGTTGCTATTAACAGAAGCAGAGAGAGACACAAACATAGAAGACGCATTAAACATTGGTGTTTAACGTGAAGACCTGGAGAGAGGGCAGGAGAAGTCAGCGCTGGTCTCTGAGCCCGGAGGAGCTGCTGTTGCTGCTGCTGGAGTTGGAGAAGCTGCTGGAACACGAGCTGCTGTGCAGGAAGCTGCAGGACGGACAGAGAAAAGAAGACATTTCAACTGAAGCAGCCTCAAACTCTTCATCACTGTGAGGTCAGTCAGTGCATTCATGATCTGGAGCTTGCAGCTGCTTAGAGTTTGAATTTAGATCAGTCAAATATCATCATATAACAGTCAGGTGTACAAACAGTTCGATATGGATATTTGATCGATTCAATTATGTCATCAGAAGTAGAGATTTCTCATGATTACATCTCACATTCAAAAATAAAAACCTGAATCCACATCTCTGCTGGAGAAAACCGAGGAGCAAAGGATATATTGTAAATGTATTATTTCCTCACTAGATAATTCTGTCGGATCTTCACTACTTTCAACCCACACATTCAATTTTAACGTCAGAAATATTTTTATTTTTTATACATGCATCAATCTATAATGTGAAGAGAAGAATTAGCATTTACCTCTTTGATTTTCTTGCTGGATTGCTGTTGAAGCAGCTGAATCTGCTGTTGTTGCTTCTTGTAAAACTCTTTCAGATGTTGCTAGAAAAAGTATGATGAAGTAATATTGCCCCATTACCATCATTTAAACGTTTTAAAATGACAAAAAAAAAAGACAGAAAATATTTATGCTGAAATTTCACTATTTTAAAGTTTCATTGTATTATAAGATTAAGCAAAGATCAAAGAGGATTTCTATTTTTTCAAACA
This sequence comes from Acanthochromis polyacanthus, assembly GCF_021347895.1. Lineage (NCBI taxonomy): Eukaryota > Metazoa > Chordata > Actinopteri > Pomacentridae > Acanthochromis > Acanthochromis polyacanthus. The sequence continues at coordinate 16,592,418 of NC_067120.1, read as the reverse complement.
GTTTTTGCTCCTGTAATATTTTCACTCACTGTGGCTCAGACAACACAGCTATGACTAGAAGAACTAGCAACTTACAATGTCACAAATTATCAAAAGAATCTGTAAAAATAACATTTTTCTGGCTATTTGTTTTTCCAAAAAAATCAAAACATAGAAAGAATAAGTCCAATACTGGGAAAAAATGGTAACTATAGATATTAATATTACACTATTTGCATTTATACAACTTCTACAAACCAGACATGTTTCATCCTACTCTACACATCAGTACTAAAAAGTCATTTTACCATGGTGAATGCATCTCTTTGCTGATTTGATGACAACTGTATGCTGTATTTGAGCCATGCTGTATCTATTTTTTTTGAATCAACTATATTTTTCTCAATTTTCTCCACACTCGTCTCTTCTCTGCTCAGAGTAAACACTGCCTGCAGTTCAGCCGAAAAGTCACACAAGTTTTGTCATATGATTATTGGTCACAGCACAGTCACTAATGGCTTAGCGTGTCATTTTAGCGGTTTTTACGGGATCTGGCAAATGCAGATGGTTAAATTCGCAAATTTTAAAGTGCGACGCATAAAGCAATTTTGTTAAAATGTCTGTTTTATTGTATGAATTTTAAAATTACATTTGGTTAATTTTCCCTGACAGAACCACAGAAATGATTAACTGAAAGTGAAAAGTAGAAATTGTGATGATTGTTTGTGTTTTTACAGTTTCTTCTTGATAAATGATGTTTTGGCATTCAGACGGTGGAACAAAAAAATGAAGTATAAGAGCACAGCCTTTAATAATTTTGGATGTTTCTCCTGCGATTTTCCAACTATGATCAGTGTTGCCAACTCCTCAGTAAGGAAAGTAGCTATTGGCTGTCCTAAAAGTCCTAGAAGTCGCTAAATGACGCCATCGCCTAATTTGCATAATTTCCAGTTTGCATGTTGGAGAGAGGAATAATGTTGTGGGAGAGACAAAAAGTGAGTATAAAACACCCAAAATATGTTTTTGAACTAGAGGCTAAATGCAGGGATTTATTTTAGCATGACATTGAAGAAACATTTTCATTTATATCCCGCTCTGTAGCGACTTTGCACATGCGCGATTCATCTGCCGTCTGGCCGCAGAGTGCTATGGGTCTCCTCTAATCAGACAGTGGGGAATGCTGCGGGGCTCCTACACGGACAGCCTGTGAATGCTTTAGGACTGACTCACAGCAGCACCTGCTGCTTGTTGAGGACAGTAGCTGCAAAACGATACGAGCTTTCATGTTAGAGTCTCTAAAACACCAGAAAAAGTCGCTAGATTTGTTGCCAGTCGCTTTTGACCAAAAAAAAGTCACCAGGAGGCTTTTGAAAGTCGCTAGATTTGGCGAGAAAGACGCTAAGTTGGTAACACTGACTATGACAAGTCAAAATGTGTCCGCTAAGCAAGCCATTAAATTTGGAGGATCTAGTAGGCTAAATTATTTTTGCCTAAGAAACATTACTTTAAAAAAAAAACTATAATAAAGTATTTTAGTCTCCATTTTGGCACAAGCAGACTACTCAACATATTTCCTTGCTTTGACAGCACTAGTGAGCAAGTTATTTGTATCCTCAGGTACACTGTTGCTAATGCTAATAAGGCTAACTAGCTAATGCTACAGTAACATCAACCAAAATAACTTACCTTATAATAAAATTGTCATTTTGTTCCCGGTAAAAGTCTATGCTCTAGCAGATCTGGTAACAGTTTTGTGTTTCTAAATATAGCTTAGCTAACTGAATAATTTGTTTACTTTGGCAGAGTAGTTGTTAATTGCTAGCTCTTAGCTAACTGACAAGCTTAGCTATTCAACGTGAAACTTCAGGTAGGCTAAATTATTTTTGACTAGGAAACACTACAAAAATACTATAGTAAAGTATTTTAACCTGTATGTTGGCGAAAGCCTTAGCCTAAGCAGACTACTCAACATATTCGCTTGCCTTGAAAGCACTGAGCTAGTGAGCAAAAAGTATTTGTATCCTCAACTGCACTGTTAATGCTAATAACGGTATTTTTTAAGTGTCCTTAAGTAGTGTCAAGAAAGGCGCTTACAAATAAAATGAATTATTATTATTATTATTATTAAGGCTAACTAGCTAATGTTACAGTAACATTAACCAAAATGACTTACCATATAATTGAAATTTTGTTCCAGTTGAAAGTTTATGCTCTAGCAGACTTGCTAACAGTTCTGTGTTTCTGTCTAAGCACAGCTTAGCTAACTGAATAATTAGTTTACTTTAGCAGACTAGTTGTCAACTGCTAGCTGTTAACTGTCAAGCTTAGCAATTACTTAGAGGTCAGGTAGGCTACCTACAGTAAGTAGGTTAACATTTCCATACAAGAACTTCCTTCTTTGAAGGTACAGTTCAGTAAGACAGAGTGTAGCTAGTAGTAGCAGCAGTACTTTGATGGCAGAGATGCATAAATACCTGCTGGAGCAGAAGTGCTTGTTGTTTCTGGTGGATCAGAGCCTGCAGCTGGTTTGGAGACAGAAGCTGCTGCATCTGCTGAGGAGCCATCATCGCCAGAAAGACCTGAAAAAAGAGGAAGGACAAAATCATAAAGGACCACAGTCCACAGAGTGAAGTCAACAGGATGAGTGAGACAGAAGTGAAGTGTCAGGTGATAAACAGTAATAACCGTCGAATGGGAATCTTTCCAATTACACAACAGTGTTGTCAACCTTCTGTGAACATCATCATGCTGGATTGTGTCATTGACCCTAAATGAGATGGGAGATAGGCTGACCAGCTAATTAGCAACACAATTTCATGCTTGTTGTGGCTCCTAATAGAAGTGTATGGATATTAATAACGGCAAACACTCACAGAATAATAACTGATCTGCACTGTTGCTGATAGAGTGACAAATAAGAGCGATCGTCTCCCTTTGTAGTCAAACAGAGGCAGCAGACAATTTGCCATGACTGCATTATGAAACAACAAAAGCCACTTACATATTCAACATGTTGTAGTACAAACAATACAAAACAATACCACCAAGTGATTGTTGAGGCAAATTTAATGCATTATTTCCCTTTATACACATATAAAAATATTAAATACAGGGTTTAGTGAGACTTTATGTCATATTGTAGTGACATATCAGCAGGTTGCAGGATGCAATGAAACAAGAATACACCAAGAACCTCAAGTTTGTAATGAACAAAAACATATTCCTAAACTCATGTCTACTCACCAAACTAAACTCTACGTCTAAACCTCGATGCTCGAGTACTAATTCATTACATTTGTAGTGCTTTCACCTGCTATTAAACCCAGAATGTTTTGAAAAATCCACCTATGTGTGTCAAAATTTACAAAGTATCCTAAATTACCACCTCCTAAATTCGAACAATTTTATTCAAGCAAAACAATGAGACATAATTTTGACAATTTATAAGGTAAGTAATCAATCATTACGACAATACAGATTACAAAAATTGGCTAATAGTTGTATATATGTATATATTTAGTCGTATTCCTACTCTTAAACCTTGTATTTTATGAATGTAGTTTTAAAGAAAACACTGCTGTAGCTGTCTTTATTATCATGCTTTACAAATCACCAGGTAGTTATTTGAGGAGTGTGGACTGGATGCTGCAGTGAGATCAGAAATTTACCACAGATGGAGGTCCTTTTCTTTCATTTTTAGAGCAACCCTGTCTTCACTTAAAATAGTCTGCATTAGTAACATTGGTAGAGTTTGCAGGTTGAACAATATTCCCATCACAAGTCGTTATTATATTCTCAGGACTGGAATCACACTCTGGCAGACAGACAGTGTTGCAGCTGCAGTGCTGACATTGTCACTTGATATAGTTATTATGTTAGCTGAAAATAACAAAAAAAGCAACATGTTTAAAAATTCACATCACGTGTTTACAGTGCTGGCAGACTTTTGTAAGCTCACAAGCTGAAGTCCGTTGCGATTGTAGATTCAGAAAGTGAATTAGGAGAAAAGAACAGACGAAAAGCGACAAGATGAGAGAGCAGACCGAGGGAAGCAATGTCAGCCGGCTGTTCATTATCTTGGTGGTTTCATTGATCCCTTAGATAAAGATTACCAGGGATGGAATTGCAAGAGACAACCATAAAATTATGTTGGGCCATGCTTATTTGCCTTTCACTTGCATCTGTTTGACCTGGGTCTGTGCACAATTATTCCTCCCTGGCTCTGACTCACAAACTAATAATGAAGGACAAACAAGAGTTCGGCGTGTCAACTCCCAACTCAGTTCAGATCTCATATGAAATCTCTGCCACTGTCAACAGAGCTGCAGGCTCGGGGTTTGGTGTCCTGTCAGGGGATATCCAATATGCAGCTATGGGGTGTTTCTCTTGACATCTGTTTGCCTAAGATTGTTCTGTTTCCTGCTTATAAAAAGGAGGAGGGAGAGCTGACGGATGAAGACGAGGTGGATGAGGGGGAAGATAAGGAGTCGCAGGATGAACGTACCTGTTTATGGCAGAGACTCTGCCAGTTTTCTCCACTCACTCCACTGCAGGAGTCCCCATTAGCGACTCTCTCTCCTGCACCGTTGTCTGTGTGACTGAGGAGACTGCTGGCTGGGGTTTGACGGGCTGCCGTGGGACTGAGAGGAGACTCAGGCATCTCAGCTCAGGTCCTAAAAGGAAACAGTCAACGCTAAGTAAGCTGTAAGACTCACACACTCCAGATACAGACAATATCACAGTGAAATTACAACTTCGTGTGACTTTTGCGCTAAATACATGGCAAGAAAGAAATGCTAGGCTTATTTTCATTGTTAAAACTTGTATTGTTATTTTAAAAAATACCAGCATGCCTTGTGCGTGTTCATTGAGGTGCTCTCTAAAAGAAAATCTAAGCAGAAATGGAAATACCTTTAAAAAATGTTATTTTGAAAATGAAAGGCTTCAAGTAAAGCTCCAAAAATAATAAGGTCTAGATGCAATTAGATTTTAAAAAATGTTAATGAAACTGTCATTTCCATGCAAGAATTAAATTGCATGTGAGTTGAAATTTAAAAAAAATATACAGCTGTTTCAGTATGCTCAGTTTACACTACACATAAGTAACACCTGATGTGACACAAAGTAACACAAATGAAGGTGTACATAAACATTTACTGTACACATGAAGGTTTACTATTACTGATAGCTGTAAATGCATATAACAGTACCTGTACAGTCTAACCTTTATCATTTCTGATTATCACAACTCAGATCATTGCTTTTTAACACAGGATTGGCAGTGCATTGGCTCATCACATGCACACACACGAAGCTGCCTGACTGCTTGCATGGATTATTTAAAAGCCAACTTTGTATTATACGTGTTAACTCATCTTAGCATTACATGAAGTACAAAATGAGTGAAATAGATCCCACACCTGGCAGCTAAAACCTACAGTCTGTATAACATCTTGATAGAAAACTCTCTGGCACGTCTGTGTCTGTCAGAAATACATTAAACTTACATACCGTTAAGATGAATAGTTGAATTGAGAGCAGCCAGGCAGAGTTGGTGTCTCCAAGTCAAGCAGTTTGGACTGAGAATGGGAGATAACTGATGGAGATGAGTGTCTACCTGAGGGGGAGGAGTCCCAGTCAGTCAGTAAATGTAACAGTGAGAGTGCAGAGATGTGAAAAGCAGAAGAAATAGTTTTCAAATCAGCTGGAGCCACAAAAAAATTTGCAGTTTGGACTCAAAATGGTTTAAATGTGACAGTTCTTCCCCAATCACTGTCACCACATTAGTGTGTGATGTGGTGTAATGATTTTTTGCTGCATTGTTCTGACTCTTCTATACGATTTTGTATCATTTAGCGTTCAGTTTACATTGCAGTAATATGAAAAATATACAGTATATTATAAATTGATGCCATACAAAGTAGACAGACCATGACTTTGTGCTTTTCAGCTGCCTGTTCTACAGTATGAATTCTTGTGGGCATTATTTTTCCTTTGTTGATATTCATAGACACACAATTCAATAGTACACACAGTATATATATATATATATATATATATATATATATATATATATATATATATATATATATATATAAACAAAATGCCTCAAAACAAGCACCATTTATTGTCTTAAATGAAAAAACAAAGAGTCCTTTTCTTGTAGAGAAGACAGGTATAGTTGTCTGTGACTTTATTTAGATATGCAGTGTGGGAGAGTTTTGAACAACAAAAAGAGCTCTGCAACTACACAACTGTCAAACTGTTATCAAAGAGCTATTTACAGTTGTATCTGCACTTTTATTTGAACAGCATATCAGTACATCTATTAAAAAACAATAAAAGTGTTTTAATTTAGTCTGTGCTGATAAATGCAGTGCACCCTAGAGTGTAGACGTTCAACCATCCACATTGACAAACAACCCCTTAAATAACTCTAGATCTGTTTAGAATCATTTTTGTCTTTGTGCAAGACATTTCTGCATAATCATCTCTTGTTAAAGATTGTTTTATTCATGTCTGAAATCTGTTTCATAATTGTCCTTTGTCATCTTTTCAGAAGGCCACTTTTATCATTCACATGTCCTGGTTTCTTGTTGAGTGTAACTACATGGCGAAACAGGAGGAAGAGGACCAAAGGCCAGACTGCCATCAGGAGTTATTTGTCCTTTGCTGAGACGAGTGATATCAAGGTAAAGAACAAAACTGCATATTCTTTTATAGTTTTTCTCACACACAATTTCTTGATTTGTCTCTTTTCATGGCATGAGAATGACAAAATGATTTGATGAATATGCACAACAAAACAGCAGAGTTATACAGCTTAAAGATGAAGCCATTTAAATTATTTAAATTTAAATTAGTGCAGGTGAACAAAGAGGTCAAATAGATTTTCTCTGTTTTATCATAAAAATGTCTTTTAGAAGGAAAGACCTGAGACAAAATTAATGACTGAATTATAGATAGTATTACCAAGGTAACTTTCTGCCACCTACTGGATTAGTATTTACCTGCCCTCCTCGATGTATGAGAGTAAGGAAATAGCATACATTTGCTGTGTTTATTCATCGAAAGGAAAACCCTTTCCAGGTCACCTGCGCCTTGGTCTGTTTCATTATACTGTTTCCAGGAAGTTCAGGGGTGACATTTAAAGTTGGCTTTGTAGGGCACTGGATTTATTACCCCTTTGATGACTGGAGACATGCACCAGCAGCAAGGAAACCTGAGGAGTTGCATTGGTGGTGTTGTAAACTTGCTGTCATATGACTCTGTAATGCCTTTCATGCCATTGATCTCCCAATAGTGCAGTGCAGAGGTCAGAGGTTGACTGCTGTGCCCCCTCCCAACTGTAGCCTTGTTATATGAGTCTGGTACCCTCTCTGGAAAACAGCAACATCTCATCCATCTAGGGGATTGTAGCCACCCTGCACTGATGCTCCAAGGCTGATAGCATGGTTGGTTCCAGTCCAAAGAATTCATCTGATTCCTTCTTGGTTCCTGCAGAGGGCATCCTGGCTCCACCCAAGCCAAAGACTCAAACCTACTCTCACAGAACCTTCTCAGGAAGCAGCTGCTCTCCATCCAAGTCAGACACCTGTTATACCGCTCCCTCTCCCTCCTCCCTCTGGGGTTCCTGTACTGTCGAAAGTTCCCACGTTGGAAGTCTCTCAGGTGAGCTTGGTGGACTCCCCAGTAATGGCCCCGGCCGTCCTCACATCGGCTCACCTTCACAAAGCATTCGTTCACGGATAAGTTGTGCCGAACACTGTTCCTCCAACCCGGACCTCGGCTCCTGAGGTAAGGAAACTGCTCCTCCATTGCTCTGTAGATGGAACTAAGGTTGAGTTTCTGGGAGGGGGAGGACAGGATGACTTTGGCAATCAGGGCAATGTATGGGAGTGAGGGCTTTGAGAAGGTCTGCGTTTCCTTGGAGCAGGAGCTCAAAATGTTGTCTGAGGTATTAGCTGGGTTGGTGAGGATGTTCTCATCCACTACTGATGCAGTTGTTTCGTTGGCAGTCATGCTGCTCCTCTCTGTCTCAAAGACAACTGTGGAGTCATATCCTTCTTTTTCTTCTTTAATGTATGAAGAGTGCGTTGGATGTTGTCTTGGTCCTTCTTTCTCTGTATTCATTGTTTATTTTTAATGTAGCTTCCCAGCATGGCAGTCTGTATTAGATCCTACATCCTCTGACAGTTTGGACAAGATTATTATGATCTCTGACAGCCTTCACATGCTTTTATATTACTCTCATCCAAACAAGGGGAGTGCTCACCATTCTTCAGTTAAGATACAAAATTCTTACTCACTGTTAAAGTATGTTTTTTTATTTATTCACTAAGATTAAGGACTGGCTTGATATGCCACTTTGTCACAGCTGTGAGATAAATAGAGGAAATAGCACACAGTGCATAACTGTATAATTCTGGTATTCTGCAGATAAATCCTGGTATGTGATAAGCAGATAAAATAATCGTGTGTTTGACTTTCAGCGTTATTGCATCATTAGAGAGTCACTGGTTGGTCAAAGGAAATTATTTTGGTGGCCTAAAGAGTATGCAAAGGGCATTTGTTCTGCTTTAGACCTCATGTGACCCACTGTGGAGCAGCAACAAAACCCAAATAGCTGCTGTGTAAATCTCATTCTTCTTGTGCAAGTAGTATTACAACCCTCGTGGGAGCAATTAGTGCAGTTACACAACAAAGATGGCCGGAAAACATTTACAAAGTGAGGTAGTTTTGCAGTGTGAAAACTAGATAATTACTCATCTATACTTTTGATTATATAATGTGAGAACTTTTTGTGAAAGAGGCAAGTGATTGAAATATTCTCCTCCTGGGCTTAGACTACTGTACATAGTTTAAGTCCCTTCTGGACTATTTATAGTGTTGGCCCTCGCAACAATGTCATCTGTAACTCGACTCCATCTGTTAAGTCAGAGCATGTTGAATGTCAGTTACCCGAAGCAGAAACGCTGCAGTTCATTTCCCACTGACTCACAAAGAGCTCCATGGAGTCTGTGGGACTACCAAGCCTTTCTGGGACCTCTAGCCTCTTAGGAGTCCCAGGCCTCTGCTGCTTGGATGTGGACGAGGATGAAGGCGACGTGGCCGTCGGCATCAGGCCCAAATCCTCTCCTCTCCCACGGAGAAGGAGCTCTGCCACTGATGAGGACTCAGAGCCTGAACCTCCCCCATCTGGCTCCAGGAGAGTGTCCTTTGCAGACGCCAAAGGCCTCAGTTTGGTTCAAGTAAAGGAGTTTGGGACATGGGATGTACCCAAACTGCCAGGATATGAGTCCTCTGAGGTTGAAGGTACAGATACGGAGGAATTTTTCCTCTCACCTTTAACTTTCTCTCTTCCATGGTCAACTCAGGAGCTGTTTGCCAAAGTCCGAGAGCAGAAAGTAGAATTGGAAGCAATCGAGTTAATTCCAGGGACCACAATACTAAAAGGAATTATCCGTGTCCTCAGTATTTCCTTCACTAAGGCGGTATACGTCCGAATTTCTTTGGACACGTGGTCGAGCCACTTTGACCTTCTGGCCGATTACGTTCCTGGGTCCAGTGATGGTCTGATGGACTGTTTCTCGTTTAAGCTCACCTTAGTGCCGCCATTTGGAGACCAGGGAGCCAGAGTTGACTTTTGTCTGCGTTATGAGACTCCTCTGGGGACATTCTGGTCCAACAATGACAACAGGAACTATGTGCTGTTTTGTCATCAGAAAATAAAAACAGAGAGAGAGAAACCACAGAAGGAGAACGTGAAAAAGAAAAGCTGCCTTAAGACTGTCAGGTGAGAATACGAAGGTGGTTCACTCAGAGGGATTTAAAAAGATCAATAATGAGACAATTCAATGCTGTTAATTATGTGAATTGTACATAATCAAGAGAATTGTCCACTATGACTAATTATAGGACACTGGACTGGACAATTATTGCTGTATTCAAAGAATATTAGCTGTTCATACAACTAATATAGTAGTCTGACCAAAATAGTAATTGTTTTTATAAGTAAGGCATAACATTGATAGCCCTTATATTGTAAAATGACATCCAACCACGCTAATCCTGCATATAGAGTAAAGATTTATATAAAGTCAGATTTATTTAGGTAGGGACTATATTTGAGACACTGAAATTAAATTTGCCTGACCACAATTTTATTAATTCACAGTCAGAACTTCTCCTCTGTGGAAAACATTTCAGCAAAGGAAGCTTCATCACAGGAAAATATTTCAGCAGGTGAATATTCATTTTGCTGATTGAGAAATATGGAAATTTTGTGAAAAATAATCCTAAAATGGCTACATTATTCCAGGTGCAATACATATATGAAGTGTCTCCTTTCTCCAGATGTGTCCAACAGTGGAAGAGAGGTGGACTCTATGAAAACCAGGAAAAACTCTGATGGACAGTCAGTAACATCAGAAGAACAAAGACAGAAATTGATGGTGAGTACAAAAAGGAAAACACAAACCGGCTAACAACTAAAAAGTTTTGTTCGCACCTGACTAGTATTAATATGAGCACTTTAGTATAATAATATGTTTTGTGACTGACACCTTACTTGATTCAATTTACCATTTACCATCAGACACTGCAAATAGTGTTAGATTGTTTCAAAGTACCACTTATTCCTGACCTTGGCCAGATGGGTTCGATGTATTTTTAGCTTTGAAAGGGAGCTTGAAGACACCATGGTATGTCTATGAGGTACAAGAAGAACAGAAAACTTAACACGACCTCTGGAGCATATTCTGAGAGAACGATACATGACTGGAGCTTGAGCACTACCAGCGTGACAGAATGTACTGTACACGTAAAGGTCATGTAATACTTGCTGTTTGTGCTTCCTCCGTGTCTCATAATTTGACCTGCCTGCAAACTTTGCTTTACTATTTTAATCATGTGTCCTCTCATATGAGACGAAAATGTAGTCAAAGATATTCATTAATTTAAGCATGTTGCTGTGTGACATTCAACCCTAAATATCACCCCTTACCCTTAAACAGCATGATATGATGCAAGATGAGTGAAATTAATCTATCCCTCTTCTCAGACTGAGAACAGACAGAACAGCAGCCGAAGAAGTCGCAGAAAAGCTGCAAGGATGGCTCGAGTCAGGGACCTCTTTGCTCAAAGAGATGGAGGAGCAAGTGTCACTGAACCAGATGAGTCACCTCAAGAAATAAAACAGACAGCTCAAAAAGAAACCCCAGAGGAAAAACACATAGGTGTGCAGTCATTTTCTGATGGGAACAGCAATACAGAAGAGTCTCAGTTTGTTTCTGAATCTCTGGAAATGTGCAGCAAGCCTCTCCTCAATGTTTTACATGATACGTCACCAGCACATGACAGCACGTCTAACACTGAGTCAGAGAAACCTGACAGCATCACTGTGGCTGACTCAGCCGCATTTGAAGGAGGTGAGAGTGTCACTGATATCCCAGACAGCCCATTGTATTCAACTGATGAGTCTGGTCCTGCAGAACAGCAAAATGTCAATGACTTTATCATCAAAGCTGAGGAAAGCTGTCAGAATCAATACACAAGTTCTCAATCTACCAGCAACACAGCAGCAGTGAGCAGTGAAAGCCTCGTTAGCCAGACCTACAGCTTCACATTTGGAACTGTGGTTGCTCCGCTGTATCATCAGGTGTTTGGCAGAGCAGGAAGTGAAAGTCAGAGCACAGGTGATGGGGGAAATCCTATACGGGATACTCTGAATACTGCAGACCTAAATGCGCACACCAAAATAAGACAGATTAGCTGTATTGATTCAACAGATGCTACAAGTAAAGATGACAAAGTTCAAGTAAATTTGATAAATAATCAGGAATCCAACCATGAATGCTTAAATGCAATGCTAATTTGTCCTCCTACTGAAGAACAAGACATGAGTTTGAAGCTGTCAACAAATGAAGTCCTGGACTGTGCAGAAACTACACAGGATCCAGCTGGAATAGAAAATTCAGAACACAGTACAAATGCCTCTAAAACTCCAACACCTCTTTTAGGAGACACATTAGGACATCCTGAAACTGTAAACATGTTAAATAGAGATTTGTTGAATCCACAAATACACTCTGAGAGTTTATATCTCCAGGGAGAAGAACAGGAAGACAAACTAACCCCTGACCTCCAAAGCCAAACCACAGAAGAAACACCACAGAGTCAGCTGCCAGAGCCCACATGTAAACAAATTGAAATTTATCTCGCTGAAACACTTGCACAAAGTGAAACACAAGAAGTGAAGATCAGTCTGCAGTCATCGTTTAAAGCACTTCAACCTTCTCAGAGTGAGCGTGCTGTTAAAGAGACAGAGCAGCAGACCAGCAGAAGAGGAGAGGAGGAGAGTGTGGAGCTAAACAATGACCACAACAATGGTACAACTGAGGCTACACCAAAAACCAACACATCTCCAAAGGAGGAAAAACTGTTAGAAGTGTTACATGATGTGAATTTGAACCACATTGATAATTCAGTTACAGAAAAACCTGAGGATAGTGTTGAAATTTGCTGTGAACTTGAGAAAAGGGATTTCACAACACCGGAAACATCTCTGGAAACTCGGGATAAAACTAATAACATGGAAAAAGCTAATAAAGTGACGTACAACTCACATAAAGGTGAAACAGAGCTGCCCACTGACATTAAGGTAGTTGGTGAGGTAGCTGAATCCATGACAAAAACAACGATAAATGAGTATGACAGATGTGGTGACATGATGGTGGGGCTCAAAGATGAAGAATCTTTGGAAGACAGAGAGCATTGTGAAACAGAAGCTGCTGTTCCAAAACAGGATGTGAGCTCTTGTTTGACAGACATTACTGAGGCCAAAAACTGGGAAATGATGGTTGAAGAGGAGGAAAATAGCATATTAACAAATCAGGAGGAGTATGAGTCAATTAATTTAAAAACAGGCACTGAAGTAATCGAGAGAGACACTACAGAGCAGAAAAAAGAGGAATTTACAGAGGAAATCATAGCTGCAGGAGTACAGAAGGACAAAGCTGATAATGCCGTGAGGTTAGAGGACAAGGAATGGATGAGAAAGGAAGAAATTGCTGAGACTGTGACTGGATTAGTTTATGTTCAAGTCACAGAGGTGGAAAAGAAGCTTGGAGAGGAAGAACAAGCTGATGGAAAGAGAACAGAGGGACCAAAGCAGACAGAGGTGCAGAAGGAGAGACACTTTGTAGAGGTGCATGAGGTCAATATCGAAAGTGCAAATGTGCAAGAAGAGGAGGAGTTAGAGGAAAAGGAAAAAATTGAAACAGACTTGATCGATGATGCTGAAGCAGGTGTGGAGTTGGAGGATGAGATAAAACCAAAGGAGGAAAACAGAGAGGAGGTGAATCCAGATTCCAAGGAGAACGACGTTGAGGTGGAGATTGAAGGTGCAGAGTCATGCGTGGTAACAGAGGACAAACAAGATGAAGTGTTGTGGTCAGAGGGAAGGTTAGACAGTGCTCAAAATGAGGCTGAAGAGGATTTATCTGCTCTGGTGAACAGTAAGGAGGAGGGTGTCAATGAGAAAGAAACTGACAAAGAAAATACAGAAGAAGGGTGTAATCTACACTTCCACACTGAAATCCGTCTTTGCAAGGAGGACGATTTTCAAAGCAACACGACTGTTACACATGACCGATCAGAAGCTGAGGAGGGATGCTTCACTGCAGAGGCAGCTGAGAGCATTTTAGCAGATGAACCTGAAATCGACCAAACAAGTTGTGTCAGTGCTTCATCAGAGTCGGACTCAGACGATGAGGTGGAGCTGTACATGCACTGTCTGAGGGCTGTTCACACAGGAGCTCAGGCCCGTAAGGACCGCGGCAAAGATGCAGGTTTTACTGTGAGCAAAAGGCCGTCTGTTAGCCGAGGCAAACTGCTGTCCATGCCGTCCATCAGTGAATCTCTGGACGAAGAACAACACCTCAGCCACCTTAAGGGGAATGATGATGACGGGGAGACAGCAGCCGTCACCTCTCTGTCAGGATCCAGTGGACAGGAAAGCATCAACAGAAATGTTTCACGGTGGAAAGATATTTTTTCCTGCAGCAATATCTCAAAAACATTGTTATACACCACCTTGTTAGTGATATTTTTAGTTGTGGCATACCGTTATGATTTTCTTGCCTGTTTTGGCCTCTATTTGATATCCGTGGTTTGGCTCTGCTGTCAAGGAGACAGGCAACCAGTTAAAAACAACAAAATAGGCTGAATTAGATTCAAAGAACCAGTTTCAATAGAGATTTTGTTTAAAATGGACTTCTGAGGTGCCGAAGGTGTAGAGTGTGGAAGGTAGATTGATGTTTTTTCTACATGCAATCATAACATTTGATGTTTTCCTAGTTCACAATGACAGAAAACTTAACGAGATCATACAATAGTTTTTATGGGCATTCATTTTGTTGCATATCAATATACTTCAGTATGTTCCCTATGGGAGGATGGTAACTCTCTGTTGTCAGAGTATGAACCAATTTTCTTGATGCTTTCCTGTATATAAAACTTGTTTCACTTCAGCCAACAGGCTGTCAAACGTTGCTCACACTGATCAGTTCTACAGAGAGCTAATAGTTTATGAGGTGTAAATAACACTTAGTAGTGTGCTGTGTGTATGGCTGCTGCCATAGTATTTGTGTACGATACATTTAGTGTTCTTTACAATAAAAATAATGAGTTATACAACAGAGAAAAATGTAGTGGTCTGTTTTGATTCTACTATTTACTGTACTAATAGTAGGATAGTATTTATATAGTATAGTAGTATTGTATAAGAAACGGCAGTCAGCTCAGAAAGAAAACAAATGGAGGAGATTATGACATGTCATAATGTGTTGCATATATTACATGACTTAGAAAAAATATTCACTCGTCTTAGAAGTTTTACCTATTTATTGCTTTTTGCCATTAAATCATGGTCAATATAATTCAGCTTTTTTGACAACAATCCACAAAAAGGACAATTTTGTGTCAAGTTGAAAACAGATTTCTACAAAGTAATGCCAACTGTTAAAAAATATAAAACATAATTCGGCCACTTCTACCACTCCTACTGACTCATTTCTGTGTAGCTTTGGCTGTATGCCTATGGTCATTGTCTTGATGGAAAACAAATTTCCTCCCAAATCACTGTTCTCTTACAGACTGCATTAAGTTGTCCTCTCGCTTCCCCTATAGATTACTGCATTTATTATAAAAGTCTTCCAGAGTGTGCTTACCAGCAGCATCTCCACATTCATGATGCTGCCACTACCATGTTTTACAGTGGACATCAATTTGATTGCCCAAAATAATCAACTGGTCTTATCAGGCTAAATACCCCTCATAGGCTTTCTTTTGCCACTCTCACATAAACTTTGATTGGTAAAGGACTTGCATCAGTTGTTGTATACATCGCCAGTCCAATCTCTGAATCTGAAGCTCATAATTTCTTCAGATAAGTCATAGATGTCTTGGTTGCCTCCCTCACTAATCTCTTCCATGCACAGTCACTGAGTTTTTAAGGACAGACTGCTCTGGGCAGATTCATGCATGTGTGATATTCCTTCTATTTCTGAATGACAGGTTTTGTTGTACTCTAAGGGATATTCATTGACTTGGATTCTTTCTTGTATCCATCCCTTAAGTTTTTCAGTATCCTTTGTTCAGAGTTGCTTGGCATGTTCTTTTGTCTTCACGGGCTCGTGATTCAGTCAGATTCATCAGTGACCTTCCAGATAGAGATACTATAATCATCTGAGGCACACAAAGAAACATAAATTGGCAGAAATTCTCATCAAAAAGACCATGATTAAATGTTGAAAAGCAATGAAAGGGGAAAACTTCTCAGAGAAGTGGTCAGATATAGTACAGGTTTTATAATTTCATTAAAAAATAGATTGAAAATGTGTGCATTATGATGTTTTCCTGTAACAAATGGACCATGCTCATATTGAACCGCATACAAGTAAATAGAGTTATGTTTTTAACTTATACAGTATTTTTTCCACTCAGACTCTGCAGGTCAGTGTCAAGTAACAGGGGATTTAGAAAAGAAACACAAATGTGGTCTGTGGTCGTACACTGAAAGTCTGCAAGAACACAGAAACCAGACTGTGAGTGTTTGGGTTCTTATTTGTGTTTCTGGTGTGTTGAAATGTTTATTTTATCTTTGGCTGCATTCTGATCAAATCGAGTATCTCGTTATCACCAGTTATCAGTTTTAAAATATGTTTGGCATCAGGCTCGCTAACACAAGTATCAGCCTGTGTTTGCTCTTTTCACTGCACAGCCTCACAACCATTTACTCTTTAATAAGCAGCTCCTGAGACAGACCTGAATTTTTATTTCAGCATAATTCACTCTTTTGTTCTGTCCTTATTTCTTATTTTCTTTGGTCAAAATGACGAGCCTCTTTTAAGGATGTTGCTGGTCCAAATACAGAACAAACACTGGGAGAAGTCATGTTCTCTTGTGACATACTTTAGCGTCTCTCCACAACAGTGAACCTGGTAATGCAGTTTCCAGTGTCCATTCAAAATAGGTGAATATTTTTGTCTCCGAATGAAGGAACGCAGAGTGACATCAAGTCACTTGTAGCTATAGCACGTAGTTCCTCCTCCCTATTTTCAACTTTGGCTTTTAGCTGTGTGAGCTGAACACAGCTGCAGTAATGAAATCGCCAGGAGGCTTCAGGGCAATCCACTGTGAGGATTACCACTCTATTTTGAAAAGAAACAGTAACATTTTCCACAAGTCAGACAGTTTGTGCAGTTAGAATGAGTGCCCTTTCAGTTCCCCTTTACTTCTTATTGTACACATCCAAGTAATAGCTATCAGGGACAGCTTCTGTTCAACTTTTTGTTTTTTGCAAATATCTTTTCATAAACTAGAAATCTGTTCTTGAGGCTTGTAGATACAACCCATCCTGGTCCTCTGATAGTCCTACTTCAAACAATATGTTTTAAATAGGACTGCCACGTCTGACATTTTGTAACACTTGCCTTTAGTCCATGTTTTGTGATTTGTTTGGTTTCTCACACGACATTCCCCTGTTATGTGACCTGAAGTGATAGGTGTTGCTTTCAAAACAGAACTCAAGAGAGCAGTAATAATAATTAATCTTTATTAGCTGTGCAGGTGGAAATTATGTTGGGCAAGTATCAGCAGAGCATGCTGTCTGAACCTTACACCTGTTGGACTGCATGTTCTAATGACTTCAGCATTTAATAGCTACTGCAACTGCAGCCAGCCAGCTGTCTTCATTGCTACTCACACAGATGCCAGTCTGACCTCTTTCTAGGTGTTTTATTACTCGAGTGCAGCGATAAATCAATTTTATTGTGTGAATATGGATTCATATTCAAAGCCAGGAAATATTTTATGAAGAACAAGTAGTGCTGCCTTTCCAAATATAATGATAAGAGACATTGTGTGTTTATTTAATTAGATATTAGCATGTAAAGGGTCTCAAGAAATTCAGAAAAAAGCAACTGGACTTCAGTTCTGACCTGAAAAAGCGTCTTAGTTGAGAAGTGAAACGTCTTCAACAACCAAAAAGAGTCCAGCTGCTTTTTTCCTGCAGCTCCCAGGATTACCATGACCTGGATGACTGCAAATCTAGACAGACAACATGTAAAAATGAACGGTTTATGATCCAAACTGCACAATATATTACACAATATCACTTAATAAGCAAGTGTGAATTCAAATTAACACAGTTAAATCATACAAACTGCAATGGGAACTAATAACTGTAGCTTAGTAGGATTATCTCATGTCTTTTTCAGTTTACTACTTGAGCAAATACATAAACTTTCACATGATGACACTCCACAATATTTATTGAAATTAATAGGGTTTTCAGGATTGTATTTACATTCTTCAACGCAGTATCACAGTGCATTGAGAATTCATGTCTGCAGCTAAGGGGACAGCGCAGTAGCCATCATGTGCTACGTGTTATTTTGGGAGAGGGAAATAGTTACATGCCGTCTAGGGCTTTAAAAGAATTTAGAACTACAGTTTGGATAACAAGGTTTTAAATAAAATTGCAGATGTCCCTATGTGTCACTGAATTCAACTTAACATTAGAAAAAAAAGCAATGTAAAAACTGACTTCTTTCACCGTTTCAAATACTCATACTTGTACTGTCATGTAACTGAACCCATATATAATCAGCTTTGTCATTTTAGACTTCTTGGCAGATGTCCATGGCCAGAGATATTAGCATTGTCACATAACTAACTACAATGATGTCGAGGAAAACTACATTAGAGCACAGACTTTGAAAATGTGGAGTCTACATAACATTGGGTGGCCAAATACATACAACTAGTCCTGGATAAATCTAATGCACAGGAATGAAAAATGACGCTTTTGTTATGTTTAAAATTATCCTTAAGAATATCAGAGATGTTTATTTTGTGTTTTGGCCTACCTTTGCACATTTTGTATTGACAGTCACCATTCATAACAGATTCTCTGAACCAGTTTTGTTGTGCAATAAAACTGGAACATTTTATTGCTCCACCAGAGTGAGGATTTTGTCTTTGTGTGACCAGAAAAATTAATACAGCTTTTGTCACCATTTTTTAGTATGTATTTTATAGCTGTTTGATCACTGTTTCGCTTATTTGGTGGAAAGGATTTCTTCTATATCTTTCTGTGTTTTTCACTGCCTTCCAGAATGCATAACCTCAAATTCTGAAATGATAAGATATGTAGTTAATAATAGCGGAGCTTTCCTGTAAGCAGCAGTGTTTTTCTTGGCAGTCCACAATTTTTCCAGCTGTCTTGACAACGGTAGATTGTTTTTATTAACAATACCAGACTGAAATGCTCTCCATCAGGCTCTCCCAGAGCATTTTCCACAGAAGGAAAACAACCTCTGACTGATATTACTTTCACAGGCTTTTAAATTCTCAGCTTAGTTTACAGATTGCATTCTCTTTTTAAAGGTTCACAGTGTCTAATGCCGTTGAATAATTTGCTCAAAAGTCATATTAATGGCAGCATTATTTATCTAAGCTTTCCAAATGTCTCTCCTCACACTATTACTCCTGAACATGACAAAACATCATGTCCAGTTGCATTCTCCAAATTGTTTAGCAGACTATGTCCCATTTGTGAGCCTAATCAGATTACCTCACTTGCTGGGGGCAGTTAGCCAAACTTCTTGACTGTGTTGTTGAATCACTGCAAAAAATGAAAAAAAAAAAAGATAACTTATGTGGTTTACAATGTGATTGCGTTTATTAATGCATATTACAACAACAGAATTAGCACCATTTACTGTAGGTCTATTTACTGTATTCATAGGAATTAGCAGTTTTTAAAATACTGATTATTTCACGTTCTGCATAAAATTATGTATTAATTGCTCAAGCACTACTTGAGTGTATAAGAAAGAGAAAAAAATAGGAATTTCAATAAGCTGTTGAATAGAGGAGAGGAAGAAACTATCGGAATATATATTTGACCTATATATTCTGTGATGTTATTGAGGAATTGTGGGATTTACAGGTACACCTGAACGCGTCATGGCACGCACGTTCGCTCGAGCAATCTTCCTGGCCTGCGATTGGTCGAGTCGCTGTCAGTTCTGAGGCGTGTCTGTCACAGTCATCCAATCCGCTTGCGTGTTGTTGGCCGGTGCACCGGTTCGCCGGTCGGGTTGCAGCTTGGAAAAGGGGAACAACTGGCGGAGGCAGCATCGGCGGTGCGGTGCTATGGACCCCAGGGACAATGTCGAGACAGGGGAGACGGAAAACTACCCGGAGCTGTTCTACGTGCCGATTCCGGATGAAGCGCCGTGCAAGAAGGAGCAGGAGAAGCTGTCAGGGGTCGTCAAAAACGTCCACAGAAAACTGCGCAGGAAATACAGGGAGGGTAAGCAGCCTCACTGGGCCCCTGTGTCTTTCTGTGGCCCTGCAGCCGAGTGGCTAACACTAGACGTTACCTCACAAATGCTTAATTTACGATTAAACTTAAATCTTCCGTCAACAAATAGCCCAGTATAGACAGCTAACTGTGCTAGCTAGTGTTCCCCTTCCGAGCTAATGGGTAATGTTTATAGGCTGGTTAGCTGTTAATGGAGAGCCGACAGCAGTGAGGGTTGCATTCAGCGTGCAAGGCCTTTAAAGCTCCATAACATCACATACAAGGAAATGTGTTGGTGACAGTTTATAGGAGTCTCTTCTGTAAACATGTGTTATCTCTCTTCCCAACGCAGACCTTAATAGGTTACTAATGAGAGACGCTCAGAGAGCCAATCCTGACAATGAATGACTCTCTATTGCTTTCTATCGCCAATAAAAGATAACCGTGTGGACTGAGCAAACATTTGTTGCAACTTCAACAACCAAATTAATTTTATTACTGAATGTTACTGCCATGCAGAAGCAGACAGCCAAAGTGCAAAAATGTTTCTCACAGGTGCTGCTGTGGTAAGATTTGCCACAGATCCACTGATGCAGATTTTACAGTCGATAAGCAGAGCTTGATTGAAGATATGAGACAAAACGTTTTGTGATACATGTCGTCACAAGGTTAAACTGTTAAACTTCAGGGAAGGATATGACGGGTGAGGCAGATCTAGTGTCATGGAAGCTAAGGTAGAGAGTTGACCTTAATACAAAGTTAAAACAAAAAGGATCCGTTCTGACCTTTTACCATAAATGACACCGTAAATGAATGAAACCCTGCCTACTGCTGCTTTCCCCCCCCCCAAGCCATAGAATGTCAAGAGGTCTGCCATCATGTCAGCAAAAAGGTTGCACATGTTTGTAGGAGGTAAATCATTGACTCATTTTTGAGAATGCCATTTTAACCACCACCGTTTGAGAGGGATTTGTGAGTTTTAAATCTTAATTTCTACCTTTAGGGAAATGATCCCTATTTAATGGCCGTAAATTAGAGTCCAAACTAGCACTTTGCATGCCAACTTAGGGTGGATTTACTTGTTTTTTGCAATTTGGGGAAGTACAAAAAGCAAAAAAATCATGACAACTTACTGGGAGGGTAACACTGAGACTGATGTCAATCACAATCAACAGTTTTCAAGTTTGAAAGTTAAGAAAACCATAATTGATGCTTCATGATGTAGACGTTTAAACTGAATGCAGCTTCATCCTCTATTTTGTGTTTGAGGGATTGAAACAGCAGCAAAGATTTGCATCAGGGTTCATTTCACTGGCAGCTGTCTGTCCTGAGAACAAAAACCTCTGTCTTGCTAATACAAAATGGGAAGTTTGGAAAAACCCTCAGCCCTGAAGTATGATGTTTATGTGTTAGAGTGCTAAAAGACATGTCACTTTACAGTGCTGACAGCGGGGTTTACTGCACGCATGTTTGCAGCTTCAGTTTTAAGTTCCCTGGGTTTGAAACCTTGCTACCATGCCGACCAGTGCACGACTTTGTGCTGCTGTTGCACTCGCTCTCATTTTCTCTGTGTGAGGAAATGCATAGTCTTTGTAGAGACTGTGTAGGAGGGCAACACAAACAGACAAATTCAAAATGACCGGTGAAAAATCTTTATCTTGAGGGGGGAAACAAATGCTTCTAGTTGTCTTGTAATTGTTGCAAAAACAAAAACGCAGCAGGGGGGCTATAGGATTTATTTGGATTGCGAAGCATAGAAGCCACAAATATCATAAATTCTTGTCTCCTGCTTGAATGCTTGCCTGGTTTGTTTCAGCTCACTGCCTCTGAATCAGAACCACACGTTTGAGCTTTTCGCTGCCTTCAAATCTGAAATCCGACAGCAGAAAGAAAACGCTGATCACTTAAAAAGTTTTTAAAACACTTGATGTTGAGCTGTAGAAAAATCTGGCCACAGTTTCTGGTATGAGTTGTGCTGTAAGCAATGCTAAAAGAGGTCAGGTTTGGCTGTTATTTGTGTATGCTCTGCCCTACATTCCCACCTTAAGACATTGCAAAACCTGTTTTAAAATAAGCTTAGATCAGTTCTTGTTTCGAATATAGCAAATAGAAATCTGGAAATATTCAGCATAGGAGAGAGTAGTTGGTTGTTTTGCAGACTAGAATAGCACAAAGAAGTTGTCCTGCGAGCAAACCTCCTGATTGGTTAATAAGTAAAGCATGATCTGGAAGGCTTGGCATTGAATCACAGTGGTCATGCTTTCAGAGCACTGCTGTTTACCACCACTCCTCTTGTTGCCCTTTCATTTCTGCAAATCAGATATAGAGTTTTTTCCTTCTGGTCATGGGATTTCTCCCTTATCAGCTTGTTTGCTTATGCCACAAGCTATCAAGTTCTTAGCAGCTGTGAAGATGTGCTCAAGGGAGTTTTGTGGATATTATTATTACTACGAAATGACTGTTTGAGGTAGATTTTTTTTTAGGAATTATTCTGCTTCTGTGCAGGCAGAGGGGAGTGAACGTGTAGATAATGTTGAAGCAGCAGCAGCAGCAGTGGCCTGAGCTTTTTGAGCAGCTTATTCTAAGAAGCACAGTCATGTTTTGGTGGTACGGCGGACGACCATAGCTGGCAAGTAGGTTGTGAATGTTTGCTTCTTGCTTTGGATGGATGTGTCAGACAAAAAAATATAACATCAGCGTGACAGGAGCTGCTGAGCTTCCACTAAAAATCTGAAGTTATGACTTTAAGTTGTGAAGGCTGATTTATTTATGAGTTCTATCCTGATTTGATTTGTTTTATGTTTTCCTTAGTGGGCGACTTTGACAAGATCTGGCGTGAGCACTGTGAGGATGAGCAGACGCTGAGTGAGTACGCCCTCGCCATGAAGAATCTTGCTGACAACCACTGGACCAAAACCTGCGAAGGAGAGGGCCGCATCGAATGGTGTCGCAGGTACGGCTGATTTTAAACCCGTTCAGATGTCGCTCAGCTTTAATTTGACAGCCCATGATGGTGAAATCTGACTTTAGGATGAACTTCTGTGACACACTGTTGTTACTTTCCCATTTGTGGTTTGAGAAGCATTTTGATTTCACTTCCACAGCGTCTGTCAAGAATATTTTCTGGACGGTGGAATGAAAAGAATGCTAGAAAAGGACGAGAAAAGTGCCATGGGTCTGACTGCAGCATCTGTAAGTGCCCAACCGCACAGAACCAACCCCAGGTAAGCTGAAGAAACAACGTTGTCTGTCGTAGATATACAGTACATTGCCAAAACTAAATATGTTACGATGTCTGTGTTTACATTTTATGGTGGCATATAACATTCTGACATAACCAAAACTTGTAATTTTACTATTAATTAAACCCCACAAAAAGAAATGAATGTCTTTATTTTTATATAAACACAGTCCAAACTGTAAACCTTAGAATAACTGAATACTGGCTAGTTCTGGACAGGACATTTCACCCTGGCAAGACTGTTTACAGATGAGAATATTTGTTTGTTGAAGCTCCTAAAGATTTTCTTAGTTTTTGAATATATATGACACATCTGAGACGAACTGATTACACAGGGGAACACTTTTTCAGTAACTGATATCTTAACTGATTTTGAAGGAGTTTTAGGCGCTGATTTCAAATCTGAAATTAGTTTTTCCTCTACAAGCTGTAGTTTGTTTGCAATTTGAGGTTAATGAAATTGTACGAATGTGAACTTGCGTAAACCTCTTCCCCAGGCTGAACTGAATGATTTAGTGCGGGATTTAGGTCTTTCAAAGAAAGCAGCAGGGCTTTTGGCATCAAGATTACAAGGCAGAAATCTTGTTGATCACTCTGTTAAAGTATCATATTGAAATATGATCAGAAAGTGTGACCAGCTTTTTGTGACCTTCTTTTGAGAAGACAGACAGTTTGTTTACTACCATGACATCCCAGGGCTTCTCAAAGAACTGGGTGTACCTTACTATAGTCCTGCTGAATGGAGACTCTTTTTAGACAGTTCAAAACGCCGTCTAAAGTGTGTTCTTTTACATTAAAAAATAAATAAAAATGTCAAATTACATAAAATCTGTAGCTTGCAGACAAAAACCGACTTCAGATTTGAAATCGGCACACTCAAATTGACTATAGAAAAGTCTTTTTTTAAATGCAACAAAATGAGTGTTCCCCAGTGTTATCAATTTGCAGAGGGATTTTCACCGTGCCTGCTGAGGCTGTAATAATGTGTCCTACAGTGTATATTACACAACGTGAAAGTGTGTATTACATAATTATGTAATTTGATCTAAAGAGCAGGCATCCATAATGTTAATTTTGTTGGTATGCCAATGTTTTCCAATTCATTATGGCTGATGCCAATATTTGTGCATATTTTAGGTCTCTCTTGCTGTGGAATTAACATGTTTTGCCTGCTGTTACTGTGATGGCGAGCTGGAAGCTGTAAAAATAAAGTGCAGTGGTCTGTTGTCATATAGAAGTTCACTTTTTGCAGTCTCACTGTATCGCAGATTTTTAATTTGCATTTGGTGTGGCGGATTATTCGCTATATCGCAGGATTGTGCGGTATATTTCGTCTGCTGCTGGGGGTGGGGTCTGGAATGAGGGACCACTGTACAAGGCTTTTCAGATGTAAACATGTAAATGTAAAAGCTGCCTGATTTGTTTTTAAGTTGCATTTTCAAACATCACTGTAAACTTTTACAAAGATTATTTGTCAGCATTCATTTTGAGCAAACGCAGGATTAAAGCCTTTATTGAGCGATACTAGGAGGATTTGGAGAAACTATATGTTTGTGATTTTTCTGACAGATATTGTGATTGCAGTTAGCTTTGCTTTCTAATTTTGTTCAGTGAAGCTTCGCTGATCCCAATATTATTGTGCATCCTTACTGAAGAGCATCCGTGTTTCACCAAGTTAGCGTGGAAATATTTTGTAAATGCAATGTGAACAGAATACCATTTAAACACTGCATCACAACAAAATTGTTAGGGTTTATACAAGCAGAGATCTCAATTCAGAGCTGGTGAAGCTGGTTTCTGAAACACATGGATGTCAGTATCAAACTTCATGGTGATCTCCCCGTCATTTTGTGTAGAAAAGCAGCGATAGCTCTGTGTTTGGATTTTTCTGTTGGTGTGAAATAAACTGAGTATTGCTGCAGTTTTTTAAGGCTTAGTATGATGTGAATCAGCAGTCTGCACTGTGCATGATACACTGCCGGTATTCATCGTCACGTATTACATTTTGGTTTGATGTTGAACTGTAGACACTGACGCTTCTCCCACCTTTGTGCTACAGTTCGATCTCTCAGCTGGGGAAGATGCGCCTTCTGGATGTGGGAAGTTGCTTCAACCCTTTCCTGAGGTTTGATGAATTCCTCACAGTCGGTATTGACATAGTGCCTGCAGTTGAGGTATGAGTGCTTATTCAATCCATTCACCCTTTGTTGACTGTGTTTTTAAGTCCTCGTTACTGAAATGAAATGCGTGATGTTTTCCTGCGTGGGTGCTTGCATTACAAAGCAAAAACAACACCAGAAATGACTCACGGGGGTGTCAGTGTTTCGGTTGAGGAAGAAATTCAGCAGAAAACAAACAAACAAAAAAAAAAACCTGCTTTGCATTCTGCAGCTGCAAGTAATGAAACTAAATAAGTGGCTTGACAATGTTCATTGGTATGGAAGGTCACATCTGAACTGTGACTTGTCTGAATTTCCTTTTCAGAGTGTGTACAAGTGTGACTTCCTTAACCTTCAGCTCCAGCAGCCTCTCCAGCTGGCAGACGACGCTGTAGAAGCCTTCCTCCGCCAGCTCCACAACCCCATCGATGCTCTGCCTGCTCAGCTTTTCCACGTGGTGGTCTTTTCCCTGCTCCTCTCATACTTCCCTTCACCATACCAGCGCTGGATCTGCTGCAAGAAGGCCCACGAGCTGCTGGAGCTGCACGGCCTGCTGCTCATCATCACGCCCGACTCCTCCCACCAAAACCGCCACGCCCTCATGATGCGCAGCTGGCGCGTCGCGGTGGAGTCGCTGGGCTTCAAGCGCTACAAATACGTCAAGTATTCCCACATGCATCTCATCGCCTTCCGTAAGGTGTCTCTGGCCACCACCAGCGACCTGGTGTCACGCAATTACCCCGAGATGCTCTACATCCCTCAGGACTTTAACTCCAATGAGGAGGAAGACTGTGCCGACATGCCGGTGCATGTGCGCTCCGAGTTTGAGGATGACCAGCTGGCTTGGGGCTTCACGGAGCTACCGGACACGCCCTACGATTCAGATTCTGGGGAGAGCCAGAGCAGCTCCGTGCCTGGCTTTCATGAGCTAGAGGATCCCATCCTGCTTCAGAGCTAGGCTAAAACCAGCAACCCCCCTTCCCGTTTTTCTCTACCTAACTGTCACCTCCCCTTCAACTGCTGCGCTGCCAAATTTAACCTGCTGCATTCTTCTCCCACTTCTCCTCCCTCAACTCAAAACAATGCAGTTTGCACATAGTGAAAGAGAGAAGTTTACAGATTATATTCTCATGTCCACGCTCCTCTAAGAGCACCGACACACATCCAGACACACACATACACATACATGTACACACACACTAAGATGGATATATTTTGATAAATAGCTAGGTTTTTTAAGAGTTGGAAATTGAATGCCCTCAAGATATCCAGACTCCCCGCTCCTTGATTTCCACCCCATCTTTCAATCAGCTCTCAATAACAAAAGTCAGCTTGTCTACATTCTATACTCAGTCTCTATGTGAATAAGCTAGTGTCGCAGGCTGCTTAGTACAAAAAGCCAAATACAGCAACCCGAGCAGGAGTTTGATTGCACTGGAGAGACTGAGATGGAATGAGTTGACTGGTACGCTTGCTTGTGTCACAGTCATGCAGCTAGACTTTCTGAAAAATCTTGATGTGCATTTAGTTTTCCAAGACAAAAAAAAAAAAGAAGAAGAATTTCATTGTTTTGACATATATATTCTCAGTCAAACATTGGTGTTGTCCAGTGTAAAGTGTGGCAATGCCATTTTAACTTGGCATCATCTGAATGAACTGTGTATCTTTTACAAGAAAGTTGTATTTGTAGCATTTTAAACATTTTCAGAACCATACAGTAGGAGTATTACTAGGTTTACTAATGTGAAAATGTGTTTCCTCATTGTATAACAAGGTACGAGTGCAAAATAGGTATTACACTTTTGTCATCCTCTCTTAGTCCCACACAGATATTAATTCAGAATTATCTCCTGTTAGATTTCCGATTCATTTTTTTGTTTTGTTCTCGAGCAGAGAACTAGTACAACACTGCAAGTCAGTGACACATTAAATGGACTTTACAGCACCAGTATCCCTTGACACAATTTTATAACTTTGATGTGAAAATACAGTCAGTACTCTGCCTCCGAAAAGATCCAGATCTGAGCTCCTCGCAGTCAGAAAATTCACCTCGATAGAAGACATTTGCACTAATTTACTGTTTTGTCATAGGGAACCTGTGAAAACATGTAGATTTTTAGCAGCAAACAAAGCCAGATTCGAAGATACAATATGCTGGAAGGGGAGGTTTTTAGCTCAATACACTACCAGGTGAAATGTTAGTGTGTGCCCTGAACAGGCAAAATGTGTGAATGAAGCAGTAAATATATGTTGATGTTTATTTTTCAGTGGCACTTTATCATTGATCCCAAAGGGTGTCACAAAATGTACCCCCCCCCCCCCCCCCCCGGTTTACATCCAATGCAATGGGCCCCATAGGATATTACCAATAAGTATAAGGTGCCTTCGTTGTTCATATTTATGTTGCAGACAGGCTTTCTTGCCCCCAGAAAAAAATAAATTCATCACCTTTCTAATAAACAGATATCAAGCTTCATGGGCCAAACCGTAAACGCAAACTGTCCGGTTCTTCTTTGTCGTGTTAATGGAACAAGAAACATTTCCCGTGTTGGTGTAATGCAGTGTGTTGTTATCATTTCCATATCATTTTCCAGTTAATGCACATCTCTTTGCTGATATTTTGTTTTTACAGGGGAAAAAAAACAAACAACACAGCACATACTCAGACTTTGAAGAAGCGTGTTTCGTGATTTGTCTTCCAGTGTTTCTTTTGGCCCGTTTGCATGAGATGGTTCATCTTCATTATCAACATTTCAACAATACAGAACAATGTGTGCTTCTAGTATGGTTGTATTTCTCTTTTATAAATGAATGTAAATGTAAGATGTTTGTGTGTTTCCTTTTGCGTGTGTATTGTGTTTTACTTTGAATATTGAAAACACTGTGTACAACTTGGACTGTTTAGAAGTCTGTGTAAGGAGATAGAGAAGGTTGTAGATTTAGCTGGTCTTTGGATACACTGAAAAAATGTTAGTATCAGTTGAATTACTGTAGTTATATTTCATTAGTATAATACAGTAGTATCATTTAAGGGTGCACATGATCTGTATTTTATAGGCCAATTCTAGTATTTTATTGATAACCCAATATACCATCTTACTGCTGTAAGGAAATGTAAAATATCGAGGAAAAAAAGACTAGCATATGTGAAAAGCACAAATGCTAGATTACTAAACTTTCTTTTTCTCTAATGTAAGTGGTTGCACTAGATCAACTCAGACTCTTAATCTCAGTATTTTCCACCCTCTAGATATCGTTCTCAGACCCTTTGCTTACATTTTGAGCCCAGAATTAGCATTGCTAACCAAAATGTGGTAGCAGTAGGCAAAAATAACTTTGCCTTGGACTCGCTGAACCTCCCTAAGTCTGAAACGTAACAGGGACAAACAACACTCATTGAATTATTTATTTTAATAACTTGTAGGCCAAAAATTAAAATGTAAAAGTTATTGACCCACATAAGTTAATCTTGACTTGTGAGATAAAGCTTTAAAAAATGAAAACCAGCTAATAAGAAAAGCTGCACTTCGAGTTTTTCCTTCAGGCATTCTGAATTTAGCTCTCAAAGCTAAATAACTTGTCAGGGAATATTAGAAAAGCTTCGAGCAAAACTGAGGAGCGAGTCTTACATACAGCCCATGCCTTTAAACGATGTGCATAAGGTTTGACCCTGAGCGCCTGCCGTAGTCGAAGCGGCATCATGGCGGCTGTCATCTGACTCAAAAGTTTTGACGTGACAAACTTTTTGAACTGATATGTCTTTCACATTTCTGAAAGCCGGTTCCAGAGCACTCCATTTTCAGCCTTTCGACCCAGCACCGGACGGCAGATAAAACAACACAAACAACGACCTTCAGGATGTGAAAGTTCACGAATGTTAACCGGCGCAAAGACGCAGCGCTGACAGCTAACTGTTGCTAAGCTAGCTACTTTCAACAAGTTAGCCCGCTGCTGAACTCACTGTGGACTTCAGATGTCGTAACGGACAACGGACCGAGTATAACTCGTCAAAGTGCCTGTTTCTGGGTTTGTACAGTCAGTCTTTTAAATCAAAATGTGTCGCTTTCTACGTTACTGTGTCAGCCACTGCCTTCGCGCAGCCATGACCCGGCTGGAGGAGGTCAACGGGGAGGTGAGCATGTGGTCCTCTGTCCGGTGGCTGGGCTACCTGTCGGGTCTGAACCTGCTCATTGCCCTCTGTCTGGGTCTGTATGCCCGGTGGGAGAGGACCGCAGAGTCCACTCTTCTGGTCATTTTTGTTCTGGCCTTGTTTGTCCTCGGAATAGCCAGCATATTGTACTACTACTTCAGCATGGAGAGGATGAGCCTCAGCCTGCTGCACCTGTGGTTCGGCTTCCTGCTGGGTCTGCTCTGTTTCCTCAACAGTCCCGCTCTGGAGAGCGACGTCAAGGAGCAGGCAGCCAACTACCTGCTGCTGGCCAGTGTGGCTCTGAGGACGCTGTGGGCGCTGCTGGAGCGGCTGTTCGGATGCACCCGGTACCGTCCAGCCTTCCTCACCTCGGCGGAGCGGCTGGAGCTGGCGGGCTTCGCCACCGCCAGCACGGCGCTGCTCATCCAGGAGTCCCTGAGCGTGATGGTGCTGGTGGTGTCGCTGGGAACGGTGATGGTGGCCCTCAGGATGAAGGCTCTGCTGGCTCTCCCCAATCTGGTCTGCTTCGCCGTCATCACCGCCGTACTGTTCTTTAAGTCCCTGAACATCACCACCAACCCGTTCGCCCTCGCCTGCTTCTTCAGCCAGCTCATCTGCGACCCCCTGCTGGACGTCTACTTCAGCGGCCTCTCTGTGACCGAGCGCTGGCAGCCTTTCCTGGTGTGGAGGGGCTTCTGGCGCCGCCTGTCCCTCCTGCCTCTGCTTGTGGTGGAGGTGATCTTCATCGTCCTGGTTGCTCCGAAGCTCACAGACCATGACCAGTGGTACGTGATGATCCCAGGCTTTGTGGTGTGTGTGCTCTTCTGGGCCATCTGCCACATGGTGTTCGTCATTACCGTGTGGGGCTTCCACACCAAACTCAGTGACTGCCAGAGGTTGTGCTTGTCCCAGGGGTCAGAGGTCAACAGCCTGGACAAGGTGATGGCCTCAAAGGGAATGAGACATTTCTGCCTCATCTCTGAACGCCTGGTGCTCTTCACGCTGGTGTCAACTGTTGCTGTTGCTGCTTTTTTTTGGCAGGTAGGCAGGACATATTTATCTCTGTTCTATCTATAGTAACCCTCATGTTGTCCTCCGGGTCAGAATTGACCTGTTTTAAAGTTTGAAAATGTGGGAAAAAACCCCCAACATATTTTCACAGTGAAACTTCTGATGTCCACATTTTCAAGATTTTTGGGAAATCTCTGAACATTTTTTGGTGGAGAAAAGAAATGTTAAGGATGTTTCTTAAGAACATTCACATAAAAATCAACCAAAATCGAGCAAAATTTGCTGGATTTTGGTTGATTCCTATGTGGATGTTCTTAAAAGTTTTACTGATGTACATGTAATCACGTTAGATATTTTTGGGAAGATTTTTACTAATTTTTTCAAAATATTTACAAGACTTTTCTTTCCAAATTTGGACTATTTTTTAAATAAAACTTTTAAGGGAAACTTTTAAGTAATTATTGGAATATTCTTCCTGCAGGTTTTACAAATTTTCAGAAATTTGGAGAAATTTTTTTTCCTGAATTTTTGGATTTTTTCAGACAAGGAAACAATCTTTTTTTGGTGCCCGTGAATGAAGACAACAGGAGGGTTAAATAGACTTTGCTGTCATGGTACATTCTAATCTCTGCACACCTAAATATGTGATAGGTGTGTCACACCACAAAAAAATGCAGCATTTCCATCATACCAGCAAATAAAACCACTGAATTTCCCTTTGGGGATGAATAAAGTGATTCTGATAAGACAATATGAAGAAGTTTTATTAAAAACATGCATTAACTAATCATGACCACTCACATTCATGTGTTTGTTTACACTCATTACTTTTCCACTTCTTAGCATTTCAGTGACTCTCGTGAATTTATTCTGCAGGCCTCCAGCAGTATTTTTGTGAGCATGTTCCTGCTCATTCTGCCTCTGGAGTCTCTTTTCCACGGACTCTTCCATGAGCTCGGGAGCAGCCTGGGAGGAACCTGTGTGGGCTACGCAGTGGTCATCCCCACCAACTACTGCAGGTAGTGCAAAAGTCAAACCGAAGCACTTGTGTGAGTTCATGAAACAGTCATCGGTCAGTTTAGACCATGAGGCCCTATAATATCAGTCATCATTTACTTTGACTTCATATGAATTGATATAATTACAGTCTTCACACATGATTTTCTTCATTGTCGTCTGTTTTGTGTTTGGCCTGTAGTCCTGATGGTCAGCCTATGCTGCTGCCTCCAGGCCAGGTGCATGAGCTGAACAGGCGCTCTACAGGCATGCTGAACAACGTGCAGCGTTTCTTCGCCCACCACCTGATTGAGACTTTTGGATGCGACTACTCCACCAGCGGGGTGACTCTAGATGCTCTGCAGGCCAAGATGAAATCCTTCTTGGAGCTCCGCACAGCAGACGGTCCTCGCCACGACACATACGTGATCTTCTACAGCGGCCACACACACCGGACAGGAGAGTGGGCGCTAGCAGGTAATTATTTTAACAGTAATAGAATTAGATGTTGGGGCTGCACAATTAATTATACAATAATTGTTTCTTTCTACCAGTAGTATGTTTGGTACACTGAGAATCCCATTCCTCTCATGGGTAATTTGTTTCAGTGTAGTATAACTTGGATTCTGTGTTCTCAATCAGGAGGAGACACTCTTCGTCTGGATCAGATCTTGGACTGGTGGAGGGAGAAGAACGGCAGCTTCTGTTCGCGCCTCATCGTGGTGCTCGACTGTGACAACTCGTTGCCGTGGGTGAAGGAGATCAGGAAGGTGGAGGGCCTGCATGTAGCAGTGCAGGGAGCAACGCTCGCCAGAGTGACGGACGTTGAGCTGCAGGACCCCCCGCAGCTCGGAGACTTCACCTGTCAGTGGGTGGAGTATAACTGCAACTCAAACAGCGACATCCAATGGTCAGAGAGAAGCAGGGCCGTTTCTGCCAACTATGGCATCTCCAAACACTGGAGCGACTACACGCTGCATCTGCCGACAGGAAGCGACGTGACCAATCACTGGAGCATGTACTTCCCACGGATGACCTACCCGGTGGTCCAGTTGGCGCTGTGGTGCGGCAGCCTGAACCTGCTGTGGATCTGTGGCGTCTGTCTGCGATGTCTGAGGAGAGTCAAACTCAACTGGTTCCCACCAGCCATACTGGACACTGGGCAAGGCTTCAAACTGGTCAGATCATAGGAATATAGGCAAAGGCTGTTTTGTTTTTGTAGATTGTATTTCGCCAGAATATTTTCTTAAAGTGAGTAAGTTTTTTTGTTTTCTTTTTTACCCTGAACAGGCAGCTATTGGATCATCAACTCCTCGCTAACCAGCATCCTGTTAAGTTACCTAAAATTCATCGGTTACTAACGGAGCCATTTAGAAATTTTGTCTTTAAAGCACCATTTTTATATTCTTTGAAAGTAGTTATGTTGATGTGTTCTGTTTGACTTGGAAGTCTTTTTGTCTGACATCCCTGACAGACACGTATATATGCCAATTTGTGGGATCAGACTGAGCACACTGAGGCTGTTTTGCACATTAGATCTGATTCCACCTTGAATTCACAGACATCCACACAGTGCCTTTTAACCTTAAAATCACCAAACATCAGGCTAGCTTGATTGATCTTTAAAGCTTAAACCAAAGTGGCCGAGGTACATTTTCAGAGGAAGATCTCAGGCATAAAATCTATTTTAAGCAGTCGGTTTGTAGAGCACCAGCTTTTATATTCTTGTTTTGATGAAATGATTCCTCTTATATGCTTCTGTACTCCTTTATGTATTTTACACTCGTAGATTCCTTCTGCTCCAGTGCATTGCTTTGTTTGTAACGTTGCTTTCTAATGCTTTGGGGGGTGAACTTTGAATCCACTCCAGCTGCTTCAGGGAGAAAAGAGTTTTAACTGTACTGATGAATGCACTACAAGCAGATGTGTATGAGGACTGCAGTATTTATCTCATGAATAAGTGAACCGCAGGAATTAAACGCATCTCACAATGAGATTCATTTTCCTCCTGGGGTTTATTAGCATTTACTGCTCTATGCAAGTTTATTCTCATCAGTTTACTCTGTTTGCAAAGGAATATGTGGTAAGAAAATCAAGCAGAAGGTGGATGGAGCTATGCAATAAACGAGAAGTGGAACTTGACTGCTCAAATTCTGAATTTACTGGGGTCAGAGTACTCCTTATTGGATGTATTCTGTTCTACACAAAAATGAAATGGGTTACTTTCACGCGTCACTGACAAATCAGGTTTTTCAAACTTTTTTTATGCGGCATTATTTCATGAATCATTTATTCTTCCTGAGATTCTTCTAGACAGAACAGTGTATTTTGGGAGAATTTTATGGGTTCTGGACAGGAAATCAGGAGACTTATAATTTACTTCAGAGATTAGTTTCGCTGAGTTTAGAAACATTTTTTGGCATCCAGACAAAAATTATATAAATAAGTGCTCTATTTGAACTTCTTAAATATTTACTCAATTTATTTGAAATTAGATTTTTATGTATGTTGGATGGCTTGCCTCTAGGAATTTCACATTATTAACCACGCCTGACGTACATCAGCGGGGTTACTGCATTCGCTTCGGTATCTGGCTGGGTAAGTGTGTGTGTGTGTGTGTCCGGTCAGATATCTCTGGAAGTGCTGAAGTCAGGATAATCTAACTTGGCACTGAAGATCGGTCTAAGGTCCCCTGCTCAATTGTGGAGTTAGAGGTCAGCAGATCAAGGTCACAGGGGTCACTTAGCACATTTCTTGCATATTGCGTCATGGGCGTGGTTCTGCCATCTACTGAGGGCTCGTCTAGGTGCATGTCAAGTTGATATAAGTGCCTAAATGTACAGTTACTTCACATGAACTATAATAAATGATGAGGAAGGTGAGGACCTGCAGGTGAGAGAGAAATAAAACATTTTGCCACTCAGTCACTCTGACAGATAAACACAGTGGAGGGCAAACCTCTCACTGGAAGCTGTGTCTTTGTTGAGGTCGTTGTCAGGTGAAGCTGGGGATTAAACCACCATCAGCTGGAAGCCTGTTCTACCTCCTGAGCTTTGAGCCACTCTGATTAGTAATGAAGTTAGTGACATGAGAAAACTGCTGTACTACAAAGAAGTGGAACTCCATTATAAACTCATTCATTTGGCCACAATAAAGTGTATGTATGTGTGAAATGAAGACCTAGGTGTTTGCTACCTAATTTCAACGTGAAGTGAATTAAGGAAGCGGTTAGTGCCAAAGTTTTGTAAGTACCCATGTGTAGGTGTACTGGACCAGGCTGTTGGCTTATCAATGGAGTATGTTTGCATGGTGACAGAAAATGGACACCAAGCATGGATTAGACTAAACAGTAAACTTTTGTTTCTATTGAGCACCTGGTAAAATAAAATAATTGTTTGCACTCTTTGACTGGATTAAAAATTCTATTAAAGTAGCAACAGTGATCTAAAAATAAAACCATTAGCTGCCTCTTTGTTAGCTGAAAATCAAACGGACACTTTTCTAAATTCAGGTTTTCTGTTTATTTTATTGAAAACATTATAAAATTATGTGGTGCAGCAGCATATTTCAGTTTTTCTGATCTTTTAACATTTTTCACATTTACACAAACCAAGTTGAAAATGGCATTTACATCATGTCATCATTGCACAGGGCAGAGAATAACCGAACATCTGCTGCCCCCATGTGGCTGCATGTGAAACTAAACGGAAAAGGAAAAGGTCCTGTTTTTTTTTTTTTTTTTTTTTTAACCAATTCCTGTTTGGTGCCTCAGTTCATGGCTTTGGGTTGGTTTAAGTTTTCAGTTAATACAAACAAAAAGCTCTTTGACCAATCTGAGGCATGACCACAGGTACGGTGAATCTTCAGCCTCCGTCTACAGAGCTCTCATTAGAGGAAGGAGGGGAAAAAATTAAAGTCCTCAAGTGACTGAATGAGCACAGCACAGGACAACAGGGACAAACTCTGACACATATGCTAAACATCTTCAGGGCTTCAAATCTGCACAGCAATCACTGTACTCAAAAAAAGAGGCTGAAATATGAGAACGGCTGGATATGCACGAATAACAAACTTCAGTTTAGCGTTTGTGGCCAATGCCCTCTCATTTGAACTGCAAATCTACTGGATTACATTCACAAGAAATTTACTATAGCGGCGTGAAACATCAGCCTAGTTAACAGGAAAATCTGAAGCTATATTCTCGAATGTCGTCTACTTCGCCATCAACTATTTAATACAGAGTCACTGGGGCACAACGAGTAACACGGAAATTTACAACTGAGCCACACGACAGACATTAAAGGTTTTTGGTAACAGTGTGGACGTCGACCGAGACTAACTGTATTCAGTTTGACCAATGTCAAAGTGAGGCCTGTGCTTTGTTTAACATTTAAATGGATTGCAAATAACGATTACTTTTTATTATTCGATTAATTTGATAATTATTCTAACAGTGAGAATGCCAAGCTTAATAATCCACGATGTGTCATTTTCAAATGTCTTCTTGTGTTTAACAAACAGTCCCAAATGCAAAGATTTACAGTTTACTGCTAGAAACTGAATCATGCAAATTAAATATCTGTTGACTAATCATGGCAGCTTTACATTTAGCAGCTTTGTCACGAACAGAGTAACAAAGACCATTTTACACACACAGATAACATGAACGTACTGTCTTTGTTCAGGTGAATTTGGTTTCAGTGGCCGCACGTCCAGGTAATGTTTTGTAACATAAAAATTGTATACAGTCTTGACTTTCCCTGACGGCTCTGAAACTCTGCTTAAATTAAAAAGATACAAAATGCAGCTCAGCAGCAGCTTTAGAGGCTCAAGCAGTTCTGGGTGGCATTTATGGCTTTAGCAGGAATGAGATCAAAGCTTTGGCTGATTGCATGTGCAATATGGCAACCCTACAGAGCTGAAAGGTTTGTCTCCAAACCCAAACGCAACCAAAACCTTCAATGCTGTCCTCTGACAATAAAGATGGTTCTCATTCCGTTTCTGCAAACTCAGGCCACACGTATCATGACATTTTAACGAAATCTCAAATAAAGAACGATTTGGCATAAAAGTAAATATTCATTTCATGTTCTGATGTGACTGAATCCCAGCCTTACTTACAAAGATGTTACAGTGAAGGAACATCCAGATCTCTGCCATTTATTCCTGTGAGCCAGCACATCTCCACCAGAGGAAAACTGAGCACAGCTTTCTATCGGTGTGATTGTCGTGGATGTGTTCATCAGAGCGCTCAGCATCTCATTTCACAAAAAGTAACTTGAGCAAAATAGTGTTTACCATCGATTTACCCTAAAGAAATAACAATAGTTAGAACAAAACATCTACAAAAACACCCAAACTATATCCCATATATCATGTATAATATCACCAGTTAAATAACTAGAATATGGTACGTCTTGATTTTTTTTTTTTTAAACAAACTCATCGTTCTTTTCAAGAACAAAGCCTGAGAGAAGAGAAAGGCTTTGGCCAGTTGTCCTTTCTGTGTCTGACTGAGGGAGGATCCTCATCGAGGACCCTCGAGGCCTCCAGAAATGAACCCTGAACTGTAAATGAAAAACCTAAATTGTCTCCCACACGTAAACCTGGGAGTACCTGGGACTAACCGTAAAAGCAGCATGGGAATCAGTGAGCATTATGCGTGTCATTTGACCTGAACCGAACAGAAATATGTAATTATTGTTAACCGAGTTTAATTTTAACAGCCGCTTGGCAGTAATGTGGCCGCACTCCCAGGCTGATGCTAAAGACTGCATAGCAGTGAAAGATAAACGGAAATCCAATTCAGTTGTTACACAGAAACTTGTCACTGCTCCAAACACTCTCCCTACTCTCACCTGCACCGATGCACAACACAGAGCAAAGCATATTTACAGTGGTCGAAAAGTTCCTGGTGCTCGTCTATTGTGTTTCTTTAAGACAAAGTGAAGCTGAGAAAACAGCTGGGATTATTATCATCACCTACATCCCATCTTCCACTGCTCCACTTCTCTTTGACTCAGCTTCCCCCTTCATTTCCCAACATTTGAAACAAAGTAATAACACAAAAATGGATCTTTTCCTGTGTACAGTTACCCAAATGTTCTTAAAAAACAGAATGAGGTAAATCCAATGCACCAAATGAAAACTGCCCCCTTCCACCCACTGCCTCTGTTGAATGACTACTTGGTTCATTTAGGCACAAGAACAGTCTGCACGGCACATGTGTGTCCATCTGGTTGCCTCGGTATGTCTCTGCGTCACCATTCTCTTTCATGTTCCTCTGTGTTTTTCCCATCAAACCTTGTCCTTTCCCCTCCATTTGCTGCCGACAGCGTGACCGAGCGACTTCCTCTCAGGACCTCCTCTGCCGCAGCGTCTCAGAGCTGCCGTTCAGTTTGCTTCTCCCAGACGGGGTGGCTGTGCTGCCGTTGCCCAAAGGCCGGTCCCAGTCGGCGGGGACTTCCTGTTTGCGCCGACGCGTTTCTTTGTAGCGGAGTGTGATGTCACTGTGAGAAGATCAGAGGAAAGCAGACAAAGCGTTAATAGAAAATCACCCCAGGGAACACTTCCTCCCAGCTGGTTTCTGTTCCACTAACTTTTATCACATCGATGTGATTCTCATAGAAACACTGAATAACTCTTTCGGTTTATCCCCAAGCTCAGTTATATACTGGATTTTTATTTTTTTTGCGCCAAATAGATATGTGAGCTTTGCTTGTCTAAAGACAAAAAAAGCTGTTAAAGTTACAAGTCAGGTTGGGACTTCTATACAAATGAATGTCTGCTACATTCAAGCCCTCACCAAGCCAGTTCACAGAATGCTTATAAGACCAGCTCAATGTATGTTTCTGGTGCTCTGGTAGTGATGCGTTTTATAAAACCTAGCAATGTTTGGCTGAAGAAGGGAGCAGCTGTAGCTAAGACTGAGAAGACTACAGCAACTAGGAAGCGTTTAAGAAAAGTTTCTGATGCTACAGATACAATTCTGTTTGTAAAAGACTGATCACAAGTCATCACAAATGTTTAACAGTTATTGCTGATAGAGGTGGCCCAACCAGGTATTAGATTTAGGGAGACAATTACTTTTTCACATAGGGCTAGGTCGGCCTGGATAGCATATGGACAATCATAACCCGCATGTCTACAGTCGCTGTGGAATGTAACAAAATATTGACTTAACTGAAGTGAATAATACTCAATAGCTCATTATTTGTGCACTGAAGTGTGTAATCTGGATACTTCATTGTATTTGGTTGTGAAACAAAAAGCACCAAACACAGATTGTACATCATTAACATGTCCTCGATCAAGATGGGGTTTAGTCAGAAAATAATCAGTGACACTGGGGGGAAAAAAGGGGCATCATCTTAAATGCTCCTGATGAGAATCTCGAGGACACTTAATGGTGGTGCACCTTCAAAACTCACCTGTGTCTGCTGATGCTAAATGCAGTGCATTAGATAAGGACCGGGACATGACACACCTGGGTAAAAATAGTATTTGCAAACCACTCGCAGATACGATTCACCCAGGTGGGGAATAACTACATAACGGCATGCTTCAGGGCCTGATGTCCTAGATGCACTGATCTATATGACCTGGAGGGAGGTGCACCATGAGAACTGGTGGAGGTGATGTGCAGTTCAGTAAAAGGTGCCGACATGCTGGCTGGCAAGTGGTGTGTATTAACAGCTCCTCTGGGTTTCATTCTCCTGTCTCACTACAGCAGCGTCAGCACAAGATGGATGTCTGCTGCATCACTAAACTGACTGCAACTGATGTGGAAATGATGGGGGCGGAAATGAAGAGGACAAAAATTCACCACAGCAAGAAACTGTAAACTGCCATGCAGGAGATGGATCCACGAGGAGTGACCTCTGTGTTATCTCTAGAGGATCCTAAAGATCTTCTGATTATAACAACGGCTTCAAACAGTGATGTGCTAGAGAAGAGGAAAATACAACACTGCTGATAGGAGGGAGTGGATGGGGGCAAGGCACCTCTCTCCTATACCTACCTCACTTGAAAAGGACATTACTGCATTACTGCTGAGCATGAGCAGGAAGGAGGGGAGGAGAAAAGGAGGGAGGGCGGGGGGAGGCTGGGAAGGGGAGAAAACAGACAAGAAGCTTAACATGCTGGGACTGGGCTGCACTTAACAGGAACACTACGCAACAGAAGGTGAATCAAACCAAAAGTCAACTAAATCACATCAGCGCATGAGGTCATGAGGAAAAACTAAATCAAACGCACGGACAGTTGCTAAAACTCATATCGGATGGGATCCCTCACATGTGAAGTCACCTTTTTCAAATTCAGCTGACCACTGGGATTAAACTGTGCTTTTTAAAATGTAGCAGTCACCAAAATAAACTGATCAAACTGTAACAGTCAGTCGTGCTGCAAAACAGCAACATGCAAACTGATTGTTATGTTCTTCATGCATGTGATTCTACACTGAAGTAAGCCTTACCATAAAGAAAAGAAAACGCCGAAATGACAACAGCTATCCATCAGATTTTCACCTTTCCAATAGTTCATGACCTACTCATCTGTGAAGTGGTGTTCCGTTAAACAAATTCTTCATGTCTCATTTTAGAAACGGATCACTTGATTCTGCAAAAACTAGAATTTCTGTTGGTTTCGATGCAACCCTGAAGCCATCAGTGACTCAGCTGGAACTAACAGTCACGTGACAAACACTGTAGGACTCCTCAGCTGAACTGCAGGCTGGGTTTACATGGAGCAGAATAGAGAAAATGATCAAAGTACAGTAAAATATCTGTCAGTTTTGTAAAATAGCCATGATTGTACCGTTTTCATGGAGGTACAGGACTTTATATTGCAGACAAACATTTGCACACAAAAAACATGCTCAGAAACTGGGGCTCAAAAGCATATTAGCAATTTTGTCAAAGTGTTATTTGCACCAAAAAAAAAAAAAAATCATGGCTTTACCTCGAGAAGCAGACACTAAACCTCTTTGAACCTGCCCAGTAAACCATCCCACTTCTTACCGGATGAAAAACCTCCACAGGGTCCAGATGAGTATTAGGAAGATTCCTAAAAACCAGCACTGCATGACGACGAAGGGGATGGGCAGCATGATGGTGTTGGGGTCATATTTGACCACTATGAGGAACTCGGTTACTGTGATCGCTGCCACCAGCCACGCCTGCTGGCCAAGCTTCTTGTGGAACTTCCTGTTGGGAAAAATTACACAATGCGTTATTATGGAAAAGTGATATAACTGGGAGGATGTTTGTGCTGTTCTTGGGTACGTTTGTGAAGTGGAAAATACCAACATGCAACATCACTGTATTATAAAAGTGCCCCTATGACCTGACACTGGATAAATGGCTGATAATAAACAGTTTTGTTGATAAAAATCCTGTGCGGGGAACTTTAAAAAAAAAAAAAAAAAAAGTTCAGCACCAATAGATACAATACAGAAGTTTGTTTATGGCTGGTGGGTGTAAATGTTCTCTTCACTCCAATCAGTTTGCATGCTGCTGTTTTTTTATTGCTATTATATCCATGGGAAGATTGAGTTTAGACCAATCCAATTACCGTGGTGCTTATCATCTGCTTTTCTGGTTTAAAATGCAACCATGATTCCTTGTCACATGTTCAAAAGACAGCAATAAACACCCAGCAGATACAACAGTCTATCATATGAATGACTGATTCTGATGATTAGTCTGGACTCAAACACATGATCAACAGCTGATCCAGGCCACCCCCCCCTACCCCCAGCCAGCCAACTCCACGTTGCTACTCACGGGTCATCCATGAAGTCATAGATCTCCCTCATGGCCACGCCTCCGACGTTGACGAAAAAGACGAGGCGGAGCAGCACCAGGTAGTGTTCAGGAGGCATCCACAAGACGAACTTCAGGTAGAAGGTGTTCAGCTCCGCCAAGAGGAACTAACAAGGGAGGAGGTGAAAGAATGCATATCTTAGTTTAGGAACAATGAGACTACAATGAAGAAGAAAGCAGAAAAGGACAAAAAAGTTACAACAATAACACATGGAAAAAAAACATTAGATTACTTTGACTGTCATGATTATTTTATATAATATATCTAATAGTTTTACGGCTATACTAAACAGATAGTGGAATTAATTTGTCAGGCAGAGAGACAATACTGATAAATATACTTAAGACAGCCTACATAACTTTGCAGTTCTTCTGAAGACATTCATTAGGATATGCGTTTCTTTCTCAGTGCTTTTATTGTATTGTATCTCATTCTTAGTTGCGATAATGACCTCAAATCATCTTTTCCATGTCAGTAAAAACAGAATGTGTCTTACCATGAAGATGATGCCCAACACAGCAAGCCAGCGACGAAGGCTTGAAGCAGGCTTCCACTCGAACTTCACCCAGCTGTATGGTGTGAACTGGAAGGCTATACGCTTTATCTTCCCCCTGAGATGTACACAGAGATACCATTAGATATGAACAAATTTTAAG
Organism: Acanthochromis polyacanthus; assembly: GCF_021347895.1. Lineage (NCBI taxonomy): Eukaryota > Metazoa > Chordata > Actinopteri > Pomacentridae > Acanthochromis > Acanthochromis polyacanthus. Next base: position 16,550,528 of record NC_067120.1, on the reverse strand, counting down.
GTCTAACGCAGCTGGTTGGAACTCATAATGGAGATGTGTGGGGTAGATAAAGACATACATTTGTAAAAAAAAAAAAAAAAATTATGTTGTGGTTCTGAATTCTATATGTGTCCTGCAGCTTTCATAAAGTCATACTTGTATGTAGGAATGTTCCAGAGGCCCTGCCACTGGTACGGCTTCATTGACAGCCAGGCCAGCGTCTTCATTCCACAGTAAATCCCCAAACCGTTGCACACCAACACATCCATGATCCACTAGAGGGAGAGAACCATTTTAATAAAGTGTAAACGAGGTAACACTCCTACACAACCGCGATCCACCTACACAAGCTTGTTAAGATCAGACCTTTTTTTAGGCCTGTGTGGGTGAGAACACATCAGGCTCCACTAACATCTCCCTTACATTCCTGTAGCAAGTTCCAATCTCATTTTTCTTTTAAGATTATAGAGTTCATGAGCTCCGAAAAAAACAGTGTGTGTTTCTCTGTTTCTTTATAGAGCCTGTAGAAGATATTTACATTCTACATGTATTAAGGTGTCATCCATGTTTACTGTAAATATGAAGTTTTTGTGTCACAACTGAAGCAACTGCAGATTTAACATGTTCTTACGGTCCACTGTTTATCCTCACACTAATTATCTGTTTACATTCTATTTTGTTCCCTTTTTACTCTCCAATGATGCTCACTTGGCTTTCCTTGCTATCGGTTGTGTTGCTTCCTAGTTCGGTGCTTGTAGAATATTTTTATCACGTGAACAAATGAGACCTTAATTGCTGTCATAAATCTCAACGGCAAAATGAAATGGCTTTAATTGCTCCACATTCCGCCCCTTCAGTGCGCTGCAGAGTAACAAGTCAGGGTTAAAGTGACCTTCCCAGTCTGTTCTGAAATCCCCTCATAAAAAGAAATACTGGTTTACTTTTATAGTTATACTACATTTCCTCCAAGTATTTTAGCTCCTTGTTTTGAGAAACTGTAACTTTCATCCACGGCGGTTTCCAAGACAGAGAATGCCTTTGTTATGTGGACACATCTGAACACCTGGAGTCACCTTTAGTATATTGATGTCTACTCTCTGCAGCATATTCAAATTTAACACGGTCTGAGAAAAAGCATTATGTCAGCATTATGTCTGCAGTAAACACCGTCAGAGCCTTAAGAGCAGGTGTCTTGTTGTTTCACACAATTTCCTCTTTAGTACGTCTACATTTCACGTACTAAAATACAGTATGCAAAGAATAATGCCTCATGTGCTTCTTTATTTGGTGCTGTTGACTGACTCTGAGAATGTCAGTGTGTTACGCAGAAATACGTACGTGGTCCCACCAACACTCTGAGAAGTTGGGTAACTGGTGCTCCAGGCTGTATTCCAGGAATTCAAACATGACACTGATTATCATACACATCCACCAATCCCGGATCATCAGAGTCTGGAGGAAAACAAAGAGGAAAAGGGGAGGATGGATGCATCAAAAAAGCACATTGCTGTATATCTACACAATATGTACAACCCATTATTGACACCGCAATTGTATATAAATTGCACGTTTGATCCCAATACAGTAATGACAACTGAGCTTAATATAAATGTGTGCAATCTGTAATCACGGGCTCTAAAGTTTGTGTCATCCATTAATGCCAGCAGGACTAACTCACACTATTATCATTTTCGTGTCACACGCTCAACTGATTTCATGAAGCAAATTAATTTTGTTTTAATTAGGGAGGTGAACTGGTGATTCTCATCATTGGACAACAACAAAACAGTTGAAGCCAGTCAACTCAAACTGTTAACACCATTCCCCACACACACATCCCCCCCCAGACTACTTAACATCCTGTTTATACTTACACTGGTTACACTGTTTTATATTATTTAGAATGTCTACACAGTCCATACTATTTCCTCTGTTTACACTGTCTGTTTGCACTTTACGTCATCCACTCCAGTTACCTCATTTGATATTTATATTGTGTACATACTGTATATTCTAAATTTTATTCTATTTTATTCTTTTTTATCCTATTCTTCTGTGAATACCCTGTCTATTTTTTGTAACGTCCTGCTGCTCATATGCACCTTAATTGCCCCTCGGGGATAAATAAAGTTTATCTGAATCTGAATCTGAACTGGATCACCTACATGAACGGGGTTGAGTTGTGAGGCTGATTATTCTGAACTTACCTTGATATACCATCCTAGGAAGTGAGCGGGGACAAAGCCATCCATCTTGTCCTGCAGAGGAAAACCAGTGTGTTAATTTAACACTATGCTCTCTTTACAAAAGCACCGTTAAGCTTCTATCTGTGTCTAATTCAGACTTAACACACACCTTGATTAAACTGTCCACCACTTCGTCAACTGCTAAATGACATGGGTCGACGTAACATCATTTTTCATGGTCTTGATTTAAACTGAGCATTAGAAAAACCGTCAGAACTGACTGTCCGCCAACAACAGAAGCTTCTGTGTAAATCTGTTGCCATTTTGGTTTAAAAAAAAGAAGTATTTTAATGATTTATTTTCCTGCTGATAGAGGCATATATCTGCACTTGTTTATGTAGGAATATAAGGAATTCCTTTGGTACCTCTTGTCCACGGTTTCTCTAGGAAATCATTCTATCTCTGCAGCAACTTGAAAGCAGCACACAAATTGATAAATATACAGCCACTTACTTGACAAGCGGCACACCAGAGTGTAGTGCACGACCATCTGCCGTGTTCACACTCATTAAATCACCTCCTAATGACACAAGGCTGCGACAAGGTAACTCCATTTAATGGAGAGAGACGCACCACAGTGGCTCATTAATCCGTGTGTGACTGCGTTCTTTCCAACTTTCTATCTCAGCTCAGCTTTCAGAGTGATGACCTGTGTTGGGACTGGCTGATTTTTTTAACACCACGCTCTTCAGTTCATTTATTTCTTTGGCATGTTGCACTGCTGCACCTCATAACAGCAAGATGCACCTCAAGAAGCCCACTCAGTCAGTGCACCCAAGATCCATCACTTCGCACTTTTACTTGGCTGGTAAAAATAGGGTCCTGTGTGTTCTAATAAAGCAGCGCATCTAGTTCACATTGGTACCAAACAGAAATGAGCACAGTGAGTACTGGGTCACTGAACAGGACAAACTTTCACAGGGCATCATTAAACATCATTGAAATAAAATGCACAGAAAACTGTAGTTCTGCCCGATGACACTTGGATTTAGTTCTTTTTATGATGTAGTTTAGCACGTTTCAGTTCACGTTCTCGGACCAACAAGTCAAAATTAGTTTTGTTTGAAGTTTCTTTCCAAATATGTGGTCATAACTCGACATTTAAAAAATAAACACTGTCAGGTAGATTGGCAGTAGTTTAGTGAAGGAAAGGCTGGTTTGTCCCACTCTGAGTACAGAAAGAAACGAGGCTAATGGTAGAGATGGGCTGTGGGTCGTGGCGGCAGCAGAAGACTGCCTTCCCGAGAGAGAAGGAGGCCTGGTTCTACTGACGGGCTGTAATCTGCACCAGACACAAGCCTCTGGAGGCAGTCAGCTCACAGTAACACTCACTGTGTGTGTGTGTGTGTGTGTGTGTGTGTGTGTGTGTATGAGAGAGAAAAAGAATGAGAGAAAGAAACGGCAAAGACAAACTGAGAGAGAAATGAGTGAATGGATCAGGGAAAGAGAACGAGAAAAAGGAAAAGAAAGGAATTACTCAGTTTTGCAGTAACGCAGAGGGCCGTGTATGGACTTGTTTAGCCTGCCACATTATTCAAGATCTGGGTCATTTCCTTATTAGTAAATTGAGGACGAGGCATTCAACATTAGAATTGCAAGACTGAGTAAGAAATTTTACTTCTTGGAAGGTAGCCTGTTACTTATAAATTATTATGGTACAGCAATAACGAGTAGGAATATTGCCGTATATGTAAAAAAAATGTTTAACATCTGAGACATCCAAACAGTCACATGGGCAAAGATGAAGTGTTCGATTGACAGAATGTAAAATGAAATACATTCTCTTCTCACCCAGATGTTGTGGAAGGGGTCCGTAGTGTTGCCTGGGTCATACATGAGGCAGTTTCCTCCATAGTCACGCTCAGGAAGGGGCACGCCCAATTTGGGGTCAATGTACTTCATGAACTGTCGTCCATCATGCACTGTCTGGAAAACATGGCAAAAAGAAGAAAGACTAACCATCACATCTTAGGAAATAAGATCACGACACAACACTTCCTCCAATTAACTGTGCATTTTAACTATAAAACAGGGTTTCTATCCTCTCTCAACAAGCTACAACTTTAACTTTTCAGTCCAGAAGGTAGTTAAGTTTCTAAAAAAAAAAATTCAGTGTTCAAGCCTGATTAAGACACAGTGTGACTTAGTGATAGAAATTTTAATTAAATTGGGAGAGAGACAAGAGGTTTCCAGGGATCACATCAGAACAAGCACCAGAGATTGGAACAGAAATCTGAAAAAAATCCTGTACTTGGCGACTGTTTTGAGATGGTTTGTGGACTACGAAATCCGAGATTTGAACCAGCGGTCAGTGTGAAAGTCCAGAAAATCGTCTTTAGTAAAGAAGGTCTGCTGTCTTGCTGTGTGCTTGACATACTTCATGTGATTGCTATATGGTTATTCCCTCAGCAATGTATTAGCATGCATCTCCAAGGCCTTTAGCCATTCTAGGCATCAATATTATCAACCCACCTGAAACAGGATGAAGATGAGGAACAGCTCATAGACAACAGTGACACAAAGCCAGAACCGCCAGTAAGCTACAGACAGAGAGAGAGAGAGAGAGAGCAACAAGTTACACCAGAAACAAGGTTAGTCACTTAAACATGATAGATGACAAATTGCATTTGTGTCGAGTCTCTCAGACCGTTCTGACAAGCCTAGCTACACCTATTTGATCTCAACCTCCCTTCAGTTAGGAACATTTGTCATTCAATACTCAGTTTACTGCAATATTCTATCAGCAGGTTATGCAATTATTGTGTTCTTACTCTGATTTTGACATTTAGTCCTCCCACTAGCACTCTTATCCAGCCAGAACACAGTAAATAAATGGGAAGTGTGGGCTTTAAAGTAAAAACATGACCACACATAAATACATGAGCCGTTAGGAGTGCACATATTTGATTGCATGTTATATTATGATTCTGGCATGTGGTTAATTTTTTTCCCTGAAGGATGTCTTCCTGAATTACATTAGTGTTTTTTTTAACCATCAAGGACAAAGACAAACTTTAATTATTTACTACTACAATCACTGAAGCACTGCTGATAATCTAATTTTCATGAAAGTTAAAAATTAATTGAAAGCACAGCTAAAAATGTTAATAAAAGCCTTGAGCATATTTAGTAGAACCCAGCAGTTAAGAGTCGCCCATAAGAAGCGTATTTTAAGTCAAATGTTACCGTTATAAAATTATGTGCATTCATATGTAAAAGCTCAGTTTACTGTGACACTCCCAGCCTGTGATCCAGCGGGAGTAAAAAGTTTTAAGTCTGAAAATCCCTCTGGGCCTTTGTCCCAGGATACAAATGTGGAGCTACAAATGTGGTGGTTAACAACACCAGAACTTACTTGGCTGGCTCAACAGGTCAGGGAGCGTGATGCAATAACTGCATGCACACGCACAAACAACATCCCCTTGTCTTTCAGCCCACAAAAGGAGGGGGCAAGAAGGCACAAGTAATGCAACAACGGCAACCCAAATTCTTGCCTGGCCACTTCACGCCCACAACAACCAACAACATTCAATGTGTCTGTAACTGCGCTCCACACCCTGTTATCTTCCTTCCTTCCTGACATCCTTTCCCTCTGGAGCTGGTTGTTGTGTGTCGTAAAACAGACAAGATGCATCTTCTGTGTACATGAATGCTCTCAGTCCGTGGTGAGAGTGTGTGTGCATGTGTGGGCGTGTGTGTGTAGCTGCGTGTATATATGTACATACTGAGGGTAGGAGGGACAGGTTTTCTTATCTTTAATTTAATGTGTTTAATGTTGCAAAGCACTTGTGTTGCATTTTTATTGTATGAAAAGTGCTACATAAATAAAGTTTGACTGATTGATTAAAAACCTAGATAGACTACTACTCTCAAGCACAGTGTTATTTCAGTAGAAGTCACCTTAACAGTGTGAAGAAACGCAAAAAAAAAAAAAAATCCACTTTAAAAACACATTCTAGCTGACCCTAATATTAGAAACAAGTACTGATGCTTGAATAATATAAAAATGATGATGCAACTTCTATAATGATTCAAAATGACAAAAGTATTCGAAAACAAATCCAACTGCCACAGCACTTCTGTTGTAGTCAGGCCCATACAGTTTATTTCTCTGTATATGCACAAGATGTTTTATTCATTTTATCCGGTCAACACACCCAGCAAGTTATCTGACTAGTCTTTATCTCCTTTCACATGCAGATGGGCTTAAAACCCACCAGTTATACATCTCATGTACACAAATTACACAAATAAGCTACTGAGCAGAGCCTCAATGGTGCGGTCCTTATAGACAGACTAAATTACAGCATATTAAAGCAAATCTGGAGACAAACACTTCTGTTAGATATTTAACCCTTTAAGCTTCAGTCATTTCCAGCCGTTTTCAGAACAAAAAAATCGCTAATATTCTATTTTTAAATAAAAAAATTACGAAAAATACAGGGAATATTGGACGGGCATCGCGAGGTGCATTTCCTTGAAAATGACCGATTCGGGGATTTTATACCGACTTCAGGACATGTTTTGGATAAAATAGTTTACTGGCTTGTGTCATCTGGATGTAAAAGGTTGGATTATGGCCGTTTTTATGGAATCTTTTTTTTTGTGTGTAATAATAAACCCGGAAATGTGAGTCGCGCTGTGTGCGTTGAAGCCGTGTATAGAGAACGGATGGATGAATATTTGTTTTTGTCGGACAAATGTGTTTTTCTCACCCGCTGTGGTAATCACATCTGAAAGTGGTTTATACCGGCGGATTCATGAGAATCTAAGCTTTCCATCGGCGTATAGTGTTTGTATAATCGCGTTTGCAGCCGTCGGACATTCCTGAAATTCCTATGCAAATTAGTAGGTGTACCGCCGGCGGTACACTGAAGCTTAAAGGGCTAAATCACACTGATGTCAGAGTCAATCAGAATGAACTACTTCCACTGGCCATGGAGCACTGTCAATAGTCTTCAAGATGGAGCATTTAGTTGTTGAAATTTTTGGCATATTTACCACACTTCAGTAAACTGATGAACAAGATCATGACAAAAAGAAACAAATCTTTATTCTATTAAAGGGACTTCATCATTTTCATGTCTGAATCACTCACTAAGCCCTACAGCGCTCTAAATATCACTGCTTTAAGCCAGAACAAACTTTTGGATCGCCTGGACTGTTTGCTGTTGTTTATCTTGTTCTCTCAGGGGTTTTGACCGGACCGGAAACACTCCCTTTGCTTTTAACAGGAACTCTAATGTACTCAGATGTCTCCTTTAATTTGACGATCACATTTAGCCATTGATTCCCAGCACTCAGACCATGTGCATTTCATATTCGAGGCCAACATGAGATTCTCAAATGTTGCTATTGGGTGAAGTGGTGAAAACAGCTCTCGGGTTCTCTTACTCTCTACACGGGTAAAGGAATGGAGAAATAATCAATACACACTTTAAAAAGTCAGTCTCAACACCTGGGCTTCTGCTGATAATGGCATGCTGTATGAACGAAGTGGTCAATTACCGTAATGACAAATGCATTTTCAATGACTTTTGATGCTTTGGAGATTCATTTCAACCTTCTCATTTAGCGAAAATTTATAGCATGGAAAAACCAACGTCACACTGACAGTCTGGATATCTTTCAGAGGTGAATAAGATAGAACTACAATAGCTTATAGCATAGAAATAGAGACAGTTCTCTATATGAATTTCTTTATTAGGGTGATAAATGTGTTTTTCCTACCTGGATGTGGTCTGGTGAAGGGTCCATCTTTGGCCTGTGTCACTCCAAAACAGAGGAACACCAGAATGCTGGCCACAATCCCCCTACAGGAGAGCAAATAGAAACACAGAAAAATACATTTAAAGTATATGCTATATTGTACATACACTACCAGTCAAAAGTGTGGACACATCTTCCCATTCAGTGGTTTTTATTTAATTATTTTATACATTGTAGCTTAATACTGAAGACATCAAAACAATAAAAAGAATAGGTATGGATTTATGTTTTCAAAAGAAGTGTTAATCTTCAGTAGTAATATACAATGTAGAAAAGAATACTAATAAATAAAAAGCACTGAATGAAAAGGTGTGTCCAAACTTCTGACTGGCAGTGTATGTTTAATACATTTCCTGTGGTCCAGAAACTCTTCAAAGCTTGAAAAAACACTCATCCCTGTCAAGCCAGGACTTTCTCAAAGACCTGTGATGTCAGGGAATTAAGCACAGCAGGAAGGGGAAAGTAATGACGTACAATTTGTTATAACTCCACTCTGGATGCCCGTCTCGGCAGCTGGCCATGGATTCATTCCTCGCTGCATTTTTCTTTGCGTTTACTGAAGAATCGGGCTAATGTAAGTCAAGCTGTGACACCTTTAATAGTTGCTATAATGTGAAAAGCAGGGGACCAGACAAGCCTGTTTCTCTTGACTCGCACGTAAACAGGGCTGGCTTAAGACACCGGGCATAACAATAAGATTACAGTTTGTCCCTGCCAATGAGTGTGGGAGCGTGAGCATGTGTGCGATTGAGTAATTGATTGTGTGTGAGTGTGTGGGGGTGGGGAATTAAGTGTATGTCATTCAAATAGTACAACAGTGCGTCAGTGTCAAGGTATGTGTGTAAACTAGTGCAGATGAGCCCAAATCACAATGGTGAATGTGACTCGAGTGTAAAATTGGACATCAATGTATCACTGAGTACGTGAGCAGGACTCAGGCTGCGTGTTTGTGCGCTCCACCGCCAGGAAGACGCTCTAGGGTCTTTATCCTGACGAGCTGGACTGCGCTGACTGCAGCAAATCCTGTTAAGAACCATCCACAATCCCTCACAAACATGAACATGCACACGAACACAGTCTACTATTAGTCTCACACACATCATTAATACAGCATGCTAGTGCTTTCCTTCACTATCTCAATCAATCTCTTAAACATTTTCCAGTTCCAGGACAACTTTGGTGAACTCTGACACAAGAATTAAGAGTCTGAAGTAAAACACCTTAAAAGTGTCACACCATGTAAAGTAATAAAACCCTGCTCTGTAAAATCAGAAGCTACACCAATAAGGTTTCATTCCTCATTTCCATTTCGTCACAAACAAAAACAGCCACAATCAGCAGTAGCTATTGCACAAGCTAGAAGCAGTTTTGATTTGTCAACCTATATACACAACACTGTGAAAAGGTTGCAGGTGTTTTAGATATTCAAATTCATATGCATCATGTAGTACCATCAGAAAAGAGACTTTTAAGCTTCCAAGTCATTCTGCAGGATGAAAATGAAACCAAACGTCAAAGTCAGAGTCAAAAAGAACTATCTTAAGTCACAAGAAGAACAAGGAATCCTGCATGAGATTATGTCTCTCCCACAGAGCCCTAATCTCAAAATCACGGAGTTAGTGTGGGACGTCATGAAGTTAGAGAAAATTGAGCCAACCTAAATCCACAGAGAAACTGTGACAAGTTCTCCAAGATGCCTGGAACAACACACCTGCAAAATAATTTTTTGAAACTCTGTGCTCATTTGTTCCTCTGGGGATTGGTGCCGTTTCAAAGGCAAAGGAGGCGCTCACACCAAATGCAGACTGGATTTAGATTCTTTACCACACTTGCATGGCATTAATAGATAGTAGGTGGGTCAACTGGGAGAATATATCGGGTAAGAGTGATTGGCTGAGTCCATAAAATTTGATTGGTTTTATTCAGAGCGATTGTTTGGGAGACTGTGAAGCACAATTCAAAGCAAACGCGAACAGGACCTGAATGATGGAAGTTACATTTGTGTGGGGAATTAAGTCAGCAGCATACCAGTGCAGCCTAAATTTCAGTATTTAAAAGTTATCCAAATGTTGTGTAGCGTGTTCACTTCTTCAGAAAACAAAACGCAGAGTTACAATGCCGTCTCTCTGCCTCTTGGTCTGGTTGATAAGGCTAGTTAGCAGCTATGATCCAGATTAGAAGCAAAGACACCTAGCCTAAAACCAAAGGTCTCCATGCCACAGTTCGGAGACATACAACCTTATAACTTCATTGTGTCACTTTTGACTAAGGTTGTGCAGAGGGGTTCATGATACTAACCATTTACAAACTTCAGACTGATTTGATTCTGAAAAGCCAACATGCATGTTTTGACTCAGTGTGCATGGGGGGAAAAGAGCCAATGTGCTTATAAAAGAGAGAGCGAGAACAGGGTGCAGCTTCACAATTAAATAAGACTTTATCTACTTTAAATAGAAAAAAAATCAATATGCGGTGGTCAGTGTTGATATTGTGGTGGGCTGCCACATATAAATCAATGCATAGTAAACACTGATCTGCTGCCACTGTCGGATTCTTTTTCAAATCGTGACACCTCACAGACCATACTGGTAATCTGACAATTTTCAGTTTGACTATAATACCATATCCTACAGCCCATAGACCAAACCTAACAGATAAATGCAAGCTATTTATGGAGCTATCTTTGAAAGTATCCTAATATTAGTGTCTATGAAATCTTAGAATAGTACAAACTAATAACACTCAATGAGAAGATAAACATGTACGGTGATTCTTTTGCTGTTTTTGACTGCTGGAGTGCTGCCTGGTTTCCTACACTATTTTCTGGAAGCACAGAGTGTTCGATTTAGTTGCTACGAAGTTTCCAGCACCAACTTCGTGTGCCACTTTCTGGATTTGGCACTAACAAAGGAAACTGACTCACACATCAGTCATTTTGCATTTATTTAGGTCTCTATGGCTCATCAAAAGTAAAACACTGGGAGGCATATTTTTACTATGTTTGAAGACACAAGCTGTAAAACCTACCGGCCATAACCTAACCTAATTAAATGGTGACCTCGAATTCATGTTCTTCCTTTCATGGCCATCAGAGTTTTATTATTCTGTGAAAAGCTACATCTTGTGACATGGGGCCTTGAAAGAGGGCCAGTTGGGCTCAAGGTGAATGCACTGAAAAAGCAAATGATTCAGTTAGAAACTAATTCTGCACCTCAACCATGTTGTTACGTTAGTGGGGCTTTCAAGCTAAATAACATTAAAAGTGAGGTTAAAAATGCTGATTGCATTACGAGACCTTTTCATTGAGCTTTGAATGACAACATGACATGACCCACAGGAGACTAACAAATACAACTGCTTCTACATTTCCCTTGATTTTACACATAAAAAGGGGAAAAAAGCCCAATGACTATCAGAACACTACTGAGGACAAAGTCACCATGACATTATACAGAAATAGAGAACCAATTCAATGACTAGCGATGCTTTACACAAGTTGTCTTTACAGATAAACTGCTGCCAAAAAGAAAACAGAACACTTGTGCTCAAAAGGTTCTGGTGGTATAATTAGCCTGCCTCCTGGGGTCCGGCAGGATTTTGGCTTTGCGGATGCTGAGGAAGTGACAAATGTAGCCTACTGACCTCTTAGTGTTGTAAGCCGTGTCGTGGGGAGTCTCTTCCAACAGCGTGACGTAGACCAGAGCACAGGTCAGAATGAACAGCACTGTCACAGTATGGGCTCGCCTGTGGAGAGAAAGGACAGAGAGGCGGATATTAATACCATTTGTAGGGCAGAAAAATTCAATAAAAGCCATCAGAGGAGAATATTAAAAGAAACGTGCTGATGGGATCTGACATCACCACAAGAGAAATTTTAGCATTATTAATACATGAAGTTTGAGCTAATAACACACAGGCAATTATTTAAAGTGTCTTAAAGAAGATGAACTAAAAAAATGTTTGCGTTAATTATCAAAAGCAAACATGGGGGTAGATGAAAGCAGCAGTGATGAGATAAAATAGATGAGTTGAAGCATATTTCTGTTGAGAAACTGGGTTACTGCTGAAAATAGTTGCATAAAGGCTTCAGTCAAACTTTGCTTTAACTTAATGGAAAGAACAGAAGTCAAAAATAGCTTTTTTGTGGCGACTTGCCAGAATGTGGACTGTGAAAATATTCACATCTATTTTGTTTAAATAACATTTGTATGGCTGTGCAGACAAAATGAACGTGAGTTTGAAGGCCATGATGTTGGCCAAAGCCTCATATCTCCCATATCGCATTAGGGCAGTGAACTAACCTTGGCCTTTGTGGTGTGACACTACTTTAGTCCAGAAATACATCAGTGCTATCTGTTGGATTTATCTCAGCTGAGGGGGGCAAAGTGTCACTTATCCAACTGCTGATAATGTCTGAGTTAAAAAAAAAAAAAAAAAAAGTGTACGGTGCCTAATGGAAACCCCAAGAATTCTCAACTAGAACGAGGTGCTCAGATGAATGAGGCAGCAGGTAGAATGAGTCAATATTCATTACTAGAAGGAATGTCATGCCCATTCAAAGAAATAAGATTACAGCCAATCCAGGCATTTTATAAAAGCTTGACCTATTGCAGACTCTTTATTTGCCTCTTCAGGGTATTCCAGCTGACAAAAACACCCTCCATTACACTTAGTTAAAACAAACACACTGCTAAGCACATTGTGAGCAAAAAAAACTGCAAGTCAATTGGAAAGCTCAGAGTGAAGTAATTAAACAACAGGAAGCAACAGTGTTTATTAACCTTAAGATATGGCAATGTGCACCACTGACTGATGTAACAAGTAAGTACATGTGAATTCAGAATCACTTCAACATCAGAGCGCATGTTCAGTAAGTGTGGGCGGCTGAATGCAACGGAGCGAGAAGAGATTTCAGATCCGAGTTGTGCGAGTGTGTTGTTTTTTTATCCTGACTAAATTTTTTTTTTAAATCAATATTTATCATGAAAAATTGCAACCAACAGTGTGTTGTGAATTTGTATTGATGGAAATAATTTTTTTCAGTGCTCATGAACAAATTATGTGGTAGTTTTTAAATCTCTTCAAATATGAGCACTGCAATGCCTTATTAACAGCTGACATTTACAATGTATGTGTACAAAAACACACATACATCTGTGTTAAGATAAAATTATCTGGTGCTAACTTACTTGCTGAGAAACCAGACACCAAAATGGATGTAAAAGCAGTCTGAATGCTGGCCTTATAATTGTCAGGTAGGCAGAAACAAAAGAGCACATGGAGGCCCTGTCTCAACAACTGACCATAGATAGCAAATAGCATTAAACAGCAAGTAAGCCTTAACTTTTAAACCTGCTGATATAAGATGACGTTGCTTTGCAGTCCCAGTGTCCAAAAATCAATCAATACAGCTATTTTTCAACAAACATGGCAACTGTAGTCAGCTCTTAAAACTACAAAACTGCATTAAGACGGGACTTCATGCTCCCAAGCATGGGTGTAGCTACAGGGTGCAGTCACTGAATTGTTTCAGAACAAATACCTTGTCTGTGTTTACAGCCTTTCAGGAAAGTGTCACCCGCTGCAACAGCATGGCTCTCACACTCATTTGTTGTGGTTTTCCGACAATATTAGAGGTAGATGGCACAAAGATAAAAGCTTTTCAAGCCTGTAGCAACAGAAACGATGGTCTGATAGGGGCATTTGTAATAAAAAACAACAACAGGGCTTTTATTACTATTTAGGATGCTTGATATTACAATATAGCAGTGGTTTGAAAAGCTTTGGTTGATTTTCTTTTTGACATTGCTGCTGTCATCCTTCAAACTATAGAACCCCCACTGCCAGCCCTTTGGCTCCGAGTCTGAGTCACAAAGACGGCACGCCAGGTGTCATTAGCATTTCCTCCCTGCTTCACCTCCTTATCCAACCTGTTTGGCAGTACACACAGGGGAACACCTGGCTTCTCTCTTGCTTGACAACCACTCAGCACTACTGGGAATAAAAAGATGCAGCGGAAATGCCATTCTGTCACATCAGAAAAGCAGGCCAAACCTAAAACTAAAATGTACCCGTAAGCGTTAGATTGACATCCAGATAAACTTATCTTTTGGTTTGGGATAATTCATGACAAATTAGAAGCTAACGCTAAAGCTGAAATAGACTTCACAAATAAAGGGTGCGACTTTATTAAGCACCAACAAAAGATAGTTAAAACAACACGCTCAACCAATTATTGTTTTCATGTCTACAAGTCATTTTCCATTGTATGGAGTAGGAAATGCATAAAACTATGTCAAGTCTCTTTGAACTGAAAGCCTTGCTACACCAAAGCTATTTAAGGAAAAACCAAAAGTGGTATGCCAGCAAAAACAAGTTTTTCATCAGTCTCACTTCTTTATAAGGGCTATTCAAGCTGTTCCTCTTTCTCAAAGAATAAAAGAACATTTCTTCAACCTATGCCAGTACGGTAGGCTGCATGCTATGCAGTTATCTTTCCTAACAACCATAGGAAGCTGTCGTCATCCACAGTTTTCACTTCTAACTCTCTAACACATGAGAGACTCCCACACACAGCCAGTGTGCTCTTGTACTAACTCCACAGCCATAAATCCACGAAGAGCAACCACCTCTTTCACTGCCACTTCTTGTATTTCCACGCTGGTGTGTGGTTTGGATCTAACCTATTATCAAGGGTCAGCTCTTAAAACTGTTCTGCAATAGTTAAATCTGGAGTGGTGGTTTGCACAAGTGTATTTGGAAAAAAAAATTGTCAGGGATAACTCAGGTGCTACATATTTTCAAAGGTGAATGTTTTACCTCAATTTTCATGAACACAGCGTTACCCTATAAAGACCCTGGACGTCATCTTATTCCACTTCCCAGTCCAAAGAGTAAGCCTGGTTAAAAGTACACCAGCCTAACACAATAACCCTTCAATAAATTCCACTAACTTCAGGTAGGTCAGTATTTCTTAAAACCATATTAAACAGGTTCATTATGTAGTGACAATGATTTAAACTGCATATACTGAGAAGGGCTTCTAGTATTTAGTCAGTGTAATTAATGTAAATGTGATGTCCATATATTATAACCCCCTCCACCCCTCTTTAATAACCTGAGTAGACATGAGCATGTTATCATCTTTACTGCTGCTAAAGCCTCACTATTGAGACCTGGATGCCAAGGCTGTAACACAGTAATGAGAAATTCTCATTAAGGTCCTCTCTTGGCGGACCGGTCTACTGTGCTGCCAAAGATATTGGATAGCTGAGCTGTTTCCTATTGACCCTTGCGTTACACACAAAGCAGAGATGAAACACATACACACTTACTCAGGCTTTAATATTCCTGGAGCGACAGATTGAGGAGCCAAGGTGGCTATAAATTAGAGAAGGCTGTAGAGGGGAATGTCACTTTTCCTGCCTAGCCACATAGACTCACATTACACGTACATCCTGCACGTATTAACACACTCATTCTGCATGTGTGTGTCAGTGGGAGCACACTGAATGCACTCCTCCACTTTACTGCATGGACGTAACATCTATCTTGATTTTAAGTCTGTCATGGATCTCTTTCTGCTGAAGGTGCAGAGCAGGATATTAGCTGGTGTCTCTTAACAACAAGCTCTGAGCCTGGATATGCAATGTAAGCATTCATGACAGCACAGCAAACATTAGCACACCTTTAAAAGTAACGCCATGAGGACTAAGCCTTGTTGATGCCTTGCTGATTCCTTGCTGTCCTTTTGTGCAATCCTACCAAAACAGCTCGGCCTGAGACTAACTATATATCTAGTGTACGTTTACAAATTTTGAAGCAAGGTCACAGCATTTGTTATGTCCAATGGAGGTCACTTGGGGCCTGTGTTTTGGTTCACCTTGAGACATGTCATGCAGTCTATTGTGAGCTGCACATGCATCTTTCTACTGGGACTGCAAACTGCAAGCATTACTCTTGTATATTCAGTTAGATTGCTGATATTACCAGAAGCCACTCACCAGAAAAAGGTGTTGGTCCCGTCGTCATAGACTTCGCACTCCGTGTTTCTCCGGTGCAGACTCTCCCTGGAGGTCTGCTTCATCACCTTGGCTTTAGTGCTTGTGCTCGGATCCGGACAGCCGGGATCCACTGAGCCGTTGTTGACCTGCTCGGAGGCGGTCCCGGCTGTGGCGCACTTGCCGGTGGCGTTAATCGCAGCCACGCCGCTTCTCTTCGACTCAGGCTTGGTCATGGCTTCGCCGACCAGCCGCTCCCGGTGCTTCACAATGATCCTGTGCGGTTTGGTTTTATCCCTGAGCTCCGCTCCCGTCTACTGTCGTCCGCGTCAGCCCCACCCAAGTGACTGTCAGCATCCTGGGGTGGTCGGAGGAAATGTGTGTTACTAGGGAGGAGAGAATAACCTGAAAAGCACGTCATGCGGTTGTTGTTTTAGCTGCTGACCTGCAACCATCAGCCTGGACAGACAGAGAAGCAGCTCTGCTCATGTCTGAGCATTTCTAAATAACAGGCGGTACAAGGCTGTCATGTGTCAGCAATGGCGACCACTTTCTGACACTGTTGGGATCTATAGTGGTGGTAATTAGGTGATAAACAAATCACAGTATCTGCACTGCGATGGGAGCGTAGCGTCGATGTCCGACAGCTCGGTTAACTGCTATTAGTAGCAGCCTATTTAATTATCTGACCTTGCCAGCAAGGCTAAGTTACCGGACATGCATGTTATAAAACAATCTGCCGACCTAAATACAAACATCACTATTAAAGACCACATGTTTTCGCATTTACGCGGAGAAACTGTCTGGACATAAGCTAGCTATTTGTTGCCTTTGAATTAAGCTAACGATACTCACCAGGTGAATTTACAGGATTACTGACTGCAGTTCGGATGAGTTCGGGAAATGCTAACGCTACATTAGCACAGACGTTTAAATTCCGCTTTAGGAGTTGGAAGGACACCGTTTTCGACACTTATAGTCCGGAGACTCCGATCGTTACAGCTACAAACAGAAAAACCGCTCCATATTGCCGACCTGCAGCTTACACACATCACATGGACATGTCATTAGCTAAAGCTACAAAGCCGCTTCCGGTCTATGCTTTTCAAAATAAAATACACTCAAACGGTAGCTCATTTAGGTTGTTATATTTTGAATTCAAAATGTTTAACTCGGTAGTCTGACTCATGGTACACGTCGTAATTTTGGTGACAATTACAGGCTGACCTGTCTGGCGGGTTTAAGTGGGGATCATCCATTTATACACGCTGCTGATGAGTAAATGCTAAGGACCTGAAATCCTGCAGTTACACATGTTTAATCGAAGTAACTCCACAACTGTACTCCGCTAAATTGGCGATAGCGTACAAATACGCTCTTTAAAACAAGTTATGACATGTTTTGAGCATGGATCTATTTGTGTAATTTGTATGTCGTCACATCCGTCTAGTCCACAAACTCAATCGCCATGATTAACCATGGTTTGTCAACCAGACCATAGACTGTATATATAGTGGACGTAGCATCTGGCTCCAGAATTTAAGCCCACCCGGAAGTGTCAAAAACTTGCAATATCACGCCGTCCGCTAGGGTTGGCTCCAAAAAGCTTTTGCTCCATAGACCCCAATTCATTTTTGGAAAAAATAAAATTTGATAGACTGATTTTCTACAGCTCAGGATTTTTTTCCCGTTAGTTTTCATGGTCAAAATGAGAGATCAGGTGGCCGATCTTAAAATAAATCAATACTGAATTTCAAATAAATCGTTACAGTTGGCGAGCCAGGGGGCGTGGCTATACTTGATAGACAGCAACAGAAGCCTCTGCGGTAAAACGTGGGCGGGATAAGAGAGTCCTCAGCCAATCCTGCACCCAGTTGCTCTCCGGTCCAGCCTGTTTGATGACACTTTTTACATCACTGGCTCCAAAAAATCCAAAACGGCGACCAGGAAGTAGCAAAATCCGGGTTTCATTTTCTCAGCGTTGAAACCAACGAGTGACGTCACGGATAGTTTACGCCTGTTCCAGACCAGACTCACAATCAAATAGCCCCGCCCCCTGGCTTTGTAAAACTTTAACGCTCTATAAAAAATTCAATATTGATATATTTTAAGATCGGCCACTTGA
Organism: Acanthochromis polyacanthus; assembly: GCF_021347895.1. Lineage (NCBI taxonomy): Eukaryota > Metazoa > Chordata > Actinopteri > Pomacentridae > Acanthochromis > Acanthochromis polyacanthus. Next base: position 16,532,409 of record NC_067120.1, on the reverse strand, counting down.
TTTCTCATTATGAACATGTAAACTAACAAAAAAAGTTGATATACAGTCTATGCACCCTACTCTATTTGGTTCCACCCTTGCTGATGACCCTTCTGGTCTCAGAAAATGAAAAACAGGTCTTTTTTTCGTTTCTATCTCTTACTGATTTTATTTTTTGCTATTGTAAACCTATAATGGAAATCAAAGCATTTTTTACATTTTTATATATCCCTTTTTGATCATGAAAAGGAAAAACACCTTGTATTTCTATTTTAATTTTTGTATTTTAAAACGAAAATCAAATAACCACTCGTTTTTTGTTTTTCAGGATTTTTGCTGTTTAGGCGAGATGCCACGGTTAACGCTACTGTTAAGAGGATACCACGGTTAATGCCAGTACTTTTACCGCCATTTGGGCGAGATGCCATGGTTTATTCCACTGTCTGAGGGAGATGCCACGGTTCATGCCACGGTGCATTGGGATCTTTAAGTCGTTTTTTTTTGTTGTTTTTTTTACCAGCACTCCAGCAACTCTGTTATGAATGGCAATCAGCGTTTAGCCCCCTCCCTCGTCTCCATGCTGTTCTGAAGAATTCTCATCAGAGCCTTGCACAGAAATAAAGTTGTGCAATTACAAGCAGATGAAATTTAAACTGATTAAATTGAAAGTAAATATTAGTTACTATCAAAATTTAAATACAATACAGAATACAAAAAAGTAGATTAGTAAATACAGTAATAAAATACAAAATATAAGGTGTGTGTATCATATTTGTCTTGAACAACTCAACCATTTTAATACACTATAAATACAATACAAAATACAAAAAAGTAAAATAGCAAATACAGTAATAAAATACAAAATATGAGGTGTGTGCATCATATTTGTCTCGAACAACTCAACCATTTTAATACACTATACAATACAGAATACAAAATAAAGTTGTGTGTGTGTGTGTGTGTGTGTGTGTGTGTGTGTGTGTGGGTGTGTGGGTGTTTTCCTGGATTAATTTATTTACTCAGGTTCATAACCTCCTCAAGCCTGGCAAATAATTTCAGGGTTTTTTTGTCGACTATTTCTTTAATGAAGTTCTCATAGTCATCATGTTTTTCAAAAACAAATGACATCATTTCCATTGGAGAGGACTCATCAAATTCACCCTCCCAGCTCTGCAGTTCTTTGAGGACTTCCATTTGTTCCCCTTTGTCCATTGAAATGACAACTGGCCACTTCAAGGCTCCCCCAAATTTGGAATTTTTGCACCAGTCAGCTGCAGCTATGGCATGCATTAGAAGCACTGTTCCCTGCAGTAAAGAGAAAAACCTCATCAAGGTATTTTGCGTATACATCATTCACAACTAGTTTTTAAAGTTACAGAGTATTTACTATACACTCTTAAAGAGATCACACTTGGTACATATTAAAACTGTATTATATTTGTCCCAGTTAATGCATACTGGCAGCAAATAAAATCTGCCTCATGCCACGTAGTTAAGTATTGCTGTATTTCATTATTATGCAACATATATCTAATGTGAAAAACTTTATGGGATTAATTAGGTTAATGTTAAAGTTTTTGTATTTTCTATTTTTTTTATGTATTTACAGGATCCATTAGGAGAAGCAGAATGGTGTTGCTTAGGTGAAGGATGTCTGTGTCTGTTTACAAATCTGTTTACAGACAAGCAGCAGAACACTGACAAACTTCATCTCCCAGGTTTTTATTCAGCTGCAATGCTATGCCATTATAAGAACATAAAACACAAAAACACAAAAAGTGTCACTGCGGCAGTGGCATTATCCGTGGCATCCAGCGCGGTGCCACAATAAGTGTCACTGCAGCAGTGGCATTAACCGTGGCATCCGGTGCCGTGCCACAAAAAGTGTCACTGCGGCAGTGGCATTAACCGTGGTGCCACAAAAGTGTCACACTGCACAGTGGCATTAACCGTGGCATCCGGCGCGGTGCCACAAAAAGTGTCACCGCAGCGGTGCCACAAAAAGTGTCACTGCACAGTGGCATTAACCGTGGCACCGCAGCAGTGCCACAAAAAGTGTCACTGCTCGCTGCCAGTGCCACAAATCGGACCTGCTGTCTCTCACGAAAGTTGCATATGAAGTGCATTAAAAGCGGTACCGATAAGAAAATAAACATTAAGCCTACTTACCGAACTTTCAGTGTCTGCTGGTAGAATCCGCCGAAGGGAGCAAAATGGTTAAAACAAGCCAACAGACAGGAAAAGTGTCTGTGGAAAAGGTTCTCCTTCTTCACCGATAAACCACCAGTGACCATATCAGAATTAATCCAATCCAGGAGAGCAGAGTCTCGGCTACATCCTCCAGACTGTCAGTCATTACAGACAAACTGTCAATCAGGTTACCACGCCCCCTTGCGTCGCAAAACTTAATAAAAAAATCGATATTGATTTATTTTAAGATCGGCCACTTGATCTTTCATTTTGACCATGAAAACTAACAAAAAAAAACAGTTTACAGTCTATGCACCGTACTCTGTTTGGCTCCACCCTTGCTGATGACCACTTCCGGCCCCAGAAAACGAAAAAACGCACCTTTTTTCGTTTCTGTCTCTTACTTATTTTATTTTTTGTTATCGTAAATAAAAAATGAAAATCAAAGCATTTTTTAAAATTTGTATATCCCTTTTTGATCGTGAAAAGGAAAAACGCCTTGTATTTCAATTTTAATTTTTTCCTTTGAAAACGAAAATCAAATAACCACTCGTTTTTTGTTTTTCAATACCTGCTTTAGAACGGAAAATCCAATTACCAAAATATACATTGACCTGTTTAGCTGAGCTAACTTGAGTTTTACTTTTTTCTTACTTTTCTTTAATGCTTGTATTTTTCTGTTCTGTTTCTTACACTGTGACCCCGCTCCCCAGGTGTCCACTGCTGTGGTGGAGCCCTACAACTCCATCCTGACCACCCACAGCACCCTGGAGCACACTGACTGCACCTTCATGGTAGATAATGAGGCCATCTACGACATCTGCCGTAGGAACCTGGATATCGCGCGTCCCACGTACACCAACCTGAACAGGCTGATGGCTCAGATTGTGTCCTCCATCACCGCTTCTCTTCGTTTTGATGGAGCCCTGAATGTTGATCTGACAGAGTTCCAGACCAACTTGGTTCCATATCCCCGCATCCACTTCCCTCTGGTCTCCTATGCTCCTGTCATCTCTGCTGAGAAGGCTTACCATGAGCAGTTAAGTGTGGCTGAGATCACAAGCGCCTGCTTCGAGCCAGCCAATCAGATGGTGAAATGTGACCCTCGCCACGGCAAGTACATGGCTTGTTGTCTTTTGTACCGTGGTGATGTGGTGCCCAAAGATGTCAACGCTGCCATTTCCACTATTAAAATGAAGCGCACCATCCAGTTTGTGGACTGGTGTCCCACCGGCTTCAAGGTTGGCATCAACTATCAGCCGCCAACCGTGGTTCCTGGTGGAGATCTGGCCAAGGTCCAGAGGGCCGTGTGCATGCTGAGCAACACCACTGCTGTGGCTGAGGCCTGGGCTCGGCTGGACCACAAGTTTGATCTGATGTACGCTAAACGTGCCTTTGTTCACTGGTATGTAGGTGAGGGTATGGAGGAGTCAGAGTTCTCTGAGGCCAGAGAGGACATGGCAGCTCTGGAGAAGGATTATGAGGAGGTGGGAGTCGACAGTGTTGACGGTGAGGAAGAGGAGGAAGAAAATGAGTATTAAAATGAACATGAAGGCATTTAGCATATATTTAGAAATCAATCAGTTCCAAATGTTTTTAAATATGTTCCAAAAAGATGTTGACTTAGTTTGAGTGTTGAGAAATTCAAACATGCACTTTTAGTTTGTGGAAAAGAGGAGTATTGGCATGAGTTATACATGAATCATTTACAGTTTTTGCTTTAATACGTTCCAATAAGATGTTTTTATTCATCATTTTACTACTTTAAATGTTGATGAAATCAAAGTGACAGTTAGGAAGTGAGCGTTTAAATGGATATAAAGCACTGATTTCAAGTTCTCTCTTAAATGTGTTCAAAACCTAAATGTTTGTCTATCTAATATTTAAGAAAAAACTATTTTAAGAAATAGAAAATGTTTGTCTCAGTTTGAAATAAATTTTTTAACATGAAGTTTGTCTGTGCTGTGGTGTATTATTTATTGGAGTGTACAAACTGTATTCAGTGCTACAGTCACTGTATTTGAGCTAGGATTTCCTTTGCATGATTTAAAATATTTGTTATTTTCAAAATTTTGCAATCTGAATCATGCAGGAAACTGAATTATGAATGTGAACACACCGTATTATTAAGATTTTTTACAGTTAATGTATTTTCTGACTTCAGGAAAGTCCAGTAAATACAGGACACCAAAATAAAATAAACCAAAAGGCTACTAAGAATCAACAAGTGACTCATTTAAAAAAAAATGTTTTAAATCTTTGGGATGAAAGAGATGAACTTATGTTTCCAACAGTTTCAACCACAATGAACTGAAGTAATTAAAGTACAGCCACCGTTTCTAATTATTTGGAGACCTCTGGTGGTTGTTTTGGGTGACGAAAAACAAGTCAAACAGAATAGCATCTAGTTTAATTTCCAAAGAATGTTCTAAAGGCCTGTTTTTCTGAAATCATTCTTTTTCACACGTAATACCATCATTTATGACTCAAAGCCAACAGTAAATGTTTACATTGTGAATGAGATTCACTCCTGTGATGAATCTGTAAATGTCTGTTTGGAATGCACTTTGCGTGTTTTGTAAAAATGGGGCCACAGTTCAAAATCCACAGTAAACCAAGTCTTTTTAATTAACATTTCAAGATTACATTATTTTAATTTGACATTCTGCTCAGCAGCTAATCGCTATTTGCAGTCTGCCTGGAGTTTCACCAGCATCACTTCATAAATGACCTGAAGACGACACGACTAACTGAGAGAACTGAGTGTATTTTTTTCTTTTGAACTGTTCTCTTTGTTTTATTCTGTTCTATTAAATTAGCTTTCTCTAGTGCTTTTTAAATGTTTTAATTAGCTTTCTTTAGCGCTGTTTTTTTAATAATAAAATCAGTTTTTCTTCTGTTGTGGTAAATTGATTTTCTTTAATGCTGTTTTAATTATATTTTTTTATAATTAGATTTCCTTAGCTGTTTTTTAATTTAAAGACTAGTTTTTCTACGTTTTTTCTTTTGCCATTAAATTGTTTTCTTCAGTGCTGTTTTAATTTTTTTTTCTAATTAGCTTTCTTTAGTGCTGTTTATTATTTGTATTTTTCTACTTTTCCTCTGTTCTGTTAATTTTGCTTCTTTTAGCGCTATGGTTTTTTTTGTTATTTTTACCTTCTGTTAAATTAATTTCCTTTGGCACTGTTCATTTTTTATTTTTTCGACTTTTCTTCTGTTAAATTACCTTTCTTTAGTATTATTTATTTATTAATAATTGCCTTTCGACTTTGGTTATATTCTGTTAAATTACCTTTTTGTAGTGTTTTATCATCGTTTATTGCTTTTGTTCTGTTTATTTACCTTTTTAGTGTTGTTTATTTATTTTGCTACTTTTCTCATGTTCTGTTAAATTACCTTTCTTTAGTGTTGTTTATTTATATATCTATTTTTTCTGCTTTTCTTATTTTCTGTTAAATTTCTGTTTATTTATTTATTAGTAATTTTCTATCTTCTTTTCTTATGTTCTGTGAAATTACTTTTAAGTGTTGTTTGTTTATTTATTAATATTTTTCTACTTTTCTTCTGTTGAATTACCTTTCTTTGTTATTTATTTACTTATTTATCTTCCTTTGAAGACGAACGGAGGGGAAGCGATACGAGTCAAATAGATAAACATTAGAGATAAAAAGAAATGAAATTCATGAAATAAACAAATAAATAAATACATTTTAAACCCACACACAATATTTAACTGAAATTTACAAAAGAGAAACAAGAAAAGAGATTACATTTATTAGAAGTTGGGGAAAAAATACAAGAGTTAAAATCTAATTGAAATTTGTTAAATAAAAAAATATACTAAAATCAGTATTTAAAGAGACAAGAAAAAGAAATTAAAAATACTACAGTCAAAGTTTGAAAAAAAAAGTAGCAGCAGGAATAATAATAATAATAATAATAATAATAATTTAACAGAAATGAGCAACAGAAAACAATATTCTGTTCTTATTATTCTTATTGTTCTTATTCGAGACCTATATAGTTCACATTTATTTATTGGCCATTAACACAGTCATTAGGTTGTTAGAAAATACATACATTTTTAAAAAAAAAAGCATTTGCAAAGGTTTTTCTCCTGTCTTGAAACTTAGTGTTTACAGCATCAAAGGTCTGTAGTTACATAAGATATTTGCTTTGGAAATATAGGAGTGAGACATTTAGTGTAAGATGCCGATGATCTCATCTCTGCCTCTCAGCGGTATAAACTCACCCAACAGCCCTCAGCAGCTTGATGTGCCCACAGATGGAACGACTGAGCAATCTGGAAACCTGTGAAAATATGCAGGAACTCTCTGTTCTTCTTACAGACGTTTTAAGAGCTTCCCACTGTTGAGCCAGTATAACCCTGACTAAAACTTTGTCAACAAGATGATCTGGTAAAAAAAAAAAAAATCCTTTCAAAAGATTCTTCTTACTTAATTTTCCAGCTGGAAAATCCCTCAGCTGACAGCACATGACAAAACCACATTTATCTCTCTCTTGTGTAACCACAGTCTTGGACTCAAGGCCAGAGAAAGAAAAAAAGGATTTATATGTAAAGATCATAACTTTAACTCGAGGTTAAATTGTATGTGAGCTACATTGATTCTCTTATAAGTTAGTATAACACAAAAACCATCAGTTATGGCTCATATTTTCTTCCTGTTTTGGATGCATCATTCAGTTATTATATCACCCCTTTTATTGGATTGTGTCTCAGCCTCTACCCAAAGCAGCCTTCATGTTAGCCTGACAACTTAGTTAGTGCAATAGAATTTCTCAAATTTTCTCATTTGTTGTGTTCTTCTTTCTTAATTATTTGTGTTTGTGCTGATAAATAATGAAGAAAAAGAAAGTAAAATGTGTTATCGTCACCTGTGTGTGTGTGACTGGTACTGTAGTAGCCACAGCCTAAGGCAATGTTCTCTGCAGACTGAGTGAAGCCCACTGAGGCCTAACAACTCTAACAACCACTGTAGATCATAAACTGTGAGGACAGAAGTTTTGTTTTTGTATAGTAAATGAATAGCAGAAGCAGCCCAAGGCTTGAAATATTTGTCTAAAGTCAGTTTATAATGTTTGACTGCATGCCACTTAAATCAGTTTGTATTAAAAAAATAGAGCCCTTGGAGTGAACCTGCTCCTTTGAAGACAGCTATTGTTTTCTACAAAGAACAGTCTTTCAGTATATTGTCCATCTGTTACTCAGCATGTAAAATGTTCCTCTTTAATTATCATATTTATAATAATACTTTAAAATACTGTAGGGCACAAACCTGGGATGGGAAGGAAATACCTTTAGACATCTCTTACAGCTAACACAATGGAAAAGAGTTCAGAAGAAGTTCAACAGTTCCCAAGACAAAAGCAAACATCTATAAAGTCTTACCTTGAAAGAGGCTGCACATGTTAGATGAACACAGTGATTAGTGCACTTTGGGGTTCTCTGCAAAAGAAACAAAGCTGTCTGTCACCATGCCTGTACTGCTCATTGCTTTTCAAAGCATGCATATCTCTGAAAGGTGTGATGAGCTTACACACACACACACACACACACACACACATACACATACTGTATGTATATATAGTTTGGTGGAGTGTATCATCAGGTAGGAAACAGTCACGAACTCATCCAGGAAATCACTCCAGACGGGTGCGTCACTTGACTCACAAGGCAGCATGCAGAGAAAATCATTTTATTGGCGTGGCGTGGGATCAAATGACCTTTAATCCTATTTCTGAGAAGCCCAGTAGTGATGCCTGCAGCCCCTTTGAAACATCACAAGGATCAGTGTGTTCAGGTGAGTGGTTTATGTGGGGGTGGGAAGGGATAGCAATGCCCTGCAAATGGCTTTTTAATGTCTTCACAGGTCAGAAACAAAGACACTCAATCAATAACAGCAAGACAGAAAGAAATGAGTATAAAACATATGAAACATGAGAAAAACAAGTGTCATTCATAACAGGTCATTAATAGTGATTTATACACTCGAATGAATACTGTAGGTGTCTGTTTTTCATTTCTTTGTTTTAGCATTTTAAGAATAAAGCGCACACCTTTTGTCCGTGTGCCTAGTGGAAATTAAACATTAAATTTAATGTTTGTTGTTTTTTTTGTGCAGATTATGTACATTTTATTTTCTTGGTTCAAGGTCTTACACTGATTTACCAAATGTGTGACAACAGCTGCAGCACATTCAGAGGCTCCTGCTCTCAAACACACACTGTCCAAACCTGTTTTTGCTCTACGGTCAACAGTCAGGTGAGCCTGCAGGGTGTTTTTAACTTGGACTGAACCCGCTGCATATTTCCACTTCTGTCAAAGAGCAAGTGAAGCAATCTGAAGCGTGTGTGTGTGTGTGTATGTGTGTTATCCTTCCTTTGAAAAATAATGAATACAGACTTTCTCCTTATGTTTTCATTGCCTTCAAAACTGCAGCTGATACAATCTGTTTGAACAGTACGCCTGAGGAACACAAGTGTTTCTTCCAGTTCACAAAGTAAATCCATCACGGGCTCAAAACAAAGTAAAAAAGTGATATTATTTTGTATTTGAGAAGATTTTAATGTAAATGAGCAGAACAAACACACTGTTGAACTTCATAAAATTAAGAATAATACAGATAAAATCAAGGTGGATGCTAAATTCGGTGGTTTACATGTACTCAGTACCTTATTTGGGGATGTATTCTGTCATTTTGCTTACAAGTGAGATGGTATCCCTATGCACTCCACTTTTAATCAGCTATATGAATATTTGTTTTACTGGAGACCACATTTTACTACTCACCACCAGAGGGAGCCAACAAACAGCATATAGAGACTCCTCCTTGCCTTCATCACAGACAATGGGCTGGTTTGTCTCATGTTTCTCATTAGAACCTATACAAGTCTGCCTGTGATCATTAAACAGATACAGCATTAATCATAACTTAGTTTAATAGACTCAGAATGTGTGTCATTATTTTTGTTGTTACAATAAACAGCAGCAATCAAGAAAATGTGATTTAAGTGAAAGATAGAAAATCTGATGCACGGGAAGGATCAGTGGCAGTATCTCGCCAGGCTTCACTCATCATTTGATGTGAACAGAGTTTACAGTTTGAGATCAGGAAACATGTTGCATCCACTTTGCAGATGAACCACACGTCCAGTCTGAAATGCACAAAGCCACCTGGTGAGAAGACATTGCTTTAAAAGAACAGCTGACCTCTGGTGGAACAAATGAGTCCTTAAGGCAGGTTGCTGCTGCAGTAACATCCCTGCATACACTTTCTCCTTGGCATGACTCTGATGACACACATGTAAGCTGTGACCTCTCTACCTATAGGTGACCTCTACATCACAGTGGTCAATGACGGTCAAAGTTTGTCATTTTAAGAGGTCACTACAAAAAAGCAGTAGGTTGGTGAGGTGATCCTTGTGTCATTTCTGACCTTCCCTGAAAATTTCATCTAAATCCATTAGTCCATTTTTGAGTGATGTTGCGCACAGACAAATAGACAAACGTACGCCGATCGTCACATAACTCCACCACGTTCCTTGGCAGAGTAGTAATTCCCTTGAAACTTTTAGAGAAAGTTTGTTTATATTGACCCCAATTAATTTCTTAAATTTGCACATTTAGAATGGGGTGAGATAAGATACAAAAAATGTTTATACACAAACACTGCATTACAACAGCATGATGTGGATCAAATGAGCTTGGGTGTCGCCATTCATCTCCTTGAAACAATAGATTTTTTTCTGTATTGGTTCTTCTGTCTTCTTTTCCTTTCAGCTTTTCCCTTCGGGGGTCACCACAGCGAATCATCTGCTTCCATCCATCCCTATCCTCTGCATCCTCCTCTCTCACACCAACTAACTTCATATCCTCTTTCACTACATCCATAAACCTGCTCTTTGGTATTCCTCCAGGCCTCCTATCAGCATCCTTACACTGATATATTCACTATCCCTCCTCTGTACATGTCCAGACTACCTCAGTCTGGCCTCTCTGGCTTTATTTTCGAAAACATCTAACATGCCCTGTCCCTCATTCCTGATCCTATCCATCAAGGAACCTCAACAGTCAACAAGCTGCAGTTTCGAGTTTTAGCCACTAAGGGTCGCTGTGAGCCTGTCATCCAGGGTAAAGGCGTTGGCCGATTCTCCTGATTGTTGTGATGTGAGGACAGTAGGCGTCCTGCTAAGGTGTTATTGTTCTGATGTTAAGGAAAATCACATATAGATATTTATGTTAAATCGCTCCACTATGATATAAATGTGCTTAATAAATAGTAATGCTTGGACAACTCTGACTAAACTACCTATTTTAACCAATAACTATCCATGACACCACATTAACAGGCTGGTTGGTTTTTATTTTGTGTGTTTTTTCACCAACAAACTAACATTTAATTTAATCTATTGCTTATATGTATGTGGATAATCTTTCTAAAACATTAAAGGATGTAATGAGTCAGAAAAGAACAAAGGCCAAGCTTTTATCTTAACAATAATCCTGTCTTGCTTTTCTAAAGCTATACAACTTGCTCAGATGACCGCTTACAGCCACATTAAAACAGTTCTCAGTGGTGGCCATGCATCTCCTCTCTGCTGTTTACTTTGCTCCTGTGCGTAAAACCAAAGCAGCTCTCACTGCAAAATCCCTGCAGACTGCTGAGTGGAGACAGAGTGTGACCCGAGCAGCTCATCGGTCGTGTTATTGTGGTGAGACGCGGAGAGAAAAAGGGCAAAGCGTGTGGAAACAGAAACAGGGTCTGTGCGTAACTGTTGGATAACCTCAAAGGGTCAAACATTGGACAGAGGATTTTACTGGCGAGAATGAGCTTGTCCTAAATGTGTTTTCTCCTGCATGTTAGAATACAAATTGTTCAGATATGGAGCTTTAAATGTAGGCTATTTTATTATGAGCGATCCTTTGACCAGATGCACATCACATCAGTAAATGCGCAGAGAACGGAAAACAAAATCGTGTCCGAGAATGGAACCAAGTACCCAGACGCGAGCGAAAATGCAGCTTCAACACCTCAGGAAAGTCCGCTCGGTTTCATCCGAGGGTTGACACTGGGAGAAAAATCAAAACGCTGCGCTGTGCTCGGCGCACAGCCAAACGGGCACAGGGGGTCGATGGGAAATCAGGGTGGGGGTTGCCTGTGTTTTGGGAGAGGGTTGGACTTACGGCAACCAATGAGAAACTCGTCCGAGGTGCCTGCTCTGACTGACGACCTGTCGGGAGGTTATATACTCCGAGGCTCACCGTGAAAGTACATTTAAACAGAACTGTGTGGCGTAGAGAGACGCAGGAGTGAGGAGAGGAGACGCACATACACTTCAAGCACAACAACAACAACAACAGCTGATACTCTCACGTCGGGGATCAATCAGCTTTCTGATTTTGTCGTTTTGGAGGCTTTTTGGAAAGATCCTCGGAGATGTCTCACGTCCAGTTATCGAGCAGCGCGCTGGAGAGGCTGGTGGCCAGGAGGACCTTTCCTCTCCACCGGCGCACCAGCGTTTGCCGCAACCTCTTCGGACCGGTGGATCACGAAGAGCTGAGCCGGGAGATGAAATCCAAGCTGCGGGAGATTTCCGAGCGGGACCAGCAGAGATGGAACTTTAATTTCGAGGCCAACACCCCGCTGGATGGGGATTACGAGTGGGAAGAGGTGCCCGTGGATAAAACCCCGGTGTTTTATCAGGACTCTGTACAGGACGACAGGACCAGGGTGCCTGCGACCCCCGTCAAGCAGAAGCCGTCCTCGGACTCTGCTCTCCCCTCGGACGCCCCTCGGTTGGATGTACTGGAGCGCTTGGCCGTGCCCGAGAGCAGCAGCACTCCCTGCCCGGTGGAGGTCAACCAAGAGAACCGCACAGACAAGCTCAACTCAGGGAAGCAGGGTCACAGACAGGTCCCGTGTGTCAGACGCAAGAGGACGGCCACTACTGACAACAACACACAAATCACAGGTAAACAGAAGGAATTTAAACCCTCCACAGCCTTTTGGTGCGCTCTTGACTCCAGAGCATCCAGATTTCCTCCCTGTCTGACGCTCTCCTCCGTGCGTAATTTATGTGCCTAAATGTCTCCCTTCTTTCCTCCAGACTTCTACGTGAAACGAAAGAGGGCTGCTGATAGAAAACTGAATGATATGAGCGCTTGCCACCATTCCAAGTCTTCCATCCCGGTGGAACAAACTCCCCGAAAGAGGATCCGTTGAAGGTATTTATCTTATTTTCTAAATTGCTCCTCGAATTATTTCAAATATGACAAAGCAGATTTATTAATCCTCCCTGCTTCATGGCGTTTAAATGACATGGGTTGATTTAAAACTATCTGCTGCCTTATTATCAGCTATTTCTGGTTCGTTTTTACGCATTAATTGCGAAGCGCAGACAGTCCTTATCTGGAAGGGTGGGGTGGGGTGTGGGGGTGGGGGGAGTTTGTGGTGGTGAAATCGCAGTAGTAGTGATAGTAGTAGCTGTAGTAACACCAGTGGGTGGGGAGGGGGGGGATGTGCGTCACGATGTGGCGGGAAAAGGCTCGGGTAAAGGGTGACGCCTGCAGCTGAGGCTACATCTCCTGTTTCCTCGGAAAGCTCACTCGCCGTCTTTTTCCGGAATTCTGCAGAAAACTTACCGTATTTTTTTTTTTTTTGTCTTTTCTTTATTCCTTCTCAGGTGGTTTTTGCACTATTTGACTGAGCGTTTTTGTTGAGGGGGCAACACTCTTTGTCCCCGCCACTTAAGAAGAAGAAGAAGGAGGAGGAGGAGAGAGAAAAACGGGAGACGGTGCGGGACAAAGAAGTCCGAACGACCGGTCGGCTGCGGCTCGGTGCGCCCCGGCGGAGCGCAGCGGACCAGAACACCGGTGCAGACTCTCAGGACTTGAAACGGTTTGGGGAGGGAAGGGAAGAGGAGAAAGAGAGGAAATATTCGCCGAATGACTTCTATCCAGTACAAATGTAGCATTCATTGTTGCTTTTGCATACAGCCACTCGACAGTGTTAAATGTTTTAACATCTGTGCAATCCTAAATTTCTTTAAAAGAATCGTCTACACTGGCCAAAAGTGTACAGCTTTATAGAGACAATAGCTTATAAATGTATATTTCTGTTCTGTTTTTGTTGGGGTTTTTTCCTCTGTAAATGTATATTTTTAAGTCTATTCTAACTTATAATTTATTTATGTTTCTTTATATTTGTTAAATGCCTTGTTGATTTAGCCAAAGGGCATATTTTTATTTTATTTTATTATTTACATTTTTTTTGTTATTGTGATGTTTTTGCAATCATGTAGCTTCCCCATTAGTAGTCCACACTTGAAAAAATAGTTTTCTTTGTGTCTCTGAGCCGTTGTTTTTGTGTGTTTTTCATAAAAGTGCCCTAATTATGTCTGGCAAAAGATGGGAATAAAATATCTTTCACTTCAAACTGCGGATTTGTGTGTGTGCTTTGTCCAGTTCAGATTATTATTGTTTTAAAAGAATTATTGTGAGTTTGAAATGCGCATCATGACCTAAAGGAAAACAGAACAGCAGCTGTATAATTTTACAGTGGTTTACTGCAGTGAAACAATAAAAGAATCAGTGTTACGAGACATCCAGTGGAAGCAGGTACGCTGCTTTCCTTTGCTCCCCACCTGTATCTGCCTCTGTGCGCTCAGGCCCATCCAAGGAAAACGCATTCAGACGCGCAGCCTCGGGCAGCATGGCAGCTGCGGGATATAGGCTCGGATTTAAAGGCCCTTTCGCCCCTCTAAAGAAGCAGCAGCTGCCTTTGGATCCCCGCTTTGTCCGCCGCGAAGACACCCCCACATCCACCCGCACTCAACAAGCCCTCTAAAGACCCACTCACACACACTGTTTACCCCGCCGTAGATACACCGGGCGTGGAGGCCACCTGCCAGAGCTGGAAAAAGAAAACTACTAGTCTTTGTAATTGTCCTCGTCCATTGAAACAAACCATTCAACAGGTCATACTTGCAAGTTTACCCTTAATTGAAAGAAGCCAAATACAGCGTCTGAATGCGCGCTGGGCCTGCTGCCTGTCAGTGCGCACCAAACAAAGACGCATTTCATCATTTTTCCATAAGTTTCTCCGTTCAGGCTGCGCAGCTCCGACTGTCTGACTTTAATGTTTTGATAAAAAATGGAGACTTTTGATGGCCAGAGTGACTTTGTCAGTTTCATGCAGCCATAAGCTCTGACGGAGCTTGTTCTGATTTCCAACACAAAGCGCTCTCCGGCTCCATTCTTTCCTTTTTGTTGCCATATGGCAAATCCATGTAGACATAGCCAAGACCTATTCAGTCAGCCACAGAATGTCCTGCATCAGAGAACAAAAGACACTTTGTCTGGCTGCTCTATTGATACGAATGGGAGAAAAAAAATATTATAATTAATCTATGGCTATATCCAGCTAATTAACGCCCATATGCCCACGGGGAGCTGCGGGACCATTCAGTGCACTTTTAAATTCTCAATAGTTTACATGTTAAAGACAACAGCTGTTTATGTGTTACTTTAATGAAGTCCCCTCTATGTTGGAGACTGGACACATTCAGGGGCCTCCAGTCCCCCGTAGTGCTAAAGGGGTCATCTTCCTTTATTTGTCTCTTCAGCTGTGTAACTATATAAAATTTGTCCCAGTAAATAGAACTTTAAATCTCATTCGTTTTCTCCAAAAGGCATTGAATTTGAGCCATTCTGGGAGAGGTCACAGGTTAAGGCCTGAAAATCAACTCGCAGTCTAATAAGCTTCTCTTTAAACAGAATAAATGAAACTCTAGGCTAGGCGGGTTTTACATTTTGAGAAGATTATTTAGGCACAAATAAGAGAAATGTCATCACTTTGTCTGAGCCTCTGCTGTGCTGAGGCCTAAATACTGTGTGAGCGGATGGAGTCTTTCAGTTTTCAATAAGCTCCGTGGGATGTATGACAATTATAACTCAATTCAGCCCTGTTGTATGTATGATGGACAGAAAGGAAAGGCATGAAAGCTAACATATAGAACTCATTAACATGCCTGCTACAGCAGAATATCATTAAACAACCAGCTGCTGATGGACAGAATCAGCCTCATGAGCCCTTCAGTGTCATCTGACCTTCAGCTCACATGCACACTTTCATTTGTCCCACTCATCACAGAAACAGTATTTATTTGCTTCAAACTGCTAGTTAAAAGAGTCAGGCATCTCCATATATATTTGCTATTTATTTGTATTATTTATTATCACATATGTAATTCTTTCAGTGTCAAAATACACATGTAGCTCACATTTTAGTCATTGATTGTAATGAAAATAACTGAATCTTAATACTTTTAAAAAAAAATCTTTAGATATAAAAGTACTTTATATATGTCTCTTAAAGTAGGCCTTTGTTGTTTTATTAAACCAAATTTTAATTGTAATCACAAGTTTTGCCCAAAAGTTAAGGATTATTCTGTCCTTAAATGAAACAGGAAAGCACACTTGAAAATGAAAATGTACTTAGTTTGCCCAAAAACAACGAATAATTCGTAAATCTGACTCGATTTGATTTTTTTTATATATTACTGTAGTAAAAGTAAATAAAGCTTCTAAAAAAATAAAGAAAAAAGTAAAGTATTGGGATGCAGTTGAGCCTGTTGTTAATTCTAGTAAACGATCACTGATTGCTTATAAAAAACTCAAATAAAACGCGTCACCGTTTCCTCCAAAATCTCGCTCCTTTGTGTGTCTCAATAATTTTGTTGCAGCTACTTTGACATAAATAGCAGCTTCTGGGCTTGGCCTAAATGTAGCAACCAAAAATATAATTTCAGAGAACACATTTTCCACTCAAAACACACAATTAACGGCGCAGTCTGCAAAGGCTGCAATTAAATATAGAAAAGGAGGAAAATCGGCCAAGAGGAATTAGCATTTTCCATGACCATCTGGCATCGGCGCAGGCGACAGGGAACAAAGGCGAGCTGGATGGAGAGGAGAGGCGAGTGTGCCATCGCATTGACCTGCAAATGAGGCTTTGTCACCGAGTTAAAGCTCCCTGACCCCCTTTACCCCCCTCCCCAAAAAACACTTCTTTTTTTTTTTTTTTAAACCTATAGCGTGACGAATGGGGCCTGAATCCAGGTCTGTGTATGTTTAGGAGCTGCAGACCAAAACTGTCAAAAAGGAATCATTGACAAAGTGCAAACAGTCTAATTCCGTCTGATCGATACAGACTCTTAAAATCCGCTCAACTTCGAAGCAAAAGAGAAACTGTGATTTGCATTGTGCTCGTTCGGAAACAAATGAAATTGAACTGGAATCAAGAAAGACTCAACGATTTCAGCTGTACAGGTCTGTTCATGTATAAAACGACGTAAAAGAGTCACACTGAATCTTCGCTTCGTGATATATTACTGCAAACTGGGGCTCTGACCTCTTTACACACGGGCCTGCTGAGCTTTACGCACCAAAATTATCCAAAATGCCACCTTGGTCTTTCTGCGGTGCTTTTCTAGCAAACATTAATTGCGCGAATATAGTCGAAACACTCTGAATGATTGATAAATTTTGTATAAAAGAAAAAAAAGTACACTATTCCTGTTTGTTTCCCATTGCAGCGTGCGTCCTGGGACCTTCAATGGCACGAGTGTCTGCGTATGAGTGTGTGCCTATTTTGGGGGGGGGGGGATGGATAGCTGTTGGATTGTTGGACACCTGTCCCCCTTCACTGAGTGGAGTGGCAGACAGAGACGTGAAAGGTGGTTGTATCCGGCAAAGGATCTGTTTTTGTGTGTGTGACTTCATTATATGATTAGAATAGAATGAGCCTTAAACACAAAAGCATTTTCGTATCCTGACAGCACACACAGATGTTCCAATTTCAGTATCAAAATCATCAAACAACACAATCTACGTTAAATCCGGTCTGCTACAGGGACCAGAACTAATCATTCTAGAAAAAGGAAGGCCAACAAAGCCACTGATATTTATATGGTGAATTAATCTAATTTCAAAGTAAAATGTCGTGTTTAGTCTGTGGTGAGGAGATTCTATGATTACAGTGCATTTTCTAACTAATCTTTAACATTAGGAAGCAGTGGAGCCACAGTAAAGCTCCAATATGAACACTTTATGCATATTATGTTACACCAAAGCAAACTTGCACCTAATTCCAAAAACTACAATGAGGAAATTACTGGAGAAAATTTGTAGGTCAAATTATTTTTAGTTTGAGTTCTACCAGATGCAGACGTGCCCCAGTGTTTTCTTTTTTCCCTCTCTCTCTTCTCCTGGGCCTTTTTCTCTTTACATCCACTCAGTATTCATGCCTGTGGATAACAAAGAGCATGGCTCAATCCACGCAGGAGGCGGTGTGACAGGGAACTCGTGGCAGCTTTTCAAATATCTTCTTTCTGTGTCTCCTCCTTTTTTTCACCCTGCAACTTTGGTCTCTGTTGGAGGAGGAGGAGGGAGGTGAGGGGGAGTGAATCAGGCTGCCACCTCAATCTCTAATTCACTTTCCTCTCCCCACGCATCAAGGGGATCGGGTTTAATGCTGCGCACAAGAAAAGGCAGATCCTTTACAATGTTTCACAACGTGATGGAGCGAGCGACCCACTGCGTTTTTGGAGACTAGTCTGCAGGGAGCTGCTATAAAAAAAGTGTATTTCACCCACAAGAAAGAGAAAACATACAATAAAATATAATATATGTGTTGTTTTAAACCCTTTTTTTTTATTAACTCCAAGCTGGCGAATGCTTGGGAATGTTGTTTTAAGAGTATAGGTTAGCAGCAGGATTTATTATTTTATTGTGACATTTTTTTAAGGAAATACATTGCAAAGGTATGACTCAAAAAGGCTATAGGGTCATATAGTCTGCAGTTTGCAGGTTTGATTGTCAAAGAATTCAATATTGATTTTCTTGCGGCTTTAAAATGTAAGAATATGACAAATCTGTACATGTGCATAAGTCTAATATGCTAATATTTACATTTTTCCCATATTTTGATCCGGTGTGAAGACAAAATATTTCCCTAAGACAAATTATTCTACTGACATTGTCTCATTAGTTTTTTGATGTTTAAAAAAATCTTAATGGCTTATTAAAATGAACTGCTGAATTTCCCCTAAAAGACACTTAATTGCACAGAAAACTTCTCTTAAGTGTGGGTTGCAATTTGTCAGTTTTAAAGCAAAAAAAAAAAAAAACACTTTACAACACAACACTCCACTAATTGGCTTAAAGTGTAAAATGTCCTTGTATAAAGAGTGTCACTCAAAGGCTGTCCACTCTCTATAGGGCTGGCTACTCTGGCCTGAAAAGGTGAAAAGGTCAACCATGTCTGGCGCCAAAACCGCTTAGAATATTATCTTCTCCACTCCACCACAGAAGGGCCTGAAATATATTCATATGTTGAGAGTGGTTTCAATGATATGACTATAATCATTATCAATTAAAAGTCTCTTGAAGCAAACACCAAGCCTCAGGCCTCTTTTACAATTTTCTAAAAGAAAATAACACTTAGTACTTGTCATAGAAGAAATTGCAGGTGTAACTAATGACATTAAAATGACTGAAATTTCCATAAAAGCCATCACAAAATATAACAACTTATATTCGCTACATGCTGCATGTATCATGCCATTGCTTTACAAGTGTACTTAATTTCACACTGATTGCAGCATAAAGTAAAAGTAAGGTAACTTTAAATCTGTGTGCCCATGATGTATGATGAGCTTATGATGTAAATAGCAGTCTGTGGTGACATATCAACTTATCAAGCAGCAAACTTTTTGCAAAACTATTAGTCTCACTCAACTCAACACACATGATCAGTTGGAGCCTTTCATGTCAGCAAGCATCTAATCTTCCAAAATGCCCTCGAGAAAGACACTGATTCCTGTTTGATTGATCCTGCAGCTGACCTTGAGCTGCCGTTCTGCTAAACACTGATCTCTGTGGCGCCATTAATAGGCTGCCATCGACATATGGTGTGGTTGCATTCCTGCAGAAGATCATTACACACAGTGATGCTATGTGATTATCGAATGCCTTCACAACACAAATGCTAGAGGAATGGCTGCAGCTCCTCTTTATTGTGAGATAGCGGTTTTAAAAACATTTGTGCATCAAACATTTGTGCATTTAGACTAAGAATTATAATCAAATGAATTTACCAGCATTGTTTTGGTAGAACTTCAAGTCTCTGTTAAAAACTGGTTGCCTTTCGGTAAGCCATTTTACCAAAACAAAAGAGAAAATAAAGTATTAAAGTATGAGACTGGTGCTGAAGCTGACAATAGATGATTTAGTCCTACACTGGTGGCATGTTAGCATTCAGAGGAAATCGTGTTGAGACGAGCGCTCGCAGCAGCCGCTCACGCTCCATCAAACAACAACCTACTGTGGGCCTTTGAGGTCCACACATACTGTACCTATCAAAAACTGCATAGCTGTGCTCCAGAGTGATGACTTTACAACCAGAGAGCCATATGCGGCTCTGCAGGAAGAGGCCTGCCTCATTGTTGGCGGTAATTGGACAGAGAGGAGAGAGGAGGAGACACAGATAGCGCGATGACACTTGAGAAATGAGATCTAACTCCATCCCAGCGCCAGTCCTGACAGCCAGAGTCTTCCACCTCCATTATTTTCCTCTTTGCTTTTGTGTGAATCCTTTTCAGTCTCTCTGAGGCAAACCTGCTCCCCTTCACATCCCTTCTTCCACGGGATGCGAGTCCTCTACTGAGCGGCTGCTGTCTCTGTTTTATCTGTCCATCCATCCATCCCTGACGCCTCTCCTCCTCGCTCCTCTCCTCTCTGTCCTTCTCTATGGGCAGAACAGTTTTCTTCTCCTTCAATCATCTTGGCTCATAAAACTTGGGGAGGAGGGCTAGCAGGCTGTGTTTTCAGGGCTGGCTACACTGCTATGGGTGCACTGACTCGGACTAATGCTATTCACGCCTCACATTTGCTCGCCAGGTCCTATGAAAAGGGATGGCCACGGCAGCCTTTATGGGACACACAACAAAGGACCATCATTCATCAGTCAGCAGCAGAGCACCCAGGAGTGGCCGAATCCGGGTTCATCCTGGTAGCGCATAGTTGATTGCTTTGGCCAGCATCATGTTCAGGCATGGACATCTCTTCCTTTTATCTGCTTTCGTTAGAAGTTGTTTTACTTGAAGGGGGAAAAACAGGAGGAGAAGCAAACATTTCAGAAATTCTTTATGCTTTTGATTCTTGGAAGTTCGCTGTAGCCTCTGTGTTATGTCTGAACTTTCACTCAGTGTGGATGGTGTGTGTTTGCGTGTTTGTGTGTGTCGCACACGGAAAGTGTCTGGTGGCGATATAAATCTATAGCCATACTCCTAGGTCACCGAGTCACTATTAATCTTCACCTTTCCTTGGCTGTTCTTTCACACAGGACCTGAAGCTTTAGAGGCCTGTTGGCAGCTCACAACAATACCCAGAATGCCTCGAGGCCTTGTCAGCCTGTCCTAATTTGTGGCTGTGGTCCTGGGGTTGAATTCAGTCACTGCTGGCTGCTTGACCTGGCGGATTAGCAACATCTTTTAGTCTCCATGCGGGGCAGCGCCAATGGGCTGATACGCAGCCTGCAATTACACAGCAGGAAAGGCCTGCTTAGACATGAACCCATATGCACGCATGCATACACACAGTTATAAAAGTGTATGGACGGACAGACGGATGAAAGATGGATGAATAGTTGGCTGAGGAGAGAAGGAGAAGCAGGTGATACTTTGATGAAGACTTTAAAAAAAAATGAGACGGAGGCTGAAGAGAAAGGGAAACTGTCACACAGTGTGTTTTGGGGTTTTTGTACTTACACAGTGGGTATTCAGTTACATTGTTGACATGGAAATCAATGTATCGAGGAGCTTATCTTCATGGTGATGGCACTGTACATCATCAGGGCATCAGAATGCCAACAGAGCCTTGGCAAAGATGGAAATGTTTCAAGTTCAAATCTATTACGGGGTGTTATTCAGAGGATGTAACATGCAGTTTTCCTATTAGAGTTATAGAAAATAAACTCTTGGTATTGACTAATATCATAGTAATGCAATAGAAGTAAATGTTAAATGATTTCTTACTTGTATCATTCTCAGAAAGTGTAGAAACTCATACTAACTCATGCTTGTAGCTTGCCTTTTTCTTATATTCTTCTTGCATGACAGCTTCATTCATATCAATCTGTACTGCCCGCTAAGATATTCCTTTGGTAAGTATCGGTCTTCTACCATTATAGCTTCCCCTGTCAGGCAACTTGATTTATTAGAATGGACACCTCCAACTGGTTGTTTCGTGTCTCCTGGACGGAGGCCACAGAGAAAATCAACAATTTACTAGTGCTATTAGAAATGAGATGGATCATTTTGAAGTCGAACATGCATTTTTTTGCCTTATAGTACAGCAGTTCTATTAAATTTGTTAGGTCATTCCAATCATGGCCTTCGCTGTAGTTTTAGCAGAAGCTGTGGTGCTACAAGTTGTAACGACTGTTGCTGTGTTGTTCATTTTCCCAAAGCGACCACAATAAGATTCCTTTATAGTTGGTTTTCAGGGACAAGAAAAAAAAATGCAGCGTTTAAAGAATCCCCAGAATTGTGCACACAGATGCATTTGCACAATGTTGTCCCTGAGTAAAACAAAAGACCTGGACCTGGAAAACAACAAGCAGATATACAGCAGGTCAAGCGCAGATCAGAATTGGCAGCGCAGTGCAGCGTCTTACAATGCACACAAAGCCTTGAACGATGGGAACAGGGAAATTGGCAAACCTAACATGGTGTCCTGCCATCATCCCTCGCTCCCTCCCTCTGTTTCACAACAGATGCTATGTTCCATGAAGACACTGTCAGCTGCACAAGAATGGGCCGAAATTTGTCGACAATGACGGTGGACAAAAAAAGTAAAACAAAACAAAAAAAAAACGTTCTCAAAGTCAGCATCCCGAGTTAACAATAACGACACAACACGGTGGAGGAGGGTATCGTGCAAGTGTATGGGCAGACCTCTCTCCAGGAATAGGACCTATTGCTATGGAAACACGCCCCCACCCCTCCCCTCTACTATTACTATAGTATACACATACGCACACACTTGTCAGCTGCAGGCCAGGCGCTGTCTGAGCCCAGATGGTGGTGAACTGCATAACTCACTTATCTGTCTCTGGCCTCTAAAGGAATGCTTAAAGGCCTCTCCAATTCCCAGTGGACGTCACCAAAAAGAGAGAGAGGGAGAGGCACGCCATCTGCTCCCAGACACCATGGACACCCCCCTTTCCTGTCCGTCCCCCAAATTCATCCCCCCCTTCTCACCTTCCAAAGCCCCAAAACCCTCCTTATGATCCCCGATCCGTTCGTAGTGATCGACTGAGGAAGGTACAGGGGTGCTGACACGAATCAGCATCATTTGTCAGTTTATAGCAATAAAATTACTTGTTTTGCAATCAGGCTTATTGATATGGAACAAAATTAATAAAACAAGGCAAAGGTGCAGTAAATTTGACTCAACTATCTATTGAAAATACTAACAGCCCCTATGTAGATCAGTGATTTCCAATATTTTTTGACTAGTGACAGCTTTAAAAGAAAGAAGTAATTTTTATCCCTTTGATTATTTCAATCAGTACATCACTTGCTAGAATTTTTGCAGATATATATTGTCCTATTCATCATTTAGCTAGAAATTACTTGGAAAAGTTTAGTGTGCAGTTAAATATGATTATTCTTATGAGATCTGTGAAAAATTCAGTACTACCTCGTTGTTGTTTGAGTTTTCCATTCACATTTTGCATGAAAAACGCACAAATTCCACTCATTCCTTTCCACACAAATATGTAAAACATTCACTGTTTTCATGCTGTAAGAGCAAGTCAGTGCTGAACCACATACTCCAGGACAAAGAGACCTTGCAAACTTCACTCAAGCATATTATAATTGAAACTACATAACCATCTGTACAGGAATCCTCTCATTGCTATGAATGGCACACCTGGGACTTGCGCACATTAGTTGCATATTATCTCATATCTACATAAAATATTACCTCTCATAGAAAAAATAAAGGCTTCTTAGAGTAATGCTGTGATATTATTTTTTCAAGAACTCAAGCTTTATTTTATTACATTTAAATCATGGGATTTAGGAGAATCTTTAACCATTTTCCAATAAGTGAGGAGATTTCAGTCGCAGTTGCTAAATATAAAGTGTTTCCCCTGGAAAGACATGTAAGGAGCAAAGATTTAAGTACTCCACAATAGGAAAAAAGTACATTTGAAAGCATTTTAGAGAAGGCAGCGAAG
This sequence comes from Acanthochromis polyacanthus, assembly GCF_021347895.1. NCBI lineage: Eukaryota > Metazoa > Chordata > Actinopteri > Pomacentridae > Acanthochromis > Acanthochromis polyacanthus. The sequence continues at coordinate 16,508,911 of NC_067120.1, read as the reverse complement.
GCACCAGCATGCTCTGCCTTCATCAAGATGCCGACTCTTTGCTCTGACTCTTTAAGCCCCTGATTACGCAGCACGCCCTTCTCCATCTTGCTGAATATTGCCGCTTTGTTTAAAGAAGTGAAATCTGGCGAGTTGTCCACCACCCACCGAGTCAAGTGTGGCTCAGGTGTGTGTGTTCGCCACATGTGCTTGTGTGCATGCTGGTGTGTGGTCCCGTTCATATAAGCATAATCAGATGGGTCTTGTGCGTGCCTGCATGCGCACACAGAGAAAACAATAAATACTGTGTAGCTTTTCACGAGCAGCGAGAGCGAAAGATAATGAGAGCGAGAGGTGTGGGGAAATAGTGTGCGAGTTCTCCTTTCCTCCTAGTTCAGCAGAGATGCACTTGCAGCAGTTGTGGAAAGAACAGAAGTGCTGACTTGGGTCTATAGTGTCAGTTTTTTCATGACATATTCTTACAATGGGACATCCACTGTATCAAAAACAAATCTTAGTTGTGCACAATTTTGTTTTAGTGGCATTCCGTTAACATGGTGAGGGGGAAATGAGAAAGTGGAAGCAGTCACTGGCACATAAGGAAAGTAAGTAGGGTGTAATGTGCCTGTGTGGTTTTAAATACTAGATGGGAAAGTGAGGAACTGGTGTGCACAACTTTGCTGAACATTTCAGGCTCTCCATCAGTTCTCACAATTAGATCTCCGACCTCATGACACACAGGCCCTGCTTGAAATGATTTTTCCCCATTTCATCCCAGTTCTACAAGGCGCCTTTGAATCAATTCTCCACGCTGACATGCACAAGACATTGTATTTAAAAGGAGACACACCTTTATATTGAAGGACTATCCAGCAGCACACAGCTCTGCAGAAGTCACATCCTCAGCTGGACATCTATGCGACTCATTAGATCTGCAGCTAACGATAGCAATGTGACTTATAACACCTATTTGAATACTACATCTTCAGATTTCAAACTGGCCTTCAGTCCCAGATCCTTAGCTGGTTGTGTTCAGCTTGTGGAGACAGTAATATATCAGCTGAATCAATTCAGTGTGTACCAGTGACAAAATACTTCCAACTACTATTATGGCACTGGAAATATCTTTACATCTGATAGGTAAACTCTTGTTGAAGTCTCCGGTCATGACGTCAGCCTTCAGCAAGTCCGGACAAGACTTCCATCATGTGGCCTCACAGCACCACCAGCTCAGAGCAGCTTTTCCTCAGCCACCAACAAAAAGTGTGGAACAAATGGCACCAGCCAAATGTAGAGGCAATAAGGCGAGGGGCCCTCTGTGGAGTGTGTGTGTGTGTGTGTGTGCGTGTGCAGGAGCGTGTGTACGTTGATAAAGTGTACCCAAGCAGACAGGACGGTGGTGTGTGTGGATTTTGCAGAGTGAATGGTGATTGTGTATTTTCAAAAGAGAGGGGGTGTCACCCTGTGTGAGAGTGAATGTCGGAGCCCTCTGCGAGTGAGGGCGTGTGTGCGTGTGCGTGTGTGCGTGTGTGTGTGTGTGTGTGTGTGTGTGTGTGTGTGTGTGCGTGTGTGCGTGTGTGTGTGTGCGCGCGCGCTTAGACTGGGTGAGAAAGAGCAGTCTATTGGTTCAAGTATGCCCCCATGTGACTGCTGGGAGAAGTAAAAGGACGAAACCAGAAGAAGACGGACTTCTATGTTCTTTCAGACAATCAAGTGTACTTTATGCTTTTTTTTTTTTTTAACAGCAAAGTGTCAGGGTCCATGACGTTTCTCTTGGGTCTTTGTCCTCTGTCTCACCTTTCTGAATCTCATTAGGAGTATTTCAGTTAGTGTAGGTGAAGGTTCATGTGCCGACTCTTCCTCTTTGCCAAAGCTTGCAACTTTCAATTATCTTATTATGCTTCAGTTATTATTAAAATTTTACTTTATTGCTTTTTTAAAAATAAAATCTCTGTTGGGCATGGTTAAACCTTGACTCAGCATACGTGCTGTAGTTGTACACCTGCTGTTTGAGGTGATGCATTATTATTATCAACCTTTCTGGTGTAATTAATTTTCACTTTACAGCTGCTACAAGTGAATTCCACGCAAAGATTGCCACAACTACTTGTGTCAGTCAAGTATCCTAACTAATGGGAATGTTGACTAAAGTACCACTCAGCTTATAAAAGTACTTTAAAGTGCTATACTACCTTGGGTCACTAGGTGACTCCAAAAATTCATTCGGTTCAATAAATTCACATTTAAAAATCATCAAATTCTCTCATGAAATACTAAGTCAATGCATTTTTCTCATTAGTCCTTAGGATGTAACAAGTTAAAGTCACTCCTTCTAATCAGCATGGTGTTGGTCATTTGGGCAGTAATTCCATTAATAAGTAGATATTAGGCCTCAAAGAGAGGCATGTTTGTGGGCATGACTGACCTGACTGACATGCCTGGTGTAGAATGAGCTCCCATCAGCTCCAAGCGTTGCTCTCCTTGCTCCGCTTTGCTTCCCATATTTGGAGGATCCCGGCTCCGTCTAGAAAAGATATCGTCCATCAATTTGTATAGGATATAGCTGTTAGTGTCAGACTACCACAATGTTGATGATTATTCTTGAGTGTGCCAAGACTACGGAATAGCCTGCAGCTAGAATTAGTTGCCTTCTTATTCCAAGCCAAGAATAGACATACCACAGAATTTCTGGAGGATTAGAAACTTCCCACTGTGTTTTGGCAGAACTGATTGGAATGCACCTCCAGATTCTGGCTGCTACTATTGAAATTATAACTCTTCTAATGATGAATTTAAAGCTGTGGATGATGGCATATCACCTTGCACAGCTTCATAGAAGGCAATTGTTTTGTTTTCCTTGCACATGTGCAGTTGGCACACTTGTATTGCGTACAGTCCAAGCAGGCCTAAATTTGAAGCTGCATGATGATGCCACCTTGCAGACATGGGCAGATGGGGAAATGTACGTCACACGAACTTTTAAGGATCTTTGCAGACATGCAGGTGTGGAAAGTACAGATTGGCCTTCAGCTGTTCTCTGGGCTTCAGTTCTACATCCATCTTTCTATGCAGTCTATGGTTGTTTATTGCAAAACATCATAATCTCAGTTTGGACTTTGACATTGAAGAAGAAATATTGTTAGTTCACAAGATAAGGACTTTTTGACATCTAATGGAAAACAGCACGTGAGCTTTACTATAAGTTTGATGTGCAGGATCAAGCATTTTTGAAGATTAACCCATATGAAGAACAGTCAGGACATTTTCATCTGCTTCTTTTTGTGTGTATTCATGTTATGAGTTCCTAAACTTTACAATTTCTATATATAAAGAGGTTTTTTTTTTGTTTTTTGTGTTTGGACTTTCTAGTGTTCTAGATCTTTGCTAAAAGTAAGAGATGAGAAATTGAGATTCCCCACATTATGCCCTTTCAGTGGTAGCCACAGTAAACATCTTACCCTGTGAGTCGACTAGAGTGGGAACAGATAAAGTCTTTTCACTGTGGATCAGAAGGTTTCTCTCATGAGCAGCTGAAAGGCTTGTTGCTCGTCTAAGGGATCCAATCCCTGTTTCTACTGCATCCAAGAGGATTTTCACCCCTTTGATTAGAGTCCCTCAACAAAGAAGGAGTGTGTTAAGATTTTAAAGCCCCTCAAAAAACACTGTCAGCCTTAAGAGACACTTGCAGCGCAGCCAGGAGGGGAGGCAAGCAAAGTAAGCAAACAAACCCACTGGGACTTAGATATTGTGTTTACCTTTTGTCATGAAAACACAAATCAGCCTTTTTGTTTGGCTGTTTTTTATCAGATGGCCATAATGAGCTGCCTTCTGAATAGTTCAATAAGAGACCCTTATGATCAGAGGGGGCTCTTATCATCAACAGAGAACTTCAAACCGAACAACAACAAACATTTCGGAAAGCCATCTGAACCCAGGAGTTGGCCTCTTATCTGCCTCCCTCCCATCCGCTCCGTACATTGTGATTGCGATTGTGTTTCGGAGACGGAGAGTCCAGTGTTATCAAGCCATTACGCTTAAAATTATCCCCAGATCTGTTATCTCTTTTGCTACCACACCACCACTCGCTCCTTGTTACCCCTGATGGAAAAAAAATCATGTCTATTAAACTCTTTCATCTTCCCACAGCGTCACATCTGGGCTGGGCTCCGACATCAGTGAGGACGCTTGTGTCAGATGTGGGTTCCAATTAGCTAACATGGCTGCTTCACCGCCTCCAATCCCTCTTTCCTTTTTTGTCTTTTGAGCCGAGACAGACAGAGAAGCCTACATGAAAAGGCCAGGGGGCTGCTGGGTAGCTGGGCTGGAGTGTAAAAACACAACTAATTGCGCTTGGCTGATCTTTATGAAGTTGGAAGTCATGTCGCTTGGTGCAACGCCCACCTCTTCCACTCTTAAGTCTCACAGAGGCGACAACTACACACTATAAACACCGCCCCAGCTGGATTTGTGGTTGCTGCGATCAAAGCCACGAATGGGGATGATAGGTCTGGTGCTGCATGTGGGCGAGTGTGTGTGTCTGAGAGGAGGTAATGCATAGGTTCCCTTGTTGTAACTCTTTATGGCTGTAACTGCTGTAAGGCTTGATGAGCGAACATGACGCTAACATGCTACCCTCTGACGTATTTGTGTGTGTTTGTGTAAGGGTGTGTGTTTCTTGCCAAGGGTACAAGTGCAACAGTTGCCACACGTATTCCAGCAACATCCGGATTAAAAAGTATGTCGTTTATAAAAAAACTAAACTCTATAATTAAAAGACTTGTCTGTTGGCCAAACCCATGTTGAATTAGCCCTGAGTGGAAGTTTGTGAAGACGGATGCTCTGACGTGCCAGTGCATATCAACTGCCAACAATGGTAATGCAACTAAGTGTTTCAAACCTCAAGCTGAACTGAATGTCCTGACCAAGTCTGTAGCAATTAGAATGAGGATGACGAGAGTGTAGCTGCATGAGGTCATGACTTCAGTATGTGCCTCTGTATACCCCTGGCCCTTCCGCACAGGGCGTGACAACAGTGCTGCTGTGCTGTAAAACCCATTCATTCCAAAGATTTGCACAACAAAGTTCAAAGTTTAACTCACTTGTGCAGTATGATGTGTGCTTGCAAGCCATAAATCATCTCACCTGAAGGAATGAGGTGACATGGTCCTGTTGCAAGTTTCAAAAACATTATTTTGTTGCTCTGTGCTACATGACTCACCTCAAGCAGTGCTTTGTACCCGATGGAAGCACACCACAAACCGTGTTCTTTCTGAGAGGGCCTTAACCAGTTAACAGGGAAGCAGCAGAAAATGTCTGCTTTTTGCACAGAACAGTCCGGAAAATTTAAAATTTCTCAGCACCTGAACGATGCTGTTGTGTACTTCACAGAGAGATACCATTATCTGAGACACATCACAGCTTTGTGTATCTCGCAGTTCCTCACAACCTGAGATCTCGCTGGGAAAAGATGGTAGCACACTGGCCATGGGGCAAGAAGCTTGGGGTTCTCACTCCATTTGTATTATCGTTGGACAAACCTGAGGTCATCTATTTTCACGATTCTTACAGGTTGTAATGCCCACTGTGAACAAGATTGAGAATTGTTGACAACACAACTGGGGAGAATCCAAGGGAATAGTGACTTGTACAGAGAACCTCAGGGCAGCTTCAAAGTTGTTTCAGAAGCTGATCTTCTCCAGTGGTTCAGAAGGTCACAGGACATGAGTTCTGATGACTCTGATGCATCTAGTAAGACCGACGACAGCACTGTCTAACAAAGGTAATTTAAAGGGGTCTCAAGAGGACACGGATTGCTATTAGTTGTAGATCTATGTAGACTATTTTATTTTTAACTTTCTTTAGATCTTTGCTGTACGATGCTTCAATCCCGTGCCCTTACATGTGCTGAAGAGTTCCTGGACAAGACAATGAACCCCAAGTTGCTCCTGATGTAAGTTGTAGTGTAAAGCATCTTGTTTGGCCTAACTAAAATGAAATTGCACGATATTTATATGTCTTAAAAACAATCCTAGACTGACCAAAGTGCTTCTGCCATATCATATCATTATAACAGACAAAAATGTACAAAAAATGAAGCAGAACAGTGACAGTGTTGGCTGCTTCATTGGTTGTAGAGCCTCAAATGTCCGTCTGGTGAAGTGCAATCAGAAAAGAATTCAGTTTATTTTCCAAAATGGAGAAATGAAAACAACTGAGTTTGGTTGATCAGACTAGCACAGGCAGATTTTTCATTAGCTTGTGTCTTGTATTTGTACTTTATCTTACCCCAGTATTGCGGTTTGTTTTTAGGAAATTTAATGCATTTTGACAGTAGCCTTGAGCTTTCTTCTACACCACCTTTTCAGGACACTGACTTAAAGTACACTTCTAGCCATTTTCCCTTTTCCTCCTTCTTCTTCTCCCCGTTGCTTCCCCTTATTGTTCCCTTTGTCCTTTCTCTTCCTCCTCCTGTTTCCTATTCTTCATTTTCCTGTCAGTTCCACCTCCCCACCGTGCCTTCTTCCAGTTCTCTCCTTTTCGTATCTGATTTTTTCTACACGTTTTTGTCTTTTGCTCCCTGTCTTTGTCTTCATTATAAATGTATATCAGTCTTTATAGTTTGTGCCTTCTTTGCTCTCTTGGTCCACATTTTTCCAGTCCACATTTCTTTTCTTCCATTTTTTGGTCAGTCTCGCTCTTTTTTTCTCTCCATCTGGGTCCTCCCCATTTATTATCGCCAGCTGAGAAAAACATAGGAGTCTTTTGGTATCGAGCCAGAGCAAACACTGATATCCAACCAGCCCCCCCCCCCTCCCCCCCCCACCTCGCTGTTCTCTCCTTCCACTGGCAGCTGTCCATAACTAAGCACACAATGTAACAGAACAGACACACACACACACACACACACACACACACACTCCCTGGAGTGTCCACTGTAGCTGTTTGCTTGGCTGACATGCTCTACTATAATTGCAGTGGTCTGTATGGTGCACTACAGCCTGCAGCTGTGGACCTCTCCAAAGCTCAGACTGCAGCCAACCAGAAACAGCAACAAACTCTGGACAGGCAGAAAATAAACAGACACTTTTAGTCTTTTGCCTGGCCTCGCCAGTCATTTTCCTCTGCACTTTTTTCTTTAGGATTGTCAGATTTTTCCAACCATATACAGAGGAACTGGTTCGTAGTAAATGGAGTTATGAGTTTTTCAGACCAACAAGAGCAGGAGACTAATGTGTGGCTGGTAGCAGTAGTAGCAGTGTCATTAAGTTCCCTCTTTATAAATTCACTGTCACACTCTCACTTCCTTCATGAGAGCTATTTTCATAGTCCTGCATACCAGCGGCATGTTTTTTTTTTTTTTTGCAATTGGTTTTGCCCCTTCCTAATTTTTGATGTCATTTACTTTATGCTTTTTGAAGAGAGTTAAAGAGAAGAAGACCTATGTTGCTCAGATCTGTCCAGTAAATCTGAAGTTACAGTGAGTGGCCAGTTAGCTTAGCAGAAGGCTACATCCACAGTAATGTGTTATCATCTGTATACACATAACTTTAGCTATGTGTACTATGCTCAGAGCCCATACTACTCTGACATTTTACAACGGGTAAAATGAAAAAGTTTGTATTTTAGATTTTAGAAAACAGACTTCAGCAATGATTAAGTAGACCCTCATTTTTGCTTTCTATTTGGGGTTTGATTGTCACTACGTATTCTGTTTCATCAAGCTCCTTTCCTGAGATTTTTTTTCTGACGGAAAACAAAGACATCAACCTTGACTACCAGTAAGTACTCCAACAATAAATTACTGGAGCTAATTACCTTGATGTCTGTTCTACAGTTAATTAAACCTCTGGTCTCAGAGACATGCTCCTTAGGGATGCTTGTCTGGACAGAGATTGTTTTCACTCTGCAATACTGTTTCAAAATGTAATCATATTACTATTGATGCAATCAAGAAAAAAACATTTATTTTGATTGAATAAAATAAATTTGGAAAGCACTTGGCAAATGGATGCAACACCAAGTACTTTATGGGACAAAAGGAAACAAAAAAAAATCATGTAAAAGGTGTATAAAGTAATCCCCCATGACCATTATATTATAATCGAAGGACTTAATAAAAACAGGAACTAAGGAAACCTACTGTTTCTAAAATTCACTAATTATGTCTTATGGAATAAGACTACCTATCTTGGAATAGGACTATTCATTTTGTCCTTTTCTAAAAAGACAGACAGGATGTAAGTCCCTATTAAATCATGTCTTGCTATTATTAAATCATATACTTACTTTCGTACAAATGAAACACATTTCATCATCTGCCCTAGTCTGTAAAAGTCCACTGCATACTGTCAATACTGTTATTACTCTTACAAGGATAGTGGTGCGCAACAGCACATGTACTGCACATGTATAGAACAGTCATAGTTCCCCAATCAGACTAGAAAGTAGCATAACAATCATGACTACATATCCGTGGTGTCTGTAATATTTTCTAGTTTACTCGGAAGACTTTGTTCCACACTTAAGTTGTAGATCAGCATCTATGTATTCTGCACATGCTCACTACGGCTAATTATGCAGACAACTGCCCTCAACATGGACATCCACATAGGTGTCCATACACACTCTCACAGGCTTGGGCAGAAGGTTAAAGTTAAGTCACTCAGATGCTCACTGACCTTTTTGTATTCACTAATATGAAAAGTATAACACTTGTTCCTGTGCTGCACTTCTGATGTCTCCACACTGAGGCAGTGGCTGACATCAAGCAAATTCCTGACGCTTGTGCTGGTGGCTTTTTTCTGTATAAGGGTAAAATAAAACAGAGACATCTTACACACTGAAATTGCAAGCATCTAGAAGTTTTGTCACAAATATTTCCATTTCCTTTCAACATTTTACCCAACTGAGGTTTCACTTGCATGCCATCTGCCATCTTTGCATGTGGAACAACTTGACCATGTTTATACCAAAAACATGTTTTTTTCACAGAAAACGTATGTCGCAACATGTTGCATTTGTAGAAAACGGAACAAAAAATCTTTTGCAAGGTTGTTGCAACAAATATGCCTTTGGCAAAGATGAAACGCTAACATGCTGAAAGCAAAATGCACAGGTCCAAATGAATTTTGCACATAACATGAAAGTAATGCGCAGATAATTTATAAGCTGTTACACGGTGTGGTAATAATAAGTGTTCATACAAGAAATATCCTCTCAGTTAGTGTTAGAAATTATAACCTGAAGTAATCACATTGTTTTACTCATTAGCTAAAATCAACAGGAGCTGCAATTACTGGAATTACTAATTTTTTAAAACAGCGACACACCTCATGCTGACTTTTTACACCCTCATGACTGTCTCCAGTCTTTGTACTAAGCTAACGCTAGACTAAACATGTCCCCAACCTTTCTACTGTCTGCACAGACAAGAAATTAGTATAAGTGTTTTCCTATAGGTTAGAAAGCAATACTATCTCTCCAAATGTGGAGGTAAAGCAACCTCACCATGAAGGCATCTTGATTTTTTCCAAACTATCTGAGATCAAATCCACAGATTCCAACCACCTCTCAGTCACATCCTCTGCACATATGTCTCTGAGGTAAACCTTGAATTGTTTCCACACACACATGCTGACAGCTCGTTAATGACAGGTACTAAAGGTTGTGTAAACACATCTGTTGGTGCCGAGTTACCAGACAGTAAAAGGCCTTCTCCTCTGGCTGTAAAACTGCAGGCCATCAGGCGCAGTACAGACTGCCCATTATCATTTCAGTGTCCTAGCTCTGAGCACCAACCCTCAATCACTATTCACTTGCTCGTTGCCACAATTTGTTTTTGTTTGCTGGTTTTGTCTCCATTGTGGAAAGTTGTTTGGGTGATATGCGTCAGTATGGCTGTCCAGCCCCCTTCTTTGCTTTGTCATAGTGTTTTATCACTTCACACGCTACCATAAAAGGTCAGCAGCAAATGATGTGGAGAAGATGAAAATCTAGAACACTTCATTAGAACATTTCTGGTGGATTTGGGGACCCTTGTAAAATGCTTGTAGATGGAATTCTGGAGGGTAAAACTAAGAATAAGGTGCCCGCTCATCCCCCTACACACCTACACACCTACACACACACACACACACACACACACCTACACACGTACGTATCATGTAGGAAACAGTAATGAGCTGGTGGGCAGGATTAGATCTGTTCTGGACGAGCAGACCGCCTGAGCGTCGAATGTGCATGTCACCTGGGAATAGGTGCCACATGGCAGATAACTAGATCTGACCCAAAACTGAACAGATGGCACTTCATTAGTATTGCACACGTGGTCCCCAAATGAGATGAAACCAATTGCAGTTATTAAGGACAATCAATAACAATGATTAAATAAGATTTTACACAAAAGACAGGATGCCAGGAGACGCCGAGACAGAAGGGTTGCACGTCCCAAAGCAGCTATTAGGATCTGTTCAGAGCCACATCGACCTCTGGTGTGAAAATGAGGCCTTTCATAAAATCACTGGCTGGGGTTCAAAGAAAGAATTCCCAATGACATGCAGAATAATCAGACTTAATTTGGCACAACTCATTGGTGTTGCTAATGAGTACATTGATTTCATTCTCCATAAATCAATGAGCGTCAGCGTATTTCTTTGAAATTTAAATGTAACGCTGACGATGATGCAATACCTGGAAGTGCTGTTCTGTAAAACCTGTCTGTGTCTTCTTTGTGAAGGATTTACCTTCAGTGACCGATGCTTAAAGTATGTCGAGGTTGAGTGTCAAAGTCAAACTTCCATCTGTTTGCTGTGCATACCTGTTATTTTCAGCAACACCATAATTTGAATACACAGACGCGGTGACGTCATACATCAGCTTCTGTAAGGACAGCTGTGTAACATCACACACTAGGGTGAATTACAACAACGATAAACCCTGGTTCACCGCGAAACTCAGGACACTCAGGCTGGAGAAGGAAAGGGCATTCAGAAGTGGGGAGAGAGAGAGCTTCAGGGCAGCTAAGCGTGAGTTTGACAAAGCAGTGAGAGCTGCTAAACGGCAGTACGCAGAGACACTCCAACAACAGTTCTCTGCTCACGACACCGCTTCTGTCCGGAAAGGCTTGCAAAAAATAACCAATTACAAGCCATCGTCTCCCCACTCCACCAACAGCATGCGCCAGGCAAACCAGTTGAACGAGTTCTACTGTCGCTTTGAAAGACAATGGTCAACTGACGACCCCATCCCCCCACCTCACACCTCTTCACACCGGCCCCATACTCCTCACCCCAGCAGGGGCTCAGAGCCCCCCACAGTTTAACACTCCAGACCCCCCCAGCCCAGAGACCCAGCTCACTATACAGGAGAGAGACGTTAATAGGCTATTCAAGAGGCAGAAGCCCCGCAGAGCAGCAGGACCTGACTCTGTCTCCCCCTCCACCTTGAAGCACTGTTCTGATCAACTGTCTCGAGTCTTCACTGACATCTTTAATGAATCACTGGAGACATGCCACGTTCCAACCTGTTTCAAGACCTCCACCATCATCCCTGTTCCGAAGAAGCCAAGACCCACTGGACTTAATGATTACAGACCTGTCGCTCTGACCTCTGTGGTGATGAAGTCTTTTGAGCGCCGTGTGCTTCCTCACCTAAAAGATATCACAGACCCTCTTCTGGATCCCCTGCAGTTCGCCTATAGAGCCAACAGGTCTGTAGACGACGCCGTCAACCTGGCTCTCCACTTCATTCTGCAGCACCTGGACTCAGCAGGAACCAACGTCAGGATCCTGTTTTCAGTTCTGCTTTTAATACAGTCATCCCTGCCCTGCTCCAGGACAAGCTCCTCCAGTTGAGTGTGCCTGCCCCCACCTGCAGATGGATCACAGACTTTCTGTCTGACAGGAAGCAGCATGTGAAGCTGGGGAAGCAAGTCGCCGAGACCAGGACCATCAGCACTGGCTCCCCCCAAGGCCGTGTTCTTTCCCCACTGCTGTTCTCCCTGTACACCAACAGCTGCACCTCCAGGCACCAGTCCGTCAAACTCCTGAAGTTTGCAGATGACACCACCCTCATTGAACTCATCTCTGATGGGGATGAGTCTGCTTACAGACTGGAGGTAGACAACTTGGTGACCTGGTGCAGCAGGAACAACCTGGAGCTCAATGCCCAGAAGACAGTGGAGATGGTGCTGGACTTCAGGAGGAACACAGCCCCCCCCTGCTCCCATCAAGCTCTCTGACTCTACAGTGCTCACCGTGGAGTCTTTCCGCTTTTTGGTATCCATCATCTCCCAGGACCTGAAGTAGGAGATGAACATCAACTCCATAACCAAGAAGGCACAGCAGAGGATGTACTTCCTGAGGCAGCTGAAGAAGTTCAACCTGCCAAAGACTATGATGGTGCACTTCTACACGGTCATCATAGAGTCCATCCTCTCCTCCTCCATCACCGTCTGGTACCCTGCAGCCACCGCGCTGGACAAGAGCAGGCTGCAGCGCATCATCCACTCTGCTGACAAGGTGATCGCATGTAACCTGCCATCCCTCCAGGATCTGTACACCTTTAGGACTTTAAGGCGTGCAACCAAGATCTTGGCCGACCTCTCTCACCCTGGACACAAACTTTTTGAACCCCTCCCCTCAGGCAGGAGGCTGCGGTCCATCAGGACTAAAACCTCTCGCCACAAGAACAGCTTCTTCCCCTCTGCTGCATCGCTGATGAACACTGCCCGTGCCACTTCAAATCAGCTCTTTTAACTATATTAAGTACTACTGAGTAGTAACTGAATATACCTTTTCTATTTGTTTATTTTATTTTAGAATTCTTACATCTCTTTACTTACTATTTTATTTGTACTTGCGCCAAGAGCACCAGAGAAAATTCCTTGTAAGTGTAAAAACCCACTTGGCAATAAAACTGATTCTGAATTCACATTCATATTGTTTTCACTAGATTTTGGACAACCAGCCCCATCACTTCAAACTGGTGATAACTATCATAAATTGCAAGTATTTTTATCTGGTCAGGTTCATTGCAAGTTGTTTTTGTGTTGGATTATGTCCTTAATAAAGAAAATTCTGAGTATGCAACAGTGCCAGTGAGTACTCTCTTGCGCAAAATCATTGAAATGCAAATTAATTAAAACTGCATCACCTTACAGCAGTTACATTACTTTTAAAGTGAACAGTAGGTTATTTGCTCTCATGTATAATTAAATGCTGAAAGCTTAGATTTAGTTCATTAAAATGAAAACAGAATGTGAGTTATTGTGTCAGCCAGTGTTTTGGGAAATCCACTGGCATTCATGGCACCATCTATAAATGTAATTTCCTTTTGCACTCCTTACTGTAAGGAGTATGCATTCACGCTTCAAGCCAAATAAGCTGGACCCCATTTGAACCAAATAAATTTGTTGATTGCAACCCTGCAGTTTTCCATCTTTAAGTCTCACAATCAAATTTTTGCATTTCTTTGGCAATCCTTTTCCATGTAAAGCCATGATGTAGACTTGCAGATGAACACAGCCCATAGGTTTAAAGCTTAGTTCTGGTGTTTACAGGTAATTTTCTAACCATGTTCATATAGTTAGGCTGATTGCTACTCACAGGTTTACTCAATGTTTTTCGTATCTCGCGTGACATTTTTATATTCAAGTTTCATTTTCGCTTGTTGTTTGATTGACTTTAGGCACCAAAACTTTAGGAAATGATGCTTTGGTTGACACTTTCTCAATGACAACTACACTGTAGAAGCTTGGTGAAGTTCATGCACTAAAACTATGCAGTTAGGTTTAGGAAAATAGCCTAGTTTGGATAAAAATGCAACCTTTTCACAATGTTTTTGAAGCTTCTCCTCCATTTTCTGGGTTACCAGCCAGGGTTATGAGTCTCGCCCCATTAAATATAATGGTGGCTGGCTCAAAAGTACCGGTAGTAAAGCAGTAGAATAAAAGGTAAAGATATACTGATTTGTGATGTATTTGTGATAAATCACAAATGTAATCCAGAAACACAATTGAGAATGTAGTAAATTGTATAGGAATGTAATTTTTTTCTGAGACAGGGCCAAATGTATTACAAGTGTGAACCACTTTATCTGGACAAACAGAGAGTATGTAAGTACAGTTGAGACATGGAGGTCTAAAGCCCCTCTGCTCTTGTGAAAAAATTGCTGTCATCCCATTAATATAAAATAGAACCAGTCCATCAGCTGGGGGGGCCTGTGCATGGGGCTTTGGCAAAGCAACGGCTGCAAAAAGAAGAACCTATAGCTCAGCGTTTGCTGCAAGGCAATTTAATGCACAACCTCCAAGCCGTTGTTTTGGGTGATCACACACATGCACACTGACTCCTGGTGGAGATATTTCATTGAGATGAGAGAAAAACATTTACAGATTGCTAAAATGGTTAGCTACAGAATTATTTGTGTTTTTGTGTCTAATAAGCCTTTACACATGTATCTATGACTGTAACTGGACTTACTGGATCATATTTTGTTGCTTCTCTAGGGCTTTCTGTGTTTTTTTTTAAACTCAGGACTGTATCCTTGCTAAGGCTAACACTGTTTGCTGCGTCAGCTCCTTACATGAATATGCTTGTTTTAAATGCGCTAAGCTTTTCAGAACGCATGAGTAAAGAGGAATTTCACAAGAGATTACGGTAAAAGTGTGCAGAGGTAAAATGAAACTCTTCACCCTTCCAACTCCATTTTTTCCGTTTGGACACCCTGCCTATCTTAAAACTCTTCCAGGTGTTCTCTGCAGGGATTATGAATTAAAAATGATATAAAATAAAACACTAGCTACATCTCAAGGCTAGTGCAGCACATATGGTTTCATAAAATTCACACCTCGGGGAAGGACGTGGAGGGTGATGCTGACAGAGAGAGACAGGCAGAGACAAAAAAAAAAGAAAGAGCGAAGAAGGGAAAATACTACTTAAAAACCGAGCCCTGCTTTTGCTAGAATGTGTGGAGGATTTCCAGTTTATGGCTGATTGGTTGTTTTCTTTACATCAATCCATCCATGCCCTCTTTGGGTGGAAAATGATTGAAAGATCTGGGACACAAAGCAGAGCCAAAAAAAGGGGAAAGTGAGCAGGGTGATGTGTCCTGGCTTGTTCTTATTCTGCCTCTCTGACTTGTTTATGTCAGATCAGCAGAGTGCCGAGGTTCGTGTGTGTGCTGTGAGTTTGTGTGCACAACATATGGCTGTTTGTCAATATACATTAAAGTTTACAGCGAAACAAATGAACAGTGAAAGGAGCATGACTTCCATTGTGATGGTAAAGACAGAGAGAGAGAGAGAGAGAGAGACGGAGGGGGAGACAAACTGGGGCTGCTGAGTGATACGTGCAAATGAGAGTGAATTAAGGAAAATAAACAGCTGTCAATAGGCGTGGTATACATTTCTGAAATTGTAAATATTTCCGTCATTTACCGATATTATTCTATTTATTGTAAGGCTGTGAATGCGTTTATTGCTCTCAGTTTTCCCTCATTTACAGAACAGACTAGATGGGAATCCCTGAGACACACATGTGATTTGTGATTCCGGGCAATAAAAATACTGACTTGAGTGAATATTTGAGGCTGAGATGAACAGACAAGTCCAGACCTGCACTGGAGTATCTCTATCTTGATGTCTTAATTGATAACAGGCTTCAGCAGCTGCATTTTTTTAAAATTCCAAAATGTGATTTAATTCTCACTGATCATGCTTTTCATAACTAAAAATTACAAATCAGAACATTTCTAGAGAACCTATCCAGCTACACTCACAGATCACCAGTTTACTGGACACACTTCATGTTTTAGTTTTATTGTTTGGGCTTTCTGTTGGAGGAAAGCATGTCTGAGTGAACGGCAGCAAGACGTGGGTGCTTTGTCTACAGAAGAATTAGACATTTCTCAGTGTTGCTGTGTTTTAATTAGCCGTTTAGTCACTTATCTGCAATTAGCTCTCTTCAGACAGCACAGTCTTTTAAAAAATAATCTCTAAAATTGGAAATCCACTCAGTTTTTTAATGCACTTTTAAACAAAACATGGACTTAAATTAAGCGTTGTTTCAGCCCGTTGCACTATTTTTCATTATGTTTCTCACTCAGTGGTTCATTCACAGCTGCTCAGAACAGACAGTCATATTCATGCAGGTAAACGGCACATACATTATAACCTCACACTTATCACTGCTGATTATAGGCTCCCTTCACATCCCCAACCTGTGGGGCTTTTTTTGTTGTTTATGTAGCCGAGATTTACGTTCATGTATGTTTATTTTAGGGGAATTAGCTCTCCAGGAGGATCCTTGAAAACTCCCACAAGCAGCACAGTCTTTTCAGCCAAAAGCGTGTGCTGTAAATGCCCTGTTTGTTCTCAGTGTCTCTAAGTGAAATGTGCGTAACCTTTACCTTCAGCTGTGCTACACCATGATCCAAGAAACTATTCGTCTTTGTAGTTCATTAATACTGAAGACGCTGGTTATCGAGGCACACAGGGTCACAAGAGGTCAGATTGTGTCAGATAGTAGAGACATTTTGTTGTTTGTGTAAAAAATTACAGCTGATAGAGAAATTAGTGCCAGGTGCTTTGGCCCAGTCAGCATCAATGACCCCACGTTCCACCTCTCTGGACACTGAACATATCCTTCACTTTCTCTCTCGTTTCTGTGGCACGATTTTCGGTTGCAGGAAGCCAGAATGGAGTCTGACATTCCAGGCATTTATTTCACCTGGTTCTAGTCGTGTCTCTCAACGTTTTCCCTTACGATGGCCCGGGCATGAACCGCCTCCTGCTGAGACACGCGACGCCCCTCTCATTGTTCGTGGTTTTGGCTGCTCCACAGGACTCCACCGCAGGCTATTGTTCCTGACAGTGGGGAAGAGAAAGAGGCATGTTCACACAAACAAGGACAAACTCACCCAGACTGAGGCGCACACGTGCAAACTTTTATGCTCGGAATCATTGAAAAATTTAAACAGAAAAACATTTCCAAGAGCCAAAGAACACACCTACAGTATATGTTTTTATTCTGCTAAACACAATAAATCAGCACCTTCACTGACTCACTGATCTGGTAGTGTGTACTGTTTTCTCTCTGGCCATTTCTTTAATAGCTGTAAATCTGAATCATATTTTATGAGCAGTTTTAAGAATCCCATTTTAGAAAGCTAATGGAATAAGCAACATTTGATAAGACTTTTTTTACACTCACTTGAGGTGGTCTGACTTTTTCATAAGAGTTTTTGAACATATGAGATTGAAACACCTTTTTTTTTTCAAAAGAGTCTGACACAGTAAAGATTTAACAGTTTTCACTTCTTTTGCTGTCTTTATCTCCAGACAGCATGAAAGCATTTGGAAAAAAATATTCTGCGAAACGAAAAACTACTCCTGAATTAAATTTTTCTTTTAGAGTGCCTTCTTAATTAGTTGAAAACATATATTTATATTTGAAGCAAACTTTTGAAATGTTACATAAAAGAAAATTGAAATTAACCTTTTTTCATGCAACTTCTTTGACGTGAATAAACTAAAGTAATAATATAGGCTACATCATGCATGGCTGTAATAGAAGAACATTTGCCAAACGTTAAAGAACTTGAAAGGGGAAGAAACAAACATAACACTGGTCTTCTTTAAATAAAAACAGCACAGAAATCTGCATGAAGGGTTTTCATATGGACAAGTTGGAAGTTGGAGACAATAGAAAAGCTGAAACAGCAGCTTTTCCAGTCATGTGAATTAAACGTTAACTATGTGAAAAGAAAAAAAAAACAGTCCTGAAAAGTTGTTTCCATTGTCCATTACACACATCAGCTCTTTTTTGAAAAAGTCAAACTAGTGGAAAAGCTGTTTTGGGGATTTTTTGGAACTTTTGCACTAAGATGCACTGTGATACTTGAAAATGCACCTAAAATCCTTCACCCTTCATCAGTTTATTCTGGACTTTCCTTTACTTTCTTACTGTTGTCTCTGCTCCTCCCCGCTCTTCTTTCTGGTCTTGTCATTGTCCAGCAGTGGGTTTGCTGTGTCTGTATCTCTATTTTTAAATCTATCATTTTAAAGTCATCTGGTTGCAGGTACTTGATATCTAAGAATAAAAATAAGACTTCTGTTGGTAATTGCCTTTTGTGATAGTTCTTGTGTATCAAAAAAAAGTTTGGCCAAACCTGTCATTGCTGCTACAAATATAACATTTGTAAAGTTGCAAGTCTCAGATTTATCTTGGGCTGAAATCAGACAGTTGCTTTTGACACAGAAGATAAGCTAATAGTATACAAGTCTAGCTGTCGGTCAAAAAAACCTCCAAAAACACAAGGACACTTTTCTTCACATCAGTTAACTGGACAACTCTGCATTGCTAGGTAGGTATTAGTGTTTTGCTCAGTAACTGCTTTTTATTTCTCTTTTTTTAACATTATGTTATGGATGAAACTTGGTTGTCTCACTAGGATGTACAACCTTTTATCAAATAAATGACTGCGTCTGGTTTCCTTCTACTCTTAGAAAAATACGCTTTGTAAAAGTTAGGTAGTGAGAGTCTTTCCTTTCCCTAATTGTATTTCCTGCTTTACTCCATTACTTCTGCTTTTCTACACAGTTAAGTCTTTTTTTTCTTTACAATTTTGTGTTAGAGCTGTGAGGACCACAGAAAGAGGGGTTTCGTTACGCCATCTTAAAAATGTCAGTATTTCATTTTCAGCCTGATTCCAAACTCAGGGACTCAAAGAGCTCAATGTGAATAAGGAGAAGTAGTGAATTCAGTTCTGTGGCCGAGATCTAAGCAGCAGTAGAGGAAAGAAGTTAGGATTCTATGTGGCAGATATATGGATACTATTCTTACTTCAGGATCTTGCGGAAACTATAATGCACTTCTGGGACTAGGACTCACGGTATCTGTAATGGATGCTTTGACCTCAGCTCTCCCTTACTCATCTCTATGCATCAAGAGTAGAACTTGCCGAATTATTCCCAACGTAGAATATGCAGTATTTCTGGTGAATTGGCCCCATGACAAGCCATGACAAGAAAATTGGTTGCAGTTTTTCTGTGTGATTAGGCTGCTACATTTGTATTGAGATAATGGTAAGATGGCACATACAGCTGGTGTACGCTCTAAAAAAAACATGTGCTGCTACACTGGAACTTACTGTTGGCTCTTTTGGCTTGGGACTTGGCTCTGTTTCCAAGTTCTGTGGAATTGGCCAAAACAATGGAAAAATCATTTTGGAGGAGAAGAGTCAAATTTCCAAGCAGACTTCTTCTCAAGCAACCACAAATATTTCAGAGTTTGATGGTGCCCTGCGTCAAGCTGTGGTGTAGCGCATGCACATTGGACACACATTCAGTGAAATTAATTTTGCACAAAGAGGGAATTGCACAAACAATGAGCCTGCTTCTTGTTATTCCACAGCTCGGTTTCAACATCATCTGGAAAAGCAGTGCACTGATTAAATGTGCAAGTGCAGAGTGGTCGAAGAAGTGAGGATGTGCTGCCTCTTGTGCTGGTTTTACTGTTTAGCTCTTAGGCAGCAAAAAGAAGAAGAAATTTAGGTTAGCTTTATGACCTCTAATTCTTTAATACTTTCTTCTGAAGTTTACTGAGAAAAAAAAAGGAAAATAAGATATACATGTTCTTTAAAGAAATAGTCAGTTCAGATCTAGGAAAAAACATTCAATCGTTTACTATTGGAATTGGAAATTTTATTTTGAAAAGACATAACATAAGGTGTTTCTCACACCCATGAAACTCCCTTAAAAGTTCTTGCTGGAGGTTGATTGTTGGTTCTGAGTGGCCACAAACTTTTGAAAAGTACAGGAGATGAGCTGGAATTAAACCTCTCCTGCATTTATCAGCTAAATGTCGCTATAACAAAAATATTTTTTTTGCCTACTCCTCTCAAATCTGTTTTTCAAGCCACAAGTCCCATTTGCAGACTCAACAAATGTCCTGAAAATGCAAATAATCATCTAACCTTTAGCCAATAATAATTATGATCTGAAGCCTACGTGCAAAAACTGTGTTTGTACTGCATGTGTGTTGCATTGTTTATAGCTCTGTGAACAGATAATATGTAGTGTAAGCTGATTTTAGTAAGGCGAACAAATTTTAGACAAAAAAAAAATAGCACATTCCATCAGGTCCTAAATCAATTGTCTACATATTGTTTTTATGTCATTCAAAGATGTTTGCAGACATCTCCTCCTAAGTGGTGGACAACAGCTGTACTTAGCCGTGTCCTAACCACTTGGCTGCTGCCCAGTTTAGATTATCACCCTCGTAAAAGGCAGCTATGGCTAATTGGTTGGGAAGGGAATCCGTGACTTGTGCAGTTTTGGAGAAAAACGCACACTTGCAAAGCCACATGTACAAAATTTATTCACAAAACAAGCAAGCAACAAGACACAAAACTCTCTAACACACACATACATTCAAACACACACACTTATTTACACGTACTGGGGGCCGACACATGGCGAGGACCACCCAAGAAGGAGCAGCCGCTTTGAAAATAATGAAAATTCCACTGCAGCCTGGTGCTGCACAGCAGGCCGAGGCTGCAGTGTGTCTGCACAGGAGGGCCGATGGAGGGAGGCCTGCATCCCACCTACCTGCACTGGTTGCTGAGCAAAGGCAGAGCACCATAATGATAAACAGTTAGCGCTAAGGTTTATTCACCTGTATAAAAAACCCTCGGTGGGACCTCTGTTATTGTTCTAGCTGTGGAAGCTGTCAATAGAGAAACAACAATAGATATCTGTCTTAATACTGGAGTGAGTCCAGGTTAAATATATTACAATCATATCTTAATTAGAGAGATAATAGATCCTAATCTCTGTGCTGGGACACTGTTTGTTCCATTTGAGTCATCTTCCTTTTAGTTCTTCAGCTGTGGCAATGACAAATACATTTAGAAGTTAAAATACAGAAATCTAGTAGATCTAACTTTTCATAAACAAAAAACTTCAGTGTTTATCCTGTCTTGTTAAAACTGTGAAAGGCACAAGTCATAATGAGTAAAACTGACTTTTAATATTATCCTCAATTGCTTTATGATCCGATCAAAGCTTGTTTTGTTTAGGACCAGATAACAAGAAAAAGTTGCTGACAAAACAAGGGATATTTAACACTATTATTGATATTTTTAACAAATGTCTGTATTCACATAAACATAACGCATTGTGATTTATTCCTTGAAACTCCCATTTCCTGCCCTGTTTTTCAGTTTTTACTGATATACAAAGTCTTTTCATTTTTGACAGTGGCAAAATTAAAGACACAAAGAGGCGCCACTCTTACAAACCCCGACTAAATGTAACATCCATGTCTGCTACTTCTGTACGTTCTGTGTAGCTGGTTTAATGATGAATCACAGTCACCTTCAGCTGACTGCCAGCTAAATAGCAGCATTTAATCACACTCATACAAGGGGTAGGGCTAGGGTTTGCTCCTGCAGTTTACAATCGCAATTATTCCCTAATGTGCAAATCATTTGGTGTTGTCAACTTTATGTATGACTACACTGTTCTCTGAAACTCTAATTTAGGATATTAGATTTCAGCAGAGTCCCTCGAGAGCGAAGTAGGACAATGTTTTATGTTATGTTTAAAGTTGGAGTCCGTGATTCTGCAAAAAGATTGTTGATATTACAATAATTAGATAATTAGCATGTTCCTGATTTATCATCCTTTTAACTTCCACCACCCCCTTTTACGCAGCCAGGGCTGTGTACAAACAACATTTTTTTTTGTGCACACACAGACCAGATATACATTTGTTGACAAAATGTGCATTAGATTAAAATCTATAATGGTGGTGCCTTTTGCAATAAGTACTCAGTAAATGTCTAAGTGCATTAATTCAATAACAAAGGGAAAAAAAAGCCACATCGCTGCAAGTGACCTCCCAGTGCTGTTGCTGTCCGTTACTCTTATCTCTTATGTCCAGACTTCTAATAGGTGCCAGGCTGGAAGGAAGTAGGGATTGACTGATGTTTTTTTTTTTCAGGATGCAATGTTGATATACAACATCGACATCACATTATTAGTATCAGATTATCGGTAATCAAGAAAGACATGTTACAGATAGTTGGAACCAATATACGTTTTACGAAGTAGAAGGAAACCTCTCATTCATAACTGGGTGACTTCATTAATAATGGTTACTATAACTGAATATGTACAATGGAAGTAAGGATGATGTGTCGAATGCTACGATGCTCTCCTCTGTTTACAGTGAGATCAATTGATTGAGATGAATCATTTTGTCTCCTGCAATTCTATCTGCTGCGCTTCTCTGTTTTCACTGTTCTACCATTTTTTAAATCACCCATATCTTGAAGCATTGATAGCTATTAATTTCCAGACACTGTTGCAGGATAACCTGTGGCTGAATCCTAACTTAGCCGCTAGCATTGCCTTTGCCACTGTGAGAATAGCTAATTTCCCTCTGCTAGAGAGACATATCTGTCAGTTAGAGCAGAGCGTTAGAATTAATAAGACTTAACAATGATGTTGAGGTCCTTCGGAAAGCGACATTTACAGGCTAAGAGCACAGCAAACCTCTCAGCGATATCCGTAGTCTAACTTCACCTGAAAAGTAACTTTCAACTGCTATGACACCAACAAGTGAATTATTGGGGCCTTTTCTGTGTAACAAGCATAAATATAGAAGACTATGTTGTTTATTACAACTTCAGCAGTGTCTGCTGCCTCATCTTCTAAACACAGGTCCACTAATTCTCTGCAGATGCTCCGATCTGCAAAACGTGCTCTGTCTCTCTGAGTAAACAATAGCTTTCAGTGATTGGCTGTTACTTGTAGTATGACCAGTCAGACAGAGCTGGAGGTGGAAGATTGCTTGAGGCCACTAAGTGATTGCAGAGAGACAGCCAGCTGAATCAGAGTCAAAGTACATTTCATGTATTGACAGTTGTCACCGAACGACTGTCAATAAGAACGATACCAATGTTTGGAAAATACCAGATATCAGCCTCAAAAGTAAACCAAGATGATAATCGGTCAATCTCTATTAGGAAGACCATTCCATTGACACTTGAACCAGCCAAAAATGCGACAAGTCATTCCAAACACACACAAATGCCCAGACATACACAAAAACATGCACACACAGTCACACAGAGACAATCAACAAACCACTCACTTGCACAGAACCACCACTAACCCAGTGAGAAACGCAGGAGATGAAGTGAAAACATGGGGGAAATTTAGCGCTTTCCTGTTGGGGGAGACAATAAGTAGGAACCACACAGAGTCAGGAGCCTCTTCAGCTTCCTGTGGCCAAAAGTTGTTCAGCCCAAAGAATGCACCAAACCCACTTTTACTGTTGAAATTAGGAGGTAAGAGAGGAAGGGGCAGGAGTGTTATTTGGACCACAGAACACTCCAGACATCCATCACTGAAGTCAAACCCTGTCCTCCACCTTTCTCTCTCTGTGTGTGTGTCCCTCTCTCTTTCACTCTTCTCCTTGAAACAAGAGAAACATTCAGAAATATTTCAAGTCAAACCGCCAAACCTAAAGTTATAAAATGATCACCCGAAATCCCACCGGTGCAAATGAGCAACTATTAAGCCTGTCTTTGCTGTTCCACACGCCCTGTCCTGTTCCTGCCGACCCCCCATGGTGGCAGCGATGGATGGAGAGTCACAAATCATGCCAGACAGGTCTTAAAAACACATCATTTTAATTTTGTAGCACACCCAAGGGCAATAATTACTGTCTGTTTTGACAATTAGGATGTCAAATATCGCCATGTTTTTAAAGTGACGGACAACTTATTGACACTGCTCTGCGTTTCGGCTCGTGTTAAGCCTCGATTATGCTCGCTTGTGGGTGAAGACGCAGACAGCTATGGACACCACAGACACATACTTGTATTAAATTATGTTATTTTCTAACCAGGTTGAAAGATGCATACTGGTACATTTGCAGTGGTCTGCACATTTAAACTACTGCTGAGCAAACACATTACTGCCATTGTAGGATAGCTGCAAGTAGACACAAATGTTTGGCTGCACATATGTCCACAAAGACTTGGACAGAAGACAAAATTTCTCTCTCTAACTAACTTGACAGCCCTGAATTCTGATTTAGAGCTCTTGAAGTATTAGGTATTAAAGGACTAGTGTATATGATGTTCTTAAAAAGCCATCAGTTTGACAATTATGATTTGGAAAAATTCCTTGCCAATCACTGTTTTTAAAATCTGGAAAATTACCTAAGACAAAACATAGCCTTAATTTTAAACTGGTATTTTGCATCCTACCCTTGCCTTTCAAAATGAGTTGCGAGAGCTTCATGTATGTGTAACCCACAAAATAATCAAAATTCCAATCTCTAAATCAGGAACATAGGAAGAAAAGGTGCTACCCAAAGCAAGCCAAATGTTGTTATTGGCTAGAGTCAAAGCTGGTGTTTTAATAGCGCTGTTCATTTTCATGTCTAGCTGGAACGGGAAAGGATCTTGACTCTATTGTTTGGGCTGAAAAATTAGAGGAGGACAATGAGTGACAATACAATAAGCTTTGCTTCCTCCATCAGTAGCACTAATAACAAATAGGTCAGAAGCCAGAGCCATAATGTTGTGAAAGCATTTTTGGAGTGTCTAAAAAAGGAACATTAAAGACACGGTGTCCTGGAAGAAATTGCAATCACTGCAAAGAAATGGCTGTGAGGTACCTGTTAAACAAAAGTGAAATTATTGCTCTCATCAGCCTTTCTAATGTCCCTGTTACCACACTAGTCTGAGTGAAACTCGTTCACAGGACAACAGCAAATTATATATCGAGATATTCCGGCAAACTGTGCGATAGGTTGGTTAGGTGTTTACTGCTAAAAAGAACATGACAAAAAAAGAAGATTAAATTTGCATTACAGTGTGTGTGTTTGTGTAACTCTATGGGGTCCAAGCTCGGGCTGTGAGTTATTGTAAGACAGCATGAATGAGGGAGTTAGCTGAGTAGTGAGAGCAAGGTTATTCAAGTCCAGGGACTTGGTCTGATGCCAGTTCTCCTGGGCCAGGACATTTTGTACAGTAGTGAGGGCATGCAGGCAACAGTCATTGTCCTCATACATTCTTTCTCACACGAACATATTCACATGCATACGTGTTCCTGACTGTGTTAATCAGAGATTTATAAATACATACAAAGAAACTGAACCTGAGCTCTCATTCTGGTGACAAAACCTTAAAATGTACACAAGACTGCAAAATCCTCAGCTGTAACTCCACAGCGCTAAACCTCACTGAGACTCCCTGCACATGGTGCTGTCTTCATTTGCATCTAACCTCCCAGTACCTTTTGTCTCATGGATGATTGACACCTCAGGCTGTTTTACTCTTTAAGGTTCAAGTCTTGGCAAACATCAGGTGACTTGAGGTGCAGTCAAAGCTCATTTAAATGTTGACTCATTTCAAAGACAAAGATGGTGCGCTTAATGTGCCTGGAACTCACTGTATTTTTGCAGCTTCTTTTGGGCAGGGAGCCAACAAATCTTGAGTAATGTGTTTCCATTTAGTCCTTTTCTTTTGAAGTTCTTGTAGCTCATGGAAGTTAAATGGCACAGAGATGGAGAGCTGTTGACTGCAGGAAGAAGTGTCTTATCTACGGCGCTGCGATTTCACATGTTCAGCACAAAACAAGTTCAATCCTGGTTGGGACACCTGTATGTCAGAGAACATTTGTCAATTGGAACCAGTTTTTTCATTTCTTCAGTTCATGCCATGGGGTGACTTTGGAATCTGACAGGGCAGCGACAGCATATATCTGAGTGTCTCCAGTGTTTTAGTGCTAATGTGTAAACAGAGTATTACAGATTTGATCTTAATGGCTGTTTGTGTCACACAATATATATGCTGACCAAAGGGACAGGAGGTCACTAAAGGCTTTTGCCAGCACATACATATATATTTGATGACATTTTTATTCCTCATTCATCTTCCACTGCTGTTTGCTTTCTTTAAAACTTCTTTCACTCTGTCTTAGACCTATATTCACTCTAGTTCCCCCCAAGGGGTTGTAAATATGGACCCAAATACAAACACAGAACATTCCAATCCCAAGCTCTCAAGTACACAAACACACACGTACACACACACAAGTTTCCATCACTTAACAGGATATCACGTTGACTTACATCCAACCCTCACCCTAACCGTAGCCTAAACTTACCCCAACCTGAAACCAAGCCTTTTACCCTAAAAAATGACGGATTTGTGTTATGGGAACTCGATTTTCGTTATCCAAAAGACATGCTGTACAATGTGACTCTGTAAACAGGTTTATGTCCCTCCGAGTGATACATGTACACACACAAACACACACAGACCGAACTAAGCTGACAGTTTTACACACATATCTTCCACTAATACGTTCTAGGCCCGGATTTACAAACAGCTCAATTTAGCTGTGGTTAGCTTTAACCGTTAGCCACAGCCCCCACCCCAAGAGAATTAATAGGTAGGGGTGGACACAGCCATCCCCTTGTCTCTATCTGGCAGACCCCACACTACACACCACACACACACACACCACACACACACACACACACACACACACACACAGTGAAGTGCACGCAGGGTGTGCTACACTAAGTATAGTCGTGCAGGCTAACCACACACTGAGCTGGAGGTTTGGCTCAGAGACAAGTCGAGCTGCCAGGCTAGCTTTCCCCCCGCTTTTAGAAGTGTCCGTCACACATAAACACACAATCACACTGGGGCCAGAGCTATTTTGAGAAGCCCAGTAAAATAAGTGCACGAGCTGCCCGCGATGCCTTAGCCTAAATGCACACAGGCAAGTATGCAGCTAAGGCACACAATTTAAACACACATAACCCAAATGCAGGCACCGGGTGCACACAGAATCACGCGGCACACACAAAGTATATTTACACTTGATAAACACCTGGTGGATGAAAATAGCCATCTCAACAGCCCCTCTTTCCCTTTTTTTTTTTTTTTTTTTTTACCTGAGCTCAACGGTGCTTTTAGGGCCTTAAAATACCCGAGCAGCAGCCACAAGAGGCTCTCCAGGGAGTGTCAGTAGCCTACTTTATTTTGATAGGTTGAGCGACCTGGCGTGAGCAAAAGAGCCGCCAATAAGACTGACAACCGGTGTTGGGCAAGAACTTGAAAAATGGATTACTTTTTACACATTATCCTTTGATAAGGATGCGAACAGCCTTAGTTTACCAGTTACTCAACAGCAAAAGTAGTGCCTCAACTACAAACATTCTAAATCCATAACTCATATTTATAGGTTTGGGTTCAAAGAAGGAAATCTTTCTGCCTAATGTTACAGTACACTCTTGAGCTTTAAGACACCTAAATTCCAAACCAAAGAAGTATTGTAGGTAATGTAAGCATTCAGGTTTTGATAGAATTGCATTGCATTTTTTTAAAAGTCCACTGAGTTCAACAATTTTACAGAAGTGCAATGATTAATTGGTGGAATACTCTTGGATATTGTAGAAAAAGAGAAAACCGTTTCAACAAACATCTCATTCTCATGTGGAGCTTGAGCCACACCCCTCTACCTATGAATAAAACTTAGTGATTCCGAATGTAGGCTTACAAGCAGCAAACGTTACTTAAGACAACATAGACTCTATAAATAATACAGCATTTGAGAGACTTTTAATAGCTTTTCTACATTTTTGCTGGAGGAAGACCTTTAGTCTCTGTGCTAAGTGAACATACTGGATCTGTCAACTAAATGCAGAGATACCAAACTGATATCAATCCTCCATCCAAGCCTTGCTAAGACATAAAAAGTACTTGTCACTGCCAAATTCTAAGCACTATTGCTACTGCCCAAAACTGTTGACAAATGACATTAGCTTTGTAGCTTTAATTTGAGGGTGTCTGAGGACAAAAATGACTATAAAACATTTGTTTTCTTTGCTAATTGACCATACTTTTCACTGAAATGGGTGCTCAGTTAAGCAATGAGTGGTCTTTTTTTATCAGTGCTATTTCTGTACACAGAGGAGCCTTTTTCTTTTCAACATATCGAATGTATAATACAGGCCGTGTCACTTAAAGGCTTGCAAGCATCATTAATAATGTCATGACCCCAGACGACGGTGAAAACAAATGAGAAACTGTGTTCCAGAGCAGCTGTGAATCAGAGGTATATAACTCCATTGAGGGCTGTAACTCAGCTAAATGAGTGGACTATCAAATAATCACAATCACAGTCTCCTTTCTACCAGATTTAGAAAGAGAAAAAAACCCCACTCCGTAAAATGTGACCACTCCAACAAGGACCTCAATTATCTGGCAACGCGCCCCCAGCTCCGGCTCGACCCCACTTCCACGGTAATAACCTCCCAAAGCACACAGGAGACCCCTAAATAGCAGCACTTAGACGACCACGGGTGGGCAGACATCTACCCACGGGGCTGCCTCTGTTCTATAGTCTGTTGATTCATATACACGCATGCAGACCCCCAGCCAAGAGTAAACCCAGCCTAATGATTAAGACCGGGCTAATGAGTAACATTCAATAAACCAGTGGCTACTGTTGTCTCCTTGGTGTACTAAACCACTGCTTCCTGTCGTCTGGGATCTCCCACCTACTCAAAAATACCACTCAGAGGTTACAGTATCAAGGATCAGGTAAATCTACAAGCTGGTTTGCGCATTAGCAGCTCAATAGAACCTCCTTCAATGTCAATAAATATTATTTTACGGCCCATAAAGTCTCTCATCGCCTCGAAATATTGCTGACATGACCCATCACTATGGCCCCGTCCACACGAAGACGAAACGCTGAACAATTTCAAAAACGATCGCCGTAAAGACGAAGGCGTCTCAGAAAATGTGTGCGTCTACACGAATGCACTCGATACGCATGGAAACGCTGTAAAACACAGACCTCTAGGGGCGCTGTAACGATATGACGGAAACGTGCAAACAGAAAAAAACTGTGGGCATGCGCACTTGCGGCAAAAGTTGTAAACAGAGAGCTTCATCAGCACATTTGCTACACTGTACGCCGCCATTGTTGTTGTCATGGCCGCGTGTGGCGCATGCGTGTCAATGAAGTTATGAAACTGCACATGTGTGTCAATGAAGATACGAAACTATGACGCAAGCGTTTCTGAAAAGCAGCGGATCGCCCGTACACACGGAGCTGCGTAAACGGCGTTTCAAAATCTTTCCACTCTGGAACCCGTTTTCAAAAATGTTCGTTTACAGACCCCCAAAACGCCGTCTTCGTGTGAATGATACGCAGATTTGGCAAGAAACTTATGCGTTTAGACCTCGTTTCGTCTTCGTGTGGACGGGGCTTATGGCAACCTGGACACACTCCTCTCAGACAAGATCAGAGGTCACAGAAGAAAAATGAACACTTTCAAAAAGTCTCAACAGTATTAGTGCCACACATGACCATAATGTCAACTCAAATGATATTTTGATTGAATCAGATGGTACTACTAATACAAATGTTAAATAATGTGTTAAGTATAACCAGCTAACCTGTGTTTGACTAAAGTAAGAGTGTCATTATAAAACTCATGCACACAGTGAAGTTATTGAGGTTCATCATACTCCAAATTCTTTATTTATTACTCCCTTTGTGTCTTGAGTTCTCATTAAGCGTTTTGTAAGTCTGGTTCCTTTGGTCGCTAATTAAATCCCTAAAAACTCATAACATCTGTCAGGATTGCATAATTCTATGTTTTTACCATGAACATAATTCCTTCCTGCCTTTAAAAATCTTAGATGCAACTTAGATGTCGCTTCCTTTATAATATACAGATCTGAAAAGTCCCTGCCACTCTGTCCTCACACCCCTCTGCTACTTTCTTTAGCTCAAGCACACCAGCTCACCTATAATTCTGCTCAAACACTGAAACTATTGTATGCTACGCTACTCTAAACAATTTCAAGTAGGAGTAATTCAGACATGCATGATAGAGCTGTAAAGTGATGTTGAAGAATAATGATACTGAAGGCTCCACCTTGCAACTGGTTCCTTAAGTTTGTTATGTGAGAAACCCTGTAAATCTGAATCTGTTTGTAAGTAGGTCATCAGTACACTGCAGTCTCAAGAAGTATTTGCTAAGCGATTGTCTTGACTGGTTATATCCCTCATGATATGCCTGCCTTAAAAGCTATAAATTCCAAATTCTTCCAAACTTACACATTCTGCCAGCCTGTCAGTTTGTGAAAATTTCACCAAACGCAGGCAAAAGACAACATTAATGCTTACTGCAAACTTTTCCTTAAAAGTGAATAATGAATGGCATGCAGGCATGAAATGTTTATGTTAAAAAGCAAACTTCTCTGCTAACTTTTTGACCTGGTCAAACTCCAGGTGTCAAAGTGTCAAAAAGCCAAACAGTAGGGATTGTGAGCAGGATTACACCCAATGCAACGGTGTCCTCAGTTCAAACTGCATCAAATGTCCTTACGATACCTGAAAATAACTGACCTGAACACATCAAACTCGTTTCAAAGCTGATAATTTTTTTGAAATTCCATTTACAATTGTGTTTTCGTGATACAATCCATCCCTAATTATACACATTTCTGCAACTACACCTCGACAGTTTAAAGCAGGTATATTCTTTCTATGAATTTCACTTCCAAGAACCACATGGTATTTCTAGTGCTTAGATTTTTTTTCTTGGAATCAAAACTTGTGGAATCTGAACACACAGCTGCAAGCTGTTAGAACATGTTGCGATGCAGCCCAGGAGAGTGAATGCAGCCTTTGACACAACGCATGTTTAGATATGCAGATGGAAGCGTGTGTTGGTCTGTTGGTCACACTTGAAATATATTTATGTGCAGCATATTTCTTCCATAAAATGTGAAGCATTCAGGGATCTAGATGTATAGACAACCAAGCAATTAATAAAAGATTACTTTGTTACCCGTTTACCTTTAGTTCTACCATTTTATGTGCACGCATTTATTCATAAAGAGGCAGATCTTTCACAAAAAATGGTTAAAAGATATAGATTTATATTTTAACTTCATGGCGTTTTACCATAATGCCATCTCTAATCACACAAACAAATCCTTACATTTTTAATATACAAAAGCCACATTAAAACTAAACATTAATTCAGAATTGTCAGCTATTTTTTGTGAAAAGCAAAAATACGCATGGTTTTAAGGTAAAAAAAATTGGGTTGGGTTCAACTAGGTAAATCTGAGGGGCCAACAAATGATTAGAGGGATAAGGAAGAAAAAAAATGCTTCCCAAATTTTTTTCATTACTTTTTCAGTACAAAGATTCTATAAAATCTAAATCTGTGTACAGATTTAATGTATAGAAACATTGCAAATGCGATTGTGTGAAGGCTATAAGGAACTTCCTGGTTAAATAATGGTATATATATATATATATATATATATATATATAGTCTAAGAAATAATAAAACATGAAAATGCTCAAAATTCAGGCCTTTAAATAACACAAGTCAAAGAAAAAAGCATCAGTGGTCACAACCAAACGCTGCTGAAAGGAAGTACTACCTTAAGACACACTAAATGTGTTACAGCTGAGAAACCCACACATCTCTACCATACCCAATGCTTCCTGGTTTGTTCTTATTTCTTTTATTTCTGTCAATGTATCAAATAGTCCACATGAACACTTAACTCTAATTCTTTCATCTGTTCCTTTGCTGCTGTCCAACATATCTCAGTCTACACTAAGCTCTAAAAATAAACTTCTACATGAGGTCAGAGGACAACCAGCCCAGAATTTACCTCCTGTGGAGCTTTATGAGTGAATCACAGATGTCCAGACATGCCTCTGTCTGCTTGTCTGTCTGTCTTTAACCCCACAGGGCCTGGAGGCAAATAGTGGACAGACACTCACTGACATTGGAAAGGTGCAGTGGGGAGGGTTTTTCCAACCTTATCCAGCCATCTGACATGGAGTTTGGAGAGAACATAAATCCTGTTTAAAGTCAACCTCCTGATGAAGGTGTGTGTGTGTGTGTGTGTGTGTGTGTGTGTGTGTGTCTGTGGGAGTCAGTCTGCAGGTGTCTAAGAGGAGGATTATGGGTCAGATACTGTGTCAGTCAGAAGCTGGCATGGTGGGAGAAACCGTGTGTAAGCACTGACTATATGTCTGAGACTTTCTAAAAAAAACTTCAATTTCTGAGGATTATTTTGACAATCATACATTCATGAGGCTTTATCATAGCAGATAGATTCTGCTCACTTTGTCAGGTTTTTTTTATATTAGACTAGAGACTCTTTTTTTGTCAACAAAGTTAGTAAGGGTGAGGTTTTTACCTTGCTAACACGTTTCGACGACGTCTACAGTCTTCCTCAGAGCGTCATCTGACATGTGATGACGTGTCCTTTTTATCAGGTGACCGTCGGACGACGGGGGGCGTGGCCGGTCACCTGATCTTAAGGACACGTCGTCACACGTCAGATGAGCTCTGAGGAACACTGCAGACGTCAAGATATTTCAACAAGGTAAAAACAACAACAACACACAAACGAACAAAAAAACTTACCCTTACTAACTTTGACGGCCAAAAATAATTGCTAATCTAAAGCTTTATCATCTCTTGTCATCTGTGTCCTACACATTTCTTACCTTTCTACAAATTCAAGCCCTTTGGCCCCTTAATTCATTTTAAAAAAAAATCTTTTTGAATTCTACAAGATAAGTTCAATATCGGTCACTGATTGTCTCTAAATGACTGTGAAGATGTGCATTGAACTGTTACATTTGTTCCTTTCTTATTGGCTGAGGTGTTTAATTCCTATTACAGGTTTAGTGACAGTTTCGTTGGTTTGCAGCATATTTAACTGAGAGTTAATCACAGTTTATTAATTTTTTTACCTTAAAACAATGATTGTCCCAAAGATAAAAACAATTCAGACTAATTTCATTGTTTTAAGTTCCATCAGTTAGCTTGTTCTAGAGCTTTCATTTGCATCATGCAGCCGTCGGTCTCCTTCAGTGGAAGGATTTGCTCAGATGCATTTGAAATGGAACTACATGATAACAGGGACCACATATATGCAGTGAGGAGTATGTGTTCCATATTAAACCTCATAAAATTTAACCAGCTGTTATGATTCAGCTGCCTCTGACTGGTGGGACAGACTGATCCAGTAGACAAACTGACCACAAACATGACTCTTGGAACATATGACGTCTTTATGTCTTTGGCATGTGTCCAAGGTACAAGTGTGATAAATTACTTTTATATGGAAAGGAACAAACTCTCTGGAGGATTTTTTTTTAATGTATGAGGACACTGGTTTCAAGTGTTATTGTCTGAGCAAGGATTTATGTTGTGCCTGAGCTGCATGTCAGAAGGTCAGATTGTAACAGAAACCTTACTGGTTCAGAAGTTACTTTCCAAAACTGAGAATCTGACTGTGACACCCACTTCATTCAGTGATTAATCAGCTGTGCAGAGATCTGAGAGTTATGATGCATCCTGCTTCCTGTGTGACCAATCCGAATTACTGTAAATATATTTGACTTCCTACATGGTTCCACTGTACGTCTTTAGAAGTAGCTTTGAGAGACCATAACCTGGCCCTTACTTACGCTGTGGCCTCTCTAGATATATTTAGATTGACTGATCACTGTTAAAATCATACGAGAAACCTCAAATATAGTTCCTGTCTGTTCAATCAAGATTCAAGATCAGTCTTAATTAATACACGCAAAGTAACTATAGCAGTGCTCTGCTTCAGTTAACTATCACTGCTAAAAAGTAGCCTGTCAAAACTCAGAATTTCTGATTCTGCTGAAAAGTTTAGTCACTATTCTAAAAGAGATATCCTATATGTAAACAAGGCAACAACACACAGGGTTTATGGTGTGTTATTGCTTAGTTTAGTCCAGCAAAACTAGACTGAATGTAAAATCTAAGGGCAATAACCAAACATTGAAAAGATAAAGAAAAGGTTTTAATTTTAAAAAGGTTAGGTTCTGTCTTAATGTAAAAAAAACAACAACAACAAAAAACCCTACAGATTATGTAACGGCCACGAGCTTTAATTATTTCAGCTTTCTCAAAATCATGTTTCTTCGAGGTCAGCATGACTAATGGCTCAAATACCACAATAGTCGGCTCAGTAGTCTTGAGCCTCAACTGCTGTTTGCTGTGAGAAAAAAAATATAGTCAGCAAATTTAAAATACAAGTGCAGTTGCTTAAAGTGTACAAAGTTGACTCGGAATCCAAAAGCGAATTCATTTAAGCTGCAAAGTTTCTAAACAGCTCGACTTTTCAGCCCTGGTTGTACATGTTGTAAGTAACAGGAATATCTTGCAAAAGCTTTGTTAGGTTAGGTATCTTCTCACGGTATGTTTTTATGTACATCTACTGTGTTTGTACATTTGACCTTTTTAATCAAAGAACCTGATGTTTCCAAACACAGCTATCTTTTGTACTGATGATTAAACTGGGGGAGGCATGTTCGTCACCCAACATTCTCTATGGAAACAGTGAATAATACCTAAACTTCCAGAACCAGAGGCACCCAAAAATAGCTCTTTCCAACTGCAGGTAGCCATAGCAACAACACCACTGCCCTGTGTTCTGTTGCCATTTAACTCTGGTAAAATTACTCATGAGCTTAAATGACCAGCTAAAAAGTGTCCAGGTAAGTTTTCTTTTTTTTTTTTTTTCATTTATGTTGATGGCATTATAAAAGACTGATAATTTCCTCTCAGATATCCTGATGTAGAAAATTAGGAACATTGCAGAAGAAACACCACCCTCCAAAAATGATGTGGCTCTTCTCTCTTCCAACTTTTGAATCATTTTGACATTTTTTTGGAAACACCTCACCGTACATGCTTAGTTAATGAATGTGTGGTGGCCTTGAACTTGTTAACCTTACTATGTAATCCCAACAGCACGCTGAAATAAGGGAACCCAGTAAACAAGCATACTGCACAAATGACTCATCATGTGTTGGACTTGGATGCTTAATAAACATCCAAGTCCAAAAATGTTTAGCAAAAGTGAGTAAAGACTGATTTAATTCTTTGGGAAAAGCGACCAACAACGAATCCTTTAATGCATCACGCAGCCTTCTCCAGACTGATAAAGGAGAGCACATACAGTGGCGTTCCTCTCGTTTTAGCATACTAACTTCTTCTTGTGTTTATTTCAATCTGCTTCCTAACATGATAACACCTTTTGCAGACCAGGTTTGCAGAGACGTTTATGTGTCGTAACTTGTGGCCATTACCAACCCAGGCTGACTTTGAAAAAAAAAAAACACTGCACGTGAATATAATATGCATTTGTTATAGCACCCTGCTATCACAGGCAATGAAGTGTTTCACAGTGTCAGGGTGCTCTCTGGTAACCCTAAACTTTAGGGCACCTGGCTGACATCCAAGCACTCCAAGCAAACATTAAGAGGACAGCTCCTCCAATCCACCCCCATTATACACACACACACACACACACACACACACACACACACACACACACACACACACACACACACACACACACACACACACACACACACACACCTCTACACGAAGAGAGAGAGAGAGAGAGCTGGGGTGTTGTAATCACACTTACTGCAGGGCACTGAGCCAACCAAACCTTCTGTCTATGCTGATTCGTCTGCACCACTTCTGCTGCAAAAGCCCAGATAACATCTATCACTACACTGGATAGGGGGGGAGGGGAGCGGGGCGGGGGGGAGGGGAGCGGGGCGGGGGGGGGGGGGGGGGCAGATAGCGTGTAAGAGAGGATTATTTGTAACAGATACAGACAGCCAAGGACAGACGTGGTGGGAGAGAGAAGATAGAAGCAACAAGCTGCGGCTCCAAAACCAACGAAGAGCTGATGATATGGGCGCAGACGGCAACATGCAGATTACATGTTGCAGGCACAAATGATGTGATGATTATGATCCTCCACCACAAATGATGTGACAATAGGTCAAGTTAGACACGCCACTGTGTTGTCGGCCACATGTAATGGTTTGCAAAAGTAGAACAACTATGATTAAGCCTGAGGTTGAGAAGGGAAAGCTTGAATTTCAGCCATGTTGACATGAGGTGGAACTTGAACCTGGGTTCTTTGTTTTAACGGGAACATTCAGTCCAACACTTAAAGCCAGCTGCATGATTCTTGCGGAGGGCTTCGCAAACACACGCGAGCATCCGCAAACCTCCACGATAAACTAATTGCACCTGGCACGCAGACCCAGGCCTTTCCAAATTTGAAATGTCAAGGTCTTTGGCTGTGCTACTGCACAAAATCCAATCGTGTCTTTGTCTACCACCTTCCTAAAGACACAGACAATCAGATAATTCATGTATTGATGCAGAGGAATATGAGCAAGTAGAACCCAGCACATGTACTGTGTGAAACTATCACATTCAGTTTTTTTCCTGTTTTGTGCTTGTTGATGTGTCCTAACTATTTGCTGCTGTGTGACAACTCTGGCCTGGATGACAACACAGCCTGTGAGTTTTACACATTAATCGCAGACAAGCAGACATGATTCTGTTCTTGTTAATGCAAAAAGCCTGGTGGAGTCCTTGTCCTCTGCACTCTTAAAGGAGCCATTTTTGTCTCATCAGAAGTGCTTGCTGAAGAAACCCAACTCCCACCATTCCTCTCTGATTTTAGGATTTCTCCTATATGCCCTGTTTTTCATAATTTTGTCACTTTTCATGAGAACAACTCCAGGCAACACTGTGATTGTCTTCCAAGACAAAGTGTATGAAAACACGTGATGTTTTTGACACATTTAAATGATCTTCTAACTTCACCTCTCTTTATAATAGCCAACTTTTCACACCTGTTTTGTGTGTTACAATGCAAAGCCAAAATGTATTTTCTTGCATAACAGCCAATTCAGGCTTTCCATGCAGGTACGTGCAGTCCAAAATGGACAGCACGTACCGTTCTGTTCATACTACGTACAGTGTGTGTACTTCCTGTGGATGTTTCTCAAAGCCAAGTTGTGACTTTGCACCTTTTACAGGATGTGGTAGATGGTGACAGATTGGGCTGTAGCACTGCTTCAGTTTAATTACCCTCTGTGTAGTGTCTGGCACGGTGATCAGACATAGCACAGGATTTCTGGAGAACTTAGAACTTCCTACTGTGCATCACCAGTGTAACACGTGTTCAAAATGAGAGCATCTATGACATCTGGCTGCTACTAATTCAGGCTTTCAAAGATGACTTCTAAAGGTGTAGATGATGACAGTCTCTTGATCACAGGCACCATTAAGAACAATTTGTTTTCCTGCCTTATGCATCGTCAATGTTCAGACAGTCCATGTGGTCACAAATTTTGGGCTACACGCAGATGCCTACAGAGGGTTCCAACAGATTCTAGTGGACTTATGTAAAATATGAAATTTAAATAATGCTTTACCCTTGTGGACCTTTGTGGACATGTGGATGTGAAAAGCTTGAACTGGCCATAAATCAGAGGTTGTTTTTTTTTACATTTACTGCCACCATGGCCTCCATCAGGTCTCCTCTGTTTGTTGTAATCATTTTGTAGAGGAAAAGTCAAATGACTGTGTAGTTTTTCATTCACAAAACGTGTACGTGTGTTTCATAATAGCTCAAAATGACACCAGTCAATAGTTAAAGAATGCTGCTGAGAGAGTCTTGTAGTTGGACACAAACGGCACTAAACAATGTTTCGTTGGCCGCCTGCCATTCACGATTTATTAGATTTGATAAAGATATTAGCTCAATGATGATGAATGACTGCCTTCAGTCAGTGAGCCTTCTGAAAAAGAAAGACAATCTGTGGTAAGAACAAAGGATAAAATTTCAAAAGATCTTAGGAGATTTCATGTGTAAGTGTGAGTGCTTCAGAGACTGTAAGTTCCGTGTTGAGGGCAGAAGATAGACATTGCAAGACTTCAATTACGATTTGGATTTGAGCTGGAATTAAAGAAACAAAGTCGGAGAGATCCCAAGAGAAGAAATTGTGTTTATGTGTATTTATATTGCTCATGCTAGGGAGACATAAACGGTCTGTACAGTCACACTGTGGGAATCCGCCTCCCTTTTTGGGGACAAAAAACAAGCCTTCACAGCACAACACATTAAATTTAAGGTTAAAGACTTGGTTTAAGGTTCGAGTTAGGGTTGTGGCAGAGGCAAGTAGTGCTTAAGGTTTGGTTTAGGTTAAGTCTCCAAGAAAATGAATGCAAGTCAACATGACGTCCTCTGAAGTGATGGAAAACCGAGCGCGTGTGTGAGATGCACGTAACCACAGTTTCTAATTGAACCTTCCATATATTCAGCACGCTTCCTTCCCCCTCCTACTCTCTGATGTAAAGCTGATTAGACTGCAGCCATACTTCCGTCCCCCTCCACTTTGACCTGCCAAAAGCTGCTAATTATAGACGGACCTTGACAGTCCTGCTTCATGGTCAACTGCTGCCCTCCCACTCAATGTGCAGGGCGTTGTCATTATATAAGTAACTATCGCCCTGGGTCAAAGGCACCCACACACTGTTTTGTGACGACTCCTGACAGCGGAAGTGCTTCTCATTGAGCGTGGGTGAGGTGGAAATTTGACGCACAACATATAGCTCACCATAAATAGTTGTATTTTGTTTTGTTGAATTCCTGCATAGACTAAACATATATGGTAGAACATTTAATTACTGGACTTTGTAGGTGTTGGTAAGTGTATTTTTGAATTTCTAAGCAATCCAGTGGTTTCCCTCAGTTGTCAGTTGTTAGGCTAAGCTATAGATTAATCACCTCCTTATGCAAAAAGAAGATTGGTTTCAACTCTCTCTTTTAATTAAGCAGTAATGTATCTCCAAATGATAAACTGTTCCTTTAATGCAACATCTACAATCCAATACTCAAAAATCATTTAAGTTTGTTTTTTGTTCTGAGATGTTTTCAATTAAAAACAAACATTATCATAGGGGATGTTACTTTAAGGTTTGGCTTGGGCAATGCAATCAATAAAAGAACATTTTGTAAGCTATCCAAGGCAAGTTTTGAACAAATCAATCCCACAGAATAAGAGAGATGAGCTTACAAAGTTACACCCTTGTTCATTGTCATGCAGGGGTAAATCCATCTTTTCAAAGAGTGAGTTAAATAGATGAGTTAAAGCAACTGAAAAATAGCTAGATAGCCAAGTCAGTTAAAATGACATTGCATCCTAATTTAACGACAGGATCAAACACTGATCAGAGGTCAAACCCTGATCTCTCCTTGAAGGCGAGCAGAACTGCGACTAAGCAGGACTCCTCCGTCCACGTTCCTGCAGCCAGACTGGCATCAGTCAGCCGTGCTCACAACCACATGATGACTAAACTAAAATTAAAGTGGCACTGATCGCATGCAGCTCGCCACATCTGTCTGAAGACTCCCCAACTAAGAGTAGACCACTGGAGCCGGAGTGGAGCCCTCCCCAGACAGAGCTGCCCTGGGGCAAATGTGCTTCGTGTTCCACCAGCCTCCCCAAAACAGCAATTTTGGTTCTTTGAGGTTGCTTTGGCAGACTGACGGAAAAGACATTGGCCATGAATTATCAAAGGACATTTGGAGTTGCTCAGAATACTTTGTCTCTGACATGATGGCTATAAAAAATATCAAAATACTGCATGTCATAATATATAAATAAGAATCTACTTGTTACGCTTCTCTGACTTGCTGTAAAAGTTCGGGAAAAGTAGACAAAATGTATGTTTACATGTTACACTTGTTCAAATTAAAGTGTATACTCGTCGAGTTTTACCATGTTTGATGGATTTTTGTCTGCTAAGAGATAAAGTGTGTGAAAACATTTGTTTTGAATCAAGTGGCCTTGCACTAAAGTAGCAGTTTTAAACAGTTAGCATCTTAGAGCCTCTGTCCCCCTCTCATTAAAATCATTTGCTGAATTTGGGCTGTAAAAGCAAATGCAGCAATTGCTGGCATGAGGCTTCAATTAGAGTTACGACTAGAGGTGGGGGCTGCATGGGGGATTTTCCAGTTTCTGTGTGTGTCTCTGCTCAGCCTGCAAGCAAAGTGGATGTGTTGCGATATGTCTGCCATGATTTTATAACACTTGTGTTCTTCTGTGACAGGCCGTCAGGAGAAATCTGATTAACCTCTTTTGATAAACACATCTGATCATGCAGCAGCTTGATCTTCTCTTCACCTGCAAACAACCTGCAAGGCAAAGCTCAAGGCAGTTTCTATTTTATCAGCGCATACATTTTTAGCACCTAAATAACTAATCTACAATCAGTATTTGCATAGAAATATATTTTCTGGCATAAACACGGTAATACAAAGAAAAAAATTGGCAGGTTTCACATTTTTTGATTAGGCAACTCATCATTTCTGTCACTGCAGTAAATCCTAATGAGATCTCAAACAGTAAACCCTTATTGACGTCCTGTGGTTCCTGCTGACCTTGTCTGCTGTTTCTGAGGATGGAAGCTTTTACTTTCCTCTGTAAAGGAAAAAAATATTGTGGTCTTAGATTACTTTATGCCAGTCAGCTAGTTCATTATTTGTTTGCAAAGTCACAAGAAACTGAGCTCAGTCGATCCAGTTATCAAAATGCCTTTGCAAAAGTGTACAGGAACAAATTCGTGAAACATCCTTGCATTTTTTCCATGAAATAAACAGTGTTAGCTCAGACTTACAAGAGCCAGATCTGGGAAGTGAGTCAGCAGATTTCACAGCATCCAGAAATAGCTCATATCAAACTCGCTGTTCAGAAATTGCATTGATGATCCTGTTATTTAGGATATAGTATTGTTATTTTAAACAGAAAAAAAACATATTAATCATTGTGTCATGAGCAATCTCACTGGTACGGGAAATGAATGGAACCACACAGACCAACATCACCTGTAGTCATGTTAGACAACTATTCTTCCTGAAAGTCGCCAGACATCCATAGTATTTGCCACTGGTAATACGTGCATTGACATAAAAAGTCTTATGATAAGTGCAATAAAAGTTATTTTGCCATCATGTCAAAATTTCTGGTTTTCTACCATATCTGCACGTTGATGCTACAGAAAAGAAAACGATGACAGGCAATCAGATAAAGTACTATTAGGGTGAAATTTATATCATCAAAACAACTAAGTTTGATAGGGGACTGTTGTTATGTTTAATAGAAAGGAAAAGTTAATTACTACTATATATTTTGCGTAAGACTTCCTGCATGAGAGATAAACAGCGTTTGAATTGTCCAAGATACATACAGTATATAGTTGGATATTGTTAGTGAAACCACTAGTCTGACTCCCCTGTCTAGATTGCAGGTAAGCAACTCACTTGCCCTTCCCCTTCTACTGTCTACGTGTTATTGCGTCATTTTCAAAATCCCCTTCACTACAGGAAACAGCAGGAACAAGCTCTCGGCTAGCATCCTACCACACTGAAAATGTCAATGTGCCAAATGTTTAGATTACGCAATGAAGCAGCCCTGCGAGTTTGTAATTTTTTTTTGTAAATGTTCTACCAAAACAATTTCCCTATACAGTACTTTGAGTTGTTGGATCCTGTTGGGTTAAAGAAATACAACCATGCAGCAAGACGATGAGGTTCAGTCAGACCATTTCACACAGTGCTGTGTCAGCACTAGAGAATGTTCTGACTATGCAAGACTACAAAAATAGTAATCAAAAACAGATTTCTTTTCTCAAAAGGCCAGAAAAACAAAGTTTTGCCCTACGATGTGTGAACTGGGAATTGTAAAGCCCAGACAATTAAGTAGAAATAAATGAGGCAGACAGCCATTGACTTACTAAACAGCAGGTTCTGCAATTTCTTTCAAATTTGTGTCCTAGTTTATGAAGGTTGTACTGTTAAATTGGACTGCTGCTACTCAGTGAAACAATGTATAAAGAATCCAGAAAAACAACGACGCAACATTGACCAAAAAAAGGTGGGAAAACTGTTTTACTGAACTTTAAATCTACTTCCATGAAATTCCACCTTAGCCATATTCATCAGAAACATCACATTTCTGAGGTGATGCATTAAACAGTTAAATCCAGCTCTCAGTTAATATTAAGAACAGCTGTATCACCCGAGGCTCTACAAGAAACAACACAGTCCCAGTCTCCTGTTGACTCCAGGGTGTTGAATCTCATCCAAAGTGCACAGGGAGCTGAAAGGTGACTTCAGAAAAAGAAGTAAGAAAAAGAAGAGGAGGAGGGATGG
The DNA here is from genome assembly GCF_021347895.1 of Acanthochromis polyacanthus. Classification (NCBI taxonomy): domain Eukaryota; kingdom Metazoa; phylum Chordata; class Actinopteri; family Pomacentridae; genus Acanthochromis; species Acanthochromis polyacanthus. The sequence continues at coordinate 16,466,764 of NC_067120.1, read as the reverse complement.
ACAGTAAGAGAAGAAACTGTGATGAGAGAGAAGAGTCAGATCAAGATAAGAAACTTTATTTACTATTTATTCCATTAAACACAGTTGTGTAAACGCAGACAACTCAACAAAAAAAAATGTGGTGACACAAGACATGAGGTTTAGCTAAGTTGTATTTTCTGTCTTCAGTGAGGTTTTGTCAGTAATTCAGATAATATGACAGATTTATTGAGTGATAACAACTGAAATACCACAGATTTCACTTGCACCAACAGTCTGAGAGATCTGATTAAATAAGCATTCATGAGTGAGCTGCCAGATTTTTAACTTTCTTTCTATTGTCATTTGATTTGCTGTTTGATTTTTGGCAAGATTTGATCACGACTGTGAAGATGGCAATCAAATGTGAAAAAGCGCAAAAGAAAACCATCCTATGAATGGAAATGAATATTAATCCACCTTTGCACTGTGCTCAGTACTTAGAAGGATTCCCTCTGAAAGCGATTTGCCAAGAAGAGGATTCATAGATTATTGAAATGGCATAAAAAAAACAACAACTTGTTTTACGCAAAAGCGGGAAGTTAAAACAGTTCAGTATCAGTAGTGTTTTGACTGATCACATAACGCTGACACAGGTTTCAGTCTTAAGGGAGTAGTTCAACATTCTGAAAACTGTACTTACTGTATGATTGAATTTCAGAGATTAAAGGGTGATTACATGTAAGAATTTACTTTAACTGTGTGTCTATAACATATGCACATTTTCAAGTAATGCTCAGGGAAAACCTCACATTAATAAAACTAAATAGATAATTAGGCTGTTTTGAAAAACAGTTAATGCACATAATAGGAGATTGACACACCTTTTTAGAATAACTTCAGATGTCACAAACACTTGCCTCCCGTAACAAATCAGGTTTTCTGTTTCTTTTGTCGTCTTGTCCGCAAGACAGCATGAAAGTCACTCCTCCCTGTATTCATCCAATGGTCGAGGATGTTTGTTTCTCCGTCAACACGTTAAAACCAACAGCGGATTACAACACAGTGTGGCTTTACCAGAAAACTGAGCTGCATCATAAAGAAACAATCTGAGCATGCATTCCTGATGATCACGCGACTGTAACTGAAACACTAGAGAAAAGCCCCTGTCCACATCCACTTTCAGTGTTCTTTTATGGTGTGTAATCACCCTTGAGTCAGAAAACAGGAATCCGGCAACACTGGACAGCAACAGGAGATACAGGTCAAGCATCTTTAACCTGATATCTCACTCATCCGTCATGTCAGGTCGAAGCACAATCCAGATCACTATACGTAAGAGCATAACCCATCTGTGTACGTAGGCATGATTTAAAGGAGAATCACTGTAAGATTGTCTTGGGTTGTATTTTAAGAGCATTTTTAGTACATATTTTTGACTCTTTCCTGTTTTAACCACTCAGTCCACTCGAGATTTACTCCATTTACTAAAAATCTTTTTGACAGGCCACAGAGAGCTACTTCTAAACATGAACATGTCTTTTGATAAAATGACCTAAACAAGAAAAGCACTCAGAGAGTGCAGCACTCCACCAAGGCTACTCAGTCATATCATTTCTTACGGATGAAATCTTTCAAAAAAATTCAGGGATCCACACTACAAGTTGCTAAAATCTAATCAGCTGGTCCTTGTGTCATTTCTGAAAATTTCATCCAAATCTGTCAAACTGTTTTTGAGTAATGTTGCTAACAGACAAACCAAGGCTGATCGTCTCATAACCCCGCCAAATGGAGGAGTAATTAGTTTCTCAAAACAAGGAACAGACAAATGAACATTTTTTTAAACAAGTAATATTCATTTTTAAATACAATTGTTCAAACTGTAAAGGAAAATCACAAATGCTCATGTGAGTATAATATCAGGTGCCCATTACGTGTAGTGTAACAGAGTTAGATGTATGTGTAGTGAATCGTGTTCTGCGTTGTTTTGAATTTCGTATTAGACAACACGAGGATGGTAGCTTCGAACAGGACATTTATTTTCCTTCCCATGAGGAGTCGCCATAAAAAGAGGAAGCAGAACAAAACACCCAATGTTATAAACAGCTTGACAAAAACACAGACTATATTAACTAAACAAAACGTTCCGTTAAGGAAGAAAAAAACGAGAAAAAACAGAGAGTGACAAAAACACATACCTTCCCATGAGGAGTCGCCATAAAAAGAGGAAGCAATACACCGCTTGTCAAAATAAAATACTGACCACACTTCCGGTGATTATTAATCCTCCTCCCTAATGGACATACTAAAAAGCTCATAACCATAACCGTAGTTAACTAGTCTCCCCACAGGATGTGACCAATATTCAACATATTATTTAAAAAAACCATAAAAACAATAAATACAAATATAAACAAAAATAAATACAAATTCATATAGCGCAACAACATCAATGTCATTCTATTACATATGGATTAAAATGGGGATGTCGACTCTCCTGCACCCACTCTCAGGCTTTATCGCTTTATTTCTTTATCGCTTTATCTCTCTCACGCTGTCTGAACAAATCTCACGCCAAATGAGAGAAAGCCTCAAAGTCCTTCTTTCATGAATAAAAAGCTTGTGATTCAGACATTCTGTGCATTCATGTCTGCACATTGGGCATTCATTTCGGCACTAATATATCATTCGACAGATAAAACACACAAAAACCGTGTGGCTGCTTTTTCCTCACTCATTTTTCTTATCAATTTCATGTCTATGGCTAATTCAAATACCTGTAAAAACACAACTTTTATTGTGAGTCATCTATAATGTGTCTGCATGCACTGAATGGAATGCAGGTTCAGCCCACAGGTCAACTGTAGCTGAAGTTTTGTTTGTTGCTCACAGCTCTTTATGGAGTCTTTCCTTTAAGTTCACTAAACACCTGTCAGCAGCCGGGAGCGTCTCCAAAGCGCGATGCAGAGAGTTGCTGTGCTCATTTATGCAGCTGGCACAGTAGCCATGACTTCATTAACTTAATAATCTGTAGCAGGACGAGTCAGGATCTAACAGGAAAATGAAACTGTACTTTTCAATTCAGACAGTTCACACCCTGATTCACAGTTTATAAGCTGTCAGTTCTGATTTACTGTTAGTAAAAGGTTGATGCGTTGCTCTGGAAAGCACAGAATATTTTTGTCACCCTTTCGAGGTTTCTCCTTAATTCTGAAGTTTTGAGGAAGTGATATTTGTTCCTCTGAGTGCACTTCCCATATTAGAGGACACAACCTCTCTAATGATTGCAGTTCCAAAGAAAATATGTTAAATTAATTATATTGTGTGAGGATTTTCAGTGCTTAGAACACCAAAAATTCAACAATCCCACATTTTTTTCTGGCGGTTTTGATCCATCTAAGGGACTTCTTTCACTCAAAAGTGAACGGTGACAGTTTCTAGGTTGTAAATTTAAACTGTGAAAGACAGCGTGGCAGGTATAAATAACTTAAATCATATAACCATAAAAAATTCTGATAAGTGACAATGTTTTTATTAAACTTTTTATTAAACTTTGAGACATCTGCATCTCAGAGAACTCGTCTGGATGTGCCTTCAGTCCATGGAGAGTGACATGCAGGTAAGAAGTGTGATTGCAAAGTTGTGTTCATTACTGATATGCAGGCCTATAGATCCACACTCTTCACAAAAATATAATGTACATATTATTGAAGATACTTCCTGGTAAGATTTCTGTGGATTCTTTTAGTTTTCCATTCTTTGGGAGATTTTGCAACTGACTTATACATAAAACATGAAGTTTAGAAAGAAGGATTTACCGTTTCTGACATATTCTGATATTTCCCATCATGTGTGGTCTGCCGGATATATGCTATAGGTGCCTTTCTGACAAGTAAGAAAATTAAGACGAAGTTAAGCTCTTCACTGAAAATATGAACCATTTCTCTTTCTGTTTGGTTCACTGTCTAACTGAACCTTAATGACAGTGCCAGTACCTGATGTTTCTACATGACAGTGAGGCATTGAGCTCAGCTATGATACCACCTTCTTTGTTACTAGACTGTTGAGTCTTATCTGTAACGTTCATTTTTTTCACAAGACGAAGGGGAACTTTAGTTTACAGGCTTATTTGATTGACACAAAACAGACAGACCAGGCAGAGATAGTTGGTGGATTGAAATGTTGTTGTTGCCATACGCATGACCTTCAGATGCTAATGCTAACGACAGCCACATGTGGAGCAACTGGTGTATGAGGTTTGTCATGTTGCTTAGTGTGGGCACTTACTTGTTAAAAAGGAAGTGCAGTTGTATTTTAAAAGCACACTTATCCAACAAAAAAAAAAACCCATAAGAGTCTTGTCCTGTATTTATGTATACAGCAATATAAATGCACAAAGAGCTAATGCTACCAGTGTTAACAGCTGTGAAAACAATCACCTACCAAATAAAAATGGAGGGAAACATCTTGTTTCTGTCCAACACACACATGGGCATCAGAAATAAAACAAATCACCATTTTTTGGGTGTTTTAGGGGAAATTAGGGAAGAAATACTGTCTGCTAGAGGTGAGCAGGCCTCAGTGCACTTGGAGCAGCATTAACTCAGATTCAAGTGGATCTGACAGATTTTCTCACAATAGCTTGAAGTATTCCGCTCAGCCTGATGTAGAGAAGATGTTTTGTCAACCACTGGACCAATGAAATGTCAGCAGTCTCTGTTACCGGTATGTGCATGCCCACAACCTAAGGGTTACAGAGTTTATTGTGTGGGTGTTTTCAATTTATTGAGTTTTGGTTTCAGTTTCTGTTGCACGCTATCGTTTTCTCTTTCTGTATCGCTAAATAAAAGTCCCCTTTTAAGTTTCAACATGACAGAATATCGGCATAGAGGAACTAAACAATAATTTCCTTGAAATTGCTCTGGTTTTATTGTATATTGACTGTGAAATGCATTTACTCAAACAAGCATTTTTTTGCTAATTGTTTATATTTGGAGCAAATGCAGTCTCATGCTTTTAAACTTCTTTTTTCCACCGTGCACATCTTTGACATGAACACAAGGACTAAAACTCCACAATTTTCAGCTGAATGGTGTTTATTACTGAGCAACGACAGAGCAGAGAGGAGAAATCATGCCTCTGTACTGCTTCACATATTAAATCTACCGATATAAATGCAATAAAAAACTTACTGATCACATTCTTCCTTTAGCAGTAAATCCGCCCACCAACAAAAATAGCTCTCTTTTACCAGGTTATTCGCTTCGTGCCTGTCGGTTTAAATAACTGTTTGTTTAACATACGTATCCAGGCTTCACTGCCCTGCTCCTGTTCCAGGTTTAATGTGCTTTTGAAACTGTACAGCTTTGGAATGAGGATGCAGGTTTCATGTCTAGCACATACAGTATCTGGTCAGCCTCAATGGTTTTTCAATGGTAGATGTTTTCCTGGAATAAACTACACCAGTGTTCAAAGAAACTACTTTACCTGCATTTCCAACAGTTTTCTTTTTGCAATTGTATGTTACATCGATGCCTCGTATCACAAAAGCTATTCATGCAGTAGTCAATGGTCCCATTGGTGAAAATCCATTTTTGTGTGTTTTGTGGTTGCCATAAACCTGGAAGATATGAAAACACAGAAAGTTGGAGGCAATAAAAAGTCCAAGTCTTTCAAACTCATTCAAGTCAACTGCTGCACAGACAAGTGTTTTGCTCCACAGTCAATTAAAGATGCAGAGAACGTCTTCTTACTGAAGGGGGCATAGACAGCAGCAACGCAGTGGCTTTAGAGCTTTAAAGACCGGATTATCCCATTTAAGATTAAGCCCAATGGTTCTACATTTATGATAAAAGACACCATCTTTGCAGTATTTGGAGCTGAATAGTTGTCAAACACATTCTGGAGTTTCATGAATTTGTTGAAAAGGGATACAAAATTGTAAATTTGAGGCATAGCTAACTCATGTTTGACATTCACTCTTAAAATATTTAAACAAGAATTTGCAACTCTTACAGAATAGTTTTGGTCCCAACAACATTTATGGCTGAAACTTTAGCAGAAGCCTTCAAGTTGCTTCAGATGTTCATTTTTAATGGAAACAAGGTGGAAAAAGTCACCAGGCACCAACCTGACACGAGCAAGGCATGACTGCAACTCTTCCAGAGTGTTTATGCATAGCTAAAAGTAACAGCTGATGCAGATTAACATCACAAATATCTTATCTGCGAGAAACATCACCATATGCCTAACCTCCATATACCTAATCATTTTGATAAAGATTACAGTTTTAGGAGTGATGCACGTTCTTGAACTCTAGCATAAACTCAGAACAGCATGAGCTCCAGTACCGACAGTGGTTTAGGTTGGAAGAACATCTCACACATAAATCATACATCTTTCTATTTAGGAGCATGGCATGTGACTGTCAGCACCCTTTGCCACATTTAAGAATATCCACTGTCCAATGATGTCACCTGAAGGTGAAAGTGACACTTTTGTTTTTGTAATTCCTTTTCTTCCTGTGCTACCATTACATAATCCCCTCTAAATGAAGAACAGCAGATCCTTACTTTCCTGCTTCATTCACCATACGTGGTGGCTCTATATCCCTTACCACTGGTGAATAGTACTTAGTGCAGCAGGTCCTATTGTACCTGCAGGTATAGAAAGGGAGGCCCAGGCCCCCTTGGTGATCCGGTGTCCTGGAGTCTCAGGTTTCCTTCAGGGAACCCCTGGTACCTTTCCGTTTGGCCAACATTATGTGTGACTTCCTGTCTGTGGCAGGGATATGACTGGAGATCCTCTCCAGGGACAAGATGACAATTGTTCTCTTCTTTGGTTTCTCCTTCTTTTTTGTGTTTGGCTGTTTTTTTAGGCAAGGAGATCTCCAGGTGTGTGTGTGTGTGTGTGTGTGTGTGTGTGTGTGTGTGTGTGTGTGTGTGTGTGTGTGTGTGTGTGTGTGTGTGTGTGTGTGTGTGTGTGTGTGTGTGTGTGTGTGTGTGTGTGTGTGTGTGTAAGTATGATGCTTATGCAAGAAAAAAATTTGACAGAATAAGTTGAAACTCCACTCTTTAGTTAATTAGGATGTTTTTTCTCCTAAATTACTATTTTAGGTTAGCCTGCATGATTTATATTGCATCGTGGAAGACAGAAACAGATTATAAAGTGCACATAGACAACAGTGAACTCTTTTCTTGTGAGATTATGATGGCAACTTTAGAAAAACATCAGAAGAAACTGTTCATTTGAATGTATTCTTTGGTATTTAGGTCTATGTCAGTGTTTTGTGTTTGATATGAGGCAAAATGTAACTGTTTGCATTAAGGAATGGATGTCCACAAGAGTACGCAAGGGCATACCTTTGGATATTTTTTGCAGCCCAAAATTTATGACGAAGAAAGGTGCCTCTTTGTATGCCGAGAATCTGCAAGATTCTTCATGATCCACACCTTTAGAATTCATATTTAAATGAGTAAGAAGAAAAGAGTCGCTGTCAGACTTTGGAGTTGTTGGATATGTAGTGGGAAGTTCTAATTTCTCCAGAGATCCTGTGCTATGTCTGATCACTGAGCTCAGTACACCTTAGGAATAACCCCATTGATAGTGTGCTCCAAAATATAGCTGCTATATTCTGTAAAATGGCAAAATTACAGACATCCAATGTGAGTCCTGTATGTTTTTACATGTTCAAAATGAGGGGAAAAAAGCAGACCATTGCATACTTATTTTAATATGAATAGAACCAAGAAACTAAGTTCACGTTTTTCTCAAGTCTACAGTATTCAAACATCTATGTCAAAATTGAAAGTGTTATCAGTGTTTGCAATGTTAGTGGTGCTTGAGTGATCGGGAACAGAATTGATGGTACATGTTATAAATTTGTTCTTTTCGCTCAGTTTACGTCATCAAAGGCATGTTTTGATTGCACAAAAGTCTCCTTAATGTCAAGAATGATAAAATCAATGTTTAGATTAGAAACTCCTAAACACTGTTTGGTGCTTTTGTGTGTTGATGCGTGATACTTTGTACTTGTACTTTCAATGACATGTCAAAGTCCTTTCTGTCCCGCTCATTTTGTTGAGAAAAGGTTGTCATGTTTTCCTCAGCCTGAGAAAGCTGAGCGCATCCTCGTGGGACTCTGGTAAAAGGTGAAACATAAGACGATCTCTAGTTAGTGTAGCGTAGGTTAAAGCATCCTCCTTTCAGAGGGAAGGAGACAAATAGGTTCCCACCGCCAGAGAGAGGTCAGCTCTCCTGGGAAGCCTCTCCACTATTCTCTCAGACTGAGGTGTGTTAGAAAAGAGTTTTGACTCGGGTCGAGAAGGAAGAAAAGGCTCCCACCCATAACCTCGCAATGTGACTCAGAGGTGCACACAACAACATGTACCATCCCTCACAGACACACACACACACACACTGCATTAACCTGCTAATGGGTTGACCCCCTCTACCTTCTCCCCTTTGTTTCGTAGCACAGATCACTTTTCCAGCTCAAGTGGAGAACAGCAGGTGAGCTGCGTTCCCTCACGCACCCATCAAAACGTCCAAGAAAGGGCCAACAATATTTCATATACATTGTCCTGTATAGGCCTGTGGTTTCACACAGGAATAACAGCTGTGGGTTACATGGTTTCACTTGGCTTCTTCCCATTTTTTTCTGCTGCCCATTCAAAAGACTTTTGTTCTCGCATCATGGTGAGTGCCTGCTAATAACGGCTATTGTAAGAAATATTTGGATTGGGCCAGATTGAACACTGTCAGGCTCAACGGTAATGATTTTGCTTGTAGGTTAAAAAACGTTTAACATGTAAGTTAGTTTGCTTCTAAAGCGTTGTATTTTATGTCTGTATCTGCCAGTGTGCTGTCAGTGGTAAGTTTCGTAAAATGTGAATGAACTTCAGCAGACACCCAATGTTCTCTGCAATTACATAGAGAAAATATGTGCAAATATTGAAAAAAAAAGAGCTACAAAATATTGGTATATTTAGTATCTCCAAAAACTCAACAGTATTCACCTGTAATGTAAATGTGATGTTATTTTTACTCACTGACAAGTTTTGATGACATTTTTCATCTACATTTGGATCCAAATCTGCCCCCAAAATGCACATGATGATGATCACTGGGAACGTTAAAACAAAAGAATCAAAATGAGCAAAAAATCCCAACAAGTCTGAACCACAATATAGATTGTTTGTCCCTATCCTCTGAAAGTAACCCACGGGAGCATTACAAAGAACATGCTTTCACTTCTATTTGGTTGGATCTAGGGATGCATGTTTATAGGGCATTAACAGAGTTTGGTTTAAAATAGATGATCTCTGTCATCCTTTACAGCCACGAGAATTAAACATGATTGTGGTTGTGGAGCGATCAGGGTTGAAAGTAAGATTGTGCCATGTCGGATTAATCGTTTGTTGTGGTAAAGTGCCTCGTCTGTGAAAAAGCTCTGGTAAATCAGTCAACAAAGACACAAACCGCACAGTTAGAGTCTGGTTTGAGTTGTGTTTTACTTCCCTTCAATCAATCAGTTAGTCTTTGTCTGTATATAGACATGTAATAAAATGATGAATCCCCGTGGGTTTTTGTTCTGCTTTTATTCTGGGCACGATTAAAGGTCACTACATGAGAGCCACAGGACTTCATTTGGCTCACTGGACAAAAGCACCACTAGTAAATTGTAGGATCAAGACAATTTTTATGAACCAATAAAAGGATCTTAAAATGAATTCGAAAGCAGACAGCTTTAAAACCGATGTAATGTGGGCTCTCCTTGAGCCGACCTGGCAGGTTTGCACTAGTTTATTTTTTTGAACTGTAATCAGTTTGGTTTTGATTTGGGTAATTCTTTGTATTCAAGCCAGTTAGATGCTGAAGTTTTATTGGTTTGAATCAGGTTAAAACAGAGCCCATATTGGCTTGAGGAACAAGCTTGATTTTTGTACGACATTGTGGTAGTTAAAGTGCTAAAAATAACATTAAAAATGATTCATGTTTGGGCTAATAAATCATGAATACATGGGGGTAGTAAAATCTCATTTAGTAGCAAAGGTACAAATGATTTTTCATTGTTCCGCTGTATACCAAAACCAGCATTGTCCCTATACAATACCAGTTTTTGTCACTTTAATCCTTTCAAGGGTAATCTGTTACTTTTGAACCTCTTTGTAAATCTCTGTTCATTATCTGCCGTGTCTTTCAGGTGATCTGTGCAGCTCCCTCACTCTGACCTTTCCATTCTCAGCAGATAATCCTTCTGTCCGCAGACATGTGCGATGTTTGAGTGTGTGACGAACTGCCTTGATCCACCCGGGTGAAGGATTTTGTGACAAACATGCTACCTCACACCGGTGTCTGAGCCGACACAACCGCTTCAAAGAAACGAGGGAGACGACTAGAGTTTCACATTTGTCTGTCTTGTTTGGACTTCATCCCAGCAGTCTGTGTTTAAATGTATTTGAGCAGGACTGTTTGTGTGTGTGTGTGTCTGTCCCCACTCATCATTACTGTACCACTCAGTGAGCAGACCAGAAGCTCCTCAAAGCATGCAGTGAAGGCAAATAGCTTGACAGAGCTCGTCGTGCAGCTTCAAGTTCACGAGTTTGACCCTTGAATTGGCATCAGTGAAAAACTTCAGCGTCTGTGTTTGGACGGTCTTTAACAAGAAGCAGAACACTCACCTAACCACTTACTGAAAATTAGTAATGGCATGTACTGTAAGCGTATGAAGGAATTTCTTGTCTAAACACTGGCATCTAAGGCTCCATTCACACTGAAAGGTCGTTCTGCTCAATTAAACTGCTGGTGTTTTCTATCAGGTTATGTTTTATTGGGACTGTTGTAGACTCAGCATCAGATCAGTGAAATCAGCTTGCCAGACACTGGAATTTATGTCACATTTTTAAATGGTGGCTTTGATGGTAGCTTCTTTAAAGTAGCCTTACTTTGTAGGTCACTTGTAATAACAATAATTCTTACTATTCTAAGTCAGTGCACCAGTATCAAACCTCAGCAAATAACTGAGAAAAGAAAACTGTGCAGATTTAATTCCAAAGCTATGACATTTAGTTTAAATCTAGATATCCAGATGTACTTACGTTGACAAAAGGAAAAGAGAGGAGCATAATCTATTTTCCCGGTTTAACACAGAAAAGCAAAACTAAGAATTTGATGTGATATTAAATGAATGACTGATATTTTTAATTTAATGTCCTGGCAGGTAGCAAGTAGCCACGGTATAAGCAGAATAAGTACTTCTACTGTTGCACAAAGCTAGCCTAGCCGCGCTAGACCCAGCTCTGAAGACACAAGGGTCTAGGAACTCGACAGGGAGGGAGGCGGGCTAAAAGGTTGTCTTTCAAATCACTCTGCAGCAATTGGGTAGGTATCCAACCAATCAGCGCAATGAATAGGCTGACGTAGTTCCTAGAGCGCCGGAAATCAGAGGATGCGGGAGTTCGGTGAAGCGTTATTTATACAGTCAATGGGTGAAGCTCAAGTATATTACAGACATGTTAACAGAAAGATTATTCAGAGTCGGTGCTAATGGACCTCAACGACTGTTGTCGTTTTTGTTGTCGACCCTGGCAGAGAATTAAATTCGTTGCTGTGGGTTGTCTAGCGCGGCTAGGCTAGTTGTTTCCGGTTGTTTCTGTCAGAATCATCGCGCCTCTGTCGTCACTTAGTTACGCCCGCCTTCTGACTCTACACTTCACGGTGATTCGTCGGCCAGTTTTAGGAGCATCCAGCCTCGAGGCTTACCGAGGGTAACTAGACCCACCCTGGCAGAGAATTAAATTCGTTGCCATGGGTTGTCTAGCGCGGCTAGGCTAGCACAATGCATGAGCATTTGGAACCAAGCACCATCTGCTACCGTCACTATGTCACAACAGAAAGCCTCTGACTTTAATTTCATTTTGAGAAAATCTAACAAGTAGGGCTGGTGGAGAGCAATGGTTGAGTTGGTGTGGCCAAAAAACATGTTTATTTTTAGCTCAATGTATTGTGAGCGAGCACTCGTTGGTATGTGCCACAGTTCAGGTTAAGCTTGTCGAAAGCGTTCAGTCAGATGCCTCAGGACGCTAGGGTAAATCTCACCTTTGACAGCCTGGCCTTGGGGAACAAATTCACAGTGCACAACCCTGTGAATATCAAAGAAAACGACAGGCTTGGTCTTGGTTGTGCTGCTGACCCGATGCTCCTCCTTCAGTCTTGGAGACTGTTGGTCTCTGGATCGTAGCTGTAGATCCATCGATCAACATGAGTAATGATTGTCAAAATGAAAGCCATGTAAGTGCAACGGAGAACTGGATGTTTGTTCTCAGTACAAGTTTAGGGTTCATGGTGAAATTGCAAATGTGTACCAGCAGGTGACCAGAACAGGACTTCAAGAGAGCAAGAGTGCTGGGAATGCTGATAAGCTGACAGTGAAGATAGCGATAGAGATGATAGTGGCCAAATTTAAGTCAGGTACATTTTTAGTTTAAACAGGGGCATACTCAGAACTTTCTGATTGTGTAGGCAACATACAAACTGTATATAGCTTCTTCTAGCCAACGTGAACGTTAAATAGATGACTTGTACCACAAATGAAACCAGGATTCAATGGTTATAGTAAACATTGGAATTGAACAATATTGATTAAATAATAGCATTAGCTGTATTTCCCTGACATTAGAGAACAGTCACATTAGTGTCAAATGTGAAGTACAAACAGATTTGCAGAACTTTTGGTGATACACTTGCACAAAGCCAGAGTCGAGGAAGAAAAGACAATTTTCAGCTTGTAGATGTTATGCCATCTTTCAAAAAAATCCGGACCCATACATGGGAGAATGTGTCTGTAGCTGGAGCTCAGATGGTATGAGGTGGAGGAAACCAAACTTCAAATCTATGGCACATTTGCCCTTTGTTTCTGCTCATTGGCGTTAGCTGGAGCATACATGTTGTTTTGCTGTTTCTGTCTGTTTGTAGCAGACAAAATGGAGTGTGTCTGTGGAGGGGATGGGAGTGCAAGTGGATGTAATGTGATCCCATTAAGCAGCAACCCCCCTTCGTCTCAGCCATTATAACTCTCCTCGCTCTCTCTCCCCTCCGTCCTCCCACCATCACCCTCTTAAAGTTTGGGCACCTGCCAGGTCCCACAGTCATTATCCTAATGAGCACTGACAGCCTAAAGTCAGTCTGGCTGCAACACACACACACACATGCACACACACACACACACACACACACTTTCTGGATACCTGGATTTTTGCTGGAAATACACACCAGAGCACTAAACACGCATTACTGGTGAAAAAAGGCCCAGGCAAATATTTACTCAAATTTGACACCAGCTGTTTTGGAAACCACTGAGCCTTTGTTCATATTAATCTACACAAATAATAACCTGCTATTAAGGAATTATGTCTTCTAAAGAAGCAAATAGCCCGAAGGCAGAAAGACACCAAGTTATGTTTCCACGTAATTGTCAAGTGAAGTTGAAGTGAACTTTTGAAAGGCTTTGCATTGACTGCTTCAGTGCGCTATCATGACTCTAACAAACAGAATCTAAGATGCTAGAAAGAAAACTAGTTGTTAGTGTTGACTAACTCTGAGAAAGCAGAAGAAACAAACAAAATGTTGTCTATCATGACAGATACATGGAGAGATATTCAGGAATTGTTTTCAATCTTGCTAGATGTAATGATTCTGTCAGCTCATGTCAGATGCTATCAGCTGTGTTTCAGGCTGTGTGAGACGAAGCCAATGAAAGAAGCAGAAACAGATGATGATAGTGTGAGTTAAATGTTTGTTACAGCGGGAAAAAAAATGTTTGCATGGCCAATTATGTTTTATTTCAAAGATTCAAAAACCATGTCAAAAAATCTGTTTGGAAAACTTGCAATTTCTGTGCTTCTTCTAAATGTGAAAAATAATATGTTAAAGAGACATGGCTACAGACATGATTGGAAAGTCAGACACTACTTTTACATACATTTGTTTTGGTTTTCATTGGTTTCTTTTGTTTTTTACTGTAAAAAAATGAAACCATACAAAAAAGCTCACCACTATACTGAAAGGCATTAGAGGAGATTTAAGTTCCTACGACCTTGAACGTAGCATGCGCATGCGCCCCCCCTCCAGAAACTTGCGTAGGACTCGTGCAGTTGCCTACAGCCGCAGTATAATACAATAATACATTTTACCTGTCCAGAAGGAATTTAGCAACCAAGGCATCTGTCTTTAGGTCCATTTGTTGCTTGAGCTGACGCCATCGCCCAAATGACTTGCCAATAATCACTTTTGTTTTTGCATTCTCGAGATCCAGTTGTCTTTTATTTTCTCTGACCTCAAAAAATGACTTTCTTTTACGGCTGGGTCCCCCTGGATCTTTATCTGCCATTTTGTCAAAAAAGATGAGCAAAACAAGTCGCCAGCTAACTACGAAGCTATACCAAAGCAACACATACAGAAAACACGCAAGTCCAAGGTGTACGTAATCTACGTAACTAGGCCTGAGCCGGAAGATTTTTGATTGACAGGAAAGGGAGCAAACCAAACGCCTCGTTCCTAGCGCGTTGATTGGCTGATGTTTTTCAGGTCCTGCCATGTCCACAGTTATTTTTTTTAATTTTTTATTCTTTTAGAGACCATACATACAAGTCCACTAAAGGTCAACATATTCATTTTATGTGAATCAGACAAATTAAACAACAAAAACATCCTCCATAATGCCTTTAACTCACAGAAGAAAAGATCTGAAAAACTGAAGTCTCTTCATTGAAATGACGAGGAAACAAGTCTGTGTCGGTGGTGGTAGCAGACGGATGACGGAAACTTTCAGCTGAGACTCAATGAATGTCCTGGAAGTTGAGGTAGTAATAAGTAAAGACAGAATGACAGAATTGCAATGGTATTTATAAACAGCAACCAGGGTCTGACAGACTTGGGAAGCACACGCAGAAAAAAAAGTATTGAGCATTTGTCTGTTGTGGAATACAGGCAGAAAGTAGGGGAAGCAAATTTCTGTTTCACCTCCCTTCGGGTCATGCTTATGTGACTTAATGTTCCATATAATTCCCAACAGAATCAGAGTTGACTCCTTTAAATAATGTCAGAAAGAGGAAATTACGGCAGATAAAGACGTAGACTGCAGCAAATTATAAAATCTTTTGCTTTGTTTTTTGGTTACATTTTAAAGCCAACAAAATTCAGCTAATAAATGTGAGGATTTGATCGATTTAATGTAATATAAAGTGACAGTACTTGCTAGTTTTGGTGAGATATGATTCACTGTCTCATTAAAATCCTTACCTAAATGTCGGGTAAATCGCTGAGGGCAAATTCTGAAGTGACTGCTTCACATGGGAAGTTTACTGAGTCAGACACCTGCCAGCCTTGAACTGTGGTAGTAACGTGACCTGATGAGACGGCGGGTTTCCTGGCGCGACACCGCCCGTCTGACAGGAACCCACACAGGAAACAAGTTAGTAAAGTGGCTGGTGTGTGTGTGTGTGTGTGTGTGTGTGGACAGGCTACGCCCTCAGGAGTGTGCCACCACGGCAACTGTCTCCGTGGGAACAATACCACCTGTCGCTCAGGGCTAGCAGACAATGGAGGCCAGATGGGGAGCAAAGGGTGGAGGAAGGAACAAAATGCCGACCAAAGCAGGGGCATCAAATCAAATTCTTTAGGTATGCTTGATGCCAAGAGCCTATGGTTTTATTGTTATTCAGTGTTTGTGTTGGTAATACAGTACATGACCATCTGTCTTTCCTTTTTAATCTTTTGGTCTCTAGTTTTTTGTGGCTCAGTCTTTTGATAGTTTAATTTTCTTGAAAAATATATCTCGGATGCAAAGCAGCAAGTGTATTCGTGGTTATCAGCTAGTTTAATAGTTAAAAGGTCTTTTAATTATGTTATGATTGTCTAAATAAAATAATTAACACTGTATGATATCTTTAAAGACTGAGAGAAGAATTTTTGGGTGCACTGTAGCTCATCAAGGTGTTTCCTCCAATAGCAAGTTTTTTTTGAAGCTTTTACCTGGTCAACTAAAAACAGGACAAACATGTTAGATTTAAATTTCATTCATGTGGAGTGAAGATGCTGTGATTGATAACTGTTGAGAATACATGCAATCAAATGGGAAGACAATGTATTTGAAAAGTCAGTCAAAACCTCAAGATAGACTGGTTTTAAAAGTATCTTTTAGTGTTTTTGAGATTTCACCTGAGCAGACTGATGATTTTTTTCCCATTTAGGGTCCAGAACAATAAACAAAACAGCCAAAAATCAAGTAATTGTCGCAATTTTAAATAGACACTTATGCAACTGACATCACACATCATATATTCAGAAGTTAATTAGAGACTTTATTGAGAAGCTTGTGTGAGAAAAAAGTGTTTCAAAAACGCAGTTTGATTGATACTCTTTCACACTGCGGAAATATAATCACACATCAGCGACAGTTGTTCTTTCATACTACAACACTGTGGTGTGGAGTATTTTGAGACAAAGAGAGAAAAAAAGCCATGAGGCACTTTCACATCAACCACACAAAACATTTTCAGTATCACAGTCTGTGAGGCAGTCGGTACAGGTTAATCCTCTACTGTGGCTCAAGTCTGCAGTTCAGTTCCAGGTAAATGTCACCGTGTCCGAAACCAGAATAAGCAGAAATTGACCTCTGCCCTGGGAATGCACCAGCACAAAGAGAGAAAAGTTACAAACCTGCTTCTCCTTCAGCTGGACTTCTCTTGTATTTCTAATTTCCTCTCTTGTATGAGTGTCTCTCACATCCTCCTCCAGTGCGTCGCTGATCCCCCCTCCTCTTCTCAAGAAAACGGATGTGAAGAAATGTCTCTGGCTCAGCAAGATAAATGATCCACTCACCGGTAAATATGAAGCATGCCATTCCTTAATGCTATATGAGCTGGTAAGAGGGAAATTGATGCTTTTATATTTCTCATTATTTTACAGAGATCATTTAGTTTTCTGATAAACTGTCTCTGTACAGTGCCATGACTGTATATTAGATACTACTTACATATTCCAACTCTTAAATTTGTGAGCCCACCGTGTAAAAACAAGTACATCCCATGGAAATTGTTGGCTTTTTTTGACATATTTGAACAGGCAAACTTCTGATCTTCTTTGAAACGGTGTCATCCAATAAAAAATATTAACAGAGGTGTATAAACAAAGTACACCTTTGGTCTATGAAGCGAGTATTGCCCCTCTTTAATAAAGACGATTTCATGATTTGCATATTTGTCCAGCAGTCTCAGCTTTTTGACATTGTTGACCACTCCTGCAAATTTCTCCTTAGTCATGTTTGAGGGTTTTCTTGCATCTACTGCCTGTTTCAAATCTAACCCCCTATTGTGATGGGAATAAACTGGGCATTTTTTTTCTTGACAAGGCCATTCCATAACCCTCATGACAGATGGCCTCATTTTAAGTAGTCTTTGATATGATGCAGAATTTATTGTTGAATTGATGACTGCAAGCTGCCCAGTTCCTGAGGCAGCGAAACCACCCCCAAACCACAACATTTCCACCGCTGTAATACATAACTGGTTGGGGTTCTTCCCTGGAAAGCCGTCTTTGGTCTACACCAAGCTTGTGTACTGTTGCTGTGGCCAAACAAATCTGTCTTTGAGTCATCGGTCTGGAGCACATTATTCCAAAACCCCCGTTCTTTGTCTGTATGTTCATCGGAAAATTGTAAAAAAATTTTGTGAGATTTCTTTATACTTGCAGATGCAGCACCTTGACACCAACAGATACAGAGTTACCTGCAGATCCTGTGATGAAAGTTTGGGTCCTTTAGAACTTAATTTTGTACCAGATAGTCTGCGCTTGGGCTGAATTTGCTAAGGTGGCCGTTTCTGGACAAACTAACAGTTGTTTGTAATTTACACCAGTTGTAGAGGATTTTCTTTATAGTGGAAGGATTTATTTCAAATCATTTTGACGTGGTTTTACCTGCTCGCATCACTCACAACCTTTTCTCTGATGGATCTGAAGGATCTTGGCATGAAGACACCACACATTTTATGTCAAGAAGTCAAAGTTCCACTTTACACTCCTTATGGAAGGTGTGAGTCACTGTCAGTCCTGATTTGAATTATATGGATTTGTTTTTAGGATTCCATGAGATCTGTTGTTGTTTTTTATGCATTATTTGAGTCTATCACTTTTATCTGTGGGCCCTATTTCAGAGAGGATCAAGTGCTTGTCTGTTCAAATATGCTGTCAGTGTTCTTGGAATGTATTTATTTGATGTATTTATTTTTACACTTACACTACCATTCAAAAGTTGGGGTCACTCAGAAATGGCCATATTTTTTTAAAATAAAAGCAATTTGTTTTCAATGATGATAGCATTACATTAATCAGAAATACAGTCTGGCCATTGTTATGACTATTCTAGCTGGACATTTTTAATGGAATATCTACATAGGGGTACAGAGGAACATTTCCAGCAACCATCACTCCTGTGTCCTAATGCTACATTGTGTTAGCTAATGGTGTTAAAAGGCTAATTGATGATTAGAAAATCCTTTTGCAATTGTTAGCACATGAATAAAAGTGTGAATTTTCATTGAAAAGATGAAATTATCTGGGTGACCCCAAACTTTTGAACAGCAGTGTATGCACATTTTTTAAATCCTGGCCTCTGTAGACCAAAGACAAGTGGTATCCATGACGTAAAGGCAAACTGAACTTTTTTTGTGTGTGTCTTAAAATTCTCTTAAAGCTCACTTTAGAGGCTTCAACCAAAGTACTGAGTTTGCTTTTTGTTTCACAGTCACCATACATGTTTTTTTGGGATAAGAGTCTCAGAGTCTTCAAACTGATTCAATAACTTCAACCATGACAAGGTCTAAATGAGCTGACAATGAATAAATGGCGTGTTTTCCAGCTACAGATGAGACAAGACTGCTCCAGTTCCCATTACTTGTATGATTACTCCATGAAAAGACATAGTATGCACACGAGAGCAGAGGCTTTTGTTCCCTTTTTTCTTCCAAACATGCATTCAAGTATAAATCTAAGCGATCCCTGTCACACATGCCATGCAGCAATTGGAAGTATAGGAGTGAAGGCTGAATAGAACGGGAGAATGTGGGAACTGGAGGTTTTCTACCCTGTCAGGGCCGCCATCTGCTCTTTATCCACGCTGGCACCGAGTGCTGGTCCAGCCCTTGGCACCTCCAGACATGAACACACAAACACGCACACACACACACACACACACACACACACACACACACACACACACACACACACACACACACACACACACACACACACACACACACACACATGTTTGTACTTCTATCTTAGTGAGGACATCCATAGGCGTAATGCATTTCCTAGAGCCTTACCCTAACCTTAACCATCACAACTGATCGCCTAACCCTAATCCTTACCCTAACCCTAACCAAACCTCAATTCATACCTGTTCTCTAAAAACAAGTCTTCACCCTCAAACATGGCTGTTTCAAAGTGAGGACCGGCCAAAATGTCCTCACTTTGTAAAAATGTCCTCACTTTGATAGTTAAATGCAGAAAATGGTTCTCACAATGTAGCAAGTACAAGAACACACACACACACACACACACACACACACAAACACACTGCATGCATAATATAATTGTTACTTTGGTCAGAAAAGCGGGTAAATCCATGCACAATGCACCGCAAACAAACAGATTAAAGAGCAAACGATGCATTTCAACGACAAAAAAACCCGTCAACATATAAGATGAGGTTGAAGCGAGCAGGTTTGCATATTCAGAGCTTCCTCCAACATTTCGGCCTTTGATTTGGAGTGAGTCAGCGAGTGAAAGAGTAAGTGTTTATTTGTGGATTTTCTTGTGTGTTTGTGAGAGCGGGGGTGCTTGAGTTTGTATGTGCGTGAGTGTGTATTTGCGCGCATTACAGACAAAGAAAAGGAATATGTCGCAGTGTTTGAGCGGTGAAACAAGAGGGCCGTAAGTATTTGCCGTGTTTGTGTGTGTACCTCAGTGTGAAAGCAAACCCAAAGTGATTGGCTTTTGTTTCTCAAAGGGAGTGGGTGGGGAAGGTGTGTGACAAGAGTGCTTTTCTCCTTTTGGGTAGCTTGGCTCGGTCAGGGTGTTAGTGCTCGAGTGCATGTGTGTGTTTGGTGATGATGTTGGCTCCCAAAGCAAAACCAGCAGCTGTTTTTACAGGCTCGCACACAAAACTATTCATCTGTTGTCATTTTAGAGGCCCCGCTTCTTTTCTTTGCGCTGTTTCTTTCAAATAAATCAACATAAGCGATTTTTGTCAAGAAACAATGAAGCAACCGTGCCTGATGAAGCATTGTTCAGCGCAATATATCATTGAATGCATTAGAGATGGTGTTTTACAGCCCGTTTTTGCTGCGAATGTTTTGAGCTAAAGCGTCCACTGTATCAAATTCTACTGTGCATATGTGAGAATACAAGAGAGGAGAAATGAATGATGACTTACCATAGTGGTGACAGCAAGCGCTGGCATAGCGATCGCTGGAGCATGGCTCTCTGAGGTTTACAGCTGGTACCACATCTGTGACCAATCAGATTGACTAAAACTTCCAGTTGTATAACAGCATTTAGTCATCCGGTACTGACAAGCTCAGATGTGCCATTAATTTGGAAAGCAGGAGGAGTATTGGAAAAAGTGTGACTTGGACAATTTCAAGATGTTTGGTTTTTGTCAGTACCACATGCTTGAGCTGCAAAATCAACGGCGCAAGTGGTGAATATAGATTGAGTCGACCATGAGGAAAATCTGGGGTCACAGGTAGCATTGGTTTATGAGTTGAAAATCCCTACAAAGGGTTGGGGTCATGCAGATTTTTACACTGTTTTCTTCATGTCTGAGAAGCAGATTTTTTTCCCCCTGATTGGCACCAATAGGAGCTTTACAAATGTAGAGTCTGAGGCAAGCCTTATAAGGAAAACATTGTTTAAATCAAGTTTGTTACATTAATAGCCAATATTTTAATGTGCATTGAGCAGGTATTATAAGTGAAACCACTCTGAAAGTGGTCCCAATTGGAAGAGTTAAAATATTGCTACTGCTAAACGAAATGTCATGGTTTTCCAACTCATAGCGCTTCAATTAATTTTATGAAAACTGGAACCGTAAGCAATCACAAGGACGACATTATTTCACAGGTTATGGCCCTTCAAACATTGCGCCACAGATTGGCTTGAAGAAAATGTTTTTTACTCAAAAAAATACAACATCTGTGACCAAAAATGTTACAGATGTTTAACCTAATAACATTCAAATGCAAAGAGAAACAAACAAACAAACAAACAGAACAGAACAGAACAGACATATATGAGACGGTCGTGTCTGATTTTATATTTTTATTTGGTGAACTGAGCTGGAATGACCCAACAGTCTTGTTTATGGAATGGGACTTTCTGCATCATTTTGCTTCTTCCGAATTTGTTTCAAGTTCAAACACGTATGGTTGGATTACTCCAATATGAAAACTTACAATCGTGTGTTGGAGAGCAGCTTTATAATGTCTCAACAGAGTCATGGGTGAGCCGGCGTGCTCGAACTGCAGTGAGTGGTGGACAATGAAGAGAGAGGTGGGAAAATATAGATCTACAGCAGTGTGGAGTTACATCTAAGCCATTTAAAAGTAAGAAGGGTCAAATGTCTTGGAAAATAAATCTTAACTTGTAAGTCAGGACATGAGTTTTACAGGGTTTAATAAATGACAGGAGAGGGACTTTTAATGTATTTCCAGTATTTTCATGCTAATGCTCTTTTCAAACTGAAACTAAAGACAGCAAGCTTTAAAATTGTCCTAAATCACAATGCTTTACCTCTGCTTGATGGTCTGAAAACTTTACAAACAAAATCATCATACATTCAATCCATTTTATATGAATACACTGTTTGACACCACAGTTCACCCCCTCAGGCCATGAACACATGTCCTGAAAAAAAAACGAAACAGACAGAATCACAACACAGTCATCCACATCTGCTGACTGGCCAACCAAATGGCAGCACGTCACAGTCGCTGTCACTCGTGATTTGTGTGTGAGTGAGAAAATGTGTGTTTATGTGTGTGCATGGATGTGTGTGCTTGTGGCTTAGGAGTCAGTCCTTCAAAACAAGACCGTCATTAACCCTTGTGGCTCTTGAAAGACCACCCAGATGTATGATTGTGAGTGTGTGTGTATGTATGTGTTGGTGTGTGTGTGTGTGTGTGTGTGTGTGTGGCCTGCAGACTGTCATTGTGTTGTGTGTTATCTTTCCACTCCAGTCTGTCCATTTATGCCTCTAAGACGACAATCCTCTCTGGGAGAGGAAGACTGGGAGTTTATTATATCTCCAAGGAAACACACAACACTCCAAATGGAAGGAGCAAATGTTAGAAAATAAATTTCGTCTGGATAAAATGAGATTAGGATGATATAAAACTGGGATGAGTAAAGTGGCAGCTCTTTTGTTTGACTTAACCAGGTCATGTCCATGCCCTGATGTGACACTTGCCTCTTTTCTGCCCTAATGACACTTGAGGGGCCCACATGCCCTCTGGTTGGCCTGAAGACATCGGATCAAATGGATCTACACTGACGCAAGTGGCGTCTGGTCAGCCAGTGTGTCCTCTGATTAACCCGAGTTCACCCACACTCATGAATGGCTGCAACCAGTGATTATTGCCATTATTTTTGAGATAATATTAGCTGAAGTTCATGAGCAGGACAACACTCCTCATCTAATGCTGTTTATGTGCCCTGCAGACCTGTTTATTCCACAACCCACCTGCTCTCTCGCCTTTCTCTTTCCGCTATCGTCTCTCTGTGGTCGATCCATCTGCAGTTTACCAAGATGTGATAGATCCCTCTCATTCCTCTCACTACAGCCACCCTCCTGCTCCACCGTCATCATTTGCTTCATTCATTTTCATTAAACAGTTAGTTTGTATCTCATTTGATAGTGTTGTCATGGATGATTAGTTTTCTTGCTTGTTTTAACTGAAGAAAAATGTTGATATTCAACCAACATCCAAAAGATGTTATCTGTCATATATGATAGACAGAAGCTACAGTCTGGGAATGTTTTGTGTTTTACTTTGAAAAATGAATCAGCTATAAAGAGAGTTGCAGATGACTTAACTATAAATCCACATTAAAAGCCAAAGTCAGCGCTGGTGTGCATAGGATAGTAAATCAGTATATTTGTGTGAAAAATGCCGCCATACTTGGGTGAACAGACAATAAAAGAAAAGTAAAATTCCTTAATTGGAGCAACATCTCAGAGTGGAAATGCTCACACATGTATGTTGTTTGACTTCAAAAACTTTGAAAGTATGAAGGGCCGGAGTTCTTAACAAATGATTATCCTTGCTCAATTCACTGACAAGAGAGTGCAGACCTTTCACTGAGGCCTTTCACGGTGAGTTTGTTTGGTCTGTGTGCTAATGAAAGATGAATCAGCAGCATAGAGTGACATTGGGCCAAAGCTGAGGAAACTAAACATCAGCGTAGCCACTGACTCAAAGATTTACCATTGTTGGCTAGATAAGCACAATATCTGAAACAGCATGAACACTGATAGTCAGTGATGTCAGCTAGTTGTTGTGTAAAATTTCTATGTATTAAATATATTTGGAATTTGAAAAGAAATCATGAAAAAAAACATTCTGACATTCTCTGGGTAGGAATTCTATTTTTCAGCTGCAACACTTGAAAAAACATCCAGGCAAGATTTTCCACTGATGCTGAGTTTGTTTTTAGGCCTATATATAAGTGCACCTTAGTAAACCTGAGGAAAAGGAGAATATTTCCTGTTCACTTTCCCAACCCTCACCTTGATTTTGTGCTTTAGCATGACAGTCCAGCAGTAACCAGAGCTCTATGAGACTCCTGCAGCTGCTGAAAACGCACAAAGAGTCCCTTCTTTGTAACGCTATGCTGAACACACTGGTCCTCTGCACGGGATATGTTCAAAGATGGAAGGAGAAAGAGCATTACATGACAGTTTCAAAGGGCAACCTTGGCTGCAAGACCTCAAACGCACTCACACACACACACACACACACACACACACACACACACACACACACACACACACACACACACACACACACACACACACACACACCCCTCATACACCTGTGCAAACTCTCCGTCCGACTTCCTCCCTCCAAGTCACACACACACATTTCCTGTGGGCTCACACACTGCCCGGTCTGTTCTCCAGGGCGTTAGCTGCTGGGCACTTGGTCAATGTGTACCCAAGTGTAATGCTGTAGCGCTCTGGGACTGGCAGACAGACAACACACACTCACATATGAATATAACATGCAAGTCCACATGCAGTGGACAGAAAAAACATGAGGATGTGACATCTTCTGGAGTGACGGCTGAAAAAAAATTCAAGCTAAGGCTGTGAAGCATGAAATTTTGTGTTTGTTTAAAGATATTTATGCCTTTTTTTTAACCATGTGGTTCTCAACATTTAAAGGGATAGAACCTAATTGAACAAGTTGAACAACGAATAACTGATACATTAATGCCAGCAAATGTACATAAAACCATGTGAGAATAGTTCTTTTAAGAAATAGCATGTAACATTGTTGGTTCATCAATCTGTTAAAGCGACGGCATTCTGTCATACCCACAGAACCGATGGAGAAAGCCGTGATATGGGTGAAACATTTGTTATTCTTGCGAGATTGGACACCACACCATGTGACATAGCGCACTAATAAAAAAAAACTTCTAAATCTGCTATGTAACAAATGATTGAACTGTCGCTTGTGTTGAGTGTCACAGCTAACTTATCTGAAGTGGAAATAAAAGTCTTTCTGTTAGATCATGATTGATCCTGTTTCCATGTCAAGGATAATTTCTAAAAATGAGTAATTAATAAAATACCTCTGTAGGTACATTTCAGTATGAAATAGATGTGAAAAGAAAAGAAGGTTCTTTTGTGATTTTGTAATGCAAACTGTGTTTTTTGCTGATGTTCTGATGTTTCTGGACCAGTATTGGTACTGAAACATGGGAAAAGTCATCCTCAAGAATATCACGTACATAATTATCCATTATTGTGCCTGCATGTGGTTCAGACTACTGCCATTATGAAAGTGATCATCAAATGTTACTAGGTCAGACATGGTCATTTTATTTTATTTATCTAATTTTTTTGTCATGACTTTTATAGAAAAGTTACAAGGATGCTCATTCAGACAAAATCCGACAGGTTCATAAGTCGTCAGGTTAACGTGAAGGAGAGCAGCTGCCCTTGGCTTTGTGGAGCTTTTAGCAAACATCAGCTCATTGTTTAGCTGTCCAGTTCGCAACTTCTCTGTTTGATTTTCCGTTTCATTCTCAACCACAGAAAGTAGATGATCGCAGTGAAAAAGCTCACAGCAGCAAGCTGCTGACCATATAGTGAAGCATGAGTCACACATTTTACTGCAAATATTGCTAGAGACCAAAGTATAACTAAAAGACAATGAACTTTTGTCATAACTTTATGAGGTGAAAACAAACAAGATTCTAAATGATTCATGATGTTGCTCCGTAACTGCTAGAAAAAGAACCATTTCCTGGTCAGTAAATTCAGCAGATAATGTACTTGGTATCTTCCTGCCAACCTTGCTTACTACAATTACAAAAATATATTCAAAACAAATCCGAAGTTTGTTTGTGAAGAAAAAAAACAAAGTCACTATTAAAATTATTAAGAAGCTATCACAGGAAGTTTTTGTTTTCTCTGTATTCTTTACAACACATTGGAAATGCTGTGGTGTCTCCAGAGTCACAATGGTAAGCTTTGTGCACACAACCATCCACACTTACCTCCTCCATCTGACTTCTGAGCTGCATAAGGACGTCACTCTTCCTGGATAGGAAAAGTGCTGCCAGGGAAGGTAATCAAGACAGACAGACATTACATTTCTTTCAAAAGTTATTCGTCATAGTATACAGTGATGCAGATAGGAATCTTTACCTTCAGTGTGATCTTCATGAAGTTAAAAATAAGTTTGGTTGAGCATGTTTGGTGACGTGAGTGACTTGCTAAGTTGAGAAATTTTCACTTTTGACTTTAAAAGCACCAAGCAGACAAATATCTATGCTGAGAATCATGGTTATTCACTGTAGAAATCTGGTTGACTCCACCATTATGGTGAGCTGTGTATTTTATCTAATCGTCCACAATGTGCTCTCAAAGCTGAAGAGCCAAATCAATGAAGAACACACAATTAACTAGCATCCTGTCGGACACAGTGTTGGATCCACACAGCTGGGCAGCTGCGAAGGGAAGGAAAGAGCTGGGTGATCCTCAACACACACCACCTCCTCTGTTTACACACCCCTGAGCAAACGTCTGAAGAACGACGCAATCGTGACAAACTAAACTTAAAGCCTTGTGTTGTGGTCGACATCTCACTCAACATCGAACCGACATCACCACACAGGTGACATGACACACCATTTGCAAACACAGCAGATTCAAGAAAGGTCTTT
This sequence comes from Acanthochromis polyacanthus, assembly GCF_021347895.1. Lineage (NCBI taxonomy): Eukaryota > Metazoa > Chordata > Actinopteri > Pomacentridae > Acanthochromis > Acanthochromis polyacanthus. Next base: position 16,440,289 of record NC_067120.1, on the reverse strand, counting down.
TATTGAGATTGGCAGTAACAGGAGCCTTTTATTATTGCTTCCTGTTGCTGAAAAACCCACCAGATGTTTCAGTAGCAAAAGAAATAAATATTGTAAATAGTTGTAGTGACATTGCATCTCCAAAACTGGTCATCCATCCATCCATTCTCTATACACCGCTTTATCCTCACTAGGGTCGCGGGGGGTGGGGGTGGAGGGGGCGTGGTGCTGGAGCCTATCCCAGCTGACTCGGGCGAAGGCAGGGGACACCCTGGACAGGTCTGTCGCAGGGCTACATATACAGACACACAATCACTCTCACATTCACACCTACGGGGAATTTAGAATAGTCAATTAACCTCAGCATATTTTTGGACTGTGGGAGGAAGCCGGAGTACCCAGAGAAAACCCACGCATGTACAGGGAGAACATGCAAACTCCATGCAGAAAGATCCCAGCCCCACCCCGGGCAAAACTGGTCATTTATTTTTTTTATTTTTTGGAATAAACTGAAAAGAAAAGCTGTTTCTTTGTAGGCTGAGTAAGTTTTTCCTTTTTCTTCATCTACATAAACTCATTAAAAACTCATTGGATTAGCGACAAACCGAAAAAAAAAAAAGTTTTTCTTAGCTCAATAAAAGCTGACATTTATAATCTATCTGTCAGGACAGCAACAGAATGTTTAATGAAGTCCTTCAGCTAAAGTCCCTACAGCTACAGTTGTTCTGTATATTCAGTGTAGTGTACAAATTATAACATGCAGAACTTATGGTATTTTGCCAATAAATCCAGCTGTGATTTAACCTTCCAGAGTTTAGGCTCTAACAAATGTAGCACTGTTCCCTGCAGAAGGATGCTGTTACCTAACTTGTCCAGGATGTTTGACTGTACATTATCATCTTGTGGTGAATTCCAAGGAGCATACCATCAGGCCTTACACAAATACCCTCTATTTCTTTGTTGTACTTCATCTTAAACGCACAGTGTCTAATTTCTAGTACTGGATGCTTCTCAATCCAAACAATAAGAAAAATACCATTTTGACAATCTTATAGGGATTGTGGATGTAATGGTAATTGCGAATTTACCTTTAGATCAGTTGTCTATCCATACAGGTACCGTAGCCAACAATGTGTGTTGAACACAGTCATGGGGTAGCACATTGCTGTTATCTGTGGTCAGAACCATCCATCCATCATCCATACACCGCTTAATCCTCATTAGGGTCGTGGGAGGGCTGGAGTCTATCCCAGCTGACTTAGGGTGAAGGACAGTCGCCAGTCTATCGCAGGGCTACTTATAGAGACAAAAAAAACACACTTAAATTCACACCTATGGAGAATTTAGAATTACCAATTAACCTCTGAATATTTTTGGACTGTGGGAGGAAACCCACACATGCACAGAGAGAACATGCAAACTCCATGCAGAAAGATCTGAGGACGGCCAGGACGAGAACCAGGAACTTTCTAGCTGCAAGGCAAAAGTGCTAACCACTGATCCACTATGCAGCCAGGTCAAAGCCATATTAAAATAATTGGCCTTCATCACAAGTGGCTGATTGAAACAGTAGAATTAAAAAACAACAGAGTGGCAAGCAAGTTCAACTACCACTTCATCTCTGCACTTTCTCAGGTATTACCCAGTGTTCACTATGTTTCCCCGTCTAAAGGAGATATGATGCGACTGACACACAACAAAAATGAAACGCAGCGTTAGCACAGAATTACGGTTTTCTTGGGGTTTTAACATTGTTGAAATATAACATTTGAGATCATGTAAGTATACAAGCCATCAAAGCATTTGACACTGGTCAAGTTGTTTTTGAACATCTTAATGTGGAACTGTTACACACATAATAAGATGAACAACCCAGAGAACTAAAGAATTTTCACTGCTGAAAAATATTCTTTCTCGTATTATCATGTAATGCAAATGTTCAAAATTCACAGTGCACTTTAATGCATTTTCTTGTACTTTAGCAATTTTTGTTCTTCATTCACTGAGGTCACTTTTAAAAGCTGTCAGCTACAGTAAATGTCTTTATGCACCAGTAAATGCACTACATACGTTTCTACAAGCAACATAAACTGAAGATGTAGCTGCACTAAAGACATGAATTACTTTAAATTGTAGAAAATCCAAATAAAAACAAACCATCTTCATCACTAGAGACGGTGATGGAAGTGTAAGATGTAGCTTCAAGTAACAGAAAAGAGTGAAGTTCTTTCATTACTATTTCCAAGGTCAAGAATGAACATTCATGCTCAGTTAAAGTAAGAATGGGGATGAAAATGTAAGAATAAGTAGATAAAACATGTATGAGATGAAGAAATATAAGCTGTATCTACATATCTTGCAAACTTCTAAGCACATTTAGCTCAAATTGTGAAAATCTAGTCTTAAGTTTCAAGCAGGCGTGAACTAACCATGACGTCACCCGTTGGTTTCAACGTCGAGAAAATGAAGCCTGGATTTTGCTACTTCCTGGTCGCCATTTTGGATTTTTTGGAGCCAGTGACGTAAAAAGCGTCATCAAACAGGCTGGACCAGAGAGCAACTCGGGGCAGGACCAGTCAATGGGACTGTCAATCAAGTATAGCCACGCCCCCTGGCTCCGCCAACTTTAACCATTTATTTAAAATTCAGTATTGATTTATTTTAAGATCGGCCACCTGATCTCTCATTTTGACCATGAAAACTAACGGGAAAAAAATCCTGAGCTGTAGAAAATCAGTGTATCAAATTTTATTTTTTCCAAAAATGAATAGGGGTCTATGGAGCAAAAGCTTTTTGGAGCCAACCCTAGTGGACGGCGTGATATTGCAAGTTTTTGACACTTCCGGGTGGGCTTCAATTTTGGAGCCAGATGCTACGTCCATCTTTATATACAGTCTATGGTTTCAAGGCTACAACTGAGTGACCCAAACCCATCTTCAGATAGAAGTGGGTTTATTTGAGCACATACAATCCTCTGCATCCGTCTCACAGTATTTACCCAAACGTCGGCCCTTTACTTCCTACTGAACAGCATAGCCTGTCCCTCTGGCCCGGCCTCTGACCTTTCCCCTTGGTATCACCTGCAATAAATGCCCAGCGTTTGAACAAGGCATTCTTAGTCGGGGTGAGGCAACAGTCTGTAATAGGAGGCAACAGTGGCTCTCAGGGAGGGCTGGAGCCGACCCCCTCTCTGCTTTATGGCGTTCATTTAGAAAGGCGGAGTAATGGGTTTGATGACGTGTGTGTGTGTGATGACAGTGTGTACATACATGCATGTGTGTGTGTGTGTGTGTGTGTGTGTGTGTGTGTGTGTGTGTGTGTGTGTGTGTGTGTGCGTGCGTGTCTGTGAGCACTGATTTAGGGCTGGAGGCAATGAGGGTAGGCCAGCGGTGGAATCCAGCTGGCTCCACAGCTAGCTAACCATCAACTAATGAGGTCTTAAGACAGTCAGACAGACAGTCGGATTGACAGACAGTTGGATAAACAGACAGATGAATCAACAGATACCTAAAGTTGTCAGGCTTCAGGCAACACTCACAGAATATGTATTTCTAAAATAAAGCTTTTCTGGGCAGTTTTGTGCTATTACATCCAATACGCTGTTTTCATGACCCCTAAAATAAGCTTTCATGATCAGTGATTGTCTTTTCATTGAAAGGTAATTTGGATTCTGATTCCAGTAAAAGCAAGATAATCTTTTAACAAGGAAGAGCTGTAAAAAAAAACAAAAAAAACAAGAACGAATGCTAGATTCCCTCCACACACTCAAACACAATACACCTTGTGCTGCCTCATAGGAAGGAAGAATTGTTGTAAATTTGCTACATACTCAGCAGGGGACATCTGTCGGAGAGAGGAAACTCACTGGAGCTCAGAACAGGAAAGAGGATGTCAAGACTTTGGTGTGATCTCACATTGTTTGTGTATGTGCATGTGTGAAAGTGAGAAAGCTCGTCACAATGTCGCTCTGTGGATGAGGTGTGAGGGCTCTCGAACGTATCACTCAAAGGTCCACATGTGAAATGTAGTTAAGGCCAGAGGTCAGCTGGCACAACAAAATTTAAAGCTGCAGTTGACAGAAACCTGGAAGAGACACAAAAAACAGATGAATGAGTGCATCTAAAAGTCATGCTTGTTGCTTACATATAATTCAAATTCTTTCTTTCTGAAAGAAAGCTATTATGTGGTCTTACATATGACTGGTTTTAACACAAATGTTCTGCTTCTATTTTTAAGTAGCTGCATGTATTTTCATAAGGATCCACGCAGACTGTTCACATACAGATCATCCATCATATACATCCATTAATCCTGTGGAGAGTCGTGAGGGCCTGGAGTCCATCCCAGTTGACAGAGTAGACCCTGGATACATCGCTAATCCATCACAGGACCAACACAAAGAGACAGACAACAACACCCACACTCGCACCTACAGCCAGTTTAGATCACCAGTTAATTTACCACGCATGTTTTTGGACTGTGGGAGGAAGACAGACTCCTTGTGAAGACAATCCACACGAAGAACATACAAACTCCACAGGGAAAGGCCACAACGAAGCAGCAGCAAACTCAGAACCTTCTTTATCATGTTGCATACATAAACTTACCCCTTAATACCCATGTCCCTTTTTACCCAAGCAAGAAAATAGTTGCAGTAATGAGCCATAGTGTGTCCCAACAGACGACACAAAAACGTAAAAACTCGCATGTTGTTGTGTTATCATATTACAAAGTAAGAAACTACTGCTAATGTTGTTAGCACTGGTGGCTTCAAATGGTTTACACTGTTTGACTTGTGAGACCTGGTGGTTTCAAGAGATCATTCAGAACAATCTGAATATTCAAATACAGCAGCAGAACTTCTACCATTAGGATTTATTTTTTACATGACTCTTACATAGATCAGTGCAAAGAATCAAAGAGCAGCTAGCATGAGATGTAAGAAAATGCTGCTTTAGAGTGCAACATTATAACTCTGTAAAGAAACTTTAGATTTGTTTTGTTAACCTCTTCTGGCTCTTCTTGCCTTCAAAAGACCCTGGATATGTATCAGGGTTTGGTTTACATTGGGGAGCAGATGGTGTGCACAGAGTTAGGAAGATGCCTTTAAACATGTAACCCTATACAGCAAAAGCACATGCAGGGGCAGATACGGTTTCAAAATATCTGGTGAACCTTGAAATATCAGCACTTATCTGGTTAAAAATCAGTGTTATTGTCCTGGAACAGTGGATTTGTCCACTGCAGCAACATGACCTGATTCCTGCCAGGTGCTTCAGGTTTGAAACATCTGACAGCTATCAGACGAAGGCTGGAACTATCCTGTAACATTAGGATGTTCCCCTTCACAATGCATTGGTTCTGGAATTCTACAGCACTAGCTATTTCTTCATATGAGTTTGACCTTCATGTTGCTCTTCTAAAATGGACTTAGTTACACTCGGACTGTTTCTCTTCAGCCCTCATTAGTTGATATTCTCGCTGGAGGTTTTTCTTAGCACTGCTCTGATCAAATGCAGCTGAGAAGCAGCTGGGAATAAACCAGATGTAACTATAAAAAAACAAATTACTCTGGCAAAATACCACGTGGCAGCGATGTTGCATTACTATAACAGAAGGACTTTTTTCCATCCAACACAATCAGTGATGGAAACAGATCAGATCCTGTACTTAAGTAATAGTATACTGTAGAGTAAATGCAAGTAAATGTTCTGCTTTAGAAAGCAAACCTAAGTCAAAGTAAATAAGCAAAAAATGAAGTTTAAAGCATTAAAGAAAAACTCCTGGTTTGGTCCTTCTGACTGATAATACTAATACATTGCCACCTGCAGCAGGTGAAACTAATTTGAACTAATTTCAGTGCAGTTTTATACACATTTTAGACAAATCTAAGGGTTTGTGAGACGATTGTGGTGAGAAGAAAGAATAGGAAAAAATTCTGATAAACAAATCTGTTTTTAATTTTTGGACTTTTTTATTTATGGAAATGAATTGAGAGAAACTTAGAGGGGGAAAAATCACTATTTGGTGAAGCCGTTAAAAACTCAGACATCTAAAATTGATTGTCACGACACACTGCTATTTGTAGGACACAAAAAACAAATTGTGAAACACTGTTTAATCTTCATCAAAGTATTGCATTGTAAAAACTTGCTATATTATCCTTTGTAAAATCTTACTCTTAAAAGTAAATTGAGATGTCAGAGAAATTAAGTGGAGTAGAAAGTGAGATATTTCTTTCTGAAATGTAGCAGAGTGGAAGTATAAAGTCAAGTACAAGTACCTCACAATGGTACCTAAACTCAGTACTTGAGAATATGCACTTAGTTACTTTCTATGACTATATAAAGTACAACAAATACGTTTTTATGCCCTTTAGTAAATACTTACAACTGAAATTTTCCATTTGTCACTTTAAGAATAAAACCTTCAGCTAGTTCAGTTCAATGCGGCCATTTCTACAAATCAGAGCTCTTTCTGTGCCATTTAAACCACACAAGTGCTTTTAATAGAAACATAAAATTAACTCATTACTCTTTCACAATTACCTTTTGGATATTAAAGGGTGCAACACTAACCGCAGATTTTATTTTCTGCTTGTACCAAACATGTTTTATTACCAACTTGCAAAACAGAAAACCACATCTCTAGCATCTAGATTAACTGATCATCACTCATTTCAGGGAGCTGAAAAAGGAAAAGCTGAAGAATTAGATTTATGTAACACAATTTCTCCTTTGGGGAATAGAGCAGCTTGAATTTACAGTGAAAAGTTTGGCCCTTTTCACATCTGCACAGACACCAGTGGTCCTTGCTTTGCTTTTTTTTTTCCTCACTCACAATCCACCCAACCCCCAAGACTGACTTTGTTCTTTCTTCCAGTGTTTGTGTGTCTGTGTGTGTGTCTGTGTGTGTCTGTGTGTGTTTGTAAAGTGTGTGTATTCTCCCTCCACAGCACAAAGCTGCCATTGGTTGGCCAGATTTGTTGGAGGGAAAGAAAAAAAAAGGAGTGAGTAGCAGGGAGATAGTGCTGACTCAGGCTCTCGGCCCATTGTTCTCCTCGTCTGGTAACCCTACACCTCCCTGCCTCCAGCCAGACAGCCCATTGGCCGGCCGCAAGTGCTGGAGCCAAGGGGACTGCGGTGTTAAACAGTACCAAAAAAACCTTATCTCTTCCTCCATTAGTCCCACAATGACAGAATTCAGCAGCTAAAATCACAATGGACACAGGGCCATTCAGGTTGCCATATCTCTGCTGCATCTTGACGAGTTAGAGGGAGGCATTTTGGTGATAATCAGGACATGTTATGTGAGGGCTTCTACCTGTTTGTTGCGTGCTGCTTGGACAGAAAATGCACACTTTGGAACCGATGCTTGGATGTGTTTGTTGGGTTAGAGACCTTGACAGTGAATTTTGTGTTTTAGACCAATGTTGAACTACCCTTTTTGGCACTGAAGCAACTCTGATCTATTATGACCAATTGTATGTCTTACTGGGGGGAATCGTCTGCACCATCAGGGTATTTTTTCTCTCTTTTTCTCTTTTTCGCATTTCAGAGACCTAAAGAGGTAAAACTTAACCCACATTTCAGAAGAAAATGGAAACACTGGAGGAAAGAAAAACAGGCGAGGCTCCTGTGTAGCAGAACCTACCTTATTAATGATCTTCAACCCACCATGTTTATCTTGTGACTACTGCGCTGGCAGTTCCAAATGCAGCCTCTTTCTGTGTGTTTCGCAAAAGACCAACTCAAACTGTAGCTATACGATCCCTCTGTTCAGCCAGAAGAGCACTGTCAAACCTTTACAACTGTAAACATATCACATATTGTCACGATACCGCAGGAGATATGATAGGAGGGGAATGCTTGCCTTGGGAAGACAGATTACTAGGTAACAAATCAAAGCTCGACAGGGGAGGAAAGTGAGAGTTGCAGCAGCTCCAGTAATGGGATCCCCAGTTAACTAGGCCATTTAGATCCTCAAGGTGATAAATAGGTTGTGCGTGCTACAGATGGGCAGCATTTAGTAGGCTGAAATTTGCAAGCAGGAAGCTGAAAACTTGGTTGTGTAACGCATTCTATGTCCCTTTACATCAGCCTGTTGTTTGCGTGGATTTGCTTTACGTTCACTGTTGCGTCAATGTGTATTAAATGTCAGCGCTGGCATGATCTCCAGCTGCAACGACATGGTTAAAATTATTTTCTTTTTCTCTTTTTGTATAAGCTTCGTACACCACGATGATTTGTTATTCATTGTGTGCCTGTAATTTCTGTGATTCATGTTTGTTTTACTGTTTTTGTTCGACAACCACAAAGATAAAACACAGATGTGCAAAATGCAGAAAAAAAAAGCACATAGCAAAGAAAATATGGATATTGTTATTCATGGTGTTCATCATCATTATCTCTCTGTCAAGGTTTTAGCTTTTAGCAAAGATAGTATCACATTCTCTTGAGGCAAGGCATTTAGTCTGCCAGCAATCTTCAAGAGGAGGTTGTTTGTCGAGCGAAATATATTTCACATTAAATTCATTTTGACATTTCTTAAAATTGTATATCCGTCCCTACATATGTAAAGCCTAAAAAAATGCTAATTACGCACATATTACATGCAAAAATCTACCATTAAATAAACAAAAACAAGTAAAAGCACAAATAGTACAAGTATTTTGCTATGAAAAGGGAAGAAAGCTGTTGCTAACCTTGTAAATGTCCTTTTTTTCGCTTTATATTGTTTGGTTTGTGTCATTTCATAATGCCGGTATTCATTTTCACTGTGAAAGAACAGAATCTGTGACATCACAATAAAACAGAAATGAAATCTCAGCTACAAAGACTCCAAGTTGTGCTCGAGGGCGACGCTTATACTATAAGCAACACAATTCTCCACATTACAACCTGAGATTAAGTTCTAGTGTCAGTTGGATTTCACAGGACGCTTTTTGTACATTTACCAATTCTTTTCGCAACCTCATCCTCTCAGTGCTCTTAGGAGTTAAATAAAAGGTTTTGGTATCTTCCACTTACATGATTCATAACCCAGTGTAAATCTCATGTGCAATTCCTGGAAGACTGGAGAAAACAAATCAACCCTCACCCTAAATGACCCTGCAGGTTGTTTGTCCTCCCCCTTTGTCCTCTGACCTAACAGCATACCAGCGACAGGAGACATGCCGCCGATAAACTGTTGCAGCCCTCAATTCAAATGACAATGCATTCATAAAGGTTTACGCACAAACACAACTTGGTCAGGTTCAGGGAAAGGTGAAGGTTTGAGGTAAAATACATACTTTGTTAAGGTTAGAGGATATTTATTGACAGGTTATAATAAACACTGTAAAAGAAAGGTCATGGTTAGAGGCAGGGCCGGATTGGGAGTCAAATTCAGCCGGGGACTTTTTGGACCAGACCAGCCCACCTGTGCAATCGCCCCCCCCCCCACCTCTTCAACAGAGTCTTGATTGGCACTAAAAATTATGACATAACACAACAAACCTTTGAACTTGTACGCTGAGTTTGAGACCCATCCATCTACCCCAACCTCCTCCCCATGCTTTGTTATGATATTTTGGGACTTTCACGTGGCATTTAGAGATCATACCATGAATTGTAGTTATGGGTTGCAATAGGCTACTTTTACAAACCACCTTTAGGGCCATTTTAATATAAATCTTTGCGATTCAAAAGACCATCATTAATGTTGTTGCGGAAAACATGAGAAAAGACATACTTGAAGATGCAGAAATGTCTGTCTTCAGGCACTGCTCAGCCTACATGCACGTTCACACGGTTATATCAGCTCCTGTCTGCGTTCTTTACGTTCTCAGCAGTGAGAATCTCGACATCCAGTTTCCACGCTCTCATAGCTGAGGCATTGTTTGCCTATGATGCTGGACAATTAGCTGCTTTTCCCATGTGAGACAAGTGATTCCCCTAAGCCCACGTTTATTAGATTCCACCCTGGTTGTATGAATATGGAGGAGGACCGGCGCTTGGGGCACAATGCCTTGCTCCTGTCCTAGACTGCGCATCAAACTTGGTCATGGATCGAAAATTCTGCCCACGGCCACTACATGAGACAAGAAGGCTCTTTCAGCTGGCGTGGCAGCACAGACTCCAACATCGTAGCACAAGTTTGTGTGTTTGTGTGCACACCTCTCCTGGGAACACGAGGCAGTCGGTCAAGCGTGATTAAATCATGATCAGCATTTCTCTCCAGATGAAAACGACTGATGGGACAGTTTAGCAACTGACAAATTTAGTTTTCCTCAAGATGTTGCTTTTTTTTTACTGTCGTTTGTGTTCCAACATGAGGGATGAATCAGTCAAAAATACAAATTCAGGTCACTTTGAAAACTCAGCTGAGCTTGACATAACAATATATGACAAATGATATCCCTGGTTCGGATCCTGTCCTGGACCTGGGATCTTTCTGCATGGAGATTGCATTTTCTGCCTGTGCATGAGTGGGTTCCCCGGCTTCCTCTCACAGTCCAAAAACATGCTGTGGTTCATTTGTTCTGTTGTTCACTACAGTAGACATGCTGTAAAATCTAAAATAAAAATACATTTTTGTAAAATTCAGAAATTTAAATTGATGTTTTAGCTCCAAAAAGGCAGGAAATCACAAAAAAGTTAAACTGAAAGATGCTTTTTAACCTCGGTTCTCAGAAGGATATGCACACTGACCAACGTATGATGATGTCAACTGTCATGCAACCAAATAAATGTATGTTTATTTTAATAGTGTGCTCAAATGGTTACAGTAAACCTTCAAGTATGGCAAGCATTTCAGATGTTACTGCTGCAATAGTAGAGCAGGCGGGTGAAAGGAAGTGGCATTACATGTATCAATGTGTCTTTGTATTTATAATTTTGCATCTAGAACTGACTAAAACTGATGCAAGCAGCATCTGTAAGCAGTTTAATTGAGTTGTGTAGAAGTACCAGTGCTGCATATTAAAAATAAATACATTTAAGTATTGCTTTCAGAATTTAACTTCCCTTAAGTACTTAAAAATTAAAAGTTCATTAGAGTATGTCAAGCCAAACCAACTTGTGAAATTTTTTATTTTTTATTTTAAAAGCAATTTAGTTTGTTTCTTGGATGTCCAATCACATTTTTTGCCCCCGATCCAATCCAAGTAATTTATAACTAGGTATCTGCTGATAAGAAGTCAGATAATACACAATTCAATACATTAATTTAAAAAAAAACCCAAAAGATGACAGTGTTCTACTACAGCAATGGGATGCTAACCCAGAGCAATGAATTAAATTACCCTCTCTGTAATTTTTTTTGGCCTTGTTGCTTTGTCTTTGGCCCTGTCCACACGTATCCAGAGAAGTCTGAAAACGCATATATTTTTCTCCAATTCGGCCTGTCATCCACACGTAACTGGAGGTTTTTGTTCTGAAAACGGAGGTTTTGAAAACTCCGGCCAAAGTGGAGATTTGGGAAAAGCCCTGGATATGCGTTTACGTGTGGACAGACATAACCGGAGTTTTAGGAGCGCAGACGTCACTGCCTGCGACAAAACTGTTGAGACGTCAGACATGCAACCTTTGTAGACAATCGGAGCAGAATGGACGCGCTCAAAACTGTACTGGTTTCAACAATACTACAGGCGCTTTTTGCTTGTTTGATCTTACAAGCTCATCTACTGCTTCACCTCGAAGAGCATCGGAGAAGGAGGACTGCTGTGACTTCCGCTATTTTGCACCTGACAACCATTCCACGTCCTCGGCATGTTCGACGCGACACGAGACGGAAGCTTATTCTGATTGGATAAGCTTAATATATATGTACATGTATCCGGATACGTGTAGACGGAGATTTTTGTAGAAAACGGAGACGTGTGGCCGCAGATTTTTTCCTAAACGGAGGCGGGTGGATATTCGGTTTTAAAAATATCCTGATACGTGTGGACATGGCCTTTGTCTTTAGAAATGTCCTCCAGTATGTGTTAAGAGGTGGTGATGTAGGCTACATCAAAGTAATAAACAAAGCAGAAGAAGCCAAGAACAGAACCAGTTGTTTGCCAAGCATTAAAAAAGCTTAAAGATGAAAGAAACAAAACTTTAGCCACAATGGAAGGAGTGGAGAGAAGTTTTCAGGAGCTGTTTTCTACAGGAAAGTTGGAATTGTTCTTACATGTCAGCTGTCATTGGTCCAATTTCATGCCATCTAGAGGTGAAAACAATAAAAGAAACAGCTGACCAGTCATAAAAGTGTTTTGTTCACGACATCAGAATGTATTCCAAAAAGGTGTTTCTATTATTCAGAGTACACATTAACTCATTTTCAAAACAGGAAAAAATGAAACATACTGTATCAAGTGAGCAAACTTGGGGCTGTTTTTTCTAATTTTACCATTTCCATAAACTTTTTCTGATGTGAAACCTCAAAATGCACATAAAAATACACACTGCTTGTGTAATACAGTCACTCCTGCCATTTGTCTTCCCTCCTCACCTCATTCCTAGCTTCCTCTCCCCTCCTCTTTTTCCTCCCCTCGCCTCTTGGTTCGGGGTGTACAATCAGAGGTCTGGCCCCCTTTTTATCTCCATGTTCCCTGAAAAGAGTCAAAGCAGGGCCTCTCTGAGGTATTAAATATCTTTATTAAACTGCTGCTTTGAGGGCTCCCACTCAGGCCCCCCTGCCTCCTCCTTTTCTCTTCTGTACACCCCAACTATCCCCACAAACTTGGCCTCTGTCGACTTCTCTTCAAAGGCTCCCGACATGCGGCTTCTGCCGGCTACCTGCTGTGCTGCAAGATTATGCACAATAGCCTCCGCTGGTCCCCGCTGCGTTAAACCAGGCAAGCTCCACCACACTCGGCTGGGCCACATCTGATGGGGGGAGTTTGCCCAGGCGGAGTCTCCAGGATCAGCGAGATGAGCGAGACAGAGGTGGAGGGAGGTTTAGGATAGTGGAGAGAGGGGGGGAGTGGATTTCACAGGCCAGCTGTGTCATGGTTTAGTGACTGCTATCAAAAGATGTGCTCTGGTGCAATCAAATTGTGCCTCACACGCAAACAGATGCACCTTTTGGTGATTTCACTCATGCACATAGTGTCACTGGTCACTCTGTGTGTGTGTGTGTGTGTGTGTGTCTGTGCGTGTGTGTGTGCGTGCGTGCGTGCGTGTGTGTGCGTGTGTGTGAGGGTGACAGGATGTGATTCGCTGCTGCACTATGTGAACAAAAATCACCCTTGTTGCCAGATGGTTGACACAAATTTGTCCCCTGACAGGCCGGTCGCCCCTTTCTCTTTTGATGACTGCACTCAGAGGCGTTCCTGCATCGTGCTAAATCGTCAAACCATGACTTTACACAAGTCATCTGTCATCATGGTGACATAGCATAAAATCACGCTGGGAGCTGTGATGAAATATCAGAATCACACAGCTTTGCAGCACTGGAATGTAAGATCTCAGACTTTTGGACCGCCTTTTAAATCATCTATGATCACCAACCTACTGCAGCAAAAGCAGATTCATGAATCCCTTCTTGAAAGTTGATATCACTGGTGTGAATACTGCAAAAAAAAAAAAACCTGCAGAATGGATCTTTTTTCTTCCCTTCTGGTATTAATTACACAAACACTGCTGACATGTCCTTGTGACTTATGCGTCTTTGTTGGTTATTTTTTAGACTGTAGTCCTTTCTCACAAATACAGTTTCTTTTTAATCTGTAGAATCAGAAACTTCTTGGATGTTGCCTCGGTTTTTGCACCATCGTTACTACAGTTGTTCCCTCCTTCTTCAGTTCTGGTAAACCAATCATTTTCGTTTAGCAGTGCGCCAGAGTGGGAATGTAGCCACAGAAAGCAGATTTTAAAGTAGGATGTACTGTGAAACGCACAGAGATCTACATGGTGCTGATATGCCTAATAAGCACTGTGTGAACTTGTTGTTGACATTCATTTCTATGTGAAAAGTCCTGCACTCTAACTTGAATATCGTATTAGTCTCACCGTTGACTGAACTCATTTGCGATGGTTGGAGGTTGGACATGCCATCCTCACTTTGTACGCTCATGAAAGTTGATCGGGTTCGTCAGGTTGCACCTGTTTAAACAACTGAGTCAGTGGCATTCAGTTTCATTGTTTTAGCAAACAATAAATGGCCCCTGACCACTTACTGATACTTCACATTGCATTTACATCACAATGACTACATGCGGAACAATTTCACAGCATTTTTGTCCTTTTAATTGGCTGGATTTTACTTTGCAATTTGATCACTATGTGATGTTATGCTACATTACAACCATAGCAAATTTTTCATTCCTACCTAATTAGTAATGGGTTTATCATCAATATACCTTAATACAGATATTAAACTCCTGTTCACATGGTTTTAGGTAACATTACACATCCTATTAATTCCACCTTATGCAATATCACTTGAAGTCAGGTTCCCAGGATGCTGTGAAATGTTCTCGTTTGAACTGTTCCTTATTATTCTGGCTATACAGACTAATGTACTAATAAGGAATAACAAAGCGTCCTACCCTGACTGGTGAGTCACACATCAATTAAATGAACAAACACCCACTCTGTCCTGAGAGGAGATCTTATCTGTCTTAAAAGTGAAAACATCTGACAACATCAAACAACATCTGAAGGTGCGTGGTGGAGCTACCCTTTGAAAATCAAGTCCTTTCAAGTCACTAATTGTCTGCAGGGACAATTCCTACAGGTGCCAGTCCTTATCCTCATTGTACTCCCTGACAGGTAGACATCACAGTGTGTTCTTAATATACACACCTAAACATTACACCGCTTCTCAGACCCTGTCCACACGTATCCGGATAAGTCTGAAAACGCATATATTTTTCTCCGATTCGGCCTGTCATCCACGCGTAACCGGAGGTTTTTGGTTCTGAAAACTACGGTGAACTCCGGCCAAAGTGGAGATTTGGGAAAAACCCCGGGTATGCGTTTACGTGTGGACAGACATAACCGGAGTTTTAGGAGCGCAGACGTCACTGCCTGCGACAAAACTGCTGAGACGTCAGACATGCGACCTTTGTAGACAATCGGAGCAGAATGGACGCGCTGAAAAGTGTACTGGTTTCAACAATACTACAGGCGCTTTTTGCTTGTTTGATCTTACAAGCTCATTCACTGCTTCACCTCGAAGAGCATCGGAGAAGGAGGACTGCTGTGACTTCCGCTATTTTGCACCTGACAACCATTCCACGTCCTCGACATGTTCAACACGAGAGACGCCGCCACCACTCCGGATACGTGTAGACGGAGATTTTTGTAGAAAACGGAGACATGTGGCCGCAGATTTTTTTCCTAAACGGAGGGGGGCGGATATTCGGTTTAAAAAATATCCGGATACATGTGGACATGGCCTCACTTTATACACAATATATTCTGGAGAATGTCAATAAAACCAAGAAATAATGACAATGACAGCAAAATCAAGTAGTAAACATCTCACAAATGTTTACTTCTCTTACTACAAACTTTGCTTCCGATGGCTTTTTAAAGAGATTTTTAAAGGCATTGAATTAATTCTGCAAGTACTAATTCGCAATCCAGTGGCAAAAGTTTGAAAAAGTACAAATAATAATGCAATATTAGCATAAAGAAATCATTACACACAAAAAAGGAACGTTCTTTTTTGTATCTCCTCCCAGTCAAGGCCACATTGACTCAAATTTACGACACATTTAGGTGTGGAGCTCTGGTTCCAGTGTTTCTAATCTGTGTAACTTTTTGCATTTTTCCCCCCCAGTTGACCAGCGTCTTCCAGCGTGAAGTGGCTGCTTGTAAAACTACACTTTCAAAGTAGCCTCCCCCCACTCTATCAGTTGCAGAGCACCCTTTGTCCACCACAATGTGAGCCGGGGAAACAAAGACGCCATTGCCGACCCTCAGGTTTTTTGGGAGCCGTCTGTCACTCAAACCCTTTTTTGACATGTGCAGGGCTCCGAGGACAATAGCACTTTGTGCGAGGAGGGAGCCGGGGCACACCCTCCTCCTCCCATATCTCTACCTCTTATCTGTCTCACTGTCACATTTCTCCAGAGCTCTGTCTTCTTCATTCAGTTTTCCATGTTTATATTGTTGTTAAAGAGATTACATCTCAAATTTGGAGTTTTTTTTCTCCGTTTTTGCCCTTCAGTGTCTGATTTTAACAGCATCACAGACTAACTTTTTTTTTTTTTTTAAAGTATGGCTTAATATAAAAAAAATTTAGAAGTTCTGATCATCAGGTTGTATGACCTGATTTTTTTAATGTTGTTTTGTCTTTTTGCGTGTAATTGTGTGTCTTGCTTGGTTGTTCCTTTAAGCTGCTTGTATTCCCTTTTTTAATTGCCCCTTGGGGACAAACTGTGTAATTTATTTTAATTGGTGATGCTGCAGGGCTAACTGGCTAACTGACAATGGGCTCGCTTTTTCTTTTTTTTTTGCTCAGTTGTAAATGGGAAATGTTTGCATGATTGATTCAAATACCATTTTTGTACACCCCTATCTCCTGTGAAATATGTTCCTTTACAACTATAAAATGCATTCTTTGTTTTTCCCTGGTCTGGATACAGCATAACATGGTAAAACGCGGTTTTCATTTTTTTGGTTATTTTTTTCAAAGAGCCCCAACGTTCACATTAGGGGTTTGGATGGGTGTTTCATCAGTCCACCACAGGACTTTCACCAAGGACACAGTGTTTGTGTCCCATGTGGCACTGTTTTTATTTTTAAAAAAAGTTTAATTTTCATTTGCTATTTGATGAAGTTTACAAGACAAATCCATATGGTCAATTTCAGGAAAATATTATTTGGTAAGTACAACCCATCACAACATGGTTCAAACTCCTCCATTTTTGGGGTTACCAGGGTGACGAGTAACATCCGTCTGGTTGGCTGAAATGAAGCGACATTTGGAAAGCAATACTATTAATTGCAAGGATGCGTTTATTAGGAACATTTCCACGATGCGTCACAAACAAATGTAATGAGGGACGAAACACTGTGAAATATGTATTTTGAACTTGAAAGATACATTTTTGGTGACAGGGCTCGTTTGTAGCATGAACTCGTCTCATTAAAGTCTGCAAAATGTTCTTCTTTTGTGGAACAATTTCTACTCTGACAAAAGAGTGGAATCTAATTTTTCCACTCTCCATTCCTTAGAATGTCTAAATATCACGACAACTTTCTATTCAGTGGTGCAAAATCCAAGTTCAGCAATGTTGAACTTGATACAAAGGCATGTCAACGGAAGATTTACTTTGCCTCCTTAC
This sequence comes from Acanthochromis polyacanthus, assembly GCF_021347895.1. Taxonomy (NCBI): domain Eukaryota; kingdom Metazoa; phylum Chordata; class Actinopteri; family Pomacentridae; genus Acanthochromis; species Acanthochromis polyacanthus. The sequence continues at coordinate 16,423,044 of NC_067120.1, read as the reverse complement.
GGAAACCCACTGAATGCTACAGTTCCATTCTGATGCAAAACATAGCCGTTTCAGACACTAATGCAAACAGGATTTTTAAGGGGATTTTATAACGCTTTTGCCTCTCTTTCAGCTTCATTGTGGCTTTTTTCCCTTGTTTGTTTCTGGTTTTCTTTAATTCTCCTTGCTAGTTCTTTATTAAACTTATTTTCTGCCTTCCACTGTCCAACACACACACACACATATAGAGAGACAGAGAAAGAGATACTACTTTGAAAATAGTATTACAAATGCACTTTAATTTGTTGCTATAAAAACACCCCAATAAACACTGTTAGAAACACAAAGCCACATAACAACAGAACGTAATTAAAAACAAATTTACTTTTCACTGCAGTGGAAATGTCCCTGTGGACACCAGTTTATTCATTAATTAAATCCTGCTGCATTTCAAAACTTTATTTGACAGATGAATGGAAGATAATCCATTCTATGTTTCTGGCTTCAGCTTCTTTGTGTCTCTGCAATCCTTTAACCGCTCCAGTCGGTCAGGACGAATAAAGTTAGGGTTTGTTCGAAGACCACAGCCGCTCTGGGTGTGTAGGCATCACAATCATGCCCTCTGACCCTGATGACATCATATGACTGGCTCTCGTGCGTCTTTCGTGATCCGAGGAGGTCAAGATTATTCAGTGGACTTTCAAACAAGCAAAGAGTAAGTGTTGAGGAGCGAGAGGCTTTGACAATTATGTGTGTTTGCTCCGGAAGGCGCTGCTCTCTGTGTGTATGTGTGGCCAAAGTTATTGACTTTGTATGAGTCAGTGAGTGGGGGCGAAAAAAAGAAAGAACTGTATGTTGCAACATGTCTGTGTAGCACCGTATCGCCAAAATGTAGTCCTGAAAACCTTGAAGCTGTCTGCCTTTCTTTTTTATTTGCCCTTGACATTGACAACATTTGGTCAGTTACTGTTACATTGCCCTGATTAACTCACAACTTCTTACAGTGACAAATATGTTATTCAGGACACTTAAAATGAAGTAACATTGCATCAGATGGCCATGACATCATTTGATAAAGTTGTTTACTCTGTTAACTGCGTTTCATGTCAAAGTGACTCCACTCTTTCCCCCTCTTCACTCCACCATCTCCTTCTCTTACCCTTTGTCCTTTCATTGTTTGTCCTTTTTTTCTGAAGCCATCCTTTTTATTTCACAGTTTGAAACATGTGCCCAGTAACACATGGAGGAAAAAGATTTTCAGCTCAAATCTTAAATGAGCGTCGAGTAAATTTAGCATTGCACTGCAGTAACTTCAGTAGTTTGTACAAATGTTTTTGCCAAGTTGGATTTTACATATGAGGAATCTGACGCCATGTTTTAGGGCATGACAGTAAACAGTTACATATAAATTAAGAAAGTATTGCAAGTCATGAGGATCATTTCTAAAGAAAGAATTCAAACGGATGAAGCAAGAAACACAGACACCATCTTTATTTATTCCATAGTTATCTTTGACAAAGACTGGTGCCATACACTGAGTAATGTAGCCTGAAGCTGTTGACCCTGCACTCACACTTTCAATATGTCACATGTGAATGCTTTATCAGGGCCCCTGGACATGACATTTTAACACACTGGGTACCCCTTTCAAAAATTTTTCCAATTGAATGGTGGTCTGATAGAGTTCTATAGAACTTCCTCAATGTCTAAAATAGATGTCATGAGACCACAACCCAGGGCTGGCCGCTGGCATAAACACTCTATGCCGTTGTTCATAGCCACATCCACTAGAGGGGGCCACACATTTTGTCCCTGTCTTTATTCCAATAAAACATAAATCATCATGGTAACATATCAATTTAAACTGGCTTATTAGAAAACTATACGGTAAAATTCAGGAAAGAAAAAATAAACCAGCAGTCAGTTGGTGACTCCATGCTAAGTTAGGCTACTGTGACACCACGGCACCGTTTCAAACTTGACCCAATTACAAGCTGTGCACGTGATTTGGTAGTTGCCCTGTGCATGTTTTGGGGCCACAAAAAAAATCTTACTTAGGGCCACCAAAGTCCTAGGGCCGGCCCTGCCACAACCAAATGTTCTCTGTTGACGCGCTCAAGGCAAGAAATCATATATTAGATGGGGTTGGACTCATTAGTATGGTAACCAAGAAAACAGAGGAGAAGATTGTTGAAGATAGTAGAGTTTGCCTTCTAATATGCGGTTAACGTTGTGAAAGGGTGCATTTTAATCCAAACCACTATTTCTTCCTAAACCTAGCAGAGTAGTTTTGGTTTCTAACCCTAACCAAACAACTGGAAACAAAAATGATGGTTCAGTATGAGACACAAACCCTGTTCTCTTGGGTGCAAGTCTTGTGGTTAGCCTACACCACCACCACCACCACCACCCATCCTCTGTAAGGTCACTGTTATACACTCCACACACATAAGGGTCTGCATTATGAAAATGTCGTCATCTACCCAAGCATAGGTGTCAGTTTAGGGGGGGACGGTGGGGACGTGTCCCCCCCACTTTTTGTCAGGGGTCATTTTGTCTCCAACACATTCAAATTCTTCACATGTAAGCCGTTGCAAACCCAGTTATTTTCAGTAGTATAGAAAATTCCGACGCTCCTGAACGCACCATCCGCACTCGGCCGAGAGTTAGCACACCTTCGTGAGGTTAAAAAAAATGTGCAGATGCTAAATTTGCGCCCGTGCCAAGTGGAAGCTCAACGGCGTGCTGGGTAATCGGGAACACCGGGGATATCCCCGCATTGGTGAGGGACGCCTGCTTTTCTCATATGCTTCCGTGTCGTTGGTAAGACAGCACTTTGAGAAAATGTCGAAGAACGGCGGCAAAATGCCATGAACTGGGGTTGAACTCACAACCACCACACCAAAGGCGGAGGCTCATCCTGTTGAACTATCGGTATATACGGGTAAAGAGGTCTGTTGGCCGGTATAGTACGAATTCTCCCGGGCCGAAATTTTGCCCCTGCACGCCTCTGGCCGACCCAGGGTGTGCATTTCCATCTGACATTGGCTGTGGTCTCATTCCCCCCACTTTTAAAAACAAACTGACACCCTTGTACCCAAGTATATGAAAGCCTGTGTGGATCCATTGGTGGACGAACACATTCAGTCTAAAATTTGCGTCCACGTGGTGTCCAATTGGTGATTATTTTACAAGTGCACACGTGTAGCAGTGTGTAGTCTGACATTGACCTGTTGCATTGCACATGTATCGAATGGAGTCCTCCACACAGACTCCAAGCAGACTAGAAAATAGTAAAACATCAACAACTTTGCATCTGCACACTGAAAAATTGCACTAAATGGGTATGTAGTGTGTCAAAAAGTGTGGGTGTAAGAATGTGTTGATTGTCTTTACTGCCTAGGCTACATAACACCACAAAGCCATAAAATGTACTCCGCCAAGACTGTTCATTCCCTGACCTTGTGCTGAGTGCAGGCGTGTGTTATGCATGTGTACATAATCGTATGACCTAAATATGTATTGGCCGCTGGTAATTGATGGGACTCGGAAACACCCCCAAAATTTAATCAATTGTTCCTTGTATCATTTCCAATAAGTCAACAGTGGTCAATTTGTAGTAGGATTGCAGTCATGTGATCGTCAGCAGGCAACTGACAAAGCATTTGCTTGTTGTCATAGTTACGGTGATGCCGTACCGGCCCCTGTATCTCGCAATGGGAAAGCTTAAACAAATACATGGATCCAGATTATGAGCCGCACCACTACCAAAATCTAATCACTTGGTCCTTGTGTCATTTCTGACCTTCCCTGAAAATTTCATCCAAATCTGTTAGTCCGTTTTGGAGTAATGTTGCACACAGACAGACAGCTTCACAGATAAATGTACACCAATCGTCATATCTCCGCTGCATTCCTTGGCAGCGTAATTAATAAATAGCCTGAAGTTACATGACAAAAGGACAGGGCCAGTCATATGACAGCCTCCACTGAGCACCTTATCTGACTGTAAAGCTCTGAGCAGGAATTAGGTATGTTTCCGTTTGACATGACATGACTTGTTTTGACACAAAAATCTGGCAGCTGATATGCCTTCAAAATGACCAGAAACTGTTCCAGCAAACAAACCCTCCCAGCAAATCTAATGTTTTGTCCGACTGTATTTAAGTTGCATAAATGAAACACAGTATACTTGTTATGCATGTGTGACTCCTGACCTGGAAACACAACACTCTGCTGTTGTTGTTGTTGCCGAATACGAGACTGTGTGAACTCAGACAAATGCAGACGAAAACCAGTTGCACCTTGTGCGAACATAGGCTTGTTAGTGATTCAGTAAATCTGTTTCCTGTTCTTATCATCTCTTCATCTTTTCCTAGTATCTATTACTCACATAATCACTTTCTCAGAAGTCTCTTCACGCCTGCAATTCAAAGCTGTTCCAGCAAGTTCATTCAGTAGCAAATGAGGAAGAAAGGTATGTGTCATCAAATATTTATGTAACAAGTGATAATACAACTTGTGCATCTCTTACGTAGACATTGGTACCTAGACAAACAAAATCTACACGTTCTGACAATTCCAAAAGGAATTTTTTCTGTCATTCCTGATTTTTCCATTGTGCTGTCAGATTCTGCCATGTTCCATCTTCACACCATGTCTGCTGACCTCCCTTCATGTTTTTGCAAAATCATTCTGACTCAGTCACACAAACAGTTCCCTCTACAGCGAGAAAATGAGCTGTAAAGGTGTATTACTAGCAGAAATCTTGCTTGCAGGCAACACATAAGTTTAAATAGATTTTCATCCAAAAGTTGCTAATTTGCTTCGGTTAGGATGCTGTTTTACAAAGTAAAAGAAAGAAGAAAAAGTATTTAAAAAGTTAAAAAAAAACATCAGCTGTTACACCCCAGCAACATACAGTTAAAAACGGTTCAAAAACAATGTTTTATAAGCCTCTGCTGACATTGTCCTATAACTTTTACTTGTTTTTGTTGATGTGCCCTCTCCCCAAAATAAAAAAAAAAAGAATGAATAAAGCTAATAACGTACAAAGTCCCTACAAAGTCATTGTTTTAAGACACTTTGTACACACACACACACACACTCACACACACGCGCGCTTTCTCCCAGCTCTATTTCTGGCTAGAGGCACGCGGAGCTCTCAGTGGCTTCTGCTGGCCTCTTGAGTCAACAGGGCCAAGAGGTTAGAGGTCAGAAGAGATAGAATGAAGCCCAAGGAGAGAAAAGGAGGAGGAGGAGGAGGGAGAGGAGGGAGGTACACTGGTGGTGGGGGTGGAGGAGGAACAAACAATGGAGGGGTTGGGGAATAGTAGGGGGGGACTTTTTGGCGGGAAAACTTTGACAGACCTGGAAAGTCACCTCTTGCAGTCAGACGGTGAGTCAGAGTCTGAATCAGACCCTGAATCACACTCACATGCTCTTACACAAGCAGAGCTCAGATGTAAAGGCATGCAAACACACAAACACAACCTCAGATACACAAACCTCCCACACCTTAGAAGCCTGCACACCAAACAATTGTAGTGCACCCTTGCTGCTTCCCCCCTCCTCCTGCACACACTCTTTGAAATGATGTCATCTCTCTTTGCCTTGGTGGCATTGCTACAGATGCATGACTCAACGTTTTGTGTGTGTGTGTGTGTGTATGTGTGTGTGTCTGTGTGTCAAGAGGTCAGGGTCTGATGTCACTTATCACTGACTAATCCTCTCTGAACCGTTAGAACAAAACAGAGCAGAGAGCTGAAGGAGGGAAAACTGGAGGGAAACTTTAAGCTGTCATATTGTGGAGGCTCAGAAAGGAGATTAAAAGCAAGTCCCCGCAACATGACTCATAATTAGGGTAAAACTTAATTTGTGGTTATGATTAGGGTTAGGGGCTGCACAATGGAGTAGTGGTTAGCACTTTTGCCTTGCAGCAAGAAGATCCCCGGTTCAAATCCCGGGGTGGGCCTGGGATCTTTCTGCATGGAGTTTGCATGTTCTCCCTGTGCATGCGTGGGTTTTCTCTGGGTACTCTGGCTTCATCCCACAGTCCAAAAATATGCTGAGGTTAATTGATTACTCTAAATTGTCCGTAGGTGTGAATGTGAGTGATTGTTTGTCTGTATATGTAGCCCTGCGACAGACTGGCGACCTGTCCAGGGTGTCCCCTGCCTTCGCCCGAGTCAGCTGGGAAAGGCTCCAGCACCCCCCACGACACTGGTGAGGATAAAGCGGTGTATAGAGAATGGATGGATGGATAAGGGTTAGGTTTATGCAGGTAGTGGTTAGGGGTCAGACTCAGTCTCCATGAAATAAACTTAAGTCAATGCAGCCTCTTCTGAAGTGATGGAAACACGACTGTTCATTTATGTGTTTTCAAGACCCTAAACAACTTTTGTCCCCTGTCATTCACACATTTACTACACATGCACATTACATCACTCTTAACGCCTTTAATTAGATACACGCCCAGTCCATACTGTGCTAACTTATAGAAACACAAGCACCTCCTCTCGGTGTCGCACACAGAAAGCACACAGAGCTAGAAACAACTTTCTCCGCAGGTATCTGAAAGGGAGCGAGCTCCGCTAATCACATACACATTAGCGACTTCGGCAAATTCGTGTGCATTTAGAGTCCGCACACTTCCTCGAAATGAGCAGTGTATAAACACATCGCCATCACCTCCACTTCAGTGAAATGATTAGAGCCTGGGGCCAAATTAAACATCCCCTGGACCTCTGCCTGGGAAATGAACTCATAGCTAAACCCATGACATGGCCCAGTAGACATGAAAGCCCTCATAGAGTGGGCCGTTCTGTGAAAGGGAGCAGCAGCAGAGTGGCACTGGGCCCGTACGGATGTGGCAGGAGGCTGTGAAGCCAGCAGGGTCTCTGTGGGACTCTGCCAGGCAGCGAAGCAGCCGCTGATCAGACGCAAGGCCCTATGCCAATGCAGGTGCGCCGAGGACGCACACACAATCACGAACAGGAGACATGGAAGACAGGTGGGATATTTGAGACTTGTACATACAGTAATGTACAAACAGCGCTCTGTATCTGATTGAATGTGTTTGCCTATGTTTATTTTACAACGAGGTTAGTCTGAAGCTTGAGCTGCTGCGCTCAAGAAGGAAAACATCACCATGATAAATAACAGAACAGAATGACCTGCGAACATTTTGTACAGTGTAGTAGGGAATAAACAAAGTGTGTTTTTGGTCACTGGTAAGAAGGACTTCAGCAGCAGCAATGCTCATCTAATTAGGACAACTCCTGGGTAAATCCTGAAGAAGGAGGTCCCAGAGGGCCGCACTACAAAACAAGGTTAATGGGTTAGCGATGAGTTTTCAGTGTGACAAAGCTGGCTTACCTTTATCCTGATAGATACTGATGCTGCACAGCTAACCTGCTCAGCTGGAGATAAAGTTCAGAGTTTAGGGTTTAAATCGACTGTAAGAAGCACCACTCTTTCACCAACTCTTTTCCTGATGATAGTTTCTCTGAGTGATGCAGATTCTGTTATATTTTCATGTAATGCCCCTGAATGAAGCCGCACAGTTACAGTTGCACAAATTGTACATATGTTGTCATGGGAACCTACATGTATTAATTAGTGATGCAGATTATATATATATATATATATATATATATATATATATATATATGTAAATTGCTATTGATTTGCTGTCCAGCCTGTTTCACACTGCTGGTACTGCAGATAATAGAAGTCAGATTGGAAAATTGATTAGTCTGTTGGCATTTGTCACAGAGAATATTCAGTCAAAACATTATTTTCATTTTGATTCCATACATTCTTTATTATAGGATAGTGTCAGACCTAAATGCACTTCTTGGGTTTTATGTTTAAATGCATAAAGTTAAACATTTAACAGCTCCAATGTGCAGTTTTCATGCAGAAATAAGTGGCTGCATTTGTAGTGCACTTAAGTTATTAGAAATAAATATATACTAAGTTACAAATTAACAGTTTTCTACTAGCATTGCTTTCTGGTATCATTTGCAGTAACAGCATTTTTTTTTCATCGTAATCAATGTTACCATCCTTCACAGCGCTCCATTATAACCACCCGCCCCTTTATACTGAAGTACACAGCAAACAAATGCTCCCTTCTGTGTATTAGAAGAGTCTAGTGAGGCGTCAAACACGCCTTTATATTGAAGCACACAAGAGGCTGATGAAGAAAAGTTGACAGTCACCATAGTGATTTCTCCGATTGTGATTTTAGGTTTTGTAAAGCCATCTAACAGCTAAATTAAACTTCATTCAAAGCACTTCATTGACTATTGACCTAAATCTCTCTGGTGGGAGAAGATGTTTTATTTGGCATACAGAACCCTCAGAATTTCCCTGGAATTTCCCTGGTGCTGGAGGATTTGGGTGAAGGATGTCTGGGCAATCTTGTTTAGTCCTCTATCAACTTGACCCAGATAAGCAGAGGAATATAGACCAGTTATTAACTCTTGTCTTGTCTGCAATGAGAATGTGACACTAACAACCACCTGCCAAGGATGCTAATGTCTTCAGACAAGAAAACCACGATATACTCTCTAGCGTCGACACCCAATTATTTCTAGGCAGTTGCTCTTTATCAACATGTTTCTGATTTGCTGACTGTTTTTGATTTGCAGAACGGCTGTGTCAGAGGTTCTCAGCAGCCAGGATGACTTAGTAATGTAATGTCATGCTATTCCCATGTGGCAGCATTGAAAATGGGAGGTATAGTACATTGTGAATGTTATCCAGGAACTATATGACTATATCAAGAACAAATTTGTAATTTTTATAGGATACATATTGTTATATTAAAATCATTAATAGTGGGGAATATTTTAAACTATCAGACTTGGCTGGTGAGCAACAAATTTTTTAAAAAAGTAGATTTTTTTTATAAATCGGGACAAGAAGCAGCCCGATTTACAGTTGCATGGTCGCATGTAGTACATGTGAAATTTCAACAACACATAGCGTGTAATTAAAGCACAATTATGACTGAGATATACGACATCATATGTAGAACAACCCAGTCACGTCCTAGTGTCAAGACTCCAGATGTGCTGTGGTTGATTCAAGATGGTTTGTAAATCCCACACAGACATTGCGTCATGTTAATGAGACGCTGCACTTTAACGTCAGTAATTTGCACAGAATGTAAGGTAGGGTTTTAGGTTTGGGTAAATGTCATCAAATTGGTTCAGATTTTAACTCGACTTAGGTTAATCTGGGGCAGCTTCACTATCGTGCTGATGATAATATTCCTATGGTTAATGTTAAGTTAGGTTTTTGTGATGTTGTACGTGTCAGATGAAGAGTCCAATGTTATGTTGACTTGTCCATGTACCCTGACCTCCTCCCTAGGCTAGCTGTGGTATTGCTGGGTGACGTCTTCCCTTGCTCTTCTCATACGAAGAGAAAGTTCCAAGATGGTCTTTGGTGCAAAGGTCCAAAGGTAAATACGAACTGAAGCAAACTAAAATAGAAGAAAACATCAAATTTGGGGTCAGTCAGCAGCCCAGGATGAGCCAATTATCATGTTGAGGATCATTAGAGGTGAATTTGTCGCTAAGCTGGAGCACACTTGTTTTCTTCAACATTCACATGGTTGTGCTTCAGAGATCCATCCCCCAGGATCACACTGTAAAGGCTGAGTTCTACTGCCATGTCCTACGATGTCTGAATGAGAAGATTCAGCAGAAATGACCTGAACTAATGTGAGATGGCATTGACTACTACAACACAACCCCCAGTTGCCCTACTCAATAGATTTTACTCCCTGTGACTACTTGGTCTTTCCAAAAATGAAATTCAAGTTGAAGGGTCACTGTTTTGACCCAGTGGAGGAGATCCAGCACTCACTGCAGATAGTCCTTGACATGTTTACATAACAGGGCTTCCAGGGAGAGCTGCAAGTGTTGCAGAAGCTCAGGGAGTGCTGAATCACTGCACAAGGAGCCTATTTTGACAAGGATGGCAGTGGAATTCATGCTATAATTACTGATTTTTAATCAGCACAGTCTTCACACAGTTCAATCTTATTACACTTTCTATACTTACTAGAGAGTTTATTTAATGTGGACGTTTCTTTGTTTTATTTTATTGTTTGGTTCATGTTGCATGTGATCACAGAAAATAATCATAAGATGGGATATGATGGGAATTTGCCTACAGGCCCAGAGCGACTTTACATAGTTAACTTTCTAATGCGGAAGTTTGACAGCAGCTTTGTTATGAAGGTCATGTCATATTACAAGCAACCAGGGAGCACTTTCATAGCTTCCAGAGGAAGCAAAAGTAGTGGGCAGTGAGGGGAAAGAGTGCATCTATAAAAAAAATACACTGTTCAGCACATTGTATGCTAACAAAGGGAAAAAAAGCATCCCTTCTCCTTTTTAAGTGAATCAGGCTTTTAGTTAGAAATATCAGATCATCAACTTAAATACCAACAAGTTCTCTTCTTGAGTGTTAGAAAATCATTTGTGTACTGGTTTTGTGTGGGCTGAGGTGCTAAAAGCTCCCATGACTCTACTACCAGGTGTCGCCTGTAAACGTCAGGTCAAAGAGGTCAGATCATATGAATATGCGTTTGTGTCTCTCTTTTTCAGCCAGATCTTCATTTCACTGTAAAGTGTAATTTTTAAAGACACTTAGCTAAAATATAGTCCAGTCTTATCATTGTGTTATGGGTTATCATTTATGGGCCTCTGCTCTCGTCTATCACCTTATACACACACACCTCCAGCATATTAGAAATACATATTCATCTTTCTCTTAAGCAATAGCTGTCTTGAGGATATTTTTTACTCTCAACTTTTACCTGTACTTTGCCTTTGCCTCTTTTCACCTTTTCTACTTGTGTTTCAAAATGCACTCACTCTTTCCACTACCACACACACACACACACACACACACGCACACACACACATTGCAGGACTGGCTTATGTGCGAGCGTGCCATGAGCGCAGCTGTGACACAATATAAGGAAGCATTTGACCTTTAGCTTGTTAATGGGAAAGTGCGCAGATCTGTGAAGCTGCAGCCCCTTCAGGAATCTGCATCTGGTGAACACACACACACATGCTCGTATTAAGTGTTAGTTTTGGTTATATCCATGGAAACGGTCCATGTGATGGAGGCATTGCTCAACTGTGAACTGTTTGTTTGTTTGTTTGACCCCAGGTGAAACAATAGGTGGAAGGGCAGAGGAATTAGTGACCACTGCAAACCCTTAGTGTGCCCTTAACCTGCCATAAGTAACAATGACAACTCCTCCTGTGACCTCCTGGGTTGCAGCGAACACACACATACACACACACACCTGAAGCACTGATGTTGAAGAAGAGTGATGTGCTGTCAGGGATTTCTCACAAATACTACGTCTCCTGTGTGTGTGAGAGGAACAGTGAGTAAAGAAAAAAAGGGGGGGGGGGGGGGGGGGATTTATCTTGAAGTATTTCAGCACAAGCGCCTCTCACCAGGAGAGAGACAAAATAGATCTCTACTGCCCCCTTCTGATGTCTGAAACGCCTCAGCAAGTATAGGTCCAGTATTTTTTCTCAGTTTCATAAACTATGACTCAGGAGAGGAAACAACTGTTATTTGATTAAGTCATAAATCAGCTGCAATGAAATAATATTTATAGAGTTAATTAGATTTTATGATTCTGACTGTTTCTTAGTGGGCAAAGCCAGTTTAGGTGACTCAAGTCCAACTGTGATGATGAAGTTGTTCGGGAAAGCAAACCAGCAGAAGTTGCCATAAAAAAAGTCAGCATAGCCAAATTCTAAAAAAAAAAAAAGAGAGACAAGAAATAAATGTTTTAGGCCAGTTTCTGCTTAATCTGCTTTGATTTTGTGGTCCTTATATCCATTTTTGAAATGCTGGCATTGTATGGAATTTTGGTTGTGGTGCTCACAACAGTCAGATCTTTCCTTTTTAAATTTTTTTAACAGCTTTAGAATAAGTTGTCAGCATTTTTCTGGATAAATGTAAAAACACTGACAGCAGTTTTGATAGCAACAGTTGATTGAGTAGAAACTAGTCCTAATATAATCTGGCAGTATCTTATGGGTTTTCCAGACAAACATGGATATTGTTTGTTGAAAGATTAGGCGGTGCTTTGAGCTCCAAAGTGAAAATTATATCCTTTTGGAAAACAGAAAACTACCTGTCTATTATTAATCCTGAAGCAAAACACAATTTAAAGCTAAATCATGAAATCAGTCAGAAGCTCACAAACAGCCTTTTGTATGTATGAGAACCCCAAATGTTCCCATAATGTTCTGACTAAAACCACACTGGTCCTTATAAAGAAAGAAAGACACACACACAGACGCACACATCCACACACAATGAGCCTGGTCTGTTTGCTGACCTGTTAAACAACCAAATTCCTGTCAAAAAGCCCTGGCTCATGATGCTAACACTGTCCGCTCACTTCTGATTGTATAATAGTTTGAGGTGCTCTTAGTAATCACACACACACACACACACACACACACACACACACGCCTGTGTCTAACCTGCATACATACATACGTGTGCTGCATGCATACCTCCACACTTCAGGAAACGAGCCCCATTACCTTTACATCGAGTATGAAAAGTGCTACCAAAGCAGCACAGTCGCCACTGTACACAGAGTGGTCTTTCAGCTACACCTTCCACACGCATCCGCACACACACACACATGCATGCACACACGTAAACAAAGAAGCAGCTCTCTCTAACAAGGAACAAGACCGGCCAGAGGTTGGCTGCTGGACTGTGTGTAGACCTGTGTGTGTCTCCTGCACACATTCGGCTTGTGTAAAGTGACATTTTTTTAAACACACACACACACACAGAGGGAGAAAGAGAAACAAGCAAAGGAATAAATAAAACAACATTGCAGGCATGTTTCCAATGCTCACACATTGTAGTCTCTTTGTACAAGCCGTCAGGTTTGTCCCACCTCCATCTGTGATCACTTATTTTGTGTTTCAACACAGACAACCACATGGTACAGATGTTATCACGGAAACATATTTAAGCATGTATCTGTGGCTACATGCTTTAACTACACAAAGGCAACAATGCTTTGGACAGACTTGTGTTAAGTGCGTGACATGCTGGAGGGAGACAGGAGGATTTAATTGCAGCAGATTCTCCAGCAGACTAACATCGTCTCCTGCTGGTCAGACTGGTCAATACACCTGAACCTTATCCAACTGCATTTGTCACTGCATCGAAAAGGGGATGGCAGCAATCTGAAAAAAATGTAGGTATAGATTTTAAGTTTGAATCTCTTTTAGAGAAATGAGTTTTGCTTTGTTACAAAGAGAGAAATACGGAATTATGTGAGCTTTATTGATCCTATAGAGAAAACTGGTTTGCTACAAGAGCAACAAATAATGAATTAAACTGAGTTTTAAGGTTGAAATAAAAAGTTCAGTGCATATAAAAATGCTCACTTTGAGTGTAACAACTGCAATTTTCCTATGTGTTTAAAATGAATAATTTAAGACTTTTATATTTTTGTCTGTGATTGAGTTGGAAAAAAACCTAAATTACACTCAAAAATGACAGCGTGTTGATACATCATCCAAAATAAATTCTACAGATTCAGGTGCAGAAATAAAAAAGACTACATCCACACTTTTCCATTTTATTTTTAAACACATAATTTCCATTATGTTTATGGCACACTAGTGCTTTAGGATCCCTCAGATGAAGATTTTTTGAAAGGCTGCTAACCCACATTTTAACTTTAGAATTGTGGGCCTGGTGTTTCATTTGAACTGTCACCAAGTTAATTCTCTGATTCATCATGCTTCCATCATGTGAGCATTTCCTGTAAGAAAACAAAGACATAAGCCTTGACCAGCACCCACATGCTCACTGTACATGCATGGTCATGTGATGTGCTTTATCAGGCATGTTAGAGTGCACAGAGATTACTCCTGACATGCTGCTTAAACATCACTCCGGACCGACCTGAAAAGCGTGGATGGAGCCTCAGAAAGCAACCAGATTACTGATGTGGATCATTGCTGGTTATGCTAAAAAAAACTGCAGCTTTAAGGAGGTAACTCATGGTCAGTAACTGACTATACTTGCAGTAAAAACCTTTTCAATCTGTTAATCGTGACTTATCTCAGCAACAATGAGTCATTCGTCATGTGGAGAAGAAACGGTTCAGTTAACAAAGGATTAAAATCTAAAACCTTACTCACACGGCTCCCTGCTGAGGCAACAGTTCACTCTACAATACAGCCCTTTTCAGACATAGATTATGTAACATTTCTGGCTTCATCAATCTGTTTTAAAGTGATGGAATTCTGTCACTGAAGCAGAGGTCATGTTTGCAACACTAGGACAGTCACCGTATGTCAGCAATATTTGCCACACATGAGACTGAGACACTTGAACAAGTTCAAAGAGATTTTTTTCCCCCTCCAGAACTATGATGGGAATCAGCTGCAGATTTTACAGCATCATTTCTTAGGCTTCACAGTCTTGAGCCGTGTTGAAAGTGATACATAAAAGTTAATTTTTCCATCCTTGTGCAACTGGCATCAGACTTTTACAGAAAACTGAAGCCATGAAGCAGGTTCACATACTGTCAGATTAATGGAAACAAATCCGTGTCTGACAGAGGTTAAAATATCCACCAGAGGAAAAAACCCCTTCAAAATCACTGCTAAATGTATGTTGTTTTGATGTTCTGAGTGCAATGAGGTATGACACAATATTTCCACACCAGATGCAGCTAATGTTTGTAGTTTTTACACCTAAAATAGCCCTGACAGATTCTGTGTTTAATCAAACACAGGAAGCACTGATAAGCTCTGCATCAAGTTAGACAGTGAGTAAGTTCACCACTCCTAGATTGCTGATTTTATCTTGGCACAGCCCTCATGCAATCTAATGCATTTGTAGACTGATGGACTTTGTCGCAGACTTGGAGGGCTGATAGCGAAGGCCTGTATTTGATAAACACAAAGTGACATCGACGTCACCAGAAATGGAGATTAAACAGCGTTTGACAGCAAACACCTGACACACAGAAAGGTGACAGGGGTGGGAATGAGCTTGTGTGTGTTAGAGTTTAATCCAAAAAACAATCAGAGACTGTGCCACTGTAACAGGAATCCCATGAACAGGATGTCAGGGAAAGACATGGAGGAGTGAACATATATTCAAAAAGATAAGAAACAGTGACTCCTCCAGTGATTAATGTATGTCAAACAAATCTCCAGTTTAGCCAATGAAAATGAACACTAAAATTACCTTACAAAATGTCTATTTTCAAATTGTTTTATGTACAGTGTGGGATGACTCCAAACATGATGGGAATGCTGCCATTTAGTTACATTTGGGGTCACCCAGACAATTAATTTCATGTTTTCCATGAAAACTCACTTTCATTCATGTGTTAACATTATTACACAAGGGTTTTCAAATCATCAATTAGCCTTTCATCATAATTAGCTAACACAATGTAGCATTAGAACACAGGAGTGATGGTTGCTGGAAATGTTCCTCTGCACCCCTATGGAGGTGTTCCATCAAAAATCAACCGTTTCCAGCTAGAAAAGTCATGATGAAGCACATTAACATGTCTAGACTGTATTCCTGATTAATTTCATGTTCAAAAAACTGCTTTTCTTTCAAAATAAGGACATTTCTAAGAGACCCTAAACTTTTAAACAGTAGTGTAAATGGTATTATGGTGTATGTAACATGAGCAGGATGTGGCAAAAATGTTACTCTTAGATGTATTTCGCTTTGGATGAAAGCATCGACAAAATGAAACTGCAGAAAAAAAGTATTATGGGAAATAATACTTTCTAAAATGTGCTGTCAACATTAGTTTGTGGCATTAAGGTGAAACCTCTAAACTCTCTGAACCCCAAAACTCCCTGGCGGGTTTGAAAGGCTTTTTTTTAATTTAAAAAAAATCAACTGTCTGATTTCCAATGGGCCTTGAACTGATCATGTGTGATGTGCAGTTCCTTCAGAAAAGTTAACCCAATTTAATCCTAAAATCAAGATATTTCAGGGAACTATTTGCATTCAATTCTGTAAAAATATTTGAAGATTTTGTGCTTCTTCGCTCAACCAAGAACCAATAACTAACTCAGCTGTACTCAAGAGTAACACAAAAAGATTTCAGGCTAAACTGCAAGATGTGTTCACACAGATGCAACAAGAATGGGAAAAATTGAGAGGCTGATATCAAAGCAAACATATTTGAGCAATGAAATAAATGAAGCACAGCTCAAAGACACAAAGATGCAGTCAGCATGGTGAAATATCTTTCTAGAGTTGGTTTGCAGACTAGTGTGGAAAATGCCAACTTTGTAGAGGTTTCAAAAAAGTGAACAGTAAAATATCAATAGTGTGTAGAGTCACAATTTTATTTTTTTGTGGATTGGAATAAATGCTTTGTAAAATAATATTTAAAAACTTAACTTTTTCTTTCAATTTAGCTATTCTAGCCTAGTGTATCTTCAGCTAACACACCATATTTGCTTTTTTCTTCGACTTACACCAAACCATCCTTTTTGGTCGGTAAACGAAAAACACCACTTGGCCTCATTCACACTAACTTTAGGTCAACTTCAAAAACAATGCAGCCCCCCCAATGGTGGCAATTCGACTGACAATGACATGCCAAGACAGAGGGCCGTGCAGAACAACGCAGCGTCATGCAGCAAAGCACTGCAGTGGTCATCAAACACATGCAAGTGCGCATTCAGAACAGACTGCTTTATAATGGGAGTGTTACATCTGGACTGTTTACAATAGCAAAAAAAATAAAACTGAAGATCATTTTTCTTCTGCAATTACAAACCACTGTGCAGCATTTTGGAATAAGCCTTCAAATATATTAATCTGTAGCTCATGTCAGCCTCCCTGGATTCTGTTTCATGATCTCATTGACACCTGAAACAACACAGCATCGTCTTCCTTTATGTTTTAATACAGAGCCATTTGGATTTCTTTAGCTGTGATTATTTTCAGCACCATGACTTCATTCACAGTGAACCACCTCGATTCCGGATCTCAAAATTTAGTTTTTTGACTGCTGTTTTATCATAATTGCCGGTTTCTTCTACAACATTCAAATCTGGTTTGGTAATTGGCTTGGATTTGAAAGAATAGTTTGAGTCTCACATCTCTGCCAAATGAATAATGAAGCATACAGCAGGGTTGACCTCCCAAAAATAACAAGAAATTGTACAATATGTTCCATTGTCAGTCTGGAGTAAATTGCGGCAATATGGTGAGTTCATCTTTGGAGTCTATTAACACAATATGCTCATTAAAATCTACAACTCAAACATCTGCAGAGCTTTCCAAAGCCACTCAGTGCTGTGTCAGTCATCTGTCATCCATTGTTGTGCTCTTAATCCTACCGTTGACAGCGAGGTTCATTTCCACCATTGGGGGCCTAGAATTAATCAGTGGACTTAAATTAGCCCAGGGCAATTAAAACACCCAGCAAATGGTTAATGAACTGATCTGGGAGGTCATTAAACAATTCATGGAATCAATAAGGGATCAATGATCACCAGAGACCTTTCATGCTCGGAGCAGATGGGCTGTGGTCACTTAGATGAAACCGTAATTGGATGACAGTGGAGATGAACTGATCATGCTTCATTTACCATCCCCCACCCCGTCCTCCCTGCTCATCCTCAACTCTCCCCCAGAGCAAAGGTTTTATTTTTTAACCCTGAGGACACAGTGAAGTTAAGCTTGAGTGCCTAAGATGGGGGATTTCTCCTAATACATCGCAAGTAAAATTAATCAAGTTAATAAAACACAAGGACTTAGTTGTTGCAAATAACTGAAGCTGCCACTTTCAGTTATTATTGAATCAATTATTCTTTTCAATATAATTAGGTTATCTTAAATTTGAGTTGCTTGTTTTCTCTGACCAAAAATCCAAAGATTTCCAGATAACAATGGCATAAAACAGAGATAAAACAGCAAAAAGTGACTATTAAAAAGCCTGTAGTGTAAATCTTTCTTTGAAATGTGAATGATGATTACTGGTTTATCATTTGAGCTCTAATTTTCCATTTTGGACTTATTTCCAGTTAATTTGACAATGTAAATCTTACATCAAAGCATACAGGTCTTACATTATTTGACTTGTTACATTTTCTGTGTATTCTCTGAAACATCAAATTACTGTTTATATCCACTCACACAGAAGGTTTGTTGTTGGTGATTTTTTTTCCACTAACCACAAAGCAGCTGCACTCAGTAGGACATCACCCTCTTCTCCTTTCTTTACCTCTCTCCTGAACTGAGTTTGCTCCTGACCCCTGTATGGCCAGACTTTAAGGACAAAGGATCTCAGCTTTCTAGTACATCCACCTCCCTCCTCCCCTACTCCACTTCGACTTCTGCTCATTTAAACTCCCCAGACTTCCCATCCCCCCGTCACACGCAACAACACAACCCCCATACGCACACCCAGCCCATCCAATACAAAGTCTGCTCATTCTGAATAGATATGGATGTCAAAATTCGCTGTACATGCTAGAGAGAAACAACAAATTTAGTCTTTTTTGACTTGCAAGATGATTTACATTAACACACCTGCAGGAGGCAGTTTCTTTTTTTTTTCCTCTGAAGTCAGTTGTTTGCTTAATTGAGCATGAAAACATTTAATAGCAGAAGGAATTATGTATATTAAGGTTCACTCAGAAGCTTGAATTATATAATGATACTTCTCAAAATATGTATTAGATGATTGTCAACAATGTAAATCTCAGAGCTGTAAATGTAAGATAAGACTTTATTTATCCCAAACAAAACTAGAGACAAATGTGAAAGTGTGGTGCCATAAGTTCTTTCCATATAATTGTCAAGCAAATGTGAGGCAAATTTTTGGAAAGAAAATAGAGGAGGAAAGAAAACGTGAACTAGGTTTGTTTCCATGAACATAAACTTAGTCCTGCCAGAAAATGGCAGTATAAGCTATACTGCACACAGCTTTAATAAAGACTGTAGAAGAAGCCAGAAACAAAACCTGTTCTTTGTCAACTGACTTTCAACAAAACTTCAACTTGAAGAAACGTAACATTTACAGCCATCTACAGAGAAAGATGGAAAGAAGTCATCAGGAAATGTTTTCAATCAGGAAAGCTGTAATTGTTCTTTCATGTCAGCAGAGTTACTCAGAAGCAAGTTTGACATCGCCGGGCTTTCATTGAAAAAAACTGAAGCCCCAGTCAGACATATGACAAAGGTGGTTATCAATTGTTAACCACGCCCGACGGGTACGTCGGCGAGGTTATTGCGTTCGGTGCAGTATCTGGCTGGGTAAGTATGTGGCCATGTCCGGTCCGATATCTCTGCAACTGCTGAAGTCAGGATAATCAAACTTGACACTGAAGATCAGTCTAAGGTCCCCTGCTCAGTTGTGGAGTTACAGGTCAGCAGATACATACGATGGTCAAAATTGATACATATTGCATCAGTTGTATAGGGAGGACAGGGTTTTTGCCAGCAGAGGGTGTGGTTCTGCCCTCTACTGAGGGCTCATCTAGTTAAAGGCATTATGGAGGATGTTTTTTTGTTTTTGTTTAATTTGTCTGATTCACATAAAATGAATATACTAACCTTTAGTGGACTTGTATGTATGGTCTCTAAAAGAATAAAAAAAATAACTGGACATGGCAGGACCTGAAAAACATCAGCCAATCAATGCGCTCGGACCGAGGTGTTTGGTTTGCTCCCTTTCCTGTCAGTCAAAAATCTTCCAGCTCAGGCCTAGCTACGTAGATTACGTACGCCTTGGACTTACGCATTTTCTGTATGTGTTGCTTTGGTATAGCTTCGTAGTTAGCTGGCGACTTGTTTTGCTCATCTTTTTTTAACATGATGGCAGATACAGATCCAGGGGGACCCAGCCGTAAAAGACAACTTCACGAGTCCTACGCAAGTTTCTGGAGGGGGGCGTTTCTTCGTAAAGGGAGGGAGAGGTTGTATGTGCACTTGCTACGTTCAAAGTCGTAGGAAATTAAATCTCCTCTAATGCCTTCAACTCAGCTTTTCGTCTTCAAACTCTACCTGTTCTCAAAAAAGTGGGACTCCTCCTCTGTACAAAATGAACCCATGGTTTCCTGCCTACATCAGCAGGTGGTTATAGCAGAGAGGTGCAAAAAATGTATATAAACCCATAATAAAAAGCACTGCTACTGCAAACAACTACAGGAATGCTGGTAGAAAACTGTCACATATCAATGCATTTGGTATAAAAGTCAATGCAGCTCTTATTTCTAACATATCCAATAAACTAACAGTTTTCTAAACTGTGTTCTATCAACTGCAATACCAACAGTGTAACCTGACTTGACTGCCAGTCCAAACCAAATATAAAGACATTTATGTGAATTCCAGTACATAAATCAAACTACCAAAACTCTACAAACAAAACCCTAAGAAATGCAAAACACTAGTCTACAAAACTGAAGCAACAACTAAACTAAAGGGAGGTACTCACAACATGGGGGAACTGACAACCGAGGGGAAAACCCAAAAACCAGTGACAGGAGCAAACAGAGTCCAAGAGGGGGGGAAAGCGGAAGAATGAGGCAGAAGTTCGAAGGTGGCAGGTTTGGTAGGAAACAGTGTCTGTGATCCAACAGAGACTGAGTGACTGAGCAGGGTTTGAATAGTGAGGAGAGCTTGTGGACAGGTGAGCTGAGTTTACTAATTAGTGCAGCTGACAGTCATTGAGGTAATTAGCAGGCAGAGTGCAGGTAGAGCAGGAGGGCGAGTGGCAGGGAGAGAGAGAGACATGAGGGAGAGGTGACAGACAGGGAACCAAAAAGACAGGAGAAAACCAAAACAGATCAGGAAACAAGAAAGGAGGAAAAAGAGGAAGAAAGGGGGAAGAAAGGCAGGGAACAGAGCAAGATCCTAACAACATTAGGTTCCCATGGCAATGTAATGCATACAGTGTGTGATAGTGCAACTACACAACTTCATTCGGGAATTAACGCACAGCTTAAGGAAATAAAACATATTCCCTCAGTTGAAAATCTGCATCACTCATGAAGAATCATGAAGAATTGTCAGGAAATACACTCAACAAAAATATAAACACAACACTTTTGTTTTTGCTCCCATGTTTTATGAGATGAACTCAAAGATCTAAAACTTTTTCCACATACACAATATCACCATTTCTCTCAAATATTGTTCACAAATCTGTCTAAATCTGTGACAGTGAGCACTTCTCCTTTGCTGAGATAATCCATCCCACCTCACAGGTGTGCCATATCAAGATGCTGATTAGACACCATGATTAGTGCACAGGTGTGCCCACAATAAAAGGTCAGGATTTTTTTTCACAATTTTGCTGTTTCCATTAACTTTTTCTAATATGATACTCCAAAATATGCATAAAAGTACATCATGGCAACATGACTATTGTGTCTTCACTTAAACACAATTAAAGGAAAAGGCTAACAATTTCACAACATTCTTCTGATTTGCAATACATCCTTTGAAAAAAGTCAAATCCTACAATCTGGTATTGAGTCTCTTAATATTTTTGCTAGTTCTCCAGCTTGTCTGGGGTACTCAGTCTAATTCAGCTAGTAGAAACAGGTTTTAAACGTAATGTTTTTAATTCTACACTTAAATAATGTTAAATATAGCTGGATGCTGCAGCTCTTTGCATACAAAACTCAAACAGGAATTAAAGAGTTCATTTGTTACAAATTACAAAGCTCTGAATTTGCACACATTTCCAATACTTATGGTAATGAAGGAATATACCATTCAGTGCAACATTGCCATTTATTGTTACTCTGCCAAGGAACGGCTGAGTTATGTGACAATCGGTGTCTGTCTGTCTGTCTGTCTGTCTGTTCGTGTGCAACATTACTCAAAAACGGACAAACGGATCTGGATTAAATTTTCAGTGAAGGTCAGAAATGACTCAAGGACCACCTCATTAGATTTTGGCAGTGATGTGGCTTATAGTCTGGATCCATGGATTTGTTAAACATTTCTGTATCACTGCGAGATAGCAGCACAGCTTCACTGTAACTATGACAACAAATGAACACTATGTCAGCTGCCTGCTGATGATCTCCTAATTGTGATCCTACTACGAATCAACAGTTGCAAATTTATCGGGGTTTATCGCAAATGATACAAGAACTGATTAAATTGTGGGGGTGTTTCAGAGTCCCATCAATTACACTACACATTTACGTCACGTGATTCGGTATCCGTGCATAACGTATAATACATGCCTATATTCAGCGCAAGGTCATTTTGTTTGCGTGTACATCTATATTAAATTGCCACATTTTATGGTGCCGTGATTTCTGCCACAAATTTTTTCAAGATTTCAGCCGTCGGAAATGATACGACTGAGCAGCCTTGGCGGTGTACTGCACACTCTGAGTGCTTTTCTTGTTTTCTATGAAACAGAAGAAACAGATGTATCAGGTCTTGGCTATTCTGAAGATATTGTTTAGCATGACGATAATGTTCATACCTCAGTACAGACACAGACAGTTACAGAAAGCCAATTAAAAGACAATCCTGTGGCCATGAAACAAGACCAAGGACATGAATATGCAAACCAGTGCAATTTGCTTTTCAACTACATGTGGTCTGTACAATGTCTTCAATGGGGTCAAATAAATGATTTATTTTTGGTTTTCATGGGGTTTGTGAGCAGCAAGAACAATATAGAATCTTGTTGCCGGGCCGCAGCCAGCAAACAGGATCCAAACAGTGCGTTTATATGTGAATTGACTTAAATGCATCACCACGGTAGTGATGTCATTGTTGCGTCCTCGACCCCCACTCTGTGCAATACACAAAAATAAACAGACCCTCACCCTCCTCTTTCTGGCAGCACCAGCCAGCTGTCTCTCCTGCTGCTTTCAGCTGATGGAACAGGGGGGACCTGAGGAGGATATGAAGGAAGAGGGGTGGGGGTGGGTGAGTAACAGCTGAGCAGATGCATTAGCCCCTCCTGGGCTTGTGGAGGACGGGCTCTTTCCCAGCCACCCCGCAGCCGTGCAGCTGCCCAGGCACCAGCTGTCCTGATGATCGAACCAAGAAGACCAGGGACTTCCTCACTGTGGTGGTTGGCTGAAGACGGAGTGGAGGTGGTGTAGTGGAGTCTCACTGTATGGACCAGCTGACACCGTCTGAACACTGCCCCCCCACCACTACTATTCCAGACCAGAACTATCCCAGACAAAGCATATGTGGAAATGCACAATGACCTCTTTGACCTCTGGCCACTGGCTTGCACACTACGATGCTTACAATGGCTTATCAGATGTGCTGGAAATTAGATAATGAACAGTAGATATGTGCATTTATATGGAAGCAAATTACTGCAAAACATCTAGGAAAAGTGAAGCAGAAAGCATGCTGCCATTGCGTGTCTGTGTAAAATGTAGTGTGGCTTATTTGATTACCCACTTTGAAAAAAAATCGGTCAGATGCAGCTCATTTGTGCATCCGACTGTTCAACTTCAAGAGAAGTTCTCTCTTCTTACAAGTTAGTCTCTAATCATTAGCTACACTCAGACAGTGCATTTAAAGAGATTTGTCATAACAAACTAGACCTAATGTTGGCTCAACATTGTTAAGCTCCCAGTTTAAACATGTGCTCTATTCTCTGTACTTGAAAATTCAAACAGTGAAATCAAACCAGTAATGTTTCACTACTTTCTGTTAAAGACCAGCAATGTAGATCTAAGTTTTATCAATAAATCAGAACATACACACGACTATCTGCTTGCAACACTCTTTTCATAATGTAGTATAACAAATTTTGATTATTAAACTAATTTTAACTTTTAAAAAAGACCAGCCTGAGTGCATAATATACTGGCACATATTGTAAACTCCTGTTTGCAGATGTATGTGCATCTAAACTAAAAAAAAATCACTGTTACATTCACATAAACATTTAACTTTGCATTCGTATTAACCATGTATGTTGTTACATAATGCAATATTTGCATAATTTATGCTAAATTTCTAATTTATCTCTTCATGAGCATGTAAAGTGGAAGGCAGTTGATCAAAGATTCAGACTGGGCTCTCAGGTAGCAGACTGTGTAAGCAACCTACTGACTTTGGTCTTTTTTCTGGACACACAGGAGTTTATGTCATTGACAATATGCAAATTAGGTGCCATAAATACTACATTTTGCTGAATGTATGATAAATATATTTTGATTAGCATCTGTTTATGTTTATAACAATTTTATTTAAAAAAAATAAACATATGGATACAAATTCAAAGACATTGTAATGAATTCCTTTGAGTGGCATATTTGAAGAATCGGTTAACATAATTTATGCAAATGATCTCCTTCTATCAATTTTGCATCACATATTGACATAAAAATTGATGTTTTAAGTTCAAATAAATACAGAAATATGAAAATTTGCCATTTATTATGTGAAATACAGCTGCATTTTTAAGAAATGTTTTTTTTCCACTAATTTATGCAAAATGCTAATTAACTCATTAAATATGCATGACACAAAAATGTATGAGGCAGAATTGAATTCTACGGGAAAAATTACATAAGAATCAGTTAAGACATCTTTGGCTGACTAAGAAATCAAAACCTTAGACGAATATCCCTGCCTAGTTCTTTGAGATCCCAGGAGCAACCACTACCTGAATAAAAGCTTTAAGCAGACCAGTGAAAAGCTAAAATGAGAAACTATATAAGTTAACCACATGATTATGCTTATGCTTGATGAAAGAATGATTTTCATAGGCTGATATATATTCTAAAATGATGATTGCTATAGAATAGAATGATTTAAAATGAGTAATATGATCATGCTAACATGTAATGATTAAAAGAAGTGATTATAAGTAAAAACTCTGTGTATGGGGAGAAGTAACCCCTTCTAAACTGCACACTTACAAAAAAGGGGAACTAAACTCCCTGAGCTGCTACAGTCTACCCCAGCCTCCATACGCCGTGTGATTATCCACGTTGGAACAAACGACACGACCCGGCGGCAGTCTGAACTGACGAAAAGGGATTTTACGGACCTCTTCATCCTTCTGAAAAGCTGTGGTAAGTCAGTGTTTATCAGCGGGCTCATACCGACTCTGTCTTGCGGTGCTGAGCGCTTTTCTAGACTCCTCAGTTTGAGCGTCTGGCTAAATATGCATGATACAAAAATGTATGAGGCAGAATTGGATTCTACGGGAAAAATTACATAAGACTCAGTTAAGACATCTTTGGTTGACTAAGAAATCAAAACCTTAGACGAATATCCCTGCCTAATTTGTTTTTGCTGCCAGTCATCAGCGAGAACATTTTTTAGTATTCGGCAGACATTGTCACTGCTGTAGATGAATGTGTATTAGCTGTCTTCTCAAGCAAAAAAACTCACAACGACTACACAAGTAGGTACCATCAACACTGCAAGATTATGACTAAAAACACTGAGTAATGGTACTCAGTTGTTAATGATAATAACATTTAAAGATAATTAATAAACCATTCTACAATTGGGCATTCTAAGAACGAGTTGGACCCAGCTTGCATTATCTTGCTCTACTTGGATTTGCTATTTTAGGACATGAAAAACCTACGTGCTGGATGGAGAAAGTAGATTATGTCTGTAAAAGGAGCTACACGTTCCTCAGGCTGACTTTGACTATGCTCATATCTACTTGAATTCCACTTAATGAGTCCATTAGCACAGCTGGATAAACAGATCTCAAGTATCAAGACTAATATATCAGCGTGCAGAGATGGGATTCCTGTCGACCTCCTGATTTATTGTAGCTTTTATTTGCCTCAGAATAGGTTCTGTCAGTGTTTATATAATTTTTCACAATGTATACCCATGCTTAAGCGTTTATTGCTTGTATTGTAGATGAAAAAAATCAGCTATTATTGAGTGCCACTTAAGTTTAATAGCACTGAAAAGAGGTTTAGTAGAGGCCTGTTTTAAATCGTGCATGATGTGATGTTATTGTGACAACTATCTGTTCAAGTGCAGCCCCGATCAAAAGTTTCCATGCACTTGTTAAGACCATGTGAATCATAGCAGTCTTTCAGAAAGAAAGCAACAACCATGCATTGTAGATTTATTATAGTTCTTTGGAAATATGACAAAAATCTGCTGGGTCACACACCAACTTCAAATTCTATTTTCAGTGATGTAGAAAGTTGTATTCATTACACTTTTCATGCATAATTACGACTGACTGCAGGTGCTGACTCCTACACTACAGTGAGAAAGTCTGAGGCACTCTGCAAAGATTTGAAAAGGCAAATCAGCTAATGAACAAGTCAAGGAAGTCACTTGGAGCCATTTAAAACAGCTACAGATTCCAAAATCCTCTGTGCAAACAGTTGTTTAAAAGTATAAAGTGCTTGGTACAGTTGTGCGATTGCTGATGAATGATCAGAGAGAAAACACAAACTATCATCTGCTGCTGAGAGACAATTGGTCAGGATGGTCGAGAGTCAACCAAGAATCATCAAAAAGCAGCTCTGCAATAAATTAGAAGCTGCTGGAACACAGTTAGTTGCTGATCACATGGACAAAGAAAAGACCTTTTTGAGGAAATTTCTGTGGTCAGATGAAACTACATTTGATGATCAGTATTATGTCTAGAGGAGAAAAGGTGAGGCCAAACACCAAACCAACCATCAAGCATGGTGGTGGTAGTGTTTTGTTCTGGGGCTGTTTTGGTCCCAGTGGAACTGGTGTTTTCAAATCAAATCAAATCAAACTTATTTATAGAGCACTTTTTCATACAATTAAAATGCAGCACAAAGTGCTATACATGTTAAAAACAGCCCCCTCCCCCTGCTCCATCTCCAACCCCAACACATACACACACACACACACCGAATACACACCACACACACACACACACACACACACACACACACACACACACACACACACACACACACACACACACACACACACACAGATGAAGTAATCTTAAAAGCGCGTGGCTGAGTACAGAAGAACCAGGTCAGTAAACGCTAGTGAACTGAATTATGAAGAACTAAAATTGTCAGCCAGAAAGTTAGGTCTTCTAAGATGCAGTTGTGTGTTCCAGCAAGGCCACATGACCCCAAATACACCCCATCAAAAATGGTAAATGAATGGCTAAATCAGGCTACAATTTAGAGTTTCGACTTGTCTCTGCCAAAGTCCTAACTTAAGAACCAATTCTGTCAAGAGCAGTGGCCAAAGATTGACACAGAAGCTTGTAGATGGCTGCCAAAAGACTAGCTGAGATGAAAACAGCCAAATCCCATTTAACCAAATACAAAAAATATTTAAGCCAATTCATTTAGCAATACTTCCAGAAGACCTCTAACAAACCTAGAAGAAACAAATGCATGACAGATTTTTGGCACTAAGACACATGGGTGTCATGAATCCATTATTGAAAATTCAGTTATCGGATTTGCTGACAACTCAAGACTGCCATGACACATATGGTCTTTACAACTGTATGGAAACTTTTGTTCATGACTCCATGCATGCATTTATATACTAATATATGATGAATATGTAGGTTTTTGCAGCAGTGTTAAGTCTGATTTTATCGGCACTGATTAAATACACTAACATAAAAGCAAACTGAAGATTGTGTGTGTGTTTCCTGGTGCATGTGTTTGAGTGGGAAAGAGAAGGGGGTGCAGGGATTGATTGGATGAACAAGCAGTGTGAGTGTGAGTGTGATTGTGTGTGAGGGACGGAGGGAGGTGGGGGCCCCAGATGGATGATGGATGGGAAGTAGGTTTATGAAACAGGCAGGAACAAGGAAACATGCCACTGGTAGCAGACCGAGGATCAAAGCTGTTGATGCGATCATCTATCCAGCTGACACTAAATGAAATTATTCTGTAGTTACATGTACCGTAATGACATTTCTAATAAAATTACATTCTAATTTCATTTAATAAAATTAGGTAAATCAGAATTACAGAGTAATAATTTTTTTTTTAAAATGTCATTAACTCTACAGCCTTGATTGCACTCCCTTGTGGACGCACATATGAACAGCTGCAAACGCCACAGACATGTTGTTGGTATTATATTACTTTCTACCTCATTTAGCTAACACTGGGAGTACACCTTCCATACAAGCACAGTAGAGCGATGTCTACATAGTCCGTGGATGCACACTATTGTCAAGCAGTACTGCCACCGAAGAGAAGACACTGCTCGAGCTGTCCCACTGGAGTTGTATGGAATAGAGTCCTCCAGTTTATTAGCAAAAAAGAAAAACTATATAAAAGCTGTGGTGTCCATCTGCAATGGAGTGTAATTTAGCTTTAGTATCAGCCTTGTTCCATTTGATGACTAGAAATTTAAAAAAATAAACCTAATATCATTATATCACCTTGCAAGTTCTCATATCATCATAGGCATAAAACATACTCATATCTTAACTACATTATCAAGGTTCCTAAATAGAAGTTACGTATTCATACTTAGAAATTCAATATCTAAAATAATCTGATTAGTAAGCAAGACTGATACTTTAAAAGTTAAAAGCAGAATGCTATGTTTTCTTTTCAAAGATATTTTCCTGCAGTTTTATAATTAAAAGATAACAACATGTATTCATGATTTCATTTAGGGAAGCTTGAGCACACCAGTTCACCTACAACTCTCCTTTAAAACTGTAAAATTACTCTACTCTGCACAGCAGCAAGTTGTAATATTAAAGCAATTCCACCACGCATGATCTGAAGAGGATTGCTTCCTTTAGTTTGTGACACATGAAATCCTGCAAGTTTGAATCTGTATATTAGAGGTGTCATCAGTGTTTTGCATTTTCAAGTTGGAAATACTCAGGTATGGCAAACACTGCTGATTCAGCTGATGGTGTTTCTTTCAGCACATATATATGAACATGTTAACAAATAAAAAACTTGTCTTTTTAACCAGAAGAGGTCTTTAAAAGCAAGACTCTTTGGGATGTAAAAAAAAAAAACACCTCCCACTAAAAACAACCACGATTAGTTCAGCTTTTCCAGGTAAGGTATATTGACACAGACACTCCTGCTTGATAATCAGACTGACTTGGCATTTTATTTTACTCAATTATTTAATCCATTTTTGTTTATTTTAAAGCAATGAAAACGGTTATTGAGAGGCTGAAGCATTGGCATAAATCACACTAGATTAGCTAATTAAGTACATATAATTCACATTTAAATGTCTATAAATGGCAATCAAGGAAATAAAATTTCATTGCCACTTTAACACACTATACACGCTGTGTTTATGTTAAGGGAAGAAGCCTCTACTAAAACGCTCACTTGTTGATATCACACATCTCGTAAAAAGCCTGCAAACTGTTTGCAAAGTGATACATTGCTCTTGTCCTGCTTCTCAGTGAGCGAACATAATAAAGGCAGAAATTATAAAAGGCTGTTAGGGGTCAGAGCGTCCTCAGGGTCAGGTCGCCATTAGATCAGTTTCCTCACAGCCAGCACCACCTCAGCTGTAGCCATCCATCACGGGGGCCCCAGGCGCTGGACTGGGAGCCCTTAAACCAACACCACTGACTGGCCACAGAGAAAGGTGAGCTGCCGCCTCCGTCCCTCCCTCCATCACCTGTCACCTGTTACTATCGTCACACATCAGCCGACTCTTCTGGCTACAAACAGAAAACAGGGCGGCAGCTGGTCACAGCAGAGCATCCTCTGTGAGTTGGGGGTCACCTCTATGATCTTGTTTAGGGTCGGTTTCTAATCCTCTCTACTGTAGATGAAGGTTTTTTGTTTTTTTTGCCTAGGACGAAGACTTAAACCAAATGAACATGAAATACCTTTATTAAAGGAGTAGAGAGCCTCCCAGACCTCAAAACAAAAAGTAAAATGGTCGTCATTTGGTAGGAAGGGGCAGCAATATGACTCTTTGTTTGGTCCAGAGCCGATGATCAAAAGCTTTTCTTGCTTTGAAGTCACTGCAGTGATCCACTTCTGTAACAGCTGTATGCTTATGTCAATCATCCTTTCTCTAAGTCGGCTTTCTTGTCCTTATATATTGCACCATGCAAACCTGTTGACTGACTTGCTGAGCAAAATTCACAAGAGACGGAACAAAATAGATTCAAAAGTGACAGAAATACACACATGGACAAAATTGTTGGTACCCCTCAGTTAAAGAAGGAAAAACCCACAATTCTCACTGAAATCACTTGAAACTCACAAAAGTAACAATAAATAAAAATTTATTGAAAATTAAATAATCAAAAACAGCCATTACTTTTGAATTGTTGATTAACATAATTATTTTAAAAAACAAACTAATGAAACAGGCCTGGACAAAAATGATGGTACCTCTATAAAAGATTGAAAACTATTTGACCAGAGTGACATGATTAACTCAGGTGTGTCATTTAATTGACATCACAGGTGTTTCCAAACTCATAATCAGTCAGTCTGCCTATTTAAAGGGAGACAAGTAGTCACCCTGCTGTTTGGTGAAAAGGTGTGTACCACACTGAACATGGACAACAGAAAGCGAAGGAGAGAATTGTCCCAGGACATCCGAAAAAAAATTATAGACAAACATCTTAAAGGTAAAGGCTATAAGACCATCTCTAAACAGCTTGAAGTTCCTGTGACAACAGTGGCTCATATTATTCAGAAGTTCAAGACCCACGGGACAGTAGTCAACCTCCCTGGACGTGGCCGCAAGAGGAAAATTGATGACAAATTGAAGAGACGGATCGTTGGAATTGTATCCAAAGAGCCCAGAGCAACCTCCAAAGAAATTAAAGGTGAACTCCAAGGCCAAGGTACATCAGTGTCAGATCGCACCATTCGTCGTTGTTTGAGCCAAAGTGGACTTCATGGGAGACGACCAAGGAGGACACCACTGCTGAAAAAAAGTCATAAAAAAGCCAGACTGGAATTTGCAAAAATGCATGTTGACAAGCCACAAAGCTTCTGGGAGAATGTCCTTTGGACAGATGAGACCAAACTGGAGCTTTTTGGTAAGGCACATCAACTCTATGTTCAGAGACTCAAAAACCAAGCATACGAAGAAAAGAACACTGTCCCTACGGTGAAACATGGAGGAGGCTCAGTAATGTTTTGGGGCTGCTTTGCTGCATCTGGCACAGGGTGTCTTGAAAGTGTGCAAGGTACGATGAAATCTGAAGACTATCAAGGCATTCTGGAGAGAAATGTGCTGCCGAGTGTCAGAAAGCTTGGTCTCAGTCGCAGGTCATGGGTCTTCCAACAGGACAACGAGCCAAAACACACAGCCAAAAACACCCAAGAATGGCTGAGAGAAAAGCGTTGGACTATTCTAAAGTGGCCTTCTATGAGCCCAGATCTGAATCCCATTGAACATATGTGGAAGGAGCTGAAACATGCCATTTGGAGAAGACACCCATCAAACCTGAGACAACTGGAGCTGTTTGCTCATGAGGAGTGGGCCAAAATACCTGTTGACAGCTGCAGAACGCTCATTGACAAATACAGAAATCGTTTAATTGCAGTGATTGCCTCAAAAGGTTGTGCAACAAAATATTAAGTTATGGGTACCATCATTTTTGTCCAGCCCTATTTCATTAGTGTTTTTTTCAATAATTATGTTAATCAACAATTCAAAAGTGATGGCTGATTTTGATTATTTAATTTTCAATAAATTTTTATTTATTGTTACTTTTGTGAGTTTCAAGTGATTTCAGTGAGAATTGTGGGTTTTTCCTTCTTTAACTGAGGGGTACCAACAATTTTGTCCACGTGTGTATCCTTAAAATTTAGCCAAAGTCCAAATACACTATCTTATAATGTTATGTCTTACATGAGATCTTTCCTGCCTGCTTCATGCCGACCTAACTGACCACACAAAATGTGAAATGAAAATTTTAAAACAATAAACATTTCAATTTAAATTTGTCCATTTAAACACAACAGGAGATAATCGTGATGTTACCTTTTGGTTGCGTTTTTTATACTTTGTAAAAGTCCCTTTGCAAAATATTTCGCACAGGTTACATACAGCTGCTTTTATACCTTACGTACGAAATTGGAGTGAAATTTTGTGGGGCATCTTAAGGCATTATTTTTACTTTGTAGGAAAATAAGAGGATTCCATTGAAAATTATTTGATAAATGCTGTTACTTTCTCCTAATTTTGTGTTTTGGAAGCTGCCGCTGGAATTGTAGTTGGGCCTCAAACAAAACTGAAGTTTTAAGACAAAAAAATCCTCCTTTTAATCCTCCACTCTTGTCAGTTGTAGTGTAGAGATTAGTTGAGATGAACTATGATTTAAAAATTTTAATGTATGGCTCAATCAATCACCAGCTACTTAGCGAATAGACGACTGATCTCTCTTCTCACCTCCCTCTATCCTGCTGTGCTGCTGGCGATGAGAAATCTGCTGAGCGATACCTGTAGTCAGAGAAGTCAGACTGTGACTATTTGTAGACCGGTGTCAAGCCCATCACCTAATAATAGGACACAGCAGGATCCTGTTGACGGTCTTCAAGGAGATCACAATATGTGGTGTGAAGTCAAAGAGACACGCTGCTCTGTGATGCCGCCACTTTAGACGTCACTTCCCGCGGCTGCTGGATGGGGTTGAAGTTGGTCTTTGCACCAGAGAGTGAAAAAAACTTCACGGTTCACAGGAGTTGACAGTTCACAGGAGGCGTCAGCAGAGCCATTTAACTCTGCAGCAGCTTGTGAGGATGTCTGGGAGAGACATGAGAGAAACTGACAAGAACTAACAGAAGTGGTTGATTCTAGATACATGCCATTCCAAAAGTATTGGAACTATGAGGCCAGGTCCTTTATTTTTGCCGTAGACTGAAAACATTTGGGCTTGACATCAAATGATGAATATGAGACAAGAGATCAACATTTCAGCTTTTATTTCTAGGTATATACATCTGGATCTGATACACAATTAGAAGATAGCCCTTTTTGTTTGAATCCACCCATTTTTCATGTGAGCAAAAGTGTTGGAACACGTGTTTTATTGATCAAATAATAAATAGCGCTCAGTGTCTACATTCAGTTTCAGATTTGGGTTTTGCCCTGTGCAGACTGCATGCTAGTTAGAGGTGTAACCAACATGAAAACCAGGAAGCTGTGTATGGGTGAAAAACAATTGTGAAGCTGAGAGAAGATGGAAAATCAGTCAGAGGCATTGCACAAACATTGGCCATGGCCAGTACAACCATTTGGAATGTCCTGAAGAAGAAAGAAACCACTGGTGGACTAAGTAACAGACGTCGAACAGGTAGACCAAGGAAAACAGCATTAGTTGAAACATTACGAGAGCTGTAAAGAAAAACCCTAAAATAACAATTAGTGACATCACCAACAACCTCCAGAGGGCAGGAGTGAAGGTATCCCAATCTACCGTTCACAGAAGACTTCATGAACAAAAGTACAGAGGCTACAACCACTCATTAGCAAGAACAACAGGAAGACCAGGCTGGAATTTGCCAAAAAGTACAGAGATGAGCCTCAACAGTTCTGGGACAAAGTTTCATGGACTGATGAGACGAAGATGAACCTTGACTAAAGTGATGGAAAGGCTAAAATTTGGAGAAAGAAAGGATCAGCTCATGAGCCCAAACATACAAGCTCATCTGTGAAACTCAGCGGAGGTAACGTGGCTTGGGCTCGCATGGCTTCTTCTGGGACAGGCTCATTAATCTTCATTGATGATGGAACACACCATCTTCCGAGTCCAATAGCAAAATGGACTCAGAAGTTGACATAAACATGTTTTTTGCCAATTTAGAGAAAGATACTACAAAACTGATTGGGAGATCATTCATTCAGCAAGATAATGACCCAAAACACATTGCCGAAACAACAAAAGCGTTCATCAGGGGCAAGAAGTGGAGGGTTTTATACTGGTCAAATCAATCTCCAGACTTCAACCCTATAAGCTGCATTTTACCAGCAAAAGAGGAGACTGAAGGGACTTCCCAAAATAAACAGCAACTGAAAGAGGCAGCGGTGAAAGCCTGGAAAAGCCTCACAAAATAAGAATGCAAAAGTTTGATGATGTCAACAGATCACAGGCTTGATGCAGTTTTTGCAATCAAAGGATTTGCAGCTAAATGTTAAATCTTATTCACTCGAATCCTGGAGAGTCTGGCCAACTGTTGTGAAGAGGTTTTTCATGGCCAGGGAAAGGATTCTTCTCTTATCCACCGCATTTGTTTTCCGTGGTCTTCCAGGTCATTTTGTGTTGATATGCTCAGCAGTGCGTTCTTTCTTTTTAAGAATGCACAACTAACAGTTGATTTGGCCACACCTAAAATTTTGCTTTCTCTCTGTTGGGGTTTGTTTTGATTTTTCAATCTGACAGTGGCTTGTTTCACTGATGGTGATGCTCTTTGGATTTCATATTGAGAGTTGACCACATCAGATTCCGAATGCAAATACCACACTTGAAATAATTGCTAAACCTTTTATCTGCTCCTTGTAAATGAAATAATGAAGGAATAACACACACCTAGCCATGGAACAGCTGAGCCACCAACTGTCCAATTAATTTTGGTCCCTTCTAAACATAAAGAGCACATATAAAATGTGTTTTAATTCCTACACTGTTCACCTGATTTAGATGTACATCTCCTCAAATGAAAGCTGGAAGTCTACACTTAAAGTACATCTTAATTGTTTCATTTCAAATCCATCATGGTGGTGTACAGAGCCAAAATGCTGAAAACTGTGTCATTCTGTTCAAATATTTATGAACTGGACTGTATCATGGCTTATGAATGAAATCCTCATGAACAGCCACACTCATAAAATAAAGCACATTCAAACTGTAATATCTTGATTTAGCGTCAATTACATTGAATGGGTGTAATGAGATGTGACCACATACTTGTAAAATGTCCCCAAAGACAGTCCAAAAATGGAAAGAATTACCTACAAAACATTCTTAAAAGTCGAAATATAAAATGAAAAGGTCTGTTAGATTAGGATAGTTTTAAAACTGCTAAGCAGAATTTTCAGTTTGTGGAATTTAAGACATTTCACATAAATCCTGCTGCAGGTCTTCATCTGGTGTTTCCATAAACTAATTTGTAACCCATTTTACACTTTAACTATTACAGTGTTTCTTTGACTATATTTTAAGTATATTTCCCCTTGATTTTCCTCTTATTATCTTCTAAGGAATAAAGGCTTTATGTTGTAATCTGATTCAGGCATTAAGCACAGGGTTTGTCGCCTGATGACTGCTAAATGAATGTGCTAATGACGCACTGATGTTAAAATGCTGCATGTAGCACAACAAAAGGACAGATTATGCTGCAGCTAATCGCCACTTATGGCACAGAGCATGGAGACAGTCACTTAAGAAACCATTGTGTATTCTAAACGAAGGTGATAACAGGAAATTAATAGAAAGTGACAGAAGTAAATAGACTCACGGCCACCCTGAGTGGAGAAACATGTGGAGACAACTGTTAAAGTGTCATTAGGACCTCACACACAGACAAACAGCATCCAGCACCTCAGCTGTCTGTTGTCATGTGGGTGTCAGAAACAGGCATCAGTGGTCACGATATCCAGAGGTGTGCAAACCACACAGGGGAAACTAGATCCTCTCATCGCCACAAGGTGACCCAAGGAAAGAGAGGGTGTTAGATGTCCTCCTCTTGTTGCAGTTTTATTTGTTCCCCTCTCATTTTGGCTTGACCAAAAGAGTAACACAAGAACCAACTGGTTCACATGAGGAAGGAGAAGTGTTTTTCACAAATAGAGCTCCCAGGAGTGACGCTTTGCAAGCAGTTCACACTAAAAGCTGCATAACAGTTTCACACAGCATGCTGTAGTGACAATGCTCCACAGAAGATGCCACTATTTCTATTGTGGAAATATGAAAATTAAGTTTCATTTGTATTATATTTAGACTGGTTAGTTTGAGCTTGGTGCTACAGTTTGATACAAATGCACCGCATGACTGGTTTACTTAATAAACAGCATGGCTAACTTGTACATGCGGGCTCTCCCTCACTGTTTTTATAGCAGGCCTAAGATTTACTGAATGTACAAACAACCAGACATTTTTTTACAACACACATCATCCAAGATAACTGCAAAATGCTGTGCCAGTATGTCACCACGGTAACATTCAGAAATCATTGTGAACTTGAACGGAAATTAAGTCAAATTTTGTGTTTTTTAGAAGGAAACACTGTTCAAGTATTCAAGTGTTCAAGTTTTTGTGGATGAAAAAAGTACAAGAACAACATCTATTGAAGCTCCTAGGTAGCCTAGCCGCGCTAGACCCAGCTCTGAAGACACAAGGGTCTAGGGAGGGAGGCGGGCTAAAAGGTTGTCTTTCAAATCACTCTGCAGCAATTGGGTAGGTATACAACCAATCAGCGCAACGAATAGGCTGATGCAGTTCCTAGAGCGCTGGAAATCAGAGGACGCGGTAGTTTGGTGAAGCCTTATTTATACAGTCAATGGGTGAAGCTCAAGTATATTACAGACATGTTAACAGAAAGATTATTCAGAGTCGGTGCTAATGGAGCTCAACGACTGTTGTCGTTTTTGTTGTCGACTCTGGCAGAGAATTAAATTTGTTGCCGTGGGTTGTCTAGCACGGCTAGGCTAGTTGTTTCCAGTTGTTTCTGTCAGAATCGTGGCGCCTCTGTCGTCACTTAGTTACGCCCACCTTCTGACTCTACACTTCATGGTGATTCGTCGGCCAGTTTTATGAGCATCCAACCTCGAGGCTTACCCAGGGTAACTAGACCCAACCTGGCAGAGAATTAAATTCGTTGCCATGGGTTGTCTAGCACGGCTAGGCTAGCTCCTAGGTACAATATTGTGCATGTATAGCCTTGAGTGATGCAACAAATAAGTGAAAAACGTAACTTGCCACTATTTATTCTGCAATTGCCTGTTAAACTAAAGGTGGAGTGTGCAGGACTGAGAGAGAGTCATTGGCAGAAACTGAAAACAGTATTCATGATCATGTTTTCATTGTGTATGTTGGCCTGAAAATGAGATGTGTCTACAGATTACATCTAAAACACTGGTTCTAGAGATGACTGTTTGCGTTTTTGATGTTTTTCGTAGCCGATATAGGTTCTCCTGCACACTTGAAAAAATAAAAGGATGAGGCAAAGTGTTTCTCTGGTTACAATCTACAACTTTACCTCTAGATGCCACTAAATACTGCACACCGGCCCTTTATGCATTTTATGTTGTTTCCTTTTGTCAAAATTTGCATGGTTTAGTGGGCTTTGCAATGTCAGAATATAAAATCTTGTTTTTGACATTACATTATAATTCTGGGGGTATTTACTACACAGCAGTTGATGGAGGACAGACATTTACGGAAATTTTCAGTATTCCAATATTCTTGTCTGGGATTCAGTAGCTGACATTTTCTTGGCACTTTATTCATCTGCGCCAACTGACACCAATCTTAAACCCTAATAAGGGAAACAACAGATGGAGACACGCTTGCATTCCCGAGCAGTTGGAGTGAACAAGACAGCAGATGCTTTGCTTTAATTTTTACGTGTTTTCTCGGTCATTTGGAGGTATGGCAGCCCGAGCAGGACAAAGAGCCAAGGCCAAATATCTTGGCTTTTCGGGGACAACAGCTGGGCACAACAGACCAGGAAGTTGTTTCACTTCATTAAGGACTCAGCATGAGAGCGGCAGGGCTTTTCTAGCTCTCTCCACTCTCTCCATCACTCTACTCCTCCCTCCTGTCTGTAGTTACACTCATGTACACGCCTTCCCTCACCAGTGTTGATCGGCAACATTAGCTGTCTATTTCCATTGCAATCAAGACTTTCTACACAAAGCTGGAGTGGTTTTTTTCCCTCATTTTATTTGTTTTCAACTTGATCGGT
This sequence comes from Acanthochromis polyacanthus, assembly GCF_021347895.1. Lineage (NCBI taxonomy): Eukaryota > Metazoa > Chordata > Actinopteri > Pomacentridae > Acanthochromis > Acanthochromis polyacanthus. The sequence goes on along the minus strand of NC_067120.1, from coordinate 16,385,158 downwards.
CTTATGTATTCTCCCTCTTGTCCTATCTGCAGTGTAGCACACAACAAACCTTTCTCTCTGTTTCAGTGTGTTTCTAATTTTTAGCCAAAGTGCATAGGGACAAGCTCTGTGACCTCTAAGCTCCTCTGATCTGATCCTCCTGCAGTGTGAAAGTGCTTCTCTCCAGTATGAGTCGCTCTAATCTCCTCCACCCTGGATCTCTGCAGAGCTGCTGCTGCTTCACTGTCGCGACAACCAATCAACTGCACCGAGCATCACCTCCTCAAAGTGTGTTTGTCTCTGGTGACTGATATCAAGAATTTATAACATCTTTGGTTATTTCTTCCTCTCCCATCATCTGACTCATTTTTTGCAGATATGACTCAGCTAAATGAAAAACACACCACCGTGCACTCGTCACATCAGCTGCCAGATGTGTCCAATAGCACCTACAAGTCCAAAAACAAACACCAGTCAACTCATACACACATGTCATGGCCTTTTGGCATCACTGGCCCCATCAGTAATAGTCAATCACTTCATGATTTGCTCATGCAGTGAGTGATGGGCAGATCCCCCCTTCAGCACCACAAAAGAAAACACCTGTTAGAATCTGCCTAATCCTAGCCAGCGGCCCTGCTCTCTGGGCTCTTGGGGGCCCGGTCTAATCCGCACAAGGGCACTGGGCCAAGGCCAGGGCAGATTAGACCCCCACCATCCATCAATCCATCCATGCACACACACCTCTGAGTCTACCCCCTCTAACAAGTGTTTGAATCGGCCTCTTAATCCTCGGACCCTCCACCCAGCACAGAGTCACCTTCCCCCTCGGCCCATACCTAATCTTCATGCATCCCCTTCATACCCACTCACAGACCTGGCCCAGCCCAGTGCTCATAGCCCACTTCCCACCCCACTCCTCCCCCACCTCTCTCCCCTCCCCCCGTGTGGCTGAAAGCCCATTGATTTGTTGATTTCTCCTCTTTTGTCTGCGGCCGGCCGAGTGTTAACGGGACATCCAGGGTCCAGAGCACAGTGCCAGGACTTTTGGCATGGGAGATTAAGGTCCTAATCTGGGCATCTGTCAATGTCCAGCCCTCCTTCTTCCTTGTGGCTCTGAGAGAGGCCTTTCGTTGAGTTATTCTCGGAATAAATGAGCTGTACGAGCTGTAAACTGATCTTTGCCCAACAGGAAAAGAAAACCTATCAGTTTCAAATGGTCTCAGACAAACAGCGCATCAATGCAACCACTTCACAGTCTGCAGAAGCAAGCACTTTACAAAGCATAATCTTTTGAGATTTGAAAAATGTATGTTCATGGCTAATGCTAATTTAATGTACAAGAACATTCACAATATGTCAGTGAAGCTTCTTAAACGGTTTGGAACAACATAACGTGTACAACAAGAACCACCACTAGAGAGGACTGTTCCCTGAATTTTAGTCATCAGCAGTTTTAAACACTTTAAATGTACTTTAAAAACCCGACTGAAGGATTCTCAGGTCAGCAGTCACTGAGCTAAGAGACATTGCATGTAGCCAGTATTGATAATGACTGTCTGGATGGGAATTTCTGTCTGTCGGTGTACTTTCTGATTGGAGACTAATATTGTTTCCTGTTGATTATTTTGAGGTTGTCGGAAAACAATATGGTAATAAATGAAGTTGGATTGTATTGTATGTGAAAATAGAGACATATCGGTACCATAATTTACTGTGTGCACATTGATCATCTTGTACATACAGCAGTATACATCAATTCACTGCTTCACAAAATCACATAAGTTAGATGTGCCCATATTTTGGTGTGGTGGTGACAATCAGTCAGTTGGCAAGAAGAGACATTAATGCCATTACATATCTAAGCCATGTACTTGATGCTTGATGGAAGACTGAGGTAACAAGCATCATTAGAGCATGTGGCAATTTGTCTTGACTTTGACATGAAGAAAAACACACAAAGGTAAATGACACTACAGGGAAATTTTAAGCATTTAAATGTCATTCAAAAATAAGAATAATCAATTATAACGAGTTGGTTAAAATAATAGTGACTATTTTTAAGCAAACATTAAATATTTACCCATACGTGATTGCTTGCTTGTCTGCAGTTATTTTCTTAAGTGTGCTGTATTTGTTCAACCTGTGGTGTTTTTTTGTTTTATAAAATAGGGTAAAATGTTCTTGACATTTATGAAGAATCTCCTATATAAAGTTTCCAATCACAAAACAGATGAGAGTCTCACAAGTAGACAAAGTGACACAGGATTTTAGTTATACAATGTCTCCATCTAGTGGAGAAAATCTTACATGTAAATCATAATTTAGGATTTTCCTAAAGTTTTATCGAAGTGCAAAGGAGATTTTGATACACCAACTTAATTTTTTGCATCTGTGTAAAGTCTTGGCAATGAATTGAACACCGGCCAGTGAAATTACATGACTAGTAGCTTGGTAAAATTATCCATAATGTTCAGTAAAAGATGACATTAAAACACAAGGACAAGGACACTCAAAATATGACTGCTGCGTAGACACACATTTTTGTCTGTTTTAGTCTTTGTCTTTCATTTATTAACTTGTTAAACATTAGACCATGAACCATCTCAGGCTGAACTAAAATAGTGAAGCTCACATCGCCATCTGGTGGTTCACTGAGTAAACGAAAAATGACAAATGTGACAAAACAGTAAAGCATTAATGCTTAAAGATGCAACTTTGGTTTGTGTATTTTATTGAATAATGTACATAGAAATGATGTTTTCAAGATAAACCAAAAAGATTATATGAACATTATAAAAGTAGCAAAATCTTGTCACTGTTAACTAAAATGCTTGTTAGTATTAGAAAAAAATTACTTTGTGCGTCATACTGTAGTGACAGCTGTACTGTTACAATTTTGCATCCAAAATTTTCATTTGATGAGAACAAACTTCTAAGATTTTATTTCTCAATCGCATCAAAAAAAAAATCATTCACATGCAACCATCGGACACAAAGCAACACTTTACAACAGCTTTAGACAAACAATGTGCATATTTGACTTTTTCTTGAAGACATATTTAAGCTTGGATCTGGATATCTGGAGATACACTATCTCAATACCAAATACAGAATTTCTTAAAAATATATAAATATTTTATAATTTTCTTTTAATGTCACACCTTTCAAAATTGAATAAATGTTGTTTTTTTTTAACTCAAACTTTTATCAAGTTTAAAAGATTTCAATAACTCACAAGTGCTGGTATAAAAATGTATAAAATATTACTTTCAGCATGCGTATTGTGTGTAAACAGAATTGCAATTAAATTGCTTTTGCGTGACCTTCAAGATGAACAAAATCAGTGGCCAATATTCAGTTGAAGATCCTGTTAGAACCATCTAATTGGAGACGAGTCTGTCACACGGCAGCAGCTTGCTGATGCCAACATTCTTAGCACAGTCATTCTGCAGAGACAAAATGCACATTTTGAGATGAATTAGCTTCAGAGCCTTTTTGGTGAAGCAAAAGTTGCACATTTTGGTATTCTTGACCTTGCTTGCAAAGAGGATTGATAGGACAGATGTCTGTACAGAAGGCACCTCTAAAGCTCATTAAATGACTCAGTACAGGTATGTCTCCATTGTACTTGGTGAAGATTAATTAAGTTCCGAGCACCGAAGGACCCTACTGAAACCCTAGGGTTTCTTTTTCTTCTTCTTCACTCTTTTCCCATCTTTTCAAACTCCACTTTGGCGGCCTAAACATACTCCAAAACGCGTCAAACTTTGCATGCACATCAGGACTGGCAAAAAATTTGATATTTTATGGGAGTTGCGCACATGTGTGGCAACTGCCACACAATTATTTTTTGGAGTGTAGTGTCCACAGTAATTTAATGGCTGTGTCTGGCAAGAGAACAGCTTGGCATACAACACCAGAAATTTAGAAAACGGCTTTTTTCACATTTTTTTTTTGTATGGACACATTTTTTTGTACTCAACAAATAATGTATTTTCATTATCCTGGTCAAGTTAGTAAGCTTTAGAGGAGCTAGTTCATGATTTGTGATCATTTTGGGCAAAGCTGGCCACATTGTTTTCTTCTGGTTCCAGTTTTTAATGATAAATTACGCTAATTAACTAATACAAGTTTCACATTCAGGCTGTATCCTAAAAAGACTGTGGTATCAATCCTCTCATGTAATTCTCTGCAAGAAAGTGAACTAGAGCATTGCACTTGACAAAATACAATAAAAGTAAAGGTTCATCCGCAAAAACAGCCTTCATTTTCTAAACAACAACTTCTATGAGACAGAACAGTGTAAAAACACAATTATTCAAATAAACCTTCATTCGGACTGGTCTGGGAACAACATCACCTCTCAGCTCTTACCATGAAGTTGACCACATTGATGTGGTAGGGAATCCCACCCATCTCCTCACATTTCTTCATGTTCATCCTCTCGGGATCTCCAGCAGTCAAGACAGGAAGGTTAGGGTCAGCCTGCAGCACAAGAGCAACAGCAGCAAAATGAAGCAAAAAATAATGTAAGTACACAATCAGGGGTTAATTATTAGAGAGTGACAGGTGGAATCACTAAAGTCCAGGGTTTGGTGCTCTTGTTGCTGTGGTGTGTGGTGCCATCAGGAATATTTGTGGAGGATTGACCTTCCTGGTAAAGTCAGTCCAAGATCAGACAGTTCAATGCAAAGAAAAGTTCTCAAGCCCAGCGTACTGACCAGCATTGCATTTGCTGTCGAAAACTTAATTTTCGTGAAAAAATAGTAATAATAAGCATACATGGAAAGAGGAGGCCTTATGGAATAATGTACTCTAGACATGCAAGTGCACATGTTTAACGCATACAGAGTAAAGCTTTTCAGGAAAAGAACCTCATACCAGCCATGAAACACGGCGGTGTAACTGGTTAAGTGTTGCTTCACTGCCTCATCGATGTGGGAGCTGTAATGATTGATTTAAGTATGGATTCTGCATCACATCAGAGAGGGTTTGAAATTAACGTGAGGCCATCTATCCAAAAGTTACAGATGAACCAGAAGTGGATCTTTCAACAGGGTAATGATCCTGAGCACACATCTAAGTCCACCACAGAATCACAAAGAAGAAATGGAGAGTTGTGGAATGACATTGTCAAAAATGTTTAATTTGAATCTCACTGAAATGTTGTGGAGGGATTTAAAATGGGCAATAAATGCAAGAAAAGTTTATAAATCTTTGGAGGAATTTTGCAAGAATAGAGGTCACAATTATGCGAAATGCCTACGAAAAGTTATTCCTGCTCAAGGGGGAAAGATTAGCTTTTCCTACAGAAGACATCCATTGATATTTTGTTGAATAGATGGTAAGAAAAAACTAATTTTGCTTTTCCAGTATGCACATTTTCAAAGAGGATCAAATGCTATAAATGCTGTATATCAGCACTTCCTCAGTTATACTCACACGCTCCATGTTTCTGTGGATGGACAGCAGATCTGACATTCTGTTACTGAACCCGGGAGCAAACATCTCTGGGTTGATTGCCACAAAACATTGACCCTGAAGACACAAAACAGGTAACACAGTGAAGTGACCCAGTGCAAACAGCAAAAAGAGCCATGACATGACGTGTGGCCTGTATCAGCACTTATCTTGAAGAAAACAGCTGTCAAACACGTCCGACTTTTGACATAGTTGATTTCCTTGCTTTTCTTGAATGACAACTGATAGTTTTAGAAAATTTAAACACACCATAACAGCATGTCTGTTGTGATTACTTATCTCAGCCTATTTCATCTTTAGTAGAGGAACTTTAAACTATTCCAGAAGTAAGTAGCTTCTTTAGGGTAACTACTCTGTGTTTTACTTTCACTGGGGAAATGTGGCAAATCTGAGTTGTCAATTGTTTTATAGGGGCCTCAAGTAAAAAGTTCCATGTTTAAAAAAAAAGATTAACACAGCACTTTAATTAACTTCAAACATGCATTTTCCAATTTTGATGGAAAAAGTAGTGTAGCTATGAGCTACAGGTAAGTTGTTTTCAACCTGTTTTCCAGTTATTTGACAGAAAACAAGACAAGTAGACAAGAAAGTTAACATGACTACAGCTACAAAAAATACGACACAAGTCCCTAGAGGATCAATCAAAACTGGCACACAATGTCCTCCGTAAATCACAACACTGCACCGAAACAAAACGTACCAAGTTGGCAACACGGTCCGTCACTTTCCACGTGCGGATGTGTTTGCTGTACTGGGCACCAGCCAGGATACCACAGAAAACCTCCACCATCATTCCCAGACCGTAGCCTTTGTACCCTCCTGCAGGACAGCAACATAATCCAGATAAATGATGCAATAAATGTCTTGTTTCCAAAAAATATCGACAGTGCTTCTCTATAATCTTGTTTATTTTTCTACTGACGTCATGGCATTTCAGCAGTTTCCTCTCTCCGGAATTAATAAAGGCTTATCTGAAGTGAAAAATCATTACATCACGTGTTAATTTGCGCACAAAAATACACAGATTGGTGAAGCGGAAGGAGAAAAACATTTAGGACTGGGAACCACTCAGTTAAAAATGACTGGTTTAGCTTCTTTTTGTTCTGTCCAGCAACTTTTAATGAGTAGTGAGGAAGTCAGAGCAGTGTTTGATTGATAAAGAAAGCACATACTACTACTTCAAAACTTTGGGGTCACTTAGAAATGCCCTCATTTTTGAAAGAGAAATGTTTTTCATAACATTAATTAATCAGAAATACAGTCTAGACATTGTTAATGCGGTTAATGACTATTCTAGCTGGAAGCAGCTGATTTTTAATGGAATATCTACATAGAGGTACAGAAGAACATTTCCAGCAACCATCAGTCCTGTGTTCTAATGCTACAGTGTGTTAGCTAATGGTGTTGAAAGGCTAATTGATGATTAGAAAACCCTTGTGCAATTGTGTTAGCACACGAATAAAAGTGTGAGTGGGCCTGGGTGACCCCAGACTTTTGAACAGGCGTATATATGGTGAAATAGTGGAGCAAGAGGATTGTTTTAACGTGATATTTACATGACAGTAGAGCCTCAAACTGTAACTATAAGACTGAAGGGGACCACTTCAATATTATATGACAATGACATGCCAACAGAATGAAAACAGAATCTCTTCTTCCCTGAGCTAACAGTTTAATCTTACCTGTTTCTTCATTGCCACCAATGGGCACCAGTCCTCCTCCATTCACAACTTTCTTGGGGTCTGTTGTCAGTTTTCCCTGAGGGTCACAGCCCCAGCCCTCAGGAATGGGGTCTTTACGGCGGTCATGGAGCTCGATCTGTGCACATCACATAAAGTCAGAGAGTATAAGCCTTGATTTACTGTATATGCATTAGTTTAAAACCTGGTCATTCAGTAGGATACAGTGTGTCCTAGAACCCTCTGCATGTGATAGCGTTCGACTTATACTCTTTCAGCTGTTAGGAATGGGACGACCTTTTATGAATCCATTACACTACTAACACAAAATAATCTTGGCCTTACCTTTCCGAGTGCTACTGCTGATGTTGCCATGTCTAGAACAAAGCTGTCTCCATCATTAGCAGGAGCTGCCACACTGATGGGGTTGGTGCCCAAAGTGCACTGCAGACAGAGTTTCACAGAGTCAGGATGAGCAAGATTCTTAGATACAATATTCTTGTTCAATAATTTCAGCAATATGTTGGACCAATGCACATTCATTCAGCTTGTCATTCATGCAGACATTTATACTATAGCTTTTGTGCAAACACAAGACCTAGCGTCACACGTGGCATGTCGTGCAGCTTATTCTGAATAAATAACACATTTACCTCTTTACCGCGAGTGGGAACCACCAGTGGGGATGTGTTGGTAAATGCCATGCCCTGTAGGGAGCCGGATCATTATTAGGAAGAAAAAAAGAACAGAGAAGAAAAAAATCACAGTCACAAAGAAGAAAAAAATTGCATGAAGCTTAAGCAATGACACCATGGTTGGTTGGTGTCATTTTTGAGCGGACTTGCAGACAAAAAAAAAAAAGAAAGAAAGAAAGAAAGAAGAAAAAAAGAGAAAAAAGAAGAGAAAAAAAGGAAGAAAAAAAGAAAAAAAATCCCAGTAATGCAGCCCATTCACTCCCATTTGTTGTTAATAACAGCAAATGAAATAAATCTTTCTGGAAAAAAGATGCACTGAAACTGAAATGAATGTCAGAAGAAAAATGTTTCACTCACAATCAAGTTTTTCTTCAGGGCCTGCATTGCGTAATATCCAGCGATACCATAATGATTGGAACCTGAAAGACAGAAAAGCGCCATAGAAATGTTATGACTCAACAGCAGTGGTTATGTATTGGCATTGTCTGATTCTTTAAATTTGCGTATTGTTTCTCCACTATAGTAAAACTAGCACCATATAATTGGGGATGCTGTTGCTAAAACCTGAGTAGTCATAAAGGAAATTGAATTCAGTCTTAACCTTTAATTATGTGCAAATCACTGAATGTGTCTCCAGTTATTTATAATCCTGTGGTTTTAGCTCCTCCTTCTTCTCCTCCACACCTAATTGCCTCATGAGTCAAACTGTCAGTTAATATTCAAAAACAGGTAAAACAATTCCTCTGACTCCCCAACAGGCCTGTGCATGTCAATGTGAAACATCAGTAAATAATAAGAAATGGATTAACAACCTTTCCCATTTCAGTTTCTTCGAGCTGAGCCAGTGCAGCAATTATAGTCAAGGTTTAAAAACATTCCCCTACAATTATATCAACTGCATTGTAATGTTAGCATATACAGGCAGCCCAGTAGTAGAGAAGGCAGGGGTTCAGTTCAGCATTACAGCATCTAACTTTTCTTTCAGGGGTTCAGAGAATAACAGGACTCACCGTGTGCAACCACCCAGCCAATGCCGACGTCTTCGGCCTTCTTTATGGCCAGATTCATGCAGAAGTTTCCCACCACTGGGCCTAACAGATTCTTCCCATCCACCAGCGCTGTGGCTGCAGTCTCCTTCTTCACCACCGGCTCACCATCCTTTGCACAGATTCCTGATTGGATGTCCTTTACATACATATCTGCCCAAAAATATAGAGGCGGTAAGTACAAATGGCACCAGTGAGAGTTTAGTGTGGATACATCGTTGAAGGGCTATTCTCAGTGTTGCAGTTCAGAGAGGTATGCACAACAGAAGCCTTTTTAAAGTGTCAAAATCTGAATATCATTCTGCACAGTGAAAGTCAAACATTCAAAGGAATTAGCATCAATCCAAACACAGATAAATGATAAATTCCAGCATCCCACTCACCCATCCTGTTGAGTCCGTGGCTGTAGTGGCCTCTGTGGTCTCCTTCCACCAACACCTCAGCCAGACTGTGGGCATGATGAGGTTGGGTGCCCACTGCCATCATACACCTCTCAATGAAGCTCTGCACCTCCGCTTGGCTGATCAGACAACTGCAGAGGAACACTAGAGGTTAAATCAGCAATATTTTAAAGAGTACAGATGATAATGATGGTGTAGCTGTCGCTGCTGGTTTACATAAAAAAAACAACACATCATCACATCATCTTTTTAATGGTTAGGTTTCATTTTAAAATAGATTTCAGGAACACAACAAATCTTGATGATGACCGCCATTTGTAAAATGGTGCCAATCATGAGATTTTGAAAATTGTGGTTATTTTGTAAGGTTTAAATCCATGTTACCAACTTGGAGAGAATCACAAGAAGCAATCAAGAAAGTGACAAAAGATTTTTCTAATACTTTAATCCACAAAACTGTCAGCAAACAGTGTACTTTAATAATAATAATACTATGAAAAGGTGGACTTTTTTTCAGCTTAATGATTTTTGAAGAATAGTCCTCCAACAAGATTGCTCTCCAGTGATGTATGGAATTGCTTTGGCTTGAAAATAAACTCTACTTGCAATTTTTTATATGTAGAAGATATATATTTACTGTGTATATGCATTTATAGAGAGAAATAGTGTATAGTTGCAGTGCAGTGATAGCCTAGCTGCGCTAGACCCACGTTCTGAATTCTGAAGGCACAAGGGTCTAGGGCCGCTCGACAGGGAGGGAGGCGGGCTAAAAGGTTGTCTTTCAAATCACTCTGCAGCAATTGGGTAGGTATACAACCAATCAGCGCAACGAATAGGCTGACGGAGTTCCTAGAGCGCCGGCGGATTGTGGCTAAGTCCCATTAGCTTCCCAACCAGCGGAGCCAACTGGTATATTAAGGATTTGCCATATCCCGTCGGCATAAGTCCAAATACGTCTTTCTTCTCAATGAAACACTTCAGTGCCGTCCTTTGTTTATCTTTCAAGTTGAATTTTAGCTTCAAATCTTTAAGGGCCGTGGCCAAAGCCGAGTCGAAAGATAACTGTTTATTGTGCACTGGTTGTTTCTGTCAGAATCGTCGCGCCTCTGTCGTCACTAAGTTACGCCCGCCTTCTGACTCTACGCTTCATGGTGATTCGTCCGGCCAGTTTTAGGAGCATCCAACCTCGAGCCTTATGGAGGGTAACTAGACCCACCCTGGCAGAGAATTAAATTCATTGCCGTGGGTTGTCTAGCGCGGCTAGGCTAGTGCAGTGACGCATTGAAAGGTAAATGTCATTGTTTGTTCTAGCTGGTTAATGAGTATAACAACGTGTTGTACGCTCACTTTTAATCTCTAAAGTCAATATTCTTTTGACCTTTTGAATGTTCAGTTCCAATGTTACTGTGGCAATCAGGCTGATGTTCCTTCTCTCCCGTACAAATGTTGACTTCAGGGTCAGAGAATTTAAGCAAACATGACCAAAACAGTTATGTCCAACACCAAAGTTCCTTTTTTGCTTCAATTTCTGTACGTTCCACCGCAAAGTAAAGTTTGAAGTTCATCCTTGCATACGTTGCTCAAGCTGTAACCCTATAGATGATGCAGGTCAGTGCAGCAAAGCTCTGCTGGGATGACGTCAAATTGTTACTGCAATTTGAACTTGGCAGGAAAATTCTGATAACACAACCACTTTAAACAAACCTGCAGACTTTCTCTTGACCTATTACCCAGTAAACCTAAGTGGAGTAATGAGGGCACATCAGATTGTTTCTGCAGTTTGAACTTGGCAGGAAAATTCTGACAACACAACCACTTTAAACAAACCTGCAGACTCTCTCTTGACCTATTACCCAGTAAACCTAAGTGGAGTAATGAGGGCACTGAGTACGGAAAGGCAACAGTCTGAATGATCGATCAAAATAATAACGATTATTTTGCATCTAAAATGGGATGAAAACTTTATCGGAACAGTCCCTCAGCAAAAGAGATCAAAAACAAAACTGTGCTCCAAAAGGATGTTAAATAGATTTGCAGAATAATAATGAAATCATCTTTGAAAATCAAAATTTTTTCCTGACAATTTTCAGTGTCACACCTGGCTGGGATAAAACAAGTTTGGACGACTAATGGGGAGACAAGTCTCCTGGTGTTTAATGTTGAACATTATGCTTTACTTTTTCTCTTTCTTTCTTATTTTCTTCATCTGCTTCTTTGTTTTGCTACATTTTTACTTTCTGGCACGCAGTGGTTAGAGAAGGAAAGACAGAAGAAATAAATTTCGGAATGCACACTAATTGTGTCCAGATTTGGGCAGCTGGGAAGTTTTTATGTGATTGGATGTTTTTCAGATCCTGTATAAAACAACACTCTGTTCTGTTTTGCGCAAAACAAATAACTGATGCAAGTTATCACACTTTCCACTACATAGAACTGCATCTGTTTACTGGATGATTGTGGCTCATATTCTGTCATATTCTAATTCTTGACCCACATTCATTCATATTTTCCAACACTAAAGTACACCCTCATTGAAAATGTGTTGAGATTCATTTACAAATGTCTGTCACCAAACAAGATGCAACTGAGCACACGTCCTTGTAAATTGTCCCACTATTGATGCCACTTAGTATCAGATAGTCTAGCTTAGCAGAAAGACTAGAAATATCGGGAAATGGGTAGCCAGTATCACCTCAAAACCTGCCAATCAACACCCTCTTATTTTTTTCTGGTGAATCCATAAGTGTGGTTTTCACGGCGAGACATAAGGGATGCATCCCTCTTGAAACTGAGATCATGTGCATCTGTGCCCCCACTAAAAATGACATCAATGTGAAGTTACTCATTAATGCAAAAATGTCTCCTCCAGATCTTTTTTTCTTAAGTGTTTTGAATCTTTTTACACCCTGAATATAACAACACAATGATGAATTCTGAGCTCATACACAGTGTTGTGATCTTAAAATGCCTCAGACCAAACAATTTGTGATTTTGACTGTCATGTCTTGTGCGTAGTCTCAAGCTTTTGAAGCCTAAGGACATTTGCCAGAATTGCTTGCTGTTTTTTGGTCAATGCTTTAATCAGTTACAGCTAAACTGAAATGCACGATTCCTGAAAAATCGCCCTAAAACACAGACATACGTGTGGCATGTTTTGAACATGCAAAAGCTTTGAATATGAGCAGAAATCCAACTGAAACACACGAGCTATAAAAGTTAGTGTTTTTTTTTCTCATATAATGATTATTTAATGTATCATTGACACAAACTGATGCCACATGCACATTTAAAGAGGTTACTTCACCAAGCAAATAAGCAGAAGAGTACAGGAGAGCAGCTCAGATGTGTGTTGACTCAAAGGGAAAAAGACTGGATGAGAAAAGTTGATCCACACAAGAACAAATATTTGACAGCAATACAGAATGCCTGGGAGTCCCGCTGTATTGTTTATTTAAAGCTGTCACCTGGTGGCCGAAATTTACGTTTTTCTTTACATAAAGAAATACGTTTTTGTCACAAACTGGTGCACAAATATTCTTCAGAATGCAAGGAAAGAAGAGTTTGAGTCTGTAAATTCTCAGATCATCTGCTGTTTGTGTCCCTTTAGTGTTCAAACAAAACCCCATGTTTTAAGCTGGAGAAAGTGTAAAAATCTAAATGCGCATGTTACTATGTCTATTGTGTGTCTGGGTAATGTAACTTGCAAGGGTCTTGGTTTGTTGTCTGGCGACTGGTTTTAACCAGAAACAGTCCGGCACACACCCCTCCATAGTTGGCAACTTTCCAATTACTGTACAGATTAAATAAACGCGATAAAAGAGGAGAGGCGCTTTTCTAATTCACCTCAAAAAATTTTAAGTTCTAAAATTTTACAGTGTTCCTTTAAAAGCATATCATAAAGCTAAGAAGGTGCTGATGAATCTCACTAGAAGATTAATCTACAAAATAAATTCTTTCGTGCTTCTGAGGTAGAGCAGGTTTTCTCATTCTCTCTGGAGCTCTTTTATAGTCAAATTAGTTTATCTATACTTTAACACATACATTAGACACAGTTTCTGACCTTTACCCTCCCTGACACTCTTCCTATATGATTTCTCTATGGCTGTTATAAATGCTGTGGGTTAAAAGTGCAAAAGAATTGCAAGTACTCTTGTCATGCAAACTGTCAAACAGAGCTTTTGGTTTCAGCAGCTTGTCCTGCCTTGCAGCTCTGTGGTAATTGGCTGCACTGTCCTGGATGTTTAATTGGAACATCCTACCTGCTCATGATGACCGTGCTGCTGTGCGCTCTGTCGGGTTTGTTTTTCTTGTCTCCGATGATCTGATGATGTTTGTCCCACCAAGTTGCTTTTTAAGTCCAGAAGTGTTGGGAAACGCCCATCACTGCCAAGTCTATCAGGTATCCTGTCTGTCTGTGTGGGTGTGTTGGAGGAGAGGCTTTGTCTCGTCACTCATGCCCGATGTGGTTTGGCAAGGTATGTGGCTCCAGGCTCATTGCACTTTACTGCTGTTTGATATGAGAGAGAGTCTATCCCTCAGAGAGGACATGTTGTACTTGCGCGTAATGCTTCCCAAAAACATGAGTGTTATAATGACCAACAGGCTGCTGAGCTTGTGTAGCACTTGGAGAGTGCATCTCCTACCAAGGTCAATGTCCTACTAGGCAGTTTTAGATAAAATATTCTGGATCTGCGTTCTTGCTGTGCTCACGCTCCACTTCTACGTCAAGTTCCATGAAATTCGGCTTTGTAGTTGTTGCTTAATCTTGCTGACAAATAGAGAGACAGTCAAATTCCAGTGGTCACAGAACTGTGCATCTCTTCTCATCAAGGCGGAGGGAAATGTAGAGAACGGCTTCCAAAACAAAATCCTGCAGAAAAGTTTACTATTTTTCACAAATGATCCAACATTTATAATAACTGCAACACTCTTTCGCCAGAAAACATATTTGTATTCCAGTGAAACATCTGTTAACAAAAAAACCTCAAGTGATGCTGTCTGCAGAAAATGTAAGAAAAAAACTCCTATTTAAATGTGAATCTGTGACTGAAGCTCTATTATTTGTTCTGAGTCCTTCCAGTCTGTGACAGAATGTTTGAGAAACATCTAAAAGTGACAGGTTTATGTAACCAGCGGGGTCAGCTTTAGGCTCATTCAGTTAAATAAGGTCTGGGGATAGGACCAGTAATACCAGAAAAGAAGAGAGGAACTAAAAAGTACATATTTTACAACCTGTTTTTTATTAGCATCTGTCTGTGATTAAATGTTCTGTACTCTGTGTGCTGATGATGACTGTGGGAGTTGCGTAGCTGTTTACTCCTAACAAACAAATGTTTTGAGGATGCGTGGGGGGGGGGGGGGGGGGGGGTGACTGAGCGATGAATTGAGCAGCAACACAGAGATGACATCTGAGGTGACCAGGACTTTCTCTTCTCTTGTTTGCCAGCAAACTGGCCACATTATATATGATGCAAAAGTGACAATAAGTATTGTGCAGACCTGCTCTCTGCACAAGTCCCTCTCTGGTTATTCACTGAACTCCTAAAAACTCATCTCAGTGGCTCAAAGTTAGATATTTAGAAGTTTCTCCCCATGAACATAGTTCTATCTTAAAATGGCTTAGATGAAACTCTACACGCCTAGGATGTAGAGATCTACGAAGTCCCTGCCTCCTTCCCCACCCACCTCTATGCCGCTGGCAGTTGCCCTCATATGACTCTGCTCAGACAATGAAAAACAGTACAAGGCTGCACCACAGCATTTTACCTTTAAATAATTGAGCAACTTAAGCTGGAACCAGGAACCGATTGTGAAGAACAATGATGTGAAAAACCTCACCTTGCAAGTTGACAGGATTGGTTCCAAGTTTATGAATCCCAGGCTGCCTGAAACCTTGTAATTTATCTAACAATATATTTCCTTCCATAAAAAAATGAGCATCATAAGGACATGTTAACAAGATAAAAAAAAAACAAAAAAAAACCAACAACTTGATTTTCACCAAAGAACAGAGAAGCCACTTTGGTGCTTTTTTTTAATGCAGAAGACAGGATACAGAAATGTCAAACTACAAAGACTCTTCTGATTTCTAAATGTAGGTTATGTATTTGTTTTGTATTAGCCATGAGCCTAGCAAGCATAATAGCACTAATCTTTAAAATGCTATGATTACACAACGGTTGCTCCTCCCTGCGGTGTCCTCACACAGCCTGATATATGCCCGAACGATGTAATATTTATCATAACTACTTATAGTCAGCTGCAGCCTACTTCTAACTAGAATGTAACACAAAGACTTGATATTATACTGCGTGACATGGTAAGATGCATGTGCAAACAGCTAAAAGTAAATTTGCAAAGAGAGCTCGATCCAAAGTAAGATGATGTTCAAAGTCAGAAATACAACATATAATTTCAGAATAATACTGTGTGTGATAAATGTTAATGTTCTTTATACAAGATGCTAATTTCATGCTATCTCATGTGAATACGTGTGCTGGTATGACAATAAAGAACCCTGAATCCTTGAATAGAGACATATAAAGTAACGTGTTATGCATATGATTAAGCTACCATCATTGATATGACACTAAAAAAATGTTTACTTGCAATTACAACACTATGTGATTTCAGAATCAAAGAATAATAAATAAGCATTTAAGTATTAATGTGGATTAGTTCAGATAAATGCTGCATTTTGCATGAAATAAAACATTCTATAATTTTCATTTTACACACTATGTTTGTTAGAGCTACAGAAGTTTTCCAGAAATTAACTGTAACCCTCCTATACTTCTATTACTACTACTACTACTAATAATAATAAAATTAATAATAATAATAATAATAATAATAATAAGAGCAATAATAATGTTTTTACTTGTCATTACCTACATAACTAGTCCTGTTTCGAGAAGAAACAAGTCAAATTCTAATGAGAAGATTGCATGAAGGCACTTTCTGACTTTCTGAACATCAACTTTGCACTCAGGATACAGTACACTGGTGCAAAGAACTTTTCAGTCTTTGGTGTCTTCAAAGCATTTTTTTTTTGTTGTTTTTTTTGTGTGCTGCAGATGGACAACAGCATCCCTTCTTCTCTGAATACCAACCTCTGCCATCGGAAACAAAATTCAGAGTGCCAAAGTGCAACAAACCACTTCAAACTGTCTTCTCCAGCTTCCATCAAGCTGCTAAAGACAAATACTGAAGTCCAGCGCAACAGTCTGTGCTGTATTACAATGCTTAGTATATATACAAAAACACGCAGCAGCCCGTTGAGCTTCCCTTCTATAAAATTTAATGCGTTCTCATGTTAATTGTGATTTATTTTGTGTCTTTTTGTATGTTTTCTTTGCACAATTAAATGTCTCCTTGTGTTTTTATGATGTTTCTTTCATCTGACATATAAAACAACCGACTGTAGCACTGTGCGCAAAAAAACCCTCAAAGTTTCCTCTCCACTAGACTCTAAATGCAACAATAATCACATATGACATGTAGTTCAGTAAAGCTGCATCAGACATACAGGAGCAGCTACTGTCTAAACTAGACAAAACTAGTTGGTCAACATAATGTTGATTGACATTTCTGGAGTGTTTCAAAATTGAGGTAATTAAACTGATTCCTCATGTAAAAACGAAAGTAGGTTAGTTCTCAAATTTTGTTTTAAGAACGAATAATATTTTATTCAGTGTGGCACTGTGTCTGTTTGAGTTTCACCAGAGGAAATATAACTTCCTAATTAATTTAAGAAAACTCCTTTTAATGACTCAGTCAAAGTCGAGGTCAAATGTCTTTATTAGTTAAATCTGTGTAAGGGTGAATATTAGGCATGATTGTAACAGCTGAGGTTAAAGGCTAAGAAATGTTTTTGCAATGTGCTAATGTTACGTGAACCTACTATTGTGGACAGTCTTCATTAGGTATATTCATTTGAAAAGTAGATTTTCACAGAAATCATACAGATCACTAGCCTAGCCGTGCTAGACCCATGTTCTGAAGGCACAAGGGTCTAGGACCGCTCGACAGGGAGGCAGGCGGGCTAAAAGGTTGTCTTTCAAGTCACTCTGCAGCAATTGGGTAGGTATACAACAAATCAGCGCAACGAATAGGCTGACGGAGTTCCTAGAGCGCCGGCGGATTGTGGCTAAGTCCCATTAGCTTCCCAACCAGCGGAACCAACTGGTATATTAAGGATTTGCCATATCCCATCGGCATAAGTCCAAATACGTCTTTCTTCTCAATGAAACACTTCAGTGCCGTCCTTTGTTTATCTTTCAAGTTGAATTTTAGCTTCAAATCTTTAAGGGCTGTGGCCAAAGCCGAGTCGAAAGATAACTGTTTATTGTGCGCCGGTTGTTTCTGTCAGAATCGTCGCGCCTCTGTCGTCACTTAGTTACGCCCGCCTTCTGACTCTACACTTCATGGTGATTCGTCCGGCCAGTTTTAGGAGAATCCAGCCTCGAGCCTTATGGAGGGTAACTAGACCCACCCTGGCAGAGAATTAAATTCGTTGCCGTGGGTTGTCTAGCGCGGCTAGGCTAACAGATCACGTTATTCAAAAAATACTAGTACTGTCTAAACTTTCTGACTCCACATGTACTCCAAAACACGACTGATTTTGACACGATTTGAACAACTCTTACACGACACACGGCACATCTTAGATTATCCAAGGCTCGTATTTTGTGAACATGAAGCCAGCATGACGACTTAGCATTGAGAAACAGCTCAGTTTCTGGAGCTCAGAAATGGTTTGATTTCTCCTGATAAGATGTTCACAACTGAATGATATCTACAAAGTTTGCAGGGAAACCAGTACGGCAACTGGATGAAGAAGATGCTAGAAAATCAATCAACCAACTCGAACAAAACCATCCCACAGAACACATCTACGGTTTATCTGTGCAATCTACTAGTTCTGACATTAACTTTTGACCATAAGCTGAAAGCATTAGTAGTTCCTGGTAGTTACTCTATCATAGGTGAACTGAGACACAGAGGCTTCAGTGCTGTCAGCTGTCATAAGTAACTATTAAAACTTTTACTTAAATCATGGAAAAGTGAAGAAAGAAAGAGAAGATAAACAGTTTTTACCATAGCTGGGAAGCCCAGTTCCACTGGAGTCCCTATGAGACCTGTGAGAAATGTACCATCAACCAAAACACACCTCATATTAAACACAACACAGATACTGTGTCACCACAAACCACAGTGAAGGCACTGATCACACTCCTCACTGCAGGCTGACACCAGCTGTAGCACTAAAAACGCAGAGCGACAGTACAGAACTTCTAAACTAAATGAAATCATTTCAACAAAGAACAGTTAATAAAGTAAATAAATAAGGACAAAAATACTTGATGCTGTACGACAGTAAACAACAGTGCTTTACGTGTAAAAAAAAAAGAAGAAGATAGGACTGTTGCAGTTTTCCTGTGAGGTGACATTGATCATTTGCGGTGCTTAAGTATTACATTACATGTCTCTGGAGCATCTAACAGTGATCCACCTCTTTTCAGCTTTTAAACTTATAGAAAAGTTACAGCAGACCCATTACATTAACTTCTCAAAAAGGATAATCTCTCAGGAAGCTATACAATACAACACAAATACATACATAAAAAACTGTGTTGGCTACACAGAGAGCACACAAATCATCACAGCCAGAGTGTGGGTGCAGCCTGCAGTCTCCACACCTGTTCACCAGGATGAGTCTATCTGCCTCGTGTTTCCACAGGCCACAGCTGTAGCGAGCAGCTCCCAGAAAGAGCAGGGAAAAGTTGTGCCCCCCTCCCTCTGCAGCAGCGCCAACTCCTATCCTATAATTCTCAGCGGCTCAGACATCTGTAAGCATTTCTCTCAGACCACAAGAGGAAAATAGAAAGCTGGAAGCTAGAGGCTGTGATTTGGGTGTGTATAAATAAAGTTGCGAGCAAAGGAGAAGCTGCTAATGGGAGTCCAGAAGGTGGGAGGTCGGCAGGAGCGGGACACCAGAAGACATCGAAGACGAGACGTGAGCAGCAGAAGGACAAATGGAGCCTCTCAGAAGTTTTATGTAAGACTAATGTCTGAATTGCTCAAGTGGGTGTATTTCACATGCGCAAATACATACATGATGACACAGTTCTCAGTTTGCATCCCTAGGTGCTGTTAATTAAAACAAATTATGCATGCAGGTCACATCCAAAAAATGCTATTTCTTTAGGGATTGGACAAGATGACTAAACCTCCCCTGAAAACACGTTTTGCACAGAATGACTTTTGTGCAGGATATTTTAGGAGCCCTGTTTAAACCATTACATGTGATTAAATGCTATATCTCTACCTATAGTACAGGCTCTGTTCCTGAAAGAAAACATGCAACATGACAACATATGAAAATGTTTTCTTGTCTGTCTTTCCAAAACGTTTGCCCTTCAATCTGTAATGATTCCTGAACTACAACTGAGTGGTAATGGGACATGTGCTCCCACTGCAGTCCTCCACTGCACATGACTCTTGTGCAGCGGTCGGCCTGGGCGGCCCTGCCTCACAACTGGAGGGCACATTTACAGAGTTTCCTAAAACGGGCTCGTCTGTATATAGCTGGCAGAGCAGCAGGCTCACAGCTGGGATGAAACCAACCATGCCTTGCCCATTCCCTCAGACCCGCCCCAGAATCAGACCTATGAAGCCCAAAATGATCACTTTAAAGTTGGGTGTAGGTGCAGCAGCAGAACCACAGGAGCCATCTGAAAGAACGTCTCTTCGTCCTTGTGTTCGTTAGATGTGAGGCCATCTGAGAAAAAACCTGAAAGTTGTTAGTAGAATCTTTGAAAAGTATGAATTTTAGACTGATTTTTTTTTCAGTGTAGTACTGATTTAATAGAATCTGGTTTATTTAGCTCACTTACAAGAGGCTTACAGTAAGATAATGAAAAATCAAAAAACTTAACAAAATGCTAGTAAAAATACATGAATAATGACAAAAATAGATGTATGTTGTAACAGTAATAACATTTAAAACCACTGAAAGGTGAAAATAAATGGCTATCGGTGGGAGGTGAATGTTGATTGTCCTTTGTAAGTGGCTTCTCATCATTACGGCGTTCAGACTTTGGCTCCACAGTTTTCTGTTCTCTCTGTTCTTTCTCTGTCTACCATGACTTAAGATAGCTGTCATTCAAGTTCCACTCAACATAAATACAATAAATAACAACAATAGTGAAGCAGAGTAGCTGCTTGCTCAGTCTCCTAACCTCACTTCACCTCTAGTCTTTTCCATCTTTATTATATCACATATTTTCCATTTTGGGCTTGTTCAGTCTTTGACCAACTTCACATCTCAATAACCATTTCCCACTAATGCTGACGTTATAACTAGGAAGGCATCAATACTGTCATGTCAGATCCCAAGTACCAAATTGCTATTACTGAATAATCTAAACATTTGCTAACAGTTTTCGAATCCAAAAATCATTGCTTTTTATGTGTAACTCTCAAATACTGGTTGTATTTCCCTATTTAACTCCTGTATTCATCGACTAGTTGATTGCGCATTCGTAAGAGGACAGTCTTATAATACATAAACCAGTGCTTACTTTTCCTTCTCACCAATTAGTAATATTTTAGTGATGAGTAGAGTCCTAACTCCCATGTAGAAAAGGAGCATTAAGACTTCATCTTCTGAATCAAATCAAATGCCCTCCAGTTAGTGTGAATGTACTGAATTCGAGATCTGTCCTGCCTTCATCTACCAGCTGAACAGCTTCATGAAGCTTTGGAAGCCATCTTCCCAAAGAAGTGAAGGAGCCCTGAGACGAGCCGAGGTGGACGAGCAGGAGGACGAGCAGGACGATGGCCAGAAGTGGAATCAGCATGTTCCAAGCCGGCTGCCAGGATGTTGTACCATTTGGCTTTGTCCGAACATCTCCTGGGCCATCTGCAGGTTGCCCTGAGTCTTCTGGTCCCTGGCCTACAAAGACATGAAGAATAATTGAATTTGTATAATCAATGCAAGAAAGTTGAAACTATAAAACTTTGTCTTTATTCTGTTAAAATGAAAAAAAAAAAACCCAGCAGACTGTGAATACTTAGAGGAAGAAAAGCAACAAAGGCTCGGTATAATGTTCTATTATGGTTTGTTTACAGGCAGTTCATTGCAGGTTGTTCTAACAATTGAGATTCAAGGCTGACCAAGGCCAGAGCGATACGAGTCCTTGAGCTGCTTCTAAGTGTATCTATGTATTTTGGAAAGGACGGTGCAGAGTCTTTCCCCAGCACTCTCTAATTTCCCATGAGTACTTGCCTATTAAGAAGATGCCAATTACGCCATTTTTAACTCCCCATACAAGCAGCCAGTCACTGTCTTTAATTTGAGTGCTGAGCAAGTAGTGGGCCTGTGATTCAGTATCTGTAGTCTATGTAGGCAGAAAAAAGGACTTAAATAAAGGGTACAGTCACCCTTTTGTGGGGACTTTAATTCAGGTAGTCATATAGTGTTTCCAATCCTGCTTTGCACATGGCATTTTCAAGGATCTTTTAGCTGTTTTCTTAGGGAGCAAAGGTTCTGTTCTGGTTTTGTTCGTGTTCCTTTGCAGCCTCATTCCTGTGGTAAAGGGCACAGCAACTTTTCTACTGCCATCTGACCAGGGACAATAACAGTTACTACAATGTTCATAATATAAATGCTTTGGTCTGTTTTCCGTGCGTTGAAACCCAAAGACTTTCCCAACAGGCCTTTAAACAATGGGACAAAGTCTATTTTTATGGCTGTTGCACAGTCTGGGATTTTGAATACCAATTTTTTCCCTCTGACTATGACTAAGAAGTAATGGCTGAGTCCTTCTTGTTCTTTTAGAAATCATGTTGTTGTGCTGCCACACATCTGAGCTTCATTCCAGTATGAGATTTGCCACAACATGCCCTCTGTTTTTAACTTTGCTTGGCGGCTCAACCCACCTTCTGTCTATTTCTGCAGCTTGCTTGCATAGGGTTTGGATTATTATAGCAATGCTCTTGTCGGGTATCAGGTTGCACAAGACCAGCATTAATATAATCTATTGTCCTATTGCATTTGGTAACTGTTGCAAGATTGTTCTACTCTTCCTGCTTTCATCTGTCCAAAACAAACTCATTCGTTATGAAGTTATATTAACATCAGTTATTAAAAGTGATCCTGGACGTAGAACAGCTGATAAAGACTAGCTGGAATGGAAAAAGTTGACCAAAAAATGTTTCAGATAAAACCATTTTCAAGGACGGTTAATAATGAACTGTTGTCTGGATTCCTCTCAGCGTATCAACCCATGCAGACTCTATGTTTTCCACATCTGAGTTCATTTCCTGAAAGTTGCATGTTTTGTAGAAATGGTCAAAATTGATGCAAAAGTTGTAACAATATATATATATATATATTTAAAAAGAGCAAAAGGTCTCACCTTGATGGAGTAGATGAGCGCATGAACCCAGGCAGCAGAAGTTAACGTACAAGGTGTTGCACAGCGACCAGACTAGATAGTCCCGGGGAGGATTCTTGCCGGAGTTGCCCATGTTCACACACGGTGGATCCAGCTGGCTTACGCGCAGACTTGCAGTTGGTGAGCGGGGTGCAGTCAGAAGGGAAGTTGTACGAATGGTTGTCCATGGTTGGTGTTCAGAAAAGAGATCGATGTCGCTGTGTAAATAGGTGGCTATGTTGACTATGTCTATGCTAACTTGTTAGCCTTCCAGATGCTCAGCCTCTTTTTTTGCAAGTAGTGCCCCCTCTGTATGAGAGGCTTATAAAGGCCCATGGGGAGGGAGGTGACAGGGAGAGGACGCATGGGCAGGGTCCTTTAATACAGAGCAGGTCTGTCATTATGTGGTCAGGCCTGAGAGAGACGGAAATAGGAGACAGAGAGAGGAAGACAGAGGAAAAGCTGTATGAGAGAGGGAGACCGAAAAAGTTGCAGCATATAGATACAGTACATTAGAGCAGAGCCCAGTTTTCCATCAAAGAGTCCTTAACCTCAGCTTTCTTAGAGATGGAGGTGGATATGGATCGGACTGTTGAGTTGGGTGGTGGTAGTATGGGGTATATAGTGAAGGGCTGTCTGACAGAGGCCTTTAGGGAACTAAGGGGTGAACACAGGTCATAGGACACAATTATGAAATATGTGATAACTCTGATGTTTCCGTCATGTTTTCATATCTACAAACACTAAACGTCACACAAAGTTTGGACAGAAACCATCAAACCTGGACATTGATCTAAAGCTGAAGCTAAAACAACAAGTTAACAAATTAGTCATTTCAGTAATGTTACTATGCAAAAATAACATCACCACAAGACTTACCAATCTATTTTTCACAACAAATTCATATAGTTACTCACATTGGAGATTCCAAGTTCAGCCACAGTGTAGGGACACTCAGGATCCCCACTGGGAATTACTCATTTGTTACAAAAATCCCCGGTTTCTGGTAAGACGTAGAGGCAATCCTGCTTCTCTAATTTTTTACATTGTACATATACAGTTTCAGGATTTTAACAGGCTTCATCTGGCAACCTCAGTCTTAATTACACATAACTTTAAGTCTTAATATAAATGTAAAAGGATTAACCAGTTAGTTAGGTATAAATGGGTTCATTAGCTCCAGAGACCAAAACAGGTTTTTGCACCATTCTGTGATTGTTTCTGCTGCAAATTTCGGCATTTTAACAGGGGGGGGTCTGTTGAGAACAGTCTAACTCAGCAGTTTAAGTGGCCACACATTTCACATGGCTTCCCCTGTTCTTTGCTATCTGCATGTTACCATTTTCAAATACCCCTTTACTACAGGGAACAACAACAGCCCAGCTAGCAATTTGTCATACTGAAAATTTCAATTTTAATCCTTCTTGGGTTATTTTTATTGTTGCTCAGGATGATAATGAGGCACAAGCCCTAAATGTATGTTCCCGACATCGAAACTCAACTGAAAGCGCTTATTATGATTGATGTCGAATAAATACCACATTTTCAACCGTAACTGGCACTAAATCAATATCGATTTAACCATAACCTAAAAAGTCTGTCTCAGCTACAGTTTGGATGATTGAATATTGAAACTATGTTGGTGAAACAATACGTATACTTTTGTTGCTCCGACATATTTTTGTCAACATGCATACAAAGTGACTGACTAACGTTAGCCTGGTTTGAATACACAAAAGTTGTCAATATTTGTGTTGCACCAAACGTACCCAAGCCTGAGAGGAACCTCTTTACTTTGCTCTCTGCTCATAAACTTGTTTTCAATTCGCCTAATTATTTTACTACTATTTTACTATAGTAATGTCAACAATCAGCCTTTAGCACAGAAATACTAAAGGGAGTTTCATTCATTTATTTATAGTTTAAATAGTACTTTTTAAATGGTTCTGTCTGTTTCTGTCTAACATTACAATCTTAGTGTGTTGTGCAAAACATTTGAGATATTTCACATCCAATGAACAGGTGAAACATTATTTCTGTGTTTGTTTATAAAAGGCTAGATATTGTGTTTTAATTATGAAAAATAATGCATATTCATTATTTTTTAAATTTAGATTTTCTAATTTTTTTTGCAAGCTTTGCACCACAACTGCTGAATATTACCATATATTTACCTCTTTTTTTCACTGTGGTAAAGATATACACTAAATACATGATTTGCAGGCTCCTTGTACCTGAGGATCTTTGCACTGTGGTATTTAAATGGCATTAAAATCATTAGATTTGATTCTAATATAATGTGTAATTATAGACTGTGATTCGTCAGTTATGTGCATCTGCATAAACATGCTGAAATATTGTGACAATTGTTCTGGCCGGTCGGGCACAATTGCCAAAAGCTGCATATTTGGAAAGTGACGGCAGGCTGGACCAGGTGGAGGAGAGCTGGAAAATGGGGAAATGCAAATTCCAGCAAAAAATGTCTAAAAAAACATGCAATTCAGAGAATGACTACAGCCTGTGGGTGGTCAGGGGTGGTTTCCGGATTCAGAAATAGTGAAATGTAGGGACAGTTTTTATATGAAAATCATCTTTTACAAAAACAAACTTGTGTAATTTGTTGAGTTCACGGTCATAGCATTAAAATGGCATTAAAAAGCATTAAATCTGACTGACTGATATCTGCAGAAACCCTGATGCTAAAAGTCATAGTACTGTAGGGGCGGCATGGCTCAGTGGGTAGAGTGGCCGTCTTGCAACCGGAAGGTTGCCGGTTCCCGATTAATTGGTCCTGATGGGTCGTGGTTAGTGCCTTGCATGGCAGCTTCCGCCATCAGTGTGTGAATGCGACGTATCACGTAAAGCGCTTTGGATACCTTGCAGGTATAGTAAAGCGCTATATAAATACAGACCATTTCCTGTTGGCTACAGCATTGTTGTTGATCTTACATTGATGTCATCAGATGTGGCTTCTGAATGAAGAAGCTCTGAGCTGAACATCCACATGCTTGTAATGATTATGCTAACATCCGAAAGTTTACCATGTATAGGTGTAGTTTAGCTTGGTAGCATTTGGCAATTGGCTAATCTGTAGCATACTTCATGGAAATCCATCCAATAGATATTGAAGCATTTAATTTGGGACCAAAGGTGGATCAGCTGATAGACTGCAAAGCCCAACCTCCAGTATGGTGCACTTAAAGGGTCATCAGTAAGTTTTAAAATTACTTGACCAGACTACTTTTAACTATAACAATTAGCATCAGAACTTAAAATCAAGATCAGATATGCATTGGGGTACATACATCAATACAATACATTGCAGTCCCAAAATATTTACTCAGACAATACAGAATGCAACTGAAACATTTTCTATAGATTCAGGTAATATCCAGAATAAACACAATATTCACGACGGCAACATGGCCCTTCTTGTATTCTGTGAGCGCAGACAAAAATAAACGAGTGGTAAAGATCTTTGCATTAACAAACTGCTCCTTGATCACAGAAGAATCAGATACATGTCTTTCTCTTCATACATTTAGTAGAAAACAGCAACATATTAATCATTCAGAGGAATCACCTCAGCTGACTCCTCCTTTTCAAAGCTCAGTAGAAGTCTGTAAGCTGAAGTCATCAACATGAAGCACTTCTACTGCTTACAGTTTGTAAAACAGTCTGCGTTAATGACATCTCAGCTTGAAGACTTCTGGTTTTAAATGTATTGTTTTTCGTGATGTTTTCCTTCAGTATATGTCACTAGAGCAATGCACTGTCTTAAACGTACATTGTGACGTTGAAACATTCACATGCTGTATGATCTGAATTAGCTCCATTACAGTACATTCAGCATCACTGGTCCAGTCTCTGAGGATTGGACGTGCAGGTGTAAACAGATTCAGTGTAATACAGTATGTATTAGGGCTGCCAGCTGCCCTGAGCTGAACTATAAGGAGGGTTATTTGTTGTCAAAGACTGCATCGTGAACATCTACAGCCTCCGGCTAAGCTGCTTTCCAGTCATGTATGAAAAGTGACATGAGGCTCTCTGTGGAGTCTCCTCAGGCACAAAAGAGCAAAATGTCCAGAGCAAAGCCTTTACCAACACAGGGGCTGTTTAACTCGTATGTTGGATCAGAAAAGTGGGTTAGAAAGGAACTGTGGGCCAAAGAGAGCAGCTCAGTGTGGATTCATACTGCCATCTGGTGGTGGAAGATGAAGTGCTGCTGAGTACTGATTTAAGGATCACCAGGGAGGCATTTTATGGAAGTAAATGTGTGCCATCAGAGTTTTGAATTTGAATTTCTGAAGATGAATTTTTTATACATTGAATTTTTTGACATTGAATTAATTTTACCACTGAAAAAAATAAGTGATGGAAATAAAAAATGCATGCTAGAAATTCAATGGTTTAAAAAATTCAAAGTTTTTTTTTATTTTTTCAAGATAAAAAAATTCATCTTCAGAAATTCAAATTCAAACTCTGTTGGCACACATTTACTTCCATACAGTTGCCAATTTTAAAATTTATAGTCTAGGAAATTACTGGAGGGTTTTCATAAGTTGTACTTAAGTTTTTTTTTAAAGTCAAATATGAAAATGTAAAAAATACTACATGATACAAATTAATCTCTTTGTTCCCTGCAGTTTTGTTGAACTGAAAGTACAGAATTCAAATGAAAAATTTCTCCTTATAAAGTGTTTGTTGTGCACATTATAATATTGGAAAAGTATGACTGACGCAGCTTTTTATTTGTAGCTGGTAGGGTGAAGCTATATTTACCGCATTTATTTTTGGCTATTTTACTGTTCATACATCTCTGTCTAGTCTAGTATCTAGAGCTGTCCAGCAAATGTAATGTTTAATATTATCTCTAACATTTAGAACAGGGTCTCTCACAAAAGTAACATACACTCAACAAAAACATAAACGCAACACTTTTGTTTTTGCTCCCATTTTTTATGAGATGAACTCAAAGATCTAAAACTTTTTCCACATACACAATATCACCATTTCTCTCAAATATTGTTCACAAATCTGTCTAAATCTGTGATAGTGAGCACTTCTCCTTTGCTGAGATAATCCATCCCACCTCACAGGTGTGCCATATCAAGATGCTGATTAGACACCATGATTAGTGCACAAGTGTGCCTTAGACTGCCTATCATGTTCCCATCACTACTCTAAAACTGATGTAACACAGTCAATGTAAAAATATTAGAAGGTATCATAAAGATACATAAAGTGTATTTGCTTTACACATCTTATACGTGTGCAAGATGTTCTCCACAGCTGCACGTAAGACAGGTTTTGATTGAGTGGAAACATGATGGGATGTGACCACAGTGGATCATTTCTATTTGTGAAATGGTTTTAAAGGCCGTAGTTAAACTCACTGATCACTTTGGGGAACTATTGAACATTTACATTAAAACAAGAAACTCTGAAAGGAATAAACCAGCTAATTCCTATTTTTAAGATAAAGTTCAGGGTCAACACAGATGATCATTCGATTCAACTTAACACAAAAAAACTTTCAACAATAGCACTGAGGTACTTGACCTCATTGTATCTTGAGAAACTGATCATGCTAATATTAACATGTTGCTTAATGCAGGTTTAAAAGGCAACATGTTGTCTGTAAACATGTCTGATCATGTGGTTGTTTGTGTTCTGTAGCATCTGTAATAGAAGCTGATGAGGAAACTCTGCAGGCCAAGAAGCCTCATCTGTCTGTTTAGATGGAGGACAAGCAGAGAAAATTGGAGCAGCTTGACTTTTAAACCGGGATAATAAAGATTACCTTGAACCTTGTACATGGAACTACTCAAGTCAATTGCATCAGAAAAGTGTTGTTATCTATAATACTTGTAATGTACTATATATGCTCCCAGTGTAGTATTCTATCTTTATAGAGTTAACAGTATACAGCAGGAGGTTATTTTTTATCTTATTACGTGTACATAATTAAGTAAACTGCACCTGGGAAGTGTTGGTACATGACCACCCACCTAACACTGCGTAGGTCCTCCTAATGTTCTCAAAAATGCTCTGAAAAAGTGCATTTTCCTTTGGGGATAGGCCAGTGATATCTGGGTTTCCAATTTGCATGAGGGAGTGTGCTTGATCTGGGACAATGTTTATTTGGGTGTCGAAGACTCATCAACATGGATGCTAAAATTAAGGGTTTTCCAGCAGAACACCGCATAGTACCAATATGATCAGTGCTATTCACTTCACCTGTAAGTGGTCATAATTTTGTGGCTGATCGGTGTTTAAGAGCCCACTTCAGTAAAAATGCCTGACATTTATTCAATTATTTAAATTTTAAAAATGTGCAGAATTTGTCTGCCCTTTACCAGATACATATATATATGATCGTTATGCAACAGGGTTCATAACACATTGTTTCCCATTCATGGAGTTTACAAGGCAGTGAAGGCTACAAAGCGCCTTTCATCACCGGCTGTCACATTTATAGCTGTTGTGATTACATAGAAGTGATTGGGTGAGCCCGGATACGTGACCCGTCCCTTCGACAGGAGTTTCCACGACAGCTGAGTAGCAGCTAAATGCGTTTTTTCACCTGTAACATTGCTCCTTTTTCTACTCCTGTGAGGCCAAGTTTGTAAATGGGAGACAAGAAGAGTCCCACGAGGTAAAAACTTCCGCTTCGTACGCTTGAACGGAGACTTTAGCGGCTCGCTGGCAAACAAGCAGCTCGGTGAATGGATGAAGTGTTTTAGTGAAGTGTTCATGGCGGCTGGCTGCTGGTTTAATGTGGGCAACAGCCTGTGTAACCTGGAAGCTCCGTCTGCTTCCACTGACCCGCTTCCGAGCAGGAAATATCTTCTCAAGTGTCGCCTCTCGCCCTCCGCGGTCGCTTTTAACCTCACATGTAGTTTCCGGAAACTGTTCTCATTGTAAAATTGTCCGTGTGTGTTGTTTTGTTTCTGTGTGAAGGCCAAGCGGCAGTCCAAGCCCTTCGCCGACGATGGGTACTGGGACTGCAGCGTCTGCACGTTCAGGAACAGCGCCGAGGCGTTCAAGTGCATGATGTGTGATGTCAGAAAAGGGACGTCAACTCGGTAAGATACACTTTAGCTGTTAATTTTTTAACCATCATGTGTAAGCAGCAGTCACGGAGTCGTGCTTTGCCAGGGATGCGTGGTAGTGATGTGAATTGCACGATCATAAAACGGTACGCTAGTTGCAGGTTTATTAGGTGATATCTGTTGCAACAACCCTGCAATAAATCTTATCTTAACGAGGATTATAGTAAAGTAGCGATTGATTCATTCAACTTTAGGCACAACATTGTAGATTTTATATAAAACTAATAATTGTAGGTGCTCTTGGAAAGGTGGAGACTGAGAGTAACTGCATAGTAATCAATCAGAACTTCATTAATTCCTATGAGAGCATCCATGAGCTCTGATTTGCCTGGGGAAAATCCTCAAATTTGCCTAAAGTTTGCTAAAAAAAATTTAACTTTTGTGTTAAACTACAGAGACTGGACTGTGCGGCAGAAAGTCTGAAAAAGTTTTCAGCACATAGGCCGCTGTTCGGCTATGCTGACGGTCAAATTGTGTGAATGTGAAATATAGAAAATAGGAATATATCTCAAAAACATTCATTTTTTCTTATTGTTAGTACACTAGTCTTGAGTTCTTCTGTTCAGTTACCTTGCTTGACAGTTTCGAAACTGTCAAGGTAATCAACATCTATCCAATCTTTATTTGTCTGAACAAAAGAACTCAAAACTAGTAAAATAGAATATACTTTATTAGTCCTAATAGGGAAAATTTGCGAAGAAAATAAACTTGATTAGTTAGTTTAATACATGCCAGCTGTGTAACATAGAGAGACAATACAAACTTTAGTGGTTCATTACGTTCTGTCACTAAATATTCACGAGACTGGCCCTACAGGTGCAGGATAATTCCTTGCTTATTCATGCCATGTATTATCATTCCTGTCTTTATTCCTTAATGTTTATTGCACAGATTCCATAAAACTGGACAAAGTAAAAACTTGAGCCTCTGATTAGCCTTTCTTGTATCACTGAGAGGAAGTTTTTGTTCATCTGTAATGAAATACATTCCCAGACGTTGGGGACACAGACCGTATATTATACTAACTTTCAGACAAAAAAGCAAAACTTGTTGAAACGAGGCATTAACTGCCAAACCTATTGTGAGCTTGTTTAATTCAGTGTCAGTGTGGCAGAATGCAGTTCAAAGCCACACTCCAAATTATCGGTTTACACATTTACATCTTTTGATTTTTTTTTTCATCTTCTGATCCAGAGAAGTGAGAGACAACATCCACAGTTTTCCGTTCTTTGCAAAATGCATTTTTGATCTTTCTAATTTACAGAAATTAATGTGAGGTTTTGACAGTCAAAGTTAATTTAAGTAGACTGACTGTCATTTCAGAGTGACCTTTAGTGTGAAAGAACATCTTAATGTTAGTGTGCCTTACTTGTGGCTCAAAAAGGAAATGCTGTTCAGGACAACAGAAAGAAGGCATCAAATGTTTAATATTGTACCTTTTGTAAGATGCTCACTTATTCATATTACTGCAGGTGTAAACGTGCCATTTCTGCCCTGCTATTCACATGCATTTCCCTTCCTCTTTCGATGTGTTGATGGTTTCAGTACCCCTTTGCGATGTGAACCAACAACAACCTTTAAGCAGCAGCCTACACACAAAAAATGGCAAGTTTTTCATGAAGATTTGGATTGTGCCATAAGACAGGTCTAGATAGTTCTTTTGGTCAGTTTGCTTTTTAGAGTGCTCACCTCCTTTCGTGCAGATTTTCCATGAAATTAAGTTCCCCTCGACACTGTTTTGCACAGGCTCCGTCACTGCACCCTGAGCTTACACCTCATTTCCACATGTCTGTAAATTTGTATAAAATACCAACTGCGTCCCTTCATGTTTAGCATAAAGAAATGCATTTCACTATGGGTGGATAGATTATTCTCTGCAGCAATAAAACAAAGGGTAATCAGAGTTTACACTGTCCACTTTTTTTGGAATATGTGAATGTAGCTTTACTTTGGCTAAAACAAGACAGAAATAAGTGAGGAGGCTGTGGAGCCAATATTCTGTTATAGGATGTATTAACCACTACCAGGGTTAGATCTTAACACTAGCCCGCTAGCCCGTGGCTAGTACAGATATCCATGGGCTAGTGCAAAATCTCTGCTACTAGCCTGTGTTGGCTAGTGCAAAACTTTTTAAGTTCACTCTATTTCTATTGTAATGTATTGTTGTCATTGTTCATTGACACAGGTAACTGTGTTGCACCATGATAAGTGCTTAACTTGCCACAAGATGGCACCACTATACAGAATCTGTAACTTAGGGTAGATGGCAGGGCAGTAAGGTGGGGTGATGTCAGCCATGTTTGAAAAGTTTGTTTGAAATGTGAGTGAGGAGATTTGCAGTGAATTTGCAAGATAGCATAGCTTTTAATGGGCTTATCCAGATGGCCAGTGATTCTGAGCGTAGGGAGTATAACCTGGTGAGTATGGAGATTCAAGAAGTCTCAAAATCTGTTAGTTTTTTAGAATTGAAATACATGTGACTTTCAGATTGAGAAACAGGTGTTCCTTAGTGCTGTGTCAGTTAGTTATGAGCATAGTAGGGCTGGCCCGAATAGTGGTTTGTGGCCTCCGAATATTCGGGCCCTATAAAAGACTAATATCCGAATATGCGTTCCGCCCCATAACGTCTGACGAGGGGGCTTCAAGTAACGGGCTAGTGCATTTGCAAGCTACTAGCCCGGGTGGCTAGTGCAGAAAATGGTTAAGATCTAACCCTAACTACAGTGTGTGTGTTCTCTGTATCCTACGCAGCTAGTATGTGTTAAGCTAGCTAATCGAGTTTCTTTTCTAATCATGCATTTACATGATGTGACTGTCAAACAACTGACCAGCCTGTTAAATAATTAATTTTCCAACTTCCTAGAACACAGAGTCTGGTCTTGCTGTAATCTAGAGCAAAAGTTAAAAATTTTCAGCATAATCAAGGAAAAATGGAAGGAGGCTTTTCGCAGGCACATTAGAGATCACAGAGGTTCTCCTCAGGATGAAGTTTCAGTTGATTTGTGTATGAACAAAGAACTGTGTCGAAATTATGTCTAACCCCCCACAGAGGATGATTGTGATTGGTTTAAAGAAATACAAACAGCAGGATGATAATGAGGTGTAGCGGGACCTTTCTTAGAGCTGTCTCATACAAGACTATTTAAAGGCAATTCAAAAGTCTGCAATTCTGAATCAATACATACTTTAAAGTTTCAGATTCACAGTGTATCCTCTCATGGTCTGTTAGCTTACCATTCTATATGTATTTGGGGGGGGGGTCAGATGTTCCTACACAGCTCTGACTCTGTAAATGATACATAATTTGGCTGGGACTGATCCAGCCATCATTGTTACAGAGTTCATCATGCACATGAGAGATTGTGCTTAAGGGGAGATGGGGGACAGTGTAAGTGAGATGAAGTGTACATCTGGCACATATTATATTCTACCCATGTTAACCAGCTAAATATTAACAATATTTATTCGCAATCAGATTACAGTTGTAACTTTTTTGTTAAAACTTGAAGTATTTTTGGTAAATTCAGTCAGATGTTTCCACATTGCAAACCACATTCGCACCCTACTTACAGGTTGAGCGATAGAAATGTAACCACAAAGCCATCATATGTTGTTTTTTTTTTCTTTATTTTTTCAGAAAACCACGGCCTGTTTCTCAGCTGGTTGCACAGCAAGTAAATCAGCAGTTCGCGTCACCAACACAGCCCAAAAAGGAGAAGAAAGAGAAATCGGAGAAAGACAAAAGTGAAAAAGAAATGACACTGAAAAAGAAAAGCCATAAAAAGATGAGGTAATAGATTCTTGTTTTCAGAAGAAACGATTGACTAGATCTTGTTTGTTTTTAACACTAATGAAATATTGTAGTGTCCTCTACACAGTTTTCAGGTTCTGTTTCTGTTTGTCTCGTCACCAGGCCCAGGTTAAAAAACATCGACAGGAGCAGCGCTCAGCACCTGGAGGTCACAGTTGGAGATTTGACAGTAGTAATCACAGACTTTAAGGAGAAAGCCAAACCCACGTCCACTTCAACAAGTGCTGCCTCAGCAGACCAACACAGTCAAAGCGGCTCAAGCTCTGATAACACTGAACGAGGCGTCTCCAGATGTTCTTCGCCCCGCGGTGAAGGCTCGTCACTTAACGGAGAGACTCACTAACATTCAGGCCTTCACGCTCCCAGTCAGCACAACCCCTTCTTCTGCACTCTCAACAGCCTCAACCAGAGATTAAACTCCAAAATGCACGTTTTTGTTAATATTACCATAAATGCCAATATGATAGCACTCGCTTCTCACTCCGGGTTGTATTTTTCACAGCCTCTCCATGATGGTCAGGAATTCAGGAGTCAGGACGTATGCTGTACACTCAACACTCAGAGAACTGATGCAGCAAACTTATGATGAACTGAAGAAAGGAACAGTAGCATTAAATCCTGGATGTCGCGTGTTGTGGTAACTTGCGTTTCAACACCTCAGTGTTACGTCAGCATCACGTTCAGCTGGTCGTTGCTGCACAGAATACACGATGCATTGTGAAAGAAATGTGAAGAAGTCATCTCAGAATTGTAGTTTATCCTTGAATTCATTATTTGCACTTAATGGCATCCTGTGTTCACTGTAGCATTGTTTTACCATTATTTCCACTTTTGCCATGATCAGTAATCTTAGCACTGTCGGTTACTGGCCTTATCCAGATCTCATTTTACGCCATTGGATGCAATAATTGTTTAACTCTCTAACATTTGAGGACAAATATGGAACAGTTATTCTAAGTATGCTTCACCTTCACTTGGTAGAGTTGAGCATGATTTAATCTATAGAATGGTTTATATTGTAAAATAAAGTTGAATAAAATAAGATGTAGATACATGAATATGTTTTTCTTTTTGTTCTGCTGTTTAGGTGCAGCTTTGAGGTACTTTCAGAGTTTGACTTGCTGGTTTACACATTTATCTCCTTGTATTCCAGAGTAGGCCTTAATGCAACACATTTATTGAACAGAATTGTCCCATATTGAGATTTTACAAACAATAAATATGATACATTATTACATTAAAATGCTGTTTAAATGCATCAGTAATTACAATCAAGGAATATGTTTACTCTTGGTAGTTACATAGTTGATAATACTTTTGCACTTGAGTAAAAGTTTAAATGTAGCAGGATATTTTACATTGTGATATTGGTACTTAATATCCGAGTACTTCCGCTGCTGTATGAATATGTGGATCTAACTGCTACATTCAATAATCACAGCATCTCTGCAATCCTATTATTGTAGTACTTTGCATTCGGGTTAACTCGGGTTAACACTGTTTGGGATCATTTTTCTTCTATAATGTTTGGCAGGGTGTTCCCACCATAATGGTTTCCATCCTGTCTGCTATAATTACTGCAGCTGAGAAGTCAAAATTACTCGCTGTACACACACACACACACTGTAGCAGATGGCTGATCAGAGGTAACACGTGTAACACAAGTGGGTGGGGCTGACAACTGTAAACACCAACTGTGCTCCTCGGCTTATCTTGTGACTTGATTTATTGGGATAGATTAGTTAGCTGCTAGTACATCAATCAGATGTTACCCGGCTAAGGTCAACGAAAATGTTTCTTTAGCGCATCAAACCTGAAGCGCAAAATGCGATGCTATCTTCACGCATTTCTCCTGTGCATGGTCCTCAGCTTCCTCTCTCTGCTGTATGTGTTCAGTCAGCTCGCCTCCACCCTGGAGGACGCAGACGGCTGGGCGGCGAGAGAACACGGGATACCCGACAGGAGCAGTCATGAGAGCGGGCATCTTCTCAGGAAAATGCCGGGACCGGCAGGCCTCCCAGACCGCGAAGAAGGGCTGGACAGGTAGCTTAGCGGGCTATGTCTCTTATTTTTATCTCATACATGAGCATAATAGTAGTAGTTAGCTTGAGCTGTTAGCTAAACCTGCTGTAGCAAAGTTAGCTGCTAT
This sequence comes from Acanthochromis polyacanthus, assembly GCF_021347895.1. Lineage (NCBI taxonomy): Eukaryota > Metazoa > Chordata > Actinopteri > Pomacentridae > Acanthochromis > Acanthochromis polyacanthus. The sequence goes on along the minus strand of NC_067120.1, from coordinate 16,349,357 downwards.
TCAAGAATTAACATTAGTTGACTCTTTGTAGTTCATGTCTGCTAACATTACCGACACAAGTTGAAGCTACTTTACGTTAGCTACCGGGCTCACAGTAATGCAACTTTAGCCGAACACCTTAAAAATGTACATATTTTGTTGTAGTGTTTCCCTCCATCCTGTAACACTTATGTGTTGACTTGTGCCACCTGTTAGCTAGCAAGATAATTTATCAGCTTAGCCTTACTGCCAGCTAAGTCTGTGCCTCATTAACATTAGCTATAGGCTGGATTTAAAGGACCACCACCTGTTTAATAGATTTAGGAGGTACTTGAGGAAAAGATCTAATCGCAAAACCCACAGTTCTGATGTCGACAAGATTAATTCAACGTTGAGGATCCAAAAGATCATGTTTTTATTCTGTCAGGTGTAAATCACTGTCAGTTTCTTACTGGAATCCATATTGGAGACTGCCTGCTGATGTTTGTGGAGTGAACTGCTTATTGGAATCATCTCTTAGGTATGACTGATTTTGTGAACCTTTATACTAGTGATCCAATGTCAATATTCAACAGCCATATAACTTTCATCTACTTCCCAGGTACACAGTTCAAGGTTGAAACTGGGATGTTGCTGCTTTCACATTGTTCCTTGTGTCTGTGCTTGAGTTTGTAAAGTCACAAGTGCCATCTCATGATGACATTCTCATATATACACCATTAACGATAGCAGTATCTTATCTGCTGACTTTTTTAATCAACAGCAATTCTATCTGTGATTCTTGGGTGTAGAAGTGGCATTAGTTGCTCTTGAATCAGAGTCTAAGACCTGGAGAGATTGATCATGGAGGTCTTAATGCTTTCATTGATGCCCCTTTGAGGGATGACTAATATTCAAAGTTTTTTTTTAAATCTGTTTGCAGGCTTTCAATCCTATGGCATGTATACAGTGACGTGAAGTATCCTATGTGGTCTTTGAAAAATTTGACAAGCTGCATTTCTGATTTCCAAACTTGAAAGCATTCATCCACAAGGAGCGCTCAGAGGCAGCACAAAATCACAGTGATAGTTCTGTTCTGCATCCCTCCATTAAATCTAATGACCGTTCCAATCCCACAGCGTTGAGTACCAGTCTGCTGAAGCTGCTGATATTTTCATTGCTTTGGTGTCTCCTGTACTTGTCAGTACATCCATTCAACCGTAAACATAAATGTCAGGGTTGAATACTGATTCATTCAACTTTGTCTTGGCTCTTAGTGAGGGGTCGGACTCTTTTGTCAAGAAACCTAGCGATGAGAGGAGTCACCTGGCTGTGGTGGCCTGTGGCCCCAGGCTGGAGGAAACTCTCAATATGTTGAAGTCTGCTGTTCTCTTCAGCAAAAAGCCTCTACATTTTTACATCTTTGCTGAGGAGGAACTGCATAACAGTTTCAGAGATGCTGTAAGTATGCTCCCCAACAGAACCTTTTACGTTTTGTATTCATTTGCTGTTATGCACTGTTTTGTAAATGTTTGCTCATATCACTTACAAATGCCATGTAGAAAATCCCATACATATATGATGGGTGCAGCCATTGCACAATTTGAGCAAAGACACAATCTGCCATTCTGCATGCATGTGGACATACCATTAGCTCAAGTCTTTTTGTCTTGGGTGTTGTAACTTTTCCATGATTTAATAAAAAGCACAACAAGTTAAAACTGGACGTATGGATACTGTTGTGATCTTGCGCTTGTCTTTTCTTGAAGCTGAAGTCGTGGCCTAGAGTGGTTCAGGGCCATTTCAACTTCACCATCTACCACATCACTTTTCCCAAGGAGAATGAAAGAGAATGGAAGAAGCTCTTCAAACCTTGTGCCTCTCAGAGGCTCTTCCTGCCAGTAGGTCTAGAGTCACCCTTCAGTCATATGTTTTGTATCAAGCACACTTTTGTACGGTATACTGATATATCTTTTGTTGTTTGCTTTTCAGCTAATCCTGAAAGATGTGGACTCCTTGCTTTATGTCGACACAGATATTCTTTTTCTGGAACCAGTTGAGCACATCTGGGCCCTGCTCACTCAGTTCAATTCAAGCCAGTTAGCTGCCATGGCTCCAGAGCACGAAGAACCACGTATCGGCTGGTACAACCGTTTCGCCCGTCACCCGTACTATGGCAAGACAGGCATCAACTCAGGGGTCATGCTCATGAACATGACACGCTTCAGGGAGAAATTTTTTAAGGTAATTTTGTTCTTTGGTATCCATTGTTGACTGTTTCTGTTTGCTGGGATTTGTACTTCCTTATCTTATCATACTTGGATAATTGGCAAAATTAACCACGATATAATGTCCCTGTTATGGTTTCATGATGTTCATTCATTTGATATACAGTTCAACAAGCAATTTTAAAAATGAGTGGTACATCTAAAATAAATCTAAATATTATTTGTAGTTAAGAAATTTTTACAGTTCCACACACTGTATTCAGTTAGTGACCGCAACGTCTGGAGATTTGTGCAACATTTTGACAGTAAAGAATTAAAAATGTTGAGGGAGAAGCTGCACTGCACTACCAACATAAACCAGCTGATGTCACTCTTGTAATTCCTGTCGCATCTTCCCAGTGAGCTTATTTTGTTTGACTGATAAACCATTTCTTTGAGTTGATGTGAAGTGTTTACCAAAGTGTTCATCTTCCAGAATTGCAGGTTTATTGTTTTTTGATGCAAAATGACACAAATGCTCTCTGATTGCTGTCTGATTGCAGAATGACATGACAGCAGCTGCACTGCAGTGGGAGGAAATGCTGATGCCCCTTCTCCAGAAGTATAAACTCAACATCACATGGGGCGACCAGGACCTTCTTAACATCATATTTCACCATAACCCAGGTTCGTGCAACCACGCTCACAGCATGATATTGAGTTATAAATGAAATATTAATTCAGTTTACAAACAGTGCGCCACTGAAGATGTTTATTGTTTTGGCATTTACTTGCAAATACATATTTGAGGGGTTTTAATGGAGTCTTGTTGAATAAACCCGGTTATTTGCAGTCCTTATCAACCCAGTCGTGTCTCTTGCTGTGTTCCAGAAAGCTTATATGTGTTCCCGTGCCAGTGGAACTACCGTCCAGACCACTGCATCTATGGCAGCAACTGTAAACAGGCTGAACAAGAAGGTGTCTTCATTCTCCATGGTAACAGAGGAGTTTATCATGATGACAAGCAGCCTGCATTTCGAGCAGTCTATGAAGCCATACAAAAGGTACCGACATCCTCGCAGAAATACGTGGTTTCTACCCTATACACTAACATTATAAAAAATTGTAATGAAGCGTTTTTGTTCATATCCAAGTTTTATGTCATGCTAAATATATCTGAAAAGGACTGAATATATTTATTCTTCCACAAGTTTTTATTGAGATATTCCAGACACAGCTCACTGGAACACTTAATGCGAGAAGATGCAAAGTTTGAAAGGCTTTGTTTATTCTAGAGATGAGGGATCATTTTATAGACTCTGTTTCCGGTGCCTCCGTCTCCCTGACCAGAGTATTTGGAGAAACATTTGCTGGTCATTACATTATCAATAGGTACTCCAGGTCATTGCTTTTCTCTCATGGAGACTTCTGTCCACCAGTGCTTAATCAATAGCCTGTTAAACATTTCCGTCATCCTGTCTTGGGTCTCCCAAACTGGGCAAATCAGCCCCACCTGATGTCACCCAGTGGAATACTTGCTTTTAGTTGTGTCGGCTGTAAGGCTAAAATTCTTGATGTTTGTTGCAGTAATGATGCACCTCATAATTGTGTTCAAACATTTCTGTAGGCCATTTCAGATGGCAGGACATTGGTAGGGAATCTTAGAGCTCAGTGAAATCTGCCGTTAACTATAAATGTGTGACAAAAATGAATCCATACAAAGCAGAATTTTAAGGCTCATTCTGCCCATCTTTAAAATACAGCTGCTTTTCTCTATACAGAAATAGTTGAATCACACAACTTTTTGATTTCAAGGAACAGTCCTATCTAAAGACCAAAACCTGCACTTCATTAGTCCTCTCAGTGCTTTCTAACTAATCAAGCCTGTCATTTGCACCCAATCCAAGCTCATTCCTTCCCACTGAACACGTAAATCTTTGTTAGCAGCTTAATGACTGCATGCTTTGAAGTTTTAAAGTGAATGATTTCTTAAAACACAGACTGTAGATTTTTTTTGAGTGTGTATTTACAGCTGCAGAGTGGTCTGTGTGGGACAGACTCAGAATAAACTACAATCCCCATGTTTGTTGTCATGAAGACACACCCATCACAGAGAGTCACATATGTCAGGTTTTGATTACAGAGAATAATACATGGTGGTTGGTTTTGGTGTGTTTTTTTTTTATCAGGTGATGTTCTCTTTGGTCTGTCAAAGGTCTCTATTTACCTGTTTCGAACGGTTGATGAGATGTGGCCATGTTTTGACACCTACTGTGGAAATGGTACCTTCTTTAACCCTCGTGTCGTCCTGCGGGTCAAAATTGACCCGTTTTAAAATTTGAAAATGTGGAAAAAAAAAAATGTTTTCACAGTGAAACCTCTGATGTCCACATTTTCAACATTTTTGGGAAATCTTTGAACATTTTTTGTGGGGGAAAAAAAGAAATGGTGAAAATGTTTCTGAAAAACATTCACATAAAAATCAACCAAAATCCAGCAAAATTTGCTGGGTTTTGGTTGATTTTTATGTGAATGTTCTTAATGAAAATATTAGATGTTGTACTGATATATATGTAATCACTTTAGATGTTTTTAGGATTTTTTGGAAGATTTTTACTAATTTTTTGAAAATATTTCCAAGAATTTTCTTGCCAAATCTGGGGGACTTTTAAAAAAATATAACATTTTAAGAAATTGTTTTAATTTTCGTCCTGGGGAAATTTTTTTGCAGAATTTTTGGAATTTTTTCAGACAAGGAAACAATATTTTTTGGTGCCCCTAAATGAGGAAAACAAGAGAGTAACGTTTATAAAACATGCTTCGGAGCACTTCCAGGGCATTACTGGCTCTTTTCAAATTTACTTGAAATGCGTTTCAGCTTGTGGAGTTTAAAAGCTCATAATGTTTCCATCATCAGTGAGAAAGAAAATCAGCCCGAGAGCTGTCTCGCTTTTCGCTTGTGGCTTGCCTTCGATCTCCTCTTGTTGATTTCAGCACAACGGTCAACATGCAGGCTGCAGTCGGGGGAGCAAGGGAAGCTTCATTAGCTGGTCTCCATCCATTACCGCCACAGGGCCTAGCCTGGCCACTATCAGTACGGGCAATGTTCTCAGCCATTAAGTAAACGAGCAGGCTTCATTATGGGGCACTCGGCCCTCATGCCTCCATCAGTCTCTCCGACAGCACATATACCAGACTCGCCCGATTTTAGGAGGAAGAGGAGCGCTGTTGTTTGCCATTAGTAAGCACAACACATATCCCCTATAATCTAGATGAATGGGTTTATTGTATAGCTGGCTTATTAGTGTAGAAAACAAAAGAGTGTTTCAGCCTTTGATCTTTTTTTAGGTTTATGTTTTTTTTTGGAAGTTTTTATCAGCGCTTCCTGTCGCTTCATCTCCCTTGGTCCCCTCCCACTTTGTTCCCACTCAGTCCTTTGAGGACAGCATCCTAAAGCCTGGAGCTGGCTGTTTTGGAAGAAACTCTCATTTCCACCCGACCAGGAGATCCTCAGTCAGCCCAGCTCCCAAGACAGGCTCTCTCAGTCAGCAGAGGAACTTACAATAAAGGGTACAACCATTATCCAGCCAAGCCCACAGAAGAGTTGTAAAATTTTTAGTGCTGATGCTAGTTTGAGACATCATGATGGCTGTGTGGACAACGCACCAGCCACATCCACATAAAAATCGATAGGAGGCTGTTAATGGTGCTTTATTGCCTGCTGCAGTATATGAAAGATAATAAAGAAAGCGCGCTTTGAGTAACATAATGCTTTGCCCAGCCAAAGTCAAATAAGATGCTGTAAAGTAGTGATTTCTTTTATTTACTGGAGCAATAAAAAATTGGTGTGTCTCAATATAAAAATGAAAGACCCACAGCTTTATTTGCATACTGTACGTGACAAAAGCCTTGGCTGCTAATATTAACTGACTGGAGAGCTGCAAGTTTTTTTTTTTCTTTGCTGTTTACTTGGTGACACAAAAGCAGAATATAATGAAGCATATCTGGAATGCTGCAGCTGTGGCTTTTACCAATGCTGTCACGCCTTACTAAGCCCATTTGTGTGTAGTTGTGGTCATAGATATTCATCATCCAAACCCACTCTGAATTGACAGATATGAATCAAATGCAGAATGTTGTTGTCTTGAGCTGACAGTGACAAATGGGGTACTTAATTCATGTTATCTGAATGCAGTTCTCATTGTTCCGTCGTAGCTGTCGCAGGAGGCAACAGGTGTAGTGTGCGCACTTGTGCTTCAGTTTTTAACAAAAACATGTTTCAGTCTTTTCTGTGTGATGCCAGGAGCAGAAGAGGGGCGGAATTTAAACTGAGAGCAGCCAGCAGATGAACAACAATGTGATAAAGTCTCATTTTTTATTAGTACATGTCTGATATCGGAAGTAAAATATGCTTCTCGTCATCCCAGTACCCATTTGGTGAGAACATGGAGGCTTCGCTGCTTCAGCCGCTGGAGGCGTCGCTGCAGACGACCACACACACCTACTGTGGCCGAGCCAGCCACCTCTTGACCAAGAGGTTAAAGCAGAGCATCGCGTCTGTTCAACAGGACGTCACGAAACGAAGATGACAACATTCAAATGCCATTCCATGAGCAGTGCCTAATGTCTCTCTGTTAGCAGAGACTTAGATTTAAGTTCCTCCTGTGGAGACGATGAGCTGGATGACAGACGGACTCAGGTCAACACCGAACCAGCATCTGTTTACAAACTTCATATTAAGACACTGGAAATGAAGAAGGGTAAATCTGTGCATCAGGTTCTATGCTTTCATTTTTAGGTGAAGCCAGTTTTGATACATATCTGTCCAATGAATTCACAATCAGGTCCCTAATGATTTCTTACAATGGTGGAAAATGCACTGAATCCACTTTGTTTTTTTGGGCTTAGAAGCCAACAAGGCCAACATTTCCTTTATTCCAGACAATCAGGTGGTATTATTTTTTTGTTGTTGTTGTGAGACATAATCTGTAATCACTTTGTACAGTTGTCTAAGAATTTTGTGGGTGGGGGGGAGCAGATTTATCAAGAGTATTTTATTAGAGGTTTAATATAATTCTGCAATCTGTGTTTTCATGTGGTTTCCTTGCAGTATATCACAGGGAAGGGCTTTCATTGCTTTTTAGGTGCTTATTAGGTACGCACATATGTTCCGTTTTATTTAACAAGACAATGTGCTCATTGACAGTATAGAATCTGATCAGTATTTATTTTTGTCGGACATCTGTGACAAGAAGCACTTTTTATTATGTCTTAACTTGAGAATTTAGCATGAGGCTGTCATTTCACAGAGTCCAAGATCGGAGTTTGCAATACATTGTTTACTGTACGTTGGCGTAGTACTAGGGCTGGCCCGAATAGTGGTTTCTGGCCTCCGAATATTTGGGCCCTATTAAAGACGAATATCCGAATATTCTTTCCGCCCCGTAACATCCGAGGGGGGGATGGGGGGTCAGGTGCGGTAGTGGCAGCGGCTTGTGACACAGACAGCCCGAAAATTCGGATCCTTTTTCATATTTAGAAAGTTCTGGCCAACATTTCCTGATGACAGATTGAACCCGGTGTAAACCGACCTTCGTTGCCTTCGTTTTGTCTTCAGCAGAGTTCTTCGGCATCTTGTCTTGTGTTTATGCAACGAAGTGAAGCGCGACGTCAGAGTCGGCAGCCACCCGGCCATTCGGGTGGTGTTTACAAACACCAATGGAGGAGCCGAAATGAGCCGAAGAACACGGCGGGATGAGCCAAAGTGGGCCGAAGGCGCAGGGAAGAGACGAGCTTCAAATATTTTCGTCTGGGGGAGGAGGGAGTGATCACATAGACATATGTGTATATGTTTATGTGATCATGATGAGATGAGCCGATGTGGGCCGAAGGCGGAGGGTAGACAGTAACGCGGCACATTCTTTCCGCCCGGTAACGTCCGACGGGGGGATGGGGGGGCGAATATTCGGATACCAAATTCATATCCGGATAGTGTCGTAGCGAACGAATATCCGGATATTCGGGTCCAGCCCTACCTAGTACATCAGTCGTTTTGTTAACTTTACCGATTAAACCACATTTTCCGATACCTGGTAGATTTTCATAGAGAGCAGCATTTTCTAATCTTGCCTGCTAGCATCAGAACATCTGCTCTTTGACATGTGTAACACAACATTTGCACAACTGATTTCAAGATTGTGAGGACACAAAGTCATACCTATGATTTGTGTGTTTTATTGTGAAGATGGGATAAACATTTAAATGTATGTATGTAAATATTTTCTTAATAAAACATTTATAATGGTACCTAGAATGCGGTGTGTGCTGTATTGCAAATCTCATGACAGTTCAACAGTGTGTGATGTGGTCTGAGAGTTCCTACTGTTGCTTTCAAAGTAAATGTGTAGTATTTTTTAACAGAACCTTTTAAAATACTGCAGAAAAATCAAAGAATTTCAACAGTTATGCATTCCTACTAAGACAAATTAATTCTGGTGTAATGAAATGACTTTCATGCCTGATTGGAGTTCGTGGAGGTTTCATTTGGCACATTCTGTTGTCAGGTTCTTGCATTTAATTGTGCATTCGTATGAAGTCTTTTGCATCAGCCATCATAGCCGCTTTGCATAAAGCCTACTTGTTGCCCACTCACTCCACACAAAGACTGAGCATAAGCTGTGTCCTCGAAAGCAGCAGCGAGCCGAAAATAAGAAATCAATGTGTGAATGTGAAAGACTTCAGAAAGTGTTGTTAGATGGCCAAAAAAGAGCTGATGTGTCTGGGTCAGTAGCCTCTGGCTCTTCATTTCACAGGCAGATTGACACACGCGCCTGGAATAGGCAATAGGTCTGTGTGATGAATTTAAAATGGTTTCTGTGCTAAGCTGCTAGATATATCCATTTTCTTGTCAAGGAATTGTTAAGTGGGCAGTGGGTGAGGAAAGCATTTCTGTGTTTCTGTGAAGAGATAATTCTTTCCTTAAAGATTTATCTCTTCCTAAGTTTTTCTCTAAAGCTCAATTTCATGATGTGAAGTTGGCAGAAACACATCTTATCAGTGATTCCAAAAGATTAGCATATTATACAACTATATAATGTATTGGAATATAAGCTAATGAGGATTTGGAAAGTTTAAGCTTTTTGTTTATTTCATCAAGAGAACTTGTTAGAATGGTATATCACTCCAAACCTTAGGGCATGTTCCTCCTACTCAGGGTTGTTTGGCATGCTGCAGGCTATAAGGAAGGCTTGTAAATTGGCACTGGTTCATCATTTTAATGAAGAACTTGTATGATATAGTCTCAACAACACTGACCTTCACTCTCAAAAGCTTTTTTTAAAGGGTTAAACCAGTACGTATTGTTCTTGGCACACGCACACACACAAAAAAATCACAAGTGGTCGATTTGTTTCTCCCATGGAGTAATTATGCATTTACAGAGAAATATTCAGTGCTACTGAATACCTTGGAGCAAGCCTTAGTAAGATGGATGTTTACAATTTCAAAGTGCAAAGCATATTCGGTTTTTAGTGGGAAAGGCTAATGCTGCTCCAGCCTGGTTTCACTCCCCCTGAGTATAATGGTGATTGAGATCTCATTCTCTTTCGATCTAACAGGAACTGCCAATGGATTATTCATGTTATTGCTTGCACCACTTGGTCTCCGCGATGTTCGATAGCGATTTAAAGCGCAGGCATAAATTAGAACAATCAGAGGCAAAATGCCCCCCAACACAGAGCAAGATGGTTTACAAAGTGAGAATTGTGGAATATTTGGCAGTGCAAAGGCATCAATATCCTTTTTACCTGAAGAAAGTGTCCAGCTTACATCCACAGCAGTTATGTGCGAAGGACACGGTGAGTTTCAAGATGACAGGGTGTGTTTTTCACAGTGCAGAGTCCATTACATGTGTTGCTGATGTGAAAATGATGTGCACTCCAGCTACAATTCAGCAGAATGTCCACTAAAAATGTGTGCGCACTGCGTGGACACAGTTTTCTCAAAAGTATTGCACAGTTGCTCTTTAAATGGCAGCTGGGGAAAGTTTATATGATTTGTAACAACGTCACGGAAGAAAAGAGGAAAATTTATTACATTTGGAGCCATAATTGGAATCTAATTTTCCTTGGTCAGAATTTATTTATTAAGGCAATTTTAAATGTTATTAATTGAGCTAAAAATGTAGTAAAGTATTCAGGCCTAGACTTTTTCCACACTTTACTGGGTTGCAGATTTTACTTCTTAATCAATACAGTTACAATTTTTGACCGTCAGTCGACATTCACTGACACATAATGTCCATGATCTCTGATTTACAGATGTTTTCAGAACTCAGTTCAGTGTTCTGTAGGAATCCATTTTGCAGGAATTTTTTTCAACTGTTTCCCCTGGTAGGTCTCTACAAATATTGCACAAATGGATTTGTGCAGTTTTTCAGAGTCCTTCCTGGCAGATTCTCTCAGGCTCTGGCAGACTGGATGGGAAGCGCCTGTGAACTGCCATCTTCAGGTCTCTCTGCAGACGTAGCATCGGGTTTGGCTGGGCCACTTAAGGACAGTCAGCAAAGTGTCCTGAAGCAGTTCCAACATTGTCCTGACTGTACGATTTGGCTCATTGTTGTGCTGAATGGCCATGTGCGCTGTGCAGCAGCAGCCTTCAAGCCTCTGCTGCACAGAAGCTCCCCTTTAGCATCGTCCTTGCATCACATTTCACCATAGGCACGGCAATAACAAGATGATGAGCAGCGCCTGGTGTTCTTGAAGTTAAATTTAGTCCCATCAGAACGGAGAATCTTTGCTGTCATATGCCTATTCTGCCTAGAAAGATCTGATTGATGGATTGCTGCTGCTGAGTCTGATTTACCAGATGTACACTTTGCATAGAAGTCTATCATTTCTGCTGCTTATTGCACACAGCTTTCTCCTCTCCTTCTGCTGTTTGTGTTACCATTTTTAAAATCGCCCTCACTGGCAAAGTTTCAGGATTTCAAGATTGAAAGATTGAAGATTGAAGAGAGCTAGCCTTCCTGCATGCAAATCTTTCACCAAAACAATTCTCCTGCCATTTTGCAGGGATAACCACTGCTGCATGGTGGATTTATCACTGCCCAAGATGACTGTGACTGGCTTACAGAAATACAAACTTCTACTTTCCCCCCCTATAACAGAATAATAATGAGGTGAAGTCAGACCACTGTCCAGTACTGACACAGCTGTAAAACTTTAGAAAAGGTTTCACACTCTGATCTATGCCTCAGTACAGATTTATAGTGGAGGTGTACAGAGAGTTCATTAGACTTCATGGAATGTTTTTGTCCTGACATTGTGCATTGTCGGACCTCATGAAATTAATTATGAGCTTTTTGAAACTGTATCCAATCAGTTTGTTGCACACAGATGCGCTTCCATCAGGTTCTGGAAACATCTCCAGGATAATTAAAGCAACTATGATGCAGCTTTTTGAGACACAACAGCCGAGGGTCCCTGTGTTTTTTCTTTTAAAAGTTGCAAAAACATGCTCTGACTTTGTTATTATGGGTTATTCAGTGTAGTTTGATGGGCAAAAATGGCTACTACAACCCAATATAGTGCGTTGAAGGTGCAAAACATGAAGGAATCTGGATGCTTTTTTAATTCATTGTACACTGATCAGGCATAACATTATCACCCCCTGCCTAATATAGTGTTGGCTCCCTTATGTCATAAAAAATGCTCTGACCCTTTGGGCATGGACAAGAGGACCTCTCAGGGTGTTCTATGGGGTCTAGCACCAGGACGTTGGCAGTGGATCCTTTGGGTGCTCTGGGTTGTGCAGTGAGGTCTCTGCGAATCAAACTTGTTCTGCTGCATCCTGTTGATGCTTGATCAGGTCTTGGAAATTTGCATGTGAGCATTACACCAAAATAATGAGCCAAAACAGGCACTGGGAATGACCAAACACACTTTATGCATTACAGAGTTTTTTTTTTTATTGCTTTTTAATATGGATTGAAAGCCGGAAGACCCTTAAGATCTCATAAAGGCAGGCTGTTGCGGCCTTCATGGATTCTCAGTCTCTGAGTATCAGCGCAGGTTTTGCTCGTTAACTTTATTTCTAAAGAATGTCTGGTCCTCAGTCTGCTCAGTTTGCAAGACAGCACTTTTTGACTGAGGATAAGACTCCAATTAGTCAAGACAAGAGCCTGACACTCAGTCATGTGTCTTGTCAGTTTGATAAACCGAACAAAGAGACAACACAGAGCGAGGATGTGAGGAACGTAGGAGTTTATCACAGCTGAATGGACCAGGTAGAAAAATCTGTTTCTTCCCTTCACATCCATCTCCTCTGCTCCCCAGCTTTCCTGCTGCAGAAGGATATCATTTAACTAGTGAACATTTTGATCAATAGTACATTTGCCCGCACTGCTGAGACAGGTATAATTGTGCTGTATGTCAAGTTTTAAAACAATTAATGTAATTTACCGTTGAGCATTAGCTATGCATGGATCCTTCAGTGTCATGCTGAGAGGTGGATTTGCCACTGTAAGCAGAACACGATGAGAAATGAAAATGAAATTTCTTGTTGAGTGCCTACAGTGACAAAGTACGGATATCATTTTGCAATAAAATGAAGTCCATTTTAACCTTTTCATGAGAAGGTAACTGTATATGGTTTGGATGCTGATTTAGGCTTCCTTTGTACATCATTTGGCATGAAGTCACTTCAAAAATACAGATGGACTGTATCCTAAAGTGAGATTCAAAGAAATTCAGCCAAGCTTTGCAGGAATCAGGATAAACATCTGCTGTCTGATTCTGTGAAGCTGTGTTTAGCTTTGATGTAAATGTTAAACGACAATGTTAACATGCTCATATTTAAGTGTAATGTATGTTAAAGTAAAGGTAAATGGTGTAATATTTGCCTCTGAGATGTACGTAGTGCAGCAGAAGTACACAGGGACTTACAATTGAAATACTTAGATCATGTTTGAGTGCCTTAAATTTAGAAAAGAAGAGTATTCGAGCAAATGATCCCCAACTCTTGAGTGGGATGTAATATATCGGCCAAATTTCATGAAAACCTGTCCAATAGTTGTCAATACATTTAATTAAAAACCACAAAATTTAAGGCATCGCCACAGTAAGTATATGGGCCTTCTGGTGACCGTGAAAGTCTACATATATTTATAGCAATCCATCCTGTAGTTGTTGAGATATTACAGTCCTCTCTATTGGGTCGACCAATGGACACTCTGACGCTGCCGTCCTGATCCAGCCCCCAGATGGCTCACTAAAGATTATTCCTGGATTTACTCCTCTAAACCTGCAGCCCAAATCGAGCCCTTGCAGATTCTTCAAATTTATTCCTCCCTGAATAAAAAGTTTGCTGGATTAATGACACATCGCCTCGTGCTACACCGTGTGGATCAATGTTTCAACAAATAATCGATGCTCCCGGCTACCCGAGGAGGATGGCGGCTCGTCTCCTCTCGCTCAGCGGCCATAAACAACAAGTCAAAGAGCTTCCGTGGAGACCCCAAGGGCTCTCGCCTCCGCTGCCACCGCATGCAGGATAGCAAGGCATGTTTTATAGATGCATACCATTCAAACACACAAAAATAAGGATGTTATTACTCAGTCTCACTCGTATATTGGCTTTTTATGGCCCAGTTGGAGCAAATGTCATTGAGAGTGAGCATTCAAAATGCACAAGTAATACCATCTGTATTACTGCTCATAAAAGAGCATATCAATCACGCCGGCTGACCTTTTTTCCCCCTGATAAAATGTCTCATCAATGAGCTACATCCTGCTGCCTGAGGGCTAAAGGACTATTTGTTGAGATCAATGCCATGCCAAGTATTGTTAGTGAACAATATGCCTCATGATTCAATACTCCACACTCTCTTAATTGCGTTGTAGACACCACTGACAAGCAGCATTAATGAACTGAGCGTTTGATTCGTGGTAACTGATGGAGTGCATGGACTGTTAGGGGCATCCGTTTTCATGCTCCGGTGTGACAGCAGCATCAGTGACCGCGTGACTTGACAGAATGCCAAGAATGTCTCTCTGCTGTCTGTTTGCACGCCGAATAATGCGCGGTTGTGTCTGTGTGTATGTTCTTGACTTTTTGGAGGCATGCCAAAGACGTGGGGGTTTTGTTTACTCAAGTTCTTCTGGACCTCATGTCACCCAAAAGCCTTTTTCTCACCACGGCGACCTCAGCTTCAGTGCGTGTCGTTTTCTGTTTTGACCTAAATTGTTCTAATTGCTTAATAATTACAGTGTGCCGGGCAAACTTTGTTCTGTGAACTTGCCCTTAAATAGCTGTTGTCTGCTTCTTTCATCTCTTTAGCCCCCCCGAGTCCTCAGTCTCATATACTGTAGGTCATTTAATTCTCCCGCACATGCATCCCTCCTCCCCTGGCATTTCCTAATGAATCCATCTCTCCCAGGCCCACACACAGTGGTTGCTTCATTGACTATCGGAGCAGCTCGACCCATGTGTGAAACCTTTAATTGTTTTTCCCAGAATCTGACAGCAGACGACACATGATGGATTTGCCAGAACTCTTATCTCTGACACGAAAAAGGGCAATCTGTGTATACCTTGAAAAACATCCACGGCCAAATGAGAACTCAAAAAAAAAAAAAGAAGAGCTAAGTCCGTGCAAACTGTTTTTTCCTTTCTTTTTAATGGGTACATTGCCAAGCTTGGTTTTAGACCAGAGAAGTGTCTCATTTGGAGTACATTCAAAGCAAATCCCTTGAGCTACTGTTCCACAAACTCCACAATTTGCCACCGATCTCTCTCTACAGCTCATGAACTGTTGGCTGTGATGGAAGTGTTAAATGAGCTGAGGTTTCAAAGAACAGACGTAGACATGCCCCTCATGTGAAACCTATTGTAAAAACCCAATCTCAAACTAATTTAGCACTCTATTTCTTGCACTCTAAGGCATTTGTAACACTGAAACAGATTAATCAGACACATTACAGCAACAATGCAATTTAAGGTTACCAAGCTGCAAAATGCATAATGAGCTGTGTAGTTTCAACTAAGGAATGGAGCACAAATTGCTCCAAGAAAGACATTTTTCAGACCCCCTTATTATATTTCAAGGGCACTTTGACCACAAGAACACAGAGATGGTTCCTCATCAAAGCTCCTGTAAGTCATTATCATTATTTATGCATGCTTGGAGGACTGACTGGCCTAATTTCTCAGTGATATGACCGATAGTAGGCGGAGGTAGATAAGATGAAGACATGAAGAATTTGAGGCAATATTTCTCAAGAAAACCTTATTCTGACTGGAGCAGATGGGGCTTAGCGGAGCACATCGAATGGCAATTCGTCACCTCATCCAGGAGGACATCTCACTTGGATGGAGAGTCTCTGTACAGCTGACAGTGTGTGGTCCTACAAAGTGGTTTCTTGAGAAAAATGAGAAGAAAAGCAGTAGTCCTGTATTACTAAGTAGCAGTAAAAGAGGAGAAAAGGAGAAATACTTCCATTTGAAATCACGTTTAAAGTGGTGTCTAATATAAATACAAGTAATTTATTTTTGTTGTTAGTTGCTTTCAAATAATCTCAGAATCACATGTCCTCCCCTGAAGGAAAATATGTTAATTTGTTCCTCTACCGCTTTATTCAAAACAGCGTTTTCCCCCCTAAAGTCAAAATCTTCATGAGCTAACCTGTTACGAACAAGGCAACTGAACTTAATTGGCTTCCTCAGTAACTTGCAGTTTCATAATGCACTTGCCTCTTGTCTGTGTGACATAAAGTCAATAATAATATTAAGAGTGAAGGATTAGTTTCACAGAAGCAGCCATTACAGAAAAGTCAGAGCACTTTAAAATGGAGCAGCTGTTTCTATGTCAAGGAAATTAACAGGAGGAGAGGAGACACTGCCTTTATTTTAAAAGTTGTCCATCACGAGCGCAGAATAACCAGATTTCAATTAGAGGGGAAAATCTTTATTGTCATGGGACCCAGAGCGAGTCACTGCTATGTGCCTTAAGGGTCCGACTTCACTCTATTTCATTATCTCCCTCCTGCATGCATGGATTTCCTTTTACCTGTACCCAGCAGCCATTCAATGTTCCGTTCACTCAATATTCTACCTATAGAGGTGTTCAAAGAAAATCAATTGAAGGCTCTGATGTAGAGTCAACTCTAAAGTGTTACACTGAGTGAAACATTTACACTTGGTGCTCAGAGATTTTATTAAGTGATTACTTTTGTTGCCGTACCACTGGTGAGTGCAGAATGTCAGAAAATGCATGAAACATCTCAATCAATTATTTGTACTTGGTTTCATTCAAGCAAAGCATAATCCATAAATGAAAGGATGCAGGTAACGTTTGACATTTCTAATAAAGATTGGAGTTTTTTTTTTTGCAGGAGGGTGCAACTTTATTTTACACATGAATGACAATTTAATAAGAAGCTTAAGCTCTAATCCTGTTTGAAGATCACTGAGGTTTACTGTGTGACATTGGATGGCAATCCATGAGGCTTCTCAGACGATTATCTTATCAAGACACACATGCTGATGTATTAATCCTTTGGGCCATTTATGTGGCTGCAAATACATATTGAGTTTTAAATATGAACTTATACACTAATAGGACAACTTGTGCAAGAGCTACTGGGTGCTGTAAGTCACAGTTGAATTTTTTCGGGCCGCGAGTGTAGAATGTGGTTAATTCACTTCCAAGTAAAAATATAGATACAAATAAATGTGCAGAATTAGCAGGATAAATTTGGGTGGGGAAAGTGAAAGCGCAGCAGCGGTGGGCATTGCACAAGGTTTTCTTGAGAACACGCTCAAATGTAGTTGTGCTGGCGAGCCTCCAGGTGTGAACGTCGTGAAACTTTTCAAAAATAAATACATAAAAAATACGCATCCTGTACATACTGGCCTCTTGGCAGTTGATGTTTTTGTCCACAGTTCGACCCTGCTAGCTAGAAGAAAAAAAAATGTCATGAGGTTGCACCAGAATATAAATGTGCACAGGTCTGAGGAAGGTTAGAGAAACTTTAGCAGCAAAGTTTTAAGCTCTGGAAAGAAGTTTTCAGTGTTTTTCACCTCTGGAGAACCTGAACGCACCATGATACGTCCACCGGCACACAACTTTTGGACTTAGCTTTTTCAGCCGATCGTTAACATAATAAATCCGGTTAGACTATGACTCAACCTGTGATTGTTGAGGAACTGTTGTGCTTTCCAACAACTGTGAAAAATAAGAGACCAAGAAAAGGGAAGGCTGAATGGATGGATTGTTGATTTTTGTTATTTATTTTGGATTTTAGACATCATTGTTACTGCGATCCTTACAGGCACAGGAGCAATGGAGTAATTTTTAGTTTAAAAAAAATAAGTAATTAACTAATTAATAAAATACTATAAGATGGATTGCCTTGTTGGAAACATGCTGGACAAAAAGGGGGCACCTGTTGACAGCAGCTTTCTCAAAGCAGTGGCTCAGCAGCAGCGAAACCAATTCTGCTGAAAAGACCTTTCTTCTGATCCTCCTCATCTAATTATGCTCCAGAGCAGACTGCAGAAAGGCTCAAATTGCATCCTGACCTTCATCTATATCTCCCTCATTTTAGGTGAAAACCTCATAATGCCTTCTTTTAAAGTTTTAAAGGGTCAGAGCCTTCTATCGATTTTCACTTGACTATCGCCGTGCTCTATATTTTCATATAATGAAAAAGTTATCGTCTTTTAAAATTGCTCTTAGGAGCACACGTGTTCTTCTTCGAACATCGCTCCAGCAATATGACGCTTCAGTAAACAGCCGTGTCATTCTTTGCACAGAAGGAAAATTAGTAAGGTAAATTGTCTGGAGTGTTTTTGGCACAACAACGTCAGTGATACTATTATGAGGTGCAAAGCTGATTAGGGGACACACAGGCATTTAGCAATGTTCAGTATTATGAGCATGCTGCTTTTTGCATTGAAATGAGGAGTAAACAGCTGATGTCGCCTTGTAAATATTGTTTGAGAACCAGCTGTAGATCCTTGTGTAGCCATATGATCATTTATATCACAAGCCCATGTGATCATCTTGCTGGAAAAACAGAATTCTCAATTATAAGAGAAGCCTGACTGTGCCTTTATAAATTAAATGCTCATTCATGGAGATTCAGATTAAAGATGTGAAGTTGTAATCAGGCACCTGGAAGGTGGTTGGCTTGTCAGCCATTATAACATGATGGCACTATCACTGATTAAGCATAATATAGTGGCATCTCCTGCTGTAGTCTCTCCTGCTCTACTTTCTAATGAACAGTACTTTCAAGCACCAGAGCAGAAAGTAATAAAAGCAGCTTCATGGCACCACTTTGAACAACCTTTCACGCCACTGCACTTTCCTTTAATTTCATTAGAAAATGTATAAATGCGCGAAGAGGGGAACGGAACAACTCAGCAGGATGATATATTTAACATCATTGTGCTTATCATCAAATGAAAACCAGCATGTACCCCCTTTAGCAAAAGACACAGGTCCAAATCATCACACATTTATCTCAAGCTGGGCAGACTTCTACCCAGATTCCTAATTCAATTAACATTTCATTGAGTGGCCTAGTCCTAATCATAATTATATGGTCTGGCATTTATGTGGCTTGTCCACAAAGGGCAGTGTTCCATTTAATCTTCTCGCGGCACATTGTTCCCTGACTCCAAGTGATGGCTGCAACGGAGCGCCACCAAGTTAAGAGCAATGACTGAGCAGATATAATGTGATTGTTTTTACTAGCAGCGAGGCTAAAGGTGTGAAATAGCAAGAACACGGGGCTGAAATGAAGCCAGCAGCAGACAGAGTTAGACGGTAATCAACAGCGGAGGCTTTATTATTATGTTAAACCTCGTGTGACATATATTTCTGTCTCGCATTGCATTTAGATTTTTTTGCACTTGAATTATTCATGAGACCACAAATGACTAGCTTGAGAACACCACCTTGCATAAAGAGAGGCGATACAGTTGTCTTTGTCCGTCCACTCAATTTGTGAAATTTTTGTTGAGGAGGGAAAAAGTTCCACAAACTGTAAGACCTCAGTCCTTCTCATGTTGCCTTCTGGGAATCTACCAATCTTGCCACAATGACTAAAAGCTACAATCCCTTTGCCAAAAAACACCAGTGTTTTTGTCTGTGTTGTGACAGGCTTGGTTTCCAGAAACCACTCCTCTCCTCTCGATTGTCAGGCGGTGTCATTGTTATTCAGGTGTTGGTGTCCCAAGAGAAATTCTGCATTCGGAGGCGGCATCTCCTGTTTGTTTTTTTCCCACATACTCCTCCATTGTACAGTGAATTCAAATAACAAACACACTCTCTCTGTTTTGTTTCTGGCTACTCCTGCAGTCTGTGACAACAACATGCATAGTTCTTGAACAGAAATCTCCCTTTTTCATTGTGGAATGACAGTATATGTTGAGTAGCAAATCAGTCATCAGAAGGGTAATGGCAGCATTTACATATATCTCAAATATGTGATTTTAAATGGCCTATGATGATAAAATTGAACATATCATACTTTGAATATGCAGACTATACTTGTTAAAAAGGCACTGGTTCATTGTTGAATTTGGCCGTTTAACGGGATTTATTGACAACAAATGCATTAGGTACAACTGTGGAATGCCCTTGGATGGATCAGTCATAGGATTAACCTTAATAGCCACACAAATACTTCTTAGAAATAGTCTCTGTTCTGTCTGATCTCTGTGGAGATAGATGCTAGGCTAAATGGTGGATGCTTTTGCATAAGGCAAAAAGTTGCACTCAGTTCCAACAACTGTGAGAACAGTCTGCCAGTGGAAAAAACTTTAAATTCTCTAACTTACTTCGACCTGATCTGCATGGTATTGTACAATCACACCCACTATAGTTTTTGTCCTTAACTGAAATGTCCAAGATTTCAATAACAATCCTGTTGCTGCCATGAGACCCTTTCTCCTCCCTGTCTATTTAGCACAATATTAATCAATAAGAAATAGTGCCTTGCAGCAGAAAGCTAAGTCAAGCACAAACACTAAACTCCTGACTACCTTATAAAATGCCCTTTTCCCTTGTAGATGTATTCAGCGAGTGCTGCAAACATTCAGAGACGAGATAGGAAATAGTTATCTCTGTACAAATGCCTCCAAGCCTGAAAACCTTTTGTAGTTCTTTTGCACTCACAATGTTGCACTCTCTCAGTCATGCTCCAATGGGGATAGAAGTGTGGTGAATGAATTTTAAAAAAGCTCAACCGGAGACGAAACTGACATATTAAAGACAGAAGCGTTCAACGTCTGTTGGAATATCTGGGGAGAATGTGCATAAAACAATGAAGCTGGGAGCAAATGGGTCTCCTCAAATAGACTACAGAAGCCAGAGCTGAGAGGGACCTCTTCATAAAGCTGTCTTCTCTACAACATTTAACACACATAACTGACTGTCAGTGCCCTTGGCAATGAATATACAGCGACTGAAAATCCTTCCGCTCGTGCTGTAGAAGAAAAAGCAAGAGAGCAAATGGATGATTTGAATACCAGACTTCATCCAGACTTGTAGGGTATTAATTTAACTTTTTCTGTGCTTATGGACCATCTTAAATACTTGTAATAGTGAAACATTTAGCAGTACATTAAAGTAAAAGTACTGCATGTAGTAACCTCAATTCAAAAACACACTGATTTCCACAGAACACGCAGTGAAACGAGGGCGAGCCTCACACTGAGCCTCCTGAATATGACAGAATAACTCACACAGTCTGTGTTTCTGACACCTAGAATGCCTGCTGAGTCATTAATAACCAAATGAGAACATACCCGAAGCTGTTTATGGGCAAATTTCCACATTCAGTTGCACTAGTGACAATGTAGAAATGCTCCATACCCACAAAGGTTTTTCTTTATTATTATTTTTTAGTTTGAACTGTATAGTTGGCTGATACAGTTACTACTTGCTTCGTCCTCTATGGACTTTACTTCATATGTGTGACTTTGGGTTTGAAGGTTCTCCAAGCTTTTAAATCAGTAAATCATACTGAAATCTATGTGGTGCTACCATTTTTATGCCATTTGTCTTATTAAATACAAATTTAATGAGAATCTATTTATGTTAATGTTATGCTTTTGGAACATCTCCTAAGAATCCACAGAGAGCACAACATGGCCTGTTTACATGGAGATTTACACATGAAGTCCAAATTGGGGAATATTCATTTTTTGGATTCTATTTGATGAAACTGTCCTCAGTCTTGTTCCATCTCATCACCTCTGGTAGGTGCTATAGAGCACTTAATGCCAAAACAGCCAGACACACAGATGGTTTCTTCTTCAGACCACCACTCTGATGAGCAGTTAAATCAGTCTACAGTAACAAGAGCGGCTCTTTTTAAACCCTGGACCAACTACAATCATTTCTTTCTGCTACATTGTGTTATTGTCCACCTACCTCATATCAATATACATACACATTACTGTTTAAAAGTTTGGGGTCACTTAGAAATGTCCGTCTTGGTGAAAGAAAAGCATTTTTTTGTCTAGAAGATACCATTAAATGAATCAGAAATACAGTCTAGACATTGTTAATGTGGTAAATGACTATTCTAAATAGAAACGGCTGATTTTTAATGGAATATCTACATAAGGGTAAAAGGAACATTTCCAGCAACCATCACTCCTGTGTTGTAAAGGTACATTGTGTTTGTTAATCATGTTGAAAGGCTAATTGATGGTTAACAAACAATTGTGTTATGTTAGCACATGGATAAAAGTGTGAGTTTTCATGGAAAACATGAAATTGTCTGGGTGACTCCAAATTGAACGATAGTGTGTGTGTGTGTGTGTGTGAAACACACACACACACACACACACACACACACACACACACACACACACACACACACACACGTGTAGGCAAACTGAAAACATCAACCACTGCCTCAGCCATCGTCCCTACTTTTAATGGAGTTTCCTTAATTTGGTGAAACAGCGCCCCCTCTGTTGACTTTAGAATGCCATGTGTGGTCAAAGCGTGTACTGCACCCTCACCTACCTGAGCCAAGAAGACAGGTGAAGCTCAGTAAAAATGCTCCAACAGGTGGGCGGTCAGTGTTTGCTAGAGAAACAGTAAAATATCTCATACTCTGGCTCACAACAAGCAACAGACAGTTGAAAGCCTAATATAAATGTTCTCATTAGTTTAATGGCAGCACTGGAGAGAGAAGAAAAGGAACAAACAAAATGGCCACCACAGCTTCAAGTGTAGAGGCACTTATGACAAGGACACTTTACAGGGAGAAGAAGAAAAGACTTTGAAGTCAAACAATGTGAGTCACATAGCCTACATATTTTGTCTGTATGTCTCTGTATGTGCTTTTCTATCACCTTGCTGCCTGGTTTTGTCCTGCCATGACTGTGGTATTTAACTTCCTGTATTTTTGTTTTGGAGGGTAGCTTGTTAGCCTCTGAACCTGTTGTTAGTGCTCTGTTTACGCAGACAAAACTTCTGGGACACTTCCAACATGGTTTTGGATAATTTGAAATCTGTCCAGTTCAGCATTTGTTGGTGTTTCAGTCACCTGTTGATTGTGTGGTGTTTGTTAATGAGCCTGTGCTGAAGGCCTGACAGCTGCTTATGAGATGATGTTCTTCTTTTTAAAAAACGTATTTTTAAGTTTCACTACATTTAGAGTTCTCTGATTTAATGACCATAGAACACTGAAATGTAGTAGCAAGCCATGTGTTGTTTACATGCATTGGTGCTGTTTAATATGAACAACCACTTTTAGGTTTGTGCTCTTGTCGCCACAATGGAATCTTCTGCAACTCTTCTGCTTAAATTTCTTCTGTTAAAGTCCCAATTTTACACAACTTCTTCTAAATGACCTGCCTGTCTTAGCTTGTGAACCTCCTAGAGCTGTAGCAATTAACTGATTAGTTGCCAACTATTAAATTAATCATCAATTGCTGTGATAATTGGCAATTCAGTTTTATTAATTGTTTGACAGGGAAAAAAGTCAGAATTTAATGATCAGCACCTCATCATGGAATATTTTGGGTTCCTGTAGTTCTCTGTCACAGTAAGCTAAATAATTTTGAATTGTGGACAAATTAAGATGTTTGAGGATGTCATTTTGAGCTTTGGAAAAAACACTGATCAACGTTTGTCATTATTTTCAGACATTCTAATGACCGAACAACAAATTGATTAACCAGGAAAATCACAGACAGAATCAGCTTATCTTATTTATTCTTTTGTTAGTTCTTAGTCAGTTCTTCAACACTTAAACACAAATGCATTTTTAACACTTTTTTTCATCATACTTATCCTTTCTCTCAATAGAATACTCACTTTCCACTTCAGCCACAACTATAATAATCAGTTTCCTAGCGCTCATTTCCACATGATGGGAGAATAATTATTGTAGGGGGGACTTCAAGAAGGAATTAATCAGAGAAGATGTATCACTAAACTTTCAAAACTGAGCCTGCATAAAGATGAATCTTAAGCTGTGTGATTGTGAAGATGGTTGAGCTGTTTCTTTACACTTTGACAGATCCTGAGAAGGTGACAAGTGGAAATTTTGTTGATTAGAGGCTGCGTGATGCTGTTACTTTCTTCAGCAAATGCAACACAACCATTGTTGAAATATTTAGTCTTTGGCATATGTTGTGAGTAATTTAAAACAAGCATCTCAGCAGTAGAGGAAATCAATTTTCTCCATATTGTGAACAGTAATTACCCTTAGATAAGCTTCTATTCCCCAGAGTTGAACTCAAATGAAATCACAACAACACAGAGGTCACAAAAGGTTAAAGCCTCACATTGATTAGAAAGGTAATTAACTTGAATGAGCAGTACCCTAACAGTAATTATGCCCACATGAGACAGGAAACGTATTTTTATAGAGCTTTAGGTTGCAAGAGAAGAAGCTGTACATAATGGACAGGCCTATAACCAAACATGAGTATATTACAAATGAGTTATGGATGCTTCATTTGACAGTTCTTTTGAATAAATGAGCGTCTCTGGGCTCAAGTTCCACTCCAACCTCAGTGGGTTATCTCAGCAGTAAGTCATCTGGTTTTGTCATGCAGGTGTAACAGCTATCTAGTATTTTCTGTCTTCAGCAACTCCCCAGAGCATCTTCTCTGAGTCCCCCTGATGAGCTACAAATTCAGACTAAAGTGCTTGCAGAGAGACTGCTCTTTCATCTCATCAGGTGGTAAAATTAACTGTCATATATTCTAGCCCAGTAGAAGTCAGATTTTTAGGCTTTTTTTTTCTTATTTTGTTGCATTTTTATTGATGCCACTGACTCATCCTATCGTCCCCTGATCACCAAAGACTTGTTGCTGATTTGGGGTTTTTGGATTATTGCCTCAGGTATCATTGATTTCATTTATTTATAGATTTAAAGTTAGCATATCGAAGTAAGGTCAGACAGACAGGTGTGCATATCCACATTCATATGAATAAATCTCCTGTTTAATTTTTATGTTTGAATAATTGAAATATAGTCAATTTTGAGGACAAACTCTGGCTTTAGGCTTTAAGTTTTTCTCGACTATTGATCACTAATCAGTTCTACATAATAATGATAAACATTCCTTAACAAATCGTCTTTCAGGATTTTACTTTTGTGCTGTGCTGTAATGACATCAACAATTCACATAACTGGCATTTTAGGAATGACATTTAATTTGTGATTTCAGTCCTATAATGCACCTTGATGAAAATTAAGTTGAGAGTTCTCCTTTTATGCAGTTCACCTTCTCACTGAATTTAGAAAGAATGACATGAATGGACGTCTCAGTTACCACTACTGACTTAATCCTGATTTATTCTGAATTGTTAATATCTGTGTCTGTATTTAACACAACAGGAGACACATTAATGGCCCCCACATGCCTCTCAAACAGTTTCGGTGCTCCTTCATATTTATTTCCTGAATTTTTCGAGTGATAACCGCAGTTTTTCCTAAAGATATTCGACCGTTTGGTGTTTTGATGATGTTGCTGGAGAGCACTGTCTAACAAGTTGGTCCAAAATCGCACATTGTTGTTCAGCTAGGTTGCAATATGAGGACTGGGAAGGCTATTGCATATGATTCACATCATTTTTACACTCATTAAATCATTCCGTGACCTCTCATGTCCTATGGATGGAGACATCAAAACCCTGGAAGGTACCACTCCAATTAGGATTGAAATGTTAAATAGTAGGATGAAGGTGATCACTCAGAACAACTTTGTATTGATTTGCAGTGATCCCTTCCTTTAATGGCACAAGATGGCCCAAACCATGCCAGCAAAATGCCCCCCACAGAATAACAGAGAGGTCAGCAATTTGTCTGTCTGCACTTCCTTATGCTACCGTGCATGGCTTTAGTGTAGCTGTGTTGAAGGAATTGAGTTAAGTTGAGGAGTATTTGTCTTAATATCCTAACATAAATGTATCATATATCCAAAATATGATTAAAACAATGTCTGCTAAATAGCATACTGTAATAGATTCTAAAACATGGTGAAAAAAAAAGACTCTGCCAAAATATAGCTACGAATGAAATCACCTTGCTTACATGGTGTTTATCAACTGACAGAATTTAGAGAAACTGATTGATAATAGATTATTTCTCATTTTTTTAGGTAAAAAAGATGAAATATGTGTTGAAGCTTTGTAAGCTTCAAGATAATAATATAGAGATAATTATGAATCTATTTTGAAAACAAGAAAAGCAGTCAGAGAGTGCAGTACTCTGCCTAGGCTGCTCAGTCTTTGTATCATTTCCAAGAGGTGAAATCTTTAATAAAAAATTACCCTGCGCTGAGCACAGCTGTGTTATGGATGTGTATGTTGTGTTCGGATACCTAATCGCGTGACCTAAATATGTAGCGGGCAGCGGGAATTGGTGGGACTCAGAAACACCCCCACAACTGAATTAACTGTTCCTTGTCTCATTTTCGACAGATAAGTCCGCAGCGGTGGATTTGTAGTGGGATCGCAATCATGTGATCGTCAGCAGGCAGCAGACATAGTGTTCACTTGTTGTCATAGTTACAGTGACGCTGTAGCGTTAGCTCGCAACGAT
The DNA here is from genome assembly GCF_021347895.1 of Acanthochromis polyacanthus. Taxonomy (NCBI): domain Eukaryota; kingdom Metazoa; phylum Chordata; class Actinopteri; family Pomacentridae; genus Acanthochromis; species Acanthochromis polyacanthus. The sequence goes on along the minus strand of NC_067120.1, from coordinate 16,323,106 downwards.
ACAGAAATCTTTAACAAATCCGCGGATCCAGACTATAAGCTCCATCACTGCCAAAATCTAATGAGGTTGTCCTTGTGTCATTTCGGACCTTCCCTGAAAATTTCATCCAAATCCGTTAGTCTTTGAGTAATGTTGCAGACAGAAAGACAGATTCACAGACCGTCAGACAAACGTACGCTGATTCTCACATAACTCTGCTGTGTTCCTTGACGGAGTAATAACTGTTAGTTGTAGCCATACTTGCCAAGTCAAGTCACCTTTATTTACATAGCACATTTAAAATTGATTGACCTGAAAGTGTGTTTTCAGTCCATACTAGGATCACGCCAATGATCAGGCAGAGCACATCACAAAGAGTCTGTGATCGTTCAAGCTGCCTCTGGCTGGGCTGAAAACAAAAGCTATGCCTCTAATTACTCCTGTTGGCAATAAAACAACGATTACCTTATTAAGTTCATGGATAAAGCTACAGCTTAATAAGCAACAGGGTGCATTTAGATTGTGCTTCCATACTGAAACACATCAGTGAGCTTGCCAAAACAAAGAAATAATCCAGCCTTTCATATATATCTCTGCAGAAGGCCATGGATTAAGGCTTCTCGTCTGGCACATCCAAGGCCTGAATGAAGTAACTGAAATAGGTTACCATTGCAGTAATAGACAAAGCATTTTCTTAAATAAACCTAATGAATATGTCTTGTATGATTTGCTACTGGGTATAAAAGAATAAAAAATTATTAACCATGATTTTACTGCAGCTGAAAGATTAGATTAGGTGTGGCAGGAAATTTTAGTAATTAAAGAAAGTGAAATCTGTAGCATATTTAATCACTCAGCCCACTCTGTATTTCATTGTGCTCTTCTGCCTCATGACTCATGCTGCTTTGATTTAGATTAACTACTTCTTCAGGTCTGAAAACAGTAATGGACCATCAGGCTGCAGAGAAGTTAAAAACTGTCACTGTGTCTATATCATGGATCCATTCTGTCCCACTATGCGGTGTGACTCCTTCATTAAGGTGCGTCGATGAAATCATTTCTGACAATCAAGTTGAACGGACCTGGCCCTTCATTTTCATTAGCTGCTCGTATTTCTTTAGGCTTCGCGGTGATGGAGAGGTGTGGACCATCTACGAGGCTCACAGCAGCATCATCAGTGCTACCTTTCAAATGATTACCACTCACTTTATCACCCATCACTGTGCTCTTTTCTACTCTGCTCATTTTATCTGATGTGTGGCTCTTTGAATGTGCACGGATATCAAGCAGGGAGACATTGTTGTCGTGTGAGGATTATCAAAGCTTTCATATTACCACATTTACTCAAGCAGACCTACCTTGATGTCACTTGTATATTGTCCGAGCTTTACTGCGCTGCCTATCTGTGTCATTACATACTGATATTGCAGTAATTTGACAGAGAATGCAATGGAAAGATTTGCTCCGTAGACAATGGCACTCCTGCACGTTCGACTTCATACGCATGTTCTCTGGCCTTTTCGCCTCCTCAGTCTTCTGAATTTGAAAAGACAGGTTGAATGAAATGATGATATCTGCAAATAGTGCCTGCGTCTCAGAGCCACGGCTGACAACAAATGATAGCGTATCCCCCCCATCAAAAGACTCATTATTCCAGACTATTTCAATACATTCATTATTGGGAGCATTTCATTCCCCAGCTCATTCCATGTGTAAAGGGTATCGTTTGGTTGGCTTACAGTCAGTTGTTAAGGAAGCAGCTCTATTCATGATCGCCTTAAAATTTCTCTTTCATCCACAGTCAACAAACCCATTTCAGAGACATGCTAATGGTATAATGGTGTTGTAATAAGGCCCACCCACACAGTAGTTTCTCAGTATCGTTCTTGTGGAGGTTGAATAACAATGTGAGGAGTGCGTATCTATGAGAAGTTCATTATCGATGCTCCGTGCAAGCTGTGCCTATTTTCAAAAAGCCTAAGAAGCCCAAATGCGCCTCAGTGCCATTACTGAGCTGTGGAAGAGCAACAAAATGTGCTGTAAATACACATGAAAGCGCAGTCTGTTATCTATATCTGGAAAGGAATTCAGTAAGAGAGAAGTGAATACAAGTTTGCCTGTTATTTTTTTGTGAAGTGATGCAGTGATGGGTACCTAGACGCGCTATTTTCTCTGCAGCTACAACCCTGCTTTCTTGTTTGTAAACCGCATTGGACGCAGAATGTGTAAGGCTATCTATAAGGCCTAACTGTAAATTACCTGAAGATATTTATGATATAAATGGCAAGAATAGAGCGCATTTTCTGTAATTCTCATTACAGATTACAAATTCAAGTTGAATCACTATAATATCAACTAGTGTTACTCATTTTAATAGGTTTACCCCCTTTGTGAAAGGTTTTGTATAAACTAAGCATTAACTTGCATGAATAACATATTATTGTTAGCATATGCCTAGAAAACATGCAAGCTGCATGCATTTTATGTGAAAATAAATATGTAAATGTGTAATATGGTTTCAATCTTACCCATTGTTCCCAAGCAATAGTGTTGACAAGGTGTCTTCAGAATCTGGCATCACACAAATCTGCATATTGATGAGGGAGCTCATTATTCTTGTGTACAGTTTTGTACTGATAGTAACACTTTACATCGCAAGTCCTGTCAGCAGGTGATTCCTTAATAACTCCTCCCCTGAGCTTTTTCACTGAGCTAACGCCTGATGAGCAAATCTCGATTCATTATACCTTTTCGAAAGCTTGATTTAATTATGAATTTATTCAACAAAATAGCAGGCTAATTATCAGCAAGAATAATAAATGCAATGCAGAAAATTCTTCTTTTGACTTGTAGCTGTGATCACTGACATGCCATATAAATTGAGACTTTACTTCATAAATATTCTATTAAATTGTGGACATTATTAATAATCAGTTTCAACAAATTACGGAATTATCAGACTAGGTTTATTTGAATTTGAAATTTGATCTGCATATTTGACACGTATGTAATGCTTTATCAAATAAAAAGAAGCTGTCAGAAACACCCCTGCTAAAATGTACTCACTTAGTATAAATGCTAATACAATTTCAGTTGTAAATAGGTTGGGTTCTCAGTTTTGTTCCAAACCATGAAGCTTTCAAAGAAGTGAAAATGACTTCCTGAATTCCTCAGAACAGAATCCTGCAGGCTCATATCATTGAGATACAAAATATACACGCTGCTGAAGAGATGCTGCAATAGTGTGATTAATAAGAAACAAGGCAGGAGGAGAATGAAGGCTGGTGCTGGAGGGAGAAATGAGTGAATAGAATGTATATGGGAGGAGGTGTAAGCAGCAAAAACAATAATGGTGTGTAGCTGTGGCAGTCAAATGGCAACAGCATGTTTTAAAACTGCATGGTTTTAAATATGACTGAAGGTTGTTTGGGCCAGTTGATTGTCACTGGATGTGTTGTACGTGATTGTCGTTTTATTCGGTGTTTAATTTTAAAACAATTCTGCCACTTTTTCTGCTTGTATTGCAACAATTTGTGGATAAAGAATGCATCATGTGCACTTGTCGGGGAAAAAGAATCACTGGGAAATTTGTGAACATCAGTAATGGCTTTCAGTGGAATTAGTATGCTCCATAAAAGGTGTGTAAAAACAGATGCTTGACCGTAAAGATTGGCCTCAGGTCCACAATCACTTTGACCCACCGCGCAGATTTCATTTCCCGCATCCGTGTGGCACGTGCCAATACTTTGTGTGCACAATAAATTTCAAAATAAGAGCTTGCATACACCCAGGCCACATTCTCCAACATTCTCCATCTGTTGTGAGGTTGTTTGTGGAGCTGCTCAGGCCCCATGTATAAGTCTGACAGGTGCCTTTCCCCATCCCACATGCAGCTGCCAAAGAGCCTGTCAGCAAACAAAGGAGGAGTTGGCATATAAGAAAGAACAGCTGGTGAGTGCTAATATAGGGTCCCACTGAACGGCCAAGGCCTCCATGGTACACATACGTACTCTCAGAGACATGCTCAACCTCAGATTTCACTCCCTCTAGGACTTCCAGACAGCGTTGCCATCTTAATCCGAAACCTGGCTTCATAGCACCACCACCTGTGTCGCTAATTTAGGCAAAACATACAGCTACAGGCAAAGCGTACAGCTACAGCAAGCATGCAATTGGGTGTTGATGGGCGGTGTGAGTCAATAATGTGCTCTGCAAATTTTCTGCAAATGAGAGAACGAGGGGACTGTGGTCACTATAAGCTAATGTTTCCCAGGTCTTAAGAGGCTGAATAAAGATGGTAAATAAACAAATGAATAGAAATTGTGAAAACCGTCCCTGAAGCGATTTGGTTGCTATGCTAGAAAAGGAAAAGAATATAATGGGATTTATGACGACTATTTTTAAGTTGATGGCAGAGAAGACAAAGATAGTCGTGATTTCTTTTAACCTTGACTTTACTTGCAGAGATTGTGATTTGTATCTAATGAGGCCATATTATGTTACTTCTTTCTGGAGTACCTTATCCTGTGTATTAGACATGGGGCTTTGTATTGCTAATCTCTGCATTTTTTTTCTCTTTAAACTGTTTATCCTTTATCTGAAATGGCAGTGACTTTGGGTCATTTTCTGTTGCTTTGCACATGCCTTAGAAATAAAGCTGACTTGATCTGACCTTATGAAAGCAATGACAATGAACAAAAACTAACACTGTGCAATGAAAAATGCTATAAGACTTACATGAAGCTAAAAGGAAACTTCAGGTTCAAGAGAGAGTTCTCAGTGGGTTTGCCACTAAAAGCAAACCTCTTCATAACTTACATAGTCATTTGTTATTTTCATTTTAAAAATGCTTAAACATATTGTTTATAATGTACAACTAAGAAAATCTGTGCATGCGTACACCTAAGAACTTTATCGGAGATTAAATTTTGGTAAAATTCACAATCGGTTTTAAGCCAACAGCTCACCGCCAAAACACGTTTAAATCTTATATCTCCATCAGTCACCTTCTGCTCCAGTTTTTCCTCAGCCTCAATCCACAATACCCAGATAAATCGCAGAAAAACCACAGACAAACTGCCAAGCTCCATCTGTTTTCACTCCAACTGGGGGTCCCGGCCAGGTACACAACCCTGTGATGTCACATTAAAGCTGTGCGAGTCTGGGGATCTGGAAAAGAGATGAGGGAACAGGAAGTAGGACATGCAACAAGAGGGTAAAATCAGCTTAGAAATTTTCCTCAGGGGGCTGTGAAGTTATCTTCACACAGTTGCCACACACAAGCCCACACATACACACATAGACGCGAGGCACAATGGCTGTTGTGATCCATTAGAGGAATGATAAGAGGGACGTGTGGCAGGAAGAAGACTATAGATCTCAATGCAAATTCCCTGTTTCCTGACAGAATGAAAAGACTATTCTTTAGGGGAAAGCATGCCTCTGTGGCAGTAGCGGGCGGCTTCACCGGGGCGAAAGAGGAAGACTGGTAAACAAGAATTAAATGATGCCGAGTGTGCACCGAGGCTGCCGGCATGACATTTCTGCTCTGTGAGATTAATAATGAAGGAGATTACAGGCACCTCGATGGGGACACACAAATGAGACAAAACCCAGGAAGATTATTAGAAGGCTGACAGCCCACGTCAAATAAGGGAGAGCCCCAGACAGCTGTTCTGAAATTAATATTTTATGGCCTTCCATCAAAGACCGCAAGGAGGAATCGTGCTACTTACGATGTGGTTGACTTTATCGACAAGACTGGGGTGTCCGTGAATTGAAAATATGTGCTGATTATCATTGTAACATTACAGTGAGATGAATTGTACCCTGAAGGGAGAGGCTACGAAATAATTCATGCATGATGCAAAGAGTTATATTGTTTTTGCCTAAACCTATTGTTCCGTTAATCAAGTGGAACACGGGTTGCCAAAGGAAGCGAACAAGTCAAGGAAGCAACATCTGAGGAGCCAGGAGAACATGGGAAAGGGCAAGTAGAGGTCAGGAATGGCTATAAAGATATTTTACAAAGTTTATAATGAGCGCTTCTACAATTCAGACGAACCCTTAGAGGCATTTCCAAATGTTTCTGCATCCTTTTTAATAGGGGAAATGCATGCTTTTTGTCTGTTACAGCTGACTGAAGGCAGAACAACACGTCTGAACATGGTAAGCATGCCCCTTTCATAGTCTTCAAGTGATGTTGTAGAGAGGAATCTTGATGCAGACTGACAGTAAGACAGGATCAAACAGATGTGGATTGACAGGTGAATTTAATTTGCAAGCTTTTTCTCCTCATTTAGCTCAGAGTGTTGATTCTGATCTCTGACAGACACATCAGCAGCGACTGCCTGTTTCAGTCCCGTCAAAAAGGCGGGCAACTCGCTTCTGATAGACATCTCATGGACCCGTTTTATCCCATCTTTAAAACAGACAATGCATTTGTTTAAGCAAAGCCCAAAAGGTGACATTGTAGAGCAGGATAACATGTTTGTTATTCCCACCTAAGGGGACGGGATGTGTGTTTGACACGCTGCACCCGCATTACTGGCTAAACAGCCACCATGGAAAAATAACTGCCTCTTTAGCAGATGTGGAAATTTCCTCTGACAGGGCTGGTGAAATGTAAGCCATTATAGTCCCATAGCCTCTCTGGTATTTGAACATGAGGCCAAATGTAAATGGCTGGTGACGGGTGGTGATACACGGTTATGTCAAGCTCCATGTAAGTGTAGCCGAAGGTCATTCAGTTTTGCAAGACGGGTTCATCACCCAGCATGTAGGCATTGTCACGATGAGAGATAGAATTCATTGCTTTTTATTTGCAAAGTGCATTTCATTTCACCGCACTGTGAACTCGAGAATGCACAGAGCAATGCAGCATCATAGTGTAAATGGGATGTGGCAGAGAGTTTGAAGTGTTATTGCACCAAAGAAGATGCTCCAAGAATTAAGAGGAAATGAGGGTTTTTACCGTTTATAACAAAACTGGTTTAAAAAGTGTAATTTTTTTTCTGCAGCAAAAACCCTGGAAATGTGTTTTTGTTTAGGATGTTTACAGAAGAATTGGCTTGGTGGTAGTGACTGACATCAACAGTGGTGAAAGGTGGAATATGAAATTGTAGTTCAATATACTTTTTGTCAGATTCAGTAAAAAATTTAAAAAGCTGCCTTGTCTGTTCCCATTTTGGGAATCGTGGCTAACCGTGAATTTTACTTTAGAGTGAGACATTCTAATTATAAAATGACCACCTAAAACAACAGAATTTTCATTTTTCCCCCGCAAAGTTTTTAACAAAATCTTAACAAACATTGTGAAAGAAAGCTAGCAACAAACACTTTTTGTACTTAATCAAAAGAGTGTTTATTTCTCCAAGTAATATGTTGGAGATTTAAGGAAGATATGTAGATTACCTGAATGATACACTTGGAAAGAATGAACATGTATCACCAATAATCATTTGTGGAGTAAAACTGGACATCTCCTGAGAGTTTGTGGTTGGTGTTTGTGTTTATTTCAGTCACTAGCATAGCTGACCAGCTACTTACCGGTATGCAAAATTAAAGTGGAGAACCATGTTCTCAGTTGCATTTTGGAAGAGAAAATGTTTAAGCAGTGGTTTTTATATGAAAGAGATACAGCTTAACCTTGATTAGCTACCAGGCCACCTTAGACAATACCAATATATCATGTTGCGGTATCTTCATGTACCATCTACTAGCTTAACATAATTCACTACATAGATATCTACAGCCATGGCCATAAGTTTGGACACAAGTACCATGACGCTTATGAATATTAGAAAATACCACAAAATTGTCACTTATTGACATTGGAATATTAACAGCAAATTGTTGCACAAATTTTGTCATTGACTGACAAAAGTTTTTCAAATACTATTTGCTGTCAAACATCAAATTTATGCACTGGAAATATCTGTATTTCATTTTGGTTGATGGCTATGACTGGTAAGTGACAATTTTGTGGTATTTTCTAAGATTCACAAGCGTCATGGCACTTGTGTCCAAACTTATGGCCATGGCTGTATGTAGCTGGGTTAGTAATTTCTGTAGTTCTAAAATAGGCTACGGTTTTCTCTTCTGTTACTGCTTTTGTTCCCTTACGAAAAGTTTACCGCATTAATTGTTTTGTTGAGGCTTAATCTTATCGATGGTTTGCATTTTGATGATTACCATCAACCATCATCCGGAGTTGGTGGTACAGAGAAATATTAAATCAGCTGTTTGATTAGCTCGGCGGTGAGCATCTATCACACACCAGTCACTCAAATGTTCCTCCAAGCACTGATTACTGATTGACAGGCCATTCCTGTTTCTAACTCACCTTTGTGTTTGAGATCAAGCTGCCTTTCCAGTTTTTAATTTCTCTCTTTTTTTGTCAGTACGCAGAACTCTCTAAATGTTGGTTTTACATGTATTATGTATCACCTAAATGTGTTTGTGTTCACTTTAAATTTTTAAATTGTCTCTCTTCTATTGTAGGGAAAACTGTGTTGATAAGTGGTCATAATTTAAGTCAGATGCAAACCACACCTAAGGCCCCAAGGCAAGAAAAAAGTGAAAGAGCTATGATATACCATTTAGTTAAAAAAAATATACTCTGGCTCCTGTGTTTTATTTTTATGACGTGCTGGCATATGTCTGTGGAAATCACAGAACAGGTTGTCTCAAACACGACACTGCTCTAACTCGGTGATCATTCATACTAAACTGCAGGCAACCATAGCAACAACACTTCTTCATGAGTATTAGAAACCAGGATGCTGTTTGCATGTATACATTTATCCAGGTTTCTGAAAGCCGTGTACTACCCGCACAAATGTGGCTTCATTCGAAATTTCAACATAATTAACTTTTAAATTTACGCTTTAGCTCCCTTCCATTGAAAGTAGTTAGCAGCACTGAGTGTGACAGCTCTGTTGCTCCTGTCGTATTATCTACAGCCTTTGAGAGGTGAAGCCAAAATGAAATGTAACCATTGGTGTAATCAGTTGTTTGCACAAATAACCTACGGGGCGTATGAGCTCTGTTGCTTGTAAAGGTCTGGTAATGGATATGGTCAAAACCGGGATCGACATCAGAACTCAGATACTAATGTCCATGTAAATGCACTCAATGGCTACATTCCATTTAGATGTTTCACTGCCAGAGAAGCACTTAATCCTAATGTACATTCTGCCTTACTGATGACAGTAATTCGTGCAGCCATCTTTAATGATATTTGAAACACCTGTTCTTTGAAAGGCTGCTATGAAATTTTAAAATGGTGCTTCTGCTCTCATGATGGCTCATTATACACCTATTATGTACATGTGACCAAAGTCCACTGGCTGGGAATCAAACTGTGGATGCTAGTTTTTTGGTCTGTGTTTTTTACATTTCATTAATTGTATTTTTATTAATTGTTTTATTAACGGCGAACATCAGGAATTTGTTTTATATCTCTTCTATTTATATGTCATATTTCTTACACGGGCACCTTTATATGCTGAAATTGTGTGCTCTCTCAAGTCTCATCAAAAACACAGGAAATTAAATGGGATGTTCCTATTTGAAAGAAATATTGAGCTCTTTGGATCATTGGTAGAATTAATGTAATGCCGTAGTTCAACAATATGACCACACATGAGTGGCTATCAGGTCCCTCTGTGTTTCTGATCATCAAAAGAAATATTAGCCAAGCTATTCAGCTTCCACTGTTGAATGGAATCTAATTTACAATATGCCTACAAGACCTTTTTATAGTAATATGAGGTGAGCATGTGCATGTGTAAGGGACAGATGGAAGAATATGCAATTGAAAAGAGGATATTAGAAAGAGCTACCATTCATATGCACTAATACCACATAGAATGCAGGGTTTTTTTTTTCATGTAATAGGACACTGAGCAGGGAACAAAGCCAGTCTGTGCCCTAAAACCTGTGATGGTACACCCACTTGTCTTTTGTCTGGATAGCAGCATGTTGTGTAAATGTTGAATGGTGCCCTGCAAGACATTCAAATGTTTCGTATTGGTTTCATTTCGAATAAAGTGCTATGTTTTGCTTGACATGAACAATGATCAAAACACAGAAAATAGGAAGGCAAGTCTTCATTGTAATCTTTACATTCAGGATTACTATGAAAGACAAAATATCAAAAAAACATTTTAACCAACACTGGCTTTCTTGGGTCTTAATGGCGACGCTATCAACCCAGTCTCTGTCAGCTTGGAAAGCATTTATTTCTTACTGATGTGTTTAGCAAGCAAACACATTTTTTACAATCGGATACACATGGCACAGGCTGTACTCTTTAGGTTGACTTGACGGTTGATATGGTCTCACTGACCAAATTGTCACTGGTGATGCAATTGCAGGAGTAAAGCGCTACATCAAAACCATTGCAGGCTTATTCCATTTATCTTTGCGGTGGGAGGAACAGACTAACTGTGGAAAAAAATGTTTGATTTATTCTGTTTTCACAGCTTTCGACACGCACAACCTCATGGAGACTGTTAGGCATAACTTATTTAATGTTTACGTTAGTCAGCTTCAGACTAATTGGCAGCATGTCAAAGAAGTTGTCGATATGGTTGCATTTTGTTAAAACAGATTGCCACAAAGTCGAGTGTAAAGAGCAGTCTGTAAATTACAGCTCAACAACCCACGTGACATATCATCTAAAACGTACCTGTCTGCAGTCATATGAATGTAAGCTGTACTCTGTTATCATTTACGTGTAGAATAAATAGGTTGAAATGGTTTAATATGGTACAAATACTTGACATTTATGTAATATTAGAATAATGTAGACTAATATGTCTGTGGCAGGATTTTATGTGGAGTTTACTTGCAGCCAACTGATTGGTTAAAGAGTAGGTGAGATTTCAGTTGATCCAGATTTTCTGTAGTTGGCCTAAGTTATTTTACTAGATCAGCTAGTACGAAGCATAGCAGATGATGCAAATTAGCCACTTTGTGTTGTCAGATGGCATTGGTGTTTATGCATTAGTGTTTTAGTGAAGAACACCAAGATCTAGTCATTACCGAGACAGAGATGAGACCAAGTCTATGAGGGGTAAAGATCAAGTGAAGATCCAGCCTAAAGCAGTTCCAGCTGGTGTCAAGAACATAAGAGCCGCTCAAAGTTTGATGCGGCCTCATCCATCTCAGTAAGTGCTGTTTTGCTGAACTAACATGCAGCTGTGTGTTTTCTTTTGAACACCATTTTTCATAATATGCATCATTTTACATAGCATTTAGCCGTTACCCTCTTTTCTCCTGTTTCTTGAATTCATGTCTTGCAGTGTGTACGAAGGTGAGCGGGGAGGTTGACAGCCGTTATCATTAGCAAAAAATTCTAATTAGAAATGATTCAGATCATTGGATGCATTTGCGGCAGGGAGTTTTACAACCAGCTACATTAATTATGTTAATTAAATCAGACAACGTATAGGCAAGTTAGTGATTCCCCTGCAGTAATTCTTGAAATAAAATCCTGAGCCCTCTTTGTTTGAGGCAGAGACAAATCCCGATAAATATAGGGTCAATTCTGAGGCCACCCATAAAATCTGATCGAGTACTTCAACAGCATTTTAGAGATGTCTTTGCTGAAACATCAGTCTACCTACGTATATTGTAACTGTCGAAGCAAGCTGTACTCGGAGCAACATGTGCACTCAGTACTACTATTAACTGACGGTCCACTGGCCGTAGTGTTGCCTTACAACAGAGAAAATGGATACCTAATTTGCATTGGTTGAAGCAAAACAAATTCACCCTTTAAGAGAAGGTGAACTGAAGGCAGCATCAATAACGGAGAATCTTAATATTAGGCTTGTACATAATACAAGGACAACAGACTGTTATCTTGACCGGTAGTTTGGTCTGTAACTGTGACTAATAGCCTCATTTCCTCACCAAAGATGCCTGCTTATCTATTCAGATGCTCATATGTCCAGATTTGCTCATAATAGTTGTTTCCTAAAAATGCTGGCCTAAACAAAATCTCATGCACTTAAGATAATGAAAATACTCGACTCTGTAATGGCTGTGTACACCAATCTCCTTAAAACACGACTAATACTGCCGGCAGAAGCAATTTTAATTGATTGCTCTGCAGCACAGCAGTGGAGGCTCATAACTTTACATACTTTATGAGATGTCTTTGTTCTCTCTGGTTAAATCCCCAGGTGCCTAAAGAGCAGAGGGTGTACCTGAGGAGTTTTTAGCTCAAGGGTTTTCTCGAAGCAGAATGCTCTAACAGTCAATGATTCAAGGGGTGATTTACATATTGCATCCAAAAAAAAAAGCTTAAATTCCTAAAACTCATATTGTTCATGCGCAAAGATAATTAATTCCTTCCACAATGCTCTCACATTGGGTAATGATATACCTCGAATGCATGACCGACTTACAGTATCTGCAAAGTCACATCTAGCTGGTGTAGTCATTGGTGTCAATGCGTACGGCAGCTACCAAGTGACCATAAACCACGGGAGACAAATTCTTTGAACCAGTGTCATGCACATAAGATATTCAAAAAACCCGGAAGATCAGGATGACAGTGATGTATAGCCTATTTGCTTTTGGGAACATCAGTGCGTTTTGTGGTGTATGTTGGTTCCAGTGGGTATTCTGCTGCTCTACTTTCTGATTCTGCACTATTAGTGACACTGCAAGGGTGGATATTAAAACTAATAGCAGTGTTTCAGCAGCAGCCTGTCTGTGATGTGTATGTGGTTGTACATTTGCTCAAAGTGTGACCTTCTCTTGAATGTACCAGGGGATGTCTTAATAGCGGCAACTTTTTTTTTCTGCTAATGGAGAGAAAAAGTGAAAGACAGGGCAAAGGGGCAGGGATATAGCTACAGCATGCTGTGTTATGGGATTTTGACCCATTTTGTGTCATTCTAAGGTGATGGTGTTGCTCACCTGACATCACATCTAACTTTACTTTTTGACACCAAAGGCCATTTGAAACGAAAGCAGTTATGGTCTGTGGCTATAGCCGCTTCTTAGTTGTCGTCTTTTTTCATTATAGAACTCAGCATTGTCAAATGGTCTGCAAAGCACTATGAAATCAGTAGCCATGAATCATAAATCCTGCACAGACTTCTGTAACCTACTGTAATAAAGTATAATGGTGTAGTCCAGCCTCAAGGTCAGTCACTATGAGAAAGACTCTGCTGTGCAGTCAAGTGCATCAGGCCCCTGACTGCATTCACTCTATCCTTCGGTTGTTCACCACCCTCCTTTGGACAGCAGCACACCTTGTTCAGCTTACTTCAAAGACAATGCAGATCATCATCTTTAGGAGATGAAATCAACCTTTTCTTCCCTAGCCAGCAGTGATACTTCAAAGGATTTCAAATGATAAAATAGTAAATGCACATCGTGCGGAGGAGAAAGGTGCATGCATTAATGAAAAGAATAGAGGAGATGTTTTGAGTTGCAGAGCTGATTTAAGTGGTTAATTGGGAAAAGGCACTGTTGGGCTTTGATGTGCGCTATTTTCCCAGGCCGTCTCCAAACAAAGCACTAGATAAGACGGGGCCATTAGTATTTCCACATTAGAAAAAGACCGTCATTTGCAGACTTGTAAAGGTAGCAGGTAATGCTGGACAATAATGGCATTTCCTGCAGACAAAATGTATTCTTAATCACAAGAACAAATCAGGCCATGCTGGGTATGATTTCTTTCCTCGCTTAAAAATGATGTCATTTATACTTAATTAGTAAGTGGTTCAACAGAAGAGAAGCTCATACCATTCCCTGAGAATGTGGCAGTGAAATTAGCTTTGCTCTTTGATTAAAAAATGATCAGCGCCAGATGGGTTGGTGAAAATCTGGCTGCTTTGTGTGGTTTACTAATGTCATGTAATGGCACTGGAGGATATTAGGGTTTAAATCTTATGGTGAGTGTCCTCTCATTCCACTTGGGGAGCTGTAAATATACAAAGTTAGCCAATACAACTTTAAGTAAGTCGACGTATATGCAGTATGCCTATGATCCAAAACAAGCACCGTCTACATTATCGTTAGGTCATTACTCACTGACATGTTCTCTGCAGATGCACTGTGGATCATTCCCAGCTTCACTCGCCTGTGGCAAACCCTGCAAGCACTACAGCGCTCAGCTCTGACCAGCAAGGCCTCCTGGCAACATTCTCATTACTCACAGTGAAGGTGTCCTGCTACCCAGAATGCAACTGCACAAGCAGAGTCCCCGCTGCTCGACGCTGTGCTGCATCATCTCATACAGTGGCTGAAATGCGGAAATGAGAGTTAACTTTCCCCTCAACATGGTACAATTTCATTAGAAAGCACACTAGGAGCCAATTAAATCAATGTGAAGACAAGTCCGGTTATGAAATTCGCTCATGACAGGACTACATAGTGTAATACACATGAACATGAAATGATAACTCATGAGCTCACCACGGCTGATAAAACGGCCCTGTCCTTTGCGGTGATGCTGACACTGAAATAACGTGGAAAGGGGGATGGGACCGGTGTTTACATTGTGCAATAAATGGGAAACACACCCTATGCACTGACTGCCAGACATTATTTATTAATTCTTAAGCTCAGCGAGGCAATCACAGACACAGAATTATAATAGTAATTTCTATTGGATACGGATCCTGACCCACAGCTCATGAATAAGGAAAAGCGAAACTATACAGGAATGTTAATGGGATTCATAGAGACAATGAATGTAAAAAGGTTACAAAAGTATTACATTTGTATACAGCGTAGAGTTCGCACAGTTGACCACACATGTCAATCTTTTCCACCTTGGAGGTTGGAGAAAGCACCAGTGTGAGAGACCTACACCTTCAGCCTGGGGAGGTACAATTCATGCAGGGTTCTTAGAGCTGTCTTCGAGGATCTTGGTTTGTGTTTTGATTGAATATGAACTGTGGTCAGTATTTTGTATGGAGGGCTGAGTCAGTGAGTAGTGACAGTCTTTGATCCCAAGTTAAAGGCTTGCATGACTGAATACTGCGTAGATTAGTTAGTAAAAGAAGACGTGGTTTAAATTCTTGCAACATTTGGCTGTTTAAAAACGCCGGAGAAAACCAGCTGCATAACTTCAGTAATAGTGTAAGCTGAGTGTTGCAGAGAGATTATGTTTCCACCAGCGGGCATTATCCAGCTCTTAAAATGTGCAATATGTGTCTATGAATAATATACCAGCACATCTCTGTCTAGGGCTAACAGTACTACAATATGTTTTAGGGAGTATTATACATATTCTAATTGCAGTCCAAATAGTACGTGTTTTAGACCTCTGCAGTATGCATTGCAGTTTGGTTCACCCATTTTATGAATAATGAATTGTAATTAGAGCTCTAATTATGCTCTGAAATATTCACAGGTTTTTGCTTAATAGGTCCCCAAATGCTTTTGGCTGGGGTGAAAATGAAACAACAAATGACACATAAAACCGGGGGTGTAGGAGGGAAAAAAAAAAAGTCCAAATGGTTCTCAGAAGCAATAAAAGATCTCTGCCAATAATGACACACAACCATATCCAGCAGAGACTTTGAATACACAGAGCTGTGATGAGGAAAAGAGTGAGACAACACAAGATTAGACTTTTCAACTAATCCTTCAAACTATTAACTTGTGTAACTTTTGTATTATATTCACAGTTGGCTGTAAACACTTGGCTATACACCAGGTTTTCTGCATGGTGTTGTGATACTGGCAGTGGACCGATTTCAAACGGTGGAGTTTTCTGCACCACCAGCAACTCTAGGCCTTAGTAAGTCTAGGCGTTTTCAAGTGCAGCAGTATGAGGCAACTTACTGTAGTCTAAAGTGATCAACATGCACCACAGCTTTCCACTTTTTTGCAGCACAGGATCAATCACTGTTCATTGCACCTGTACAGAATGAATATCTGAAAAAAGTAGCGCCACTGAGTGTTTTGCTGTGTTTAACGTTTTAGTGAAAAGGTCTCGCTCAACACAAAAACAGCAGCAGTCTGTCTTTTTAGCATTGTCCTTCCTTACCAGTTAATTGGTTGGTTCCCCACTTTCTCTAGGCGGAAATATTTTGAATTGGAATATCACATCTTAGTGTGAACCTGCTAAAGAAGCAACAATGAGAGTGGAGAACAAACAGTTGCAAAAAGGATAGCAGAACAAAGAAGGTGTATTTGGACCCCAAACCAGTGTAATCTGGTGGCTCTGCATGTTAGAGGTGAATTGCCCAGTGTCCTTTCTAATATATATTGGTATTTAACTTGTTACATGATACAAAGGGATATGAATACTCCCCTTGTCCAAAAGGTAAACTTCCACATCTTAACTCTTCAAACTCTAATCTAACGGCAATTTCAACTTTAGTTTTGCAGGATTCATCAGTCTGTGTAAGTGATGCCATCGTGTCACTGAGACATTGGTCATTTTTCCATTAATGTTCCCCATGGTTTCATACAGACACTGCAGTGAGGAAGCCTAAGCATTAATCTGCAAGCCAGAATGCATAATAATGTACCAATAAACAAAAAAACTAAATTTGAACTACTATCCAGCCTATCAAACTGTTCAAATAACTAATAGCCGCCTTTCTTTGGGATTTGGCCGAATACTGAAAATTCCATCCATATGTGATGATAATCTAACTACTACTTTACCAACAGTGAAATACAAACGTCCTGCCATAATCTGAGGACTGCTGCTGTGAAAAAAAATTACTTCCAGTCTAGAAACTGTGACTCTGTGTGTGAAGCTCACCTGTCTGAAGTGAAGAAAAGTACAAAGTGTGATTTCTTCTTAGAATGTGACACAAACTCATCCTGTTTCAAATTTTTCATTTTTCATTGAATATTTTGATGTATTGGAAAATACATGCAAAACCGACATTTCCATCAGCCTTAGCAACTGTTAGCATGCTACCACACCAAACTAAAGGGTGATCATAGTAAACATGATGCCAGTTGTCTGCTGATACAGCAGTACTTGGACTCTGTCATCATGTTAGCATGCTAATGTTAGCATTTAGCTCAAAGCACTGTCTTAATACAGCCTCACAGAGCAGCTAGCATAGCGGTACCCCAACTTTTTTCTGTTATGTTGTGTTATGGGAATTTTTAAACTTTAATACCCATTTTCATTTTTAAGAATTTTAGAGGATCTTTTAACGCTGACGAAGGCAGTATGTTTTGACATTACAGGGCGAAAACTCTGTTCTAACTTCTCATGATATTATAATTTAAGTGTTCTAAAAAATAAACTAGACTGCTGCACCTCCTCTTGGCCTCTTTTTCAGGCTTTAGAAAATGTAGCCCATGACAAGAGACTTTAGCCAATTACCTGTCTTTTCACCAAGATCAGGTAAAGGATTATAAAGAGCAGCAGAGTTCATAGCGAGGGTGTGATGTGGCAGTGCAATAGGTTAAGTAGGGGTCTTTCTCTCACGAGAGCAGAGCTTGAATCTCTAAGAGAGCTGCAGGAGAAGGGTTTTATTTTCCACATTTCCAGTTTGCATCCTCGCTTCAAGTGATCTCATGAACCATAGTCCCCCATCATCAGACCCACTATTGTCTTCTGCCTGATTAAGTCATATAAATTCACAACAGCTGGTTTAGCACTAGCCGTCTGTCCAGAGCACCTGCATACACGTTGCTACACCTGGCATGATGGGGCCAATTACTACAACATAACATTTATGATATCAAAGATCAAAGCTGCCATCAATTTCTAAAGTGACATCGAGAGACGCATGAACCGAAGCAATTACCAGTTTTTTGCTTGCCTCTGAGATTAGTAGGTAGAGGGGGCGCTACAAAGTACATTGCACCATCATGTGTCAAGTGGATCTATACGTCAATAAATACGGGCCTCCCTGGATGAATAATGAGAGAGAATTTGTAGTTTTTGCTGTTCAGGGAATCCTAAAGGTTATCAGCAAACATTCATAAAGGAGGCAATGGCTTTGTGTGTATATATATGTGTGTGTGTGTGTGTGAGTAGAGCACTGAAGAGGAGATGAGCTACTGCTATCTGCTTGACATTTCTGTCAGTACCGGTATTTGAACTGCTGGGTAGCTCTGACAAATGCCATGGCTGTCACCGGCTCCATTTTAATTACACCTGACTGGGTCTTTCAGGGGCTCACACGTGAACTTAATTAGCTGGCAAGCACCCGGTCTAGTTCTGGCGTTGGTTGGTACAAACTACACAGCTTCTTCTGTGGCTTCTCACTGGCATTTTAATGGTCTCCGTCTATAAAAACTGAGGGAATTAACAAATGAGGGGAGAGCAAATGGACTAGCGGGATGGCAGGAGTCTCCTCTTCAACCCCAACTTAGTAATAATGTTTGGTTGGTGTGTAAGTGGTGATGCTTTTAAGTGCCACGGATTACAATGAAAATGAAAGGCACTGGACATCAACCTAGAGTCACAGGATGGAATTATAAAACAGAATTGCATGTAAATTTGAGTACAGCATTAGGAAGTGCTTCCCTAGTGATACACAGTTCGAACAATGGAATTTTTGTCTTGTAATGAACTGCATGGAGTTCTTCACAGACTGGTTTGCACATATGAAGTGTTGGGAAATATCAAAATTGTGTGCCTGGCAAAAAAAACAAAACTAATGCTAAAAAAAAAAAAGTAGAATACCTTTGTTGCTTCTATATTTCACTAGTTCCTGAAAAGAGAACAAGTTTTCAGTTAAAGCGAAACAAGGAAGTACAGAACAGTCTTCAGGCAATACGATATCCGTGACACTTCAATTTCAGCTTTAGCACACTGACAACTTAAGATAATACAGAGACCAGGGTATCCCAGTAGCTCTCCCCTGCATGTGACAGGGCCATAGTGATGATTAAGTGGTTGGTACATTTTAATGAACACAAAGCCATCCAAGTGGAAGGAGATTTTAATTGAAACCTCCTTCTGTTTAATAACTTAACATATTCACAGTGAGCCACTCTTCAGGAGATATCTGAGGTAAACGTGTGCTCACTGAACAAGTAATTCTGTTTCACTTCACAACGCTAGTCTTTATCCCGGGGTGAGTTGCGGTAGTTTCTGTTGCTGCTCTTTGCACTCATGTCTACTTTTCTTATATGACAGCATTTCCTAACAGCCTCCACCTCTCTCCTTTATCCACTGTCACAGAGCGTTGTCACAGATGACTAAAAGAACAGCACGGATTGTTGCTGTTTCTCACTTTCACACAGTTCACACCAACCACTTCATAGAACAGTAACATTTTAAGTGGATTTGTAAAACGAATAAAAGAAAAACAGTTTTTCCTCTACATTCATTCAGCAGCGGCGGCCCGCCACTCCTAAATCCTAGCTGCTACTCCTTCAGATTCCTTTTTTGTTTTTTGTTGTTGTTGTTGCAAATACACCACCGCCACATGTCTCCACCTTCACAGCAGAGTGCTGCACTGTGTTGGACACTCACAAGTACTAAGGTAAACTACAGATAACTATTTTGGTCACCCTCTACTCTTTGATACGTCGGTTAATACAACTTTAGTTATTCGCGAGAACGCATCATGTCAAGCACTCAGGCACCAGGTCAGAGGAGTGCCAGCTTGGAAAATAGGACAGCAATTTACTGGAGAAAAGTTTTTAGCTTAAAATAACTCATAATAGATTTTACACGTTAAATAGACATTCGCAAAATATTGAAGGCCAGCTAACGGTATTTAACATACAGGGGCGGATCCAGATTAATTGTAGTAGGGGGGCACAGGGGGGTACAAATATTTTGGGGGGGACCCACCGAAAAGTTGTAAGAAAAAATGAAAGCTGCTACTGACCTCTCACTTTTACAAAGTGTTTTTCATGTTTTTTTTTGGCTCTTTAACCCATTTGGAAAGCTGTATATGACCTTTTAATTTTGGACTGTTAACATTCAAATTATGATGGACTTGTTTCCTTGTTTATGTGAATTACAGCATCATTAGCTGCAGCATCTGCCTGTTATGTAAAACTAGTAAGCTCAATGACCGTATCCCGAGGGCAATTAAGTGACAAATAATGTGCAAGAACAACATTATATAGAACCCTGTCAATTTCCATGTCTTAGAATGTTTACAGTAGTACAGTAAACAACAACAATCTGCACCCTTGATCTGTGGTAAAATAATCTTAAATGTTCTGTGCAGTAATGTAAATTTTAAAATACAATAAAATACAGTAAGTAGCACTCTGTACATTTAATAGTAAACCTGAGAACAATAATAAACAGTAACAATACTCCAAATTCTTAAATAAAACACAATAAAATACAATAATCAACACTCTATACATTTAACAATAAACCTGAGAACAATAATAAACAGTAACAATATTCCATATTCGTAAATCATTTAATAGCACACAGCTCAGCAAACATCATATGAAATGGCTGAAATGTTAATCTTTCTGAAGAGAAATTTGTCCCTCATGTTGCAAGACAAAGCAGCTTAAGAATTTTCAGTTCAAGGTCAGGCAGCTAGCATGTTTTATTGTTTTCTGTGAACATAATGTGAGTATTTGAATAGTGTTCATTCTAATATTTCGTTTCATGAGTGTTTTACATACAGTACAACATCAGCGGCTGCATGCAAAACAAGAAAGACACTAGATTGCGCTATCACTGTTTACCCTTGTTTTTCTGTTTTTGTTTTGGTGCAGCAAATCAGGTGTATAGCCTATATGTTTATTGTTTTGATTGTGTATCTTAAGAAGCCATGTGTAACTTCCTGTGTTCTACCGACATTATTTTAGTGGAGATGCTATTTTATGTTAATTCATAAAATTATTTATAGCAGCTTTGCAATGTCATTGAGGTATAACGTGACTTTTCTGTTTATACACTGGGATTATTTAATTTAATTTAAATATGTGCACCAAGTTGCAGTTTTATTTCAAACATCTGAATGGTGCAGCTGGGTCTGTTGTGTTTACAAATGCTCTTAAAAGTGATGTGAGCTCTAAGTTTTAATAAAGCCACAGCAGTTACACATAACTTGTTGTCACATATTTTCCTTCTTTCTTTAGGGGACCAGAACAGTTGTTGTACAGTGAACGTGATGTTTTTAGATGTCAGTATCACGCAAATTACACCCATGTTTTAATAATAACTTTTAGAGTGACAAAAATAATCATATCGGTATCGGCTCGGCATCGGCTGATCCTCAAGGCTGCGGTATCGGTATCGGATGTGAAAAAGTGGTATCGAGCCATCCCTACGCCATACTATGACGTTTTTACAGTGAAGGTTCTACTATGGAACCAGTTTGACATGTTCAGACGTTCTATGTGTGAAAACTCTAGAGATTTCAGGTAGCAGAAGGTGGTTTTCAACTTTTTTTGTTGACTTTCTGCTTCAACTTTAAACTTAATTTAATTCACTAAGCCAGCCCTCTGGACTTCTAGTAAGCTGTGTTCCTATTGGCTGTCCAGATGGCTGCTTAGTGTCATCAGGAACACCTGAGCAACTCAGTGCCTTCCTGCTTATTCGGCTGCAGTCAAACATTTCCTCTGCTTCTCTTCACTGGGTTTTACTCTGTTGCTTTAGTTTTTTCTTTAGGCGTTGGCTTGCAGCTTCCAGCAGTAAAATCCTCTTTAATGTGTATCTTGGTGTGTTTTTGGATTTTGTGCTCGATAGTTGTCTTGGTAAATGTGGTTCTTTAGCCACAGTTAGCACATGGTGCTAATGTGTGCAGTGATTAGTGGATTTGGTGCAGCTGAGTTGTGTCTTTATCTTGGCTGTAGTGAGTCTTTAGATGTTTTTGGTCAGACACATTCTCTATTCTTGTTTGTGAACCAACGTTGGTTGTCCAGAAGGTAAGAGTTCCTGTCCTGATTCTTTGTTTAAAGAGGTTCTCTGGTAGGCTGCAGGAGACTTTAGCATTTGGGTTGTGCTAGTTTGGTTTTTGTATGGTTCCATTTGGATGACTAGCTTGAGGCCCCTCCATGTGGTTTAGTGAGGTTTTCTGGAACAGTTCTACAAAGCAACCTGCAGCAGAAGAGACTTTGAGAGTTTTTAGGAAGTTCTTGAGACCAGACTTTAGAGCAGCAGAAACATTTGTCAGCAGCTTGAGCAGGAGAAGGTGAGCTTCAGAGTAGAAATGAGACGGAAACCTTCTTGACCCGTGTGGTGAAGTCCTGTACCAAGAGTTTGAGCAGGTTGTGAAGAGTCTGTAGTTCTTCAGTCTGAAAGCACCAGAAGAGTTGACTCATTAAAGGAGAAAACAGGAGACATTGTTGGTTCTTCTGTTGCTCTGCAGTTTCCTTAGACTGAACATCAAGTTTGTATTTTAAATGATTTACCATTTGAGCCCAAGAAGACTTCAGTAAACTCCCTCCATCCCCTGAACACAACATATTTTATTAAGATGTTAAATCTTTTTTTATATATATATTTTTGAGTTTTAATCAGTTTTAGCATGTTTTTTTTCTCTTTGCTTGTTCAGTTTTGTCATCTGTGTGAAAGGTGCTAAACAAATAAAGTTGAGTTGATAAACTGAATAACTGACTAACTCATGATTGTGACAACAGAAATACTTTGATTTAAGGATTTGTTTCATTTTTAAGGTTGGGGTTAAAATCTTGACAAAAAAAGATTAAAGAAATAAATGACATTAAAAAGCAATAAAATAAAAGGAAAAAAACATTTAATACAATAAAACTTGGAAAAAGAAAATTAAATACAATTAAGTTATACTGAACAGACAAAATATTTAAACAGAAGATACAAAATGTAATTATGAAATAATTTCTGAACAATATCAAACATTAAAGATGAAATATTTTAGATGAGTAAACATTTAAAAAATACAATTAAACAAGAAGAGTATTACATTTTTAAAAAATATGAAACATTTAATTGGATTATTAAACCTTTAAAAAGAAAACATTTAATTACTAAATTAAATGTTTAATTAGAAAATTAACAGACAAAAAACTTTAAATACGAATTGAACAGAAAATACAATGAAGCATTTAAAAAGAAAATTAAACATTAAAAGGTGGTAAAACATTTAAAAAGAAAAACCTTAACAAAGACTTAATCTAAAAATTAAACATTGGGAAAGAACAAGAAATTTTCAAACAAGCCGATTAAAAAATTTGAAAAAATGAACAATTAATCACTAAAAAGACAAAACATTTCAAAATCAAATCAGACATTAGAAAAGAATAAAAGGTGAGAAAAGAGCAAAACTAAACATTAAAGAAGAATCAAACTAAATGCAAAACATGTGAAAAGACACCAGTTAGACTTTAAAAGATCAAATTAAACAGAAGAGACAATAAAATGATCAAAAATGGCAAAAACAGATAAAGGTCTTAAAGTGTTTTCTGGCCTGAAATGAAAACATCAAGTTGTTTCTTCGAACATTTCCTCTTTCCGTGTTCTTGGTTTGATTACGGACAGATTTACAAAGTGCTCACTTAAGAAAACTGCTTTTAAGATGAAGTCTACTAGTAGTTGGCATTGATCAAACTAATGTTACCTTCTGATCGCCACAAACTTTACTGTTCAGTAAAGAGAATCAAAGTTTGTTCAGGATTTCTAAAGAACCCACTGGTGAAGGTCTGAGAAGAACTCGGATTGATGTGAACTCAAAGCTCATGGTCACAAGTTTAAGGCTTCTGTTAACCAGAAAGTTCAAACTAACAGTGAACTACTCCAGAAATTAGAAGTTTTCAGCCCTCAGACTGTCTATAGGTTCAAACTGACAGTGAACTACTCAAGAAATTAGAAGTTTTCAGCCCTCAGACTGTCGAAAGGTTCAAACTAACAGCCATCAACTGTGGAACTTAGAAAATTTCAGTCCTTGGACTGTGTGAAAGCTCAGGTCCTGAGGTGTGGAGGCTTTGGAAAGTCTTGTAACTGAGGGTCCAACCCTCCAGCACAAAGGCTGAAGTCCAACCTCCGGAGAAAAACGGTCGAGTCAAGACCCAAGTTAAAAAAAAAAAATCTCGAAAACGGTGAAAAATCGATGATAAATGCGCAAAAAAAAGAAGAATTAGTATCTGAGCAAGTAGCTCAGGGGATAAGAAGAGAGACTACCAAGCAGAAGGTAACAGGTTCAAGACCCACCACTGATAATTTTCTTTCTTTGTGTTTGTCTAAGTTTTTCAAAAAATTTAAGAAGGGTCTAGTATTGAACCAGCAACCTGCAGCTCCATAGGCAAACCCTTAACTCACTGAACTACAGATCACTTAAAAAAAAATAAACTCGTCGTCCCTTTGTCCTCGTAGTTTCTGTTCCTAATAAAGTGACCACATGGGTGGAGCCAAGGCGGCGTCTGGGTGGAGTCAGGGCGGAGAGTAGGCGGGGAGGTGGGTGGCAGCCTCCCCCCTCTACTCCCCCATTTCCCCCCACTGCCCCCTCTACTCCCCCACCGCCCACCACACCTTCCCCCGCCCGACGAGTTTTTCGAAAATCCGAGTCTCGACAGGTTTTACGAGTTTCTACCAGGTCAGAGGCAGAAGAACTTGTCATGAATAGGTGTTGAAGTCTGTGAGGATGGAGTGACTTTTTACAGTGACGAGAAGGAAGACGACTAGAAGAGCAGGTCTTTAACCAGCATCACTAAAATCTATGGAGTCAGCTCCAGAGAAATGAAGGGAGGTTAACTTTTATCAACCTCCATCCAGATGTTCAACTTGATATCTTGACTTTGAGATTTTTAGCACCACAAACCTTTAGTATCACACTTTATTATCATTTATTTGGACTTTAATGGAATCCACCAGCAGATTTAGTTTTTGTTGAGAAACTTTATTCTTGTCGTCGTGGGACTGCAGGATTTAAAACTGTTCCTTCTGTTTGACCTCATGTTTATTAGTTTTAGTGGAGCAAGTTATTTTAATTGTTGATTAGTCTCTAATAAACCTAATAATAAATTGGATTAGTCAAGAGGCTTAAATTTCTTACTTTTTTATATTTTAAATATGACAAAAAAATATAAAAATAAAGCGTCTTGAGACAATTTGACCTGTAATTGGTGTTATATAAATAAAATTGAATTTAAATTGTATGTATCTAATAATGTTGGAGTAATTCAGCCATATATGTTAGAAAACACATTTTCTTTGTCCATTAATCTGTTGATTGTTTTCTCCAGTAATTAATTTCTTGTTTTGGTTTATAAAATGTCAAATCCAAATACATTCAGTTTACTGTCATAAAAACCAAAAAGATTCACATTCATGATGCAGGAATCAGGCAGTAGCTTGTGAGCCATAAAAGGTTTTAATCTTTGGGGCCGAGTGTCAGAAAACATTTAGAAACCAACATCAACAAAACACTCAACAAAGATTTGAACATCATTAAAGGGAAATCCAACTTTTTCATGACAATGTCTAATTAAAGAACATTTATTTCCAACGTAAATGTGTGATATTCATCCTCTGGAGCTTCTCTTCACATCGTCTTCCACCTGGACTGGTTTGGTCGGGAGCATGTGCAACAAACATCTGAAAAACTGCACTTTAACATCAATGAATGACACTGGGCTGCACAGTGGAGTAGTGGTTAGCACTTCGCCTTGCAGCAAGAACATTCCCTGGTTCAATTCCCAGGATGGGCCTGGGATCTTTCTGCATGGAGTTTGCATGTTCTCCCTGTGCATGCGTGGGTTTTCTCTGGACACTCTGGCTTCCTCCCACACTCCAAAAATATGCTGATGTTAAATGATTACTCTAAATTGGTGTGAGTGTGATTGTTTGTCTGTATATGTAGCCCTGCAACAGACTGGTGACCTGTCCAGGGTGTCCCCTGCCTTCGCCCGAGTCAGCTGGGATAGGCTCCAGCCCCCCCACAACCCTAGTGAGGATAAAGCGGTGTCTAAAGAATGGATGGATGAATGACACTGAAGTTTCATCTCTACATAAATGAGACTGAGTCTGGATGTGCTGCTCTGTCATTAACTCCTAAGTTTAGGGAAAGTTCAAACTAAATATAAGTTCAGATAAGACTTGAGAATGAGCTTATTTTGAACAAACATCTCAGACTTTATGAGCTTCAGCACCTCTAGCAAGACATTTTAACAACAAGCAACTCAAGAGATCCAGAAGTTGGAGAGAGTTAGTTTTAGCTGAGGCAAAGAACACATGGGACGCTAACCTAGCAAACATTTAAGACTTTTCTCTGTCAATTCTGAGAAATAATTTCCTATTTAATGACAGAGCTACACATCTGAACTCAGTCTCATTCAAACAGACTCTAATTCAGTGTCATCCATCCATATTAAAGTGCAGTTACCCTAAATGTTTGTTGCATGAGCTCCTACAAAACCTGTCCAGGTAGAAGGCCACTTTCACAAACAGGAAGTGGAAGATTCCAAGCAGATTTATAGAAGGGGGAACCGGACTGTACTAAGTGTGGTCGAGTATAAAGGGGTGTTTTGTGGGTTTTTAAGGCTGATAGTGATTATTCGTGAGACATTTGGAGGAGATATTCATTTGCAGTAAATGAAAGCATTTAAAATCTTGGAGTTAAACTTAGAAGAACACAAACTAACAGAAAACTTTGTTGATATGTTTTTGTTTTGTTTACAGATGTTAAGTTAAAGGAGTTTTATTGGTGACGTATAACCAATCAAATCACTCTAGAAGACAGAGCGACCACAGGGAGATAAAGGTTCAGAGCCAAAGTAGCGCCATTCATAAAATTATTTATTACCGTAAATCAGTAAAAACTAAAATACTGATAATCAGTAAATCAGTCAGCCCACAATAACTACAATTCTACAAAGTATGTCTCTTTCCTTTGACTTGTTATTTGTACAATATACGATGTATATGATGCCGTTTTTCATACCAAAGGCTATACTATGATGTTTTTCTAAGAGACATACCATGCTACTCTGTTTGTTCTGGCCCTGGGTCACTGCACTCCTCCTCTGTTGTTTTCTGGATTGTACTCAGCTGCATGCCTTCGTCCACCCGGCCTCTGTTGACTCGTCCCGCCTGCCATCTCTGGAGCCTAAGCTGGATTGGAACAGACCAAAGTACCGTCCAATCATGATGACAGCTGCCTCTCAAAAGGCTCTTTCATCTAGCGGCACTTCTTTTGAGGGGAAGCTGAGCTTCAGCAGAACTTTGGAGATGTGTTCCAGTGGTTGGTGGATGCGTGGGGAGATAGAGAGGGACCATTGAATTGTTCAGAAAGGAAAACAGGGAACCCATTGGTAGTTTTACTTTAGGATGCTACTGCGGTGTGTTTTTGGGTTTTAAGAGGTGAACAGGATGAGCTTTTTTTCATATTGATGATCTTTTACTTTGTTCCTGGTTGGAATGCCCATCAATGTCAACGTGAAGTTCACTTTTAGTTCTGTTGATTTATATTTATTTTACTAACACTCATTTGATTTTAACCCCCTCACATATTGTGTTGTTGTAAACTTACTCTTTCAAATACATACTCGTCCAACCCTCTGAAAACCAGTGTTTGGACTGTCTTTGTGTTGCTCCTCACCTACTTCAGACAGCCGGGACAGAACAACGTTTTGTGGACCAAAGGCTAAACTCTGACGTTTTTAGAACGACATGCTATACTTAAGGCTTTTTTAAATTGACATATTCCTATGACGTTTTTTTTTTTTAGTTTTTTTAGCAACATATAAGAGTTTGAACAGTTTTAAAAATGACTATACTTTTACTTGTGCAATGAACTATTATTCTATGGCATTTTTTAGACAACATATTGCACACTGATGTTTTCTTGAATAACATACTATTTTGACAATATACTGCACTTTGACATTTTTTGAACCACATATCATACATGACAATTTTAGGCAACATCCTATCATTTTGCACTTTTTGAACCACATAATAATCTATGTTTTTTTTTTTTGCCAACATGCTACACTATGAACTACAGGCCATACTATGTTATTCTTGAAAAGTATACTATACTTTGACATTTTCCTATACTATGGTGTTATACACGGAGTGCTTTGGTTATACGTTGATTTACAATCTAGATTTTTTTCTGTTTTGTTTTTTGACAGGATTATCACAGACCTGACTGTGAACACTGTCGACACCCACCTGAAGTAAATTTAAAAACAAATTAGTTTACCTAAGAAAACAATCCTTTAATGTCTTACCTTAAAATGACCTACATTTAAAAAATATATGTGTAAAGTAAAAGTTTCACACTAAAGATGAATCACTGACGAACATTTAATGGCATTAACTCAATTATTATGAGGAAACAGATATCCATTTCTAATATTTCTATCAAATATGTTTGTCTACAAAATATACTGGGCATGAATAAAAATGTCTGCATACTGAAATATAACAAGTCCATCTACATTTATACATCATATTGATGTTTAAATAATGGGAACTGCAGCCCACGTTCAGTCGAAATTACGGATAAACAAGGTTTCTAGGGTTCTCTGACAAAATAAAAGCCGTGATTTTTTTACGGAAAAATTACATGATTTCAAAAATGTGACTTTGAAAATTTAAATCAAACTGTAACAAGCCTTAGCTCGATGCTCCACGTTTTCTGAATATTTTTGTTTTCGTCTTTGTCAAGCCCAAACGAAAAATTAATCCATATTCTGGCTACATTACAGACAACAGGATCACTGGAGTAACCAGAAGTTAGGCGACCTAGCGGAAGTGCTAATGAGGTCTGCTGTGGCATGGATGATTACCGTCACACATGTAGCTTTGAAAATAAATCTTCTACAAGACACAGAGCTGTAGCTCCATTTCAGTGTGAGCTCTAATGTTTCTCTGTGTGACTGTGTCTGACTTCCTCTAATAAAATCCTCCTGGTTACGGGGAGCTGCAGCCACAGATATATATCTATCTACTGATTCATATCTGTGCTCACTAGTCTGGTCCGATGCAGTCTCGAGGATGACGTTTCACGAGTACATGAGAACGCAAGAACGGACATTTACGTTACTGAGAAACGGCCACAGTCTTCTTACCGCAAAGTTACAAAGCTGCTCCTCTTCTCCTCTGGCATCAGGAAACGTCTTCAAAGCTTCTTCAAATCCAAAGGCAATACAATCAAAAGATCAAACTAACGTCATTGGTGCATTCAGGTGCAGTCGGACAACGAAGTTGCGTTCAGGAGCGTCAGAAGTCGGAGTATCAGTAATGTAAATTTCAAATGAAATTTTTGGGGGGCACACGGGGTGACCAATCAGATCACGAGGAGTGGGGGGGGGGGCACTGGTAACATATGGGTAGCTTCAGTTAATTGGGACCGGTGCCAACTCAGTGTCGCTAATGTGAGTAAACTCTTTGATAGCATTAAGCTCCTACACACGTGGACAAAATTGTTGGTACCCCTCAGTTAAAGAAGGAAAAACCCACAATTCTCACTGAAATCACTTGAAACTCACAAAAGTAACAATAAATAAAAATTTATTGAAAATTAAATAATCAAAATCAGCCATTACTTTTGAATTGTTGATTAACATAATTATTTAAAAAAACAAACTAATGAAATAGGGCTGGACAAAAATGATGGTACCCATAACTTAATATTTTGTTGCACAACCTTTTGAGGCAATCACTGCAATTAAACGATTTCTGTATTTGTCAATGAGCGTTCTGCAGCTGTCAACAGGTATTTTGGCCCACTCCTCATGAGCAAACAGCTCCAGTTGTCTCAGGTTTGATGGGTGTCTTCTCCAAATGGCATGTTTCAGCTCCTTCCACATATGTTCAATGGGATTCAGATCTGGGCTCATAGAAGGCCACTTTAGAATAGTCCAACGCTTTTCTCTCAGCCATTCTTGGGTGTTTTTGGCTGTGTGTTTTGGATCGTTGTCCTGTTGGAAGACCCATGACCTGCGACTGAGACCAAGCTTTCTGACACTAGGCAGCACATTTCTCTCCAGAATGCCTTGATAGTCTTCAGATTTCATCGTACCTTGCACACTTTCAAGACACCCTGTGCCAGATGCAGCAAAGCAGCCCCAAAACATTACTGAGCCTCCTCCATGTTTCACCGTAGGGACAGTGTTCTTTTCTTCGTATGCTTGGTTTTTGAGTCTATGAACATAGAGTTGATGTGCCTTACCAAAAAGCTCCAGTTTGGTCTCATCTGTCCAAAGGACATTCTCCCAGAAGCTTTGTGGCTTGTCAACATGCATTTTTGCAAATTCCAGTCTGGCTTTTTTATGAGTTTTTTTCAGCAGTGGTGTTCTCCTTGGTCGTCTCCCATGAAGTCCACTTTGGCTCAAACAACGACGAATGGTGCGATCTGACACTGATGTACCTTGGCCTTGGAGTTCACCTTTAATTTCTTTGGAGGTTGCTCTGGGCTCTTTGGATACAATTCCAACGATCCGTCTCTTCAATTTGTCATCAATTTTCCTCTTGCGGCCACGTCCAGGGAGGTTGGCTACTGTCCCGTGGGTCTTGAACTTCTGAATAATATGAGCCACTGTTGTCACAGGAACTTCAAGCTGTTTAGAGATGGTCTTATAGCCTTTACCTTTAAGATGTTTGTCTATAATTTTTTTTCGGATGTCCTGGGACAATTCTCTCCTTCGCTTTCTGTTGTCCATGTTCAGTGTGGTACACACCTTTTCACCAAACAGCAGGGTGACTACTTGTCTCCCTTTAAATAGGCAGACTGACTGATTATGAGTTTGGAAACACCTGTGATGTCAATTAAATGACACACCTGAGTTAATCATGTCACTCTGGTCAAATAGTTTTCAATCTTTTATAGAGGTACCATCATTTTTGTCCAGGCCTGTTTCATTAGTTTGTTTTTTTAAATAATTATGTTAATCAACAATTCAAAAGTGATGGCTGATTTTGATTATTTAATTTTCAATAAATTTTTATTTATTGTTACTTTTGTGAGTTTCAAGTGATTTCAGTGAGAATTGTGGGTTTTTCCTTCTTTAACTGAGGGGTACCAACAATTTTGTCCACGTGTGTATCTACACTCCGTGATGTAACAGCTGAATGCGTTTACAGATGTGCTTGTTCAAATATTTTTTATTTTATTTTTTTAACATTCAGCCTTTGAAAAAGCCATTTCAACTGGTCATTCAATAAATAGGTTGTACAAGTAAAATCTACAGTGAAGTGTCATTTGTTTACGTCGCCACTGCTCCCCGAGAGCCTGCCACTGCTGCTGAAAAAAACACTGAAAAACTTTATTCCATTATAAATGTGTGATTGAACCATTCTGAATTCAGTATCATCAGTATTTTTTAGTACAGTTTAAACATTAACTAAAAAGTGACAGTAGGATTTTGGTCTTTCATAGCTGTCTGCAAAAAAAAAAAAACATGGTCCACTGTGATACCAAAAAAACAATAATTTATTATCATTTCTTTTGCAAAGATCACCATTATCACACATTTTACCTGGCAACAGATGCGCCACCTACGCATTACTCAAAATTAGAGCATCAGACATTGACTCAAAACATACAGGACTTGGTTTAAAGTTTCAAATTTACAATACTTGAGTTAAAAATGAGGCTTTTGGAATGAGTATACTGTACATGTAACTGAACTATAAAGACTTCTGATAAATAGTGACCCATTCATATCATCAGTTCTAAAATGCTGTGTTCTGAGTCCTGCTCAGTGGCAATCATCCCAACACCAGTTTAATGTGACAGCAAACATAATTCAGCAACGACTATACAATATCTATGAATGTTTCGAGTTACAAATAACTTAAACAATGTATGAATAAGGCTGAATAAAATGCCTCTGTTGCACAGAGATGCACAGACAGTCTGCGTATGAAATCAAGTTACATCAATGTGTTAATGATGCAGATTTTGCTGTTAAGGCTATGCTGAGTAAAGGTGTATGTAGAGAGTAAAAATTATGTAGAAAATATTGGTATGAAAAGCTATGGGCAGGTCCATCTGTTGTTGAATATGTAGAAAAAAACTCAACATTAAGTCAAAATAAAATTCGATACAAAATAATTTTACTCAAAGCTGCAAACCAGACAAACAAAGCAGCAGCACTGGCAATGAGTTGCATCTTTACAGACGTCCTGTACTCCAAGAATCTCCAAAAATATTTTGATAAAATGACAAAGGATTCTCCAGAGGTTTTGACATGTGCTGTCTCCTTGTTGTTTAAGTCCTCTAGTTCACAAATTGCAGAAAGAACACATGAAGAGTTTCCTTGTAAAATGAGGTATCCAACTTTTTAAAGACATTTTTACAAAATTGCTGATAAAATTGATGTTAACAAAAGTCAATTGTCGACCAGAAATCTCTACTCATTGACACGTTACAATGTTCAGCGGTGTTCAATCTCTTGAACTTCCCTCCGGTGACAAATATGACATTTTTAGTTGAAACATTTTTGGGGATTTTCTTCTTTTCAACACAGTGGAGAGGAATGGACTTGTTCAGTGTCTGCCTTGCTTTAAGTGGGACACATAGGATACATTTTTGTTAAATATATATTTGAACAAAATGTAGCAGTAACAACTGAGTAAAAATTAGCTGCTGAAACGCAAACATTTCATGATCGCAGTTGTCAAGTTTGTTGACATAAAATGTTTGACCCATGAAACTGCATTCCAAGTGACCATTTATTTAAATTTCATTACACTTTGCCATAGTTATACTTAACTTCCTTATATGAAACAAATTATACAGTACCATAACTGGAATGTGTGACATGTGTGCCTTTAAAGCTGAAGTTTGTACCTTACATTACCTTAAAAAATAACATTTAAGTTGTAGTAACCATATGGTATCTCTATGGGTAAGTGTTGGGCTTGGGCCACACTGTCTAGCTCTACCTGTAGGTGATGGCTAACTTGTTGAACTGCTGCAGCTTTGCATGTGTGTCCACACTGAGTGATGCTACTGCAGCACTGCTACTGTTGTGTTTCAACATGAATATGACTTCAATAAATACAATATTTTGTCTGCAAAAGGGCTTTCATTATTCTTTTACTACTAAGCCTTCCATCCTTTTGAAATGGAGTTAAAAGTAGATGAGCTGAATAAAATCCAAAAGCTTTTTTTTCCATTTCAGACATATTCTACAGATATAGACACTGAAACGGTGGTGAAATGTTGCTGGTATAATGTCAATATGACCATCAAAAGATCTTTCTGCTGCCTATTTTTGCTGAGAACGAACCATAGATCTCAATAAAATAGGCTCCGAGCCGAAACTCGAGACAGTGTGTTGCCGACCTACACATTAGACGTGTGTCTCACTCAGGTTGTGTGGCTGCTGAAATCTGGTAACATGGATGCCAAAAGAAAAAGGTTCCATGCCAGTCATGCACAGGTGGAGGAAGCAGTGTGGCTTGAGCCTTAGATAATAGGTTGGAATTTTAGGCCATGGCCAAGCACCAATAGTATGAAACAAAAATTCAGCTGACTCTCAACAACAATGAGAAACGTTCAGCTTTGAAGGTCAGGTAGATCTGTTCATTAAAGGAGCTGTAAAAAAGTAAGTGAAAGGCAGGTGACCCACTGATCTGTCATTGGTAAGTGTACATAATACACAAAAGGAAAAAAAAACTTAAGATTCTCATACAACTGTCTTGAGTTATATGGTTACAACATAAATATGAAAATAGAATTGAAAAGATAATCATGTCTAGAGTGAAGTAATAAAATAATTGTATTGTCATAGTTTCATAGAAAAAATGTTTTTTTCCCACAGAGTGATGTGAAAAACAATTTTGAAAAAACATCAAGAAAATGCAATGACGCCACTGATAAATCCTTTACAAAATGCTTTTTGGGTTACAAAGTGTGAAAAATATTCCTATTGTCCTCATAAAAATGCCACATTTAACGAGGCAAGTATGTTATACCACATGGGGTAGAATGTGTGTTTTGTTGGTTTTTTTTTTTATACAGTAGTAACCGAAAGGAAGGCATTGTGCACTTTGGCTCCCTCAGGGGCCTTAGTACCATGAGTCATCAGCTCCTGGATTGTCATCCAGTTATCCAAGATCTTCTTGTTGCGTTTCTTCATCATCTTCTTGTGGCTGAGCTCGATAATGCTGACTTCCTTGCGACCCTCGCTGCTGCTCTGAGGATTCTCCTTCAAACTTTCCAGCCGACTACGCTGCATGAATTCTCGTCTTTTCCTCTGTTCTTTGGCCCGGACTAAGTGCTGCTTTCTTTCCTCTTTACTCCAGTACTTCCCCATCTTCATTTCACTCATTGCATCATCATCCGTGGTCATTCCTCCACTACGCTCTTCTTTAATCTTTAGGGCTCGCTCCCTCAGGATTTTGTCTCTCACAGGCCTTTTGGTGATGTAGCGGGTGCCATCGCTACGGATCTTAACCTTCCACTCCATCTTCGGCTCATTAATGGGCCTCTGAGGCTCCTTGCAGACACTAAGCAGGCTGAGCTGGCTCTGAGCGTACTCAACAGCTGAGCGCTGCTGGATCAGCTGCATGTAGCTCTGGTAGTGGCGGGCATGAGCTGGGATGTTAGCCTGCCTCTGCTGGGAGCTGTGAGAAGGAGAGAAGTAAGGAATCCGGGAAGCACATGACTTCAGCTTCCCCCTGCTCTCCTCCTCAGCCTGAGCTGTCTGGTCCGACTCAGATGGATTGCTGTGGTCGGGGCTGCTGCTCTTGCCAAGGACTGGAACACGGCATGCTGGGATGGGACTGGGGCTTAGAGAAGGGCCAGTAGCAAGACCACTGCAGAGGTTCCTCTGGTTGGTGAGACTAACCATTCTCTGAAGAGAGTGCTCCGGGGAGCGGTCCATTGCCAGAGGGGTGCTCCGTGAACTCTCTGCCGTGTTATAGGCACTGGAGCTGTCCTTGTCTGATTTCTCCAGCCTCTCGTTTATGTCAGTCAGCTTCCCCCTTGTAGGCTCTCCATGGTGGAAGTTTTGATTTTTGGTGGAGGGCACAGAATGGCCCGTAGAGGGAGACTGCTGACCCTTACGAAGCTTATGGGCCTGCATAATGTTTTGACATTCAAGCTCGATGCTGCGCAGCTCCTCGTTGAGCATCCGTAGCTCATGCTGTACGCCGCCCTGCTCCCCCACGCTGCACTCAATGGTGCTGCGGCGGCTGTAGAACAGGTCATACTCACCGCTGTTGCGTATCTGACACTTAAGCTCCAAAAGTTGCTGGAAGCGATCGCCCTCTGTCTCCTCATCATCCTCATCCTCTCTGTCCTCCAACCTTGAGGAGCTGCTGGTACAGTGTGTGTCCCGATTGTCTCTCAGGCACTGAGACAGACGTCTCTGGATGTGTGCCAAGACATTGTGCTCTGAACTCTCCATTCTGTCTTTTATACTCAGTACACTGTCCTTATGATGAGAAAGTGTGGAGCAGGTGGGCTTGTCATCATCTCTCTGAAATGAATAGAATGAACAAACACAACAAATATTGTAAGCATTCATGGCAATTTCTTTTAACAATTCTCATAAGGACTTTTTTTATGAACATATTCATGTATGGCACTGACTGGAACCTTGTAAGTGCCAAACATGAGTGTGTTTTCCAATGTAGGAGTATTGTAGGGTAATCGAACATACAGTATTATGTATTATATGTGGCACTATGCTTAGAAACATACTCTACGTGCTCAGGAGTCACCTTTGATTAATTTCCCCTATAAAATGAAGAAAATAAAACAAAATCACAAGAACTTCTCAAGAGTTCAAGAAGTGGAACCCTATTCTGTATTCTCCTGAAGGAATACATATGCTGTTGTGCATAACTCTCGTATACAGCTCTGTTACTTCAGGGATTGTCTCCTCTCTGCCATGTCTTTGAAGTCCCATTTATATGGATTTTTGTAGTGTGCTATCCTCCCAACGAAACAGAATTTTAAATTATGATTACTAAAGTTTGGAATTTAAATAGTTCAATGGTCCCCTTCCATAAATATTTATAATCATTATTTTGAATTCCCATTTCAAAAGGCAAAGCTTGTTTTTACTCAATTTTGCCATGAAAAAGTCAACGAAGAGTTTGATTCCATCTGTGTCACCAGAAAGATGTCGTTATTTCAAAGACTAGGTTAATATCGACTATGAATAATGACCCAGTACAGGAAAAGCAGCTATTTGTCGTTGTGATGGTTTGACGGCCCTATAATCTGCCAGATGGCTCAAACTCCTATTTTTCAATGTAGTTTTTCATTTTTTTATTCTACTGAAGAATGGTTTGCTAACAGTGAATATGTTTTGCTGCCGTCTGACCTGTTCGTTCTCCTGTTCCTCCTGTAAGGCAGCTAATTCCATCTCCTCTCTCTGCTGCTCCTCCAACATTTCCATCTTCAGCTGCTCCAGGAACTCACTATGCTCGTCATCCAGCCAGGCCTCTTCCAGCTGAGGGTGAATGAGGAAGGAACGCATACGGAGAATGGGGAGAGAAAGAGAGAGGCAAAGGGAAAGGGGCAACTGTTATTTGTCAAGGCCTGAAGCTTGTGGCGACACTGTGTCTCAAAACAAATAGCTGGGTGTTCCAAATGGATGGTCAAATGGGATTTTCTGAAAAAACACCCCAGCATGGTTTTGAAATAAGAAACTGCAAACATCAATGTGATGTGGTGTTTCACTGATATGCAGCTCCTCGCTTCTCTACCAACAAAGCATCCCTCATCTTTTAAACATGCCTTCTAATCTTAAAATCAGGCCAATACACTCTGATGGACATAAAAAGTAGCACCTTTGACCCGTTAGCGCCACATCATCCATCATCTGTTTGTGCGCTTGATGTGAACCAAATGGCATCCATATCTGATGACTTCAGATTTACTACCGAGAGATGCATTTAATTATAAAGAGTCTACTATTGCTTCCTGCTCATCTGCACTGCGGCAGAGTCCTTCCGCTTATTTGCCATCGGCCTTGGGCTTGAACTCACTCCACATTAGCATGCCATTAGCTTTTATGGCTTACCGTTGGAAGTCAATTACAGTGGCGCTACAGAAAAATAAAACATGATGAGGTGTCTCAGCGGTGGCTTCTACTAGGAGTGGTTGTGTGTGGTGAGAGGTGGGGGTTGGTCGGCTACACCAGACTGCCGAGGTTTACTCTGAGCAGATATACTGTAAACGGCATCAGGACTGTAATTTGTTAATTGTAAGGCCCAGAGTAGGTGCTTCAGTCAGTAGACGTTAGGTACATGTGTGTCTTTTCTAACCTGCAGCTCAGGTCTGGCGACCAGCAGTACGATGGTCCTTCGCTCATCACTGGAGAGCGCAGCCATTGCTTCTTCTCTGTCTTGTACATCTTGGCCATTAATCTGAAAGTAACAAACACGATTACAACATTCACAAGTCAAACACAAGCAAGCAAACACTTCTACGCAGGCAGAGACACAAACACACACTGTGGCCAAGTTTTTATCCTTCCCAATGCAAAAGCCCTTAAGAAAAATCAAAGTGCCACAATAAAAGTGGCGCTGCACAATAATTCCTTTTTGTTCCCGAGGAAATTGTAAACACTCTTTGCTGCTCTCTAATGTGAATCGGGACCCAGCAGTGATTATGAATGAGACAGTGGCCGAGGGCCGCCGGAGCTGTTGTGTTCACCAAGTATCCGGCAGCGTACATACATCTAGTCGTACAATTAACTGGCCACTGACAGGTGGCGTCCATCTTTTTGCAGGCAGAGTAATGGCCCTGTCACTGGTGGATAATAGTGCCAGAGTACTGGTCTGCCACACAAACACACACATACACACTCTCCTGGCTCAAATCACTAGACAACACATGGTAGACACCAATGGACAATTAGACCAATGCTGCTTATGTATCCACTTCCCACATGTAATACCTGCCAGACAGACTATTTGCTTCTCCCTTGACATTTTTCCTCTCAAAATAATCCACTATATACACTTAGGGAATGTATTTTTTTTTTTAATCTATATTGAATACTGCCGTGTTTCTTAGATAATAGACCTTCACTTCATTTATCATGCATACAGCAACTCCTATTTACCAATTGCCTATTAGTGAAATCAAAAATGATATCTCTCTGTACATTACTTTTTACATTAAAGCTGTGCTAATGAATGCATGTTTCATATTACAAATGCATCACAGGCTCCTATATAATCTGAAAGAGGTCGTCGTCGTGACAAAGAGGAGGTGTTAAAAACAGTGAATGCTTAATGAGTTAGACAGTTTCCTCCAGGAGCTGGTTGTCAACACCTTGCGTTGACCAGAAGACCTAGAGGTGGCTCAAAATCGACTGCTCCATTTGCGTCTACATAGGAGGCGTTCAGGAGCGGGACTGAGCTGCAGGTCACCCGCATTTTGGAAGCGCTCAAGAGTTCAATACTCAGTCACTTCTTGTTATGTGCATAAATAACAAAAGAACAGACATATCTGCTCCATTAGACAGCTAAGACAGACAACTGAAAATCAAAGACAGAACGTTTTCTATAGATATGGTGTAATGGCTAATATAGTATCAGGTGGCAGTGTAAAAGAGATAATTGCCATAACAATTCCATAAGGTAGCACTATCAGATGTTTTTTTTTTCCAGCTAGTTTAACTTTCCCCATGAGGTGAAAGTACAGGCCGCGATTCAAATTCCAAACCATTTCTGTCCAGTTCTGAGTGTCTCCTCCTGGCCTGCTAGCTGTTCATTCTGTGTGCTCTAATATGGTATGTCTACACAGTTGCTCTGGCTGATTATCGGATCCACTATTCAGTGTTTTTCCAATTATCCGTATATATTTTTTCTTTTAACATCTTCACAATAAGATAGATTTATCCATGAATGAGCTACTTTGGCAGTGACGCAGCCATCTCTCTTTCTGTCTGTCGTCAATATTCTAAGACTGCATCTGATTGCTGACACAACATGAGGAATAGCCTATAAGTGCGAAAAAATAAATGTTTAAAAGTTCTCTTTTAGCTAAACTTATGTAAAACATTAACTAACAAAGGCATTTCAGTGAAGGTTTGTGGTAGAATGTTTTGTTATACATATAGACACTAAGATTTTCATTTAGACTGCAAAAATATAAGGACCAAATATCACTTTCAACTCCTTGATTGCTAAGAAATGGAATTTGTATCAGCCCTGGAAAAAACATATTGGCAGAACCCCTAGTAGTCATCCTTAGCTATGTAAATGTGAAACAGAGTGGCTCAGATTGGTTTCACTAGAATCAGGCTCCACCTTTAATGCAGCTATACCATTACATTTCCTTGCACAAAAACAGCAACCGCCCACCTAAACCTCAGAAGCAACTCTACCAGCTCTGAGCCCTGACAAATTCTGCTCCTTGTCAGTAACACAATTCCTCCAGATCTCAGACCCGCAGATGAAGCTAGTGGCTCAAAACAGTCATAGCCTCTGAGCTCTCCCTGAGCTGCAGCACAGCCCCATCCTGAACCAGAACTCTTAAAACCCCCTGTTGGTGCTGAGTCGGTAACTAAAGCAGCCAGGGGGACATTTCTCCCCCTTTAACAGTCACAGCGGGGGCGACTTCCCCCTTTAATGTGCGGCCATTAAAAATGAATGGGTTTTCGTGCTGGGAGACAGCGGTTGAGTGCGACAAAATAAAAGCAGCGTTTTATGTGGAGCCTAATGAGAGGTGGTGTGGAGGTGGCCAGTGAGTGTGTCTTACTGCACCTGTAAAATGCGATCCCCCTCTCGGATACGTCCATCACGGGCAGCGATGCTGTTTGGACTGATCTGTGAAGGTAGAAGTGAACAAAATGATGCCTTTAAAACACTTTCACTCCTCATTGCAGAGAATCAAGAAGTGCCTGAAAATATCTTAAGTCGTTTAGAAGACATCACTGCACTAGACATGTCTAGACTGTTATTAACAATGTGTGCTGCCAAGGGAAGACCTTCAGTGCCATTTGCCTTTCTCAGAGCTGCCAGGTCAGTTTTTAAAGACATTTTAGCCTCTATTGTGGAAGCTGAGCGAAAGCCTTAATCATTCAAGCTGTCAGATGTACCTGCCTCTCTTATTATTTTCTGACAAGTTGATATAGCACAAGCCACTGCATAAAGCATCTCCAGTCTGTAACTCAACCCAGTACATGATGCACCTGCTCCTCCTGTGACTAATGCTAGTCAACAAGAGGGCAGGACACTCTTTCATCGACCAATCAATCGGCGTCTGGGGCTGTTCGTTTCAGTTTCTCCTATCAGGCGTGATCTCTGAAGACGGCGAGGTGCTGTGGTGCTCCATCTTCATGATAGTCCACTCCTACACAGAGAAACTGGGAGGAAGGTCCCTAGACAGGAATGGGCTGAAGGACTGGAAGGAGCTGAGAAAACTGAAAGTAATCTCTCTGCAGCCAAAGGGAGAGCTTCCGACAGTGAATAATCTACAACTGAAAATGGAAATACAGGAACATATAGGGATATATTAACTGTTGATGGATATTGTAGGAGGAGAAAGAGGGCATTGGGTTTTCCTCTTAGCTTCACTCCTAGTCTGTCTGCAGTTTTCTTTTTCTGCTGTGTTTGAACTGTGGGAGGAAAATGGGAGAAAAGGATCTGCAGTAAAAAATAAACAAAGAGGTGGTAGGTGGACTGAAAACTCTAAATTGCCCACTAGTGAGACTCAGTGAGTCTTCTGGCCCTGCAATAGACTGATGACCTGTGCAGGATAGTCCCTGCCTTATGGCCTTATACACACTGGCACAGACCCCAAATAAACAGGTTTAGAAAATGGATGGACTAGTGGATGGAACTTTCTGCCCTTGTTCCTCTGAATATTTAACCACTGTGTGTACCCCGATGAAACCCATACCAGGCTCCCACTGCACGCTACCGACCGTGATGTCCACTTATTGCCAAGACCTTGTTGTTGTCTTCTGGAGCCATAGCCAATGCCCTGATAGCTGTAGTTTCAAAGAATTCACTTAATGAACTACTGTTTACTAGCCTAGCCACGCTAGAAAACCCACGGCAACGAATTTAATTCTCTGCCAGGGTGGGTCTAGTTACCCTCCATAAGGCTCGAGGCTGGATTCTCCTAAAACTGGCCGGACCAATCACCATGAAGTGTAGAGTCAGAAGGTGGGCGTAACTAAGTGACAACAGAGGCACAACGATTCTGACAGAAACAACCGGCGCACAATAAACAGTTATCTTTCGACTGGGCTTTGGCCACAGCCCTTAAAGATTTGAAGCTAAAGTTCAACTTGAAAGATAAACAAAGGACGGCACTGAAGTGTTTCATTGAGAAGAAAGACGTATTTGGACTTATGCCAATGGGATATGGCAAATCCTTAATATACCAGTTGGCTCCGCTGGTTGGGAAGCTAATGGGACTTAGTCACAATCCGCCGGCGCTCTAGGAACTACGTCAGCCTATTCGTTGCACTGATTGGTTGTATACCTACCCAATTGCTGCAGAGTGATTTGAAAGACAACCTTTTAGCCCGCCGCCCTCCCTGTCGAGCGGCCCTAGACCCTTGTGCCTTCAGAAACATGGGGCTAGCGCGGCTAGGCTAACTGTTTACAGCTCGGAGCACCAATTGGACAAGCTACATCACATAGATTTTTAACCTTTTATTTTTCACCATGTTACAGCTCCTATAGTTTGGGGGACTCTTATGTAACACTCTTGCATAAAAACACAGTTCTAAATTATCATCTCCATCAAAAATCCTTGAATCTCTATTAAATGATCAACTAAAAGCATTTCTCTCAGTACACTCCGTCTTAAACATGCCTCAATAAGGCTGTAGAGAAAAGCACAGCACTGTTACTGCTGCCACTCTTGTTTATCACTGTTTATTACTCTGCTCTGAGATTTATCACCGGTAATAATTA
Organism: Acanthochromis polyacanthus; assembly: GCF_021347895.1. Classification (NCBI taxonomy): domain Eukaryota; kingdom Metazoa; phylum Chordata; class Actinopteri; family Pomacentridae; genus Acanthochromis; species Acanthochromis polyacanthus. The sequence goes on along the minus strand of NC_067120.1, from coordinate 16,281,414 downwards.
TGATTATCATTGTGAGCTGCATGCTCCTCTCTGTAATGCATTGGGTTTTGTTTATTTCTAAGGTGCTTACTGTTTTTTATAGATTCCCTGACATTGCTTTGCCGCTGTCTTCAAATGCAAGCCATTATCAAACACGCTTGAATGATTGGATTACGTTGCAGGTGTTTCTACTCAAAGTGGGAAATCTAGTTTGACTTATTGTGCACCTGCAACCTGGTATGACGTGCATAACAATCTAAAGCTTTAGTCATTTTTCATGTCCTGGTTTTCAATTTCATCTTATTTTGCTTGCAGCTGTTCTTGCTCTTCTAGTTGATTCACCTTATCTTTAATCTTAATTCCTCTATTTATTCTTTAAAGGTTGTATTATTTCAGTAATGTGCCGTTTTAATGCTTTTATCGCAAAGTTTATTTATCTTCGAATTTGTATTTCTACATCTTCTGCATGTTTGGGTCTTTGCTCAGCTATGTTGTAAACAAGGACTCTACCTGGAGAGGTGGATTTATGATATGAGGCGACAAATGGAAATTAAGTTAAGTAACAAGAGGGAGAATGGATTTATGTGGCTATTCATCAAGGGCTGAATTCAGCTTGTTTTAAAATACAACATTGTTCTTAATTCCATGTAGATATGTTTCCTCTGACACATCCTGTATACAGTGACATCCAGTCACCTCATCTAAATGCAGCACACTCCTCTTAGCTCTCCTTTTCTTTTTTTCTTTTTCTTTTTTTTTACAAAGCAAACACTTAAGGATGCTGCCAGGAGCCAACGATCACGCTGATTTATATTCTGCTCAGCTCTTAAAGTGAACACCTTGCATGGTCCGAGTCAACTTCAAACAAATATTAGGGAAAGTTGAGCAGAATGGAGAACAGAATTTTCTATGCTTCCAACAAGTGCGAGAAAAATAAAGGGCAAGAGTGTTTTTCCCAACACGTATCTCATTGCTTGCTGTCAGCTACACTGAGACTGGGTGAGGAACGCGGACAACACCCAAAAGCATTTTTGTTTGTCTTTTTGTCTTCTCTGTCTTGGCAGCCATTTCATTTTGGCAGCTGACAGTGTAATCATGCAGTTAGATATTTGCCAAAATGTTCAACAGTGTCACTTATGGTTGATAAAAGAGTTCAATTTTAAAATTACTGCACCCAATAGAGAATCCTGCTTTGCTCACATGAATACTGAAGTAAATCACAAATTGGAAGATGAATATTAAATGTCACAGTTCATTTAGTCGGAGAGACTGAGATTTCTCAGCTGTTTGGGCGTTTTACTCAAAACACTCTGATCTAGCAAGACGACGACTGTCGGTTTCAACAACAGAGGATGATATGTAAATGGGAGACTTCAAAGAACTGAAATATCTGTAGAATATGCATATACCTTTTGCCCCAAGAGTATTAATATTTTAATTTTCCAAACAGCTAGCAGTCCTAACTATGGTTGTTGGCATAAAAATAGCTGGAAGGAGGAAGATACATGTATGCTGCATGTTTTTCCCAGTATCTCCAGCAGTAAGGCAGAGTGGAATAAGATAAGAGAAGGCTCGCATTTGGTGTGAAATCACCACCTTTTCCACTTATTTTCTACTTCTGACATCACGGACACTCAGTTTCACTCAAGTTTCTTTGATGCTGTGCAGTAAATTGAGAGTCTGGACACTGACTCATCATTTTGCATCACAAGTGTCTGCTTTTGAGCGGCACAGTGGTCATTTTGGCATTAATTAAACACAGTGCAGTTCCTGGTAGAAAGTAAGGTTTGTGCCTTAATTTTGTAAACTATAATTGTTATATTTTTGAGGGCCCTGCATAAAGGATAAAACTACTCAATCAACATAATAAATGTAGACCACTGTATGGTTTCACACATTTTAGAGAGATTTCAGTGCTTCTTCACGGCAAACTAAATTGGAAGACGTAACCCTGTCTTGTATAAAGAAAATAAATCCTCTCAACTCCAGTCATTCAAGCACAATATCTTAAAGGGAGAGTCATCTCACCTCACTAACATAAATGGCCACGTCCTCCTCTTCATCCGTCCTGTAGCACAGAGTTAGCCCCAACTTCTCCTGGCTGCTGAGTCGACACAGTTCCACCTCCTATGTAGATAAAAGAGAAAACACGGAAATGTAAAATCAGGACTCCATCTGCTGAGACAGAGATCGTGTGATATGACTAAAAGCTTCAGATGAGCTGCTGAAGCTACCTTGTTATATTTCCGTATTGCTGACACAGAATAGTACTGTAACCTTTAAAGAACAAACAGAAACTAATCCACATATATCCGACACATCCAGCATTTCTGATGAATGGCTTCACAAACAAGAAGAAGCCCCTCCACTGAAGATCAAATAACCTGGTTATTTAAGTTCCAACGCAAAACTCCTGCTTGTTTTTGAGACATTTATTGCCAACTCCCATCCAAGGTTTTCTGAGTTTCAAAGTGTTTGATCATAAAAGACATTCTCAGCTTGGAGAGTGCAATCGGAGGGGCTTTGATAAATGTCAGAGGACCTCAAGTGTTTTTCTTTTCAAGTTGTTGCCAAGTTATAGAATATTAGACTATAAATAAACTATAATTATGCTAATGCTAGCAGAAATACATATTTGCACCATCACTAAAGTATTCCTCGTCTTCCCGAGGGGAGAGATCAACAAGCTATTGACTAACAAATCAGCGGTTGTCAAATTTCCCACAAGCCTCTTGAAACACAGCGCAGTACTCTTGTGTCTACATCAATTCCTCATTTAAGTCCATAAATGCAATGTTGATTAATCGCAACTAGAAGTCTCCTTCATTTTGTGTTTTGGTGTGTTTTTCCCTAAGTTTCCAGCTACTTAATGTACACAAGACTCAGTTTCCTGCAAAGAAGGTGCAACCAAACACCAAAACAGCAAGACTCTGTGCTTCAGCTCCAAATGCTGAAACATATCAAGGGTGTTGGAGGGAATCAAGTGTGAAATGGCCTCTCCTCCCAAGGTCTTCATTAGAACAGAAACACGGCGTCTCTGAGCAGCAGGAGCGAGGTGGTTGAGTGGAGAGCAGGATGGAGGGGGCAGCGAGAAATGAGGTGGCGGCGAGGGCACTGGTGGGGCTCACAGGGGTCTCACACGGAAACAGAGAGATTCATTTCCTCTGTGACAAATGCGGGTTGGCCGCTTACATGTGTCAGATGTGGCGGGGCTTTAGGAGGGAGGTGAGTGGGGGAAATGTCTGACCGTGCTGGGATGAGATGACGGAAAGAAAAAGCCCAATCCCTAGCGCCTCTGGCTACCCCTCCTAAGCTGTTTATGACCCCCCACTCCCTCACACACACACCCAAACACACATTTCGGCTGAATTCCCATTTTCTCCTTCTCCCCTGTCACTCATTTCTTCCCACACGTCTGTGCTTTGGCTTTTCACACACGCATTGACAGATCATTGAGGTGTTTTTGGACCTGGGGCCTGCTGCTGCTGCTGCTGCTGAGTGACACACACTCATACACACTAGAGTAATTCTAGCACAAACCCTCTGCTTGCACATACGAGTATACCCGACAGAGCACACACATTTGCACGGAGAAAAAAGGGCTTAAAAAGAACTGAATCATCTGAGCTTTGTCGTTTTATCTTTTTCCAACAGCCCCCACCTGATGGGGAGCTCAGATCTTTAATTGACTGCCTCAGAAGCGCTGACAACTTTGAATCCCCGCTGATATGTATGAAAATAACGTGAAAGAGGGAGGCTTTGGCGGCGACTGCCTCAACAAAGTAAGCCGCGAAAATCAGTCATTAACTGTATTGAATACGTTTCTAATGAGCTATCGTCGTTATTGTTGCTAGAGACATTATTAAAGCGGCACACCTCTAGATGCAACGAAGCAGTCATGGAGGTAATGGGAGCTACAGAGACGGCGCACATCTCGCATGCTAATACGGCGTGTGAAGTTGTGGGATATCTGTGAGAAATATTGAAATCACTAGCAATGTCTCGGAGACATCTGTCTGAAATAAACCACGCAAATTAATTGCAGCGTCTGAGGCAAAGCAGAGGTGTGAGGAGGTAATGCATCATCCCTATGAGGCTCTGCGAAACAAGCCTAAAGTTACTTCTGACTAATTAATGCCTTTATATAGTAGCTGGAAAGTCAAAATGATCAGAGAGAATAGATTGCTGCAATCACTTCATGTTGGATGAAGCATCAGTTTTGTGTGTGTTTAACGATGTGACCTCTTTTCTTCATCAGATGCTCTTTTGCTTTCTTGTTTTAAGACAATATCACGCACAAAAAAAGAAAAACACCCACTCGTTCAGATGCCTCAGTAAAAGGAGGGTTGTCTCCTGAACCATCAAACACGCTCACCAATCTCTGTCTCTCGTCTGCCTTTTGATTTTTTTTTGTTTTGTGTCTCTGTTTTCCAGGCGAGCTCTCTGCCTCTCAGGAGGGAGATTGCAGTGTGCCACATGGACGAGGGCTGACAGTAAATTAATGACTGCGATGGCGTGATTAAGGGGAAGATTGCCGCCCCCCATCAAAGCACATTGGATGCTGTCATAATAATCGCGCCTTTGATTACTTGTAATTGAAAAAGCAGTCGCAAATGCATGGATGGCTTCCGCGAGGCAGAAAGAGAGGGAGGAGTATCTCTGAGCTTGGAGTGTACTTCACTTCCTCAAAAGTCACCGAAACCAATCCTGGGAAATGTATGATATTTCTGTGTGAAATTCTAGCTATGAGACATGACCTGCATGCTTCATCAATCCAAACAAGCAGACATCAGAGAGGACAGACATGATACAGACTGTAGGCCAGAAGTGTGCAGACTAGTAGTCCACAGAATATACAATAAAACTAGAGCTGCATCCTGTATATGTTCACTCCCATAGCCCCTTTTTCTTTTTCTTATTACATGAAGGATTTATTTTGAAGTCTCACCTCAAGGCTTTTCAGATAGCTAAACTGTGAGCAAGTACTAATTAAGGACAGCCAGCATACAGTGCAGAGAAATCGGCTTTTTGCAGTCGTATAGGTAAGTGTGGTGTTTTTTTGTGCTGTGTCTCCTTTGGTTGCCACTTTAATATGAAAATAGAAACCAAGATATAACGCGGAAGGATAACGTTGTTTCCGGGTCAGAGAGGGTCAGATGGGCGAGCCATCCTTCTCACACAGCAGCATGATTCATTCATTCATTGTATAGCGAAACCAAGCATTGCAGTAGTTGTGTGAGGGAATGGGCTGCTACTTTTTGTTTCATTCATTTCCCCCTGTTTAAGTTCGAGAGGGAGGAAAGACTTTGTATTTAATTTTGTGCTTTTATTTTGATAAGTATGTCGACTTCCTCAAGACTAGTGTGGTTTTGTTTATTATTTTGGCAGAGAGCTCATTCCGAATTCAATTTTCACCTTACCCTCCATTTGCCTTTGTTAAACTCAACCTTTGATTTTCATGACACATTTATTGTAAAACACTGAGGATTTCTTGGAGAAAACATTTTGGGTGTGCTGCTTGAGACCCGTGAATGAATTGGTGGTTTGTCTTTTGTTTTTCTCACTTCATGGCACGCTTAGATCGGTGAATGGATTTACTTTAACTAGTCCGTATTCAGATTTGTCTACTCTCCCGCTGAACATATTTTGGGTCAGTGCTGGTTTATTTTAACAACAGAGGGCTTTGTAGTGAGAGCCTTAAAAAGATAATGTGTCTTACTTTCACAGAGAAAATCCTTCCACAGATGTGTAGAAGCTACTATCCTTTATTTCAGTGTGTTTACAGTATAATCAGACTGACCTAGATTTAGTTACTTTAGATTCAAACATGCCGTTTCTTTTTTATCCAGCTAAATAGAAACAATAGCAATTCTCTTTCAGTTTTCAGGCTTCCACGAACACATGCTCTTGCAAAAACCCAGGTAATGCATTTATGTTAGTATGACAAGCCACAATCTTAAAAACTATCTGCCTGATATTGTGAAAGTCATCATTGTGCTGCTAAAATAGCTCTGACCCTTCGAGGCCTGGACTTCTACCTCTGCAGGTGTCTTGTTGTATCAGGCAATAAGACATTAGCAGCAGACCTTTGAAGTCCTGGACAGTGTGAGGTGGGGCCTCCAGGCATTGGACTTCTTTTGTCAGATACCCCCAACAGATTGGGATCTTGGGAATTTGGAGGCCAAGGCTTCACCGTGAACTTTGTCACGTTCCTCCAACCACTTTCTGAACTATTTTTGCAATGTGACAGGGTCCACTTTCCTACTGAAAGAGGCCACTGTCATCAGGGAATACCATTGCTTTGAAGGGGTGTACGTGGTCTGAAACAACATTAGGTTGGTGCTACGTGTCAAAGTAACATCGACATGAAAGCCAGGACCCGAGGTTTCCCAGCAGAACATTGTCCAGAGCATCACACTGCCTTTGTCAGCTGGCTTTCCTCCCATAGTGCATCCTGCTTCATCTCTAGCCCAGCTAAATGACAAACATGATTCATCTGAGCATGCAACCTTCTTTCTTTGCAGGTCTGACGTTGACACGCTCATTATAGGTGATGTTGGAAGGGGTCAGCATGGGCACTCTGCATATATATCAAACCTTCACTCCTCATGCATGTCTATGAGCCTTGGATGATGCAGCAAGGACAATGAAATACATGCACCAGCCCTCAGTCTTTATGAATGTAGTTCTACTGTTTAGGTCTTAACTAACATTATGAGAAGCTAAATGGTTGCAGCCGTGTTAGCTTTCCAAAGTACTATTTACCAGCATTATAAAACAATGCTGTAACGTTTTAGTATCTGACAAGCTCAGCTGGTCCTCTTGGACTGTAATTCGGCCAACATGCCCACACCAACGCAGCTTCTTACACTGTTTTAATGCAGAGCTGTTTTCTGACTGATTGCTTGCTAAAGCAGCAGCTGTAAAACCAAAACAATTACGGGTAATAATTCTCTGAGGGTTCATTACTAAGAGCAACAACTCCACTTGATACATAGTCACTTGGCTGTTTTTAATATAAAAGTATTGATTAGGCAAGCTGTTAATGCATGTAAACACACTGCCGGTGATGAAGAACTCTACAGGTGTTAGTAGAAACAACGGTGCAGTGAATACTGTCGGCTCAGATGCAGATTTTATGTATGTGCTGTACCCTGTGGCTGTCAAAACTCAAACTTCAAGCTCACTGTTCACATGGATCTTTACAGGTTTCAGTTGTGCAGTGAATGTGTGCTTTAGTGGCATCTGCCATCTCTCCGCCTCATCAGCATCAACGTGCCGGTGTATTAAGGAGGTGAATTAGGTGTAAAGGCTTTCCCTGTTACATGATGGCAAACAGCTCTCTCCTGCTGTGCCTTTTCATCAAAGAGAAGGTAATTTAAAGATCTGTCTTTCCTTCACTCTCATTTTTCTCCTTCAGCAGGGAGTGAGGGATCAGGTCGACTCTGAAAGTGGCTTTTTAGCTTCTGCCTGTATCCTCCTCACAGCGTTTTCAGTTGACATACAGTAAGTGGGACGGCATTAGGATGGCATAAAACTCCCTGAGCATGAAATAAAAAAAAAATCTGGTGCAGGCTGCAAAGCATACACAGAATAATAGGATTTGCTAATAGCAATGAGGCATAAAGAGATGCTCTAATATATTATATTTGTTCTGATTTGACACTGGGGCCGTCGTGATCCATGTGGGTGCGCAAATCTCTTTAGGATATGAAGAAACAGCTCAAGCTCAGTGGGTGGAAGCATTCAAACAAATTCAAATGAAACAAATAGGGAGAAGGAGGGGTGAGCAATCATCATACATCAGGCCAGTCTCCACGACAGATGCTCGTACTTCAATGACTCGGAAACAAAAAATATTGGACCAGAACGGAGAGCAGAACAGATTCTGTTTATCTCCTCATATCACAGTGGAATCCGTGTATCTGTACGTATATCTGCATGTGTCAGAGACCACCAGCCTTAGAAACGTCACCTTTACTACTGATCCCATTACTTACACTCCAGTAAAGATGCAGAAGGGAAGAAATGCGTTTCTCTTTTTTTTCCCCACACTTGCACCTGCCACACACAACTGATTTTAATTGGGTTTGATCGAGCTTTGAGTCAACCACCTTGCTAGGTGTTTCTTCCAGAGTTGCAAAAACAATTAGCAAATTCTAGGCAACACTGCAGCTGTTTGGAAGTTTTCTACTTTCTGTGTTCACCTTGTTGGGGGAAAAAAAAACAAAAACAAAAACATGGATGCCTATCATTTTCCATGGAAGCAAGGCGTATTTTTCAAGCTGTCTGCAGTGTGGCTGATTATCTGTCTCTGCTATTCCCTTGGGACCTTTCCGTAGAGTCAAGTAGTGTCTGCACCCCTCCAATTAGGGAGCAATATTAAATATGAAATGTTGAGGACATTCTCAGCACTTATCTTGTTTTTTTAAGCAGTAAAACCTGGTAATAGCTGACATTTGTTAGTGTTTTTTAAACATCAATAATAATAATGACAGAAATATTTTTGCTCAATCTGGACAGTGTGTGATACTGTTTGTACAGAACTAATATTTTACACTTGAAAAGTATTTTTTCCCAGTGTTTTGGGCTATACAAACCTTATAATAGCACCACTTTTTGTTGTTTATATGTGGCCTTTCTCTACTGCAATTTCCAGTTAGTTACCTGATAACATGATGTAGGCCATGCTGATGAACCTGTCAGGGTGTGGCACAGATTGTAGATAAAAGATCGTAGTATCTGCCTGTGAAAAGCAAAGCCAGTGCAAAAGTGATTTAAACCTGCATTTTCATTAATGACCAGTAGGGGGAACCTTCTCCGATTTGAAGTCTGATTGTACAGAAAAAATTACCCAACTTCTCATTTGAGCTGTTTTCTCAGAAAGTTTTTACTAATGGTTTATGGGCTCAGTCACTAGTTTCAAAACTTTTGGGATACAGAATGATGCTGAAGTAAAATAGCCAATAAAGCAGGACATGCTACTTTGTGATTAGTTAGCCGCTACCACATGGATGTGTGTTGTGTTCTCACTGGTCGATTCTTAGTAGATTCATCTTTAAATGGACCAAGATGGGAACAGCCAAATTCCAAACTCAAGGTATAAAAAAATGTTTGTTTGGCTCGTGATGGGAAGTTCGGCTCTTCTCAGAGAGCCGGTTCTTTCGGCTCCAAAACAGCTCCTAATTTAGTATAATTTGTAGCCTCATACTTTAACCTAACCTGGCAACTATGAATGATTTGTGTATTGATAAACCAGGGGTTTCAGGGGTTTCAGGGTTTTTATCAGAAGCCTCATAATTGCCTCATTTTGTGCATTTGTTCTGTTACAAAGTAGGCATTCTTACTTTTGTTTAATGTTTCAACAGACTTTTTTTGCATAAAAATCAAATGCACAAAACACTGCGCACAAACCCACAGAACAGAACAGAAACAGAACCAAACACGTTATTCAAACAGTATCAATGTCCTTAGTGCAGGCTGGCATTCAGAAAAATCAGATGCCTTAGCTTGGATGAACTGATACGATTTCTTCTTTTGGTGAGTATCTGCCCTGTTTTTGAGAAGACTCTCAGATGGAACAGAAGTTGCCACAATAAAGTCTCCTCTCCATCACCTTCACCAGGTGGGGGAAGACTGAGGCCTTGGCCTGCCTCCAGCTCAGTAGGTCATCTGCTGGTTGGATGAGAGGCTCCTCAAGATATGATCTCACCTCCATTACAGCATCAGCTGTAGGATTTCTCTTTGCAGCGTCTCCTGTAGCTTTTTCATCAAAGAGCCTCCACACATCAGAAGTTTCTCCTCCACTTGGCCCTCTAATGGTGGAGGTGGTTGGCTGCTGGGGGTACATTGTGCTGCTGCTGCACTTATTCTCTAAAGTACCTCATCAACAGCTCGGTTGTCACTGAAGGCAAGCTTCTTTAACCAAGGATGAAGTAACGTGGCTTCTGCGAGTACAGTGTTAAACTCCATACTCTATTAAAAAAGTTGGGAGTCAGCTCTTCTGATTCCCTACAAAGCATTGGCTCTTAGAGGAGGAAATCAATGGGTGACGTCATGGTGGCCACGACTATCTTTTATATACAGTCGTTGCCTGCTGATTATTAGTGACATCAAGTGTAATTCTTACCTCATATTCAAACTCCTCGGCCCTGTCTCCATCAGCTGGAATAGGGGAGAAGTAGTCTGTCCCTTCATAGTAATCCTGGTCCATTGTATGAAGAGAATGACAGCTGTCAGGAGAGACATACAGAGGAAGAAAGAGGAGGAAAGACAGGGAAGCAGAAAGAGGCGGGGATTTCAGCGTTAGAAAGATACTTTTCATCATCCCCTTTCAAACCGTTCAAAATCTCAAAGTGACAGGGTTTTGTCGCTTTTGTCTTTTCTGGAATCTGAAGAATAAAGGATTTGTCAAGGGCTTTAACTGCTGCTGGAGTGTGTGTGTGTGTGTGTATTTGATAAAAGTGCAGCTCCTTGTTAATAACAGCATATCCACATACTGTAATTTGCTTCCTGCTCTTGACAGACAAAGCCCCCCACATTGTACAGTGTAATTCTATTATGCCTCCCTCAGTCACTGAACAAAACAGCATTGTGAGGGCCTAACAAGATGAGCAGCTTCGGTGCCACACAAGATAATCAAGGTGGACAAAAACTTCAAACCGACACCGTGTTGAACATGTTGAGTGATGTGTTCAGGGGCCGTCTGACTCTCAGATTACCCAGCACCATAAAACGGTCTCAAAACAACCTTTCGGTGATAAAAACAGACTTGTAAATGTCAGAATGCTTGATGCCTCAATATTACTCGAGTAACAACGTTTGGCAGTCTGTGCAAAGAACACAATTACACATTTACAATCTTGCTTCAAATATGAGATATCAACATTTCTTATATCTATAAAAACCGCAATATATTGGGTTGTGCACCTGATCTCAGATGTAGAGAAGAAAATGTGAGTTTTATGGAACACACTGATTACATTTGTACCCGGCCTGGGGCTGTAAGTATACGTTGCTTAGTGTTGCCTAGTTTTTTATTAGCCCATTTGCTTTAATCAGCTTGTAAACCTTCCATGAGAAAATGGATACATGGAACAGCTCCAATTACAGCAAGAAGTCTCTATGGGGATTTCTATAGTGACAGATATATATTTATAGACATATATATACATGTGTGTAATGATTTTGATCTGGTCAAGTGTAGTTCTGTGTAACTAACGTACAATGCTGAAAGTAACGGTTTGTCAAAGATCGGTCGAAATTCAATCCTCGAATATCTAAGCAGGTGTCCAATTGCAAATGACAAGAAATACAGAACTCAAAATGTTTATTGTTATTGGAATTAATTGTCTACAGTACCAAACACCACGATGGTCCTGATTTCCCAGTTCTGTGCTATAAAGCTCCTGCAGTGTTATTGTTCCGCTCCCCAGAGGTGAAACCCAGATATTCCTTTATGCAAAACTTTTCTTATTCACAGTTTACTTCTCCTTCGGGAAGAACAGAATATAAACTAAAAATGCCAGAAGATGAAATAACAAACCATGTTTCCTTTGTTGTTTCCCAGGAAAACCTCTTGTTGATACTTTAAACTCTCAAGATCTTTTCATTTTCATGCTTTCGTCTCATGTAAACAGTCAAAAAATACTTGGGTTTGATGTATATGGCATTCTTCCGAGATACGGTGAGAATTCTAGTGATTATACCGTGTGTGTTGTTGCACACAAAGTGACAATGTTCTTCTTTTAATCTCAACCAAATTTATAGGCATGTAAGTCAAACAAACAGATTTAATCTGACAGTCGAGTTCGCTGCATGTTTTTTTTAGCAGAAAGGGAAAATATGAAAGGTTGTGCCGCATCACTCAGAAAGCAAAAATTGTTAAAGACAGTCAACAAACTAAGAGAGCTTCATACTAAGCTGAAAACCCTGATTCAACAAGCAAACAGAGTATTGATTTATCTGGGAATGCTGCTTTGCATCTGTCACTCAGCTACAACTGTCCCCTATGTGACGACGATGTGTTCAGGTGCTATAGGACTAACAAGCAAAATTGACTTCACGTGTCGGCGTTATTGAGGATGTTAAATATGTGCCTGCATTTTTGACGGAATTGGATTTTTTACATTGATTCTCAGTTGTTTTCATCTACTTACTGATGCATTAGCGCACTTCACACATACATTCAGTATTAATGGCCAGTTAGGACCACTTAAGCCTGTTCTTTATTTGCCTTTTATTTTTAATTCGGTGTGTCCTATTGGTGAAGGAGGACATGAAGGACGCCGAGAAGCTCATTCATCAAACAAATCTATATTTGTCAGAAAACTATGCAGCTGGTTACACAATTCATTTATATTTCACAGGCGTCCTTAATACTTGTAATGCTAATCCTGCAAACACTGATATTTCTGCTTCATAGCTCAATAACGTTTCTCACTGCTTACTTTTTTTCCCTTCTTAATTACCAGCCAAAGTCAAAACAAGGACACAACAACAAAGTCTGTGTTTTCTCGGTGGCAGTGAACCAAAATCTGTCTAATTATACCGTATAAAACGGAATAAGAAATTATATCAACTCACTGATCTGCTCAAAAGTGTATTTCCTGTTTTTAATCACTGTTTATCATGTTTCATTGGGAGGAACAAGAGAGCAACTTTGCTGATGTAAAACAAGGAATAACAGAGATTCAAATATTTGCAGACATGTAAAACAAACAACTACTTCCTGTTGTTTCACCTGTCAGAGAGCAGAAAGGGACAGACGTCAGGCACAGGAGGGGTTGAAGGCCGGAGCTTTGCCAGCGCCATGATGTGTTCAAAGGTGATGTCGGTCTGAGTGCACACATCCACCACATGGATTTCCTGAGGGGGGCCATGGGGGCGGCCGCTGGGGGTCCGCCTGATGACCTGCACCACAACGGGGTCCTTGGCAGCGCGAAAGGCCTCCACAGTCTCATCATGGCTGGACTTGGATAACTCCTTCCCATTCACCTGAGAACGGCAGGGACAATGGTAAGTGTTTTGTCTACAATGAGAAAACCATGTGCTTATTTCACCTTTAGTGCTATGTAATGACCTTTGCGACAGAAACTTTTCACAGAAGCACAGCTGCTGTAGAGGAATTGACATAATCAAACTAGTTCTACTGAGCCTCAGTCTTTGGAGTTTTCCATCTCCTGTCTTCTGCAGTGCTTTTTTAGACAAAGTGACAGCTGAAGGACCGAGTCTTTCTTTGTACTGATGTTCATTAGGGCCTGACATCGGGCTTGTAAACTTAAAATCAAAGTCACGACAATGGTTTGGACCAATCGGCAACTAATGATCAACTACTAGCACGGTGTGTTAGGTGTGACAACAGTTGAAGTTAGCCCATGATGGGTGGTGATTGACAGGTGGTTCATCCAATCACCTCTTAAGTACTTATAAAAATTGTTGGCCCTTTTCCAAACAGTCTCCAGAGATGACCGGTTCTGTGTAACAAGCCATTAGGTGACATGAGCAGAGCCCGACTGACAAACTATAATGCATTTTGTTACAACAAATGGTTCAAATGTTATATCCTCACAGAATTGTACATAACTTACTACACATCGGTTTAAAGGTTTACTGCCAACTGCTGCCGATATTTCTAGTCTTGTCTCTGAACATTCAACATATTCTGTAAAGACCGTGTTGTGTCCTTAAGGCCATCTTCCCATATACCTACTGTAACTTTACAGTTGTACTGAGGATGGATCCATTCGGATAAAAAAAAATAATTTTACTTTATTTTTCCATGAATGTCCCTCAACAGATGATCAAAAAGAATTTTTCATGAATCCAACACTGGAAAACATACATACAAAACACAGTTTGATGCAACATTATCAGAATGTTTGATCAAAGCCCAAATGGCCCCTGTTCACTCATTCCTTCTTCAACCTCACCTCCACAAAATGAACTGGATTTTCTGGCAGATTGAAAACCATTTGCACTACAGCTGGCACATATAAAGAAAATCATTGCTTCATTTAGCACCAGTAATTTCTCTGGAAGAGAAAGCACGGCTGTGGGATACCTCAGAGAATGTGCTTTGGTGTGAACGCTGAAACTAGAGATTATAATTTAGATAACCGCAAAAATAAGAAAAGAAAATAAGGTGGGCACAGGAGCGCAATTACACCTCCTGTTTTATTTAAATACGGCTTCGGAGTGGAGCCTTTTGCTCACACAGCAAACTGAAATTGGCTAAAATGATAACTATAAAAGCATTTATATCCTCAAGTGTCAGCTGTGGAAGGCTGTGAAACTGAAGAGCAGCTGTTTCACGTCCGGAATTATACACTCTCTTAAGAATGCAGCATAGTGGTAGAAAGAAAAACACATAGCCTCGGTCTGATTCTAACAAAATGACCTAAATTCATGAGCTGTCGACTGTTTCAAGTAACTGGCTGCTGTGTATGTGCTGCCTCTAAATGAACATTAAAGGCAGAGAAACCACCAGGGAGTCCTGCAGAGAAGGCTTATATTTTCAACCCCTGATATCCCAGCACTAATTTTTCACTCATACATGTTCTGTTACCCATCTCAGTGAATTTGACACAGTGCATTCTGGGAAATGACTTAACGTGTTTGAAACAGCAGTGAAGTATTGATGGGACCTGACAGCACAAATCGTCTGTAAAGCCAGGCTCAGAATGGGTTTTTTATTTTCTCTAATACAAATGTCTACATCGCTACATGTAACATTTCCTGATTAGGTCCTATTTGAGGGTGGTTTCCAGCTGTTTGGGCTTATGACTAAGGAAACAGCAAAGGATTAGTTTCTAATCATTCTTATTTTTATTTAATTATTTATTTTGCTATAAAATTTTTCAAAAATAAAACCACACAACATCTTTCCAGATTCGAGTGCGACGTGTTGAAATGTTTTGTTTTGTCTGTCCAAAATCCACCAAGAGGCAGAACCTGAGAATGATGAGCATTTTTCGCAGTTTTGCTTGAAAAAAAATGCTCATTTTGTTGAAGTGGAATCATTTTTACAGTCCAGAATAAAGTTAAAACCGTCCAGCCTAAGACAGACTAAAAATGAAAGAAATTAGGAGGAAAATAGACATTAATCATTTATAAAGTCCTCTGATTGATTTTGTGACCCTTGAAGGTGAATCCAACCCCCATGGTGGGGGAAACTCTCTAATGTGAATAAATGAAAAGCAAAGCCGATCTAAAGATATCACCAAATTTGTCTCTATTCCCATGTTGGGTTACACACACAATCATCATCTGTTCCACAGCTGGTATCCTAACATTGCTTCTTCATGTAGTACTGCACTTCTGTGATGTTGGGGGACAAACAAGAGACAGACTTAATGAAGAACCTAAATATAAAGAACACTTCCTGTAATGCAACTCTGTCCCACTGTCGTCACATAGGATTATTTTTCATGAACGTAGAAAACATTTGAGGGATTTTTCGGAACTACTGGATGTTGCTGGAGCATCTCAGACCAAAACAAAGAAACACATTGGTGACACATCACATCTCCCTTCACTTTCACTTACGACCACAAAAACTGTGTACATTAAAGTGGACAAAACATTATCCAACCACAACCAGTAGAACAAGCTGATGCTTTAAAATACTGAATGGCTATAGTGAGTTGTCAGCTTGAGAAAACCGTATCTTCATGTCACTCATCTCTCCTTCTTGTGTCTGTTTCCACAGTCCATCAGACTGGACTGGGCACTTGTATGGAAACACAAGGACTGAAGGGAACAGACAAAAGAGGACTTACAGAGGATAAACTTTTAGCTGAAATTAAATGAGTGTACATGCATTAGGTAAAGAATAAAAAATAAAACACTTTGTTTTTAAATTCTTTGGATTTTCAGTTGGACTACACTTTACTTGGTCAATGTGGTATGTCATGTGCAGCCGGACCAGCTGAAATTAGTATTACAACATAGAGGAATTTGATTGCTGTGTCTGTTAAAAATGCCATTACTCCACTAATTTTCTATAGCAGATAGGGATGCAAATTCAGACAATTTTCTTAACCAACAGATGGTCACATAAAAAAAAAAATTCCAAGTGAAGTACAGAGGATTTTTGTCTATATGTTGATGATCCATCCATTCTCTATACACCGCTTTATCCTCACTAGGGTCGCGGGGGGTGCTGGAGCCTATCCCAGCTGACTCGGGTGAAGGCAAGGGACACCCTGGACAGGTCACCAGTCTGTCACAGGGCTACATATACAGACAAACAATCACACCTACAGGCAATTTAGAGTGATCAACTAACCTCAGCATATTTTTGGACTGTGGGAGGAAGCCGGAGTACCCGAAGAAAACCCATGCATGCACAGGGAGAACATGCAAACTCCATGCAGAAAGATCTCAGGCCCACCCTGGGATTCGAACCGGGGATGTTCTTGCTGCAAGGCAAAAGTGCTAACCACTACTCCACTGTGCAGCCTATATATATGTTGATGATGCAACATTTAATTATATATAGCCAACACGCGCTACATTATTGTCTTGATTTCACTAGCACACTCAGCTACAGGGACACTGTCCCAGTGAACTTGAATTGATATTTTTAAACATGAACACCGGCTGGAAGCCATTAACCACAACAGAAGTCTCTGTCATGGTGGAACAAAGCTAGTCAAACTCCTGCAATGCTCCCTGCTTGCCAACACTGAACTGCCAGTGGTTCTGATAACCAGCACTGCAGTGTCAGACACAGCAAATGAACTGCTGTCGTTCATGTAATTAAATAGTAAGAGGCTCCACCTGATGGTGCAACCAGGTACTACAGCTAATCTGCGATACATTTTCTGACATGCATGTTCTTTGTCCTCTTCCTCATCAGTTACTATGTTCAATCATGAGTTAAAACTGCAATTAATCGATTTACAGTTGTTCATAAATCATCTCTAATAGCAGATAATTGTTCGCTGCTCTCTTAATGCTGTCTTAATGATAAAAATCTTGCATCAGGCACCTGTATGAAAACTAATCTTTCTTAGTAAATAGCAGTGAAGCACCCCTAAAATTCAATTAAAATTTCATCTGACACCTATATAGCACAGCTAACATCATTATCTGCTAACATAGAAGTTAAAAATCTTCATAGTTTAAAAATAATAGTATAACTGTTGAACTAGCTGTAGTGTAGTTCTCTCATTCCTGTGTGTGTGTATATGAGTGTCTGTGTTTCTTTTATTTTTTTTTTCCTTTCACTTCTCCATGTCTATCTCTGGGGACTGAGTGATGCCCTACAAAAAAAACAAACAACTTATTTTCTCAGCCATAACAGTAGCCATATATAACTCCCTTAGCTCTTGTTGTGCTCTGGCTTGCTCCCCTGCCTCCTGATGTGACCTTTGTTTGGAGCGATGTTGCATTAATCACCTGAGCGGGAGATAAACTGGGTCAACATCACTCCTGTGGAACTGCAGGGCAATTTGGAAGAAAAAAAGGAATGTGCAGTCGTGTAGCCTCCCTCATCCTTCCTTGCTTCACTCTCCAAACCTGCTTTCATTCTCTTTTTTGGCCACTCAGCATGTATTAAGTACTACAACACATACATTAGACTTAAGTACTGTATTAAAGAAACATGAAGCACTATAATAATTAGCGTTTATAGTTCCTTGGACTCTATTTCTCATTCTTTCTGCCTTGTTTCGCTGCTGATCTCACGCTCTGCAGCCTAATCCTGGAACAGTGAGCCGGGTGGAAACAAAGGAGTTGGAGCAGACAAATGAGGCAGCCTATGGCGTATGACAGACCCGAAGAAAAATGATCAAATTTCCCAGCTCTCCCTCTGGTACTGACTGTCCAGTCTAGGCTCCTCCTCCAAGCCTCACCGCTTCCTTGCCACAATGAGGCGAGAAAACACGTCAGGATATAAAGGAAGTATGGCTGTTTTTAATTTTCTTCAGTGGTTTTCACGAGAGCCAGATGGAACAATTAATCCCTAATAAACACAAGAATATTAAGTAGTCTTAACTCTTGCATGAGGGACTTTGCCATCATTGTTGCGTCCCCCTTGACTGATGGCTATCCAGCTAAAACACACTGGCTTGGTTAGTTGTATAGATCTGACAGATGGGAAGGGTTTCTACAATCCTGGCTGCAGTATTCTGGATATTCTCAGATATTTGCATTCTGAAGATCTGTCTAGAGCCCAGCTTTTATTTCCTCTACAAAACTGCAACACCAGTCAGAACGCCTAAATGTATGAAGGTAGGGTTTACACAGTGAAATTTTCTGCAATCGGCTAACTTCCCCGATCTTAAGCACCATCTTTTTCCCCACTGCGACTCCCTGCGCTCAGTTCAAGCTGCAGCCAGTTAAAAGTTTCATCACACATTTCAATGTAGTCCGCTATCTTCCTCAAGTGTGCATGCAAAGTATGCAAATTCATATTCATTCATAAACACATGCTGGTAAACAAAATCTGCTCGCAACAAATTATTTAGCAGCTGTAGTGTTTATGGAGCCCGAAGCAGCTCTGCAAGTGCTTCACCGCTAAAACTGCTCCATACGCACAGAGTCAACATGAATTATCTTATTGGTCTAGAACAAAACAACGGTGATTACTCATGAGAGATCATTTGCTCTGCAGTTTGGAGGGGAGATGATCAGGTAAACGCGAAGTTGGAACGGAAATGGGCGCTGGGATGGAGTATCTGGAATCAAGACACATCTGTTGGCTGTTTGCACATGGATATGCAGCAGCTGTAGCCAGAAAAGAAATGTGTTTTCATTCAGAGCCCCCCGAGACGACCACCAGCTTTGCAACAACAAACGCAGTAAAGCAGCTTAGTGGAGTGTAACAAAAGGATGAAGCCACTTTTCTTTTCTTTTCTTTCATTTTCTCTGTGGCAGAGTCCCATATTCACAAAGACGTTCCAAAATTGTGTACTTGTGACGTGGCTGAGTGTCCGCTTCAGTAAATATCTCACGTCGCTTTAAGCTGTTCTGAGCTGTTACTAACAAACAAACAGACTGACTTGAAAACTTCAGTAAAAGTCGCTATATATATATATATATATATATATATATATTTTTTTTTTTACAATTATGAGCTTGTAGTTGCCTACAGCGGAGCGTAATCCTGAAGGGGGCTCTCATCTGTGTCCCATCTTATCGTTTATCCTCCAGGTAAGAGGACAAGCGAGGAAGAACAAACACACAGCAGCTTAGCTCGACTCCTCAGGCGTCTCCTCCGTCACTGCTTTTGTCTCATCGACTGCCGCCTCCCATCAATATCTCCGAAGACTGGGGGCAGAATGTAGTGATAGTGGTGTGAAAGTGCGGCCAGTTTATCTGTTAACATGTCAACTTCAGCCACATCTGAGGCACCTTCTGCTGAGGGACCGTTTCTGTGGCAGGAGGCTCAGACACTGGCGGCAGCTTGCAAGGGATTACAGATACAAGTGATTGATGCACTTCTTCAGCAAGGAGAAAAGGCAGCCTCAGGCGATAGACTCTAATAGTCCATTAGCTTTTTTATGCCTTTGAATTAACTGCATACATTGCTTTACGGCTTGCATGTAGCACTTTGAATTTTAATGAAATGTTTTTGTTTTCAATTTTATGGAGTTTATGCTGTGAACAAGGAGAAAGTGTTTGTCTCCAAGCGCATCCTGATTGAACTGGAAGCGCAACGGAATGAATGAAGCAAGGTCATCCTTTCTACGTCAACAACGCTGACAAGTAAGCAAGGTTTTCAGCAGCACCCAAGGTTTAACTGTGTAACCTTGGGTGTTGCGCTTAACATCTGTACATGCAGTAAGCCTCTGTTACACGCCGTCTATATCTCCTGCGCGCCGTCACCTGCTGGTTTGAGTGGCAGCCTGTGGGGTGTTAAGTGTATGCAGGCAGATGGGGAAAGTGTAACATGTAGGTCATCCAGCCCCGGGAGTGTAGCGCTTACGGCCGTCGATTACACGCCTGCTCCATCTCCTCATCTTTGGGGAAAAGGCAACGTGACCCCTCGTCGTTAGGGTCCAGTCAGCTGTGTGGAGCCCTCAGATAAAGGCGTTAGAGGAGAACGGTGGATGGAGGGTTCTGATAGCCAGTTTCATTATGGAAGAAGTCCCAAGTTGGTAAAATACCTGGATAAACCTGATTGTATCTCTTCTCTCTCTGTCTCTCTTGCACTACAGGTCACTGGCAAAAGAAGAACAGTGCAGCGTGACACTGTATTCAGGCAACATATTAGTGTGACAGAATATTTAGTGATATCTTTGTTACACAAAACACTTTACATTTTTTTTTGTGTCTGTGCTGAGTGAAATTAAACTGTACATTTTTTAGCTAAAATTCCATACTTTAAAAGGATCTGATAAGGATTTCAAAAGGATTCAGGTTCAATAAAATGATGTCTAGTCAGTCTTGTGTCAAGGTCTATGGTCTCGGGACAGTCATCTAAACTGTGTGCTGATAGAGTAAAAACCACTCTACTTCTACACCAGTACTACACCCACTGTGAGGTTTTGCCTTAATCATCGGTGCTTCTCAATATAGAACACAGTAGTCTTCTGCATACAGTCAGTTTCAGGTATCCACTTTGGAACTTACTACTTAGTGAACTTCTGGTGGATATTGCCAATCCTAAGTTTGACACTTTTCTCTATTGATAGTCTTCATGCTAAATAAGCTAATTTCTAATAAGCATACATACACCAGTCAGCAGTCACAGCACAGTCTTATATCCACTTGCCTAATATAGCATAGGTCCCCCTCTAGGGATAAACTTAGCAACCCTGAGAGTGTCCTGTAGCTTCTGGCACTGGCATATTGGCAGTGAATCCTTTGGTCCTTAGGGTGGGGACTCTGTGGATTCTGGTTGTTCTGGCACATCCTGCTGATGCTCGATCAAATTGGGATGTGGGGAGTTTGGAGGTCAGGTCAATGCCATGAGCTCTTTGTGAAGTTTCTTGAGCTGTAAGTGAGCATTTTTTTGTCGTTGGAGTGCTTTGTCCTGGAGTGCACTGTCCCGCTGGAACTGCTGCTTGGAGGGCTGTTGCCATGTTGGGTGGGTGGAACATGTCAAAGTACCATCCACATAAATGCCAGGACCCAAGGTTTCCCAGCAGAACGATGCATTGTAACAAGATGATCAGTATATGCTTGACCTATCAGTGACTGATCAGTGTATAGGTATGAGGGTGGAATCTATCATTAGGAAGGTAAATGGGCATGTTTCCCAAAATGTTTAACCCCTTAAGCTTCAGTGTACCGCCGGCGGTACACCTACTAATTTGCATAGGAATTTCAAGAATGTCCAATGGCTGCAAACACGATTATACAAACACTATACGCCGATGGAAAGCTTAGATTCTCATGAATCCGCCGGTATAAACCACTTTCAGATGCGATTACCACAGCGGGTGAGAAAAACACATTTGTCCGACAAAAACGAATATTCATCCATCCGTTCTCTATACACGGCTTCAACGCACACAGCGCGACTCACATTTCCGGGTTCATTATTACACACAAAAAAAAAAATTCCACAAAAAACGGCCATAATCCAACCTTTTACATCAGATGACACAAGCCAGCAAACTATTTTGTCCAAAACATGTCCTGAAGTCGGTATAAAATCCCTGAATCGGTCGTTTTCAAGGAAATGCACCTCGCAATGCCCGTCCAATATTCCCCGTATTTTTCGTAATTTTTTTAATTTAAAAATAGAATATTAGCGATTTTTTGTACTGAAAACGGCTGGAATTGACTGAAGCTTAAAGGGTTAAAGATTTATTTAAAGTACTTC
Organism: Acanthochromis polyacanthus; assembly: GCF_021347895.1. Classification (NCBI taxonomy): domain Eukaryota; kingdom Metazoa; phylum Chordata; class Actinopteri; family Pomacentridae; genus Acanthochromis; species Acanthochromis polyacanthus. Next base: position 16,259,657 of record NC_067120.1, on the reverse strand, counting down.
TATCTGCAAACAATCAGTTTTGCAGGGCTGACTGGATATTTCATGTCATAATGTTCCCTGGAATCTGTAAGTTTGAAAATAGCTTTTGGCATTCTGTGCCTTTTATTATGGAGACGACAGCAGAGAGATGACAGAAATGTCTAGGCAAGCGCTTTTGCTCAACTTTTGCGCTGATGATTTATGGCTATTCAGGCCTCAGCAAAACTCCAAATACGACTTATGTTACATTGTCAATGCAAAAAGCATTAAATCTTTAGCAGAAATAACAAGCACTACACTGGTTGTTTATTTCTCCTACAAATTCAATGCAAACACAGAGTGGAGGACACACTGCCGACTGACTGCTGTTGTCTGTCTCTTCTTTAACCACCTGAACACCTCAACTGTCGCTTCAGCTTGTTGCAGCTCTGTCTTTCAACATGTGAGACTGAATCTGAATTTTCATAAATAAAAAAAATAGACTATGTACAAGTGAGAACGGGAACATTCGAAAGAAGTGGAATTAAATTCTCCCTGAGGACTCTCCAAATGCTGGAAGACTGGGATTTGATGTGAACATGACTGCTGCCTCATCCTGTCGATGAAAAAACGGATTGGGTTTCTTTTTACACCCAAATGTCTCATTTCAATAATAAGTGTCAGAATAAAATACGGGCCAAGGTCTGCGACAGTGCAGCCCTCATGACTGCATAAATCACTCCCAGACAGTCAGCGCTACTGTCTCAGCGACTCAAGCAACGCTCCGATGACATGAAACAGAGAGAAAGAGAGAGAGAGAGAGAGCAAGAATGCCACTGGGGAAATCTGACAATCCCCTCAACATCTCCACATGAACCAATGTACAGGCCTCCTTTAACCCCTCCAACCACATAAAACACACTCCACAAGGCCCCTGGGCTATTTTTCACATTAAAGGCCCTACGCACTGCTGCCGAGGTTTTATGCCCGCAGAACATTTGATGAATTCTGCCAATTTTCTTCTCTGAGCACCAATCTTGTGTGGAGTACTCCCTTTATTGCGCAACTCGTTGAAAGCGTATCACCTCTTTCAATCTGCTCTAAAATTCATTGGGCGCCTTTTTACATACGTTTATTATCCAATCGCTCGTCGCAAGGACAACTGTTTTAAAAGGACAAAGGGAGAAGAGGTCTCGGCATGAACTCTCACAACACTCAATGTCAAAAGCGTGGCACAGCAAAACAGCTGAAGAGAGCGCAGATGAATGAAATAGTGGCTAACTTTCCATGATATATACGAGCAATAGATCACATTTTTCAGGCTATTCGCTGAACTCCAGTTGTGAGTCCTTGTTCTTGTTATTAATCCAACACTGTTGCACACTGCAAAAACTCAAAATCTTATCAAGTCTGTTTGTCTTATCTTTAGTCAAAATGTCTCATCCCACTTGCACTCCTCTGTTTTTTGTTTCTAAGAGCCCTGTAACGTTAAATTTCTCCTTTGTGAGATTAATAAAGTCTATCTTATCTTATCTTGATTTAAGATAAATTCACTCAAGTGACATTTCAGCAAGATGGACGGACTTGTTTTAAGACAATGCATCTTAAATATCTTGTTAAGCCAAACAATCTTGAAATTATCTTGTTTTGAGTTCAATTTTACAAGAAAACTCAAAACAAGTTTCACCCTTGTGTTGTCCACCGGGTCAAACTGACCCGGTTTAAAGTTTAAAATGTGAAAAAAAATAAAACATTTCACAGGGAAAACTTCCACATTTTCAAACATTTTTTGGTGGAAAAAACGAAATGTTAAAAAAAGGTTTCTTTAAGAACATTTGGAAAAATTTGCTGGATTTAAAAAAAAAAATTTTTTTTAATGTTCTTGAAGAATATATTAGAATTTTTACTGATATATATGGAATCACTTCAGATATTTCCCACATTTGAGAATCTTTTAAAAATAAAACTTAATCTTTGAGGAATTTTCTTCCTGAAGATTTAGCAAATCTTTATAAATTGGGGGATTTTTTTGCTGAATTTTTGGATTTTTTTCAGACAAGGGAACAATATTTTTGGTGCCGAAAATGAGGACAACAGGAGGGTTAAGACACCTAAGGCTGACAAACCTGGTAAAATATAGCTGAAAATAAGATTCTCTAGCTAATTTGAAGATCTCAATATTCTAAATATCATATCTTATTTCAAAAATCTTACCAAGCCATTTTTCATCTGGTCTATTGGCAGATTTTTTTTCACTTAGTTCAAGGTAAAAGTTCCTTGAAATAAGTTTTATTTTCTTGTTTTGAGAGGGGCATTTTTTTCTAGTGCAGCAGTTTCTCCAGGCCCAGCTATAAATAGACAGCCTACCGCTAACCACACTACGACCAAACCGCATATAGTTGTGCACACTGACACTGAAAGACACACAAATCACACGCTGCTGCACAAAAAAGTTTGTTGGGTAAACACACAGATGTCCACACATAGCTCTATTTGTGAGATTACAGTACAGTAATGTCCACAACTTCCTCCTGCTCGGCTTATGGCCACCTTCTCTGAAAAATTAGATCAGTTCAGCGTTCCATCTTCATCACTAACAGATTACGGCTGAAAGTGAGATAATTGTGCTGTCCTTTTTTTGGCTGTATTATGAAAGTCTGCTGCAAATCCTAAATATGATTTGGGACTGTTGAGGGAAACGGAGTGCTGAGTAAATCAGCTTGTTCAAGGTTAATGGTACATGCAGGGTATATTTGTTAAAGAGATTTAGAGATGCACAGTTAATCTCTGTGCTTAACTTTGAAGATCTTGCCATCTCGGAGTGAGTTTTAATGTAAAATGGAGGGAGGCAATCGAATTAGAGTAAAAGCAGCACTTGGGTGGATGAATAACTAATGGATGAACGGCCTCCTCCTTGGTGATAACTGGTAATTGGTTTGAGGGGGGGAGGGGGGGGAGGAGTGGGAGGTGGGTGGGGGGGCTGCTGGATGATGCTATGCGCTGTGCAGATCAGCAAAATGGCTTGGCTGGCGTGAAAAGATGTTGTAAGGAGTAATGGTGCCATCCATATGCTGACTGAAGAAAATCAAGTGGGTGCTGACATGGAACACCTCTTTATGTGCTGAGAATCAGGCAGAGGGGAGGCGAGACAAATGAAGGTGCACAGCAAGAGGATTTTCAACACAAAGTTGAAGTCTGACAAATGCCATCCCCTCACTTTTGTGTGTCTGCAGCCTGTTAATGTTGTTTCCCCTTAAACAATACTTCTACAACCGTAGAAGAAGGAAGGGAGCCGGTGAAAAGGTTAACAGAACATGTCAGCTTGTTACAGTGCTTGTTGTTGGTTGTACAGATGTTCTTTATAGGTGTTGGTTGGCAGATTTTGTGACCTTTGGCGTAAAGCCGGATAAAACAGGAAGTAGCCATGACAAGCCCTCGTACTATTAACAACTAGATTGGACATGTATTTGAATATTTAAAATGTTCTTTCAACTAGTTTGAAAGGAGCTGCAAACATCTGCAAAACATATCCAGTCTACTAATAATATAATAGCTAGCCGAACATCACTACTACATTCATGTTCACGAAGTTTCTTCTTCTGCAATTCACTGCGGGTATCTGCAGCTGAATTACGACGAGAAGTAATTCCAGTGTCAGACATCTGCAGTTTTAGATTTAGATATCTCCATTCCCCGTTTTAGATACGACTATGACTATATCTCAAATTGTAATTCTGCCCGGTCAAAATGTAATTACACATATCTGTCATTTCACTTTTGACTAGCTGGAATGAGTCTGCAGATATTTTTAAGTGAAGTCAGGAGGAGCATGTAAGATCAGCATGAGGCCAAAAGTTCTGGTACAATTCCATAACCCAATGGGAAGCCTTACATGAGATAAAACATAAACATGTTCAGGCTCAAAACTGAAAACAGATATCTTTTGTTATCATGAATAAAAAATGTAACGTTGACTAGCCAAAGTGACTTTCCACAGTGTAAGTGATGATTTCTTATCACATAGGAACATATGCCTATAGTAGTTAGCTCAAAGATGACCCAAGAAGTTGGTCTGTTAAGTAAACTGGATGTTTTCAATTAATATTCTAACTGATCTCCTTGGTTTGTTTATGCTTCTTGCTCCATCTGACTCTTTTCCTCCCAGACCTAAGCAATTAACTTGATTATGCATGATGTTTTTACGGACACAAATAAATGCAAAACCAAGAACAATAAAACCCAAATTGTAATGAACCAGATTTCTTCCTCATTATCAGCTATTTCACAAGGAGTTTCAGAGTGCAGATGAGATGGCACAGGTAACAGATGGCACCAGCAATGCCATCAAATGCCAGGTCCAGTCTTATTCACCGTGGCCTGGAGAGACTTTGAATGCAGTAAATTGTTTCCTTCACGTTTGATATGCTCATCCTTGCAGCAGAGGCAATTAAGAGCGGATAAGCACTATTTACATAATGCCAGACACACTCATGATCACAACAAAGGCATCTCATCATTCTTGCCGGCATCCTCTCTCTCCAACTGGCTCTTTGTCTGTGAGGCTGTCACACGGTGGCTGGTTTGGGAATGAGACTGGAGGTCAGACGGTGGCACGTGGGGCTTTGACGGTGCAAATAATAAACTGTGAGGGTATGAAAGGTCAGTCAGGACCCCTGCCGCTCACCACTGATCTGCCTGTTAGCCATTAGCTTGGAGCCGGTTTAGGTGGGGTACCAAGGTGGGAAGGGAAGAAAGAAAGTAAGGAGGAGGAAAGAAGGCGAGGAAGACAATCAGGAGAAGTCTCAAACAACAAAGCTTTTAAAATTCCTGTCTGCATGCTGAGGCAGAAAAAAGTCATCCCACAGAACATTCATTGTGTGCATATTTTGTGCGACTGCTGCTGTCTTGTATCTGAGGATGCTGTTTGTAACACTTTCCCCATAGTCAAATAGAGTAATTAGCATCCCATCAAAAACATCAACCACCACAAAGGACTTGAAAAGGCTGGTAAAATTGAGACTGCTCTGTGGACTGACAGCCAGCAGGTCTGGTCATTTCTGCGAATATCAAAGAGAATAATAAGCCTGAATTACTGTTGATAGCCTGAGGCGGCAAGGCCTCATCTCTCACTCGAGCTTTCTTTCACCAAACTCGTCTTCACATCTTAATTCAAACAATGGGAATGCTTCACAGAAAGCAAAGCCAGGAGATGTCTGACAGATAAATGGGTGGTGAGCCGATGAAATGTCAGGTTTATGGAGTCACAGGATTAGAAGGCCTCACTGGTACCCTATGAGTAAATACAAGACTATTGACTTTGGAGTACTCAGCAAAGCTCAACACTGCAGGGATCAAGCTAACATACTGCAAATACTGCCAACTCTTTGATTTTACAAAGAGCAAGTCCTAGAGAGTTTTGTAGAGTAATTACATTTACCTGGAAACTGACAATCTACACAGACACAGAGGGAAAAGACAACACAGACGGCTGACAGCAAAGGCGCAGCATCCAAAAGTGATCCCATTTCAGCTGAAGGACACTCAGCAGTAAATAGGATCAAAACTTCCAACAGAAAGCAGAGCTGTCCAATTAGGATGGCATTGACAATGAGACAGTGATGAAGCTGCTGATGATAATCTTTTCCTTGTAAAGAGCAGCGGCACAATGCATGATTAAAAGGAAGGACATTATCTTCGAAGAGTGATCACAAGTGTAATCAATCTACTTCACGACTCCCCGCTGTGTTGTTCGTGGCACAGCAAAAGTGCCAGCAAGAGGTTAGGAGAGCTAGTGTCTGTGGTTTTCTCTCAACCCACTCGAGTCTCACTCCTTGTCAGGTCCCCGAGTCAATAAACAAAGGGAAGTGAGAGGAAATTGGATCCAATTCAGCGTTTCCCACTGTGTCCTGATTACACAGTTTGAACGACAAATGATACTCAGAAGAGCTAATGTGTGCCTGATAAATACTGTACCTGAGATACAGGGAAGAACACAAAACCATCAGAACTCTGATGTAGATATCCCTCTGTTTTACAGTCAGAAGTAAGGAATATGATCATGAAATGTCACAGTTCATTATCAGCTTTCATTCTAAGTTGTGTGCTGATGGAAAAAAAACAGCACTCACAGTATGTCCATCTTAAAGAGAAGAATCTAAATTTCTGGTGTTTTCCCCCATAAATACAAATATGTATGAGCTTCCTGATATGTTTTGGCGCATCCAATATTCTGAGAATTAAAATGATTATGATTATAATGCAGACTGATGATTATGTTGTTTGGCATGATCACACTCAGACTGGTTACTAATTACAGATAAAATGGAAAGAAGGAAAGCAGAAACGTATCAAATGCAGAAGCTATACTACATGGTATAATTAAGCTGTTAACCCCCAATCAAGAAATGTGTCATGTATAAAAAGGCTGAGCAGGCCCAGATAATTTAGATTTTGTATCAAGATGAGTCGTCAACTATTTTATTGACTTTGAAAAGAGTTTGTTGTTAGGGGACAGATGGCAGGAGCTTCAGTCACAGACAGCTCAACTAGCTCATGTTTCAATAGGAACAGTGACTAAAATGACATCAGCCTTCACATCTACAGTAAAGACATCAGTAAATAGGGTTGGGAAATGTCTTAGAGCACAGTTGATGACTGTGGGGTATTAGTGCGATATATAGGAAGAACAGAAAAGCATCTTTTCCTCAGGTGACTGAAAATGTCAGTGCAGGATGTGATGAGACTGTTAAGACCAGTCCATCAACAGCTGCATAGAGAGGATATGATAGAGTGGTTGCAGTGTATAAATGTCTCATTGTAAAGACAAATGCGCATTTGAGAGTTCAGTGGTGCAAAAACCACAGACACTAGAGATTTGAAAAAAGCGAATCATCCTTTACCATGTGTATGAAAAATGGGTATGTATGTTTGTCCAACATCAAGAAAACCATTTTGCTGTGGGGGGTATTTTGCTCAAATGATTGGGTCTACTTGTCCCTTTAGAAGGAAGTGTCACTGCAGATTTAAGTAGTTCTGGATGATCCTTTTATCCGATACTGAAACATTTCTATTTTGACTTGAATAGTGTCTTCCAGGATGGCGATGTCCCAATCTGTAGGACACGAGACATCATTGGATGGGTTGACAAAAATTTTCAGGAACAATGTTCTTTGGCCTTCACAGTCACCAGATCTCAATCCAACCGAATAACTGTGGGAGATTCTGACCTGTTTGTTTGACAAGGCTCTCCACCACACCATCATCAAAACTTCAAACGAAGGAATATGTTTTGAAATAATGGCATTTAATGTTCCACTAGAGGTCTGGAAACATGGCTAATCAACAACAAGGTGCACTGAAGCTCTTCTCGTGACCTCATCACTGTACTATGGGACCTTATGTTGTTTTTTCCCTTCTCTATGTGCTAATCTGCTACAGAATCGTTGTTCACCTTCCTGTTACGCACATGCACACCTGTGTGCACCAGGTCGTGACTGATCAGTCCAATCAAGTGTTTGCTAACTGCTTTGTTTGCGTGTGTAAAAGCAGAACACTTGGCAGTCAGCAATGCGTCAAGCTCTGGAAATTTTGTTGAATTTACTCGTTTGCAATTTGGCGATGAGAGAACATTTGCTTTGGGTCATTGTGTTAATCTCACAAACACAGCAGTTGTTCAGTTTTGTTTTATTAAGCAGGTCTTAGCTGCTTTATTATTCTGGCTGCCTCGCAACTGTTCAGTTGAGAGCTACATTACCACTTGTACTTCAACATGATGGTGAGCCTGAAAGATTGTGTCAACATTTGTGTAAAATTTGATCAAGACTGGGCCCGACTTGTGCGAACCCTGTCCAGTTTGTTAGAGTCAAGTACTGTGTTATGATTTCCATTAAGAAAGCTGCCAAGTGATAGGCAGTGAACAAATAAAGGTTCATCAGTATTGCTGGTTATGGTCAATTTAATGGCATTAGAAAACTACAGGCCAATTGCTTCACTATGAAACAGTGAATAAGGAGTCTCTACATCACTGGGTAGCAGCAGGGATTAGTAGGTACAACGTCAGCCTGTATATTCTGACTGTAATGAAACATCTGTCAAAACATGTTTATATGACCTGAAGCTCTGCACAGTAAATGAGCTGTAACATTACTTTGCTCTTGATGGAAAATGCATTAATGAAGAAATAGTCCACCTGGCAATTCTAATATATGCAAAAAAGAAAAAAAAAACACAAGCAAACAAACCAATCTTGATTAAGAACACCTGGCATCGTTATTGTTTGAGGAGTGCATCCAGGGAAGAGTTGTGTGATTCACAAGCAATACACTGCGAAATTTCTGATTAATGATTCTGCCACATCTTGAAGTTTCTCCAAAAGGAAAAAAAATGTGTTGATGAACATATTGAGCTCATGGAGGCACTCCAGAGCTGCACTTATTAGTTGGCACTTCAGAAATATTAAGATGTTACAAGGAGTAAGCAGGCAAATGTACTGAATCCACCAACTGTGTGAACAGAGCGGATGATGTGGTAATGGTATGCATGTGTGGTGGTGGTGGGGGTCTTTACACCGCCACGGAAACCATAAGCAGGCCGTGAATGTGACAACTGGGCTGCGTGTTTGGTGTCCCATGTTTCATAAGGCTCTGGCTCTTCTGGCTAATGGGTGTAATAAAGAATTGTTCATGCCACCATCCGCTCATTTATTCTCATTCCTGAGACTGTGAGGGAACCGCAGCAGCAATCAGCCTCCACTCACTGGTTAATTCCAAGGCAGATTTATAGTCCGACTGTGTAATGGATGCCCGTGTGCACGCGCATGTGATTGTTCCCACGCGTGTGTGTACTTCAGACTCATCCTACCTACACAGAAATTCAGTACTGCTTCACAAGCCTTTATCCCCACAACTGCAAGGCCAAGATTAAATTTTAATCAGATGTTAAGTGAAAACTGCCATGGTTTGGATACCAATGAAGCTTAAAACTGGAGCCCACACCTGGACCAAACAGGCTGCAGCGGGGCTGTCATCTGTCCTGGCTCACAGACAGGAGCAGGTCACTTGTGGCTGTGTTGGACTGAAGACACTCTCCTGCCAGACAGAAATGACAGCTGCTCTGCCTCCCCAGCACAGAGTGTGTGCTATGAAGGGCAATGAAGTCAGGAGAAGCATGTGAACACTGCAGGAGGAGGAGAACGAACAGCATGGGGTCCAAATTAATCTTAATAACTAACTGCCGGTTTTCCGTGATAGTAGCTTAATTCAACATAATGCAGCCATTATCATGTGTTCTGCTTGGATTTTCCTTATTCTCTGCATGATTTAAAGTGAAGTGGCTGGCACTGAAGTCTGATGCTTCTTGGAAGATACCACGCTATCCAAGTTCCAGGTGCTGTTGTCAGTGGTGTTTATCATGATTGGTCAGATACATGTGCCATCACATCACTATAAGGCCTGGCAGGCTGCACAAAGTCTCAGATCAAAAGTTGCTACAATAATGTGCAAAAGTTCCCATAATCTGCTTTAGGGTTGGGCGAACCCTTGAAAAAATAGCTGTGCAGGTCTCAACGCTGATTTATTAAGACAAAAAGACAGCAAATGCCATTTTTTTCTGCCTTTTTGATGCCGTTGTTGAGCAGTAGCAGTTTTCTCCTCTCAAAGATCACCATCAGCAATGTAAAATTCACCATATGAACAAACACAACAAACCCTCTATTAACCCTTCCTACGTGCTCACAGAGCAGGCGCTACGTCCAGTAGCTACAATTTGCTGTTGTTTTCGGGCGCTTGTTGTGGTTGAAGCTGTTGGATCCCACATCTCAGAAAGGCTAAAAGGTCCAATTATGGAGCCATAGCTATTAATGTTCACACCACCTTGAGCCTGTGCCAAGTTCCTGCAGTGCAAAAGTGCCAATTTTTTCTCTCTCTCTGTGTTCCCATACTGTCAATTTACCTTCATTTTCTTTGCCTTTCCACCACTAACAGCCTAATTATGGCACGACTGCCAAAATACAAGGTGCAAGGACACTGAAGCCATTAGTTATTTAGAAGTGTAGCGCTTGTCACTGAGACGGTAGTGCAGCGTCCTCTGACTCCGTCACACTCATACGTCCTTGCTGCAGACACACACACTCCTAAAGCAGACAGCACAGGCTGAGGACTCAGGCGCCACAGCAGGGGATGACACCACTTTAACTCAAGTAGAAGTTCTTTTGTTCTTGTCTACCGGACAGTATGCAGAGTTGGCGAGCGATTAGGTTCATTTATGCCATAGCAGCCACTTGGCAAGGATCACCACTCCATGTGGAGCCAATGTAACACTAGAATGGGACCAAATGGCTCTCTCGATTGGAAGGCAGAGAGGAGGAGGGTAGGGGGATTGGTGGAGGGCATCTGCTCAGCATTTACCTAGTGTTTTATAATTAGATTAGCACAACTGCTTGGGAGCAAAGCGTCTGTTCCACTGTGATTTTCAGATAACAATTCTACGACTTGGAAACAGGCGGTGGAGGGCTGGAAATGGAGATAATTAGTGATGCTAATAAAATATGAACCATATTGCAAGTGAAAAGAAGTACATGTTCAAAACATACAGTCTGATGTCAGGGCGGAAGTTGGTCATGACAAATGCTAATTGGTCCCAAGCAGCAGTAGGGCAACCTGTTAAAGCCTGCTCACATCTGGCACTTTTAGTTCATTCTCTCTCACTCGGTTTCTCACATTTAAATCTCTGCTTAACACAAACACTCAGTGCAGGAGGATAACAGCTTTGTGGGTGCAGACATGCGGATGTGGAGTCAACAAAGAGCCCCGCCTCTGAATTGACGGAAATGCCTACATTACATGAAATAGGCAGTAAGGAGGCAAACATACATATCGTCCTTGTCTTAAATAAATAGCATGACGTCCGCAAATAGTAGTAATATTTGATTGTCTTTTTTCATGCACCTAAAGAAGTTTGTCATTGCTTTCTGAAAGAATCTTACTGTTCTCGTTATGGTAGACCTTGGCAATAGAACGACAGCAATATTTACCAATGAGAGACTTCATCAATAGCAATAATAATCTGCTTCACCTAAGTGCATTAGATTCAAACTGCCTTGAAAGCAAATAATGAGCTCAGCTGCATGAACAAACCCCACATGTGCTCCATCCGTGACTCATAACATATATCCCACGATGATATCAGAATGATATTGTGGTGTAGCCAGAACAATATGTTCTACAGAATGCCCTTACTACGCGATACAACTAGAGACCTTAACCTCACCACAGCACGGCAGCTTCACCCAAGTCACCGTCTGTGTGCTCTGGGTTGTGCTTTCTTTCTTTATTCAATGTGTATTAAGGTGATATGATTCCTTTATCCTTATTTGTATTGTATTGTGTGAATGTTTTTATTTGTTTGTGTGTTTTTCATTGCTGTGGTAACAGAAGTATTGCCTGTGTATCTTGATTGACAGGCTAAAGTAGGAAAGTGTGTTCAGTTCAAATAAACCCTTTTCTTCCTGGTCTGAATAAATATAGGCCATTACAGTTAGCAATAACTAGAGATCTTGATTCAAATTCAACATTTCACACACTTAATACTAAAAATTCTTGGTTTGCGTCCAAAATATATCACAGTCATGGCTTTGATTATGCAAACATTACCGTCACGGTTTACAGGTGCTGACTGTTCGTAGATGATGGGATGTCAACCCCAGTTTGAGTCAAATACCACATCGTCTCCACATCCTCATCTTCATTGTGTTATAACAACATCACAGTGGTTTTCACACTTGTTCAGCTGCTACTGAACATCTAAGAGAATGGTGTAAACAGGGAGAAACTGCAAACCTGATTCTGTTAAAAGTTACAGGAAGATAGGAGCTGTAACTTTCAACAACTATGAACTGTCACCATTTCAGTTATAATCGCAGAATAATCTTTGGTTTGCTTTAGAAAATGAATATGAGTCCCCCTACTGGTTTTTATTTACAACCTAAGCAGCCAGCAATCTGAGTATAAATTTCCCCTTTACCCAATACAGCATTGTGTATAAATATTAAACATACATATACTCTGCTTCTGGTTAAAAAAACATGCTTTTTGGATCGCTTTCCATAAATCACATCTCCAGGCAACATTTATATTCAATAATGTTTCCTATATGAGACAAAGAACTTCGCCTCTGTTGTAGGTTTTAACCCTGAGTGGCCATTTTCTGACGCGAGAAGACCTATATATCTTAGATTCACCTGGGGCCATCACTGAGGTGTGGGCTGCAGCGTAGACTTGTCAGACAAAGATGGAGAGGAAAACGGAACTCCCTCAGTTGTGTGACGGCCAAATTCATTCTCGTACAAAGAACAAGCAAGCGTGATAGATTTTCCCCAAGCAACTGGGATATTTCCAGACTCTGTGTTTCCTGAAATACAACTCTCTCCCCAGAGCAGGGGAATCTAGTGGAGAGCTGAAAAACCATGAGATGATGTTTTGGCGTGCAAACACATACACACACACACTTGCAAAACAGCCCCTTAATACACACACACTACACACACACCTACATCCAGAGCAGACAAACACTCAGAAGCGCCATGTCAAGCACTCTTTGTCCTTTTTCACTGTGTATTGTCAGCTCCCTGATGAATTGCAGCCCTCGGGTGGAGGAAGTAGCCCATCCTCATCCCACCCCCTTATCTCTCTCACAAAACATATTCTGCTATTGATTAATTCACAAACAGTCTGAAATGCACTCAGTATCTAAAAACAGACATTCCCATATTGATTACTTCTCGACAATTCCCTCAAGCTCCTTCAATTTCAAGGCACGCCTCTGAGAAGAACTATTTTCAAATCAAACTCTCTTTGTTACACTGCTTTTACTTTAAATGGTGGCAATTTCAAGTCAATATCAGGCCTTTTATTGCAGACTTTGTTTACCATTAAATGAACCATCGCTCTTGTTGCTAACTATGTTTGGCCCGAACAAGCTCTGGGACGTCACTGTAGTCTTGTGGCACCGATCAGTCACTGTCTTAGGAAATTCACAGCATGTCTGTGCGACGGCAGCAACCACTCCCACTTCACATTTGACAAGCAGTTGAGGGAACCTGACAGGGACCGACGACACTCAGAGTTAGTGACATGCCGATGACACTAATGGACTACCAATCGGCACTCCCCTGACATTATCCACTTCCTGTCTCGTCTTTCTTCATCCCCGTCTCTCCCGCACACACAGCTTACCCCAGAAAACGATCGCATCCACGTATATAGTCAAACGAGTTTGTCTTCAGTTAGTGTCTTTACTGACTTTACTCAAAGCTATTATTGTGTCAAGAAATTCTTCAACATCATCGTGGTTTATTTATGGAGACTTGTGCATCCATTCCTTCCACATCACCGAATTCTATCTCAGTTTTGATGGCAAGATATTCTTCTTCATCACCTTGTCATATAGCTCCTTCTGAGAGATTTTGAGCACACAGGATATGTACAGCAGTCCCTCCAGCATGCTCTGGGTCTGCCCACCGTCTCTATCGAGGACGTGCCTGGAATACCTCGAAAAGGAGGTATTTCTGACACATCTGAACCATGTCATCCTCCTCCTTTGCAACGCAGCCAGGCAATGGTTCTTCACCAAACTCCTACTGATTATCCAACTTCCTCACCCTTTGCCAAATGACGATGCCACCCTCCTGTGAAAATGTCTCATTGCGAGTGGTTTTATGTGTGGTCTGATCACAACTCAGAGTATATAGATTAGAGCTTTGACAGTCCAGTGAAACACCTCATAAAACAGCAAACCACCTGTCGATCGCACACTCTGGATTAGACTCTGTGGACTGAATCATAGTTAAAGGGGAAACTAGTCTCACATAAGAATTTCATATTTACCCTCTGAACTCTAAGCAGTTTCTGGGTCTTTTTTGCTCCTGTCACATTTTTACATAGTGTGGGCTCATTTTGAACTGCGATATAAAATCCTGCTACTCTGTGGAAACGACACAACTATGGCTGGAAGAAACGGTAACACAAAAGTGTTCTGTGCAGTAAACAAAGTTAGAATGCACAAAGTCATAGAAAAAGGTTGAATGAATGAATTCTTGATTCCCAAAAGTGTTGCCAATAACGAACTCTACATACTATAGATATTTTTAAACTTGAATTTGGAATTTCTTTCCGCACTTATCTCCTATCTACTGTGTGTAATCGCACCCTGCTGTTCAGCCTGTTCAGCCATGGAGCAGCATTTTATTTTTTTTTATAGAATTTGGTTAGTGGAAAGGTTATTTTTTGGCAAATTTATGAATGAGCCATGTAGAAAAAAGTGACAATAAATCATAATTTTAAATATAACCAAAATTTTCGGACACAATAGCATATCACAGAGGATTACTTTCAGGACTGGGGAAAGCTGAAAACCTGATTATTGTTCCTGTATTCACAATTTCTGGATCCAATATTCATTTGGCCGTATTATTTTTAAAATAACAAAAGACAGTTAAACCCTGTTTAGAGGGTTAAGGGTGATTCAAAAAAGTTTGCCAAATAGGAGACTAACTGGACCCCAATTAGGGATCCCAGGTCCCCCTTCAGGAAAAAACTGAGCCTGCACATTGGTCTTGATGAAGCTTAACCCAAAAGGATAACAGGGCCACATACAATATGTAAGGGTCCACCATGTTATTAACAAATGTTGAAATTTGCCTATGAACTACCCTGGCAAGTAAAAAATGGCTCTTGGTAGGCAGTTTCTTCATAATCTGAACTATTGCCAGTTATATATAACAACAAAAAAACTAGATAGCATCCATGCAGTCTAAAGCTCTATCGTGAGGTTACCGTAGTTCCAGTCTTTATTTAATTCATCTTTGAAAGCAACTTTGTTTCTGCACGACAAGGAAATGGATAACGCAGGTGCCGCCCCCCTTCAGTCCTCCCTTCTGTCAGTTTGCCTGCTAGTGTTGAGACTGTGAGAAAGTAGGCCTGAGTGTGAGAGGATCTGGGTTGTGTAGGAGGTGCTGGGTTGACTGCAGTGCTGCGGGGGAGAAAGCACGGTCGCCATCCAACCTCACAAAGATTGCATCCACTTCCTACTGTGAACTTCTGCTAGCTGCTGTTTCACAACAATGTGTTATGTTGCAAAAATAGTTTTCTCTCTCTCGCACGCTCATACTGGCAGATACAAAATGAAGTGTGCTTGAATTTTAATACGCCACTTTTATTCGGCTTCATATGGCATCATATGGAGATTAGCATTTAACTGTCTCTTCCATATGAGACATCTCATCTAAATCAATTAACCAAATCAATTAATTTAATAGATTTTACAATCCAATTAAATGGCATTTTCACTCACCCCACATTGATCAGACATGGATTTCATTTGAGAAAGGCTCCAGTTTTCACAAAGCCTGCGATGTTCTCATTGCAAATGCAGCTCATTAAAAGCGAGGCCTTTGTAACTGTGTCAGTGTGTCAGTGTGACAGCGGCAGCAACAATAAAGCCTCGGCATGGCCTGCCACAGCGGACTTAAACACTCACCACACTGCAATCTAAAAACAGACCACCTCACCTTTATTAAAACACACACAGACACACAGCAGTGGGCTTTTTGTTTTGGCTACTGTACTGTGGCTAATAATAACGGATATGATTTACCCCTCATATTTCAAGTCTTCTTTGGATTTGAGCCCCGAAGAAAGGCTTTTGGATGCATTCATGGAGCTTTTTATCGCTTTCCTCCCCAGAGCCTGGCCATGCGAGCTGCGGAGCAGGAAGGTGTGAGTGTGTGTCACCCTTCCCATCAAATGGCTGTCAGGCCGGGCTTATCATGGGAGCTGCAGGGGGTGCCCGCTGACCTGTGCTGTGACACCCAGCATGGCTGCCTCACCCGGGGGGCTTTGTGTCACCCTGACACCCCCAGCGCCATGCCTCCTCCTCCACCCCCAGCACACGTACACAGACTGATCGCTTGGCCTCTGCCACCATCAGTCCTTCTCTCACACATGCACGAGTATCTGCAGGCACACACCAACACACCTGTCACAGACAATCCACATCTTCAGACTCACCGGAGTCACGCAGAGGTTGAAGTATAAAAGTGAGAGCAACAATGGAAAAGGAGAGCAGGAGAGTAAAAGGATGACAAAGAATGAGAAAGGTCCGTCAATGAAAGCGTCCTTTACAAGAATTCAAGGCTTTGTCACTTCTTTTTATCAACTACAGATGATGCAGGCAGCCTCTGCCCTGACACCTTCTGATTTCTCCAAATGTCACCAGCGATGTAGCAGCTGATACTTTATGACCGGAAGGGGGAACACTGGACGCTGAACGCATCATATGATACAGATAAGAGAAAGCATGTGTATACTGTCAGGTCCTCTTATTTCACCAGCAGCAAAAAGAGGATCTCAATTCTGTCACCATCTGGAGCAGCAGCACTGAACACATCCAGAAAAATACAGAGGATTCACATTAAATTTAATGAAGACAATCCATTGTGCCAATTTCCATTCTTTGATGAAGTCATCTAGAGCTCCGATAATTCTACATCAGCCAATACCAACTCTTAATGGTACTGTATCATGATGATATGAACATATTTTGTGACAAAATTAGTTGCTGAAGGCTTTCTTTCACACATTTTGTCTGATGTAGAACATACTGCAACAGATGAATACCATTAATTGCAATCAGCATTGATATCATTCTTTTGCATTACATTTTTCCTTTATTTTTCCCAGACTTAAGCCAGCTCTAGTATGTGACATTATTTCGACACCAAGTTATAGCCAAGAAGTTTAAGGAAAGATAATTCAAAACCATTTCTCTGTCATGTATGGAATTAGCAGCAATCAAAGTTAAATTTAGAAAAAACTCAATATTTTTTAAACATTTGCTGATCTTCATCTGGACTGTTTGGGAGTGGTTTGATCAGATTTGACTGACAGCAGTACCTCCCCAGGGGCTGCCATTTTATTTTCATTGACTAGACACAAGAATGGAAGATGGGGAAAACTCTTAATTACATCCCTAAAGTGCCTCTTTTTTGTCTGAATGTATTTGTTCACCTTAATGAATTGAAATAAATGCAGAGCTGTGAGGACAATGTCAGTGGTGACGACAAACACAGCAGCGCCTGAATGGTAGGAACTGGTAACAGCATGTGTACCTAGTAAAGACTACTGTGTTGGTGATAATTTCCCGAGATGTGACAAAACCCATCACTCTAAGACTACATATGTTGGGACACTATAAATAAATCAATATACCCATACAAGTGTCAACTGATTCTCCATTTCAGAGACTTTGAAATCCAGATTTCTGCACAGAATATGCATGTATAGACTGTGTTTCGAGCTGGATCCCATCCCAGCACACAATCCCCGCTAATTGGGAGGAGAGGGGAAGATTCATCCTCATGAATGGCAATAAATTAATGAGGGCCCTTCTGTCTGCTTAAACACAGATAATCAGCTAAGAGGCACCCTGGATGCAGATGCACAGCCCCCTATGTGTATCCCATAGCTCTTTGTTTTCCCCAATGTTTGTAGTGAAAAGCACAAGCTGTCAGGTCTGTTCGCACTCTACACATAATACGCACACACAAACGCAGAAGTTGAGAGCATAATTTAACAGTCCAAAGTCTCGCGTAAAAGCCAGCACACAAATATAGACACACATTAGCATACAACACACACACACACACACACATGCAGCAATCAGGCACAGACACAAACCAATTTAGACAGAGACGCAAATCATTCTGAGCACGCACACACATTCCTACACACACAGATGGTGATATTTTCATGAAAAGTAATGCTTCTACACAGTGGAGTTGCGTGTGTGCAAAGAAAAGAAATGCCTAATGTCATATTCTGACTTATCAAGTCATGAGTAATAACAAAAGGAGGGCAAAAATTATGCCCCCTTTGTCCTTTGCTTACTGTCAGAAATACGGTAGCAAACAAAAAAAAGGCAAGGGCAGGAAAATATTTTATTTCCCCCAAGCCACGGTAACATACAGTTTCCCTGCTCTTTACACACACACACACACACACAGCAACTGAGTCATCTTACACTGGGCTCAATTCATTAAATAGATGCTCTGGCTCACTGGGGATTGCCATCGAGATACTCAGACATGTAGTTCATTTTCTCGTCTGCCCCTCTAGTCTGACTGAAGTTGACAGCCTTTGATCTTGATGAAAATGTGAAAGCTGAATGTGCACTAAGACAAGGATTGCTCAGAGGTGACGCCATGCTGATGTCATACTCATCTTCCAAAGCGAGTTCTCAGTACGAGAACGAGATCACATTTAATCCCAGAGAGCTAATGAGGTGGCAGAAACAACAAAAGGAAGGTGAATGAGTAGAATGACCTCCAGGGCTTTGTTTGCATCTATAATTGGCTTCTTGTTGTTTCTACGCTCTTACATTAGATGATCTCCTCCCATCTCAACCCTTGTCTGAATGCCTTTAAAGCAGCGAGCGGCCAAAACATGTTCCTCCACATCTGACACCCAGCGGTGAGAAATTTGTTCTCTGATAAACAGCTTTAGCTCCCTAAGGAAAATGGTATGTCATGGCTGGTTTGCGCGGCTCTTCGTTGGCGGTAGCTGCGAGCGAGATGAAAGAAATCGGTACCGACAGAAGCACAAACAGGAGATAAAACTAATTTTGAAGAGCCATGTAAGGTTGGAGAGCCGCTCTGCGACGAGAGAGTCCAGAGACTTGATGTGTGGCTGAAAAGGTCAGCTGGGTTCTTATTGAGATAAGAAACAGATGAAAAGGAAAAGGTCAATTCATCAGCTCCCTTTTAAATCCCTTCTGCTCCTCCATGGTGAGATTTAGTGGACTGACTGATAAAACCCATTGACTTCGTGTCTCGTGGCAAATGTGACATCATCTGTATCCGAGGAGTACGCCACACATCCCTGCCCCAAACTCTGCGATCTGGATTGTAATTACCTTTTTCATTTCACCTCATCGAACAGCATTGTGCTTAAAAACAAGCAATTCCATCTACTGAAATCTGATATACAGAGTCAGTCAAGTAACTAAATGTGCGAATCGCACAAAATCAGGCTATTAAATTTCCAATTACCAAGTGGGCTCTGCTGGAGAGGCAGAGGTTACACAACACTCTTTGCAGTGTCTTCAACCTGATAAGTATGGGAATAGCGTTAGACACTGAAAGGGGAGCTATAGACTGAGGAGGTAAATAATGCGCCTTTGCAAACAGCCTGAGTAGAAAAAGATCATTTCGGCGTATTTAGATCTCAATTTCAGTCTCTGGAAACCCCGAGACAGACAGCAGCAAAGCTTGCAGGCGTCCCTTTGTGTTGTAATCAAACACGGTTGGCTGACAGATCAGGCATCTGGTTAGAAGCTGCAGGATGAAGCCCAGAAAGAGCACCGATGATGGGGCCGACTCAGAAATATGCTTCTTTATATTGGTAAGGCATGAGAGGGATTTGTGTCTACGCATCTGTCCTTTCTGTCTGCCTATAAACCTGACGACAGCTGAAAAAATATGGACCTTTGTATTGTTTGGGAATTGTAAAAAGCTCCGCTGAAAGCCCAGATTATATTTCAGGCTAATCTTTCCAGGGTGGACACGAGATCAATCAAGCTGCGCATTTTTTTCCTCTCCTCCCCCTCTTTCTCGGCTCCTATCAATTTTAATGGTTGAGAGACATCTTTCAAAAAACATAATGGGACAAGAAGATGGATGAGAACATTTGTAGCTAACTGTCTGGAGATGGTGCTGAAGATGTGGTGGGGAGGTGAGAGCAAGGTTCAACAGCTTTAATGTACCATCACAGCCATCACAGGTGCATAATACAGGCATAAAGCATGGAAGTGGGATAGTTGCTGTCTCTGAAAGTATCTCACTTCAATGTGTATTCCAGTTTTACAGCAGGCTTTGGAAATTCGACTGCTGATTCTTTTCTCAATTAGTCAGGTCATTGGTCGATGAAAATGTCATAAAAAGTCAAAAATACAGATTATAATGTCCTATAAGCAATCCAAACCTCAAAATATGCAGATATTTAAAAGATAAAACAGTACAAGAAGAAGGTGATCCTCACACTTGGACTGAAAATTATGCATTCGCCTGAATCTATTATCAAATAATTCCCGACAAGGTCACCTCTTTCTTTATATTTTCATGCACACAGGCTTAAACCTGTAGTAATTATAATAATATCAATAAAGTGAAAGTCAAAGGTGCATGTAGAAAACATAATTGGGCCTAGAGTGTTTCCTTGAAGAACACCATTATCTACACTAAACGTCTGTGACAACAAATTCCCCTAAACTAACAAAGGGCCTTCTTCCGGACAAGTAGAAGTGAAGTTAATTAGGCACAACTTTCCCTTTTTATTATGGAAGCGAGGGAGAGAAAGAGAAAGTTTCTTGACAGTTAAAGCTTTGGATGTTGTCCAAGAAATAAACTTTTACTTCCAGAGCCCCAGACCCCTGAAATGACTCGTCTCACACTCTGCAGCTCTATACACTACATGCAGAGTAATGGCCTTGCTTCAGCAGATAACACACGTGTAAATTCTGGTGCAGGCTTTCTGCATGTGATGATCCAGGCAGCTCGGTGCAGCTAGCCAACCTTTTTCTCAACAAGTCTGGCTGTTGTGATAGCTCCTCAACCTTTTCTTGAATGCATCTCCATTACACACATGGCTAGTGGTGTTGCAGAAGCAGCAGCAAGTCAGCTGTGTCCTCCTTAGACCGTCTCCGGTCCACAGGTTTCACATCTGGCGCTGGTACACAAAACGGAATATCCACCCCTTTGCAGGACCGACCTCCAGGGAATTGCCTCTCAGCCCAAGAAACAAATTAATTCTAGATGTGCTTTATGTCACGTCTGTGTGTCCCGTCCTGTCAGCCTGGTGACACAGCTCAACATGACACCGCTAAACTCTGAGATTCCATTACATTACAGTTGGCCTCCTGAGCACAGTCACACTCTAAAATTCATGGTTTCTGGTCGTATAGTTAGAATATTCACTAAGACTGTGTTTTTGTTTCCTTGAGAACCGTGTGTGTGTGTGTGTGTGTGTGTGTGCTGCGGGTGCCTCATTCTCATTCATATGCATCAGCAAGTTATCAGGGACTGCTGTGCCTCATTGAGCTGAGAAGCTGCTTTCCATTTATTTCTCAAACACAGTGGAGAGTGATTCTCCTCTTGCCTAATAAAACTTATAAAACTGGCTATGCTTTTTTCAAAACTTCGAAAAAAGAAAGTCAGGTTCATTGGAAAATTACACAACAGGATAATGAAATACGGAGCTTCTGTGCTCTGCGCTGCGATGGGTGAAATTCATTACCCGGCAACATTAAGAGCAGCTGGGTGCCACTGTATCCCAGAGGCTAAGTTTTGACATCCACTGCAGGCGTCCTTGGACCTTTGTTTTAATCACAACCCCACTGCAAACAAAAAGCTTTTGTCAAAAGGCGGCATAGACCATTAATGCACGCCGCAGAAGTCTCACGTAACTCTGATCCACTGTACGCTGCATTGCTCTTCTCATCAACATCTGCCATCTTGCTAATTAGGCTCCAAAAAGCCACACATCACTGGGTTTTAGTGGTGCACAGACAATGTGTGACACTCACGAGGGGAGCTCACGGACACAATGGGAATTACAAAGCCCTGCCAGATCACACAGCGAATCAACTACAGTATGTTACTGTGTGCAAAGAAAAAAATGGCCTGAGCAGCTGCTTGATGCAAAATTCAAACTGCAAGAGTCTCACTGACCAGACTGTGAGAGATGCTCAACCTTAGGCCAATAGGTTCAACAAGGTTCCACTTTCCTTGAACAAAGATGAAAGTAAAACTTCTTCTTTCAGACACTTAGTGGAAGGTTAAGTGGAGCGGAATCTAGTAGAGAGCAGCAGGAACAAAGGCCGAAAGGAATGTAATCAAAGAAGAAGAGCAATCAAGGGGATCAAAAAGGAGAAAGGCTATAGATAAAAAGACAAAGAGAGACCTGTGGATGGAGTGTTCATCAGTGGTAGGCAGAAAAATAAATTTGAACTTTGGAAAGTGAGAAAAAGAACAAGGCTGCAAGAAGATTCCTGTGTCCTCTTGTTCGGGCAAGAGAGCTGATTCAATAAATAAAAAATGTCAGCCCGGTGAGATAGCTTTGCAGGCCAGCTGAGAAAGGTGAACACATTTCCATGCAGAACACTCGCAGCCATGAGAACAGAGGGAAGAGGGAACGCGAGAGAGAGCGAGGCAGCCTGCTAGTCATAAATCTCCCGCAGCTTGTGGGGTCAGGCAGACAGAGAGAGTGTCAAAATTGTTTCTGGGTGTGAAGGGAAGGGGAGGAAGGTGGCTAACCAACCCCTGCGACTGACTCCTGCTCTTCAAATCAACCTGCCACAAGGCTGGTCAGTCACGCTGTGGCACCAGCAAGCCACTTCTACTTCATTTGCATACACACATTCGTCGACTCTGCATAATCACAGTCGAGTGTGTGTGTGTGTGTGTGTCTGGGGGTTTGTGTTTCTGAACAAAAAGAGACACCAAACTGTGCGAGGATGATAGAGAAAAAAACATGCAGCGAGGGTGAAAGCTGAGCAAGCTAGACAGTCGATATGTAAGAAAGAGGATTAGGTTGCCGGTGGTGTGAGCAGTGAGTAAAGCTCCCCACTGTCACAACACTTCTTCCTGACCACAAAGACATGGTGACATACTTGTATAAGTGCAAACAGAGCTCTACTACCTGAGGAGACTCTCCTCCCTGTCCCTCTTCTCCTCTACCCATTGTGTTGATGTGTTTTTCAGTATTTGCTGTGCTGCTGCTAAGAATTCGCTGCTTGTGTTGTTGTCTCGGAGGACATGTGGGAGCATGTGCACAGATGAGATGGTTCACTGTGAGGTTTATGGTTTCTTATTAACTAAAGAGCCAAACAGCCCACTTCTTTCCCCTCTTTATTCCCTGTCCCTGTGCTAATGATGCTCACCTGCTCCTGCTTCCTTTCCTTAATCTCCTTTCTACCCTTTAACAGCTTACTCCGTATTCCCATCCCAGTCTTTATCCTCATACTCTACATCCTTCCCTCCCACAGTGGTGATCAGACAGTAGGTGCTGATGTTGCAGCTTGTGCCTGAACCGGCTCAGTATATCAGTGGGTGGACAGACACGCCAGAGAGCTCCTGTCAACGGCGACGGTGCCCCAGAGACTGGCCCACTTGGCGGATGCTGATCCTCTCTGCTTAACCACGAGAAAAGGAGTCAACACAATTTCTTAACAACTGGTGCAGAGACAGAGAGAGAGGCGCAAAAGCCAAGATAAGCACCAAGACAGCACTATTTTTATGATCCTTCTGTGGAGAGGCAGCGGCTCCCTACTCATCCTCCGGGGTCCCCTGATACTTCTGTCTGTTTGCTAATATTAAACAGACCATTAGTGAACCTCCTTCGCTGCTGATCTACAAGCTTGCAGCACACGTCCAGTGCAGCGCCTTTTTCTGATCATTAATGCGGTTCAGATCTCGCTGACGGCGTCCGTCACCAGAGTTTGGCAGCATCTCAAGTTGCGCGTGAGCTGAAAACTACAGGCAGCGCTGGTTAACCCGAGCTAGTTTACCTCCCCCGCGTCTTCTTCTCTTCCCCCGTCACTTCACAAGGGTAAAGAGAGACATTTCACGTCTAATTAATGCACAGGATGGTTGTATAAAACGGCTAATGAGGCTGTGATCATGGTGGCGTGAAGGCAGGCGCTACTGCAGGGGAGGGGATGAGCACTACTCCACTTCCAGGAGCTTCACAGTTATTAGCCTGCCATCAGACGAGGGCTGATAGGGAGAGTGTGGAGGTGGGTAGGTGAATGCTTGTTTATCTGTTTGGCTTCCCCTCAGTGTATAAGACAGTGTCCTCTATCTATTTGCCTGCTATTTTCCTAAATGACCGTGTTAATTGTGTATAAACCCTGTATCTACACAAGCGGCTATCATAAAATCCTCCTTAATTGAATGGTGCAGTCAAATGTCCCAACATTTGTATGATTTTTTTCGTGCATTTGAGCAGAAATATAGAACATTAAATAAAGTGTGCTCTTAAACACTTGCTGGTAGAACACATTGAAGTGTGACAACGACACCAAAAGTGCCAAAAGAAAACTTTCCCAGACGAATCACGCTTAACGGCACATTCTGAACATCACCCGAGGAAGAAACTGGCACAATAACACCATGTAGTAGCACTCAGGCGCTACTATTCCATAAAAAAAAAAAAAAACTTGCTCCCTCAGCACAGCTCCTCCAGCAGGATGAATGGGCTGCACACTAGCTGCTCTCTAAGCAACTGCTCATTACTCAGAACACATCTGCTGGCAAGTAGGAAGCAGCTCACTCCATTACGGTGCCTCACTTTCATTTTATACATTAATCCCTCATTCATACCTTTCCCATCTGCCACCTAAAATACTCCCAACAAGGCTCCTGGACTAGGACTGCTCTCCTCACAGCTCGCATAATGAATCACACACACACAACAACAATCGATGCCAGAGTCAGCCGTGCCTGTGCTCACCTGTGCAATCTCATACAGCAGCTTGTAGTGTTCCTCTCGCTTCTGTAAAGTGCACAGATTGCAGCCCATTATAGTCGTCGTGGAAACGCCAGGCGTCCAATTCTCCCCGAGTAGTGGTGGCACGGACACAGGGGGTCACCCTCCACACCGGAGCGCTGGTTCTCATCAGTCACTCCTTAGCAGGCATCTCTCTCTCTCGGGCAGCCCATTCACACATTCAGACAGTCACAAACAAGCCCAGTTTAGAGGCACAGAGAGCTCCAGCTGAGTGTAAAAGAAGAAGAAGGCTCAGATGCCAACAGCAGCTTCAGCAGTGGTACTAGTAGCAGCGGACGTTTCAGCATCAGCCGGGGGTGTCTCCTCTCTCCTCTCTCCTCTCTGCCTCCGTTTCAGACTCGCACACACACTTGCACACGCTCACACGCCAGAGTTGTGGCTCTCGTTCGCTGAGACACTCCCCCCTTTTCTTGCTCGCTCTCGGCGCACATGACTACGACGATACCAGCTCATGAATAATGAGGGAGAGCGCTGCGATATTCATGAGGAAGGCGGGAGGAAGGGAGGAGACTGGCGGAGAGGGAGGACTGCGATGGAGCCCGAGCGCTGCTTCATTAAAACTGAGGCACAGTTACACAATAAGCTCCTTTGTGTGAGCAGCTCCGGTGAGATGCTTGGGCAGGGCTGCACCGAGACGGCACACTGCAGGCAGAGGAGGCTTTCTAGGGCTAAAATACAACCTACCTGCATGTAAGGCTGTTCACTGAGAGTTTATCTGCTTCATGAGATGAGGACATGTAGTGTTTATATCTTCTGGAAATTTGGACTCTCACCGGTGGAGGAGAAAACAAGCAGTAAACACCGTAATAGTGAAATTAATTAATGTTAATTGATAAATTGTTACTTCCTCAGAAATTTAATGAACAACAATTTTAGCAATCAGTGATGAAAAATGGTTAACTTTTTCTTGTTTGCAGCTTCCTTTTTTTAATCAAGATATGAAGAATATCTTTAATTTGTATGGCTGTAATATCTTTTAGGAAGAGACTTTTTGATAATTGATTCCATTTTTTAAGCACCATGTGTAATTTTCTCAAAAACACCCATGTTTCACCATTTTCTTCCTTTTTATTGACCCAACTATTCATGGTTAAATGAGAAAATAATCTGCCACTGAATCAATAAAGACATTAATTGCTACCTGTAGACCTGCTTATAATGGAGAGACGAAAAATTCAGCATTCTGGATTGCGCTTCTTCATCTTTACAGCATATTAGTCAGTGTTTCAGGAGTGCATGCCGTTAATGGACTGCAGCGGTAGAGTATCCAACCATTCTTTAATGTGAAATATGAATTGACAAGTGATGAGAAGTCAAAAACAATGTATTGCATATTTAGAATTCAGGCGCTACAGGTGTCGCTGATAATGGGGGTCCTACCAGCAAATTGGCAATCAGCAAAGCCAGAGACAATCTATCAACCGGTGCTTTCCCTCAGACTGCGATAATTGCAAGACAATAGACCCTGGCTATTGTCTCAGCTATGGAACCTCTTTCCACTATCAGGAAGCTACACTAACGAGCAATAACTGTTAACAAATTGGCCTCCCAGCCAACAGCGGCGCGCACTGTGCGGAGTACAGCTAAGAGTAGATGAGCGCTCATCAGCTGGCTACTGGGCATCCCACCTCCGGGGACTCCATAATCCGATTTTCCGGGCTTTAATTTTGCTCCACTGCCTGGAGGCAAGCCAAACAGAAAGCTACATCGCCATTATGATTAATACCATCCACCATCCTTCCTCTTCATCTCGACCATCCAAACCGTTCCCCCGACCAGCCGCTCCTCGACCTGAAGAAGCCGCAAGGAGTGGGTTTTCTGCCGTTGCCAGGCAATATAAAAACCCATGAAGTGCTGTTCACTAAAGTGTCAATTTGACATGAAAGAATCTTGTTGGGAGACTGGGGAGCAGGAATTGAATACTGCATTTGATGAACAGAGGTGCAGTGTTTGCTTGCGGTACAATGGACTGTGGAGAAAATGTGAGTCAGTGGCAGTCTTCTGAAATTGTATATCAAGGACCAAAGCTATGAAGGGCTTGTGAGCAAGAAGCACTGGCTGTCTAGTTGCCTTTAGTCAGCAGAGACTGAAAATAGAAAACCATCTGTGTCTTCCCGGCATGGAAATACAAATTTACAGAGAATCTGCTGACAGTATTGAATATTAGTACACATGTTTTAAGGGTAAAGGCCTGGATGACCATCAGTCTGTGATGGTGGACTCAGTGACCCCGAAAGGTTAAGATGCTCATCGTTCACCCAAATGCTCTTTCCCATCATCTGTGAAGCGAGACCGATACAGTAGCCCCTGCCTGTGGTCAAGCAGCACCTCTGGATGGTACATGCAGATTGAATGATGCTCTCTGAAGAGCGCGTTAAGACCGATAAAAGCTCTTCTGACGTGCTTTATGGTCATGAGTTTTGCACTGTGACAGGGTGAATTTACCTGAGACTGCATTTCCAACGCAACCCGAGGGCACCATCTCCACATTATAGTTACATTTAGTGAAACCATTTACTTTCTAACAAGGTGAATCTTTACAGGAAGTGTCATTTGTCTTCCCGTGTGTCCCTTAAAGACCGTGAAAGTTGCGATTAAGGTAAAAAATATGGGAAACTTAATATTTATTGCTGAACATTTATATGGAAAATGAAAGCATTTATTGTGTATAAAGTCTGTATTTCATATTGATGAACAGTGATTCCATCTCCTTCTTTTGTCCTTTCCCAACCGTCCTCTTGTCCAAGCTGTCGTTTATCATCCGGTCTGCCCTTTGCTTGCTCGGGCAGAAACGAACCCTCAGTCCTACTCATTCTCTCAGCTAATGGGCCTCACATCCCATTTGTCCTCACTGTGATGGGTGCATTTTGGGGTTTCTTTAACTGCATTCCTCACAAACCGATATTTGAGAGGTTTAACCTTCAGCCAAGTGTGTAATGCAGGTATATGGCCTGCTTGTAAACCTTTTTGCCCCCAGAATTCCCAGCTAATGCTCACACAGGCTTTTCCTCTGTCTGTCTTCTCCCACAACAACAACACTGTAGCGAGTTAACAAAAACACAACTGATCAGAAAGCTGTGAGAGTGGAATATGAAATCATAATCAGTGCTCTGCCACTAACTGAATTTGTATTGATTTCATGCCTGGGTATAAATTCAGCAGGCCATCACTCAGAGCACAAAAGTTGGATCAATTCAATATTCCACTGCATGTGTTATATCTGAATGACTTTTAAAGTACCAACATTTATTTTCCATTCTGGCAACAACTTTTCCAGACAATTGCGGCTGCCATTCACCTCTATTGTAAGGAAAGCTATCGGCAGCAGCTTATGTGAGAGAGGATGCTCATCTTAGAAGCTGATATTTAACATTGGGTGTTATTAAACTTAAAAGACGCGAGGCTTAGGTGTAGCTGGGACAGAAAAATAGGGATCATCCCAAGCTGGTGGAAGAGATATCTGTATTCCAGCACTCCTTATGGTAACCTTGACAACAAACAACAGAACATCTTAAAAGAGGTGGAGATTTAATATGGAGTTATTGCTGTGATTACTTGTCTAAGGCAATGTCTGTCAGGAATATCAAGTGTCCCCACAGTGTTTAATACATAAACAGGTTTATTAGGCCAGCTCTGACTCTCCAGGTGGGTGGAAATCTCTTTGGTGCGAGCGGTGAAGATTGAAATCCTGTTCACGTGAACGGAGAGCCGTGGGGATCTGAGAGTGGTTTGTGATTTGATGCGCGGCTCAGATCTGATCACCCACCGCCACCGTAAAGCAGCCGCTTCTCCTGGGTATCCGTGTGACCCGATTTGAGAGTAATTAAATGAGGGGCCTTTTATGAATGAATCATCACCGTCGTGGCCCGCTCCTCTCGTGACAGCTTTGACAGGAATCGGTCCAGCGTGCGCACACACACAAAAAGCACAGGTGGGTGCTTCAAAGCCAGCGCAGCCAGACTGTGGGAAGCCAACCAAAACATCTTTCTCAATGACACTAAATTATTAAAAAGGTTTGAATCTTTAATTCACGTGGGAACATGACCATGGATAAAAATAGCACACTGTAGGCTTCCTCGCACGATAACACGTGGTACGTTCCTTTCGAAGCAATCAGCATAATGGCCATCTAATTCATAGCCTGAAAAGCAATTTACTCTCATATTTCTGCCCACACACAGCGTCTATGACTTTTTTTAAAACCCTGCAATTTACACCGATTAATTATGAATTACTGCATTAATTGACCCTGTGACTGTAATGTTTAGCTAACAATCCCAGTGTATTTACGGCACTAATAATGTGTAATGAGATGTTACTTATGAGCAAAGCACAAAATGTTCTTGCTGGTGTTGTGTAGAGGTAATTTCTAACAAAACTTAGCAAGAAATAAAGAGTCGGTAATAGCGTCTTCTTGTTTGACACTTAGGAACTTCAACTTTGTTTTCCTGCTAAAAAGCCTCTTCCTTGAGACTTCACTCCAACTCCAAGTTTTCCTTTCACTTCTACACAAAGCAGCACACGAGATACTGTAACACACCACGCAACACAGATGTAGAACATGATAAAGGGTTTAACCCTGATGTCCCCTGTCTGCATGAAGATCAAATGAAGTGCTAATCAGACAGGAAGCTCCAGCTCTTCTGATTTTAAAACTTCTGAGGAGGCGACGCGTGCCAAGCATCGGTTAACTTTGAGGGGGAAAAAGCAGACGGGAATCAAAACGTCTGTCTGTGGGATCAGGTTGAAATGAAAGTGTGAGTGGTTGAGCTGTGATTTCTGCCTACACCTTCAATATCACAGCTCAGAGATGTGGTCTGGTGTTGAGGTGAAATATACATGATCAGAATCAGGACTGAGATAACAATACAGTGAGATAATACAAAAATTCACTCTGCACTAGCGATCCCTTTCACTTTTCAGCATTTTGATAGACAGAATAAGCAGAAACAGACATTTGTATTTTATCTCTTTGTGTAATTGTGTAGTCCATCAATTTGTATGAAACTTTTATGAAGTTATGAGCTGAAGGAAAGAGGCAGATTGAATAAAAATGGTCGGAATGGAAGCCTCACAGTGTGGGCCCAAAAACACAGGATTCCTCATCTTCAGTAATGCGACAATATACATCTATAAGATCTTTCCTATGAGACTTGATGATGTGTATTGTAGAAGTGCATATTCGGATCTTGAAATTAATATTTCGAGATCCACCACAACGACCGGATTTTGGGGTCTTGCCCTAGTTTCAGCAGAGCCATATATGAGCTTGTGTGCTTGAGCTGCAGTGAGTGGGAAGGTCTGAGTGTACATAGAGATGGGGATGTTATAGATCTGTACATTCCAGATGAAGCAACGATGTAAAGTGACATCTAAGCCATTTTGATACAAAAAGGGATTATTTTCATGGAAAAAAAGACTTCTAGTTTTGAAGTTTGATACAAAGAAATGGGCTTTAGGGGTTTAATCAATGACTGAAGAGGTATTATAATTAGAATGTCCAGATAACTAATACAGATTAAAAAATAAGGAATTACACCTAGCATCTTTAAAAATGTTTTCTATAGCACCAAACACTCTTCAGTGCATTAACCTCCTCCGGTACATTTCGGTAATCCAACGTCTACAACATATTAGGAATACGTCACGTGTGAACCAGGTATGAGCTGTGACTGCTACATCAGTTTAACACGTGTAAGACTAGTGACCTTTTCAGTGAGGAAACCTTCAGTTTGACGCATTACGCTGCAGGAGACGTGGGGAATCAAGGAGGCAGTGAGTGAAAGAAAGACATGATGTTTCCACAACCTTCTCTGCTGGATGCTCCAATCTATTTTCATATTCATTCATCCCCAGGCTGCAGAGTGTATGGACCAACTGCTGCCATGAAAACACTACACTGCTAGATGACACCGAGACCCCGACACTACCCGTGCAGCAGCACACCCTGAGGACATCCTGCACTGTATCTGCACCAGCTTCCCTGCAGCTCCAGAGGAAGGAAGCTGAGAGTGTTTGTTGACTTTTGTTTAGCCTTGATGGTTGTTTAAAGTTCCACCTGCCAGCCTGTGATGAATAGTAATAATTCGAAATGTATTAAGCACTCCAGCATAAATAAAGCTCAGCGGTAAAGTATGTGTTGATATAGCAGACAGAGTAGAAGTCCATAAGGTCTTGTTGCCTGAGATGTATAATGATATTTGTGACGTAGATACAATCCCTGTGTGTGCACTCTTTTCATTATATTATCTGATGTACAGTAACAAGACCAAAGAGATCCCCAGCTGCACTGTGCAATCCTCCACTGGGTTGGTTTAAAAAAATGAAAACCTCTTGATTGTAAGATAACGTAGAATCATAAAAGAAAGGACATCTTCAATTAAAATAAATATTATGACCAAGGACATACAGTAATACATTCATGGCTCCAAAGTGTTTCTAGGTTTTCAGATAGCCCTACAAAGATAGAAAATGTAATCTTGGATTTCAGGGCTGAAGGAGGACAGGCGGGGAGCAGCCAGTGTTTGTTCTACATCTTCTTAGTGCTCAGAAAAAAATGGCTCTGGTGGTGTGCAAGAGCAGAAAGCTTTCCATCACCTTGAATAACAGCAGTCTGCATGATACAGATTTGTTATAAACCCAACTTGCTGCCTTTTTTTGTATATATGAATGCCAATAACTGGTGGAGGCTGGAATTAACAACATAAATCTTTTTATGTTTAAAGCCCGAGAGGTATATTAAGCACAAATGAAGCAAGGTAATAAGTTTGTGTCTTGTCGCAGAAGCTCAAGGTGGCAATTCTCATTGACAGCAAGTAGCAAACGTGTACAACAGGCATGTCATTGATTTCAGACGTTGAGCACTGCTGGCTGAGTACTCGTCAATAAACAGTCAATTCACCTTTGATTGTGGATGAGAGTTTTGTGCTTCTGAAGAGGGAACAGCGATCTATACAGACAATCAGCTCAGAGGGCAAACGGGTTAGACTCCGTACCAACCTGTTCTGCTCCATCTATTCAAGTCTTATGCGGATTCCTGCATAAACAGAAAACCTGCAACCTCTCATTGTGTCCTCTCCACTACCTTTAGAGGCAATGTCACCAACAGGTCATCTCATTGTAGGGACACAATGGCACTGTAGTGATGTCCGTTCCCAATGTCATGCTGAGACAAAGTCACACCAAATCACGCATGTAGCAGCTGTTTGATCAATCTGCATTAATGTAAGATGCAAATATAGAACAAAGGATGGCGTGAACAGCTCACGCAACCTTAGGGCTACACAACATATAGCTTCTATATTGACAATGGATCAAACAGCTATTTGGGATGTGAAAGGGCTCACTCATAGTGAGAAGCCAACCAAAAAAATTTCTCTTTTTAAAAAAAATGATCACTTAAATTAACAATTCTGAGTGGCTCCACTAAGCTTTTAGCTTTCTTGGGTTTCTGCCGTCGTGGTCCTTCATACTCTTGCTCACCCAGTTCAGATTAACATCGCAGACTATTCCTATACACCAGATCCTCGGTTTACAACGTCCTCGACCTACGGTGTTTCGTGGTTACGTTGCCATCTCTCAAATTTATTAAGAAAGTCTTGTTCCATCATTCTGATCTAACACCTGCAATGTTAAAACAAATTTTGCCTGTGAACTCGTTGAGCGTAGCAGACGAATGATTACGTCGTCAAACGGAACTATACGAGGAAGACGGCTTGTTTACATTCGCCTGTTGCATGCCACATACATCACAATATGCGAGTTCCGACTTACGGTGAAAACTGAATTACGTCACGCTGTAGGAACAGAATTCCGACGTAAGCTGATGACCCCCTGTACATATGGACCACATCTTTTCCACCCTCTAGTTGGCTCAGTAGAGGAGTTAGTATCCATTCTGATTATTGATAAGGAGAAACTATGATACAGTGTGCGACCTCTTGTGGTAATGTGGATGTAAACATACGAAATATAGTTCTGTAACATACGGAAACCATATCAACAGTGTGAATGTTAACCCAAACCATGAATCTTTTCTAATCCTGACCAAGAATTTTTTTGGCCTAAATGTCCAGCTAAAAGTAAACACAGATTAAAAAAAAATAAATGAAAGCAAAAATGAAAACAAGAGTTAAGTGAAACAACAGACAGGTCTTGAACGTGAGTCTCCTGGGTGAAATTCTGCAGAATTATGTCTCCATGAACCCCTGCAAATTACAGATGTGGACTTTTGCAGCTCTTTGTAAGTGCAAAATCGCCTTCCACAACCATTAAATGAGGTGATAACAGAACTCGATTAAATAATGTGCCTCCTGGGCCTAGCAGAAGGTGGAGGAGATCCCTAGTGGGAATGTAATGGGCTGATAACATCTGAAATGGGTGCTCTACTCTGATAAACTGCTCACTTAAACTGTATGCTTTCTGTCAGTCACTCAAAAGCACCCAAAGTTATTCAGAACTAGGTAGTAAAACAAATTAAGCATCTTGACACAAGCAGACGGATATTCTTAGATGTCAGTAGAGACCAAAACAGAGGTAAAAGTCGAGTAAATATTGGACAAACAGAGATACAAATGAACTCTAATGTTGCTCTGTATCTGCTGCATGTGTAAATAGATTAGTAATATGTTAGATGTTGTGTTTTCTGATTGTTGCTGCATGTAAGTGGCAAAAATCCATTCATGCAGCTTTAATATATATTCTATTACCCAGCTAATGTATATGGTGTAAATGATTTGAACTATTTCTGCATGTCTTCCACTTTAGTAGGTTTACATCTCGTTTTCAGCCACATTTTCAAGCGGACAATGACACTAAAATCTAATCTGTGTTTTGGGAGCTTCTGGCAGCAAGACTGATTCATAAAAGTTACATGTTGTTGGAACAGAATAAAGAGGAAGGAAATTGATAGAGACATCTTCTGCTGTCATTTTATTTTCAATATGTAGTTTTAAAGCATTACCACAATTTGCAGTGCCGGTAATATCAAATGGGATTATAATTCACTAAAATCTACTGATGTGTTTTTCCCCAATTGCTCCAAGGAAGACAGGCAAAAATAAAAAGATTTAGAAAAGTTGAAGAACTAAGTATACTTGCACGCAGTCAAATTCTGGCAGCATCAAAGTAATTTGTGTTTGCTCTACATCAGTGCAGCAGCAGGTCTGCACCAGCACCCTTCGTGTTCTCTATAATTTGTATTGTGATGGGCTTGTTCGTTGTGCTCCTCCAAGCGCTTCAGCTGGCCTGGTAGATGCACAAACACACACCTTCATTTCCTTTACGCCGTTTTTTGGTGACTTCTATTTCTTGCCGTGCCAAGTAGGTGAAAGCCATCAGTGTGCCTGAGGATCAGCTTAAAACCTTCACCTAACCCGCAATGCTCCAGAATTAGAATGGCCACAGATCCAATGGTAATAACAGACCTGCAGATGGATAACATGCTTGTTTTTCAGCGCACAGATTAGTCTGGAATTATGATGATACCCAGGGGGCAGGAATCTTATTTTCTGTACTCCTGATAAGAAAACAAGAGCAGACCGCAACCAAACGGGAAGAGAGGAAGAGGGAGATGTGTGTGATTTAACATGCTGTGCTGCATGCTGGTGTGTTGGCACTCCAGTTTAGGGGCCTGGATCAGATAGTGTCTGATGGGTAATGTTTCAGCGCTGGCAACAACAAATGAAGCTTCATGTCCTGTAGCATCCATTTCGCAATTCATAAAACCATGTTTAATTACATGTGCTGCTATCGAAAAGCTCTTTAAATTCATATCACACCTGCTTGTGTACGTGTTCTTATTACCACGAGCTAGAGAGAGGCCCACAGAGAGTAAAAGCAAGACTTACACAGTGAAATCTGGACTGTTGGTGGGTAGTGTAAACAAGTTGTGACCATTACATAAACATATTGCTTATGCTGATGTGGGGAACTTGTTAGCATGCAGTTTTTTTGCATGCATCCAGCAGTTAATGAGTAGCTGGCGAGGTTTGTGCTCATAATGTAACAAGGCTTTTACATAATCAGCATATTTGTAGAATTATCACCACTGTTTATGTTCAGATTTACAATTGAAAGACTTCAATTTCTATATATATTTCTATACATGTATGGGCTGATGTAAGGTTGGTGGTATCTTGTTTATGATCTTGGCTTGGCCATTTTATGAGGGGGATTATGGGGAAGTCTGCAATATTTCAGTACATAAACCACCAAGAATGCACATAAAGAAGCAATCTACACTTGCATACTATTTGCAATTGAATGACAATACCAGAAAACACATGGGGAATAATTAAAATATGGCTCATGAAGGGAAGGATGTGTTTGTTAGGATAAAAACAACAATATACATGATGTACATGCTGATAAATAAAGTGATATATTACAATATATGTAGAGAGACTAAAGATTTAACAAAAAACCTGCCACCCAAATCATAATCTATCCATCCACAAAATGTAAAATGCCGTATTATGCACAGAAAGTAATTAGGTATGCATAATTATTACACAGTGTGCTATTATTACATTGTGGGTTTCAACAGTCACTGATGTTGAGCAGGTAGTTTATGACGATCAGTGACAGGAAATGACATGGTGACACACATGCAACAGATGCAAGCAGAAAATATCATGAGTCTGGATTGCACATGATATTATGCAATCAACATTGGGGCAACTTTTAGGATTTTGCATTTGTGATTTTTTGCATGGTTGTTAAACTGAAACAGAGAGCAAATCTCAGTCACCAGCCCAGGATGAGCCAGACTTTATGTTGGATATCATCACATTAGAGGTACAGTATGTCTATGGCTGCAACCCAGAGAAAAAACGGCAGTGTTTAAACAAGACTGGAAAGGGCACTTTAGGTCAAGAGTGCACCAAGAACATCCATCCATCCAATATCTATACACTGTTAAATAGGGTCGTGGAGTGGCTGGAGTCTATCCCTGCTGACTTAGGGCAAAGATGGGGGATACCCTGGACAGGTCACCGGTCTATCACAGGGCTACACATAGAGACAAGCAATCACACTCACATTCACACCTATGGACAATTTAGAATCACCAATTAACTTCATCATGTTTCTGGATTATGGGAGAAGCCTGGAGTACCTGGAGAAAGCCCACACATGCACAAGCAGAACATGCAAACTCCATGCAAAAAGAGAAAAAGGCCCAAACTGGAGACATTCTAGCTGCAAGGCGAAAGTGCTCACCACCGAGCCACTCTGCTGCCTGCACCAAGAACAGGCTCATCACTTTCATTTACATGGTTGAGCACCATGAACGTGCCTCCCAGGATCAGACTGATAGTGCTGAGTAGTGCAGTAATGTCCTGTGGCATCTGAGGGAGAACATTTGGTACAAATGAATCAAACCGAGTGGGATGTCAGTTGGGTGCACCTGTTCACAGCACATTGATTACGTACACGGTTTTTGGCCACAACAACACAATTGTTTATCTACATTCAGCCAACTCCCTAGATTTGGCTCCCTGTGACTTCTTCCTCTTCTCCAACAATAAAAATCAAGTTGAGGAGTTGCTGTTCAGAGTGGACTGCAGATGGTGCTTGACATGTTTGCAGAGTGGGGCTTCCAGGTAGTATTCCAAGCGTGTCAGGAGAGCTGAGACCAGTGTACTGCTGCAGAAGGACACTACTTTGCTGTCCAAGTTATAATGAGGTATTTTGCCTTTTATGAGTGCATCCTCAGAACTAATTGATTGCACCGTGTATAGTGGGATTTCTGGGCTTTTTTGCAGAAAGCAATGCCATGAGAGCAGTAAGGGTGAAAACTAGCATAGTAAAGTTACACACCAATACTTTCTGTGTCTTCATCACTATAAGCAACAGCTTTCACGTAAATAGTTTTACCTGTCATGTAATACACTCTTCATAAACTATGAGCTTAGTTTAACATAATTTTTAGAGAAAGTTATTTTTTCAGCCACTTACCGAGTTAAAAAGCTGAACAAAAATGAGGATTTCCTATTTCTGACTTTCTAGTTTTCAACAGTTGGATGGACAAAGCACGCTACAAATGGCTTGTTCTGACTTTTCATCTTTTTAGGAATTTTTGTGGGCTAACAATTATCACTAGATAAAGATAGAGATCGCAGTGCTGGATTGACCCTGTCATCTTATTGCCAAACAATCAACTCGTCTGTACACTTCCACTTTGTTCTGCCAGATAAAACTAATGTGGTTCATCTGAGGGGAATATTCACTTGATCAAAAGTGAGCAGCTGTGTTTTTTAACAGAAAAATTTCTTCAGAAGCTGCTGAAATTTTCGATTGTCTTCCCTTCGGTTATCTCTGACAGAACAAAGAGTGATGTCTGCAAACCTAAGAGTAGAAGGATTTGATCTTGATCAAAGAACACCAAATGAGGTAAATATTTCACATTGGTATGAGATACACAATCAGAATATGAAATTGAGACCTGACACCTACTTAGACTGTGTCAGATACGGTTTTTGAGACAGGCAGCGAGTGTCTTCAACTGCTCGTCATCATGGAAGTTATAAGTAAAACATAAATGTCCCCGTTGTTTTGGACTCTTGAGCACAGTCACAGACAAGTGAAGAGCCAAATCTTCACTGTCACTGCCTGAATCTGCGGCATTTCACATCCCGAAGCAGAGCCGATGATTTTCAACTTCAAATTATTGAATGTCACTTGATGAAGTGTCGGGGTCCACAGGCACTTCTCCTGCGGGTTTTCTGAACCTTGTCACGTCACCATAGCAACCCCAGCTGTTTGACAGAGCCTATGACAAAGAACTCTCCTGCAGAGATTCATCTTAAATATGGGACCCTCTCTACTGGAGAGCAAGAAGACAAGGTAGCCCACCCAGTCAGCACACACACAGCCACACACTGCCGAACCTTTCAGAGAGGTTTCCAGTATTTGACTGAACTCTGCAAAGAAAGTTTCATATCAAAACAAAAACTGAAATCTTGGGAAAAGATTTGTAGCTACATACGTAGTACAACTGCTGAAGCATCAAAACATCTCATAGACACAAAAGCATCGATCAGTGCGGACAAACCATGGTCAACAAGCAATAAAATCAGAGCCCTGAATCTATGCCGCAGACAAAAGCTACTGCATAATCATATAGGGTCATATTTCTTTGTAGCAGCCATCTAATGAGATTATACATCTTGGACGTAGTGCTTCATTGATTTGTCTGTTATGGCCGATGGGCCTCGAATAGCTGCCGGCCTCACCACTCATGTGGGATGACAAATCTGCCGTATCACAGCACCTAAAATCCTCACACAAATATGTCTTTTGTCCAGTGGCGCACCCTCGAGAAATCAGCTCAGTGTGTTGTTGATCAGAGATTACAGTATCGAACCTACAGGGGTCAGCCCATCGGCGTGCACATACAGCAGCACACAAGGCAATAACTGAGTGTGTATCCCTAAATAAATGTCTGTCAGGGCGTGAGTGGGGAAGTGCAAGAGGGGTGAATCATAAAAAACTCAAACGTGCCCCCAGATCGCCTCGTTTGCCGCTGAATGGAGTCCATGTCAAGGTTTTGGGTCAACACAGGTCAACATTTCGCCTGTTTGCTTTGGCAAAGAGAAGGTCGGGGCGCGCTCTCCTGCCAAGACACCGTTAATACACAGGAGATAAATTAGCAACCCCCTCTGGCAGCCTTCTGGGAATAGTTTCCGCCTCACAGCACACAGCAGATTAAACCAAAGGGGAACAATATTCACAAATCAGCCAATGGTTATGAGGAAAGAGGCAACACTATCTGTCAGACCCTCACTCCCTCAATAAGCTCACAGCACACTCTCTGGTCCTCAGAAACCATCGCCATCTAGATTTTACCCACTGGAGAAGCCGCAAGGGCCCAGATTCATTTTTTACATCTTCCCACTTGAGAAATGAGACGAGGGAGACCGTACACCACCATTACACACTAATGCATAATGCAAGTGTTTCTGTTCTGATGTTTTGCTCCTATATTTATCCATTTAATTATTCTAATAATGCACTGTATAGTCAATGTATTCATCACTGTTGCACCATTTGAATTTCAGATTGTTTGTTAAAATTAGCATCAAATATGAAAAAACTGGGGGTCCATTTTACTTCAGCTACGCATCTACAAATTCCAAAAGGCAGATTTGAGCTTAGTTATGGTCAGCTTAGTTGGCTTCTACACCCAACAAGGGCAGCTTGATCGACAAGAAGTTTCTGCTGACTCATTTTATGTCTGGCAAACACACAAAAAAAACCAATGTAAAGAATCTACTGACAGTTTCAATAGAAAATGACAAGCAGAGACGCGGACAGATGGGTGGAGATTTATGTGTCAAGCCACAAGGAAATATATTGTCAGGGAATGTTATGAGGAAGTGAACCCAAAAAGAAAAATGTCAATAGTGAGTGAAAAACTTTCTGAAAACTTACAAAAGGTTGACCCGAGAGTATGTGACTGGATTCTTTGTACAAATTCCACTCAAAAGCTGAAAAGGCTGCATGCAGTAGACTTTCAGTTTGCCTACAGACTTAAAAATCCATCTGCTACTTTCCACAGCGCTACATTTAGTGGGGTGCCATTCAGTATTTGGCATACAGAGGCATTATTGAGGTGAAAACTTTAGAAACTACTGCAGAGTTGATTCCACTGGAGGATTCAGATTCAAACCGGATCAAAACCAAAATCTTTATTTTCTGCTCTAGATGTAAACAAAACCTCATTTAAAATCCCACCAACACTTGCAAAAACAAAAGTGATTTAGTACTTTACTTCCCCTGGAGCACAGATTTACTTTAAAATATGTTGTGTTCACTCAGGTAAGAATATACATATTTTAAAATCCAGGACTATTTTGGATCAAATACATCTGCTGGATTTAACGAACACTAATTTCCATAAGAACTCCACCATCACAGGCTGATCGCCACAGCAGAGAGACAAGTCCACGTGTAGCTTCAGGAGCCATGGTTACCTTAGACACGTCTCTAATAACAACCGGACAGACAGCAGTGAATGCTGTGGGTGTTTTAGCCGTCAGAGAATAAAGTTGGAAAGTTTACTTTGGAGTATGTACTGATGAGTATAATGGACGATAATGAAAGTTAGTTACAGTGATGCAGGAATATATTTTAATGGGGGCTGTAGTTATTTTTGAATGCAAGTATTCATGATAATACTACCTTAAAATCAAGAAGGTTTCTACCTCTAATAGCATTTTATGATGGTGGCTTCCAAAAAAAAAGAAGATGGTACTGAATCTAAAAAGCTTTTTTTTTTTTTATCACTTCTTCTAAGCAAAAATGCATGAACTGTTTATTGTTACTGGCTTTTAAAAAATGTTATGTTTAATGTCACGGAATTTTCATCTTCAAAAACTTTTTTTTTTGCAAATGAAGCATCCACATTTGTGTTGTTAAAATGCAATGTTCTGCAGGGAAACCTTGAGTCCTGGCATTAATGAGGATGTTTGACATGTACTACCCACCTAAACATTGGTGCAGAGCAACAGATGTAAAGAAAACATTGCGACAGCACATGCTGAAACACTAGGAGTGTCCCTCAGTCAGACAATTGGCCCTGTAACATCGCAATAACTGCTCAGGAACAGCACGAAGAACATGACAAGGAGCCCGAGGCGTTGACCCAGCCTCCAAGCACCCCACGTCACACTCTGATTGAGCATTATGCACCAGAGCAACACCGTCCAGAGAGTCCTCACCCTGCAGCCCACAGGGACCAAAAGGATCTGGTGCCAGACAACAGAGGACATCACAGGAATCCTTAGTCTGATGGGTAAGAGCTGCTGATGGGCCTAAGCAATATTAAAAAGATGGTTTTAATGCTGTGGCTGATTGGTATCTATCTCATATGGTCAACAGACCCTGGCTTTTAAGATAACTTTAAGAAAATTAGCAGCATCCAGTTTAAATGTGTACACTGCATGTGTAAAGACCAGGATTAAAAACAGCAAATAAATCAAGTATGTCCAACATTACAAATGTGAGCATCCAAAAATAATTGTTCTACGCTGGCATGAAATGTGGAGTCACACAGAACTTCACAATTATTCTGAAAATACCTTCTGTGCTTTTTCCTTACCTTGGCTCAGCAAATCCCATCCTGTTCTCTGCTGGCTCTTTTATAATGAACCTCATTATATGGTACATTTCTCATATAAATCACAAGGACTTGGATCCCGAGAAGCACAACAGTACACAACACATCTCCCTCGATGATACTGTACGGGAGCATCCTTGCCCCTGTCCTCACCCTGTTCTGCTCCTCACATCATAAAACTGCTGTTAGCTAATACTGTGTGTTTAATTCCTCATTGTGGAGCTCACCTCGGGGTGGCCCT
Source organism: Acanthochromis polyacanthus (assembly GCF_021347895.1). NCBI lineage: Eukaryota > Metazoa > Chordata > Actinopteri > Pomacentridae > Acanthochromis > Acanthochromis polyacanthus. The sequence goes on along the minus strand of NC_067120.1, from coordinate 16,218,724 downwards.
GCCAAACCCTTCCTGCAGGAGATTTACAGTCAGCCATTTTGTGGACTAATTGCCCAGTCCAAGTGCAGGGAGGTCAGCCGTAGACAACACAGGGAGCTGGCAGCTCACACACCTGCTACAAGTCACGTCAGGCAAAGGGCAAACTCCTCGAACAGCAGGATGCACCACACCAGGAGTCTCCTTGAGTCATCTACAATAGAGTCTGCTGGACGTAATCGCTTGCATTTGCACCATTGTTGGGAGATAAACAAGTGCCAGATACTTTTTTCTTTCGGTCCAACTGACTGTATGTTGCCGGAACATAAATCAAACTCAGATATGAGGTGGATGTCTGGTGGTGAAGATAGATCGCCCACATTCTCTCGTTGATATGGATCTAATCTTTTCAGTTTGGATCCTACTTATGATTCATCTTCTCCTTCTCCTCCACCCATATTATCTTGTCTTCCTACATAATCTCCTACCAATCTCTTCCTGATTGAATGGATTAGAGTGACGCCCCGGCCATGAAACCAGTCTGAGTTATAACACAGGATCTTCAGCGCTGCCACTTAATCCTCCCTTCACATTAACATTTCCAGGAGATCACACAGGTATGATTAGATCGAGTTGGCCACCTCATTGACTCCTCTCATTGGCACTGAAGAGTTAACAGATCAGTCCACTCCTCGCCATTTACTACACAGGCTGGAGTGCTTCTGCAGATTAAATGACAGCTAAGCACAGTTTTGCCTTTGTCTGGTCATTTTTAATAGCTCGTAATCACTATCTATTAAAGGCCACTACAGACTCCATGCTATTCTGAGCACTCTCCCTTTATTAACATCAGCTGACACCTCCATCAGTCAGTGGTTCCCTCGACTTTATCACCGCCGATGACCCTTCCATCTATCTAATTAACCACAATTTACTAATCATACAGGCCACTTTCCCAGAGCTGTGTCCTCCATCAGTGAGCAGGGACAAAGGCTCATTAACGGGGCCTTCCCACCATTACCACTGAGAGGTACAATAAAGGGATTCCTCACGTCAATTTGGGATCAAGAGCCGTAAGAAATGCAGGGGTACTGCCAACATGCACTCCAGGCAGGTATAATGGCAGCGCGCCAGACACAACGACGTGAAAACAAGGCTGCGTGGTGAAAATAGCCCGTTGGCTTTTCCCGAGGCTCCAAAACAGAAGTATTATATAAAATCGCGGGCTGCAAAGTTTGTCGAGAGCTACAACCTGAGAAGTGAGAGAAGACGACGGAGGAGGGAAGGAGGAGGGGGAAACAATTTCAGTTTTCATTTTACGAGTAGAGGTGGAGAAAATCGATAGGCTGAATGTTGGCTTATTGCCAACTTGCTGAGGGAAAAATGAGAAGATAACCAAAAGCAGCAAGCTGTTTTTTTTTCCCCTTACACCACACTCGTAGCCCAGGATATTACATCACAAATACAACAGCAAGGTACAGTTGGGTAGCGTACCAATACACGCACACACACAACACATTTCTAGCTGGTAGGGAGAGAGACTCATATCAGAGACGCAAGATTCAACAAATAGCACTTTTTTTCTCGTTTAGAGAATCCTCTGCCATATCACAGGTATTTGTTCCAATCATGCTGTAATATCCTCCCGTATATCAAGGGCTGGAGCAATCCAGTTTCTAAAGGCACCTATGATTTTGTTTTTAAATGACAAAGTTTCAGGATTAGGTAATTAAAAAACTGGCAACTTCTGATAGTTTATCCACCAGTTTCAGTTTGTCAGATGCAAAAATCTGTCAGTTCTCTTAGCTTTATTTTATCATAAATTGTGACCAAACAAGCAATTGAAGGATGTTACCTGGAGTTCTATGATACAGATTTTTCCTGAACCAAACAATGAGCCATAATTTCATCACTTATTTTAGCTTTCTCAGATATATGAGGTTCACATAAATACTAGCTAGGAAAAACTTTGAATAGAAAATACTACTGGTTCACAGAGGACAAGTGAATATATAAAAATGACTGGTGGAAGATATTTTTATCCTCATATGTTTGCACGAACTATTTGGTGTTTATTATAGTTCAGCAAAGTATATTTTTTATTATTCTTCATCCACATCGGCTGATTTCGTCAATACAGCTTTAACATCACTTTTTTGGATGTGTATTATTCTTTTGTTTTCATACTGGTAGTAGTTCCTGTTGGCATTTGTCTGTATTGCACAAATATTGATATATTTATTGTCCTGAAAACCCAGTAAATGTCAGGCTCCTCATTTTTAATCATTTTCCTCCTGCAAGGTAATAAATGTACATTATAATGTTTGCCTCTTTTTCCCCAAAGCCAAATCCAAATCATGAGTCACAGAGGACTTATACTCCTGTTTTCCCTTTTAATGTGTGTTTCCATAGTTCAGTGAGTCTGACAGACTGCAGCTCACATTAGTGAGAACGTAACCCTGTGCAGCTGCTCATGTCAGTAATGGGCATCAATAACCGGCGCCAGGCCTGTGGTTCGTAATTGTGTTGGAGGGGTCAGTGTGGGGTCAACAGGGCATTCCCCCGGCCTGTCTAATGAAGGGAACACAACTCTCCCTCACACCAATACTCTGCACAGCCATCTCCAATCCCAGGCCCCATTGCCCATGTCAATCAAAGCATCAGTAATAGATATGCCGCACAGCCTTGCACTGCCAGGAGGCCTAAAAGCCATCAAAATATACAGTACTCTGGCCACTGAGATAATGCTTCAACTAATGCATTGTATCATGTTTGTTTACCTGACTGTCAGTCAGATGTATTAGTCTGGGTAACACAAAACAGTGCCAGGCTATAAACTGAATGTGATTACAGTATGGACCTCTGCTGTTGTTTACAATAAATGAATAGCCTGAATACTACAAGATTAAACTCAGGACTGCTACATTAACCAATGACCATCAAAGAAATGTAACCAATCAGGCTAGCCAAAGTCCAGAAGTTTTAACTGGATATACTATCAGAAATAAAACGAGACTATTAGTGTACAGCCATGCCAGCAGCTCTGTGAGGCTGTATTTAGGTACAGCAGTGCTTCTGGATAAAAGCTGACCATGATAAAACTTGATGCTTAGCGGATGAAATGTTTGCACTGTTCATCATTTTGGCTTTGATATCATTTCTAATTAACATTAATTGCTTTTGAAGTTACTAAAAATTGCATTTGTGCAGGAAATCTATTCAATATGTTGATAATGATTATAATATGATAATTGCTTTGTGATGAAAAGTCAGGGAATTGTCATAGTCAGTCAGTCATTTCACTGGAATCCATTCAATAGGTGAATGTAAACCATAAATATCAACCTCATGGTGGTGCCAGATGAAAAGTATCAAGATAACCAAAGTCACCTTCTAAATGTCTTTAATTCCATTCGATGCTTCTTGACATGTATTCTGGACAAAAGTGGTAGACCAGCCCTCGCCATCACCCCTTGATTTGAGCTGGTAACATGGCTAAAAGCTACACCAACATGAAACCTTAAATTTAGCAAAGTTTTCGGATGATATCTTCATTTTTTTTCTTTTTTCCTTTACTTGTACACAGGTGATACTAACACGAGAGAGAAAATTGTGGTGCTACAACCAAAAGATACTTTACTCCTTTATTTTTAGAAACTGTTCCCATATTTGACTGTGTAAACACATCCTGCAGTTCAATCCCAGAATTGCTGTTGCGTGACTGTTGGTCAGAGTGGAGTCTCAAAAGTCTGCCAAGGAGTGCAGAATCTTTAGTTTTGCACCAAATCTTGTTAAAGAGAAGAGTTTACTTTTGGCTTTTTTTTTGGAAATGAGACAAAAATGACAGGACTCCATCAACTCTTTCCTCATCTACACTTTCTTCATTATTTGGCTACAACTCATTGTGCAGGAGCTTTAGATAGTTGCATTGGTGACGAGCTCATTTGTTTAAAACTTAGTTTTATTTTTAGAGAGGCCGGTAGTTGAGAACAGCCTTGACAGTCAGGTGTGCCACCCACCCAGCTCCAGCTTAGTGATGTATTACAGATCATCCATCACCATTGGCTTGTGTGAGGCAGGGGAGGGCCCGATACACTCATGTGTCAGACAAACGCCAAGGGCAGGCGAGGTTTGTCTTTGAACTCTTAAGTGGAGGTAACAGAGCTCATACTGGTATGATTGGATTAGACTTGAAATGCCTTCAAGAGTTTGTGCACATGGGAAACAAAGTTAAAAAGGTTATTTTGTTGGAAAGTAAATGTAAGTCTGCTGCATCAGATGACTACATGTTAGGAGGCAACAGAAGTCTTGTCATACAGTGTTTGTTGGATGATAAATTAATTGGCATACAAGCAAATAAGAAATCTTAAAGAAGCTACATTATATCTATGTCCGGATCTAATTTTCTTTTGCCTCCGACTGAAACACGAATAGATTAGGGTGGGAGTCTAGCTGGGATTGAATTAGCACAAAATGAATGGCTTTGGTTACATGGAGAACAAACCGTGTCCAATCAGTGTCTCCTTTCAAAGTGGGACGCTCCAAAACATCAGTCAATTATGCTTTGTTTGAATAGCGGGAGGCTGAAAAATGCTGCAGAGGAAAAAAAAACAATAGATGAGGCTGAAATGCAGCGAAGATGAAGAGAGAGTAAAAGTAAATGGAAGAGAGGGTGAGGATGAATGGGGGCAAGCCAGAGACGGCGACGGGGGGAGGGCAGAGCTGCAGAGACGACGTGGAGGCGGCACGGAGAGACGGCCAAAGCGAATTACAGAGAATATTTGAGAGATATACAGCTACATGTGTCAGCAAGCAGCCCGATACGTCAGCATTGTGTAAAAATAACCTGTCCAATTATGAAGAGAGACTACTCACCTTTCTATCTGGGATGCTTGACTGTACACCCGATCTGATTCCCCTCTCCCTTCATATATATATCTCCTGTATATATTTAGATGCAGTCATATATTGCCTCTGATAATGTGATTTCAGAAAATAGATTGGAATTGTTCACTGTCTTTTATAAAGATGGATTGTTCTGTCAATATTCTATGGCTGGCTAGCGTTAGCTCGCCACGCAGCGTATGACTTTCCATACCCCAGCAAAAATGGTGTTTAATGCTTCCTTGAGAATGTATGGCTGCTGCTGTTTCCATTATCCATTTAACAGCCTCTAAAAGGAGGATTTATTTCTGTAAATTAGCTCCTGTATAACATGACTGTATCATGGATCATAAACTTTAGGTCAATACAGCACGGGGATACCGTGGTTAGAGGGAGAAAATACTTAGCTGACCCTTTCTTCTCCTGCGTGCACGGTATCCAGCAGTCCCAGCTGGGGTGGTGGCAGCTGTTCCTGCCAGAACTTTATCTTATTCTTCCTCCATCTACAAGGTTCTCCAATGTCCCACAGTAGCCATTTGCTCATCAGCCTATTACTTTCAATAGGCGTCAGAGTAATTGGCTATTTCACACATGTAAGGGTTGAGTTGGCAGAGGGTAAAGGCCAGGCAACCAGGCTGTCAGTGTCCTGCACCACAGTCATCCATCAATTATTATCAGGCACAAGGAAAGCCACAGTGGCCCTGAGCCGGCACTTTGTCAAACCTCATCCAGGGCTCCCTGGTTAATGCATTAACATGCGAGAGCTACAGCCGAGTGGATGTACTTTACTGTGCACAGTGGTTTGAGTTGTGTGTGAATGCTTCAATAAGATGTATAACATTCAAATATGTGTAGTGAGCTCGCATTTATGGAGAGAAAGAGGAATGTTTACCATGCATAAAGTGTCTTTGTGTTGATCACTTATTAACGGAGCCAATATTTTTGACTTCTTCTGAAACGCTTTTCAGCTACAAGCCCAGTTTTTCCACAAGACAAACTTCTTGTGCAACAAGAAGTTTGCCTTGTAACAGGGGCTAAATGGTGTAAATGAAAGGATGCATTTTAACCAACTACCTGGTGGTGCGTAAATATACAATACAGCAAATGAAAACAAAACTACACAGTGTGTGAAACTTAAAGTGAACAGTGAGTGGAAATCGAATTTGCTTAAAATGTCTTCTGCGCAGGATAACACAGCTACAAAAAAAAATGAAATCAACATGGTACCTCCACATACAATAGGTATTTTATTCCTTATATTTGGAATTTATTACCAAATCTGTCCGTCTGTGCTGTGTGAACACATCCTGCCGTTCAATCCCAGGACCACTGTTACTCACTGACTGTTGGTCACAGCAGCTTCACAGTTAGACCACTGGAAAGTTGAAAATGTCTTTTGTGTATACAGTTTGTGGCTCTAAGGGGTGTTTAAAAAACATTATTTGTAATTCATTTTTAATAATATGCCTTTTAAACCTACTGGTGGATTTTGGGGTTCAGTGGATCAACATAAAAAACAAAACAAAACAAAAAAAATCCTGGTCCAAAGAGAGAGACAGAGCTTGGTCTCCTGGGTGAAAGTCCTGTGATTTATGGCACCACGAGACCTCCAATCTTCTTATGTCACTTTTTTCATCTGGAAAAACCCTTTATGTCAAATATTGATGTGTGTGGTACTGATACCAAAGGGCATCCTATGCATATCTCTGAGACGCCAGCAGCTTTGACGAAATGGCAGGATTTGATGCCTGGGAATGACAACAGGTTAAAACTACATGTTGGGTAAATGTTGAGATCTATTAATTTATTAATATTTTGTAAATTATCTTCCTTTACTGCTACTATTGTAGTGACATGTATACAAGAAATGACTGCTGGAATGCTTCAGACTTCAGACTGTCATTTATTGGCCTGTAGCTACCAGTTGACGGTTGCTTTATTGACTTTATCTGCTGTAGAATCTACTGGAGTGTGTAGCTGTTAAGTCATCCATATCACACATACTCAGTGAAAACAGTTCCTTTGCTGTGTCTTAAACCAAAGACTCAGCAATCCTAAAACAAACGCAGTTTGTGCGCTGCAGATGTTGCCAGGAAAAAAAGACACATCAACTCCCTTAGCAGTCAACAAAAACTACGTGTTCAGTGTCGTGTTCATGTCTGGTGTAGTGATGTTACAGATGTTGTCAGATGACTGTTTAGGTTTTGATAAAGTCAGTAAAGTGGAACCTGTTGCCTTATATTGTGCCCACATCCTGATGTCATACACAGACTACAGTACATCAGTTGACCTCGTGCATCTAAATGTAACATAATGTGGAAGAGTAAGAATCTTCACAGGCAGTAAAGAATATAGATGGACACCATAGATGTCAGTTGTTTACTGCAAGTAACTGGAGTTAAATGTGGAATTTTACTTTCACATCAGAGTGTCTGTTGGTTTGGCCAAAGGTACAGTAGTTCTAGTGATTTAACCAAAGGCAGCATCTAAAGCTGACCAAGCCATGTCTCTCCAGTCACCTTAGGCACATGTCACAGCGGTGTGATACCACAACCCCTTAACACACAACTATAAAAACAACTTAACAACCACTAATAATCACATTCCAAATAAGGCAACTTTGGCAGCAAATGACTTCACCAGGAGGGAGATCATAACCCAGTGCGACTCAGTTCATCATCACCTCTGCTGTGACAATGATACTAAAGAAATGAAAGATGAAAGACAAAGAATGAAAGCGAGTAAAAGGATACAACAGATGGGTTCTAATGACCGTCTCAGCCTGCAGAGTCCGGAGAGAAGCTGGTTGGCAGGTTTTCTGACGGTGCTAAAACACAGCCTGTTCCTGGACACCAATGAAACACCTCATCTGGAGAACGAAGAATGTTCTTTATCTAGATTCCTCATTCACATTCACTGCGATGTGGATTTACATGTAACAGCTTCAGAAAGCACGCAAACTGCCGGGTCTTCTGCTCAAAATTAACCACTCTTGACAACTCTAATATTGTTTCTTTGGATTTGCTGCTTTATTCATTAAACCAACTGTATGACCTACTGACAACTTACTTGAGAATAAAGGCACATTTTCTGAAGGCATGTCAGGGTTTCAGGGCTGCCGCGTAACACAACATTGCACACATCTTTATATTCATAAATGGCAATGAGTCACTCTCTTTACTCCCGCCATCTCTCCATCTCTCTCTGCAGTAAAAACTGGGGGTGAAGATAAAGGAGGGCAGGCTGCTGGTTGGCTGGCTCGGTCCCTGCTGACAGGTTGTGATAGGTGTCATCTATCACCTATGAAAAGGCCTGAGGGCTCACCACACCAATCACACTAGTGCCAGATGTTAGAGCTGAAGCTCTGCACACAAACACACAAAAGCGTTCACGTACACAAAGATAAATCACACACAGACAAACAACTCAACACATGCAGAAACATGCCATTGTTATTCACAATGAAATTGGATGTATAGAAGATGCATGAGCAAAGTCCCATATGTTTGACCGCTCCTTCACAAAGGCAGAATTTTTTAGAGGAAACCGATCACCCCTGAATTCAAGCAACTGAAACAGGCTGGAGCCATTTTAAATGCACTAAACTGCACATATAGCACAAGGTAGTAGAAAACAAAGAACGACTACTTCACCATCAAGTTATCACCACAGACAAAGAAGGGAGGCCCCCCACTGCCGCTGATGGACCTGTGCAGACAAAAGGGAAGGCCACCGCGCTGCATGAGCAATTACAGCAACAACTTCACATCTCTGTATCCCCTGAGGGGCCAGACATTATGAGCCCACCTGTCAAGTACCCACATGCCTTTCCACGGATTCACTGAATGCACACAGGAGCCCTAACTCTCAATTAGTCCAAGGAAAGAGAGCATTTAGAGCCAATGCTGCCATTGAACCCTTCAAAACCAACTCTAATTAAAGGGTGGGGTTGTTGTGAGGTTAACAGAGTCGAAACATTTTTAATAAGTTGTATGACACACACACACAAACACAACCACATCCATGTACACCATTTAAACGCTCTCTTTTCCCTCATGCTAAGCATGCTAACAAACTCATCCAATTACTGACTGGAAATGGCTATTTCAGAATAAGTGATAACCCTTGTGAAAAGCATCTCACCCCCAATGTGATTGATTGCTTTTTGCTGAACTGCCATGTGCTCCAAATATGATTCATTCACTTTTTAATCTACAGCATAATTCAGACGCAGCCCCGTGAGTCTGGGTTTTGGTTTTAGCGAGGCCGAGAGGTTTTTCATGTTATTTCTGCTGGTGTGTCTCCGAGCTGCGTGAAGGGGGAAGTGGAGCAGGGGGAGGGATGGTGTGGAGGTAATGAACCTCTTCATGCAGTGCATTCCTAGTACGGCTGCGAGGAATGAAGGGCGATCGTATGGCTGCCTCTACATCACACTCTGGGATCCACAGAGAGTAAGGCCACAGCGGCCTAATGTGGATTTATCAAGACAGACTGTGATGGTTGTATTAGACTTTCAACTTTTGAGTTTGATATAGCAATGCAGGAATCTGAAAACCAAGCAAGTGTTCAATGAGTAAACGCGGTATCTGCATTTCAAATTCCAGCACAGCAAAACCCAATGAATTTATCACAGCTGCAGATATTTTGTAACCTAACATATCAGCTGCCATCTGAATAATTAATCTGCAATTCCCACAAAAATGTTAAAACATACTTTTATCATTATTATCACAGAGGTGTGAAATATATCCCCAGGCACAGGTAAGACAGAGCTCAGTAAATGAAGTTGACTCGCCACAGTGATGACAAAATAAATTTCAATTACAGCCATGTGAAATGGCATTTCCTTGGAGCATTAGGGGACCGAGCACTGCTGAAAGGTTTCACGCCTCTGCTCAGGTTCTTTTCTTCTAGATGACAGCTCATCGCGGTGGTCACAGGGCTTGCAGGTTGTTGGTGCTGAGCTTCGACGCAGGCTTTACTAGCCGTCTTATGAAATCAATAAGTCACTCTGGACAGATGCGTTCTCTCTGGTAACGGCTCACACCAAATTAAAACGGATGATTACAGGCTGCAGCCATTCCGGGTCATTTTCCTCCACCTGGTGACCTTCCATGGGGGAATGGATCCTCTTCACAGCCATTTTCTGACTCGTCTGTCCCATATGTGGATCAGCAACATGCAGAATTGTGCGTTATTACTGAAATGTAATTCGTGAGCTCAATAAAAAAAAATGTTGTATACAGTGCACATCTAATCATTTCTAGACGATTTGGGGGCTTTTTTTTGTTTGTTTTTGTTTCTTTCCCACAGTCGCTGGCTGCTTTCTCATAGGGAATCCAATGGCAACTTTGGATTGTTGGGTTCTGTTTAAAATTCTTAAGGACTGTACCTTACTATGTTAAGTGCTGTGAGATGACATATGTTGTCAATTAGCTCTATATAAATAAAATTTAATTTAATTGATTATTGGATTCAGCTTGAGAATTCAAATTTTGAAATTCTTTAGTTTGTGGGCCAATAATATCATGATATTGTTGATTCTTAGATTAATAAGCAGACAAATAGGGTATACATGTTGACAGTAGAAGCACCTTACTCTATATTTTAGGGATCGCTGTCGACAACCGCTTCATCAGATCTCTTTTTGCTAGCCGCAAGTTGATGACCAATTGCTCATTTAATTCATTTATCAGCAAAATATCAAACATTATCTTGTTCCAACTTCTTAAGTGTGCTGATGTGCTATTTTAAATATGTTGAATTTTCATTTTAATTGCAAATAAGTCATCTGAAGACATCACCAAGTCCCACTGCCATCAGAGAATATGTAGGAGTGCATGTGGAACAATGCAGCAACAGTGTTTAGGTAGGTGGTACATGTCAAAGGAACAGCCTTCCGTTATTTCTCCACTGTCCTGTTCTGATGCTCTCATGCCCATTGTAGGTGCATTCAGTGGTAGACAGAGGTCAGCATGGGCACTCTGACTGGTCTGCAACTATCCAGCTGGACATACAGGGCTGCCCTCTGTGTTCTGACATCTTTCTGCTCCAGCCAGCATTCAGGTTTTCAGCAGTTTGTGCAGTCGCTCAGATATGGGTCCAGACTCCACCGACATGCTCCACATGCACACCAGTGAACCTTAGGGCATTAAAGAACCTGTCACTGCTTCAAGGCTTCTTCCTCTTTGGACCACTTTTGGTCAGTGCCAGCCACTGAATAATGTAAGCACTCCTCAAGACCTGCTGTTATGTAGATTTTCTGAACCAGTCATCCAGTTTCTTTATTTGGCCCTTGTCAAATCCCATGACGTCCTTACAGTTCCCCATTTTTCATGATTCTTTAAGAACTTACCGTTCATTATTTGCTCCCTAATTTATTCCGCCCCTCGACAAGGGTCATTGCAAACCACATAATCAATGTTATTCACTTGACCTGTCAGCGGTTTTATTGTTGTAGCTGACACAAGAAGCAAAATGTTGTGTATTGCAAGTTTTGTAACTAACAAATCTGTTTTTCAGACTTGGAGAATGTTGATTAGACTCTACAATTCCCCTGTGGCACTGTGTGTTCAAAAACTATTCCGTTGATCAAATTAGTCATTTAAATCATTTAACAAAAATAATCATTTACTGGTTCCAGCCTTCAGATTCATACTGTATGATTGTATTTTGAATAACTTCGGGTTTTAAGCTGCAAACTTTGGGAAATGTAAAGGTCTTTTTCTACAATCTTCCTGCATTTTATAGATTAAATAATTAAGAAAAAATATATATGACAAATGATTTGGTGCTGAAAATCATTATCTACAGCCCAACTGCTAAGCAATACAAGTAAAGTACATTTATTTGGGTGAGCACAAATCTGGAATCAATCAGCGCAAGCAGAAGCTCTATAAATCTCCACCAGACTTGTCTTTAGGGTGGGCACTGGAGTGTTAATGCCAGCTAATTGATACACTAAAGGAAAAAGGAGTTTTGGGACAGTCCATCTGGTCCATTTCACCCCAGGGTGAACTTCAACTAAACATGACCCTCTTATCTAGTGACGCATGACCCCGGCCTCTCAGTCCGATAGAATACTGAGTGTCGTATTCAGAGAAAAGCCCGCACACCTTTCTCTTTCTTTGTCAGGTTTTCGAGTGACATTTCCGTCTAAAGAGTCTTATTCTTCAGTCTGCTGCACAGTTTCACTGTTGAATGGTTTCCCTGAAAGAGTCTAAATGTGGCAGCCTTCAGCAAGAGACGCATTTTCACAATGGCCAACAATGATAACAAATTCACCCTGTAAATCCTGCTGAAACCTGATGCGATGTCCCACTGTGCTCGAAGACAACTCCTAGTGAAGCTGGGCACAACGCTGGTGATGTTGCTGAAATATTCCACACAGGAGACGCTGGTGTAGAAGTGGATCACAGAATAGCCAAGGCTTAAAGAGTTTTTGGTACAAATTTCTGAGATATATATATGTCAGGGTAGAGACTGCGATTTGGTAGAATTGGAGTTTCTACCAGTAGAGATTGCGATTGGAGTCTCTACCAGTAGAGTTTGCGATTGGAGTCTCTACCAGTAGGAACTCCAATCCTACCAGTAGAGATGGAATTTTAAATCTGACCCCTGACCCTAACCTTAAAAGTCTAACCTTAGCCCTGACAAATCTCTACTGGTAGGATCGGAGTTTCTACTGGTAGAGGTTGCGATCGCAATCTCTACTGGTAGAAACTCCAACTCTACCAAATCGCAGTCTCTACCCTGACCTATACACTTAACAACAAAGGCAAAGGTACAACAGGACACTACTCTCTCTGTGTTGCTTTAAGCATGTAGGTCTTGGATCAGACATTCCACACTTTTCCAAAGTTTCAACAATTTCTAAGACTTTCTGAAACCAACAATCTGACAATCACACCCACTTCACACAGCAGCTCACTAAGCTTTCTCTCTGCACTTATTCCCTCACATAAGTGATTATTGCTTCACACCCTTCTCTATGGCTTCTCTGTGTGTGGTTGTTCACAACTTAAAATGCATTTGCCTTCCGTTGTGGTCAGGCAGCCTCAATCACAGCAGTTAATTTCAAGTATAGCTCTGATGCAAGTGCGTGGAATTGAAGGAGAATGATTCAGATGCAAGTCTGTATTAACAGGTGTGAGGAAAAAAAGGAAAGGACAGCTCTAAAACACATCAACAACTAGAGATATTATTTAGTATGACAGACTGAGACATGGTGAGACTATCAATGTACCAAAATGTCTCATGTAATTTGTCATCTACAAAATCCCTGAAAAATCAAATGTTTGTGGATATTTGTTCATACACACAACAGGCTGTAATTCAATATCTTTTATATCGTTACAAGGCTCTACTATTTCTGAACAAATTATGATAAATAATAAATAAATGAATGCAAAAAAACTACAAAAGAAACACTATCAGCTCCAGTGTTTCCCATATTTGCTCTTACTGGAGGCATATTGCTACATCTGATTGACTATTCCTAATCATCCGTCGCCCATGTGTTCACATGTTGCAGGATTTGCTGGATATCACTGAGCGTGTGATACGTCAGCCTGGTTACGAATTCCTGTCAATGACTAGAGCTCATTTCCATTTTGCGCTCAGGCAGCTTTGATTTGAATATCACTCGTCCCAGTTCACCACTCCAGCCTTTAGAAGCAGGATTGGAGGTTGAGAGCTCTCAGTGGGGGGGCACTCAAAACGTTGAGATGGAAAACTGAGTGTGTAAATTTTTCACACACAGGAAATTCTGACATTCCACCTCATAATGTGAGGGCTCTCTAATGATTCACCCATGAAACCTGATTTTCTGATAAGTAAATACATATCTTTGGGCAAAAAAATACAGCATATCAATAATAGAACGAAACTTTCAGTATGTGCATGTATATAAAGTGTGTGTGCTTGTACGTAGACGGAATTGTAGTAGCTATCTGTGCAGTAGTCAGGTGTGGCTACATCCTGGAGAGGCTCATCAAAGCAAACCAGCACCTAATTTACCAGAGAGTCCAGGAACTTTATCAGTTACAACCAGCCAATGAGAGGAAAGACCATCTTATTGCCTCGTTGTTTTAATTCTTACACATTCAAGAAGGAATATTAAAACACTGTATCCCAAAGGAACCTTATTTGTTTGATCCTTCATTCAAGAACAATGCAGACCAGTGCACAGAACTCTTCATTTTCCACGTATCTATTGGGCAATATATGCCCGGTCAATAAAAAGTGAGTGATTTCATACTGCAGAGGTTCATCTTTCTTTTTAAGCTCTGGTGACATCAGCCACTATGGGGCCATTTAACTTATCGACAAGACGACAACAACGACAAACTGCACTGCAAAACGAGCAAAGCTTTCCTTGAAGTACAGTCATTTAGGAACAATATCACATGCGAGAGCTGATTAAAAAGGATAGACTGTCCGTGGTTCTCGTGTCATAGTATTGTTGTGCATGAAACGTATGCGAGCAGTAACTTTCATGAGTCAGGAGCCACAATGCTTTCAAAGGCAGTATTGCACTTGTGGTTGTGATCACGATTTCTCAATAGAAAAAGGAAAAAACATCACATTTTGTGTCAGTCAGCGGCTGGAGGATCCAACACTCATGTCCAGGATAATCACTGGTAATAAGAGGTGGGTCTGTGGCTACCACAAAGACAGAAAACAGCAGCCTTCCCAGTGGAGGAGCCACAGTTTTTAAACCGGACAAGGTTTGTGGCACACCAGGAGTTTGCTTTTGCTTAATGTGTTTTTAACAGTCATTAACTGTAGTTTTTTTAATCAATGCTGCTATTTTACAGGTTTTTCCTATTTTGTTAAATTACAGGTAATAACAAGTAAAATCATAGAAAAAAGTATCAATTGATATGGTAACCATAAAAACAACCTGCTAAAACAATAGCCGCATCAAACGTCCGTATTTTTTCAAATTCATTGTGTGACAGCATGTCACCATAAAATTACATTGTTTCACTGTAGTTAAATCAGCTAATCACTTAACTATCTTACAGATTTTTGCATTTGTTTTCACCAGTTTTACAGTTTCTGAACACAACAGTATTCCACCAGCATTTAGCTTGTCCAGTGCACAAGCTGCCAGATTTTCACCCTTTTTAACAGATTTTTTTTATAGTGTACACAGTGCGTATTATTTCTGTCACACCATTTTGTTTGTTTGAATGACTGTAATTTATGCTCTACATGGTCCACTCAGTATCCTTACAATAGATGAAAAACATAATGTCCATGGGAGCTACACTGTTTTCTGCTAACAACCAAAGCACTGTGTGGCATTTTATGGATGCAAGAATTCCGCTATCACACAAAATGGTGACAATCTGTTGGTGTACAAAATCTAAAGAACTGACAGTTCTTTGTTGCCTAACCTGCTCACCGTCTATTATACAGACAGTGGTGTATATTTTCTGTATAGCTGGATAAAGCTATGGAGGAATGGGACGGCAAATTCTGTGAACCAAGAAGACAAAGGTGGAACTTCTCCATTATATCGGAGCAGCCAGTGCACACACTTTAAGCGTTAAAAAAAAGTTCAAGGAGATCCTATCAAGCCTAATTAAGAACAATAAGTTGAAAAAGCTGTATGAGAGTACCAGGATCTTTAATGCTTAAATTATGGGCTTATACTAAAACTGAATGTTTCCTGCATTGGACCACTGGCAGCAATGAAGCAGGATCACTTTACAGAGTCCTTTTCTTAAAAAATTCTCAGTTATCAGTCACTGAAAGTAGTCACAAGCATATTGTAATTAAGCACAATTTTGAGATACTAGTATTTTATGTATTTCTACTTTATTTTCTACTTATAAAAGCAATTCAAATAAAAGTACTGTAATTCTTCATACACTTCCTTGATTACTTTATCTAAGTTACTTTGCAGATTTGTTATAATAAATGTAGGTTCAATGTGTACATCATGGTGTATTATTAAGTTAGACTTTCTTTCTTCTACTGACGCCATGGGAGAAATAAACAAGGTACCACGCAGTAGACAATGTATTACCTGCTGCGTCATTAAAGTGAAGCAAACATTAATACATCAATAATTATAGTCCAGTAATTATATATATATGGCCACTGAGTGGTAGCAGACCTTACTTCTGGTCTTCTGTTTAAATAAAGTCAGCAGATGATACTTTGTCAGGCTCATTGTTATTACAGGTCCCTGTGCTGCACTGCTGTGGTAATGTGTCCTCGGAAAAAGATGTTGCCAAGTCAGTGCTTCCACTCTCATAAACCTCGTTTATAAATGAGATGTTGGGGATGTTTTCCATCAGTACATCAGCTCTCTGCTTGTGTTTTTAAAATTCTAGGTACTGTAGTATAGATTTTCACAGTTTTCTCTTGCCTTCAGTTAGTTTTTAGCTCCCTCAATTCTTCTGAATACATCAGTGATGTCCCACAATTGTTTATGACATGGACCAAATATATGCGTTTTCACACTGAATGCCTTGTGTTTTCCGTTAACACAGGACACAGCACAATAAAAAAACAAAACACAATGTCCCACAACCCTGCCTACAGGCTGTGAAAAAGCATTCAACCCCCTCCTGATTTCTTATCTCATACAAAACGGTGTCAGATCTTCAAATACAATGTAACATAAAACACAAGCAACCTGAGTTAACATGAAATACAAATTCTATTACCAGGTGGGCCTACGTGAAAAAAGTATTTACTCCCTTGATTACTAAACTCAAAAAACTACCACACTGCCCTGAATACTACAAGCACTATAAAATCCAAACAATACTTCACAATGGCATTTTCAGAAGCATGAAGTTGGCTCAAAAGTCTCACCAGTGGCACAAAATAAAACAGAAACTGCAGAAGACATGAGGTAGAAGGTGACTGAAATATATCAGTCTGCTTGGGGATACACAGCTTTTTCTAAAGTCCTGGGACCCCACAGACCCACAGTGTGATACATTAATACAAATGGAGAAAACTTGGAACAGTGAACCCTCCAACAAGTTGAAAACCTTTCAAAATTCCTTGAAGAGCTCGACGTTGACTCCTCAAGGAAGTCACCAAGATCCAAGGACACACACTTCTCTCTCATCTCAATGCAGGCCAGTGTTCATGACTCACTAACTAAAAGTCACTGGGCAAAAATGGCACCCACTGGAGGTCAATGCTGACTGACAAGAACATTAAGGAGCTCTGAGCTTTGCCACAACACACTTGGATGATTTGAAACCATTC
This sequence comes from Acanthochromis polyacanthus, assembly GCF_021347895.1. Classification (NCBI taxonomy): domain Eukaryota; kingdom Metazoa; phylum Chordata; class Actinopteri; family Pomacentridae; genus Acanthochromis; species Acanthochromis polyacanthus. The sequence goes on along the minus strand of NC_067120.1, from coordinate 16,201,624 downwards.
TGGGAGAATGTGTTCTATTTTCTGATTAGTTAAAAGCTGAACATGTTTGAAAGACAATGCAGCTGTTAGATCTGGTATAAACCAAACACACAATACAACTATAAGAACATTATACCTACCGCAAAGCATGAAGGTGACAGTAAAGTGATGAAGGGATGCTTTGCAGGAAACTGAATAGAGGGAAACAAACATTCTGCTTTCTGACAAAAAATCCTCAAGGAGAATTGAGGTTGTTAGTCTGTGAGTTTAAGCTCAAGCAGAACTGGTATTTGCAGCAAGACAATGAGTCCAAGCATGCGAGTAAATCCACCTCATGATGGCTCACAAAGAATAAAATGAATGTTTTAGAGGCTTAGTCAAAGTCTGGACCTGAATCCCATTGAGATGTTGTGGAAGTAGTACTAGCAAAGAGTTGTTGATATTCACAAAACAATGCTGCACTAAAGCAGTGTGAAGGAAAAATTGTACCAACATACAGAAGGTCATCCCTTGACCCCAATTGCATTTCCATTTGTTGTTGTTGTTCTAAAGACGCAGTTCCGCAAAGAAAAGAGGGTGTAAACTCCTCCCACAGCAATGTCACAGACTGATCTCCAGTTACTGGAAGCTATCGGTAGTTGTGCATAACCTTTTAGCTTCAATAAATACATTTTTTATATAAACCTGTCACATACTTCTTCATGGCATCGTAACAAGGGACCGCAGGTTCAGTCTTGAACCTAGTTTAGAAAAAATGTCAGTGATACTGCATACAATATTTTATCATGTATTCAGGATGTTCAGTTGTATTTAGTCAAACAACCTCTTCATTCCATCTTCGTGCTTCATTTGCTTGTGAGTCACAGTGTGAAGGACTTGAGATAAGCTCAGTGTTTGATTCTGCACATAATTAACTGACCTGACAGTGTGTGTGCCACATATTTCTGTAACTCTGCGTGTCTCCACATTGTGTCGGGGTTACTGCCCATGTATAATGCATGCCTCAGCCCTCACAGCAGGCTCTGATAACACCCTCCAAAGGCCTCCTCTATCAAAGGTTGGGTAATGGCAGCGGTAGCCTGCAATGATCGTCGGTCTCTATTACCATTCACACTTTCTCCCCCTCAGACAAGAGGTGAAGAGGGCTCCAAACAGATGGAGCGGCGGAAAGGAAAAGGAAGGATGGGTTCACATGACGTTAACCTGCTCAACCTTTAACGTCTGCCTTTGAAAGCTGTGCGTGATTTTCGACAAGAGCTGGTTAAAGCTTAAGAGAGATAAAAGAAAACATATTACGTCTAAAATGTCATAAACTAAGGATGGGCAATAAACAAAACTTCATGAAAAATGCATGCAGATTCAAGTGTTTCAGTCCACTAGAGCTAGTTATTATTTTGTGGCAACACAAACACAAGATGGAGCTCATTACCATACGACAGTACAGCTTTTATGTGCCTTGGTTAATTAGAAGACATTATCATAGCATTACAAATCTGATGTTTAAAGCATTAATTTATGCAAACAGAAAGCTACTAAGAGTAACAAAGCTGAAAAAAGGTCCCACTTCCACTGAGTTTCCTTCATTCTGAGCATACTTGAGTCGATATCAGATTTTGGAAATCGATAAGTTTTATGAATGAGATTCTGCTGGAGTGGCTCAAGGGAGGGCAAACAGAGCAGGAAGTGGTTTCTCATAAAACTGTAATTGTAAACTGCATTCCTTGATAACACAAGGGTTAAGTGGGAACATGTAATAAATGACTGTATTTTGAATTTGGGGAACTGGAGCGTTTAAGGTTAAGTGAGGTGAAGAGTTCACAGGTCATTAAAGAGCGATGACCTTCTCCTTAGGCAGTTTGTTCAATTATTCACAGCTTCCTCTTGAATGTTTGGAAGTTGTTTTTTTCACTCACCAGGGAAATATAAAAAGTGTCTGTTCAGCACTTGCAGATTCTGTGAGTGAAACGCAGAGCTTTGAATGTCTCCGCAGACTTCATGCAGCAGTGATAACAAAATAATAAGTCCTCGCCAGGTGTTTGTTTTCTTTCTACTTTTCATCTCCAAATCCTATCAGACCAGCACGCTCCCCGAATAATGATCAGATTTTTAATTCCCGAAGAAGCAAAACAAATCCAAACAAACTCATCCATAATGATAACTTCTTGTCATGATTTCATGAGGCGTGTTTCACCCCAGTTACCGTGCTTAAGGAATAAAAGTGAAATACGTAAAAACAATGACAGAAAAGGAATAGGGGGTCGACTGACTCCAACACAAAACTTTGCTGAAATTATTTTGTTTATTTATGTTTATATATGTTTAATTATAAACATATTCTTAAGTGTTGATGGACCATTACTTGTATCTCCATTCAGATGGTGCTGTGTGTGGGACATTGCTGTTGAGTGCCGTGATAGAGGGAGGTGGCTGCATCAGAGCCGAAGCGGCACATTTTATGATAAAAATGCTGAATATCCAATCAGATAATTGGTTGACTGCCAGTAAGGAACAAACCTAATAAGCACTGGGACCTTGAAACTCTTTTAAACTTCTTCAATTTCTAATCTGTCCACACTGATGCAACCGCTGCTGTGATTTCATAGGCACCCCATACAGACAACATCTGGAAAAATGAGGCGGTGTCCAGCAAAACAGCTGACTCCAGCTCAACGTCTCACACAAAACCACATGCTGTGTTATTCTAGTAAAACACTCCACAGTGTCTCCATAATTAACAGAGGAACATCAGTTTCAACTTGTGCCGTCTGGAAAGAGGAGTACCTTCCTTAAGAGGGCCGAATCAAACAGATACCTCAGATCATTTGTTCCCTCAGTGTGTGTTTCTAAATAAGCTTTAGGTTTGAATCCTTGCACTTTAGGCAGCATATATGGTCATGATAACTCACCTGATGGCATTTTTTTATTTGTATCTGTTTCTATGTATGGTACTGGACTGTTTTATGATATGAATATTGTTGTCATTTGCCTAAATTTGCACAATAAAGACTGTTCTAATCTAATCCAATCTAATCTAATATAACATAATACAATGGTAGTGGCAGCTTATTTTACATATATTAGTACTGGGGCTGAACTTGACTAATTCATTTATTATAAATCAAAATCAGCAATTTGCAACACTGTGATTAGCACACATCACAAAGGCTATAGTTCACAACATACGCAACGGAGCACAGGTGACTCAGGGTTTCAGCTGTCATGTCAGTGATTTTACAAATTCATGCCATCTTCCCTCTGTGACAGTTACACTTTTGATGCTATCTCAGGTGGTAATGTTCCAACACGTGCTTTACATTTGTGACCCAGTGAGTATTGAAGCAGGACTTAAAGTGATGTCACAAATCAAATGGTAACTGTAATATCTATATTAATAATACAGATCTTTTACAAAGAGTGATCTGTTAAATTATTTGTTTTGTTCAGTAAGAGCCTCATATTTTTTCAAACTTTTTTTATAATCTATGTGTAAAGATTTCTATTTGTCTATATGGGTGTTAATGTTAGGGCTGCATGGGAAATTAAGAAAAGGTCATTTTTAAAACTACTGAATGTTAATGGTATTAGCCTTAACAATCCAGTATCTGCCAGGCTATACTTTATTAACAAAAATAATTAAAAAAAACTGAGTTACTGCAGTTGGATTTTGCTTCATCTGAAATATAACGAATATGTCTATTATACCGCAGACAGACTCGCTCCACTGGGATGAATTCAGATTTTATCTAATGTACACACACAGAATCTGCATAACTGGAGCATCCATCAGAGCTTCTCAAAAGCCCAACATGTCATTGGTGTGTCTGGTTGAGTAAAAGCAGGGACACAAATCAAAGCCGGGATGCTGAGTGACGCCCTCTATCTGCCCCCCTCCACCACCGAATCCCCAGAATGCATTGATAAAGGGCATGGGCGGCATAAATTTAGTGCTAAATGGGCAACTGTCATGTAGAAGGTGAAGGATCACGTCACGTCGCAGGCATGAGCAGATGCCTGTGAAGGTCTAATGACGGTGACCGTGTCACCTCTACGTGTGTGTGCGTGTATGTACGTATGAACATGCATGGTGCATACATGTAGCACAAACGTCTCAGACAGGCAACCCACACAAACGCCCACACACACTGCACACCAGACTGTGAAAAAAACGCCCACAGTGCAAAACCTTTAGCATATATACGGGTCATCTTGTTTATCGATTTCACAGACTTTCAAATTAGTTACTGTTGGAGAGAGAAGAGAACAAAGAAGGAAAGTACAGTGAACAGGACTGTCATTTTAGAGAAATGTGATGGGCTGGTGATGTAAGCCAGATGTGATGATGTAATGCATCTGTACATCCATCGGAGTTAATTCAAGGGAGCTTAGCTCATCATCAAGGTAACAACACCATACCACACACTACCACACAAATCCTATTAGTAGTATTAGCGCGAGCAGAGCAACGTTGCATGGAGAGAAATGTGTGAATGTGTGTGTGGGAGGTGGGTAGATTGAAGGGGGTGGGCATTTGTTTGCTCTAATTTGTGTAATGCACAGCGACAATAGAAAGAGAGCATTAATACACCATCCATCACCGGGCTAACCGTTGACTGATTCAGAACTGGGATGGACCAGACCTGCTTCCTAATGTGAACCAGACCTGGTGCATCCAAGCAGTGTGCGCATCAGCTGGCCCCGATGCAAATTAAAGACCAAAGCAGCTGTTTTATTTTCCATTTGGGTGTTATGTTCTTCAAGCGTCTGAGTTATGGTCAGGAAAATTTACTCCCAACTAAAAGATTTTTGCCCACTGGCGGTGTGGTTCTGCTGATGCTATCACCAGTAAACAGGTTCACCACTTTGGTCAGAATGAAATCTCTTGCAGGTCTTCTAGGCCTTCCAGGTGTTGTAGGAGTAAATCAGATAAATTCTAATAACGTCGAGATTTTTGCGAAGCCCTGATAAAACATTTTGCAGCTGCTTTACCAAATCTTGTGTATGTGGGAAAATAAGGTGTTTCAGGCTGTGCTACCATTTTTCAAGACACATTTGCTGGTTCCAGCTTCTCAAATGTGATGATTTATTGCCTTTTATTATTGTATATGATAAGAAACTGAACATCTTTTGGACTTGGAGTGCAGAATGGATAAGTCAGGTCATCTAAATGGATCAACATAGGCTGAGGAAAACTGTAGAGGGCATTTTTTGATAATGAATGGTTTCATACTGAAATGAACTGTCAGAATAATTAATAATGAAAATAATCATTAGTAGCAGCCCTACTTACATAATCCTGCAGTAGTCTGGCCATTATGCCAAGCCTGTTCAGCTTAATGAACTGTAATAACTTTGGTGATCTTTGAAAAACTAATGACATTTCCATCAGTCTGAGCTGCACTTTCTGCTGAGTTCTATTTTGCAAATGTTAGTGTGCTGGACAGTCTGTGAAATTATGTCTGGTTCTATGTGGAGATCTTTTTTTTCTTTCCACATCAACTGTCTGGCTTTGAAGCTTTTCTCCAGAACAGGAGTCAACCAATAAATGGAAGACACCACTTTTTTAAGGAAAGTTTTTAAGTTCAGTTCAAGTACAAATATTACTAATATATTATTAGAAGTACAACCACAGCAAATGCCAGGGAATGGTCTTATCAGCCTACAAATACGTAGAGAAAAACTCTATTTAGCTGTCACAGCTTTAGTGCTGCATGTTCCAAGCTGTAGACATATATTTGTGAATGAGAAAATATCTACAATCCAATAAATCACGAAGCAGACAAATCAGGCAGAGGAGGCTGCTGCATTCTGCAAATCATGGCTCGAGGTTTCAGCATATGAGATCATCTGATACAACTTCGTACATAAACAGAGCAGCAGCTTGTGCAAAACACACTGTTTAACCTTGCTGTGAATAGATTTGCATCCATTACAATCAGACACAGTTATTGTGCGAGGAGGACAAAGACAGGGACCGCTTTCTGTGTTCTTCCCAAGCGGAGGCAAGTCACATCAGTATCTTGGAGGATAAGCAAATTCATTAACCGCTTCTGGCAGCACGGGAGACAGGATTAACAATCCCTTTATGCTGAAATGTAATTGAAAATATGGCCCGTCTCATTTTTCACACAAATGTGATTGGATATGCTTCCATTGTGTTGAGGTTAGCTACAGTTAAGCCATAACTCGATTCTGAAACTACCACAGATGTGAAACGTTGCAGTCACCTGGTTAAGATAATGTCAAGTGATATCATTAGGATAAACTGGAGAATAATTCCACTGCAGGGAAAAATATTTTATTTTTTGATGAAAAGTGGTTTCCTCTTAAATCAGCTCGACTGAATCAACAGTCTGACCGCATAGTGGAGTTGACGGCTGGTCTAATAAAACTAAATTTCACGCAAAAAAATTAACAAACACTGTTTTTATATCAACATTCGCACCATAAAAACACAAATCACTGGCAATAAACAGCGATAAATCACATATTAGAGGGAGGTATTTAGTCATGGCCTGCACATTGACACCATGCATTAACCAGCTCAAGGTTGAAAGAAGTGACACTTGTGATATTTCTTACTCAGCTGGTTATGAATTGGCCAGGCACATATTTTAGTTTAACATGCTTCCATCCGTTCGCTATGAAAGTGCAAGAGCGCTAATCATGACGGACGGCTGCCCCCAGCCGGTGACAGTGTCTTATTTCACCAGTAAAGTGCGAGGAGAAAAACATGCTAAACAACAGCATCCAATCCTAATCAATGTGACATTCACATACAGCCAGTCTCAGCTATCGTGTTTGCAATCAAAGGTCACTATAAGGACATGTGAAATGTAATATACGGCACACTAGGCATATTTTATTATTTGATGAGAAATGTTCTAGAAATCAATAGTGTGTCTGGGACCGTGGTGCAATTAAGGCACCCCTGAAACTCCGCATGGCATTTCAGGCAGAGATTGTATGCTAACCAGGAAAATGCGAGCCCAAAGGCACGTTCCATTGAAAAATGTAATTTTCTATCTTTCTGCTTGGTTACGAGACATTTTGGCTGTGAATTGGCGCGACTGTTCCAAATCCAGATTTATATATTATTTTTAGATGTATGACGAGAACTTTGCCTGAATCTGAGCCATGCATGGTTAAGCTGTTGAATCTATATTGGTTGCTATGGTAATGACATACTTAAGCTAGCTGGTGAAGTGAAACCAAACAGCATCGTACGTGGCTGAAAAATGAACATGCATACCGTCTCTCACTGACACATTTGTGAATGTCTTCAGTGTTTGGTGGTTGGAAATTGGCCTTCTATTTATGTGCTGAAGTAGAGGAAGGATTCAACACCGCCATGACTAGTTGCCACTCTCATAATAAGTTTTAAGACGGATAGAAAGTCAGACCTTTTTCATATATTAATAGTATAAATGGCTGCAATAAAGCCTACTGGTTGAACCAAAAATAAATGACTTATGTTCACGATAATCAATATCACACTAATGTAAAAGAAGACGGCCTGCAGGTAAAGCAGCTACATTTCTTCTTTCATTTTGACTTATGACACTAATATAAATTCGCCACAAGTGGCCATCTACCACATGAGAGCCAGCAGACACTTCTGTAATGACACATGCAGAAAATAATAACTCCATTTTCAGCGTTGTTATGATCGATACTTAATCCACTGAGCACAGTGAGCCTTCAGGACGGAGGAGGTTATCTCAGGAACACAAGGCCGAGGCCATTCTTTCTGTGGGTGGCCTGAGAGTCGCTTGATTGGCAGCCACTGATGAGGCACGGCAATGATAAGACTCCACAATTGGTGGCTGATGCACAACCTCCTGTGGACCTTCCATTGTTTCTGCCATCAGGCCTGGCACAGCGCTGATAGGCTGATAAGACGAGAACTTTACTGCCGTTCCTCTCATCGAGTGGACACAAAGAAAAAAAGACAGAAACAGAGGCACCCAAATAGAGGGGGAGGAGCAGACGAGGTAGAACCGCTTGTGTGCGTATTTATTGGTCCATGAATCAATAAGGCTTTTCTTATACAAAAAGGCCCGGCTGTCATAGAGAGTGAGTATCTATCACTTCCAGCTGGAGCGGTGGTACAGTGGCAAGGTCGTCGCTGATAGCCTCACACTGGTTTGTGAGGCGGGGGGACTGAATGAAGGGGATGACAGCCAAGCAATATGAGGAATATAACTCATATTACTCATCTTATACACGACCAATGGCAATGGCCCTGATTATAAGAGGTGATTTACTGTATGCCTAGCTCAGGGCTCATAAACATCCAGGCACGGGACACTACATACGGTCGTTGTTTTATGTTGATTTTTTGCACCATTAGGTCTATTTGCTGACCTGCAGCTCTCGCCTGCTGTAATAAAACATGCCGTCCACGCTTTATTAAACATACAACGCAGTTTTTAACAGCAGGCGCTGAGTAAACTATATGTGAATACTAGCAAAGAAATCTTAACTCAATTAAAGTGACAAAGCAATAACAAATTCCACGCATTCTTTTGATTGCCTTATTATTTTTACATGAAAACAACTAAATCACTGAATGAATGAGACGGCCAGGTGTCCTGCTGGGGCTCACTTAAACACATATAAACCTTACAAATGCAATTCGGTGCTTTTGTATGACCTAGGGAGTGAAATACTTCCTGGTGTAAAGAAAAAGCACAGCAGGGACTAAAGATGGCGTTTTTCAGAAGCAGGGCTCTGCTTAGAAACACGAAGCGTATTTCTTCATCTTTAATTGCAGTAATTACACTGCATGTGTACAATATTTACCAAATTAGTACTTGCTTGTTGATTTAACTCCCAAAAGTCATCTCTGCATTTTGAAGTTGCAGATTTAGAAATTTCTTCCATTTAAAAAATTAAGTTCCTATTTTAAAATGGATTAGATTTACACTATTTCCTCCTCTTGAATGTGCAGATCTGTGAAGTCCATGCCTCCCTCTTATCCCAGCCTTCACCACTCACTGCAATTCAAGCACACAAGCTCAACTATGACTACGTAAAGCTTGTAAAACTGGTCTGTGATAAGCAATGGCAAGTTATAATATTGGAGTGACTTAGCCAGACATGTTCGAACCAGAAACCAATTTTGAAGAAGAATATCAATACACAAAGCACTACCACAAGTACAGGATCAATTTATTTGTTTTGTTACATAAAAAAAACCCCTAAAAGTCAAAATCTAGACACCATATAGTCATTTTTAAGAAGAGGTAAAATAACTGATTTTCACCAGAGGGGGTAAATACAAACACCTTCCACTTTAAAGAATCCCTGTCATGTAGATCTACAGAATGAACCAGACAGCTTCATTTTTGCATAAGGTTTAAAGGAGGCTTCATGCTTGCAAAAGAACCAATTCAGTTAATATTACAGCCACAATTAGGCATAACTGTGGAGGTGACAACAAACAACCAGTGTCTTATCAGCTCCTGAAGGTCATCCGTCATTACTTTTCATCTGCATATCAACATGGTAAATGTAGAAAATGTAATTGTAAGAAGTTACGTTTTGAGGCTTCCTGTTGCTGTGATTTGAGGCCAAATGTTGAAACTTGTTGATCTCACAATAACAGTGTTATTCACAGTACTACAAAGTGTACTGTCTGTGTAAAAATGACCAATTAATTCATTTCTCTTCAATTTTCTGACTTCGGTTGAAATCTTATTTAAATTCCCAGACTTCACCTTTTGAAGCACATGCCAGGGAATTCTGTAACATCCCAGAAATTCCACTGGGATCCATGTACAATAGCAAAGAATTGCAGAAGAAGCAGCACAGGGGACACATGCAGGAGACAGAAAAGATTTCACATCACATCCATGGGGACATACATCAGTAGCACAGGACTTCAGCACAGAGACTTAGCTCTCTATAAAACACTACCAAGGTGCTTCCAACACCTTGGTAGTGTACAAAAATAATACAGTTAATCAAGACCAGTTACTCTGTGAAGACACTGCTCATTTGTACAGATTACCCTGAAATGGCGTGTTTGTATGTTAGCCAGCACTGTGGTTTCAGAACTTTGGGTTCAATTTCTTACGCAAGAACACTGTGGGATATGAAAAGGCTGGAGACTGGACCACCAAACCTGTGATTTGTAGACAACCTGCTCTATCAAGCTGCCCAGAGGTCTGCTCTGCTGTTTGCCAATTTTAATGAAGTTAATTCTAGCAAGACTAAGGATCCATATCAAAAAGGCCGTTAAATAAGAGAATGGTGCTATACCTCATACAACTCGACTATGAACAGCAGGCAACGCGTGGAACTGCGGATAATCTGGGTAGACAAGTCTGAGTTTGAGTCAGTTCGGTTTTATTTCTATCAAAGCCCAGTCTCAGTCAAGACTGCAGCAGCCGTGACAAGTAAAATAATACGTCAGTAATACTGCAACAGGCTCACTGAAGTTTATAATGAATCTTTTGACAGCAGCCATGTGGCAAATCTGTTGTTAGAACTCAAGCAACTTTATTATATGTCAGAAATCTATCTGATGGTCCAAACAGCCAGACCACGACAGCTAATCAGGCTTCATGACCCCCTCTAGTTGATCGCCAACAACCCATCTGGCAAAAATCCAGCCTCATTATAGAATTTGGGGTTCAAAAGCAGGCTTAATCTGTACAGAAGCCAACCAACACAGTGACTGTTTCATGTGGCAAAGTCTGATTTTCCCTTAAGTCAGAAAAAGAACAGAATAGAGAGCTACTGCAGGACACGGTACCGTATGTACCCATATTCTCATATTCTCCTTGTAAGACTTCACTCGAGTTCATCAAAGAGCTACAGAACAAACAGTCTCACCGCCACAGCATTTTCATTCTTTTGGAGGTGTGTTATCAGATCAGGGTGATGCCAGCGTGGTGCAGCCGCCTCGCAGACTCTTCCCTCCCTCAGACTGTAATTAACTGTCAAGGCCGATGTAAGGGAGAGGTCCCATGTCACAGTGTCAGGACGGTTCATTAAGAACCTTAAAGGTGTTTGCAGAGAACAAAGACCAATCCGCCTCAACAACAACTACGACATGCAGAAACAATGCCTCTGATTAACTTCAATTAACTAAACTCAGGAAGATAACCCTGTGTTTTTATGTAAATACGCTCCCTCCCTCCCTGCGCTGAGGGCAAATAAAGAGCTCTATCTCTTGCTTTTCTTTCTGCGATAGGATTGCAGTCAATCAGAAAAAGGGGGAAATCAAAGTACGGCTGATGTTTGTTTCCCTTCCTATGTGTATCAGAGAAATGAAGCCTCAGCCATCGGTAATATTATTATATACATATCTGTCACTGATATCGCTTAATTACATAGCTGTGGACAAGAGACGCTATCATCTGTCTTTTGTTGCTCCTGCCTGGCAGCTATTATCTCACTGAGCATCAGTGAGGTAGGATATTATTCAAAAGGTGGGCAAGTATTTCATATTCCTGCACTCCACACGCACTCTCCATTTCCTTTAATATTTCACGCTTTCTGCTATTCCCTTTCTTTCATTGTCCGACTGCATTTTTTTCAATCGTATCATGTTCGATTAAAGTACTTGTTTACGACTTTCTCTTTCTACCTTTCGCTGCGTCTGACTCCTTTCGCTCCTTGTTCCTTTTTTTTGAACTCAACTCCACTTTTAGGTGTGTTTGAGCAGCACAATAATGAAAGACAGAGTGTGTGTGTGTGTGTCTGTGTGTTTTTGTGGGTACTTAACAGCAGCGAGCATCTACAGAGGCAGCGTCTCATCCTGCTCGCCTGATTGCCGGCTGCTGTGACACAGTGAGGCAGGACGGCTCAGTGCCAGCCCTCCTGACCCCACCCCAGAGACCACCTTCAGCCAATCAACGCTCTCATCAACTGCTGGGAGAGACAATCAGGGGAAACAGCACTATAGGTAAACATAACGAGGCAGAGGGAACAGGCGTGGGAGGTGGGGAACAGCGAGAAATTAAGTATTTGACGGCGAGAGGAAATAAAAAAAAATGGGGGGGGGGGGGGGGGGGGGGGAATGAGAGGACTGGGAAAGAACCTCATTTAGCCGGATAGATTATTGTATAAATATGCATCTAACTAGGGGGTCAATTTGAAAATCAAGGGAGGAAAACCCAAACAAGCAAAAAGCCTGCTTATTAACTGCGATCGCATGCTAGCAGATGGCTTTGCACTGCTGGAAAATTAAACCAATCTCGCCTTCATTTCAAGATCCTCGTCACCCTCCTATTCATACCGCAGCCAAAGGAAACCAGCTGGATATTGCCGCGTTCGTCTCCTCCACCATGGCAACCCAAAGTAATCAACTCCATGTCTTCTAACCTTCCCGCTCATCCACCCACTCCTCCCACCCAGCACCACCACACACACTGCTCCCCCTGCCTGGTAACCCCACAGATAGGTCTCCTCCATGGCAACCCACAGCAATCTAATTCATATCTAATGATGCCCACCCTCCAAACCAGCCTACTCATGAAAATGAGATTTAAAATTAAATAAATCAAGGGGCAGGTGGACCGTGGATGCAGATTCTGCAATCTCACATGAAGAGATTGTTTAGATATTATTAGTGGGCTGTGGGAGCGAGTCAGACACGCGCAGATCATCAATCATCATATTCTGTACTATTACTTTCGTGCAAGTATCAGAACTACTTGTAGTTTGGCAACTTCGCGGAAAAGAAACAATACAGGTCAGGTGCTGCTGCACAGACCAAAACATGCACCCATAGAGACAATTTTGTTCCATTTTCTGGCAATATTCTATTCAAATGCATTAGCAACTCTGCCGTGGCGTCACTGAAACACGTCAACAGGCTGACACTAGGGATGTGTGCGACTAGTCGTTTATCGTTTAACCGCCTACTCATCTATTAAACGTTTAGTATTTTACTAGTCGGTTAAACGCTGCATTAAGCATCATGCACCTTGTTCTTCGTGCGCCTGCCTCGGTTTCTTTGTAAACAGGCTGAGCAGCCAGGGAGAGAATTGCTCCTCCTCCCCTCCCCTCACACGCACACGTAGCGGGGGGGCAGGGATACACAGTTTGGGGAAGAAAGTTTGGAAAGGTAATGTGGGAAGATGGCGTAAGAAAATCAGCTCCGTTTGGCATTATTTTTGACGCAGCAGATGACAACAAGGTCGCCTGTCGGCTGTGTAAGCAGAAACCAGTGTTGCCAACTTTGCAACTTTCTCGCTAAATCTAGCGACTTTCCAAGCGTCCTAGCGACTTTTTTTTTGTCAAAGCGACTACCGACAAATCTAGCGACTTTTTCCGCCGTTTTGGAGACTGACAGGAAAACTCGGATCATTCTGCAGTTACTGTCCTCAACGAGCAGCAGGTGCTGCTGTGAGCTTCTCCCCATCCCAAAGCACAGGCTGTCAGTCTAGTAACCCCGCAGCAGTCCCAGTGTCTGAGTGAGTAGGGGAGACAGACATCACTCCGTGGCCAGACGGCAGATAATTCGCGCATGCACAAAGTCACTACAGATCCGTCCAGACTTACGGAGCGGAATATAAATGAAAATGTTTCTTCACTGTCATTATGTGGCTTTATAGACTAGTCAACTATTCGCAAAATGTTTTTTAGACTAGTCAGTTAGGAAATTAGTCGAAATTCCCGTCCCTAGTTGACACTTTTACTAGAGCGCTGCAGCTTGACTCAATGCAGTCTTATCAATCTGCAGTGTGTAAAATAACTAAACTACTTACTTCAGATATCTGGGTCCAGTCCGAAATGTAATGTTTTCTATCTACTGAGTATGTGCAATTTGGAGGGAAGTGGAATATAGTATATCTTGTCACTGGGAGTAGTTTGCACTGTTCAAACATAAAAACGGTACCTTGCTACAGGTATTTGATTCAAAAGCTTTATGTTGTGAAAAATTTGGAAATTTGTGTTTCTTGTGACTTAACTTGTCATTTTGCAAAGATGTTATTTATTTTTGCTATTTTTATTTTATTATTTGGAAACACCAGAATTTGCAAATTATTTTACATTTTTGTCTGTCTGATCACATCATTTTTATAAAATAAATCAGACATTACAATCAAACAATTGCTCAGTACTTAAGTGTCTTTTCACCAAATACTTTTTTACTCTTATTTGAGAGATTCTTTGGATGACTACTTTTTACTTCTACTTGAGTGGTATTATTTTGAAGTAATGTTATTCTTACTTGAGTACAATTTTTGGCTACTCTACCAACCTTTGACTACTTCTAGTGAAAACAGATATGTTTTTACAGTATTAACTGAAGTCCATTGCAAACTCACCAAGTCGTATACAATTTTAACAGTAATAGTAAAGCCCCATAGATAAAGTGATACAATAATAACGAGGGAATACAGCCACTACTCTAAACATGAGCATATTTAATTGTTATTTGAATGCACAGTCATTCAACCTTAATAATGGTGCCTGTTTATTGTGTACTACCAAAAAAGACAGCACACTTGCTATTTGTCGTCTCTTACATCCAGGAACTCTGTGCAACATAGTCTACCATCCATATACATAAAGGGCAAGCCAATGACATTTCCATTTCAGACAACTATTATTTCTCCAAGGACTTCAGAATAATACAGTCTTGTCCCAAATTAAATCTAACGTTTCCTACTGTCACTTCTGTCAGCTCAGATGAGGGGAGGAGATCCTCTCAAATGCAACAAGGTGAAATGATGGCCGAGCTCCGTCTGCCCACTATCTCAGGTTAAGCCCCAGACTCCTGATAACAGAGCTAATTGAAGGCTAGTTTGCGGGAAAGAGGAAGGAAATCTGATGGCTCCGAAATGAAGTGACAGGATATGTGCATCTGTAATGAGGCCGAGGTGGAATGTTTTTAAGGGAAATTGGATCATTTTAAAATGGACAAGGTGAAAACTGCATGGTCCTTTTATTTCCACCATGGTACAAGATGAAGGAGGGATGACAGAATCATTCTTTACATTGATTTCAGAGGACGTGGAAAAGGAATGGCTTCCATCAGTGGTACTAAGGGCGAACAAAGACTTTTCAGCTGTGGTGCCTAAGACCAGAGATAAATGTCTGACTGAAGGCTATTCTCCCAGCTGTGGGATCCTAATGATCTGCAGCCGTCACACTCTCATATCTCTTGTGGTACATGAGGCCCTGTGACACACTCGATGCTTTGGTCTATCGGTCAGAGCACAGTCATATGTTCTGGGTTCACCATTTCTCTGCAGGTCACACTTGCACGAGAAAAAAAAAATCAAACCTATTCTATGGTGTTTTTGCAAGCAGCTCTGAAGAACACATTGATCATACAACAGCTCAGACTCTTTAATGACGGCGGATTGTTGGGGCCTCAGACTGGGTGAGATGCTATCAACATTAATATTGCAATTTATCGAACCAAAGAGGATTCATTATGTTTATCTTTTAATCCTCAAATGGAGCTGCGTGCATGCTCCCAAATAAGCAGCAGCAATACTCCTGGGCTTCCAGTTCTGTCAATAACAAGAAGGGTGAGCCTGCTGTCAAACAGTATACAGTAAAAAAATTGCTGCTAATGTCATGGCTCTCTAACTATGGACACCCTTGCCCTCCCTTCCCTCTATAAATGAGCAGCAAGCCACTGCTGCCAAGCTAACTAGCGGGAGAGTGAACCTCCATTAGACTCGCAATTACTGCCACCCCCATTAAAAGGAAGAAAAAAATGGTCTCTGACTCAGCCGCAGAAATCAAATGAAATACAAATATGAGCTTCAACGGTAACCTTTGGCCACAGTATCCTTATTAGCGCTGCATGTTCTCCCCCTCTCTCCCAGCATAACATCACTTGAGCCAACAACCAAACAACGCCAGTCATTAAAAACATATCCATCTCAATTAGACAGTGCATTAAGACTATCCCATGTGAGGAATTTTGCACGGCTACATCTCTGTTCAGACTTATGACAAAAACCTGGCACAGTAAGGTAATGATCCACAGACTCCACAGATGGCAAATGGGCACACGCTGCCACTGATTGCCTAATTAAAAAGAATTCTAACATAACATTCATATTATTTTCCATTATTTCACTTCCATCCAGCTAAGCGTGCACAGCAGCATCTATATAATCACGATAATCCACGGACTTGGCTGTGTAGCAGTGTAAAGGGGAAGGTCTCTCAGGATTTTTGCGGTCGTGATTCCTTGCTTTGACAAGCCGTTACAGAAATGTACAGTTTTAGCACTCTCATTGCAGTTTGCAAAGACAACGCCGACTGCAAACTTTAGAGTAACTACCTGGCACTTCAAGGTTAGCTTCAGTGCCTGTCTGCCCAGCTTCTCTCTGGCTACCCGCTCCCATTGATTTTGATTAGCCACTGTCCCCTCAGCTGGCTACAGGGGGACGTTGGTAATGACAGCCCCTCAGATGTCTTCATGTCAGCGGCAGAGCCATCCGTCAGCCTGCACTACTGTGTAAAAGTGGCTGACGTGCCACCTTTGTGTCTGATGGATGAAGCCTGTCTCTGTACTGCCAACCTCTTTTATCTGCTGAGGCAGGCCAATCCCTCCGGATCCACCTATAATCAGTTAGACCCCTTCTGATCCTCGACAAGAACCCCAACCCCACATCTATTCATGCTTAACGTCAGATAAGAAATTGTTTGGGCAATATATAGCCAGTGTATGCGAAGCTCTATTGAAAAAATGCAGGTCTCCATTCAGGCACAGTGTGTTTTTCTACCATTTTTTCTTTGATAGCTTTCTGATTGATTTGATTGCTTATTTAACCTTGATGGAGACAGCACGGAAATATTGAGCTGAAAGTGGCTAAAAATAGACTTGTCACAGTTGATGATACTATATGAGACATGAAGAGGGGGTTGGGGAGCGTTTGGGAGATATGAAATCATGAGATTCTTTTGTGTCCAGATCCTCTTGAGGACCAACATGACCTTAAAAATTACTCCACATGCAAGAGCAGGTACTATTTATCAGAAAAATGCATTTTGCTTAACATATTCCTCCATCTACAACCATGCATTTATACACACCGAGGTGCCACCACTCCTGCTGTGTTTCTGATTACCTTTGCTTGATTTTCCTGTGATAGCATGGTGTGGTCATGCATCTAGGAATGGAGAGCAGGGAATGCATCTTCCAGCAGGACTTTATCTAATTTTACATCCAGCAGGTTTTTGTTATTCGGTCTTAGCTGTTATAACCCTCCAGCACCTTAGGAAACAACAGGGGACTTCTGCTGACAGCAGCTTAAATAGGCCACAACTGTCGCTGCTGATACCGGAATTAACCACTTAGGTGATCTGTACTCACAGGAATTCCTAAATGTGTTCCATTTTTGTACTGCTTTTTGTATTTACTAATGTATTTAGAGATGTTAGAAGCAAGGCTCTCGGGATGCCAGTCTGTGTGTCCAACAGGTCGGTCTAGACGGTCATAAATGGATGACTTTTGCATGGATTGTCTTGAGATTTGTTGTACAGAGAACACATCTCAATCTTAATGAGTATGGTGATCCTAAGACGCTTCCTCTATTGCCACCATGAGACAGATTCATGTTTCTGAGTGCAATGCTTAGTGTAATTTGTGCAGACATTTACATACCCCTCCGGTTTAACTCTACAAACTTTGATAATCCCTTAACCTTTTACGAAGCGCCATCACCAGGTAATATTTTAACTATGTCTGACAATTTTGTTTTTGATGAGCCTTAGCTGTACTGCTAATTAGCAAACGTTATCCAGTTAAAACACCAAAATAAACATAAACAAATTGAACATAAGAAACTGTAAACACCAAACATCGGCATACAATAATTCAAGCATGTTGGTGTATGTAGAACCTTTTGTGTCCCCAGTAAAGATCAAGATTTTTTTTTCTGAAATGGTGAACAACAATAAACTGTATATACAAGATGGATTTAGCAACGTTGAAGTCATCACTGATTTGTGGGCTACCAATTCTGAGGTCTCCAGTTTGGCATTTGTTTGTTTCCGTCTTCAAGTTTTAAAAGCCAGACAAGTGAGGACTGGATCTGGGAGTTCTAGTACACTGTGCACAGCGATACATTAGGAACCTGTCAATCACAATCATTCTAAAACATATCTTACTTTATTGTCTCTAAATGGAATCAAAGTTTATCAAATCAACACCGTGTTTTATTTAAAATTCTTCAAACTACCAACCACAAACCCATAAAGAAAATGTTTCCTGAGGTAACAAGTGAGACATAGGTTTGTTTTCTTATACACTTTCATACAATCTGCCTTCTTTTTACAATCAGAGGAGTCGCCCCCTGCTGGCTGTGGCAAAGAATGCAGGTATACAACACTCCTGTGTTAACCATTAAGACGGAGGCTACATCTATGCTTTTCAGTTTATAGCAACAAAATTAATGTGATATCTTCTGAGCTACTTGTCGTCCTGGTAGATCCTTGGTGGATGTGGGTGTCTGCTCTGTGGTGGTCATTTGGTTTCTTTATGAATCCTGCAGTTACTTACTCAACCAGTAGTTACAAGTTGTTTCATGTTCTGTAGCCACTTAAAAGTGGTTACCCATACCTCAGAGCTTTGTCATTTGTTGTTCTGAGGCAACTGTTCTACTTTTTGGAAACTGGATCAGGCTTGATTAATTCCACACACCTGCACACACTCATCAGTTTGTTATCTACACTCGGAGCAGGAGTGCTGCTGCCTTTGTATTTCAGTTTATGTGTGGAGTTTAGTTGTTTTCTTTTGTAGTATCTTACACTTCATTTAGCAAGTTGGAAAACTGTCTTTTGACTTTGTTTTATGGGTTTAGAAGCACCCATAGGCCCTGCTTTTCTGTTTTGTTTGTTAATTAAGCTACTGAGCAATAAAAAAAACTTTACTGAACTTAAAACAAAAAGTTTTATGTTGCTTCCCTGAACATATTTCACTGCATTAAAAAAAACACCACTCACTAGTGGTTTTCATGATTCCCCGGGGTTGTTTGTTCCACTGCCGTGAATGTGAATGTGTCATTTACCTTTCCCCCCCGATATTGTTTAGGATATTTTATGCACCTCTCTCTGATGTTCAGCAATTAAAACTTACAAGTTACAAGTCACCCAGCTATTTCCAGCAACTGTCTCTTTAAATGAAGTCTGGTCTTATTTAATGATGTCATAACTTTCACTGCCATAATATCCTTGGAGGGCAAACAAGTTGAGAAAGTGAGTGTGATTCTTCATTAAGTATCTGTTTGGAATCCTTCTGTGCAATCAAACCTCAGCACATCCACCCTAATTTATGACTCATCACTCTTGATTTTGTCATTTTTGTCCACCCAGTTGGGCAGGATTTTGAGACAATCATTTAATATTGTTGGAAAATACAGCCAAAAGTCTACCCATGAAACTCCATCTCACTGAGCGATCTGCAGACATGTCGCTTGCAGCAAGAATATCTCAGTCCACATATAGTGCCAGCTGAAATGTCAAGGGTAAGTTCTGGCATGACAGTGAGTGTGACAGTTCTCTGGGAATATGAGCACTTCTCAGAAAACGGTCTAATTTATCCCCTGGATAGTTCTTGAACTCTTAATGACTTTTCCTCAGCTCTAGTTCACAACCCTTCGTGGCTGTGAGAGACGCTCTCTGGCTTTCTGTAGTCTAATAAAACCTTAAGTGAGCAAAAACGTCTTTCATAAAATGTGTCGGTTCAACAGCTTTATCATCCTGGCCGTAGCAAATGTCAAAGTGGAGAGTTTCATTGGCACTCTATGAAAGTCTCTCGTAAAACGGCCAATAAAACTTTACATGGTCCATGAAATCATCTATTTATTACGAATGTAGTTACATTAGTCAAATGTGTGTTGATTTCTTAAACCCTTCATGAATTACTGAGCAACACCACAGCTCTCGCTTGTTTAAGACATGCAGCTTGGGTCGTTTTTCACCGGTTCATTTGTGCGGTTCGAGGTCAGAGAGATAAACAGTGCAAAGCACGAACATCCACAAAACTTTAGCGGTGGAAGTTTGGAAAGTGGGGTCAAGCTTGTTAGAGTAGCTCAAAGCTTATTATCAGAGATATGAAAATGTTTTTCTCCATTTTTGTCTCCTCTCCCCTTTCACCCTTTCCGAGATTGCCAAAAGGGCATTAATTAGCGTTGCAACAGTATAGATAAGCCGTTAACCTGGGCAAATCTCAGACACCAGGCTTCACTTCACGGCATGAAAAATAAAAACCCACACCGGTGAAGCCAGGACAATAGATCATAAGAGGCATCAATAAATAATTACATTTAAATGTCTCTTAATGAGTGGAGTTTGCTGACTGGGCCGATGTTTATGGCCTCTGATGAAACTGCACGCACAAGGCATCCATAATACAAAATGTCATAAAAGACTGGCCAGTTAATGGCTCTCAGTGCTCTGACTGCCACGATAACAGCATCCTCAATTACACACTGACGACATGCTACAACTAGATATGCAAACACCCAGATATTTCCTGTGAAATGTCTGCTGCCTCAGCACGGGAGCTTTGCATTTATTAGTTATTGTAATTATGCATTTTATGGTATGGGATTTTGGGAAAGAGTCTTATTAAGTCTTTTAATTAAGAAAATTACAGCTTTGGTGTCAGTTCACCCAAAACTGCTACAAAAACATATTTCCCAACTTGCCTCTATGGAACGCAGACAGTTTTCAGTTCATTTGCATAGAGTTTAAGATAATTATCTCAATTTTTCTAGCCACCACCACAACAAAACTTTCTATTTGTGGTGCTCACAGCATTGGAAAATCTTAAAAATTCAGCTTGTTTTCCAGAAAGACTTTTCTGACAGAGAGAAGTTCCAGTAGAAACAGCTGACAGTGAGGACTGTGGATTATCCAGAGCAGCCAGGACAGTTTCTGGCAAGAGGTGTTCCTCTTGAATTTTTTAGCGTGTTTTTTTTTTTTATACCGAGAGAACCTCAAAAATAATTTTCACCACGAGTGAGTGAAAGGAGTTGTCTTAGAAGGATTTCTTAAAAGTAAAAAAATAAAATAAAACCAAAAATTATCTGTGAGCCAAGCCTTTAAATCGCACTGTTTCCCTAAAAACAAGTGCATCCTGTCACTCATCTCAACCGATTTAAGTTAGATCGTGTGCGAGTGTGTTTGTGTGTGTGTGTGTGTGTGTGTGTGTGTGTGTGTGTGTGTGTGTGTGTGTGTGTGTGTGTGTGTGTGTGTGTGTGTGTGTGTGTGTGTGTGTGTGTGTGTGTGTGTGTGTAAAAATATGTCACTCCTCCTGAACCCTGACAAGACTGACAGATGCGAAGTCAAACGCATGACTGAGGAAACAAAGAACGTTTAATCCAAGCATGTTTGACATGAAGGCTGTGGGTGAGACGCTCCTCGAGGTACACTGGCCTCTTATCTACATGGCACCTTCTTAATTATTCATCAAGGTGTGTGTGTTCATGTCTGGGGCACCGAGGCCTATAAGGCTTCGTGAAATGATGAGCACGATAAGACACATGAAACAGGTGCAGCGGCAGCACAGCACAGCATGAGGCCACACACAGGCGCAATCAGACACACACAAGGGTAAATACATGCACATGTCACTGATAGCCAACTGTGTGTTATAAAGCACGACAGAGTGTATCTGTTTGATGGCGTCATGGGGGAAGCAAGTGTGAGGAACCGAGAAGACAATAGGGTGACTGCTGTTGCTCATTTCTGCATTGTTGTTGTGGTGCATGACAATGTGCTGTCTGCTCTTGTCAAGCCAAGAGCACACCGTCACCTCCAAACACACACACATATACATTTATACAAACACACATACACTCTTTTCTTCCAACATCATGGATATTTATCACCATAAATAATGAATGTAGCGTTGTGGGGCTGTGTGGTTACAAAAGCACTACCATGGTGGAGATTAGAAGGAAGTGCAGAGTCGTGTTCGGGTGAAGACTCACTGAGGCAAGACAACAAAAAAAAGTAGAGAAAAGGAAAGAAAAGGGAAATTACTTTGGACGGGTATTGAACCAGCTCATTAGTAGAAGTGGTCAGAGAGCGCCAACAGCCAGGAAACACTTCAGCAAGGAAAAACTAACCGTCTGCCTCAGGGACCGATACTGTGACTGTCAATTATTTTCATTATCAAGCACCGATAGCTGGAACAGATAATCCAATAATTGGATAACTGCCCTTTAATTCATGTATTTTAAAAAGATGTGGATAAATATGAGAAAAATTAAAGGCGCCATATGCTGAACTTGAACGTTCATGACTTTAGTGCCCCCTAGTGGTAGTGCCAAACAAGACACAGTGGCAGATGATGGGGATGTTTTGTTTTTATGTTGAATTTTAGGTGTCTCCTTGCAAAAATCAACAAGTTATGATATTTATTCATCCAGTAGTTATACCTGCTTTATTGCTACGGGGGTTGTGAGGGGCAGGCACTTTTTGGAACACTCTGGACAGCTGGTCAGTCTATCTCAAGGCTAACACAAAGAGACAAACAACCATTTATGCTCACACTCTACGGCCAGTTCAGAAAAACCAATTAACCACCCAGCATCCGGGGAAAACCCACGCAGGCACAGGGAAAACATAAAAACTCCACACAGAACAACCCGACAAGTTCAGGTTCAAACCTAGAACTTTCTTGCTGTGAGGCAACAATGCTAGACTCTTCACCGCCAAGCCACCGATATTTACACAGAAATGATTTGTATTACTGGAATCACCTTAACTGGTGATAATTACAATGTATTAATATCATAATGATGTGATCTATAAAAAGGTGGCTCATTTAAAATCAAAAGTCTCCATCAACTTTAATACTTCCTCTTGTTTTTACTGTTCTGATCGTTTCTGCCTATTTTTTTGTTCTTTTCAATTATTTTAAACCTAATCTGTCCACTTCTCTCTAACCACAAAGTATACCAAGTTCAAACATTTGTGGAGGTTGTAAAACCCTGAAGCAAAATTTTGAATCTGCATTTTTTTACATATGTATTGACCACATATTTGAAATGACAACTGTCGTACAGAAGTAAAGCCTTGACTGTCCTTTGCCGTCTCTGCTGGTTTACTAGTCTGAACACTCATCCACCACAAGGACACATCAGTCAGCACCCAATGCAGTCTCTTTGAACCATTCTCTTATAGATGCAGACTCTGAAATGGGATGATTCTTGGACCATATCTGACTGTTCACAAATCCACGAGAACAGACGACTGCACAGGCTGAGAAAGCATCATCTCATGGAGCAACAGCTAATTTATTTACTCTCTGCAGTCCTCTGTTGTCTCATGGCGGAAGGCAGCATTTTGAACATTTTCGTATTTTAATTCATTCTGCCAGTAATGTTCGATCGTTTCCTTATAGGTTGCTACTTAGCAGGCCAACGTATGAGCTGCATACTAAACGGCTCTTTTTAAGCCATCTGGTTTACTTTTAGCTTGAGTTTGTTTTAGGCACCCAGGAATCAGACAATTAAGATATTCTAGTCTGTTTTTTTTATGATTTGACTAAACTGCAAACACAACACTGCATTTCCCCAATACCCAGCTTTATTATAATGAAGTTGTTAAACACAAATGGACACTACTACAGCTGAGTGTCTTTTTTAACAATCTACCAGTGACAAGCTGGTGGCAACATTAAGATGGGATCGCATCGAAGTTGTGATAACTTACTGAAAACAAAGCGATCACTGGCTGCACTCCATCATCCCGTGTTGGAATGTTAGATGTCACAGATTAGCTTTACATTCCTTTTATCTGTGTCTAACTGAGCCGCAGCTCTGTACTTGTCCCCAAGGCTTAGGCAAGGAGGTCAACTTAAGGCCAATTCATACTTTCTATTTTCACATCTGCAAGGGTTTGCATGTTCAAAATTTTAATCATTCACCCAAATCCCCAACAGTACTTGCCAATGTTGATATCTGTGTGCAGCCCAAAATTTTCACTGCAAGTGCACCTATCTACTGACAGGAAAACAAGGTGCCTGCTATAAATGTCTGGTTCGAGAGGAGACAGTAGGAGGAGAATCTCTGTCATCCACGCCTTTATACTTCATCACCGAAAGTGTTGCGCTTCATCACTACAGAACTTTAAAGGTGCTTTGATTGTACATGCATAGTTGTTGCTTTTTACCATTTTTCTAGTCCACAGAATTCTCTGTTAGATATCTTCTGAACATGCACACTGCTGTCGAGTATGTGCACTACTGCCGTTGTAAATGGTGAAATTTACATCATGTTGAACCTAGCGAACCGTTGCGTACTTATAGAAAGTATCACTTTCACTGCAGTTACTCAGTGCATTCAATCCTCACTGCAGCTTCCAGTTGAGGCATCATTCTGAGCCAAAACACTCACTGACAAGATGTGAGATTAAAGGAAATACAAGATAATAACCAGGCTTACTTCTGAGACTTAATGTGCAGGGCTGGTGCTGCAATCTCCATTTGAGGACATCCTCTTATCACATCATCATACTTTAACATCAAACAAGAAACGCAAAACCGAAGATAGGGCTAATTCTGTCACGGCTCATTGGGTTGAAAGATGCTCCGCAATTTTCTCCACACAGGCAAATTATGTTTAATGGTTTCTCATCTGTTGAGGAGAACATCATCTTTCCATGCGCAGCGGGTCAACACTGGCTTTATGAATTATTACAACACGCCGGGAGATGTAAGCGTGCTTTGCTTTGGGTTGTAGAAGTCTTGCATTGTGACAGAAACATGTGCAGAGAGGATAAACTACAAGCTTGTCCGGTTAAAGAGAAGAAAAGAGGTTACTTACACTTCACTCACTCTACCGGGGTATTTTACTCCAAGGCAGAAAAGAAATCCCCTCCCCCACATACTACAACTGTATGGAAATGTATGAAGACTGGCTCAGACAGCAGCCATCCATCAGCACAGTGACAGGGGCGAGTCTTCCACTCTACTGTCCCTCCGTATGAGCGTGGGAATTAAGATGGTCAGATTTGGGTTCAGATAACTCCAGCCACCCCTGGCTTTGGGCCTAGGCACATCAATCAGTAAGCAATACAGTATCTGATCATTGGACACCCTCACCCTATGTGGAGACAAACTGAAAGTACATCATCCAGCCTACCCAGCAGGCCCTTAGGACAGCATCGCATCCCAGAGACAAGTACTCCTCACAGAGTAAACAGACTCATAAAACCCCCATAGAAGAGCCAATTATGGCGGGAACCTGACATCTCCTTGTCGTAAAAGCTACAGGAGGCCATAACTAGCGGACAGAACGTGAAATACAGCCAGTTGTTATTGCCACCCATTTGTGGCGATTAAAAGCCACCCTGGAGACCTGTGGTACCGGGTAAGGAGGGCATTCTGAATGCCTTGCCTCTCCGTATGCCACAGCTCCGGGAGGCCTCCGGAGGGAGCTCCATGTGCCAAGCAATCCTCTCTGTGAATGTCTGATTTATCACCAGCCATCCACAGCTAATGTACCAGGCTCTCTGGCTCTCATGGTTGGCCCACGTTGATAGAAGCCTTCTTTATTATTATCTGCACTGGCATCGAAGACTGAGCAGCTTGTATTATTCATAAGATCGCCCACATTTCCTCATGGAAACATGGGATGCATTATGCAGAGTGCAAATTCAGGTCTGATTTATTGCCTTTGGTTGTGTACAAACATACACATTGATAAGATGGAAAGACCCTTGAAATAATGTAGCTTTGTAAAGCAGAAAAAAAAAAGAGATAGAGGGTGAAACTGGAATAAAAATTCTAAAGCACCCCACCAAAATGATGAATCACGCTGCCGCTGCCTCGCAATGCACGGCAACTTCCCCGTCCACAGGCAGCTGACTCAAGACAAAGAGAATACCAAATTACAGAATCACTCAATACACCCGTGAATGAAGGTGACAAATAAAGTCTTATTATCTCCACTGACATCCACATCCGCCACTGGCCTGGTGAATTTTATGTACAACAAAGCAACACTGAATTACAGACAAAAAAAGCATTGTGTCTCCTTTCATTCCAGTGTGTATCACCTCACGTCAATTACACAGGCCTAAAAACAACAAAGAGTAAAGCTCCCAGCTGCAACAAGGGGCCAACTCTTCACTTTGATTAGCCACAGACTGCTAGATGGCATTGATTTTAGCCGTCGCTAAAGTGGGAAGGGGAAATTTCAGTCATTTGTCGGGAGAGAGATTTTCTAGGGGATCTGAAGTATTATCCTGGAGGAAACAATCCTGTGTGTACACCAAAATGCATGCACTCATCATTTCTTGCTTTTGTCTTTCTTCTGCTCCTCTGTCTTCGCGCACACATACAGCCACTTTGTCTTTTGTAGTTTCCCTCTGTCTCCCACACGTATACAGCCAAAACACACTGGCATTCGCAGCTAAACACCTCAAATCACCCTCATCAGTAATCTGCGAGCATTCGAGGCTCTGATGGTCCAAGGCTATTGATTTTACAATGCAGCAGCATTCAACGGTCATTTGCAGTGATGAGGAAAGACAATCGCAGCCAAATCATCCCTGGCATTTATTAGGAGACTAACCGGAGGAAACCAACTAGTAAGAGTCTATTGAAACTTAATCAACAACTGGTGCAGGCTAATGGGGAAAACAACGGCAGAGTCGGTCCTGGTTCTCCCAGCGGGTCAACGTGGCCACTGGAAGCTGTTAGACAAATAAAAATCAACACCCCAAAGTGTTTCCATGAAAAATCTTTGCCGTTCTTGGGTGCACAGTTTCTCCTGATACTTATTTCTGTCGATCCAAGCCATACGTGATCGCTGCTACGCCCACTTTCTGTGAAATATGTATGATGTATATATAAAAGGCGAGCTGGCATGCTGGTATGTGAGGACTATATGATCTGCTTCATGGAAATGCACAGAACAGAAGCAGAGCAGAGGCATGGCTTAGATGAGTCATACTGGGAGAGAAAGCTAGAGATGAGGGTGAGCACCGCAGCACATCAACACCAAATCCTTTCAAGTACTAGAGAGAGACGGCACTCCTCTGTTGTCTTGGAGAATTTTTCTACACAGCAGAAAGACACAATTCAGCATTCGACAGACACAAATGACACAGAGCAGCATCATTTTAAAAGCCAGCGCAAAAATTTATATTTTATAGTCCACCCATCCATTTTTCTTGATTATTTATTATTGCATAAACACCTGCAATGAGAAGCATTGTGTCACTGAGCACCCTAGCTGGAGCAAAAACACATCTGTAAAAATCAGACACACACAGCTGTCAGATGAGAAGCCAAACATCAATTTCTCATGAAGCAATCCATCCCCATCTATCCTAATTCATGCAATAACTACAAATCAACAACCCTGCCAGCATCTGCATGGGGCTACAAATAGCTGCTCGCATGTGTACTTTGTGCCATCTGCTGGTGAGATCCTGCTGTTACACATTCAGCCGCAGCGCCAGTGTTTGGATTTGGGCGGCGCAGAGAAGACGTACCTGCCATAATTCTTGCTTTGCTTGGTTTCTACTTAATCTGCCAAGGACAGCGCCACTTAATGAGAAACGCATGACGTGCAAAAACAATGTGTTCTCAATGTGGGCAGGTTGCAGCGAAGCCAAGTCCAATCTGGAGCGCTGAGATAGAATCAGATGCAGCGAGAGATTGGCTCTGCGGTGGCACAACCAGATGGAGGTCTGCTACCAACACCAGTGCTGTGACCTCAGCATGCTGACTCAACACCACCGGCTGCACTGTGGTCCAATATAGCTGGCTCACTGCTGGTTGGAGTTACACAAACACACGTGCAGATTGCTATCGGCCTCCCGCTCTGCATGGTGGAGATCGATTAGCAGGAAATGAAGCAAAGAGACACGGACGTACTTCATGTGCAGCACCCTGTGAAAAAACACGAAAAAATCCTAACTCATGCACACATTCAAGGCTGATGCAACTCTCACATGCCCCTTTACTAATGAACAAGTGCGTGATATGTCCAGTAGTACACCCTTTAAGAGCATCAGTTTGTTTTGATTTGCAGAAGTGTCTTTACAAGAAGCCCAATCACCACAAGTCCATTTATATTAGCCCACTTTTTGCTGTCCATCAAAAGCTATTCTTATCTTTTGGCAGTGGAGTTGACCGCTGATAGAGCTGTAGAGTAATGTTTTCTTTAAACCTCCTGTTGTCCTCATTTATGGGCAGCAAAAAATATAGTTTCCTTGTCTGAAAAAAAATCCAAAAATTCAATAAAAAAAAAAATCCCCAAACTTTTTGAAAATTTGCAAAACCTTCAGGAAGAAAATTCCAATAATTTGATAAAAGTTTCCCTTAAAAGTTTAATTTAAAAAAAAAAAATCGCCCAAATTTGGCAATAGAATTCTTGTAAATATTTTCAAAAAATGAGCAAAAATCTTCCAAAAAAAATCCTAAAAATATCTAAAACGATTACATACATATCAGTAAAACTTCTAATATTTTCTTTAAGAACATTCACAAAAAAATCTACCAAAATCCAGCCCATTTTGCTGGATTTTGGTTGATTTTTTGGGAATATTCTTAAACATTTTTACATTTTTTTTCCCACCAAAAAATGTTTGAAAATTTCCCAAAAATGTTGAAAATGTGGACATCAGAAGTTTCACTGTGAAAATGTATTTTTTTTCCCACATTTTCAAACTTTAAAACAGGTCAATTTTGACCCACAGGACGACACGAGGGTTAAAGAACCCCTATTTTGTTTGCATGTCATGCACGTGCACAAGCATTCAGTGCCACTCAAAGCAAAATCCTGCATAAGAATTAATCCTAAGAAACATAGCAATGCATAAATAATCAGAAGAAAGAAGAATCAAGGATGTCAAAACTGGCTTTGAAATCTTGTCTAAGAAAGAAAATGCATTCAAAGCGTATCCTCAAGGATCCACATTTCTCTTCCAATAAGCCCACAGGATGATATTTGAGTCTATAATATTGGAGATAATGTAGCCACTGACTATGAAATTAGCTCATAATGCTTATGATTTCAATTATCTGTTACGGAAAAACGACCATTTCATAAGTCTGCTTGAAACAATTACTTTCCTTTCAAGATGTTTAAACTGCGAGGATTAAAACTCAGCTCCGTCTGTAGGACAACAGCAATCATAATGAATATTTATATTTAATTTCTTTGCAAGTCCATTTAGCTAATTAAAAACCTCTCGCAATACCAGCATTAACATGAAGGCAATGATTGGAATAGAATTAGACTGCTCTATCTGCCTCCAAAAGTAATACACTAAGCCTGTCACTAACTAGTTCCTAAGAGGTCACGCTACAGCGGGCAAACACTGCTCTCTGGCTATTACTGGAAGACGTCACTCGTTTAATTTGATGAGTAAGACTTGAGCTGTGGTGTTCTTCGTAGAGCTTTCGCTGTTGCAGTTGTTCAAAGTCGGTTTTTGGAGGGGGAAAAAAAAATGGGAGAAGGCCAGTTCTTGCACCAGAAATAACAAATGCTTTACGAGGTAACATTTCTGGAACGGTAGGCCAAAGTTTTCATGAGATACTCCGAGCAACTGTGACTGTTGCTCAGGGTTCATGAAGACACGCAAACATGTTTTTAAAAGGTGGAGTCTCTAGTCATTTTGTCCATAAGGCAAAATTACTTTTAAAAGAATAGCTTAACATTTTGGAAACACTTCTTACTTGCTTGCTCAGATTGTAAGACTAGAAACAAGGAGAAACATCAAGCATGGCTAACTATTGATAACCCTGTTCAATGACACATCTGTAGCTTAAAATTGCCATTTACAGGATTGAAGAGTCCTTCCTCAATTTTAATGAGCAAATATTATATCAACCACCTTAGATTTTCGGGCATGGTGGCAGTCAGTGTGAAGAACAGTCAGCTACTTACTTGTCATGGTTTAAGCAAGGATTTTTTTCTAAAAAAAATCATAAGGAAATGCTATTGTGACATTTCAGGACTTTTCATGGTCTCTTTCATTGTTTTGCTGTATGTGTCTTTAGGACTCATGACTTCGGTGCATAAAATAGGACTTTCTGCACAAGTCACAGTATGCAGACTTCTCAGGTTGACTTACCTTTGGATAAAGATAGCAGAGTTTCCCACTGTATTGTTTAAATTATCATCATTATCCCTTTATCTTCCACACATTCCATTGAGAAAGCTGCAAACATGTTTTTCTGACTTGTTTCTAGTATAAACTTCATACAAGTTTAGTTGAATTTGTCCAGATATCACTTTACTGTCAACAACGTCTTTGGAAGAAAGAATAAGCACTTTCTCAGTTAAAAAAAAAAAAAAAACTGCTCACAGTGGGGTCTGTGCATTTTTCAAAGTAAAAGTGGACATTAATTCCAAAGATGTTGGTATTAAAGTTTTTCTAGTGTTGTTTGTACCACAAACATAACCCTTTGGGAGGAAGGCAGAAATCTCAAAGACAAACATCATCAAATCCAGAAAAAAATGAAACCAAAACTACCTGTGTAGCTTGATACCACATGAGATAACAGATCAACCATCACAGTGTCTCAGAGATCAGTCTGTGTGTGTGTTTGTGTGTGTCTTGTCTGTGTGGTTTCAGCTTGTGTATTTCCAGAAATTTCAGTTGCAAATGTGTGTGCAGATTTAAGACAAAATGTTCTACTGTTTTGGTCCTATTAACAGAGTCTGACACAGGCAAGCGTTGGCCTTCAAGATGGAATGAAAGCAGGGACTCAAAGGGGGTAAGCTTGTTTTGATCCCTTGTCTTGGCAGGCGCACAGTGCCGTGCCAGTGTTTGCTAATACCCTGGACGCACCTGGCATATTACACAGGCTTATATCCCGCTCCTCAACACCTCCCTAATGCACTGCACCACTCTGCCATTGTACAGTTGTTTCTCTGACTATAAGGCAGTCTCTGCCCAGATGTAATTAAGCCCTAATCCTCCTGTCGACAAAAGCAGAGGCAGCCTTAATTCAGTTTGCAGATGAATGTGCAGTAAATACAGTCTGCAGGAGCAGAGCTTTGATGATGATGTTCGTCCACTGAAAGGCCAAAGGTAATGTCATGGTCTCTTCTAACAAAAGAAATGATGTGAATCCCAGCGTGAGCCACAGAGGCATTTAAAACTTCAGGTAATGAATTTAACAGTGCCAGGCCTCAGTTTAGCATCCAGACAGCTCAGGGCTGACAGCTACATAAAGCCGTTTGATGTTTTAGTGATGACGGCCAGAACAATTCCTCAAACAGATCAAATATTTTGAGGAATGAAAAACTATGATTCACCTGAAAGCTCAGTGAATAAGTGAGTAGATACTGGAGCTGATATTACGATAATAACTTGTCGCTTTTGATCAAGAAAGCCACTGACTAGTGCGCATTCATTTATTCAGGTTCCTTCAAAATAATACTTATGATTCTTGGTAGCTAGTTGCTTGATTTTACTATAAAAATATGCACTTAAATCGTGAGAAAAGCCCTGCAACAATGCTTACTTAGTTCTCACCGTGGAAGGTCTGACCACAACTTTACCTCCTTACATGCTCCTTACAAGCTGTGTGGGGGACTAGGATGACAGAGTGACCACTGCTGCGTGTAAACGAGTGTCTATGTAGACAAACAGCTGGTTGTGTACACATGTGTACATGCTGACTCAAGGCTTTTAGTGTAATCTTCCTGTAACAGCTGTAGGTAGAGCCACATGTTTATCGAGCCTCAAGGAAATCAGTAAGTCCTTGCGAGTTCAAAAGGTATCAGGTCAGTGACTAACCAAATCCTCCAGTGGTGGGACAGATGGGAACAGAGGGGGCGAGTGCATTTGGACGTGACCACAGATATTTATATGGTGAATCAACTTCACAACAAACACAAAAGCGCTTGGTTGCACGAGAGCTCCTGTGTACAGCAGAGCTTTCCATGTCATCAGCTCCAAGTGGATTAGGAGGTGTACACATATGACCGTGTCAGAACATTAACATGTAGAGGACATCTATGTTTGTGTCTGTGCCTGAGCAGCAGTAAGCAGTCACACAGCAACACGCCTTAAAACACCACATTAGGATGTGACCTGGAAATTTCATCAGTTTATTCTCAGTTTCCAGGCCCTTTAGGCTCTTTTCCAGATGTTGGCTGTTGAATCCTGAACTTAAGTCTCCAGTTCACGGAGAAGCAGGAGAGACCAGCTACAGTCATTAAGGTGTGAGTAAAACCAAGAGTTTCCCTCCTGGATAAGTGAAATAATCAATCACCCCATTCACAGAGTTCTTCCTGCAGTCCACCTGAGAGCAAAGCTACGGAGCACCACTGAGCTGTGAAAAATAATATGAACATCTGCAAGGCTCGGACCTCATTCCTGGAAAAAGAAATGCATAGAAGAAAATTTACAGATAGAGCAGAGAACACAAACTGGAGGAAAAAGTCAATTCTAGGTCCATATTATAATGAACCTACTCAGAAGCCAACCCATACGGAAACAAGCTGAGGTCGACCAATATATATTTAGTTTTAGGGCCAGTATAGAAAGCAATTATTAGTAATCAAATAGACAGATAACCAATATTTGAAAGCTACTTAAAATAAAATAAAAAATCTTGCCATCAAAACTTTAAACAGCACAAGCTCCAACAAAAAAATAGCTATTACTCCTCACCAATATGTTGCTCGAGACCACAGAGTGGTGATGAAAGCTGTGTTGGAGCCAAAGCATCACATTTTTAAGACATTTATTGGATTGAGAATTGGTGAAATATACATATAACAGTATGATGATAAGCAAAAGGTTGAATATGTTGAATATCGAATCCAATCGAAAAATACTGGGAAAAAAATCCAATACTCACTCTCTGAGAGTGAAACAGAGAGAGTTTTCTTCCTGAAGGGGTCAGAGAGAGGGGCTCATTGGTTTCTAGAATGAAACAGCCCCTTTGGTGCAGCCGTAAAACCAGGGACGATATAATTGTGGTAAAATGAACCATCTACACAGTACTGTGAGCTGGAAACTGAAAGATGCACTGTGCACAGACATGCAAAGGTTTGCTTAATTTCAAAGTTGGCACAATATGGGGCATTTCAACCAAGCAAAGGTCCATAGGCCGAAAAAAAGACAATTCTCTTGCTGTTGTAGTCCAATAGACTAAGACGTTGCGTATATGTCATACAGTCTGTGATATATATAACAAGTGCACACATAGACACACACTGAGGCAGGAATTAACGGAAGAACAACCTCATCACAAAGCTGTTTATTATACCTTTCATCAAGGTTACATACTTAGAGAGATCATTTATCAAGTGTGAAATCTGTCCAGTTCATTTGAGTTCCCGCCACTCCCCATCGCCCCAGAGTCCAAACTAACCAGCTTCCCGGCAACATTAAAAAAGGGGCCTTTCAGCAGGTAGGGACAAATTTACCCAGAGTGCTCCTTTTTACGAGCGCGGTGGTCTTTAGCAGAGCGGCTTTCTTTTTCACACCTCCTGCTTAAAACAACAGGCCTGACCAGCTAAAGTAAACACGTTGCCAGCACACACAAGCAGACACATACACCGCTATGGACAAAAAAAAATGATTTACTCTGCAGCCGCTGCTCTCGGTTTGCTCCGAATCCACCACCTTGGAATCTGGAATATCCTAATCTCAATATCTGCCTCAGAGCTTTGGAAAAACATGTCGTTTGCCAAACCAACACCTATGAAAATACAGCAAATTCTTGAACTAATGGAAATCCTATAAATATGCAGGGAGATAAGCAGGAGGAGGACATTAAACAAAATGTCTGCTAAAGTGGCATTGAAAAATTAGCTGCTTATCTGTATCAAATTTTTCTTAACTGATGAATCTAAATGAATGCAAGCTGAAGTTTGTTTTAGCAGCTCGGTGTGTGTTGAATTGGAGAGGAAATAGGAAATGGTGAGCAGGGCGGTTTCTCTCTCGCAGGCGAAGGACAAACAGTTTACACGGTGTAACTTTTGGATAAATGGCGTCCCAAACAGAGCAGAACAGGTACAGAAAACACACAGACATTTTCCACCTCAACACTAAGTTAGAAGGGACTCTGGGACCCACTCAATTTCCATATCAGCCAATCCCAGCTTTTCTAACTGTCAGCTGTGAGAGAAGCAGACAGCAAGCTATAAACCGATGGCTTCATGCTGTTTTGTCTGAATACAGGTACTTCCCTCCATTTTCAACAAAGTGCTTTGGGGAATTGTGTGTCTAGACAGGCAGTAAAAAGACGTGTACAACTGTTGTCACCATTAGACATCTGCCTTTGCTTGTGGGAACATCCAAAGCTGTTTTCTCTGTATTCCTGAGTGTATTTTTTTTCCTTTAATCAGGCCAACACCCTACTGTGGAACCAAAACTGGACAAGAAAAATCAAATCCGCTGACGTACAAGCAGAGGCGCTCTTGTCAGGAAGCAATCTTTTCTTGTCATCTTTTGTTATGGAAGCAAACAAACGTCCCTGCTTTCGTCTCCACCTGTCACGCAAGATTGGATTTTGATGACACCGATGCTTAGATTGTGCTCTCTCCCTCCCTCTCTCTCTCTCCATATAACCCGTTTCTCTTGATCTGAATACAAAGGCGAATTAGCTGGATCTGCTGCACTCCCACTCAAGGCTTTCAGCGTTTCTGCCAATAACCCTCCGACGAAGTGTCACAGGCACAATCTGGGTCAACAAAACAGATCTTTACCCTCCTGAGCACTACTTTCAGCAGCTCTGGTAATGATGGATGAAAAGAACTATCCAATATGAATTACATGAACATACTCCCTTAGTTTCCAACCATTTTTCGCTGACTCCACGTCAAGAGCGCGGATTTGTGGGATCTTGGCTGCAGATAAGAGGAGTGGTGGGATTGTTTTACCTCATGTGCGGTTCCATTTGTGTATTCATCTGGTTTTAGACAAACATGAGCAAATTACATGGGCAAATGGAGGTCAGTATGTTTTTGCAATGCTGACTAATCCTTGTTGCCTTTTCAGCGCTCTGCCTTACATCCATTATCCCTTTTCAACATAGCAGAACTGCAGCCTGACTCACAGCCACAGACTGCATTGACTGTCAGGCCAGCGAACACACAATCAGTTGGATCTAGATCAGTACATCTCCGAGGTGCATGGAAAAATACAGCGTGACTCGTTTTAAGTCGCTGTCTTGACGGCGGACCACAGCCGTCTCCCAACAGTCGCTGTATTCTCTTTGTTGCTCTCTAGACAAGTACGATATTGAACAAGCTCTCAGACAGTTGTCTTCTACAGCAACCACTGACAAAAATGAACAGTCAATGTCTATGGAAGTCTTGAGGCCACTGCAAGCACAGACTAGAATTCTCCTCTGTTCATGTTCTACCAATGAGCAGCCGTATGATGTTTATCATTTAATGAATGTGGCCAGAAAACCAACAGCTCTGAGCAATAACTATCCGATCACAGCTCAGTACCTGTAACTACGCATATAAGGTTTTGAATTTCAGCGTTCAGGACCAGTGCTTGATATTTAAAGTTTTGTTTGAGGACATACAAAAGCCCTCTGCTCTGAATAATAATTTGAGTCTGATGTGAGTTTTCAATAATAAAAAGTAAACACTGACTTTATGCCTCATCTTTCAATGAAAAATCAACAATCTATGGACGTAGGATGCAAATTGTTTTCATTTCAAATTGGAACAGGAGATTCCTCCGACATCCCTGAAGGTCCATTCTCATTATGTGTGCAATGCAGACTTTGTGTTTCCATGGCCGTGATGCTTCAAATGCTGCTTGATGATTCACCCTTTAAACTCGGATTTTACATGAGCTCAAGGAAACTTTTCACCTTCGGCAGATGAATTTGATTTTCACATTGGTTGTGTTATCATGTACGGCCAAGACAAGTCACCAAAACACATTTTTAGGTCAAGTTTTGTGTTCAAAAGTTTGAGAGTTGCTGTGAGTTTTAGCCTTTTATCATGGATAGCAGGTAAATGTACTGTACATGTGACAGCAGACCAGTGAAGTCAAGCATCTGATTATCTCTTGCTAACTGCATTACTTTGTGGAGTTACATGTTGCACTGGAAAAAGGGCGAGTGAAATTGTGCTTTACATTTTAGATTAACATTAGCAGCCCTGTCACACTCTTTAGCATTAAGTTTGGCAAACTTTTACAAAGTAAAACACACTTCAAAAGTAAGAACAATACAGTAACAATCTTTCTTAATTTGTTTACCAGCCAGTTCTGTTTATCCATAAAACATGTATAAATATCCATTTTTGTCTCATTATTTCAACCTGGCAGTCTGATTTATTTATTTTTTTCAGTGCAGAAGATGATAAGCCACTTTGCAATATGAGAACAATACTGCACCTCCACCGTCATGTTTTCTGTGAGGATGCTGAATATTTGATAGCTGCTTAGCTTTAGTTTTTTTGCACATTACACCATGTAAAAATCTGGGAATATTTTCATACAGACCTCGAAATTATCAGAGAATGTATTCTTAATGAAGTATTTTGAACATATTTTATGACAAACGCTAATAAACATTTTAGATTCTGCACTATTTCTAGTTCAACTATCGAATTTAACCAAATTAGCAGCAGCCACTATGTCAGTTCCTTTATGCAAAATGTCATATTTCCTTGAGTCATAACCCTTTCACTGAATCACAGTAAGGTAGATTTGAATGAATCATCAGACGCTTGTTCAAATACATCATTCTGTAGTCAACGTTACCTGTGATAAATATGGTCATGTATCACGTTTTCAGCAAATCATGGCTCATTAAGCAGCATTGTGGCCATTTGAAAAATATGATATTAGCTTTCTCAGCATCAAATCATGAGTACACTGAAGGTTTCAAAGGAGGAAGTGCAAGGAGCACTAAAATATTTTGTGGAAACTGAATCACTTGTATACAAAGTACAATCAGGCGCACAAAAGAGGACTGAACAATCTGAAGATCAATGCATCAAGCTTCACTAAAAGATAGAAAAGCAACTTCAGCACAGATACAGAATTTGCTAATTAACGAATGCAAGAGTCCAACTGGAAAAACTCCCGTCAAAAGAAAGCGGTCTAGTGGTGTCTCCGAGGATGAGTAGCATCTCAGGAGAGGAAACAAGGCCAAACGCTTGTGGTGGGCCTAGACATGCCAGCATTTCACTGTAAATGATGGAAAGAAGTCCTAGTAAAGGATCCAAGTTTTGGAAGAGATTTGTGGCAGCAACCGAAGGATGTATGTTATGAGACACCCAGGAAGGAGGACTGTATCAAACTCACAGTGAATGGAGGGAAGAATTCAGTTGTGGGGCTGTTTTTACTTTATCCACTCTGAAGTTGGACACCTGCAGTGAATCAACTCCACCCTGATTAAGAAGAAGTAGCTCCATTATTTAGAGAGTTCATGGAGAAGGATTCATACTGCAGCAGGATAATGAGTCCGAACGCACCTCAAAGCTTTAAAGACCAAAGAAGACCACAGAGAACTCATGGACCTTCTTCCAGTCACTTACCTTCAACCCCACTGAACAATTATGGGGCACTTCAAGAACAAGGAAGCCGGGCATTCGAGATGTGATATGAAGCTCTTTGGAAGACTGTCAGATCTTACTGGGAGAACCTAGTTATCAGGTCTGAACAAACTTGTGGAGTTCATTCCCGCTCAAGTGCTGTCACTAAAGCAAAAGCCCAGCAAACAAATGTCGAGATATTCTCTTATTTTACAGATTCAACTTTTCACTCACACCGTTCAGCTGAAACTATCATTTGCTATGAAGCAACTTGTGCTGAGTTTGACATAAATGCAACAAAGAAATATCTTCACTGGTGATCTCAGACTTTCGTACTAAACTGCATGCAGCCATCAAGTGCACATTTAGAACCTCTTTTGCAAAATTCTTTTATAAAACAAGTGAAATTGAGACTTTCTTTCAATAAATACATGGGAAAAAACGGCAAAGTTAAGAAACTAGCTAATTACAGCTGAACTCCACTCACAATAGTTGTGATTTTAGCCAGCAAAATGCCTCGTCACTGGCTAGCAATGAGAAAACAGCCATGTTTATGCTCCTTTGTCTGAAATCAGAGAACTATTGTTTTAAAATTTACAACATTAGTTCCATTTTATATGCGCCATGCCAGAATGGAAAACTTGACAAACGCAGCCTAAGAAGCTCAATAAAGGCTCAATTAGGTTCGCTTTCCAACCACACAAGGGACCGTGAAGATCCATAACTGCTACTGGGATGTTTACTAGTCATCCAGATCTATTGTCCACACAGACAGAAGAGCCATCACTTCTCCAACAAAGTGGATTTCCACTGAACTCTAAAACTTTGTTTGATGAACTGCAAACCAGCTTATTCTATTGGAAAATCCATTTGGAAAGCAACAGAAGAAAACACACAGTGCAAAAACTATTAAAGACACATTAGAGAGAAGTTTTTAAACAAGAACAAAAAAAAAAGAGGGCTGAAAATAGATGCTGTGTTGCTGCCCGGCGCTGGCAGAGTGAGGAGAGGAGAGTTTTCCACATTAATCAAAAGTGAGTCTGTTGCACTCACAGCATGCTGTAGGCAATTAGAGAGATACTTTATGTGACCATTAGCACGATTAAACTCATCCACCCTCAGCCACAGCCCAAACACAACACAGTCCCTGGCCAGGAGGTTAATAACAAATTTTGAGGCTACCTTGTGACCTTACTAAAACAAGAGCTAATATTAGGTTTGACAGCCCCATTGGGCGGTTTAATAAATCACTGCAGCAACAAAGACTCAGGAGCAGTCCGAAAACTGTCCACACAGTTCAGTCCATCAACATGTAGACATGGAGGAGACTGTAGGCAGACACAAAATAACTAAGAAAACACATTATGCACAAGAACAAAAGCAAAGAAGAGGGATTAACATTGAATCCAAGTAGGTTTTCTTTCCTCTACTCGATAGATTTGTGTCATTTACAAGAAAGAAAAAAAAGTCAAAACAGGTCAGGTCCAGCTTCTAATTTGGGATTTCATTGGATTTCCTAATCTTCCACACTGTAAATGGATTTTCTAAGGTTTTGGACTCATTTATGTCACCCTGAGATTCATAAAAACATATTAATTAGTGATGAAAAATCATATTCGTTAACCGCAGTGGACAGTGCACTCATTGCATTCACTTGCACATTGCTTCTGTAGATAACTGTGCTTTATGTCTTAAACAAGTGCACAAAGTGAATATAAATGTCACTCCCTTACGCTTAATAACATTTGGCACTGGAACGACCTTTTCTTCTTCCCTTTGTGCAGATGAAAGGCCAGATAGAGGTAAAATACAGACATTAGATGAAATGCGATGAGGTGTTCTGACCCCGTACTTTTCAAAAAGTGTCGCAAGATGACATTAGATCATCTGAGACGCAAAGAAAACAACAAAGACCAATTTAGAAGCATCTCTCAAGTCACATAGGATGAACAATACGGGCTGAAACCACACAATATGCGAGTCCTCCACAAAAGCAGCTCTAATCATGGCGCTGAGGTTTCCTTATGGTCACTGGCAAAGCATACAGACTGGTGAGTACGGTTATATACTGTACAAGCTGACATACATCTATATACACAACTTGGTAGTTTTAAAACAAAATCCTGTGTCAATAAACAAAAGCCCTCGCTCCAGGAAATAAAGGGCCACACCAACTGACTGCAAACAGCAGAGTGTGAGCAGAGATTAGTCTCTATAAGCACTCTTCAGTCAGACTGGGATCCCAAAGTCAACATTTACACTAAGATTTAACTGGCTGTGGGGTTAAACCTGAGCAGAGGCAGCAGAAACGCAGCAGGAGGAAGCTCAGAAGAAAGCTTTTAAAAACGCTCAGTCACATCCTAAAATCAACAGCAGCACAAGAGTGGACACTAAAAAAAAACAAAAAACAATACTGACAGGAAATCAAAATGTAAGTGTACCGCTGCCTCTGGGCACTTTGGATGAGCAGAATCAAACTTGTGGTAAGTTTTGAATAAATGGAGATGGAGCTCAAAACAACTAAAAATAAATACATAAATCTGACACTGAATGAAAAGCTTTAACAGGAGCGAGTGAGCTTCTCCTACCTGAGGAGCCTCCTGTGGTTCCACCTCTGCACATGTTGCTCCATCTGATCGCTGCATGTCACTCTAAAAGTCAGTCAACAAAACACGGGAGAGTGTGGAGCTTGTCAACCTGCCATGTTTTGCTTCATATGACATCCAAAGTCACATCATAAATCAAACTTTTTTCCCCTGCAGCAGCACACACAGCCCCATCAATCATCCCTCTCACCTTGCAGTATCCAATTATGTGCTCTGCGATACTGTTGATGCGCAGTAGGTACTGGTGCAGCCTCCCTTGGTACTTCAGGGCGGCCAGCTGAGCCTCGTTCTGCAGAGTTGTGACCTGAGCCAACAGGTTCTGCTCCCTCCTGTTCCACCTGAGCCTCGCCATCCGGGCTTCGTGCTCCAAAGTTGCGCTCCTCTCCTCCAGCGCGTCGGTGACGGTGCGCAGCGCCTCCAAGCAGCGGTGTTCCTCTTTCTTGATCTTGTTATCAGGCAGCAGAAGACCGCATCCTTTCTGACACAACGAACCACCACGACCAGGACCCGTGCGCGTCTTCGTTTGCGACGTCTCCATCCCGCCTGGCGTTAACACTTGGCCGACTGGGTGGTTTTCTTCATGAGAAGTTGGGCAATCGGCGCACATAGTTTGCGCAGACAGCGTCAGAACACAACTGCGAGTCGGGACAAAGTTGTTTCACAAGTCTGAACTCATATAAGCGTGAGTGCGCGGAAAAAGTTTGAGCTGTTCTGCGCAGGTCTCTTAGCTGATGGGCTGCGCCACTTCTGGCACCACATGACATGAGATGTGCGTAAAGGGTGAAATCTGTCCAACATTCCTATCTGATTTTTCTGTTTGGTGTCTGTGTGAGCTTTTACCGTCAACATATTGTGTTTAATTTAATTCATCATCAGGCACCACCTTCACAATCTGAGATTCTCACTTAATGACTTGTGCAATTTGTGTGAATTTATTGTGTATTCTGAACAAGCTCCAGCAGAGGTCGCTCATTCTCTCATGTGATCTCCAACACTAGCAGCAGACCTCTCTGACAGACATGGAAAGAAGTCATTTAAACACATCATGATTGGCATTATCAGTGGGGCTTTATAGTGCCTCCTCCTCACCTATTAAATTAAATCAGCCGTCTTTCACTGCAGCCTCAGCGCTAATGGAGCTCGTCTCAAGGGGACCGAGCTCCTCCGCTGCCTAAATCCCGGCTGAAACACAATATCTGCAAGGAGACCTTCAATTATAAAGCCTTCCTGTATGAGTCCGGGCCAGTCTCTCGGCCTGACACAGCATGACATACTGCAGGCATCTCACAGACAGCGTCACATTTCAGGTCTCCCCGAGCAGCGGTCTGGTTCTAGTCTGCTGCGTGCACCACTTTAAAGTGTGTTTTGTGTTGTCTGAGCTGTCAGCGAACAGGTGTAGATTTACAAAGACAATAGTACAATCTGTCTTGGCACTGCACGCCTGTCTGGGAAAAACATATGCACAAGGAGGTCAGAGGAATGTGGTGCTATCCTGCTGTCAGTCACTGCAAATGAAATAGGAGCTATTGTGTTACTTTATATAAATCTGTTTAAATCAAACGTTGGCATACAGCTAGATTTGAGAGCTTCCAGTGTGGAGAATGTGATGCAGAGGAGAGGAAAGTGTCAGACAGCCACCTGGATCAGACCTATCGCACAGTCCATGTGCTCAGGCTGATAAACCTCGAAGTCATTGCAGAGGAAAATCAGTTATCTCCGGCTTTTGTTCTGCCTGTGAGCTGATTTCTCTGAATAACTGTTAAGGACCCTGACTGAAACAGAGAGGTGGCCCAGGGCTCGATAAGAATTTAAATCTGATTCATTAGGTCTGACCTAATCCATGAAGAAGAACGATATCAATTTACTTCTCATCTGCTTGATACCTGATAGGAGACAAAACTCCAACAGCCGTTTCTTCTTGAAAAACCAGACCAGGCCTTATCTGTAATGGAGG
Organism: Acanthochromis polyacanthus; assembly: GCF_021347895.1. Classification (NCBI taxonomy): domain Eukaryota; kingdom Metazoa; phylum Chordata; class Actinopteri; family Pomacentridae; genus Acanthochromis; species Acanthochromis polyacanthus. The sequence goes on along the minus strand of NC_067120.1, from coordinate 16,159,658 downwards.
CCAGACTGAAACGCTATCTGATATATGTGGCTTTGGTAAAGAACAGGTTTCTCCAGGGAAAAGAAGGGGAGATAATCCACACATAGATTGACAACTTGTTGCTCGTAGCTGAGGTGATAATGGGAGGTGCTCATGAATCATAGATGATGCTCTAGTTTCTCCTGTTTGACATGTGAGAGCTTAAACATTGCTACGAGTATTTCATAAACAGCGTGAAGTTGTGTTTGTGTGAAAGATACTTTGATCCCGAGGCAGCAGTGACTAAGCTTCCTTTTAGCTGAATTTTCATTTAAATCCTCCTCAGAAGCCTTGGCAGCACCTGAGACACATCGGTGTGTGTTTAAAGCGACGCTGTGAACATGCTGAAGTGGAAATATCCTGCTGTGACCTCTGCTTCGGTGCTGCAGTGACATCAGGATTTCAGACTGGGCTCAGGGAATCCCTTCTCAGGTTGCATCGCTGTGAACTAAAACAGCGATTTTTGAAGAGGAGAGGTTTTAAATTTCCAGTCATTCATCATTTTCTTATTGCATGAAAGCAGCTACAGCTTTTATGCTATGACACAATGTGGAGCAGATTTTTCTTTGCAGTGCAGTGACTAAAGTGAGAAAGATCATGTGATGTGATTGAGAGCTTGTGCTAAGACTGCTTTCCCAACTGCTGTTTGCAAAGTCAACAATGATCTTTGAACATTACTTTTAGAACTTGAAAGGGCAAGAATCTCATTAAGAAACGCATATTTAAACATCTTAAGTTGTAGGAACTTAACGTGTTCACATTTTACATTAACTATATGCTGCTTGGCCAAAAAAAAAAAAAAAAAAAAAGCAAATAGTTACGAGCCTTCCATTGGATAATTACTGCAGTGATGAATACATTTCAGCTGCAACAACTTGTTTAACCCTAGCTGATGCAGTGAGGAGATTCTCATTTCTTAAACAACCATGTCAGAAGACATGTTAATCTGTCACTAGGAGGGTCAAAGTATTGGCCTGCATCAAGCAAAGAAAACAACTAAGGAGATTTCTGAAACTACTAAAATCAGGTTAAGAACCGTCCAAAAGCATTATTAAAACCTGAAGGACAGTGGTGAACCATTATCTTTGAGGAACACACATGTGGTCTGATGAGTCCAGATTTACCCTGTTCCAGAGTGATGGGGGCATCATGGGAAGAAGAGAGGCAGATGAAGTGATGTACTCATCATAGCTAGTGCCTACAAGCCTGTAGGGGTTAAAGTTATGATCTGGGGTTGGTCAGGTTCAGCAACATTATGTTCCCAAAGAATGAGGTCAGCTGACTACCTGAATATAGTGAATAACCAGGTCTTTCCATCAATGGAGCTTTTCTTCCCTGATGGCATGAGCATGTCCCATGATGAAGATGCCAGGATTCATGGGGCTCACATTGTGAATGAGTGGATCAGGGAGCATGAGGCATCTTTTTCACACATGGATTGGCCTCCACAGAGTACAGACTTCAGCCCCATTAAGAATCTCTGGGATGTGCTAGAGAAGACTTTATATAAGATCTTGATGAGAAATGAATGCCTCTTTGACAGGAATAAACGCTGTGACATTGCAGAAGCTTATCAAAATGATGCCACAGTGAATGAGTGCCGTACTTAAAGCTAAAGTCAGTCCAATGAAATATTAGATTGTGCAAATCAGATGCATTGTTATAGAGCAAAAATTCCAGCTGCAGTTAATAAAGTAGCTCTACTTTCTTTCAAAATTAGTCTGAGGTATTGAAAGGGAAACTTTTTGGTCTCCAAGTTGAAAAAAAAACTTGTAAGGAGTCTACATTTTGAGTACCTTTACCATGAACCTATGCTTCATTTCGCAATAAGTACACACAGCTTTGACCTTTTGACATTTTGGATACCAGACTATGTTCTGGCATCTAGTAGTACTGACATAAAAAAAATATAAAGAATCTTTTTTCTGCTTTTGTAAACACAATCCACCAGCCAAAAGTGCTCTTAGTCTCAGTTTGTCAGTGTATTTCCAAATACTTGTGAGAAAAGTTAATGCAAAACAACAGAGAAAACAGCAGAGCAGCATAATAGTTAACTACACTTTTATTGTTCCTTGTCCAGCCAATGAGAGGTTTCACTTCCATCCCTCACATATACCATTCATGTCCAGCGAAGCACCAAACTCCAGCAGACAGCCAAACATGCCGCCACTGCCACCAGCGATGCCATCAAATCCCAACCACCGAGTCTGCGAGAACGTTTTTGAACTTGAATGAGTGAGATTCCTTTAGTCAGTTTAAGATTTCCTCTCTAACGAAATCCTCTCCCAATGGCTTCACATGGGATGACTGGTAATGAAGCTTAGCAGCTAATGCACATATTAGGCTACGATCTATTCTGTCTCTGACGTAAAGGGATGTCACTCAGGAATGGAATGTATTTCATATGAAGCTGAGAGGTTGCTATGATGTCGATTTGCTGCAAAGTAACGTACCACTTTGTCTCCAGTCTCATGCATGTTATAATGTAGAGCCACTGCTTCGTCCGAAATGTCAAAGTTCAAGGCATTCATGCATTTGGCAACTCTTTTTTTTATGATTTGTGGCATGAAGAAAACCCGGGAAAAGCACTTTGTGGTGGACACCGATATTTTTTTTTACAATGTAGAAGCACGATCAGCATCAGTCACACAAGAAATGAATCAGAGGAACTCAAAACGCAGCATTCATTCCTCCATTTGAGGGAAATAAACATGAATTGACCAACCAGAGGTGGGTAAAGACATAGAAATATAATAATCAAAAACAATAATGACAGCAGTTGATAATGTTTATATATCTCTGATCATGTTAAAAAAGACAAAAATGATGCATTTGAAATAACATCATGAGCTTTGGATGGGTTCTTACCGCTGACATGGATGGCTTTGCTTACCTTTTGTTCATATTAGATAATGAAAAGATAATGAAAAAATGAAATATACTGGATTACTGTTATAGGATCTAGGCAAATTTTCTTATTAGAAAATATGAAGTAGCCACAGATGAGTCAGACATTGCACAATTATTGGAGGGCATGAGTGTCGCTATCGTTCCCTGTAACTGTTAATAGTGACTCTCACACAAAGCCATAAACGAGAGATATGAAATGAAATAGTTTACATTAAATAAAAATGCCAACATTCTTTACAAAGCACCGGCTGGTACCACTGAGGTCCTAAATGATACAGTCAAAACAAAGTGGATTAGGTTTAGGTTTCTAACACACTGAAGTTGTCAGTCTCAGTTCAAACATCGGCCTAAATGCTGTGGCAAAGCGTTGATCGCTGCACAGTTGTACAAACGTAACCGGAGGTCGCAAGCAGTCGAAACAACCACATCGTTAAACGTTGCTTGCTGCAGGTTTGCATTTGAAACGGCACATTTGACATGTTGCTTGTGAAACTCCCAAACACTTTATACCATTTCGTCCATGTAACAACGTCAACATGCACACTATTTGAAAGTGGTATTAATAGAGCTCATGTTATGGTTTGGAAATAAGCACTGATTGCAGGTTAACCCAATCTTCTTTTCTTCACATAACATCGACAGTATATTAGATAGTAAAACAATATCAGTTATTGAATATATTATTTCAGCATGACATAAATTGCTATTTTCTCTGTGCTTGTTATAAAATAAAGTATGCAAGAGTTTCAGATTTGCTTTGACTGTATCTCCGTAACAGAGGGTGTGCTTAACTTTTTTTTTAAAAAAATGCCACTGAACTGCAAGTAAAGAAAGACATGAAATTTTTTTTTATAAACTCTTACACTTTTCTTTCACAGCTACTTGTTTACCTTACACTATGGAATGCACTGTAGGATTGATTTTCCAAAAACATCACAGATCAAATGAAGCCGACGTTTCTGAACATACAGCATCTTTGTTTCAGAAAGTTCGGCTCTGTGATGTAAAAAGACTAAACAGCGAAGCGGTGCAAAGTGTAGGGTTTACACTTTCAGTCATGTCCCATTTTAAAACGAGCTACTGTGAAAGAGAAGTGCAGTCATTTATATAAGGCATATTTAAAAAGTTGACAGAACTCCTTTGACACTCCTCCAAAGAGGCTTTTTGTGGATAAATAAGGAATGTCATTGTCCATTTCCAATTTTTCCATTTCCGTGTCTATTTCCACAAAAGTGTTCCAGAGGGGAAGAGCTGGAACATGACATCCCGGGTTACAGGGCGGAACCAAAAGATTGTGGAAAGAGTCCCAAAGTCCTTATAGGCGTCAACCATAAGCAACCATAGGAGTCTCATTCACGGGAAGTGAAGACGAAGATGGCGCTACATTCAGAGGTTCAGGCAGAGGAGAGCCGCCAGGAGCAGGGAGAGCACACTGAGAGACTGGGCGATCACGACACCTCCACCTGAGAGAGAGGGAGAAATGAAATACGCTGCTGATTCAAGGGGAAAAAAAAAGTGAGTCTTGAGTTCCACTTTCACACCCAAGTCGAACAGAATGTGACAAAGTAGGAAGACTACATTTAATTCACAAATACAATATGTTTTAATTAAATGAATGAAATACAAAAAGAGTTTGTGAGGAAGTCAGTGTATGCAATGTCTGTATAAGCAGTGTGAAGTGTAAATGCAGGGAGGCGAAATACAAATCACAAAAAGGGACACTGTGGAACAATGCCAACACATTGAAGAGAGTGACAGGATCTGATTTATAAACTCCACAGTCTACACATCACTGCAAGAGCTGTGTCCCAATTCAGGAGAAGAATCCTTCTAAGGCTGCATTCCAAGACTGACTGCCTCAAAGCAGCTTGACAAAGGCTGTCCCATTTCGAAGACAACTTCAAATGCGGCCTAGAAATGCATCTTATTTTTCCTGGGCTGCGTAGGATCCACCCACCGAATCTTTTCTAGTCCAGTGTATCCCAAGATTCATTGTGTACTGGTTAGATTTTTTGAGAATATCATGAATTTTACAAGCAGAACTTTGGCTGAGCAGCTTCTCAGAGACCTCTAGGATACTGATAACTAGAATGAGAGCTGCTGGTTTAACATTTTAACTACTAAGCAATGCACTTTATTTATAGGAACCATACTAATTGTACAGGACAGCCTGCTTTCCAGTCCCTCACACTATGGCAGCAATTACACACTTGACCCAAAACAGCAGAACCAGGAACATGGTTTGTACTTGCAGACTCAGACATGGAACATTTAACTGGGTGACCAACAGTCTTGGCAGTACTACAATTTGAAACAGAATCTTCACATTTATCTTCCTGTGCCAGCACATATTAATGTGCCAAAGTGGATGCTTCAGAGGCTGTTTTGATTTTGTGCTCAGTAATCTGAACGGCAACTTCAGATGGGAGAGAATCTTTAAGCTTTTCTGGCGGCATCAGATCTCACAGGTCTTTATAGGTAAAGAAGAAAACCAGCTGATGAAAAGTTTCGATAAATCCCAGGCAGACTCAACATGAGGCTGCTTGTCAGACTTCCTCCAGAATCTAAAATGTTGCCAACAGACCTCTGGTGAGACTCAAGCTTTCAGGACTTCATCTTAAAAAACAGCCTATTTCTGGCTAACAATGGCGCCAAGAGCTGAATAAGATTCCTGTACCTACCTGTTAGCAGAGACTGCGGTATCAGTAAACAGTAAACCTCAGCACTGGTAATACACTCAAAAAGACAAAGAAAGTATCTCTTTGTCTTTTATAAAACTTTGACGCTAAACACTACATACCAACCACATGAAACATTTCAGACCTTGTGAAATAAAAGCTGTAGACTCGTCTGAAGTCTCAGTGGTTTCATTACCGCTACTACCACCGGGATAGTGACAGCTTACCTGGTCTAATTAGGCCTAATCAGTACTGTTGCAACTTTATTTTTTCTTTTTCCAAACAGTGACTTATCCTCTTGTATGCTCAGATTATCTCTCTTTGCAACAGCTGTAGATCAATGGGGAAAGCTGCTACTATTGGGGAATCTACAAAATCCCCAGCACCATCATTTGAACACAACAGGCAAAACACCTTTCATCAGTACCCATAAGACGTTCCTCAGATGAGGACTGAACACTGATAGTCTTCATATTTCATACCCAAAAGTAGGTACTCGTGTATTAGTAACCCCTAGAGCAAGACGGCTAACTGTAAAAGTGACCCCTTGCAGTCATTTTCACTGCTGCTCTGAATCACAATGCACAAACGAATCCCAAAGGGTAAAGCTCATATTCTAGCATGCGTACCACAGTCAGTGCCGTGTCCATGGGTCTTTCAAGCTGTTTCCACGGGACTAAATGTCAAAAACTATCTCCAGTCCCAAAAAACCGAACTGAAGCTGTGGAACGACACACAAACCTGTCAGTCCAAACTGGTGTATATTACACACAACTGACCAAAATCACTAACAAAGGTCAAATCTCTTTCCAAAGCTGCTACTAGAATAAAGAACTCAAGTGTGCAAACATAAAACCTGAGACTAATTCACTAACTTCTTAAGACAAGCCACAAACTTTTGTAGAAAAATCAGAAGCAGTGACAAAAAGTACAATCACAAGCCTGTTGTCAGAAAATTCTTTATACATCTCTAATTTACCACCTACACCTTGTGTGCATGAGCCCCCATTTCTCACCATCCAGCTAAGAGCTGGACAAAGGAGGGGAGACCACATGAGTTGTAACCAAAAGTCAATTCATTAAATTGCAAGGGAAATGAACCTGACTGACTGCAACCCCTTTAGAAAGCAGAGCCAGACCAGATAAGGTGAATCTCCCTGAAGGCCAGAGACAGACCTGTCCAAAAGATCATTACTGTCTCCCCTAGTAAAAGAAGCAACATGGAAAAAGGGAACTGGAAAAGCGATATTCATTTACAGTTAAAATGGACATTCCACACAAAGCCACCTAGTCTTAAGTAATTAGTCACTTTAAGACTAAGAAAAAGAAAAGATTGAAATACAACACAACAAAATCCCCCCTTCCACCAATCCTAATCCATTAAACCAAGGACCATATTTGGTGTGTGAAGTGTGATATACCCCATCCGTGTAGAGATCACCTTAAATGCTCCTCTATTTGTCAATGCACAGCATTTGAAATCCGTCATGGCTTAAATTCCCTAGTCTGTGAAATCAAACTGTCAGGTGGGGTCTGGACTGAATGATAAGGGATAAGGAAAACCACAGGAGGGGTTTCCTCTTCACATCAAGATCAATTACAGAGGCTTATGCCCTCCTCTCTCCAGTCAGCCGGCCTGTCAGTCCATCACCCAGCGAGAGGATCCAGTCAGTGGGCAATCAAGGCTTTAGTCACGGACCATCTTAACTCTGCAATCTGAGGTATGAAACCCAAAGTGACAGCTCTACCCTGGTCCCACGGAAAACCTCTAGCTGAATGATAACCTACTGCCAAATTTGAACCTGGTATAATCCCACTAGCAAATGGCAGGTCAGGATTGAACAGTCCCACTGTGTCACCTTAGCAGTATGGATTTAAAATGCCATTAGATGACTGAAGTCTTTATTCCAAAGATGTGAAACTAAACCTGGGTGAAAATGGCCTAATATTTTTTCACGGGAGATTACTCTCACTCAGTAAATTGAATTTCATCAAACAGATAACTCCATTGAAAGGAAAAGAAGGTTCATTCTTCTGAATTGGCACCTTATAAAGGCTCTTTGTTCCGCATTTCCCACCTTTTATACACTCCATCTGATGCATGTTTGCTACAAAGAAGAGAAAATTAAACCCTAGGTAAAAGCCAGGCACCTAAATCTTAACTTACCCGTGAGGTGAATTTGTGCCATAGCCCCATCTCCTCCCTCTGTGTGTGCCCGCACCTCCACCACATAGTTCCCGTCTGCAGGCAGAGGAAGGTCTATGTACCGCCTGCTGGTTGTGTACAGAGTGCCTGTGGAGTGGCCCTGCTGCCGGTACAGCACCTATGATATGCACATGAAGAGCGTTGTAGTACAGCACAAGAAATGCTAACTTTCCTTTCAGAAATGAAATAAAAATGTTGAAATGTGCTCACCCGGTACCCATCTATCGATGACTCATTAGCCATCGGTTCCACATGTTCCCAAGCAATATTTACTGACTGGCCCTTCAACTTTTTACTTATTATTCTGGGCGCTCGACTTGGAGCTGGTAACAGGAAGGAAAACATTATTAAACAACAACATTTTTAGGACACGCTGCTTTAAGATATATGTTGTTTTTCATGCAGACTCCTGCTGATCGGTGTATAAATGATACGAAACACAACGTACGGGGTTTCTTGGTGTGGATCTGGCAGTGTTTGCTGGCCATCCCAAATCCTGCAGAGTTGAAGCCTCGAATTTCAATAAAGTAGGGCGAGTCCGGCTTCAAACCCTCCAGTTTAGTGTGGTTCTCTCTGCTGGACACCACAACCCTCTGCGCCCCTCCTTCACTGTCTTCGTGATTTCTCCAGTACTTCACCTGGAACCCACAGAGATGCAGGTGAGAAAGCAAGGATCAGTGCTTTTTCCAGTGCTTTTCGAACACAGTAAATAGCATAAGGAAAGGAAAAATTGAAAGGAATAGCTCAACATTTTGGGAACTGTGGTTATTCAACTTCTGATGCGAAAATAGATGATACTACCCTCATATGTGTTCATATAAGGCTACAGCCAGCCACCAGTTTAGCTTAGCACACTGAAAACAGCTACCATGTTTAAACAATCTCTATACTATATGAGCATACAGACTGCTAGCTGTAGCCATAAATGTAATAGACCGGCATGGGAGCATTATTAGTCTTCTCATCTAACTCTTCATTGGAGAGTAAAAAAGCAAATTCCCAAAATATAGAAATCATATCTCAAGGTAGGTGCAAGACGAAATTACAGAAACCAACTGTTCTGTAAATCATTATGTGTGCAGCAACACTTTCAAAGAGGGCAGCTGGTAATATGTATATATGGGCATATTATGTACTTTTAGCAGCTCTACTGTTATTTTAGGAAGAGTAGCTTAAACCAAATCACAAAAAACATTTCTAAATACTATCTGAGTCATAGTGCAGCCCACAAACACAGCAGAGTAGCGGATTATTTTACCATAATGCCTCAGTAAAATTTTCTACTGACCTGATATCCATCTATATTACTTTGTGTGAGCGGTATCCACGACACGGTGGCTACTGTGGCAGAGAGAGCTCTGCAGTCAACGATCAGAGGAGCTTCAGATGGAGCTACAAAGAAACCCAGAGTGCAATGAGGTGAATAGAGAATAATTTTGAAGGCTGGTCCTGACAGGTAATTTTTCATATACCATCACGTATTTTAGATGTATGAATATGTTTACCTTGATGTATACTAACAGATCCTTTACTCTGATTGTAAACTGTTTCCTTATTTATGTCTGAAGCTTTTGCAATGCTTTTTTTTTTTCAGTGATGCTTCAGCAAGTCACAGCAATTTTCTCATGGTTTATATTCCTGTACTGGATTATAAGACTGGATTTACTGTGAGTTATGGGACAGCTACTCTCTATATGCATACTATTCTTGCCAGCAAACTGTCCTTGAATGTTAAATTGTCACTCTGGCACTGGGCCTTGAACCGGCAACCCATCAAATACTGTAACTGTGTAGAACACAAATGCAAACACACATTAGCAACGTTGCACATCCAGCACATAATTACAAATGGCTTGCCTGGAGATAGAGTGCTTTGCATGCATAACTATAATATCATAGACCCTCAGAATGCAAGCGTTCCCTAAGTGGGTTACCATGGCAGCAGAGCATCTCTGTAGCCCATCATGTCTGGGTTGCCAGTGGTTATCTCAACTGTCTGTCAGTGGAAGTTAATAACTAGGCTAAATGCTTCGCATCCTTGGGCGAATTATCAGCTTTCTGGTTCATGCTACACAGATCATTATAATCCCCCCACAAGGAAAGGGAGAGTAAGAGAGAGGGAAAGATGGGTTTACTTTCAGGGGGAATTAAAATTCCTCATAACTATACATGAGAACTAATATTAAATGGGTCGTACTCCACAGAAAACCCTGGCAGTGATAAGTGCCTGACACTGACAGATTGAAATAGCAGAGTGTTGGCATGCTGAAACATTTCTCATTCACTGAAGCCAACAAAACGGGACCAGGTTGGGCCGTGATGTTGTTCTGAGATCAGTTTAGCGCATTTTCTACATTATAGTTGAGGGTGTTGAGAGCTGTGAATCTCTTCAGTGCTCACCATCCTGTGCAGAATAAATGACTGCTGTTAGGCTGTAGGGTCCTTCTCCTTTGCCGTTGAATGCTTTAACTTTGACTTGAAACTCCGTCAAAGGCGGTATGTTGGAGTCTTTGTGGACATAGCGCTTGGCCTGTGGATCGGCTACCGCCACCCTTTTCCACTGGTTTTCTTCTCGGGGTTTGAAGGCCACGATGTAGCCAAAATTAGGCCCATAGTAGTACTGAGGCTCCACAGGCTGATGGTAAAAACAAATGAAATTACTGTAATGTGGCAAATGCTATATTTAAGACACACACTCATCTTCTTTATATGAGGATATTGCACCATGACTCCAAAAGGCCTAATTCCACTAATCACATGTCGTTTACAAACTGTTCAATAAGGTAAGTGCTGTCTGAGAGAGATATTGTGACACTTTCGATGGTTCATTTCTGTCTATCTGTTCTCACACCTTTTTTCCTTTGTTGGCACCATATTATCATCATCACACCATATGTCCAGAAAAGCTAAACATGTGGCTTCATCCTCCAGCTGCTCTAGAACTGAATGGTCACACTGCAGTCAAGCAAAACGCAATTTAGCGATGCCTAATTTATCAGCAGCTGCAGCAGACACATCGAGAATGTCATCAGTTCAGTCATTGATTTTTGTGTATAGGGATGTTGTGGTGTTGTGTTGGTATGTGCAAACCATATGAGATTATTCGATTCTTATCGATATGCTCCTTTATACTGTATGACCTATAGAGTGTAGTTTAAGTTCTTTCATATTCTCTTTATTCAACCTAATCTTTTGGTCTTACTTGCTGCCTTCAAAAGTGATTGGAAACTAATCACTGGCTTCCTGAAATCCACTGAGCCCTAAAAACTCCCCTTAGGTTTGAAAAGCATGTTGTCTTTAAAAAATGGCCAAAATTATACTATTAATAAGAACAAAAAATGTTAAAACTGGAGGATTGTTAACTCTCTGACTGCTCCTGAATTTCTTATCTGTGACATGCTGTTCAGTAAGGAAAGTTAACCAAATCTAAGGTTCAATTTGTGGCATTTCATCAAAATCACTTTATTCTACATCTCTCATTTAAAAAAAAATCATCAAAAATTAATTGTTTGCTCTAATTAGATTCTGTTAAAAAAAAACAACAACAACAGCAACTAAATATTCTATCCTGCTTGTTGCAACCAAGAAACCATTAGCATATGACAAAAAAATCACGGCCTGAACTGCAGGCTGTGTTAATACATAATTATGGAAACAAATTAAAAATGTAAGTAGTGAAATATGTAATATTTCGCTCTATGTACAAATATCCAGCCCAGCCCCACGAAAAACATGACGAAATCGTGTTGGTGCGCACGAAACCGAAACAAAAATTTACGTGACAGTTTCACGAATCCCCGTGAGACCGGGTTGCAGCATCTAGTATGTAGAATCATCTTTTTTCCAGTGCTGGAAACAGCCGTGGAAAAATGTTGCACATGCAGATTCCAGGTTTTTAAAATGAATATAAAATAAGGATGAAATAAACTCAAACTTTATTTATGATTTATGGCATAATAACCGTCACACTTCAAAATACATTTTTGAGTTCTCTCTTCTTCTGGTCATAGTTTCTTGTTCCATTGAGGTGTAGGACTTCATACTGCAGTGAAAAATGAGTGTTAAAAAAGTGTGAAATACTGCTGTGAAACAGGATGTTATTTACCAGTTGAAATACAAGGCCACTGTACTATACGCTCTCTTTTATTTCTGCACGTGTCCAAAAAACACTAAGTCACTGATTTAAAATGTAACTCCAATCTGAACAACTTTCAGTTGACTTTTACATGCACTTGTGACCTTTCTCCCCACTTGGCCCAGTGGAAAGTCCCGACCTACCGTCCACGTGATGGTCAGTTCTCTGCTCGTCCCTCCACCCCCGCCGACACCCGAGGGCGCCACCACAGGAACTACAATGAGACAGCACCAGCACAACTCTGAGCCCACATGCTACAAATCCACACGAACAAAGCCAACCCACACAGGCTGTAACCTAGCCCTGGCAACGTTACTGAAACATCCTTCCTCAGCAAATACAGTATCAATGTCTTCTCCTGTGCCAAACGCAACACCTTAATGTCCATATGGGAACCGTGCCACTCAGGAGACATGGAGGAACAAGTCCTCTTGTTTTGCCTTGAGTCTAGTAGCTCACTTCCAGTTGATGATTATTTTTTTAAGAGAGGTTACTGTAGGTCTGTGATTTCCATTTTATAATTGAATTTCAGTATACAGTTTCACCAAAGTGCTCATTTGTAGTGGTTTGTGTGGTGAGTTTGGCAGCATGGGGTTTCTGCTGACTCATTTCTACAGTGATACTTAACATAAGTAAACAGTGCAGTAATAGAACGGTGATGAATAAATATCAGAACGGAAAGCCAGACTGTAGTATCATGTTTTTTTCCCTTCTACTTCCTGACCTTTCAAGTTACTCGGATTCTTTATTCTACCAATCTTAAGGACAGCATGCTGGATCAAAGCCAGGACACAATCTTACCTGAGTCCAGGGTTTTGTCTTTAGGTGATGGGCTGCTCGGATCTCCTGTCCCCAGAGTGTTGGTAGCAATGACCCTGAACTCATATTCTGTCCAGGGGAACAAATCCACCACCGTGGCTGTCTCTGTATTTCCCTCAACATCAGCAGGAGCTACAGACAAATGCACATTTCAGCGCTATATAGCACAGTATGTTGAAATATTGTACATCAAAGGTTTAACAAAAAGGTCCTTAAAACAACCATGAAGTTCTATTTTTCAAATCCATTCCTATATTTTAGGGCACGGAGGCGTGACTGAATGATATTTCAGTCATCTTTAAGAGACATTAATCACAATGTAGGCCTACAGTATCTCTGTGTGGCATGACCAAAATGAGTATTACACAAGACTCAGCTCAGAAATAAAGCAGCAGTGTTTATTTGACTAACTAGCATGCTGGAGTTCTTACATGTAGTGGCATTCTTCCAGACATCTTTTGAGAACTGGTCCCTGTACTGGATGGTGTATTTGGAGATAGGGCTGTGGTTGTCTGCTCCACGGCTCCACTGCAAAGTTACACTCTTGTCAGTTTTGTTTATCATCCGCACGCCACCTGGAGCACCAGGGGGACCTATGTTAAAGAGAAGAATAACAAACACATTTGAAGTCTTGTTTGAGGGGGAAGAATGCAAATGTAGCTGCAGGTTTATGTAGAGAAAAAGACAATGTCACTTAGCTTTTAGTTCAGAAATCTAAATCCCCATAAGTGCCCATTTTAACTTGCCCCTCAAGCAGACAATGAATGTCCTGCTTGTTCACAAATTGCAGACAGAGAGAAGGAAGATAAATTGTTATTGAAATAATTTAATTGCCATGGGGAAATCCTTGGTAAAAGTCCTGAGCTGTTTAACAACTTTATGCTTTAACATCAGTAGCAAAAAGACTACCCTTTGATGCATATGAAACACAGCACATCAAGGCCCTTACATTTCCTCTTTTTAGTGTCTTCTTTAAAAGACATCAGCAAAGACTGATGGATTAAGGCATTAGAGCTTAGAGCCCATTGACACATATGAACTAAGGCTTAAGCAAAGGCTTTTGAATCCAGTGTTTCTCTTGGTCCTCCTGCTCCTCTTGATTCTTCCTTTGGAACTTAAAAATGGCTTAATAGAAAACCCAGACAGTGTCAGGGTTAGCCTCCCAACCCACAGCCTCAGAAATCAGCCAGAATTATTTTTTTCCAAATCATGAATATAAGCTGAGAGAAGTAAGGCGATTAGACGGCCAAAGCTGGACAGCCCTTAAGCTCACCCTCTCTGCTACGGGTCAGGAGAGAAAGCATAGATGCAGAAAAACTAGCGTTTTACAATTCAATGTAAAGTAAGAAACATTTTGCTTTTGTATATGCCTGCATAGAATGAAGTTGCTGGAGACGGGAAGGCCTGGGCGTCTCTGCTTTCCCTGTTGCTACTGTGACTCTGAATGGACTAAACTGTTTGGAGAATGAATGATCATATGTCTGTATATTGCTGTGTTACATCGCTGACTCGGTGTTTTGAATTGATAGGTATTGATGGTAGGCATTTTGCAAAGAGACATCCAAATTAAATAAAGTTTATAATCTGAATTCCTAATTCACACTTAAGTTAACAAAGCCACATTTCAGCACCATTTCAGGCAAGACTGTAACTTTACACTGTAAAAACACACACCCGTCATATGAAAACAACTCTTCTCCCCATCTCAAATCCCTACTAATAACAAGCTACAGGTGCAGAGGTGTGTTTTTAGCTCGGACAATCTCCTGAAGCAGATCTGCTTCCTCATCTGCCATGATAAATGGCTGTCTTTCATCTCTCTCGCGCTGCGCCCCGGGCTGCTGGCATTTGGCACTCCATTAGGAGCAGCCCAGGACCTGTGCTTTGGTTACACTCTGGGAAACGTCACAGTCAGCCGCTGTGCGTTCACCTGGCAATCTGTCAACACCTGCCCTGAAAGCAGTGGTGACGGCAGCACACCCAGGACACAACGGGGATCATTGGCAACCAGATCACTGCTAGAATTCCTGTGTTTGCTATCTGAAGAGACTCTTTGTCCACCAACACTGGGCCTGTTTCACGACCTGAGGAGAGGGCTGTAAGGCAAGCTCTCAGTCATCAGGAAATGGAGGGTGAAAACAAAGCCTGATGAATCACCCAGGAGCTGAAGTACAGTAAAAAAAAAAAAAAAGAAAGAAAGAGAGCACTGCGGAAATGTAGCAGTGTTTACTTTGTGTGAGTTGCTATCTATATGTGGTCGGGAGAACAAGCGCTGCGATCAGCAACTGTCCATGTCAAAATATTGTGCTGAGAGATAAAAATCTATGACTCATCATATACTCATCACACGGCACCGCCCTTAATGCACTTATAATGAAGACAGATGGGAACTGGCACCAATCAAAACATGTCTGACATACTGGTAGAAGCACTGCTTGTCTCATTCAGTTTAAACTGCCGCTGTGTCTATGCAACCAGAGCAACAGAACTCACAACAAATAAAAAACTTTCCTGCAAAACTATTTATTTTCCAATTTTCCTTGCTTGGCTGGACACAGCAACTATTTGGGGGTAGAAATATGATCCAATCAGCAATATGCCAACATACAATCAAACTATATAATCTAGAGAGAAGGGACCAGCAGACGGACTACACTAAGTTGGTCTGACCTTTACTGGGTGGCACTGGTAGATATTCAGTATTCTCACTGTGCCTCTGTCTTATGCTTGAGGACACAAGGCATTTCCTTCCACAGCTTTTTCCAACGCTTTCTCTCTCGCTTTCGTTCGCATGGAGTCTCGGGGTTGACAGATTATCTGGCAAAAAAGGCTACGGTCTGGTTACTCTGGAGAGATTTACTTCTCTTCAAACATGCGCTGTAATACATGCAGTACTTGTGCTATATTTCTGTCTCTTTTTCTCTATTCCCGCACACATGTACTTTCTGTTGGTATATCTGCAGTCAGACAATAAGAATTTGGGAACATTTGAAAGATTAACTCATGAGTATATGTCTGATTTTGTCCTGTGTTCAGTTTAATAAGCTCTATAGAATTAAAGCCTCTGCATCTTCAAATCTTATGTTAGGTTTCTCTCTGCTAAGCAACTGTTAACTTATTTCTTAAACATTTAACACTCAAAATTCAGATAATCTGCTTCAACACTGCTGTATAAATATGGTTTGGTCAGATTTGACTGACAGTCCATAAATAATCCACCAACTGCAATTACATTTGGCATTAGATTAACTAACGTGATAATTATACAAGTATTTCCTTGTTGAGTCCCAAAAACAAACAAACTGAAGTCTCATGTAAAGAAACTACAACTTTTCAGACTTTGACAGACAAGCAGACTGTTTTCAGACATTTTCAGTACACTCACCCCTGACAACCAAGTGGGCAGAAGCAGTAATGTTGTCAACCGGAGTCTGTGCTGTGCAGGTGTAGAGCCCAGCATGCTTCAGCTGAGCATTCTTAATCAGCAGCGCGCCATTTGAGCTTCCATTCTGCACAAAACAACACAAGAGACAGCTTTTAATTTAAGCACGAGCAACACAAGAAAACGGTCATGTTCGATATTTTCTCATTCAGCCTGACACTGATGTAGAAAAATGGAAAATGAGATATTGCTGTTACTCCAGGGTGATCGAGGTGAACTGGACACCGACTTTCACTCAACAGCACCTTATTTCCTATGAAGAAATGTCAAACCCCATCCAGTGTTGGCTCCAGTCAGCACTTTCGATGGAGAAAAGCAAAAACCTCATGAAAATCCACTTAAAAAAATAAATCACTGCGTTGGACTTGAAGCTAAAGATTCAAACTGGCTTTGCTAATACCACACAAACAGTATTAAGTGGAACTGAACCCCATTTTTACGAGGGGAAAATTCTCCTTGCATACAAAAATGGGGTATCATCAATCACGGTCATAATATGGTGTTTGCCTACCAGGCAGAGTGACGAATGAGAAAAGCTAACCGCTAGCTTATGGTTAGAGCAGCACTAACACAGAGAGAGAGTAGGCCATGTCAACAATAATGGATGTTAGCGGAAATTGCCATTAAACTGATATACAGTGCACTATTCCACTCAGAGTAGGTATGTGAAATGGATTTTAGAGCCATAGTCATTAAAATCAGGCCATATTTTTCCGTTTCAGGTATTCCAATGAAAATAGTCCAGACATCAACTCGACCTCAAATAGGATTTTGACGTGGATGAACTCCAGACTAAAGTGGACATTTTGTGGTCACACCAAAGCAATCCAACTTAAACTTGGATTATTTATCTTCCTCTGTCTAAAAAAAATGAATCGACCAATAGGATGTCTCACAGGGTTTCGTTCATAGTGTTGGCTCTCCTTGTGTAGGTCAATGACTCGGCTGTCCAGGGACCAGATGAAGGTGATGTCCAGAGAGGAGTCATGTGATGCTGCACACTCCATCCAGGCGTTCTCTCCCACTTTAACGTCAGCATTGGATGGTGGCAAGGTGATCTTTGTGGAGTCTGGGGAAAAACAAGACGATGAGGGAAGGTCAGGGAATAGAAAGAAGCAAGTCTGGTTGCTAACACCATTTAGATTATAGGAAAGTTGATTAAAAATGGCAATTATGCAAGGTAGTGTCTACAGATAGCAACAACCATTATGCAAATGGAAAAAGGGCCCTGACCAGCCATGTTGTACGCAGATAAACTGTATGTGGTGTTCAGTGTGAAAAAGCTAAAAGTGTTCACTATGTGTAGATGTCCAGAAGAGGGCAGAAAAGAGCTGTACATCCAACACGACCAGAGCTCAGCTGTAAAAAATTGAAATGCTGGACAGCTGAGCATGCACGTCTAAAGATAAGAAATGACAAGCAAGAAAATTATCAGTTTTGTTATTTGATATTCTATTAAACAATCTCAGTACATAACTCAAGTTTCCTCCTCTTTTTCATTGAACAGGGTGAGGGATAAGCCCTTGTCTCATCATGTTAGATCTAAAGCAATTCCCTCATGCCTTTGCCCTTGGGGATTTGACTGAATATCAGCAGTGGCTTGTATACTGACGCTCTGCTCAGATGGCCATAATTCAACAATGGCAGACATTTGGAGGTCGGGACTGTTTGGTGGGACATAGTGACAGGAATGATTGCCAGCTAAGGTTGACATCAGTCAAAGCAACACTGGCTGTCCTGGAAACATCAGAGACATAAAGACAACTCTTAATGAAGCATTATTCTTCAGCTGGAACTTGCCTGTCACCAACAGGGACCCCGTGCTATTGGCTTTGCCCCGGTCGTTCTCCGCGAAGCAGGTGTACCTGCCTTCATCTGCTCGCGTCACATTGAGGATCTCCAGGCTTCCATCCTCCCAGATGAACACCCTGAGGAGAAACCATAATTAAGTCTTCCCATACAGAGGAGAAAAAAGATATGTGGTATGAAATATTCAGCACAATTTGAAGGTCAAAAGTCCAATGTATGTTCTTGCATGGATTTGAAGATGATGGAAAACTCTGAACGTAGTTGGAATATCTGCCAGCTCCCTAACGGAAATATAGCTTTCCACGAAAAAAGAAGTCTCTGAACTTCAAGCTACTCAGCAAGAAGCAACATTAAACTGCCCTAAAGGCAAAGCAACAATGTTTGATTCATTTCTCTCTGCATATTTCATATTCATGCATGACAAATACTGTGCCAGATGCCCCATCACCACTACACACCCTCCCCATACAGATAGTAGCCATTGAGAGCATTAGGATGCATATGCTGCATGGTAATTTGCCTTCTGCTCCCCCTCTATGTGAGTCCCACTGTGGGGACTGGAGGGAGTGTGTCGGGTGAGAGAGACGGTTGGGGGTCTCAGAGCTCTCAGATTAGGCTTGTTTTGTCAGTGAGGAGCACAAGGCAGGAGTTTACACACAGTCTGTCCACACTGATCTTAAGAATGAGCTTAATGTCAGCCACTGATAGACAGCAAAGCCGGGCTCAGCAGTGACTGACAAACAACAACATTAAAGACTTTCCTGGCATACATAGTAGGCTTAGGAGATCTAGAGCTTATTTAGATCCCCAAAATCAAGATACTCTCTGTGTCCCCTTCAGAGCAGAATGACATTTCATTCCCACATACTCCTCCTTGTCTGAATGTGACCCAGATGTGTCTGCCAGTCACAGAAAATGGTTGGTGAATATTGTTATTTAAAACAACAAAGGAAACATTTGCCACGACAAACCAGTCTCCATGAATGTACAAAAATCCATAAAGTGATTACAGGAGAACCATCTTATTAAACGACTGCTCACCTGGTGGAGTTGGAGAGCAGCTCAGTGTCTTTGCTCCAGGAGAAGGCGGGCTTTGGGGCCGCTTTGGGTCGACATTCAATCACCACACGGCCATTTCTAGCTGCCAGCACTCTCTTCACCGGGTTGTGTTCAAACGTGGGAGCACAGGCTGTGCAGTGACAGTATGGAATATTCATCACAAACTGACTGGAACATGTATTAACTGCAGGAATGCATACATTAATGACACATTCACAATCTTAACTGACTTTTTTCAGGAATGTAAACACTGACTTTCTCTTTTAAATGCACGCCATATGTCCTGATAAACTCCAATTAGTCAGCTTGAGACATGACCCTTAAATCTGTGACACAGCAATTCGTGCTGCAACTACAGCCAAAGTGTGACTCACCGTATACACGCAGCTCTGCATTGGCATAAATGAGTCCGTGGTGATTTTCTGCTATGCACTGATACATCCCCGAATCATCAAACGTCAATCCGCTGAACCTCATCTCTTTCCTGTCAACCTGTGGAAAATAACAGGAGTATCATTCCACTTTTTTGCCGTTTTCATACAGTTTAAATTTTATTACACAGCAAAGGACCAAAATTAAACTGTTGATTGTTGACATCCGTAGTGGCACGAGTGACAACTAGTTCATTTGACTGGGAGAGATTTTCATTCATGCATAATGATACATCCAACAACCTCCCCCACTTTGCTGTCACGAGCTGCTGCTCCCTTGGGTATTTTCGAGCCTGATGACAGTTGTCTCTGTGGAGCGTTGCACAACACATGCTGGCAACTGCTCAATAACAACAGGTACTTTCTCCTGACACGAGGTGTACCCACAGAGCCAGCTTCCTGTTACTGCTGTGCTACTGTAACAAGCCTTGGATGCATACTGAACAGATAAGAGACCTTTAAGAGCGCTCTGAGTATTGAACAGCTGCAGCTAAATTGCTTAGTTATGAGACAAAAAAAAAGATTTATGAGTTAAAATATTACCGGTTTTCCATTTTTCAGCCAGCGGATGTGGGGTTTAGGTTTGCCACTGGCTGTGCAGGACATGGTGTAGTCGCTATTGAGGTCTTTCTCGATGCTGCTGATGTGCTCCACCCATTCAGGAAAAGCTGCAAATGCAGAATTACACTTGAGAAACACCTAAGAAAAGTGCAAAGCTGCTAAATGATGTACAGAGTGATACACAAGGCTTCAAAGTAGGTAATAGATTTACCCTAAGAGGTGCTAATGTACCAACATGCACTACAGGCTTCCTAACAGATAATTAATACAGCTGATAAAAACACTGGAACACTTACATTTCATGCATGTGTGTAGTCGCTGCAATATGTTTTAAGACACAACATTAGAAATAATTATTACCTTCCACAGACACATGTGCACTGTGGTGGTCCTTTCCTTTCGAGTTTATTGCCTCACACTTATAGGCACCGCCGTCTTCAAACTGCACATTGTACAGATGCAGTTGAGCGCCTGCCATCCGCACCTCGTGATTGGGTGGCAGCTGCCCATCTACCTTCTTCCAGCGAATCTCAGGGACGGGGCTAGGAAGGGCCGACAGAGAGAGATATAATACAAAGCCAGGCTTCAACTTGAAATGCACATGCATCAATGCATCATCCCTCTGAATCATGCTTTAGAAATGTAGCAGAAGTCAACAGCAGAATAACAAGAAATACAGAACTTCAGATTCTTTTATACTTTTTCATTTGGAGTATTCATCATAAGCAGCACCCTTTGAAGTTTTTTTATGAGAAGTCCTAGTGAAAGATACTATGTTAGCAATTATTCTTCTTGTTGTGACATTCTGGGTTCTTCTTTTGGGAAAAACAAGTCTTTCACATCAGTATCAATGTTCAGAGTACGCTGGTCGTACAAGAGCTCCTTTCAAATGATGAGGTCATATAGGGTCATATCTGGCAGTCAGTGCTAGTTATATGATTGAGACACTCAGTTCATACAGAATTTATGACTTATTTCCTGCATTTTCCTCATTCTTCGATCTCAGTGTAAATAAAGTGAAGAGTTTTCAAATAGTCTCACATTTTCATCTGTCATTTTTATATAGACTGGGTGGAAAAGCTTACATTCATTTAAATTCTTCTTTAAGACCCATTTTGCTTTACTTGACACCTACAAAGACTCGCTGGCGAACATAAGATTTTCATGAAATTCTTTCAGTACCCACAGCATTGCAAACTGGGCACTTTCGTAAAGCAGAGCAGAGCAATATCTCACACTTACTTTCCCAAAGCGAAACATTCCAAGGTGATATTCTGTCCGACCAAAGCAGTGGTGTCGGGGAACTTGACTTTGAGGTCAGCAGGGTATTTCCTGTTGGTACCTAAGTAGAAGAACAGCAGGTTATAAGTCAGGTGCTAAACCCCCTTCTAGCTACCGAATAGAAGAGTAGTTAATGGGTCATTTTGTGTTTAACTTCACCATCCTAGCTGTTGTTTTTAGGTTTTCTTCCAAAATCTCTTTTAGGTGGGTAAACTGCACTTTACATCTGCTTTAGCCACATGCTATACTACTATATGCACACTAGTATGCTGGTTCTGGGTTTCAATCTGGTTTTGACCATATTCAGGATATGAAGTTACATAGAAAATGAGAGACCAGGTTTTCCGTCTATTTCTATGAGGATCTCAAATAAAGATCTCACAGTCATGCTTGTTAAATTAACCCAGTTGATTGTAGCAGTGGTGCAGACTGAGTGAAAACGTTCAGTAAGTTAATAATCCAACTTGTGAACTTGACGTCTTTGGTGTGTCATGAAACTGATTTTGCAATACACAGTGCAGGTCCAGGTATGTCAGCCAGGGACATCTCTGCACAACCTCAGGAACCTAAATTAAGTTCCTGTACAATCACATTAAAAGCTCAAATGCGCATTTTTTATCATCAGCAGATGTAATACAGAAAGCACATGATAGGAGCAACAATAATTTATACAGTTTCTACTCCTCATGCCCACATCACAGACAGTAAAACTTATCAAAGTAGTGTGATCAGTATTAAGAGTAGAACATCTAGGTTTCAGAGATAAAGGTTTAATCATGTCTCTAAAATATTTACATACTCAAACCCATAATCAGGATTCTGCCAATGACTCTGAAAATATCTGCATGTAAATGGCAGAAATTTTCTAATGCATATTACATACGCAAAGCATTTCTAAAACCTTTACAAAATGCAAATGTATTTATTCTCCCTCACACACAGAGGCTTAAAAACCACATAGAGTTAAATGCAGGTCACATCCTACCCAGAAGACATCACATAATACACGTATGCATGAGCGAGCCCAAACAAACTGTTCAGCTCCCTTCCTATCCTCTTTGGTGGAACAAAACATCCTAGCTTGTGTTCTAACTGCTATTCAAGACACATTTGCCACAGGTGAAATAGGCTTAAAGATGGATGACGATGAAAGTAAACATCTGAAGGATTCTGGGAAATCCCCTCAGGTAAACGTTAAAGATGCCGTGCTTTGTATTTGGACCTCTTACATTAGGCTCTGCAAATACACAGAGCCTTGTTAAACAAGTACATTTTTTCTTGTTCTTCATTTCTGGCACTGTTTGTATTCCTGCACATTCTTTATAGCCAGCTGGCTCTTTCTCAAAACAAGCCATTGTGTGTCAGTGTACCTCTGAGCTAATGTAGTTCTGTAAATTTAGATGAAAAAGTCAATAACAGCGACACGACCTTATCACGTTTAAAACAAGCACTACTGGGATGAAACACTGTGTTTCAGCAGCGACAGGAGGAAAAAATCAATGCGGTATTTTGGTGCAACTAGGCAGAGTCACTTCCCATCTTGAAGCATCTCTTTAAGAAACACTTGAGGTCCTGCTCTATTCTCACACCTCATTTCATTGGCAAAAGAAGCACCAGCTGGATACCATTTCCAACTATTTGTAGCTATTACACAGACACATATTTAATCTCTCTGTTGTATTTCTCTATTCTACTGACCTAATTGCAATGCACTGCAAGCATTACTGTCTCCCAAGAACTATACTCTGATCCATCTGTTATAAGACAATTAAACCAGCTAAATTTTGACTTGTGCTTTCATGTGGGTCACAAAACCAGAGTCAGCCTTCACTCACAGAAGAAACCTGAACCACTACTTTAGTGTAACAGTCACAGTAAGAAGCAAGCAAATGGAAAGGCAGCGGAGAGGTAGATATAAGATACTAACGTTCAGCAGCCAGTGGCTCGAGGGGGATGTAGTTGGAAAAAACACTCTTGGAAATCGATGGGCTGGATGCAATGCAGGAGTAGTTGCCTTTGTCGGAAGAGTCCACCTTGGAGATGTAGAGGTTGCCCGTCGACTGGGAGATAAAACGCCGCTTGTCCAGTGGGATGAAGGTGGGGAATTCGTTGAGGATCCATCGGAATGACAGCTCGGCTGCAGAGAAAGAGACATGGCACAAAGCCACCTGTCAATCAAGAGTCTGGACACACAGCAACGGCTTTGGAAAGAGCCGAAGGGACTGAATGAGGAGCTGGCTCACTTTGAATAATCTAAACACATGCAAAGCAAAAATAGCAGAGTTTTTTGGTGCTGAAAGGATTTACAATTCAAGTATCCATTGACCTTTCAGATGAATCTTACATTTCTTTCAGCTGAGAGCCATAATAGAGGCATACTCTAAGAACACTGGCTTGCTGAGGCAATTACGATGCTGTGGAGAGAGAGTTCACAATGCTTTCAGTCTGGATGGAGGCAAATTTGCATCAGCATGAATATTAAAAGTGCGGTTGGATGCTTAAATATCAATAGTGTGGATGGTAAGAAGAAAAAAGATTTGTTTATTCATGTTCAAAGCTTAGGAAATTAAAACTTTAGAGACACATTTAAGCCAGGCTGCATATATACCAGTCATAGACGGGAAAACAAAGGTTGTGCAAATGTCATTCTAGCATGCATAAGGTATGAGACGGATCAAAACATTTGCTTTCATTTTCTTTTAGAGTAGTAAGGGAGTAGAAGTCAACCTCGCATAGGGGTAGGTGCAAACTAATAGCTTGAAAGTGGTGACAAACTATCTTTGGTTCATTTTATTATTTCTATTCATCATTTTCATTTCATTCATCCATGTGAATATGTTAATAAAAATGCTCCCAGTACAGCAAGTATGGAAAAACTTTCAGTCTTCAGTCTACCTGATTTACCAAAGACCAGAACAGAAGGGGGCACTACGAAGCAAATTTGCCATAGCCAGGCTTTATTTGTGTAAGCTGGGTCGACTAAACCTAAAACCCCAGTCAGAGATGACAGTCATCACGAAGGTCAACATCAACCTTCTGTTCAACTTTATCCGGCTCTGAGCACAGTCCCACGAAAAGGAGCATTTGACAAGACGCTTGGTTCTTCTTTCATAGAAAATGAACCAATGTGTCAAAAGAAACACATTGTTATAACAGAAAGCTATGGGGAATATTACATTAGTGCCAATAATTCAAGAGAAGAATGCTGGTAGAAGACAGTTCATTGTGAAAGCTAATATGTTTTACCACTCAATACACTGTACTGTGAGACAGTCTGCAAGCTTCACCCCTTTAAACATCATACTGAAGAAATGCATTTAGTTTTGACACTGTCAAATAATGAAAGATGTGTGGAAATCACTTTTTGTTCTTCACTAAATCCCAGCGATATGGGCGTTACTGATAAATATTCTCTATGATAAATACCAAGAGACTAATCAGTTCTCTAATCTCTGTTCTATTAGCTGTAAAACCAGCAGTGAAAAACAGACATGGGACGGAGACGGAAATTATGGATGGAACCTGAAAACATATTGATGCATTTTCCATCACCAACTGGATAGATGTAGGTTCCCATGGCAACACAATACATCTAGTTTGCCAGCTGTAACTGCACAGCTTTATTCATTAGGATTACTAACATACGCCTCAGTGGGTTTGCATATAATGTATATTCCTCAGCTGAGAATTTGTATCTCTTATAGACAATATCATCAGGTAAAGCTTTGGAAAAGTGTGACACTAATTAGAGCAAATTTAAATCCCAAACTCTGAACAGAAGTTTGCTTCAGTTCAGAGTGCAAATTACCGTGGGGATCTTGCAAAGACAAACGAAAGACACCTTCATGAAACTGAAAACTGATAACTCCCCATCTCATTAATCTCGCTTCACAGTACAACTCTCAGGCCAGATATAAAAGCAAACCACTGTGCCTCCAATTATCCATCAGAGGCTAATGCTGGACAGTGAATAAATATATATTTGTAGGTCGGCCTCAGCAGAAGCTAACCAGCCATCACATGCTGTACCTGGATAATGTGGGGGAGGAGCGCAGAGCAGCACGACACCCTGTCCTTCTTTGACGTACACCGACGACCTCTCCTCCGATGAGAACAGATCAAGGTCTGAGAGATGAAAAGACAAAAAAAACAGATGCCACTGTCACAGATTTATATTTGAGGATCTGACATGACAAATATCCATAAAAAACTACATTAAAGGTGCAAATGCTCTGTGAAGTTCAACAACCGCTCTCAAATTGAGCTGCAGTTTTTAATAGAAAAGCACATTAGCCACACTGACATCATGAAGTTAGACCATTCACAAATTGCACTTTCCACACCACTTATGATTTGTCCCAGCAGCCCTTGAAATTTCAGCGTGCATAATATGCATGAAAGTAGAGCTCCAGGGCAGCTCTGCTAAATCTGGATGGTGTTGTGAATCCGAGCATGAATGACGATACACATCTGGACCACTTACATCCGAACTGGACAGAGGCCTCTCGGCTGACGATCGTGCCGTACGTGTTGGTGGCCAGACAGGAGTATTTTCCTACATGATTGTTTTTACTGGGGTTGCTGATGGCCAAGTTGCCACCTACTAAACTGTAGTGACTGTTCTCTTGATTCAGGTCAATTTCTATGTCATTCAGCATCCACCTGCAAGAAAAACAACATTAGAGTCAGCATAGTTTTAAAAGTGAGTGTGCTCATTTGTCTCTATGTGTAGCCCTGTGATAGACTGGCGACCTGTCTCCTGCCTTCACCCTAAGTCAGCTGGGATAGACTTCAGCCTCCCTGTGACTGTAATGAGGATCAAGTGATGTATACATAATGGATGGATGAATACAGTTTTAAAAGCTGTCAGAGTCAAATATGATGTGCAAGTATGTGACTGCTTTTTCTTTAAAATGTTTGACAAATGGTTTCATTTAAAAGCAGCACTGCAAGCAGGACTTGTCAGCTGAGTTGTTTAAGGCATTGACAGCATGTGGTTTTGCTCTATGTGGCAGCTATCTGACATTTCAGCTCTTCAAGGCATACCAGTTGCTGCTTTACTCTAAGTTTTTGCCAAGACTCACAAACTAAGGACTGCTCTATATAAAAACAAAGACCGGTTTCACGTTCTGGACAAGCATAACAGACTGTACTATAGATGAACCCTCTTAAACACTCAATACCAGCTACGGTCAAAGCTAATTCCTTCCCCTCTGACATCTAATTCTGGGCTCTCTGACAGTGAAACCGATTTACTGGATGCAGAGCCATTTCATTTACATATATTTACATCTAAATTGAAACGGATAATGTAAAACCGTTAGATTTTGAGCTGCAAAACGAGGTGCAGACACGATGCCGACGTTGTTTGTGCAACAGCTGCGGGAACATCTTATTTTGTTATTAGGATTCTTCTGGCATGTCGTATTTTGGAATTTAAATTATTGTTGTATGGAGAAAAAAACAAATATGGGCTGGAAATAAATTAGTGGTGCACCCTGTCTGAAAACAGCAAATTTATACGGGGATGGCTTCAAATGATGATCTTATACCACATAGTAAACCTTGGAAAGACAAACATCCCTGTGGCCTTGCCATTTGAGGACAGACCATAAAACAGTCTGAGAGATGGTGAACGGTGGGAGGCACACAAAACGCACAGCATGTAGTAATGACACTGGGTTTATGGGGGACATATGTTACTTGTAGGTGGCAGGTGGATTGGCTCTAGCCCGGCAGTTCATGGTAATTTTGGCCTCGGGTGACTCCTCGGGGTAGATAGTATCCACCGGCTGCTCCTCAAACACTGGCCCGTAACCTGTGGCTTCCTCTGCTGGCAACAAAACAAACAAGATCAGGGTAAATAACAACAAGCTGGGTCAGACTTGCAAACAGGTAATATCAAGTTGTTAAAGCTCAGCATCTGTCTGTCAGTTCTGGGGCGGTTTCATCAAAAACGAGACAGCTGGGTTCACAAGTAACACTCGAGTGTGAGATTGCCCGTGGAAGAAGCCGTCTTCTAATATTTCAGCCTGGCTTGCGCTTCTTACAGACACACACCCACCACTAATGCTTAGTAGCTGGTTTCAGATCAATCCCGGCTGTAGCTGTAACTAAT
The DNA here is from genome assembly GCF_021347895.1 of Acanthochromis polyacanthus. Classification (NCBI taxonomy): domain Eukaryota; kingdom Metazoa; phylum Chordata; class Actinopteri; family Pomacentridae; genus Acanthochromis; species Acanthochromis polyacanthus. The sequence continues at coordinate 16,132,191 of NC_067120.1, read as the reverse complement.
CTAATTCTTGAATCCACACAAACTCTCTGTCAGGTACTGATGCAGAGTAATAAGCCTCTGCTATATTCCAAATCACAATATCACACTAATTATGGCTGAGATGTGCTCGCCCAGGTGCCAAACCAGTGATGCATTCATCGGTTACTAGTGGATATGATATTGTTACAAGCTAATACAAATCCTGGAAGTGGAAATGCCATCTTGACTTAGCATAATCCAGACCTTTTTCACACCGCGTGAAGCAGTTGCACCGGAAATCTCAGGGAGAAGAGTTTCCTAGATGAAAATGCCTTTCTTAGTTCAATCGGCCTTTAACACCGATGGCACTCACATGCAATTAGCCCCAATTACTCATTAAAACAGACAGACATCACGAGCAGCAGCATGAATAAGACATAAAACACAATGCCAGGCTATGAATAAGCAATGAGTCAAAATGTTCCCAAACGCTGATTATTCTCTCAGATCAAGAGCGTGTGTAGGTGACTGCAGGAATACAAATGTGAAGCATATGTGTGTGCGCGCACATGTGTGTTATTCCCCTGCGTCTCTGACTTCTAAGAGAGCACAGCTGACACCTCAATGGGGAGAAGCTCGCTCTTTCAGACAGTAATATCCTGCTCCTCTTCGATCTTTCTAACCAGGCCAGTACTTGGGATTCACTCACTCTGAAAATGTCATATTGACACACTAAGCAACCTTTAGAAACCTGAACAAAAGATGCTTATTTTTATAATATCCTGCCACCTGAAGCAGCACTCTCACTAGTATTTACTACAGCAAGAGCGGTGGCATAAATTTGATCAGAATAATATGCAATAAAGGTAAAATCATATACATTCCCGCAATTGAACGTTTTCAAAACTGACTGTTTAACATCAATGAACTAGATGCATATTTAGCTGCCTGTGCTGTCAGGAGCTAAAGGAATTAAACATCTTGTAATCCTAACCAGTATGAAGACAGACTTATAGCCACATTAGCAAGTTAGCTGCACCCAGTACAGCCAACCAGGAGGCGGCAATTGAGATGTTCGGAGACAGGATCAACTCCCACTCACACACTCCAGCAGCCAACCGTGTGTGAGTGCTTGACATTGACGCAAATCCCAAGGACTTTGAATTACTGTTGGCTGAGAAAGAAATTAAACATACTATAAATGGGCCATTGTGGGGCTGATGGGAGGGAAATTAAGTGAGAATCTATGTTCTGGGAACAAGGGAGAAAGAAAAAAGAACAAAGGAGGGGAAAAAAACAAGGGGATCTGAAAGAAACCGACTCACAAAGATGAATAGAGTAAAGGGAATACAGTGACCTTATTCTGCTGTTGGACTTAAGTTGTACGCCGTGAGTGTCAGATAAAGGCTTTACATGTAAAAATGAAATATAAATGTGGGATGGGCTGGTGGAGGAGAGTCTGGGGGAGAGCGAGGCTGCGGTGCGGTGCTGAAGTAGCAGTTGGAGTCTAACTCGCAGAGATGAGCACTGGTGCCATGCCTATCCTTTCCCTGTAATGTGGGATGTGACAGATGGTTGAGGGGGGTGTTAAAGCAGGCCACATAAGGCCCACTGCCTGGAGACACTCACAGGCCTCTTGCATTCTCTCTGCCGTGTTTCACTTTCTCTGTCTGTCTCTAGCTCACCCTGGCTTGACTCTGTCCTTCTTCAATCTATAACCTACATCCTTCTGCCACGCTCTGCTCTTCTGTCTTCACCTTTCCACAGAATTCCTTCTACTTTCCTTCTACGATTTCTTAACTCTGCAGTTTGTCGCCATACGTCATGTCTGTTGGTCAGTTCACTTTGGTTTTCGTTAGAAAAATCTCAGCAACTATTGAATCGTTTCCTATTAATTTCTATACAGGAATGCATGGTACCCACATTTTGTACCAACTCCCACTTATTCTAATGCCATAATGATGCTCATCTTCTGTTTTTAGCTAGATTTCTTGACAACATCTGGAGGGATTGCTTTATAATTTGGTATAGACATTCATGGAATCCAGAGTATGATCCCATCTGACTTTGGTAATCACTTCACATTTCATTTGAACAGTGAACAGCCTCAAAAGTTGGTAGGCACACAACATTTTGCACAAAATTTCAGTGTTCCTAGAGAATGAATCCTACTTACAGCACCACCACAAGTTCAGATTTGTAGCTTTAAGTCAAATATTAGATAGATTTCAATGAAATTAATCTTCCCCTTCATACAACTCCATCTAGCAACGATGGCATTCCTATTCGAATGAACTGAATTCTCATTTACATGTTAAGAGAGACGTCAGACTTGTAGTAGAAAAGGGTTCCAATTTGAAAGAGCCTCACAGTCAACATTAGGTGGCATACAGAATGAGGGTTCACATGTATGTGAGGACATTATTCATAGACTTAACTTTTGTCTCCACTCACTGAGTAGCTAGGTTTAGGAAAATATCATGGTTTGGATTAAAATATGATCCTTCCATCAAATGTTTGAAGCTTCTCTTATGTTTTCTGGGTGACAATGCCCCATGTATAATATATGACTGGTTGGAAGAAAAAGTGCAACAGTAAAGAAGTAAAACAAATGGCAAAGATATATTGACTAGAAACGTATCTGAGATGTCTCAAACAAACATAATCCTGGTGAAAATATGCTTCGCTCAAAGCGAGCAGTTTAGTTGTAAACAGTCACAGTTTTTCGGAGAAATGGCTGCTTCAGAATGTATTGTAACACCTTAATTCTTCATCTGTCACCATCCAGGTCAAAATTCATCACCAACACGTTATGACCAAACGTGCTAAACTATTCACATCTCCATCAACCTCAGCTGCACTTTGGGATTAGTGCGTACAAGGAAATGGTAGCATGATAAATGCAAAATAAAGACAGACAATCAACATGGTAAACATCACACCATTATACCAGCATGTTAACATTGTCAGGGTGAACATGATAGCACATTGACTCAAATCTGCTTCTCATACAGCCTCCTTCTCTCACTCTTCTTGTGTATTCTGTCATAAACTCTTTTCACCCTCATTCCAAACATGTCTGGTGTGATTTGTCCGAAACACAACAAATCTTTTTCTACAGCTCCAGCGCTACCTCGGTCTTTCAGTCTCCCTATTATTCCTTTCCTAATCTGTTCGGGTCTCAGGTTCTCTCTTTCTCCCTGCATCAAACCCTCTCCCTGTTTCCCATTTTGGCACGACTTGACTGTGGATGCACTGAGTTGGCCTGCTTAACAATTATTTACACAATAGCCAATTGAGAGATCCCACATGCATAAAAGACAAAGAAGGGAAGACAGACGGTCACTTTCAGGAAAGGCCACATCTGTACAAAAGGGCAAAAAACACTCACACATGCATGGACAAACACACACATGGATGCACACACTCCGGTTAGAAGTTTTCTGTCTCCAGGGCCTGCTGGACGCCATCATCAACTGGACAGACTTTATTATCAAACACAGTCCTATTCAGTTCAACAGCAGGTAAGTTTAGACTCTCATTTGAATATGAAACACCACAGCCTGTTATTTTAGGAGCCTGTTATCTTCCCGAGCATTGGTTTCTAATGAGGCGTCAATAATTCAGTGAGGTTCAGGTTTCATTTAGGCTCATGACAATAACTTACTGGCATGTAATGAATACCAGTAAACATAAAGCTGCAATATGTCCTGTTATTTCTTTCTATCTTTAAATGTCTTTTAAATTTTCCAGATGTTTGCAGCTCTCAGCTCCCACCCTGCAAAAATAACACTTTCTATGTTTTTGTTTTACATCTAAATCGTCCCATAATTGCTCAAAATCCCACAAGCACTTAATTCTCTGATGAATTTAACTCTCCTCATGGTGACGTTTTACGGAAACATCTGCAGCTTGGTTTGTTTACATGACCAAGAGACTGTCCAAGTGGGACAGATAACATATTGTATCCTTGAGGCACCAAAAGCATAGACTAGCAATAATTACCCACAAGCCCCTGAGCCGTATAACAAGGCATGGTGGCGAACCAAATTGTCCCTGGAGTAAAAAATCTACTTTTTAAAAAATTTTTATACATAAGATAAATATTTAATTACTCTGTTTCACTGCAGGCTCAATTATTTGCGGCAGTATGGCCGATGTCAGTCAGTGTGCGCTCGATGCGGTGACAAGCGTGTTATCACAACTGCTGTCAAAAAGAACTGACTCAAATTACGGCTGCAAGAGACCAATTTTTTTCAAAAATGTTATCCAGTGATTTCCAAAGGCCAATATGGATATTAATCTGAAACTCACTTTTCTATGTTAAGAAACAATGATAAATGTTTCTTGATTGAGATCATGTGTAATTACGCATCGATATGACTGCACAGCTGAGAAGTGTTGGAGAAATCAGTAGAATGCTAAAAATAGCTCCAAACTTTTGACGCCCACCTTCTAAGCCTGCGAGGGGCGAGTATCTGGCACTACAGAGACAGACATCGGGCGAGCATTAGTATTGCTCTAAGAGCAGGATGGTATGTATTAACGTGAGCTGAACGATGAGCAGTTCAACGGTAAGAATAAAGAGGAATCCTGCAGTGCGTCCCAGCTGGAAGGCCGCCTACGCAATGTTCTAACCTTTGAGGAGATTGCTATCGACTCTGCCTCCTCCAATGACTACACCTTCATCTTTGTCCCGGTTCGACAAAGAGTTCAAAATTGTAAAGCCAAAGCAGCATTTTCACACCTTTTTTTTTTAGCGCCGACTGACCTTAAAGACTGTAGCCGAGTGTATCTGATTGAGGAGTGCATCAAAAACATTCGACAGCGCCCCAGCTAAAGCATGTGGTGTTATTTCTGCAGACATGTGGAGATAATGTCAACTTGTCCAGGAGGTGATACTCCATACGGGCACACAGAAAAACAAAATCATCTCGGGTCAACGTCTCGTGGAGAAGGAAAAAGAATGAATAGGTGGAAAACAAAAACAACAAAGAGAGACCACCAGAAAAAATTATCACTCTGCTCCCTTGATCCACAAACAATTCAGCCTGCATGCCGCATCCCAACTTGTTCCCAAGCAACAAATCAGCAAGCCCTCCTTTTTCAAATTTACCCCGTGCTGACAGTCTGCTTTCATTTTTTTTCCTCCTACATAATAAGACATGGAGTAAAAATCTTATGCAGATAGTAAACACTGATAGTGCAATGAAAATTACAACCTGTTCCGCAGAATAACAGGAAGCTACCCCAACTAATCAAAACTCTTAATTTTTTAATTAAACTAGCTCTATGTTTCCAATAGAAACACATCTATTTTTGGATATGAAGAGTGCAACCATTTTCTGTTTGACTTTATATTTTTACATTTCAAGCACAGGCATTTGAAATACATTCTGCCAAAACACCCCACGACATTGCGGGGAAATCTGTTTATTTACTTTGTGGCTGAATTAAATGAGATCGATCTGGACTATTTTTGGACGATTTCTTGGCCGGGCTCAGCGACATCCTCGAGTGTCCGCTGTTTGGCTGGCGGCCTCACAGTGAGAGCAACTCATTACAAGACATTACAAGTTAAACCACAGCTTATCATTTCACTCTTGGGTTTTTATGCATATTTTAAAAGCTGAATTTAACCTGCATATTTGTGAGCTATAGCGGTTCTGTTAACAGATTTTGCAAGTAGATCTTTGCACAGACCCAGGCTAGTTATAGTTCCAGATCTAGCGATGCATCTTTTCCCTCCTGGCAAGAAAGTGAACAAGAAAGGAATGTATATAAAAAAGATATAAATGCATCTAAATTTATATAAATTCAATAGATGCATAGATGATGTATGGCTGTAGGGATGACTCATGAATGAATCATACAGCCTTATATAATTACTTTCTTCCTCTCATCTATCTTCCTCCACATAACTCCACAATGAGGCATGGCAGCTCACATACAGCTTCTAGCTCTAATCACCAGTCCTAGATTCATCTGCTCAGTGCAATGTACCACTGTCTTGAATTTTCACCATCTCCATTAGTATTAATGTATGTCTGAAAGAGGGAGAAATCCAGAAATAGCCACAGTGGTCAGAAACAGGACCTCCAGAATGATTTTCATTAACTAATATCTTATTGTGGACCATGAGAAAGAAAGATGTCTGTTACTGCCTGCTCCTCTATGACTTCTACTTTATATCCTGCACTTAACCAGGTCTGGCATACTTCTTTTCTTCTATTCATAGTGCATTTTAGTAACTGAGCAGAACAACAGAGCACAAATGCTTAAATTATGTGTTGAAATACGGAAGAAAGTGATCATTTTAAATTAGTGTTATTATATATTATTTCCATCTTTTACTGGAGTTTCACTGCATTGTGCGTGTGTTGAATCCTAAGAGGGTTGCATTCTGTGAAAAGCCGGTCCATGTGGTCTGCCTGGCCATCACAACACTTTTTCAATATCCTGTTCTCTTGAGCTAAAGGAACAGCATCAGGATCTGATTAGAATTTGGAACAAAGGAGAAGCATTTATCCTGGAAAATCTAGAGCAAAACAAGAAAGTTGACAGTACTACTATGCTATGTGTAAGTCCATGGAAACATATGGCTTGTTACTGTCAGCAGTGAGTGTTTCTCTATAGAAAACAAAAAGAATTTAAAGCCTAATGCTAAACAGCTGTTGTTCTTGTGCAATAAGAAATCATAAGTCTTCTGAAACAGTCCAGTGGCCTTGACTATAAATCACAGCTCCCTCCAAGGTCACAGCCCCATCATCCTGCCAGTAAATAGGTGCAGAATGTTTGTCTCTGGGTTGAAGGCTATAAATAAAAAGGAAACAGGTCTTTGAATTATGCTGCCAACCTGCCAATGTATTTCTCTCAGTTCAGCTATTCACTTGCTCTAGGTTTGAGCAAAAAACTAGAAAAGTCTTTGATTTCCCAAAGATACTTGAGCAGAATATATAACTGTGCGTAAAAACAAATCACCAATAAACTCTGCGACCTTATAAGACATTTAACATTTTCTGTAAACTCATGGGGAGCTTTGGAATCTGATCTCTGATATCTATGACATTTGTGGGCATAAACTGATTCCAGTTCAATCAGCTTCAAAAGACTAAAACAGTGAAACCTTTTTTTTGGAAGTGCTAGACAACTTTAAATTATATTGTGGTGGAAATTTGGACCCACAAAATTAAGATCTGAGTTAGTCATCTCTGCAGAGAGAAGTGAGTGAATTTCTTACTGCGCACTTACGTTTTAGGAATGTTGGCAAAGTCTCACAAGTCTCCCACGTCCTCACACTCTCTACCAATTGGAAACCTCCATCTATGTTTACTGATAGTTTTGGCAGTCAAATAGATGATGAAGTATGTGATGCTGCTTATATTGGAGATTAAGAAATTTCTGATAGAAACCCGATGTTGTTAACAGCTGCAAAACATTCAGTCTAGTAAGTAGGTGAGAGTTTAAATTCAGTAAGAATAGACACGAACACCCCCTGTCAAAAGTTTTAGGACACTGTCTCATTCAAATAAAGTAGAACCTGTCCTACAACTTTTGACAGGGGGGTGTATCTACCAAATTTGGTACACATATGCAACACATCAGGCTGAACAAAAAAGTCAATGACCGCCACATTCCAAACCAGGAAGTGAGTTATTTTGCGTTGAATGTCAGATTTTGCCCATTTTTTAATTTTTTTCTAGAGCGAACTCCTCCTAGGAGGAAACTCCAATTCACCTCAAATTCGGCCAGTACATACAGGAGGCCTTAATGATCCAAAGTTATTAAAACCTGTCCTACAACTTTTGACAGGGGGTGTATTTCATCATATGGTTGTGATCAGGGCAGGACTCCGATCATACATGTAAAGTTTCAGGCAGATTGGAGCATGTTCAGGGCATTTACACAGCATTTGAAATTTCATGGTGAAGGATCAAAATTCCAGAGGCTGCCACGGACACGTCCTTTGACTTTGGAAAAAGATTTTAATAACTTTGGATCATTAAGGCCTCCTGTATGTACTGGCCAAATTTGAGGTGAATTGGAGTTTCCTCCTAGGAGGAGTTCGCTCTAGAAAATTTTTTTAAAATGGGCAAAATCTGACATTCAACGCAAAATAGCTCACTTCCTGGTTTGGAATGTGGCGGTCATTGACTTTTTTGTTCAGCCTGATGTGCTGCATGTGTGTACCAAATTTAGTAGATGCACCCCCTGTCAAAAGTTGTAGGACAGGTTCTACTTTACTTGAATGAGAAAGTGCAGGGGGTGTATATCAAACAACATCAGAGATTAATATCACTCCCATTAGCTACCATAATGAGTATTACTATTTTTATTATTTATGCCATGTTCTGTCCTGCTCCACAAACAGACTCAGGAACTCTTTAGTCCCCCTAGCCATCGGACTGTACAGTTTTTCACTGAGTGGTTTCAGGGCGGGTCGCAGTCATGATCACAGACTGATCCAATGTGACTGTAGAATATCTATGTCTTTGCACCTTACGTAGTTTGCAACCTGTCTGAATCACTTTAAATCACTGTGCCTTGAAATGTCTAAATACTGTGTAGTGACTTTTGGGTTCACATTTAGTATTTCTGCAGATATTAAAATTAGAAGATTTTCAGTTTTAAACTTTGAAGTTTATAGTACTGTTTTAAAGTTTATAGTGTTGTAAAGGATGTCTTTTAGAGTATATAATAACCTTTAATGTTAATGTTAATCTTGTTACTAACCTGCCTTTTTAGTTGTATGTAAGCTGCTAAATACCTAAATTTCCCTCGGAATTAAGAAAATATCTGTCATCATCAATAAGTGAATGTATACAAAATATGGAAATTATGAATGAAATGATGAACAATTAAAATACTACAGAGCATGACATAGTTAACACAAGTGAATGATTTTCTCCACCATAGCACTGCATTAGGCTCTCTGCACATCAAATTAACGGCACTGTACCAACATTGAGCAGAGAGAAATGGCACAGTGCAGTGAATGTGTGAAATGTGCTGTCTTATGTTAATACAGCAGCAGAAACCAAGAACCTGTTTTCATCAACACTGAAAACTCCACTAATACTTTCCTCCAGCCCAGGAAGATAATGGAAATGAAACAAGTAAGGATGATTTTGTGGAATCACACGAATGTAGGCTTACCTCCGTAAAAGTGAGGTACCTCCCCATTTACTGATGCTCCTGTAAGAGCAAGCAAAGGAAGTTGTGTTAATACATTGAACCACAACGCTGCAAATATGCTAATTAGATTACTTCACGGGCTGCTAACCTGCATTCATCGTAGAATAAAGCTAGAAAAATGGATCAAAACAAATCGTGAATCATCATAAAACTTTCTCAGAGAGGTACTTGACTGAGACAGAACTCCCTTTTTGCTGCAGAGAATGTGATGAATGACTGGAAATCCAAGCTCAGAATGAAAGACTATCTTTGGCTGAAGGCCATCTCTGTGGAATCCACAACATCCTAATCTCTAAATAAATTACAAAAATCAAATCTCTGTTTGGCCTTTAGTGAATGTATGTTTAATTATTCTGCGACGCTGTACTCAAATGGTCACTCATTTAAAGAACGAAGAAAAACACTCACACTGACCTGATGATTAAATATTGCTGCTAAATAATAAATGCTGTTGTGTCCCCAAACAGTATGCTGCAGTCTATGTGCCAAGTGAACCATAAAAAACACACACACACAAACACACGCTATGCTTTATTTATAGGTCAGTGCGTGTGCTTGATTTTTGCTCTACTGTCATATCAGTAACATCACACTAAGTATCAAACTTAATTCTTGCTGTCAAGCCGATGTTCTCTGCTCACAAAAAAGACCTGTAACTGTTGTGAGGCCGCTGCCTGTTTAGATAAAGCAATAATACAGTTCAACCCTGAGTGTGAGCTGTATATGAAAGAAAGTGTAATATGTGCAAAATGTAACTATATGTGACATTAATGTGCATTTATTAGTTTCTCTATGCCTTTCTGAACCTCTATGTGATCAGTTTCCTATGTACAAAAACAAGAGAGATGGAGAAAAGAGATCAAAAGATAAATCTCAACATCTTTCTGAGAAAGTTGCCTGTGTGAATCCAGGAACATTCTCAAAAAGCAGTCCCTTCTTTTTGTGTTCACGTGAAATCAAATTGGAAAAAAAGTCTGGATTGCCCAAGGTATAAGGACACAGAGGAGGTTGTTTCTTTTGTAGACAGGTCATTTTCGGGCCTGCTGTTTTCTGTCCACTTTGCTTTGTTTCCAGCACAGCTGATTGCACAGCAGTACGCTGAATAGAAAGCTGCAAACTCTGGGCCCTCAAAGGCATGCGACTGCTCAGCTTAGCCTATCAGTTAAACGTGTCATTTTTAACAATTTGTACTCGCTTTAGTCAACCTTAGCATGAGTGTTTTTGCTTAAAAATGACCACAGTTTGGTATGTTTTGACCACATTGTTACATAAAAAGAAATTCTAAAATTAAAATCAAGTTATCAAAATAGTTAAAATGTCCATGTAGACTTTTTTATTTGGTGGACATATCATGAGTGAAATAAGCAGTAAACACCATGTACAAACAGTTCCACCCTGGAACTGCCATCAGCTTGTGGGTTGAGACTTTCTGTATCATTATTAATCTTCAGAACAGTATCTGCCTCAAACAGGTATGACTGAATTGCCCTAATATTAAAACGTGCTATTGGGCAGCCTAGAGTACTTTTTCTGTGGTCAAGCAGAGCTGAAGGTGAGCAGGTATGCTCAGGTTGCAGGTGAACGGGTGGGTGTAGCAAGAGGGAGCACTGGTTTATATATTATTAGATCCAAAGAAGCAACGGTGTAGAGTTACATCTAAGGCATTACTTTCAGGAAAACAATTTATAAATATGTAACACTGATCAACAGTTATGAGATTTTAGGGGTTTAATCAAAGCCAGAAAAGAAACTTTACAATAAATCTTCACTGAAGTCATTAATATTAAATTCAGGTTTGTAGTTTTGCTGTGAAACACACATCACTGCCAGCATCATTATATTTACTACATTCTCTAAAGCCGGCAGCTTGTTCACACTTTGTCCACTGGCAATCCAGTTCTGACAAGCTGCCTCCACCTGTGTGATTTTCACATATTTAAAAGGTGAAGTAAAAGAGAGACAAGATATTTGAGAAGAATCCTTTTGAATCCTAAGTGCTCCTTAACAGCAATGTTTGAAAACAGAATTATCAGAGAGCAAACTGCTACAACTGCTAAACTCATCACATCAGTTTAATGTATTGCTAATGCGAAGTCCCAGGTTTGCAACTTAAGTGCTTTGATGCCAACTCCAGCTCTTGGCAGAGAGATGTAATGACTTGTGGGTCATACAAACAATCAGCACCCATATATAACACAGTATGACTGGCACTAAAGAGGAGTGGAAGTGTAGAGAATGATTCTTTTTCGAGACGTGCTACTTTTCATCCAACGGCAGTCATACAGTGTCTTGAAATATCTTTTAACACATTCCGTGATTTCATTTTGCCATTTCCTTTGGGCTGAATGTGCTACAGACCTGCTGGGGAGAGTGAGAAGACCAGGAGATGGAGGAGCAGGGTGAGGTGCAGCATGATGTTGAAGTGAGAACCACCTGCTGGGGTTTCAGCTAGAAGCTCAGCTGATGGAACATTAGCAGGACCGCCGGGCTTTCCTTAAAGACACGAAGAAATAAAAAGAGACACTGTCAGAAAATATAGAAATCACCTGATAGAAGAATATCTATTGGGTAGCCAACAATTCACAGAAAAACGATAAAAGCTCCACTGCCCTTCAGATTGTAGCATTTAACTCAATATTACGAAACAACTGAACAAAAACGCCCCTTGTCAATGCTGAACAATGAATAGTGTGTCTTCTTTAAGCCCAAATTATGGTGGGGGAGCACAGCAAGACAGCATCTGTTTTAAATCTAACTTTCACAAGAGCAGAATCTGACCTACATAAATTAGAAAAGAGTAGCTAAAAAGAAAACAGGATTTACATGTTGAACATCCCACTATGAATGCCATATTTTCTACCACAAAAAAAAGTAAAAAGGAAGAAATCCACATAACCTAGACCTACCCGAGACACTGGTTTCTGTGTACATGTGTGTAGGGGTACAACTAACAATATAATATAGTCATTATTCATTATAGAGCTCATATTATACATTTACAGGGTTATAATTGTAACTTTAGGGTGTACTAGAATATGTTCACATGCATCAGCTAGTGACAAGACTCAAGGACATTGCTTTTCTCATACTGTACATTACTTTGGCACTGCTTCTCACCTTCTGTCTGAAACGCTCCGTTTTAGCTCCTATAAGGTGCTTCATGCAGGTGAGAAGTGTTTTATATGTGTTTAGTGGGAGAGAATAACTCCCTTTGGCATTGATGCAAAATTTGACATGTTCAACAACTTGCTTAAACCTCTGCTCTTTTCAGACCAACAGTACAAACCTATGGATTTTCTTAAACATTCATACAAAAACAAAATCCTTTTTTTTTTTTTTTAAGAAGCGGGAACCAGAAAGCATTTGGCCCTTTTCACTCAGACAGCGCAACAACATCTTTACCACGTCTCTGCTTCCTGTCAGCCTCCAAGGCATGAGCTCCTTGATAGGTTGACGCCTGATGATTGACATTTGGACAATTGCCTGAAGAAATCCTGAGCACCAGTTTAGCTGAACTGGCATCTCGTTGCTTACTCACTTCCCCCAAGATCTTAACACCAGCACAGCAGCAGCTCTTAGCCTCTTACCCAGTAACGCAACATGAAAATTAACAGCTGTCTGACTGAGAAGGCACACTGGGGGCGTTGGAAGAGATGAACATGGTGGAATAATAATTTCTCTATAATGGCTGAGAGGATCTGATGTGAAATGCAATGGCTTCATATTCGCCATATAATCAGAATAGACGAATAAAGTTTTATGTGTTTAGAATAATCTGTTCCCACACTGAAAGTCAAAGAAGTTCAGACTGAAAATAACCATTACACCATTTAAGAAACAGGGGAGTCTAAAACAGTGTTTCCTGGTAAAGAGGATAAGAATTTGGCAATAAACTCTAAGATGCAGTCAATGTGGTTAAATATGAAGTAACGTTCTCTTAAGATGGAACAAATAATCTAAAATCAGGCTCAGAAATCTATGCCTCACCTTACAGTTGACAGAACACCAATCCAGATGTGTATTACGGTACATTGATCAGCTTCTGACCAACGCGCTGTCAAATTCACATATTCGTTCTCTGATATCAAAGCACTGAACATCAGTTCAGTCTTAGCAGACCTGTCCATTCATTCCCGGGTCATGCTGGATTGGTGAGCGTTGATTGGAGTGTAATTGAACATGAGGCAGACACTATTGATTCTTTGTGAACAGCCTGAGGTGTCAGCTGGCGGAGACTCAGAGGTGTGACAGCAGGATTGAGATCTCAGCACCCACCAGACAAACGGAGTCTTATTACAGAAAGTGGATTACGGTAGAGGATAGTCCATGTAATAAGGCAGCTTTGCATGACACAAACAAGACTGCACTGACTAAACATTTAAACGCGTACACAATGACACACACGGATACACACACAAATATTAAGACACGAAGGAAGATACACTGCAAACGGCACCATGTGCGCAATATGCGAGGCATAATGTCCGAGCTGTAGAGCTGCAAGAAAGCCGTACAGACAGGATTTCATCTTTACGCTGGACTGTATCCTAGCAACACCTTTCAAAAGCAGCAGTTTGTGTGCTGCAGGGGGCCTTTTGTGACCAGCCATGAAACTATGCAAACACTCATTTTAATCTGGAACAACACCGCTGCTGTGGAACGAAGACCCTGGGTGCTCTGCTCCACTATTAAAGACATTCATCTCCTGAAGTCAAGACAAAGCACTGACAAAATAAGTTTATTAAAGCTCATTCTTCTCCTCTCGCCACTTCCATTCACTCTGCAGCTACACTGCTCCTGTAAGTACAATGTCTGCAACTCATAAATCATAAATGCTCCTAATAGATGCACTTAAGAGATTAGGGCAGACCATAAGGAGACTCATTTTAGCATCACAGCACATGCTGAAAGAGCCAATCCCATCTATCCCATTAAGGACTGTCACTGAATTGATAAACTGTAAAAACACATCAGACCAGCGCCACACAGAAAGGCAGCAGCCTCTTACAATCAGTACTAATGGGGCCTCCTACCTCTCCTGTCTTATCTTAGCAGCCTGAATGCACGTGATGTGAGCGCTCCACTCATCACTGTAAATCACAGGGCCCAGACGTGAAAGCCCTCAAACAAGGCCATTTCTTCTCCTCTATAAATCACACCTTGGACGTTGCCAAAGCTATTACTGTTTGTGGTTTGATTTTGGTGCTTTTTCTTGTCGAGTTTTTTTTTCTACTCTCCCAGCTTTGCTCTGAATTTCAATCTCTTTCTCTCTCCTCGGTCCCTTTGGAATTCTCAACCTCATTGCACTGAAATCGGAAATCACGTTACATCAAGTACAGGGAACAGATTCTGGGATTTTACTGCTGCACTCGAGTGACCAGTACTGTCATTTGTGCTTTTTATCATGACCCCAGAACTCCCTGAGGGTACCGCAGCCTGAGTGAAAGTGAGCGAAACCCCACCGTTTTCGATGTGAGTCGCATAATTGAGTGGGTAACTTTATAGAAACGTCTTGGCTTATCAGCAGGGGCGGATCCAGTGATGTGGGGGAGGAAGAAAGGACGGGAAAGAGGACAGGGTGGAAGAGCGGATGATGGAGTGATAGACTTTAATAACAAGATGTTGTTCCAACAATCTCATCCCCGCCTGCCACCCCCACCACTCCTTTCACATACAAGCTCAATCACCACTGCCACAATCAGTCATTAACAACAGATTTGCACTAATCCTGCAAGAGGAAGCCAAGATGGGGTTAACGCTGGATTGGTCTTAATCAGTTCGAGAGTGGAAAATGAGCCCTGCTTAGACGCAGCGTCATCTCCTGCAGCATCCCAGTCATGTCTGGCTTTCCTCGGATGAAAAAGAAAAACAATTCCAGCATGTAGTGAAGACAGATCAGTCATCAACAGAATTACTATGCACATATTTTGATAATCAATTGACTGTTTCAGTCACTTAATAACATTATGTGGTTTCAACTTTTCATGCGTGTTTTTTCTGTTTTATATCATGTATAATGAATACATTTTGGTTTTCTAACATTAGAAAGTCAACACAAGTGTTTGAAAAATCAAAAACATGATCAACACGAATGTCAACGATAAATATGACTACTAGCAGACCCAGTGTTGTGGGTTTTTAACTAGGAATACACAATAAATGAGCCAAAATATGATGATCACACCTGTCAGATATGCTGTTGGTCCTTTGAGTGCAGCCAAAATAGTTCCAGCTAACTGAAGCATAGACTCCTAAAGATCTCTAAAAGTGCTGGTACATGTGATCAGCACATCCTTCAAGTCCTTTAAGATGCACACATCCAACTCGTTCCAGCTCATCCCCCAATACACTGTCCAGTAATGGTTTGCCCTATCTTGGGCCACTCTCAGTAACTAAGTCTAATTTCTCTCCCATTTACAATGTCAGTAGTTTTATCGCATTTCATACATATATTGTAGTATTGTTAGCCTAGCCGCGCTAGACCCATGCTCTGAAGACGCAAGGGTCTAGGCACACTCGACAGGAAGGGGGGCGGGCTAAAAGGTTGTCTATCAAATCACTCTGCAGCAATTGGGTAGGTATACAACCAATCAGCGCAACGAATAGGCTCCGAGAGCGCCGGAAATCAGAGGATGCGGTAGTTCGGTGAAGCCTTATTTATACAGTCAATGGGTGAAGCTCAAGTATATTACAGACATGTTAACAGAAAGATTATTCAGAGTCGGTGCTAATGGAGCTCAACAACTGTTGTCGTTTTTGTTGTCGACCCTGATAGAGAATTAAATTCGTTGCCGTGGGTTGTCTAGCACGGCTAGGCTAGTTGTTTCCGGTTGTTTCTGTCAGAATCGTCACGCCTCTGTCGTCACTTAGTTACGCCCGCCTTCTGACTCTACACTTCATGGTGATTCGTCCGGCCAGTTTTAGGAGCATCCAACCTCGAGCCTTAGGGTAATTAGACTCACCCGGCAGAGAATTAAATTCGTTGCCGTGGGTTGTCTCGCGCGGCTAGGCTATAGTATTGTGTAAATTCATTAAACATTTTAAAATACAGTTATTTGAGTCCTTGGCAACTTAAATCAAAGAATGTTGGTAAAATCAAAAACTGAAGTCCAGAAAAACCTTATGCAGTAGAACTGAAGTTGTAGCCTTTAGCTAATTAGTTTAGCTTAGTACAAAGGCTGACTTTTTGATTCACTTTCAAATTTCAAATTTATTTGTCTCATTTTAAATTTTACCTTTATTTTCTTGAGCTGACTGAGCAAACTGCCCCTTAATCCATATATGCATGTGGCCCGGGTCTATGCAAATGGCATGAAGTCTCCTGAATAATGCCCACAAGCACTTCTACACCAATTAGTCCTGTATCTCATTTGCACTCGTAGGCGCTGGCATGCAAACTTTATTACCTCTGGAGAGAAGCCCCTGTCTCCAGTCTTTGTGCCAATCTAAGCTAAGCTAAGGCTGGGGACTCCATACTTAGCGGACAAATATGGAAGTATAATGGAACTGTCATCTAATAAGGTATATATGTGTATTTACCTGGTTACCTAGTTTTACAGGTCTACTAGTTAGGGTGGGAATGTTTTCATATGACCTCTAGAATTGTATTCTTGCTTATACTGAGGTATGAGATATGGAATTCAATATTCATTTGATATCTATGCACTATCCATCCTAAATCACATATTTTGTGATACTGCAGGTAAGATTTCGTGTCATTGCCAAATGCTTCTGGGAAAAACAGAGGATAAGGAGGGGAATATTGATCCATATTAAATTAAGATGAAACAGTGAGACATTGGGCGTGACATCATCTGTAAGAGGTAGCTGAGTCTTAGTCTGCTTTAAGGGGCATTACTGTTCAATCGGTTTATGTTTAGAGCCTGTGCACTTGTCTGATTTATCTCATTGGAGTTAAACAAAAAACATGCCTCACAACTGCCCTCTAAACACATTCCTACTTTTGGCTCAGTGAAACATTTGAGAAGTTTAAATAGAAACATCATAATTTCCCATTAGGAACTCAGTCAGCAAGTATAATTTACCAGCCACAAGCACGGTTCTCTTTCTTCCAGGCAGCCAGTCTCTCTATTTTTAGAAGCACATATCAACCATAGTGTCAGTGCATTCTCTGCAGTGGAAAAAGTGAGATTTTCAACTGAGATGCTGTTTGATATAATTATCTCGTAAATGGGCCACACAAAACAGAAAATATCCCAAATCTTTTCATCTCTGACAAGATCAGACACCTGATCTGACTACATAGCGTTTTTAACATGAATCCCAGAATGAAACACAAGCTGTATTCCATTTTATTTTTATGCTGAATCAGTCCTATTGTACCACAAAACAGTAGCGGTGCATTTAGTCTAACCTATGAATTATTTATGGCAGAATCATTGATTTTGATTCTAAAATGAGGCAGCCTGTTCGTCTCTTCAACCCTCCGTTCTGAAAGATGCACTCTTTGTATACTGCATCTGAGTGGAAAATAAGGCTGGCCTTGGCTACAGGTAAATATGTTTTCATCTCCCAGAAGACCACAGGAATGATTCAGTTAAGTACAGGATATAGACATAGGCTATCCAGTGCTATTATACAGTAGATAGAGCAGTAAGCCCAAGACACACACACAACACCTGCGGAAAAAGATGCTCTGTACACGCTTTGTGTTGCACAGACCCCCCGTTGTTAGGCAGGAACTGGTTCAGCACTTGATAGAAAAAATAACATTATTTTTCGGAGTGTAACAGCTTGATTTCTCCTGCAGACAGAATCCACTTTTCACGTTTTCCTTCCAGCAAACTGGGAGAGTAAATAGCAAAGCTTTCTACAACCATTTTCTTTTCAGCTGACACCATGCTCATATTGCATTCTTCAAAAACTGTGCCATGACAAATTATTTGTCTAATTATTAATTGAAATAGAATTTAACATAAATTGATTATGAATATCAGGGATACCTAAAAAAAAATGTGCTCACGTAATGCGACAGTCCTGTAGAAAAAAATATTTTTTGCTATTTTTGAGGGATTGAACCACATCTGCATGTTTTTTTTTTTTCAGGTAGTTGTGTGTTGTGCCGTGTGCAGCTTAAAGATTGGACTGTTTTTTGTCCATGGACAAAAACATCTCATTAAGTCCGAGCATAGAGCCTCAGTGTGGAGTATTATTCATGATGTAATCCAGCTGCAGATGATCCAGTCATGGCTCGTTCACTATGTCCCCCTGTCTCACTCCTCCTGCCTCCTCCTCTCTCTCCTTCTTTTCCTTCTCTGTCTCTCACCCACCAGAAGCAGTCATGCTAATGTAAGCTATTTATCCCAACCCCTGCAGTCAACACAACACCCCCCCCAGGGCCAAAACTGGCTCGGCAACCTCGGCTGACCCGAATATCAATGACACCAGTCATTCAGCGGATGATCACTGGAGCTGGACTGCTGTATGAATTACATTAACCTTAAATCAAGTAGCGTCTGTAAATTAATGCAGAGCCACAACAGCAAACACAAGACTTGAATCGCAAAAAATGATTACAACTTTTGTCTTTTGCCTGTTTGGTCGCTGAAAGACAAGAAGGTAGACATCATGTGATGCTGCTCCTAAACAGGGAGTGACAAACCAAGAACTTACAGGAGCAGCCAATAATTCTGTCATGATGAGAGAGCGTACATTTCCACTTCTGAAGAGCTGATCTACATCTGCACTTTGTCCGTTTTTCCAACAGCTCACTAGCGGCAACAGCCATGCAGATGTAGGCCTCTTGTTTCATTCAACCTTCCTCTTAACCCACAGTATGTTGTCACTGTCAAGTGTTGAGTCAAGTGTTTAGGAAAGTGGTTTATTCATTTTTTTAAAAGAGGAAATACAACAAAGGGAGGGAGGTCACAGCAAAAACTATTATGTACAAGATTGAAAGGAAGTTATCGGAATTATCATATTCTGTATTTACATGTAAATGAAAAAGTAGTTTAAAAAAAACGTTAAATAAAGAGGAATAAAATCTGACATTTGCCTCCATACTCCCTCTCTATCACCCTAAAAACAAAGCATCCAACCCTAAGACCCAAGGCTGTCAAGACATAAAAATGGAAAAGAAAAAAAAAATCTCCCAAAGTGGCTCAATAGATTAAAATATTTCAGTCTGATTAGTTTAAGCCTCTCTTTAACTGCACAGAGAAAATATGCAAGCCCCGTGTTAATTTTACAACATTTCTTATCAGAAATAAGACTGTGTTATATAAAATATCAGCCTGCGGATGGGAATAAGATCTTTAATTTTTGGTATATGAAAGAGGAATGTCAAACAGCTGAATGCAAGAAAAGGCAACTGTGAATAAGAGGGAGCTTCTCTGTCTGGCACTTGGATGTGACCATCATTACCCACATGAAACACAATCTTTGCTACAAGATCTAATAAGCTTGCAGCTTATTTTTATGTTAATGTAATCAAGTGCAACAGAAAAGCACTGACCTTTCAGTGCAACAGCCTTGGAAGAGTGTGATTCGTTCATCGGTAGGATAATGGTCATGAGAAAGCCAAATATGAGCTTCCAAGTATGGAAAGTATGTCACACCATGTATGATGTATAGTGCAATGGAGACAAAGGTCAGAAGAGACTTGCACTCTATCAAGAAAAGAGTGCTCTGCTTAATTGCTTCATGCCACATCTGTGCAATAACGATATTGGCTAAATGACAGGAGAACATCATGCTTTAGAAGCTGCATGGTCATATACTGTAGTAAATAAGTGTAATTACCAAGTGACAGAGTGCTGCTTATACGTGATGGCAAAGCTGTAAAGATAAGGAAGGGAATTTATGTGCTGCAACTGTGGCGTGTGTAAATGCACTGAGAAAAACAATCAATACCTTCAGATTGCACAAAGAAAGGTCTCAGAGGGAGAGACTGCATTTAGTCCATATTTGGTTGCTACAATAAATGGCAAACAATGGAAAGATTAACTTAAGTCGACTCTTTCCCACAACATTTCCCATTCATCCATTAGATTAGAGGGTGTGAATCCTACATTAGGCCAGAGATTAACGAGACAAAGGGAACGTTTAAATGTGATCATAAAATAAGCCACAAATATCCCACTTAATTGCATTATGGTCAAGAAGAGGAGGAGGTTACTTATTAATGAAAATCCATCACTGCACTGTAAGAGCTATAGCCGACACACAGAAAAACAATCAGGGCATGGAGTGTGTGTGGTGTGGCTCTGCTCAGTGCTTACCTTGCTGTGGAGAGCTATCATGCCAGTGGCTATGTGACGAGATGAGCTACTTAGCAGCCCATGTCCCCGTCCCCTCCAACGTGTCTACTCTGCCAAGTGTCCTAAATACTCTGCTCTATTGTCTGCCTCAGAAACAAGCAATGGTGCTGGATGGAAGCATTCTCTCCAAGGTGCAAAAGGAGGAGGGAGGGACGATGAGAAAAGAAAAGGCCAATTCCCTGAGCAGGACAGGGAGCCATGCAAATGGGACGCCAATGAAGACGCCTCCCTGCAGGGAGAGCGCTCCACAGAGGGTCTTCTCTGCTCACTGTGGCCAGGCTGCGGTTTAATCTCTTAAGCCCTCCCGTCCCACTCACACACACACTCACACATGCAGAAACACCCCCACACAAAAAATACAAATTGAAAACACATGCACAGACACACATTTTTATCCCCTCTCCCCTTGCATCCAAACTTTAACCCCCCCCCTACATCGCCCCCCCCCCCCAGACTTCACTCTCATCGTTAGCCTGGCAGCGGGCCAGATGTACCATCAGCACTGTCATAATCATCATCCCCACTGCTATCGCACAGAAAGCATATTTCCTGCTGGAAAAGATGCTCAATGCTGAGGAGCTGAAAAGACCAAGAAAACACAAGCTTTGCAAAAAAAAATAAAAAATAAAAAGCTTGTGTGTCTGTAGATGAACATAAAAACTGATGATAAGACATGAAAGACTGCTGCTGTGATATGGATTGCTCACATAAAAGTTGATATAATTCCCCCAGTGCTAAGCACATTCTGCAGTTCATTTACCTAATCTTTCTTTTCTCCTATTCTCCACATCTTGCGAAAGAAATGCAACAATAACTGAACTCACCTTTGAAGTTCATTAATCTCTTCTTGAAAAGACACTGAAGGAGGTAGGATTAAGTCTCCTTTTACGTTCTTTTACCTTCTTCACACAAACAAGCATGCTGATTAGCTCAACATTTCCCGTTATTAAAGTTGCTTATCATCACCCAAATGCGGACAGAAGTCATCCTACCATCAAAATGTAAAACAAAGGATAAATAATTTGCCTGGCCATGACGCTATGCCTCTTAAACTGATCTCTCTATACAGGTACTAAACAATTAATTATAATATAATAAATGAGAATTTCTGATAGGAGTCAAAGGTTTGTTTACTCTAGATATAGATATAAAATTCTGATTATAATCACGATAATAATATAATAATTTATAACTCAAAGTACACTCAAATATCTGTCATTTAGAGGCATACAGATGGTGACTATATATCAGCCTTTATTACTGTGCCTTATTTTTACATACAGTATAGTCATAGGTGTGTAACTTGAACAATAAAATAATTGCAATAAAAACATTACATTACAACTATTGTTTATTGGAAACTTTGAATGTCTAGCTCTGTATATATCTTGGTCACAGTTCTTTAAATGGAAATATTGATTTATATTGTGTGTTTAATGCATTTAAAAAATAATATTTGTAGTGTGGGTTGAGCTATAGTCACAATATTAATTTGATACTGACGACTAACTTTTCGGAAGCTTAAAGAGATGGTTTTCTGCCACTTGCTGGAGGGGAATGAAAAAGGAGAGGAAGAGAGGAGCTAAAATAAGTAATGTGCCTTAATGCAAGACACCGAACCCCAAACCTCTCCAGTGGAATTACTCATGGGCAAACAGCGAGAGGATGATATATTATTCAGCTGTCTCCAGCTGTGAGTTTTATTCTCAGCCTCTGGGGTGGCATGAGGTTTAAGTGGTATCTGCTCTGTTTTGGGGACAGGAGGCAGCCACCATTATACAAATTCTCACATAGCGCCTTTGGGTTGCATTAACCAAGAAGATGCTGAGCAAGCGTTGCAGAGATTTGGTGGAGGGGGCACCAGATGATTTGGGAATGATGGAGTTTTGAAGGCCCACATTACAAATCCGTCTGACTTTAAGTACAATGCAGGTCTGTATTACCACAGCACATCTGAACACAAGATAAATTCAGGCTGAAAAGACACAAAACACCTTTGAGCTGCAAAACACAGCACAATCAACTCATTAACATTTCATTATAATAAGGCTGAGGTCAATATCTCCCCAGATACCAGTTTATGCCCAATGTATGCCCGGCTGGTGCTCTTTTGAAAGAAAATGTATCCTAACTGACCTTGATTCTTTAAGGCCTTAAACCGTGCCTGGCCCCGGGGATGACACAGACAAGATAGAAGAATTACAAAATACTGTAAAAAGAGGATGCTCTAGTATTATGTGAGGTTGTAAGTAACATTAACTTTGTAGGTCAGTCAACTTACACAAGCGATTACAGAAAATAAAACGGATTGGGAGGGCATGTGGAGCATTGGAACAGTGTATTTTTTATCTGTTGAAAACAGATCAAGTTATTGCATTTGTACTCGAACGTACCAAATGAAGTCAGGAACCTACAGATGTCTGCACTTAACCTCCCAGTCATTAAGGCTAATGGATCAGGTCAAGAGATGTGCAGATGATGCTTGAGACCAAATCCAAACTAATGACATCCATTTAGACCAGCCCGACAGGAGAACTGCACAAAGAAGCAAGAATCACAATTTCTTCCTCTTAGCAAGCACCGCTTCTATTCATTAACCATGAGCTCCCCGGCTAATCAAAGCAAGAGCAAATGTCTCAGAAGCATACAGCATGTGGAGCAGAGCATGAGGCCTGTGTCTGGCTGGCTTCAATGCTTTGACTTTTTTTTCTCCCAGTGTGATTTACCCAAGATTTTTGACTCAGCACAATCCCACCACGGGCAGGAGTAGAAGGGGACCGTTTCCTGCCTTGTCTTCGTGTTATCAGAGGTGCAGTGCATGGTTGCTGCTGTTTCACAATACCACCGTGACCACAAAAGACAGAAATAGCATTAGAATTTACAGCTAATTGTTGGTGTTTGTTTCAGGTAGATACACTTCTTAGATATCTACAAGGTTTTTTTTTTTAGAGCAAAGTGGTTTGTTTGTACTCTGAAAATCTGTCTAATCCGGACTAATTTGATTGTGGGATGCATTGGCTCTTTACAATACAGGAACTAAAAAATTCCAACAAGCATCCGTCCACCCTACGCCTTCACAGCATAGCTGTACAAAACAAACAATTGCCTTTAACAACAGCACATTTCTGTAAAAAAAAAAAAAAAAGCACAGGAAGCATAAACAACAAAATTCCAATATCACACTTGATGCACATGAGGAATTTCCCACTGACAATGCAGTTCTCTATGGAAAAAATACACCTATTCTAATTTGTGATCATAAGCAGTGAAATTAAAAGTCATCCACCATTCAACAATTATCTATTCAGAGTGTTTATCAGCAACTTATAATCAGCAGATGACTGATCATTCACACAAATTAGCAAATCACTAAACTCTGCTCTCTCAAAATGAATAAGAAGAATAAAATAGATGTGGTTACAACATCAACTAGGCTAAGCTGTTTCTCACTGATGGGAGATGTGCAAGCCATATTTGTGATGTGTTTCGGCTGTCGGAAATCTGCCATGTCCTGGTTTCTATTTCTTCCCTATGATCACATTTGATGTGGTTTTGCATGTCAGCAGCATAATGAGGAGACTGGATGCATGAAAGGAAGAAACGAAATGCATATTAAATGACACAGTTCGGAGCTCTTATGAACAGTGACACTGTTCTTAAGAGCGATGAACTGCGTTTGTACACTTCGGGTCTACAATCTATCTTGTCAACACATTCTCACATTGATTTTTCTTTGATTCTAAACATCCAGCTGTTGGCCATAGTTGATTGAAATTATTTTATTCCCACAATTCCTCTTGTGCTTCTTTGGCTTTGAGTGTGTAGAGACGTTGCTGTCTAATCAATCTGTGTTTAATCAACTCTGTCTCGCTCAATATGTAGTAAAGTCTCATGTCACATTGCAGGTTAAGAACAGGTCAGTGAATCAGAATTTCTTTGCATGCTACATACATAAATGATCCTGTATAATGCTTTTATGGTTTTACTGCTGCTGTTTATGCCTGATTGTTTAGAGGTCAGGCACAACTACAGTCTCTCAGACGCTTGAATTTAATCCCAAGTAAATTGTCCCTGATTGCACAGATCTGATACGTCCTTCCCAAAGCCTTTTATTACTGCACTGTGATTTAGTCAAAGAGAATAGAGGCACAGCGAGCTAGCCAAGTTGCTACTTTGTAGAAATGACCATTTGGGCCCAACCTGCCCAAAAAAGCTTTTGTGTGAGTAGTGTCGAGAGGTTTGGGTAAAAGAAAGCGTCTTGAAAGGCAGTCGGCTCTTGTTGCAAGAGCTTTTATGTTAGCATGTCAAGAGGAAAATGAGAGAGAGAATTGGATTACTCTGATTACTTGATAGAAAACTTTACAGGAAAAAAATATAATGAATTAACAAATTTGACTCCACGCTTCAAGCATCCCAAGTAATTTCACACTGACCAGTCATGATGGCATAATAAGGAACAATCCAAGTCTAAGTACTGAAAAAAGATATACACCGATCAGCCACAACATTATGATCACTGACAGGTGAGGTGAATAACATCGATCATCTTGTTACAATGAAACGTTCTGCTGGGAAACCTTGAGTCCTGACATTCATGTGAATGTTTGACATGTACCACGCACTTAAACACTGCAGCTCAAACAACCCCCCAACCTCCCATGGCAACAGCAGTCTTTGATGCCAGTTGCCACCCTCAGCAGGACATTGCACCCCGACACACTGCAAAAGCTGCTCCGGAGTGACTCGGGGGAACACGACAGAGCTAAGCTGTTCACCTGGGTTCCACACTTCCCAGATCCAAATCTTACTGAGTATTTGTGGGATGCACAAGAATAAGTGTGATCTCGGTATGTCCCACCCTGCAAAGCACGGGACCCACAGAATTCACAGCCACCATCCCGGTACCACAACACATCCCCAGAGGTCCTGTGTCCATGCCCCACTGAGTCAGAAGAGTTTTAGCAGCATAAAGGAGACCAACACACTATCAGGCAGGTGGCCATAATGTTGTGCCTGATTGGTATCTATTGTTATGGCTTCTTGGGGCAAGTACTGAACGAAGATGAGCTGTCTGACTAGAAATCAGATGTTTTTGTATTCGGTTTGAGTGGAGAAGGGAAAGCACAATGTCTTGCTCCTCTTTCACTTCCACACAGCTGGTGAGTGGAACATTACAGCAAATTATTGACACACACAACCACCACCTGACGTCGGGTAGGTGTGTCATGAGGGGGGCTTCCGATATTATTCAACTATCTGACATGCTGTTTGGACAGACCATAAATCCTGAAACACCCTACGAAAGAAACACCTTGCTTCATCAGGACTGTATGTGTTTGTATTTGAATCATATTTGACTCACAGAAGCTTGTCAACCAATCAGCAAACAACTTCACAAGTCAGATTTTGCCTGAAATGGTGCTACATTTTGATTGGTGCTAGAAGCATGTCAACTGAGCCCTGCTCTCATCAGGCTACAGCACAGAGACAAACACAACTACTAAACATCTCATGTGAAATAACCTGTAAGATTTTCAGGACCTTCGAAGCTCACACATATGTAGCAAATTCCAGTCAAAGTTATTTCACCTTCAGTTACGTTCTCATTCAGGTCTTTTCTACATTTTTTTAAAGTAATTTGGCGAATTTGACCATTTAACATTCAGTTTGCTTATTTACTTGAAAATAATCCACACACCATTACCCAATCAACCGTGAAACCAGGCTTGGCTTCCGCATGAAGGCACAGAGAGGTGACGTGTCCGCTGCTGTTGATTATACGAGCCTAATGGCATAAAAATATGCATAGAAAGTAATTACATAAAGGTCATAGAGGCTCCAACCATACGGTGTTAAAATTATGAAGCAGCGACATTTTCAGCGCTGTTTAAACACTTATAAGGCCTACAAACACAACATACAGATATGAATAATGCACATATAGGGCACACATTGTCACTGTATACATGTTGATGAAACTAGCTATTTGCCCTAACAGGCTGCATTGGGTATATAGGACAAATGCCACAGTGTGACCCTTAACATGAATAAATCACACACTGTACATGTCATAATGTGTCAAACAGTAGTAATACACAAAAAAGGATGAAAATAAGCAATGAATATTTAATGAAAGGCTGTTTTGGTAGCTGAAACGAGTGCAAAGTAATGCTTCAAGTACGAAAAATGTGAACATGACAAGACACATCCTGAACACACACAGAGGTTGAGACACAACAGAGATGGATACTGCGATACACCCAACACCTTCCCGTCTAACAACCCACGCACTAAAAGACGCACATGAATTCACCGCATAGACATCCATTCAGACACGCATAATGCTTCAGTGGGTTCATCCTCTCAGTGTGCAGCACTGCAGTGATAGGTAGGTAGCTCCATTCTGAGAGACAGATAATGAGGTATTCCCTCTGCAGAGGACAGAATCCCAGAGCCAGCAGAGTTGAGCAGCGCCAGGAAACACACACACACACACACACACACACACACACACGTATACATGCTTACAACAGCCCAAGAGAAGCAAGCAAACTTCCTAACTCTCACATACACAAACCAAACAGTGAGCCCAGTCTGCCACCCACCTCTGTTCCCGAGCACACCACCCTGAGGTGCACAGAGACGCACCCCCAACACGCCTGTAGCTATAGTCCCAATGAGTTGGCAGCAGTGGAGCCAGCTGTATATCTCTCCGCTACAGCATGCCCCGGGATAAACAGTCTGCTAGTGCTGGTTAGCGAGCGCTGTCATGGCATCCTGCCCCTTTCTCTCACAGACGCTCGGTGGCACAGAAGCCTCCTCCATCGCATGCACTCACAAAGGTATCCTCACATCAACACAGCTCTGGCAAATCACCGGACTCCCCAGCTGTGACCTCACATCACAGCGGAGGAGGAGGAGGAGGAGGAATAGGAAGCATGATGAGAGGGGGGGCGGGGTGGGGGGTGGGGGGTTGTGTATGTGCTTTACAGAGAAAGAGAAAGTGATAACAGGGTATGGCCAGAAAGTGTGGCAGCCACAGTGGGGTGGACAAAATTACGACAATAAGGAAGAATAAGTAAGAAGGCCACAGTATATACCAGGGGACGGATGCCGCTGCGAGGAGGAGAAGAACAAGTGTTACAAAATATGTTGCTTGCAAGTAGCAGGGGTGACAGCACGCTGTGGGAGGGAGGGATGGAAGAAGACAATTTAATTTTGATAGCTGTGAGGGCTGCGTCCATTCCCACAGCTGGAAATAAACATCGCAACCACACTGGAAGAACAGCAGCAACTATCCCCACTGAGGCAGCTGAGGCAGAACACAAAAAACAAACAGCTGCAAGGCTTCACCGCCCTTCTTCCTCCTCCACTCGTTCACTCCGGATCAACTCATCCTCACACCCTTTACTTCCTCATTTTCTCCTCTCTCCTTCCTCTCAACCCTCTTGTCGTACTCCTCTGGCTCTGCCTTCCATTCTGTCTTTCTCCTCCTCTTTTTTCCACCCCGGCGCTCCTCCTCTCATTCATAATGGATAGTTTGGAGATATCCTCTTCCTGTAGTGGGCCCTGTGCCCCTGGAGCCAGTCAGGCTGTATTGATTCCTGCACCAGTGGAGTCATCAAGGCATAGATAATAAGGTTTAAAGTCACACTGAATTTTCTACATCCTTCCCCTCCCCCTTGGGGAGTCGGTCCATCTTCTCCTGTCGTCTGCTGTCCCCCCTGTCCAACATGCCTAAGAATCCAATTAGCAAATAGATTCACTGGTTTAGAACTGAGCATAGTCTACTCTGGAAATATCTGCAAGTATCTATGAGTGAATACTAGAGAAGAAGAGCAAGACGAGGAAGAAAAAGTAGTGCCAGAGAGCCTTCAGAAAACATGTGTGTGCATGTGTGAAGGTTTTCATGCATGTCATTCTCATCCAGAAGGCAGTGGTCTGCGTTACACAGTCACAAGCACAGCAGAACATACAACTGTTTCAGCCTGAAGAATTTGCCAAAGTACCACAAAAATCCTGCGTTCCTCTTGGCTGTGTCTGTGTGCCACAGTCTGACACATGTCATGTCACTGGGTGCTACATTAAAGCTCATTCGACTAGATTTGTACCCGATGCTCAAGCCAGCGTGCCCTCCTTTGGCCCACGCCTTCAAATGTAGGTCAACATCGGCATTCAAGTGACTGATATGTGTCACAGGCATAATGCTGCTCTTTTTAGGACTGGACAAACAATCAGTTTCGCCCTGCAGCGTTAGACCATAACAATATCCAGCACAATAGGGAAAAAAAATGAAATCTGAAGTGAAATTTGTTGTTCACTTAAAGCAGCACCTTCAATGGAGACAGGAGCTTTTAAAGGAAGGGTCAGTGAGCTGCTCTTGGTGGCTTCAGGAAGCAATACATCAGGGCATCGTTAAATAGGGCAATTTTCATGGTCGCTGAGCAAAACACATACAATGTAAAGCAAGGGGCTATAGATGCAAAGAGACAAGTGGAAATATGTCAAGGAAACAACTTTTCCAGCAGATATGACAAACCACAAATGCAATATGAAGGCAAAAGTAGACTAACATGATAATCTCTTTTCACATTGCATCTCTCTTATACTTAGACTGCATGAATGGATGCAACCTTCTTCCTCTGCGTATTTCATATCACAACAGCAGCAATAGTTCTGCAGTGTGTCAGGAGTTCAACTGAAAAACCATTTAAAGATCAAATAACTCGCGAGGAATTCACTCAGACTGGTATTTGCAAACATAAATAATGTAACATAAAAAAATTCTATATCAATAAGAACAATATTATATCCCACTATTAGACCCTCAGGAAACTTCTTTTACAGTGTAGTGTAAATACGGTTGCAGCTGATGATGAAATTATGATATTATAAACAATATATTAATATTTATATTATTTTCTTAATTAGTCAAGTAAAAAGTAAAAAAAAAAAACAAAACATAAAAGACAGAAAAAGTCCTGTTACATCCATTAACCTGAAGGTAACATGATCAAATTGACGATAGTGTTACTTATTTAAAACTGACAATTCGGAAAGAGTTATGTTAACTTGCTGACATGTTTCGACAGCTTCTGCTGTCTTCCTCAGAGCGTCATCTGACGTTTGACGCTCTGAGGAAGACAGCAGAAGCTGTCGAAACATGTCAGCAAGGTAACACAACTCTTTACGAATTGTCGGTTTAAAATAAATAACACTATCGTATAGTATATAACGACAAAATGAACCTAATCCAACTATGTTCAAATTGATTGTGTTGTGCTCAGGGACACTCTAATGGGCCAAGATGGGGTGACCCAGTGGTCGAGTGGAAAGGGCACATAATGCATGAGCTAAAATACCCTCTGCAGCTGAGTTCCCACTTCAACAGCCAACTGGCTGGACCTTTGCTGGAAGACATTCCCCCCCATTTTGTGTGTGTATCTCCACTCCACTGCACTATTTTATAGAGGCAAAACACCTTCAATAATACTAAAATAAATAACTGACGAAGATATGTAATTTAATATCTCACTGGATTTAGCAATCCAGCAAATATTTACTAAATCCATAACATTTCCACATTTATGGTTAACAAAAAATACTGTTGTCAATATGGTTGTCTAGCATAGCCAGACATTCTCCACAGTGCTGGGAGAATGGTCTGACAACATCCATTGTCAGTCTGACTTGTTTTTATTTCTTTCAAGTAATCACAATCATTTGGGCAGTGCTAAAACCAGGATGTAGTGTCCCTGTAATAAAGTGTCAGGGGCAGGTTGCTTTCATGGAATATGTGGGCAGGCAAGTGGTGTTATTAAAGCAGCTAATTCACTGAAAAATCCAAGCATGCCTGCCTTTAGGCCTTGTCCACACTAATGTGGATAATTTGCAAAACAGACATTTTCAGTCGCATTTGGGTTCCTCACACATAAATGACATCGTAGGACAATAAAACAAAGACTACTGCTTCATCTGCGCCTACAGGTAAGACTTTTTAAAATTCTGTTTTGTGTGTATCTGTGAGGACAGAGAGATTAGGGAAACTATGATGTCACACATCAATCATGCACTGTTGCTTTTTGTAATGAGCATGTGCGTGAAACAGCAAAAATAACAACAACAATGGCGGATACATGCTCGTTTCTTTACATGTGGTTAGTACTAACCGTTACGGGTTTACAACACAACTTGGCATTGCTGCATCACTTCACTGGCATGCAGAGGAATCTGTGTCTGCTGTGCTCAATATTACTTGGTCTGCACAAATGATTAAATGTCTGCATTCTCTGGTATTTGATGTGTTGTTGATGTAGACAGGCTTGACATACTTCTATGGAGATATTTTTGTCAAACAGTGGCTGTGTGGGCAAAAACTGTATTTGGACCATGTAGGTTGCTGCTCGAAAGCTGTCATTTCTCACAGCAAAGGAGATTTGGAAAACGATAACATGCAGATAGAGGAAAGAATGGAGAATGCTGCATGAATTACGCTGCAGAAATGGCAGGCATATACCTAAAATCCACAATTGTTGAGTCAGACTAGCAGCAGTTGCTAATTAATTTCCTGTCAACCAATCTTGATGGTTCAGTTCAGTTCAAATGCGAATATGACAAGCAAACAAGAAGAACTGTCATTTAATTTAATGAGCTAGAACACCTAATATTAAAATAATCCATCCCATATTGAAACTCATCACAATATCGAATATCAATGTGACAATTTTACTGCTTGTATAAGGAGTCAAAATGGGTCTGTGTAAAACTGAAGTCACTACCTGAGTGCAACAGGGGCATTTTGTTGGTAACACACTTTGTTGTTACAATTTTGTTCACAGCTGTCTGCAGTATTCATGAGAGAGCAGTACCCATACAGTAGCATCTCCAATGATATTGCTGACTTTTATTTACACACACTCACACACAAAAACACACACACACACACACACACACACACACACAAAAGGCAGAAACCCAGAGGAGCGAACCAACACAACAGCAGCAAAATGAGTGTTCCCTTCGCCTTCTGGCAATCTAAGCCCTTAGATATGAGCTTTTTTTCTGGAGTGGAAAAACAGGTCTGACACTTAATTAGCAAAACAAGGTCAAAGCACAGGTCTCATGTTTGTGTCGCCAAGTGCTCTGGCAATTTGACATTCTACCCCTCTTTCTTTCTCTCCCCTCTCTGTGCAATCCAAAAATGCAAACATCCACAAACACAAACAACCATGATCTCTTTCTCACAGCAGTAGAGCAGAGGACTGAATACTGAACATTAGGCTGTCTGATAATTATTACTGCACATCAAAGCACAAACTCTAATCACAGAAAACTGTAGCCATCACCAGCAAACTGCCCACTGACTCCTTCTCTTCACATCTCCTCTCCGGGCCTTTCTGTCTTCATTATCCACATCTGCAGAAGACTCTTTGAACAAACTGCTGGTGTGATTTGACTGGAGGAGTTTTGAAGTGCGGACTATTAGCAGACAGGTCTATTGTATGTGTGTGACGGCTGTTATCTTTGCCTTCATCTGCAGCAGTTTGACACAGTCAAACATAGCAGTGCTCTCTTCCACTCACTGCTTAATTTTGGGATTCTTCTTGGGCTTTGCCGAAGAAACCCAGCAACTGAAAAGTGAGTGTGTGTGGGTGGATGTGGGTGAATGAGTTTGTGTGCACTGCAAGTATAAGTGCAAGTCAGCTGAAGAGTCGAGTGTTCCCTCGTCTCAATACTTAACTGGAACTTTTCTCCACCAGCCATAGTCATATAAATTGGTTGAAAAAATCCGACCACATGAGCACATGAGGACTTAATGATGACTGAGACACAATGTAAGTCAGTGCCGTCCACAGGCCAGACAAGATGCTTTTCTCTGCAAGAGATGCAGCAACGTCTTTGTGGATGTGGGTGAGATATCAGCCAATCACTGGCATTTATTTATGAAACCACACATGTATTTGGAATTGCAAAGCAAAGTCTGAGAACCAGAGCCCAACAGGAAATAAATCATCAGTGTAGTTCAGGTAAATCTGAGTCAGAGAGGCTGGAACAATGGTTCAGTATTGATTCATTATTATGCCACTGATACAGCCTCGGTATCACTGCTTCAATCAATCGCAACCAGAATAAGCCTTTCTTTCAGTTTCTCAAAACAGGACGCCTCCCTTAAATGAGTTTGGTGTTATTCTGGATTTTTTTATTGCCAACAAAGCCCATAATAAGACCCAAACCAACTATGTTTTCAATCGCTTGCCTCAACTCTCAGCTCCAATGTCTTTCATTCACACTGAAAACACACTTAGATATATTTTAAATATTGTCATGAGTCACTTGGTCATTTTCACCATGAATTAGCAACAGCAACCACGTTGATGGCAATGAAAGAGCATGTAACTTAGTGCACCAGTTCATGTAATGTATTAATTTCAGGCTTTAAATATATTTATGGAAAATTGGAAAACATAGAAGATCACTTGGTATTCTTTACTGTTTTTAGCCACTTGCTGCCACTATCTGTGTTTGTTGTACTGCCACTATAGAGCGTTCCTTCTCTCCTCTACTGAACAGAGAAAACACCCTGGCCATTACTTTACTATTAGCTTTTCAGGCACTTCACCCTTATGACAAGTTCTCTATTTGCTCTGGAGTCTAGTCTGACCTTTTAACCATGAAGAAATATCCTTTCATGCCATGAAGCATTTTAGTGACTTTTAATTGGTCTTGTTTAGTCACAGTAATCGCTCTAAGGTCATATCGTGACAGTACAGCTACATTAAGTCCATACATTCTGAATGCTCAGTTTACAATTGCCCTGGCTTTCCTCCCCAATCAGTAGCAGGTTGCTGAATGTTTCAGCAATCCACCACTGATTGGGTAGTCAGAAAGAAGAATGTGTCTGGATGTGCTAACAGCCTGATCTGTTTCTTCTTTTATTTTCTCAGCAGAATCTCTCCCTGTAGGAAAACCTGTAGCCACAGCTTCCCTCATATTCCTGTATCAAACCTCACAGCTATATACAGACAGCAGAAGAATGAATGAAAGCCTGAGAAGCAGACAGATGCAACAGATTCATGTTGGGTCTGGACGTGTTCAAGCTTTGGGAATAGTAATTTAATTTGTTGAGACCACAGTAGCTCCCAGTCTTACTGTATCTTTGATGCAACGGCAGCCTTTTAGCCCAGGGCAGCATTTCACAATTTGCAGCTGTAAGACACCAAGCCCTGCAGAGATTTGTTTACTTCTAGTATTTCCTATTTCCATATTTTTCTCCGAGGCAGATGTGGATGGATTATTCCAGGAAATGAAAAAGAGAAACAAATCCCTTGCCGCTCACTGTCTGAACAGCATTGGTGCCTGCATGTCTCGACCACAAAAGAGGTTTGGGAGAACACACTCACAGGCCTCTTTAAAGATCTCTGGTGCACAAGACACATGCTGAGTTGTTTACTTTGGTAACTTATTGCTTAACGATTCATTAAACCAACTCGGATGCAATGAATCCCAAATGAAACATCAGAATTCCAAGTTGCGTATGAATGTAAACACCCCACGATCTCACTGATAAATAAGTAATTAAGTAGCAAGTGAAGAAATGTAATTATAACACAAAACATAGCTCCTCGTGATTTTGCATTGATAAGATTTAAAGTGTCAAGTAAGATGACAGAATTCTCTTTCTGAAATTTCTCCAGTGACCCTGTGGGGTACAAACAAGAGACTCAGACACCTCCTCCAGAGTTGAAAGTGAACGAGACAAAGCCTGCTTTGTGAATCCATTGACTGCCTACTGTATTAGTGTGTGCCAGTGCTTTAAAGCAGCAGCATGCATATTCATGGCTCCCCATCAGGAAGTCTTCCTCCACTACTTGTGCCACTGCGGGCTCTCAATGGGTGTATTTATGAGTAAAATAATATTCCCCTGATATTTGGCACTCCTTAAAAAGCTGTATACACTATTTAAAAACAGCCAGCATGAGGTCCTATTAAAATGGCCAGAAACCTGAGCATGGCAGCTGAGACACACTGATGCAGAAAAGAGTGAATGCATGATCCAATTTACAGTTTTTGTTGACTATTTTCTTCCTAACGATCAGAATATTCAGTTAATTTCAGCAGCACGCAATATTTGCATGTCTGCCATCATCGTATAGATTCGTGTTTTGAACAGAGTGTCCATGAAAACAGTCCCAGTCACTTGAGCACATGGCCACAGTCAGGCGGCCTGTTGGAAAGCAATGTGTGCGCCGACTGACAATGAGAACAGTCTGGTCAAAGACCTGAGTCATCTGGTGCCTCCTGGCCAAGTCACACCATGTGATCATGGCTCAAAACACAGAACAGGTGCCCACTTAAAAGAGCAGAGAAGAACAGAGGGAGATGTATTGAAAACAAGCGCTTAGATCAATGTCAGGCCATGAGGCAGACAGGTAGATAATTCTGCGACATGAGCCGTGAACTAGAATCTTCCAAACACAAAACTGGCGCATCACGATTTTGCTTGGCTGCGTCAGCACAAAGGGGGTGCAGATGTGTGGGAGCTTTCTGGCATTCAGATTAAAATTATCACTTAACACAAGGAAATCATCTCTTTGCCGTGACGAGGCTGTACAACGGCTGTTAAAGACACAGCTCAGGCAACCCACGCAGCCACATTATTTTAGAGCATTTCCAATCAAGCTCGCCTTCCCTTCAGTATCAGCGAGAAAGCTAAAGTAGGTTGAAAGACTTTTGTATATTATGCTTGAAACAAATGCTTTGGATTGGCCCCCCTATACTTCTCGGGCCTTCCTGTTCATATACATTATGCTGGGTTGTATTCACTGCAGTGTGGCAGCAATGGTTGCACTGATCGGTGGCATTACAACGATATTTCTCACAACTATCACTAGATAATTCATCAACATTTACTCCATTTCTCTGACTCTGGGGATTAATAAATAGCTTATTATAACTCAGATTTCAAGGACTTCACAAAAAGTAGAGAAAGGGAAATTGTTCAGTTAATAAATGTGGAATTTTAGTTTCACTCTTAATGGAACGGTTTGACATTTAACAAAACCACTTCTTTGCTTCCTTGCAGGAGTCGCTTAATGAGACGACTGATACCACTCTCAGCACAAAGTTCAGAAGGACGAAAACAGCCACCCTGGCACTGTCTGTTGGCTTGTCATTGACATATGATGTGTTAATTAGTGAGCTTTTTTCTTAATCTTTGGACAGAGACAGGCTCTGAACATAACTTGTCTGTCCGGCTCCACTTTCACCCTTAAGACAGATCTGAGAGAACTGTTCATTATCTCTGTGAAACTCTCATCAAGAAAACCAATTATTGCATCCCCCCCAAATTATCCTTTAACCCTCCTGTCGTCCTGCAGGTCAAATTGACCCGTTTTAAAGTTTTAAAAATGTGGAAAAATATATATGTATTTTCACAGTGAAAACATCCACATTTAGGAAATTTGTGAACATTTTTTGGTGGAAAAAAACAAATTAATTTTTTTTTAAGAACATTAAGAAAAAAATCAACTGAAATCCAGCGAATTTCGCTGTCAAATTTTGGGATTTTTTATTTCAAAAAATAAAACTTTTGAGGGAAACTTTTCAGGGATTTTCTTCCTGAAAATTTTGCAGTTTTTTAATACATTTGGGGAATTTTTTTCTGAATTTTTGGACTTTTTTCAGACAAGACAACAACAGATTTTTTGGTAAGGACAACACGAGGGTTAATAAAAAGTTTATTACTTTACATTTTACCTGATATCACTTTCTCAGTTTTCTGTGTAGTGTACATAACCATGAGTGGAAAGTGTGATTCATCTACTATTTATACTAAATGTATATATTTATATATGCTGGCAACCTTTTCATTCACTGTTCTGAAGTCAAATCCTGAACTGGTTGGTCACGGGTCAGTGTGAATAACACTATGTACTCCAACACTCCCTCTAAACACACAGCAATTTCCATAATATAGGAGAGCAGTGCTTTGCATTGTCTTGTTGTCCTCTGTTGCAGGGGAATTAAGAGCAGTACAACCCCTCCTCTTTCTATCCATTGTGCATGTGAGTGTGTGGGTTGGGGGGGTGTATGTGGGCTTGCCTTGCTGTGACACTGTGCCCTTCACTCAGTCTGTCCTACACACACTGTGGCCCTGTGTGTGCAGCATGAGTGGAGCTGTGTGTTGCAGATAAGAGTCAGAGTACAGCAAAGAGAGGAGGGGGGGTGATTGTGTGAAGAGAGCATAGGCAAAAAAAAAAAAAAAAAAGGATTCAGTGCTCTTTCTCCCAGTCAGATTCACCTCTGGATGCCCTTTCCTCTACTCACTTCTATTACACCTTCCTCATGAATAATCCAGCCACTGACACCGGCTGGTAGACTACTGACACATTTCACCACCAGGCCCACATACTGAGTGTGGGAGGTGTCCGCTGTTGTGCCCTGCTGAACTCCGATCAAATGCTGCTTTAATATGCATGTATGCCTTATTTTTACTCACGTTGAGAGATATTTTCAGACAGGAAAGTCGTATTGTGATTACTGGCACCACCCTCAGCCTAGACAGCCAGAAATGAGAGGTATCTTCACTCACATCTTCATTACCTACCTGTTTACTGCTCATATAAATTCTCCCACAGTAACGCTGAAATACACAACAGCAGAAGAAAAATATCTACTATTAAGAAGCTGCCTTCCCCTACTCTCTCCATCTTCTCCTCTCTCTCCAGACTCTCTCTCTCTTGGATGACTCGCTCAAGCATTAGCCTGACTCATGTTAATTAAAACAAAGAGATGGCGAACACCAGGGCCGAGCGTGTTATTTTTCATGGGGTAATATTAGCCAGTTCTTCTTGGGGGCAATTTGCGGTTGCTAAGTAAAAATGTGAAAATAATGTCAGCAGCATGAATTAGCAGATTGCAACAGAAGCTCCTGCAGCTACAAACTCAGCCAAGGAAAAAGAATCGGCAGCGTAATTAGTGCACAAGTCTCATGCATAAGTCAGACAGATTCCCCAGAATGCTTGGTTTGCATCTGAATAATGATATGCCACTGCTAAAAGAACAACTTTTGTTCAGGGACATTTTAGGGCAGTTTGTCGGAAGCTATTAGTGCTGGTGTATTGTCCCACAAGTACTTTCAGAAAACATGACGCAGGTTGTTACATCACCTTGCGAGATTGTGAGCCAAATGTGACAGTGTCAGGCCAGCTCGAGAGTGCTGGCCTGATGTGTCAGTTGGCAGTGCGTGGATTTATACAAAGAATATACTCCTCGGACTGGATAAGGCTACATAAGCATTCTTTGACCTCTTTTATTCACACTCATTACCTATGCAAAAAGAGGGTTGATTTGAGACCCTTCGAGAGGGTCCAGGGAGAACAGGTTTGTTAGTGTGAAATGGAAAACCAACCTGTTTGTCGTGCTCGCCTACACCGCATGCTAATGTTGCCCACATCAATGGGCTCTTCATGTAGAAATGCAGCTGAGGGCCCTGGAGCTCAGGAGGCTGACCAGTGAAACACAAATGCACTGGCAGGATGGCAAAGCAGCCAGGAGAGGACAGCGGCGGCCCACAGCCTGCAACAGCCACAGCTTTTATGTGCGGTTACACTGATCTAAGGAATGAAGGGAGACCTCCAAATGTTTTGTCCTTTTCTGTTTCTCATAATGCCCTCAACCCCCTCCTTTCCTTCTCCCTGTACCCCTTTTTCCTCTCTCTGCCTTTTACACGGCTAAAGAGCTGGGCTGAAAAACAACAGGCATTCTAAATAAGAGCTGAATCAATACAGTCGTGCGGCAGCAGGTTCCGGTCATAAAAAGCAGCGTTAATATACAATCAGCTGGTCTGCATGGGCGCACAAAGCATCCGTAGAACTTTCAATCGATCCTGTTAGTGAAGATGTCTCGGCGATAGGCAGTCTCCTGAAAATGACAGCATCCAAAGGTGTATTTAAAAATACGTTGCATGAAGCAATGTTTTAAAAAACAGAATCAAATTGGACTCTCGTAGAGCATTTACAGGTGAAATAGCTTAGCGCAGAAAATGGAAATTACGAAAGAAATGAGATAATATGAGCGTAAAATGACTATGGGTGGTCTCTGCAGTAAACAAACACACCGATTGAATAATGGGCATAGCAATAGCACTTGCTGAGGCTCCTAGTGCTATGCTTCCCATCTCTGCCAAGGGTAATGGGATTTCTTGGGTTTAAATGCACTTCACTCACTCTGTGGAGCCAATAGGAAGCTAAACTATTGATCCACAAACAATTTAGCTGTCCAGCTGTCCAGAGAAGGGGAAAACAGAACGCCCCTAAATGTATAATGAGGCTTCCCAAGAGCTAAACTTTCTCAGTATTCGCTCCACGTGCCAGGAAGCCTTTGCCTCTGGGCTCTCTCTGAGATTAGCCTTCTACCCATACACTCCTGCAATCCCTCACCCAGAAGTCCAGAGATCAGTCACGTAAAAAAAAGTAGCATGCCCCTCACAATGGACACTTT
This sequence comes from Acanthochromis polyacanthus, assembly GCF_021347895.1. Classification (NCBI taxonomy): domain Eukaryota; kingdom Metazoa; phylum Chordata; class Actinopteri; family Pomacentridae; genus Acanthochromis; species Acanthochromis polyacanthus. The sequence goes on along the minus strand of NC_067120.1, from coordinate 16,093,258 downwards.
CGATTAATGTAAGATGCATATTTTCAATATGCCACAGATCGAGATTTCATAACCCCATTTAAATGCGCAATTGAGGTAACAGGGATGAGCTGAAAACCATGTACAGCAGTGCATCATCACTATGAGCTAGCATACATTCAGGTAGCGTAACAAACAATACATGGTGTATATGAACAGTTTTGATATAAGCAGAGGAGTGTAGTTATGCTTGGAAGCCTTGTATGTTGAACTAGCATGTGGATGAATCTGTGCTTTTGCCTTCCACACATGCTCCCAGCACCATAGCAACAAGCCTTGCTCAAAGGCCCAAAGAGCGACTTGGCCCCGCAGAGAAAGGCGCTTTCGAACCTAATTGGAGAGTTCCCTCCACCATTGCACATGCTCTTTATTCCCAAAGCTATAAGATAACAGTGAAAGCCGTTGAAAGTAAAGGAAGCTTTCACACGCTCATGATGAACACTGATTAAAAGGGATTAAATTCCAAACGATGCAGCCAATTACTGAAAATATCAAGGAGGAAAGGTACAAAAGAAATGATGCTAAATACTAGCCGCAATGAGAAGATTAAAAAAATATCGAACATGTTTGCATAGGTAATATTTTGCTGGCAACAAAGATGAATATTTCAGTAGCAACCTTTTAATCTTGTCATCATCTAAAATCTCTCTTCTCCCTCTAAACACAAGTTCACAACGCTAGAAGGTCTGCACAACATATGTCTGCCGTTCATTATAATCTGGGTTTTGTAATATGATTTGTGACACCATGAAAAAAAATCTCATTCAAAAACACGAAAGTATTTAGACAAATGAGGATTTTTTTTAATGTAAACAAAAAGTTTTCTCATTTGCAACGCTCTGGTTAAAATCCCTTGGAAGATATCAGACACACTCCGCCGATTTTCAAATTGCATGAAACTGAGAGTCATCTCTTACAGGACCGAAATAGCATGTAGTGTTGTCTGGCAGCACAGTTTCTCTGCTGCGCTGTAAACAATGTATCTGAATGCATCTACGAAGGTGCAAAAACAGATGGCTCAAGACTCCCACGTGAGAAGTCAGTCCACTGTGTGTAACACAATATTTCTGCTCGGTGAAATGTTGAACAAATGCACAAGGGGTAATCTGACACTTGAGGAGCTGTTTAATTAAGACCTATTTACACTAAGATGCTTAAATTTGACTAGTTAATTAGAGAAAACTGTCGTGTGAACTTGCTGACCTTACAATGTTGTCACTTACTTCTTAACATCATTAAATAAAAACCTCTTTAGTACTAGCTAACAACAACCAAACTGTAGCTGTTTGATGAGCAAATAACTCTTGATAATATTGTGGAAATTGAATGGATCACAATGAAGGCAGATAATGTTTACATCGCTAAAAAGCAAACACATTATTTTCTGGACAGACATTGTAACGAACCAAGGCAAATATTATCAGGAATTTCTTTTAAAAGGCTGATCATGCTGTTAACACAAATTAGGCTGTGGAAGGGCACACATTTGTAATCTCTTTTCATTCAAGCCCATAAATCCCAGCAGATTTCCTTTGATTGTAAAGGCTAAAAATATCTCAGAGAATACCAAGCGAAATATCAGAGAAAAAGGCATTGAAATCTCATCAGATTTGACCTAGTTACAGATTCTGACAGCTTTTAAATGTAGCCAAGATCACCCACTTAAACTCAATATTTTGAAATGCAGATGCTCTGAAACACAAAAATAAAGATTTAAGATACGGTGCTCCACAACGTTACTCATGAGGACAAGTAGTTTGTGAGTTGCCCAGTTTGTCTGTGATATCTTTGTATCACAGATTTTTCAGGATCTTATCTAAATCACGGCTTTAAGAAATTCAACTTTTCAGTTGTGCCAAAAGGCCAAATCTTGTCACTGACCCTGAAACTTCTACCCGCTGTGTGATAAGTCCTTGATAACACTGATCAATGTCATCCTATATCCCCATTAGTGGCAGCGGGGGAGATACCGGGCACTTTCTGAACAGTACCTGCTTGTCCAGTCGACATTATCTTAATGAAAATGGACTAATCTGATTTTCAGTGAGACATCACTTTGGCAGACAGACAAACCTGAGGAACCACGTGAGCCACAGAGGAAGTTGAGCACTTTATCAACAAACAAAATCACACTGATAAAGAGAAGAGGAACAGATTACGTGTTCTATAGAAGAAGAAAACATTTAAGTTATATCTTGAGGAGAGTTGGATTTTTTATGTTTTTACAACAAATCCATTTTTTCACAACCCTCCTTTTTTACTTTCTCAGAAAAAAATCTTTCACAAGAACCTTTAAAATGCTATAAATAGACAGAAATCCAGCAGCTGATATCAAATAAACCTATTTTTATCATCAGCACTGTGCTGCTTTTTGTGCAAATCAACAAAAGACCATTTATGCAGACTGTACTACATTATATGCTGATCACAGATATCCCGGATACAAATCATGAACTGCAGAAGAGCTGGAGGAGTCATGCTCACATACATGCATTTTGCATGCATACACATTAAAACTTTTTTTAATCCAGTGTGGCTGGATAATTATTCATATGGGGTCTGACGTTGAAAATAAGTGGCCTCATGAAGTGCTAGGGGCAATTTTCCAAGATTATTATATCCACGTGAACAACAGAGATTCCAGAAATAGAACATCAGCCCAGACAAAAACAACAAGCAAGCAAAAAAAAAAACTTTTCAATCATACAAAAAGAGTCATGAAATGCTGCTAATGTTGTCTAATGCTGTGCTAATGTTAGTACCTGCATTGATACTGTAACAAATCATTGTTGTCAGTGTCAATTAATCTGCCCACTAATTACTGCATTAATGGTTTGGTCTATAAAATTTCACAAAAAGCTGAAGAAATCTTAATCTGCATAGTTGTTATTTCTTTACACGATGGACCAGAACATAAATGATGACATTAACATTAGATTTGTAGCATTGCACCCATTAGATCAACAAGTGGGCTTCAAATGTGTACAGTGCTTCTGGGTTTTTGCCAGTTAGTTCTGTTTCTCCACAGCAGATCTATAGGGTACGATGCATGCAGGGAGCAGGGAGCAGATCACAGTGGGAGAATCAATGGCATGCCTACTGCAAACTGTATTGAGACAGCCAGTAATGGCAGATGGGGACTGAGGCCCTTTCTCCTCTTCAGGCATGAACAGAAGAGAAGTCTGTCTCCAGGCAAACACTGAAGACGTCATGTCTCCGCCTCACTGCCGTACCATTAGTGAATCTCGCTATTGATCGCCGGTGTGTAAATTGCTGAGCAATCTATTGGAAGCATCAAGACGAGGGCATTGCATGTTTTGTCAGCAGGGCACAGAGAAGCACTTCTCCAGGCAGCGAAGGCAGTGGCAGCAATAAAAAGGCTGGTGTTTGCGCGCGTTCTTTCTGCACACAATGTTCATCTGCATCGGCTGTCTCGTCTCGCTACATCTTCTGCGAGCACATTCACTCTCACAATGAAACAAGTCTACAGGACATATTGCCTCCAGCGTGACTGACACTACATTGAGTACAAGAGAACAAACGCCGCTTAACAAGCTTGCTCTGCTGCTGCCAAATGCCAACACGGCCAATCAGTTTAGAGTCTTTTCAAAATCACACGCAAAATCTATCTTCTTCTGTTCGGCTAATGCTTTGACTCTTTGTCCAAGAATTCTTCGCCCAGGGCTTGGAAGGACATCTGGAAAACAAATCTAATCTGCTAAAACGACTCTAAAATTGCCTTAATCACGGATGGCAACTATCCAAGAATCTTCCTGCCTAAATTTAGACACTAGTATTCAAAGGACACAGGAAAATTGAAAAAACAGAGGCGCATTGACTAGTTGAATAGAAAAACATCTTAATGCACTGAGTAGATCTACAGTAGAAACTCACCAGCAGATATGAAAAGACACTCGTTCTCATACTCATAACTTTGATGTTGAGTGGAGTAAAGTGTAGATGGGAAGCTTCAAGACAGCTCTATTTTCCGCCTCAGGTGAGGTTAGCCTGTCTACATCAATAAACGGCACATGTGTGTGACTGAAGCTTCAAACCAAAGCAGAAGTAAGTGCATGCTTATGTCGAGTCATTTGACTGTGACACTAATGGAAGCTGAGGCTGTTCTGTGATGCTGAAATGCATCACAGAAGAGACACATCTTGCAGGATACTGTGTTATGTAAAAAACGTCCTCGTCATGCAAGCCAATGTGGCCCTCCAGCCAATGTGCTGGCAGTGGAACAGCTTATTACAAAACTCAGAACTCTATATTCGGACATATTTTGCTGTAGAGCGAGGGGGATAAAACGCAAGATGCCGCTTTGCACACAGTAGGTTAGCCTACTTCTGAGCAGAGCAAATTCATTCGCTTAGCATGAAGGAGAGGGTCTGTCCTCGGGGTGTACACAGGACGGCACAGGATGCATTAGCAGCAGTCAAGCTTACAAGATTCATAAAGTGCTCCACCTGACAGGCGGCCATGGATTCCCTCTGACATTTTGTGCCACGGCTCTGATTTGGTGGGGACACAGCGAAGGATCTCACACATGCACTGAATGGCAAATAAAGTCAAAATGAAAAAAATTGGATTAAAAATATAGAAGCAGAGCACTCAGAAGGGGTTTAAACATTCATCAGAGGATCATCTGAAAATGCACTCACATCGTCGGAGAATACTGACACTGGATTAGAAGTGAAAAAGATAACTAACAAGCAACAGTCAAGAATATGGAAAGCTCACGGTCTAAAATACGGGGAGATGATTCAGTGAATTCTGCGCATCATAAAAGCAAAACAACTCCAGATCTGTAAATACCAAACACCTATTTGGAGCATTGATCCAATCATAAATCGCAATGACATGCTCACTAGTGCACAATGAAAAGTTGTGGCGCCTCTGTTGATATTTTGCTGTCTTTTGCACGAAGCTGCAGCCAAAGCTGTCCATTAACAGCACTAAGAAAAGTATGTGCAACTATGTAATAGAGTGGTCATTCAGGCAAACATTAGGCACCACTTCAATCCCCACACAGATGCAGAATGTCAATATAGCATTTAATAACCAAAAAGGTCACATCTGTGATTTTTTTGTTGCAATTTACAATAAATCAGTGCATGTTTGCATCACTTCCTGATCCTTTTTACACTATGTCACCAGTAAATGCAATGATATATTTTTTCAGTATGTTTAAGATCTCCTTGGAAATCCCTGGAGGTCCCTGGAGCTGACTTTGGCAACATGTAGCAGGAACAGTTTCTCTCGGCTGGAGCCTAGTCTGGTGAGTCAGGACGCGCCCATGACACCCTCTCCAGCATCTCACATCCTGACAGAATAACCTGCATTGGGCCATTACTAAGCATTACCGCTCAATCTACCTGTAAAGATGACAGAGGCCAACCATATGCCTCAATCACACGCGGCACTGACACCGGGACATGCGTTTTAGTTCCACCCCAGATGAAAGTGTTTACAGTCGTCGGGAGCTTCTTAATCTTCTTGAAGGCAGGCAGCAGTTTGAATCATCGGTATGTGCGGCGGTATTAGACTATGGCCTCTGGCGTGTTTTAATTAATCCCGACTTTAATACTCACACTTAATACTTCCGAGCAGATGTCCTATACAAATAATATGACAGAATCATCACATCTGCTCCGTGCGTCGAGACAAGTGCATGTCAGGATGTGCAGCAGATCCATCCTCCCCGCCACGCCACGGTAATGTTGCTCACATGCAATATCTCAAATACGACACTAAATTGCAAAATAAAAAAGACATCGGCGTGCTCGTACCCAAATTGTTACCAATTCTGCATTGCGGAGAGCTGCATATGCTCCATCCCACTCAGCCTGTTGTAAACAACACTGATTTCCCAGCTGTCAAAATGCTGCGCCCGGCTTCTCCAGGAATGAAAATCAGCCGCTTTTCAGTGGATCTGCCCAGCGCCCTGCTTGTCCTTACCTTCCGTAGCGGCCAGTAGCGTCCGTCCACAGTGTCCTTCACGATGCTCACACCTGCTCAGCACCGCATCGCCGGGCGCTCAAGAGCAGGGAAAGAAACTGACGGAGCCGCGGTCCTGTCCCCTCGGATTGGATGAAGGCTTATGGCCGTCTGCTCAGGGGGGCGCTAGACCTGCCTGTTCCTCAGGATCACGGAGCACCAACTCTTCTTTTTTTTTTCTTTTTTTTTTTTTTCGGAGCACCAACTCCCACTGTGATGTCCCTCCACAGCTCCGTCACAGCCTCCTTCATTTGAATATGAAATGATAGTTAAAAGAGGGTTGTAGAAAGCGACAGAATCTGTTCTGCAACGGGACGTTATTTGCTGTCTCCATGCTGTTAATGTTGGTGTGCTATAAGGTCAGCACTGACTCTGTTTGCTACTACGTTAACCCTCCTGTTGTCTTCATTTAGGGGCACCACACAAAAAAACACACATTTCTGACTGATTTGCAAAACCTTCAGGAAGAAAATTGCAATAATTCCTTAAAATTTGCCCTTAAATGTTTTTTTTTAAATCCCCCAAATTTGGCAAGAAAATTCTTGCAAATATTTTCAAAAATGAGTAAAAATATTCAAAAAAAATCCTAAAAATATCTAACATGATTCCCTATATATATATATATATATATATATATATATATATATATATATACATATCAGTAAAGCTTTTAACATTCTCTTAAGAACATTGTAAACATTTCTTTTTCCATCAACAAATGTTTAAATATTTCCCCAAAATGTTGAAAATGTGGACATCAGAAGTTTCACTGTGAAAATATTTTTTTTTTCCCACATTCTCAAACTTTAAAACAGGTCAATTTTGACCCGCAGGACAACACGAGGGTTAAATCATTAATAGGGGTTTTATTTAGGGGTCTGTTCATGAACATTGGCAGAGCCAAGGGGTCTTAGCGACAGATTAAAGTGTAACTACCCCTTTTAACATCCAACAGCGAAGCCTATAAGAGGCCTACTAGTTTCACTTAGTGCCTCAAATCATTTTGCTATAAGGCAGGGGTGTCCAATGCATCTTGGTTCAAGGGCCACATACAGCCCAATTTGATCTCAAATGGGACGGACCAGTAAAATGACAGCATATTAACCTATAAATAATAGAAACTCCAAATTTTTCCATGTGTTTTAGTTCCAAAACTTTATATTCTGAAAATGTTCACATTAAAGGAATTGCTTTTTTTTTTCAAACATTATGAACAACTTCAAATTTCTGAAGAAAATGAACTTAAATTTCAACCCAGTTATGCTTAAGTTTATTATTTTTCACATTGCAGCTTACAGATCACAGAGTGTCTACAAAGGCACAAAACATTTAGTCATCTGGAACTGAACAATTTAGTATTTTACTTTATGATCGAAACAACAAAATTCAGACAAAAAAACAACAAAACAAAACCAAATATTTCACAAACGAGACACCAAAAGCTAGAAACAAAATTACAAAAAACAGACAAACGACACAAGCGAGACAAAAATGAAACACAACAGGACCAAAACTTGGGACAAGCAACAAATGTTAGACAAAAAAACAAAAAAACAAAAACAAAATAAAATATTTTTTTGAAAAAGGCACAAAATAACAAAAGAACAATGAGCAATTTAGTATTATACTTTACGATCAAAAGCACTTGTCGAGGTCTAGAAATTATTTTAAATTTTTAGTTTTACAAATTTACAATTTGCAGTTATTATCTTCTCTGTAATTTTTACATTTTAAAAAGTCGTCCCGTGGGCCGGAATGGACCCTCTGCAGGGTTGGTTTTGGCCCACGGGCCGCATGTTTGACACCTCTGCTATAGGGAAACAAAAATGCTCTGATGTCATTGGTAGAGCTAAGCGAGGGATATGAGTTGGTGTTTACTCAAAACAGTGATGGGTGAAACTGAAATTTGCATTAAGGGTAACAAGCACTGTCATTAAAATGGATACTCTCACAAAAAATAATGTGATTGTAGCAAAATTTGACTTTTTCATTGTGCTAGGTTGTTGCCCATAGGTGGCTGCTGCTGTTTCCTATAGCAATTAAAACAGCAGTGGAAGAAAAGGACAAAGCTGCCTGAAATGACCAGTTAATGATGGGCTTAAACCTGCATCTTACATCTAATGGGTCAGACTGCCAGACTATACATAGTCAGACCATTCTGCAGCACAGAAGAGTGTGACTGCACCTCATGTTCTGCTATTGGAGGAAACAAAATCTTAAGCCTATTTGTATTCTCTAAACCAATCAGATACCTTCTGAACTAAGTGAAGGATGCAGAAAAATTAGTTATTTTACGTTAAGTATGTACTACAGCTGCCCTTGCAAAGTACATCTTGTTGCATGCAGCATGCATACAAATGGGACGGACTACTTCCTCAAAATATTGCACATTCCTCATATATCTGTCATAGCCTGTTGTGTGAATGAGCTTCCATCTGTGCACTCTCAAGTGTGTTTATACTCGCGTGAGACAAGGGAGAAAATACATGTTGGCTTGCAAACTGCAAAATCCAACTGGACATTGTAGGAAATCCTGATATTTTTGGCATACTACATTCGATATACTATGTATTGGGACTTCTTATTTCTGGCGTATTATATAATATTATTTAATCATCATATACTGGGAAACACGCATCGTCACAGGAGGATTGTCTTGGTGGAACATTTGCACGTGGGAGGTAAGCGCTGTCAATAAAATGGCTAATAAACTAAAAAAAAAAAAATTTGCAGGGCTGCCTTATTATACAATCCAACTCCTCTGCAAAACTTGAAAGATTCAGTGTGGTAGGTTGCTCGTCCAATTGGTTGCTGCTGTTACTGTTTCATAGTTAAGGAGATTCTGCCTTATATCTACAATCTACATCCAGTGAGTCAAAATAGAAAACTACACTCATCTCATAGAACCACAGTTACATTCAGTAACTAGTACACTCAACAAAAATATAAACACAACACTTTTGTTTTTGCTCCCATTTTTTATAAGATGAACTCAAAGATCTAAAACTTTTTCCACATACACAATATCACCATTTCTCTCAAATATTGTTCACAAATCTGTGATAGTGAGCACTTCTCCTTTCCTGAGATAATCCATCCCACGTCACAGGTGTGCCATATCAAGATGCTGATTAGACACCATGATTGGTGCAAAGGTGTGCCTTAGACTGCCCACAATAAAAAGTCACTCTGAAATGTACAATAAAAATACATCCACCACAAAGAACCATGTACTTCTAACCAATACAAAAATGTCTGTTCTAGCTTTGTAGCAATTTTAAAATTTCCTTTTATTATCATCACTGAAAAGTGTACAGACAATATAAAAATGTGTCTGTTTTTCATATATAATTTAAAAATCATGTTTTTATCAGTTACAGTTACACTAATATGTTTAGCTTAGTTGTAGTTCTTGTGCAGACTCTTAAAGACTGTAGGGACTGAAGGGAAACTGCTTTAGAGACAAATGGTACAAACTGCTGAACAACACAAGACTGACCCAGAAACTGGTCCCAAAAGAAAGAAAGAAAAGCCTGGATGGACATAGTGCGACGTCTCATCTACGTGGGTGAACTAGGACACTGTAGCCATTGTAGTAATTTATTTTATGTCATTTTTATTGTAAAACATTTCTGAAGGTGTTTTTTTTCCATTTAAAAACATTAGAGGCTAGCTACAAAGCCTCAGGGAGCAAATTTGACAAACAGCATACATGCTAGCTAGTAGCAATCATTTGTTTTCTTAAAGAATTTGAGTTCAACACTCACCTTCCTTTTAGCCTTATTTACTCTCCATTAATGAGATTTGCTCTTGAGAAATATATCTCAATCTGCAAGCTTTTCTAGCTGATAGGCAACTAACTTTCCCTCGTGGTGTTGGGAGGACAGTACACAGTAAGTTTAACCCTGCTAATTATGGCTGAAGATAGCAGCTGTTGATACTCTAATAAATATGCAGTTATGAAACTAACAGCAAATAGAGGACAAAAAAAACTTGTAAAGCTGCTCAGTTGGATCTTTATCCTCTCTAACCAGGTCATTTCAGTTTGAATTTGGTCAGTGGAAAAACCAAAAACATTAGCACATGTCTGGTGGAGTACACACACAGGGCTATGAATCATTTGTACTCTGGAATTACATAAGGCTTTTTTAGAATTGTTAACTGGTGCAGCAGAGTAGAAAAGTGCATCCTGCAAAATTGCGAAACTGGCTTAATCTAATTCCTTCTAACACAGTTTTGTCTATTTACTCCGGTTGCCAGATTCGCTTAACCTCTGCAGGCCTTTCCTGCGATCCCTCACCTGCCAACCAGTTGCCCTCCGTGGTCTTAGCCACAGCCGGAGCATCTCACACACCTGCTTCCCATTAACCAGCAGCCTCAGTGTTACACTGCAGAAAACACCATGGATCATGTGTACACTTAGCAGCTGAAGAAAAATGGTGTGTCAAAAATGTTGACATTGAAGCTTTTCAGAGGCTTTCAGCACCACAAACTAAATTTCATTCCATTGTTTTGGGAGAGCGGCACATGTTTAGCTAGAAATCTTAATTCCCAGGCAGATACATTGATCTGCATGTCTATACACCACCAGCAGCAGTAGATGAGAATAAAGCATGACTGCAGCCTGCATACTAACCGTCAGACTGTTTTTCATCACGCAGATATGAAAAGGCCACCTCGACTAATTACAATGCCTTGCCCATGTGTCAGTCCAAACATGAGGCCATCTCATTTCATCTCCCCTGGGATTAGATTTAAATCTCGAATGTAAACACCAAACAGCAAATAATAATCTGCCGTGGCAGAAGCCCATAAATAATGCAGGGATCTTTGAGAAAGAGCAGGGTAGAATTAATTGAAGGACTTACCCTCAGTGGGTGAATTTGGAGGAACATATCAAAGAAGTTCTTTTTAATGTCATCAGATACAGACTTTACATCAAGGTGACAGCCTTTGTCTTGTTGGTTGTGGCTGTGGTGCTCCAAAAAGGTGTGAATATTATTCAGAGTTTTCATCAAAAAAGACTAATTTCCTCTGAGATGTGAACTGTTGTTAATACATAAGAAAAAAAGACATTATCCTCAGCCCAGAGGGATTGTATGAGAAAAATACGACACTCCACAGGAAAACACCAAGCCAAAGGGATTCAGGAACACTAAGGAAATTCATTAAATCCAAATGGAGCAGAATAATACGTGCCCTAAAAGGATATTATTCAGTGTGTTAGCGATCCAAGCTCTAGATGCATTCAACCCTCAGACAAACACTTTTGTTCCTCTTACAACATGGCAGTACAAATAGAGATGGATCCTGCTGGCGAATAACACTGTTACAAGGTTGGTCTCTGGGGTGGATAAGAGGAACAGCAAACACCCTGCTGTTTGAAGGAAAGAATAGGTGGCTGTCATCTATCTGCCTGGCAGAGGAGACGGGAGGACGGGAGGGAGATATGGGGGAGGGAAGGAAGGAGGCTAAATGTGATTTAGCCCCAGTGATCTCCACAGGGTCTCATGCAAAGGTAACCCCCCCACCCATCAACCCAAATCCTCATGGGATATAGTGGGGGATGCTTGGGGAATAAGAATCAGGGTGAGGAAAGGTTATTATCCCGGTGCTATCTCGATCAAAACAGGGGGAAGGAGGGGTTGATAGAGAGGTTTAACGTCAGATCGATACAACAAAACACTCTCACTTTTGCACTTTTGCGCAATGAAAACTGCCACCGCATGAGCTCATTGCCCCCCTGAGGGAAGACCGGCTACTTGGCTTGATAGAAACACTGGTGAACGAAATGATACCCTTATACCAGAGGAGGTGATTTCCCTCCTAGAGTTGTGGTTTTCAATTTCAGGCTAACCAAAACCTACCATTCAGCCTCAAAACAGCTTGGACCTGACAGATGTGAGTATCCATGTGTGGCTGTGTGTGTGTGTGTGTGTGTGTGTGTGTGTGTGTGTGTGTGTGTGTGTGTGTGTGTGTGTGTGTGTGTGTGTGTGTTGGTAAACCATTCGTCAGCCATATGGAAATGTCACAGAGTAATCATAAACAATTATCCTCCCCGGCTCTCAGAGCATCAGAGTAGGGCAAATTTGCATAAAGAGAGACACAAAGGCTCTGCTACTTGCATTCGAGGGACATGCGCCCTGAAGCTCTGCACACACTTGAAACATATCAGAAACTAAACGATGAGGTTTTCCTCATGCGTGCTTTTGATCTCCTTGATTCTGTATAATGTGTTAGAGGGAAGCATGTGGACTCTGGAAGATCATGCCCTTCGCTTGAGCATCCGGCGTGCAAGCGATGCGCTTTAAAGCTGGTCATTTAGGAACAAGACATCACAACAAGACAGTGTAATGATCTCTCTCCCCATTGAAGGCAGACTTCAGGTAGACATGAAACCAGCTGTAGATCAATTCCAACCAGGCTTTCCGCCCAGCAGTAAATCAAGGAGCTGGACACAGAGGAGCTGGGAATGGATAATGGATGCTATGGCAGATGCACAGCCGACACAGAATGAATCTCCTGAGGAGTGGGTGAGGAATGGGAAGGTGGAGGGAGGGGTGGACAAGGATCGGCGGTGAGGGGGGTTGGTTGGAGTTCAGAGGGGTAATGGGGCAGCTGCTTGTTTGGGAGCAATGATCACCAATTGACGGACAAGTAATGCGATTCGGCTGCCATGGAAATAAATAGCTAAGCCTCTTACATGCAGCAGACATAATTGAGGACAAGCGATGTCAACAGAGGGACAAACAAATTCATAAGCTTACAGACTGTCAGCTAAAATGTAGGGTAATTGTGCATATTGTGATTTGAATACAATATATCAGCAAATGGTCCAGTTGTGGTCTCTGCATATTATAGTTGTATTGTCTTTTCGTGAAAGTTTCTAACAATCGCATTATCAGAAGCCAGTTCTACGGACAGTTTTAGGATGTGCATTATACAGCATTTCTTATTGAGATTTTAAATGCCTGTTGCTTGGCTCAACCATCAGTGTAATTGCCTCTCATCACTAGATGGCAGTAAAGTCAAGAGGTAAAATCTGTCAAACACAAACAAATTGATGGCTGAATCCTGCCGCTGAAGGTCAAAAGTACTTTGCGAACCCTGCTGCTGAGCGTGAGTCATTTGTTTTGGTTAAAATAATGAAGATTTCAGTGCAGCTCGTTGCAGTTGACAGTGATGCACTCATCCTTTTGAAAACTCTCCTCGGCGCCAAGCCTCACATAGGAAATCCTCAATTAATTAACATATACGGAGCAATTTATCACTGCTGTTATTAACTTCAAACAATTCCATGAAATATCCCTAAACAACTTTACCAGGGAAAAGGAATTAGCGTACCTGAACGAACAGAAGGCAGAAAAGTCTTTGCCAGAGGGACGGAAAGTATTTCCAAGATGGTAAATAGACAGACTTCGTTGCCTTCCTGACTTCATTGCTGTGTGATAATGCACCAGATGGCAGGCTGCTCTCTAGCCATTACTCTGACAATATGACTGTAATGGAAGTGGAGGTGCCACAAGTGAGCGCCAAAAAGACGGAGCCCAACTGTCGTGTTCCATAAGGCCTTCCTATAGACTTTTCACACTAAGGAGACTGAGGCAGGTGTAGGCATCCATGTTAACACATCCCTCAGTTTTTTTTGGGCACTGTGCAGTTGGAGATGTAGATGTGTGATTGTGTGGTGTGGAGCTTGAAATCTGATGTTTTGTTTGGATTTATTGTGACTTTCATTACATATTCATCAGGAAATGTGGATTTCTTACCCCACAACACGAGTTACACTACTCACAATTCATTGCTGAAGATTTAATTAGTGTTTTGCAGGGGTATTGCTGAGTGAACTTTTAACACAAGGGCACAATCTGGGTTTTTTGCAGCCCCACAGAAGAGAGATTCCTCCAGCAGAGTTGCTCTAACTTGTGAGTTGCTCTCTTGGTGCTTAATTGCATTCGTTTTTCGCCAGAATCCACTGCAGTGTAGCATAGTGAAGTGGCACATCATCACTTTTTACGTGGTATTATTGTTCAGTAGTGAATCATCTATGACTGCGTTACGTGGCACTTAACATGCACAGAGTGAGTAACACTGTTTTTTTATGAATCACTGAGTCTAAATCCATTAAGAGCGTCATTTATTTCGAGAAAGGGCAATGACATTTTAAGTGAAGAGTCTGAAAACTTAAACCAGACAATTATTTATTCATTCATTGTATATCCTGTAGTTTGAATTTCATACTTGCACTAAAAGGAAGGGAAAAAAACTTAAATAGCGACAAAGAAAGTATCTGTTAGTACAAATCTGTTCCTTAAATACAAAATCATTTGCAATATTGTCAGAAAAGAGCATCATTTTAGGAGTATAGCGGGACTGTATGGAAGCAATACAAATCAGAATAATATAATTCGGTGCATCATGATATCGTTGTACAAAACCAAAGTAAGTAACTCGCTGCCAAGCAAATCAGAAAACAAGCAGATTTTGAATTTATATGCAGTTTTCTGTCCAGTTAGTTACAGTACAATGTACACAGTGCACAGCAAGAAAACAAAAGAATATATGTATATATTTATATTCATTCTCTACAAGTAGTCTATATTTAATACAGTCCTATCAACAAGTTAAGCCGTATCATGCACAATGTTGCTGCTTAAGCTGCCTCACACGCTGCTTCTTGTCCCTGTACAATCGATTATGGTATTTACAAATTCAACAAATATTCTACAGGTCTTTAAAAAAAAATAAAACTTGATGCAAGTTAAGAGAAAAGAAATCTTGATCCCATCCAAAGGCCCTCAAGTGTAGTTAGTACAAATGAACCACTTTTGCCTAATAGGAATTGAATAGCTAATGTACACACATCCGCGCGCACACACACACACACACACCCTCACAGATATCCATTCATTAATACACTGCAGAAATACTATCTAGTACTGTACATAATGGCTGTAGACTTTATGCACCAGAAGTTATTTCAACGATGTTTTAATCTGATCCAATGTAGGTGCATTTCACTTCTTGGAGGAATCAAAGTCAGTTCTGTGTCTCAAGGCATTGGGAGGCATCTCAGAAAAAAAAGAAAGATGTCAAGTTTGTATGAATTATTCTTCCGTCCTCAGAGTCCTCTTGTTAAGTTTGCCTCATCCATCCTTTGAACTTCTGCCGTCGTACGGTTGTCTCTGTTCCAATCATTGAACTCCAGAAAGAGACTTCAGAACTGAATCATTGTTTTGAAGAAAAGGCACTACCTGCTGAAGGAGCACGGCAGGGGAGCACTGAGGCAAGCTGTTACACTCTCAGTGCTCCCAACTGGCCTTCAGACTGAGCTCATAGGAGGAGGTCACATGCAGGGCAAAGGTTGGGAGGTCATGTGACATGCCATGCAGCATTTCAGATTCCTCCTTAATAGGTGCAGTCTGACAGTGGTGACAGATGAAGACATATTAATGCAGCAGTCTCAAGCATGCCGTGTGCACTGCTCCCAAAACCTGCCTTGTGGATTGTAAATGCATCACGGTGAATGTAATACACCCATTTGATACATTACATCATGAATGTATTACATTATGACAGATTCCGGTACAAGCTTCTGTGTTGGAAAAAAAAAAAACATGAAGTAACAACTATTTACTGTAGACACTGAACAGTATTTGAACATACCACATAATATAATAACCATCAACATAAACAAATATAGTTCAGACAAGCACTGCATAGTCTATATGAGATTTCAGGTAAGAATGCAACACTTGTTAATATCAAAGTGTTAAGTAATATATGGATTTAGGTAACATCAGGTATTTTGTGTACTGTTAAAATCAAAGTTACGGTTGAGCTACTTCCTTTCTAGATGCTGCTTAGGCGGTAATTATGTAGGTATGAGTTTCCAAGCTTCTCCCTAAAGATTTCCAGTGTCTTTAACGAGTCTCATGTGTGGAACTGGGGATGGATGTGTGATCATAAAGCCATGCTGCGTCGGGACAGCCCTCTAAGAGAAAAGTGGGGATCGAGGGGGATGTGAGCAGTCTGAGCAGCACCTCACATGGCCTGTGAGGACTTGTTGGCTACACAAAAGAGTTCAAGGAGTTCATGGCATTTATAGGGGACGGGGCCTCCGAGCTCTCATGGCCCTCAGCAGTGTCCCTGCTGGCACTCTTTCCACTATACTGGCCGATAAAGGAGCCATCCTCGTTGAACTGTCCGTCTCCTCCTTCCCCGTAGTCAACTAAACTGTCGTCACTGTCGTCTCTCTTAACTGTCCCATTAGACGGCGTGCGGCTCCCTTTTAATGGTTTATGGTCCTCATTGTCACTGAAGGAGAAAATAACATGCAGGTGTTACAGGTGAGATGGTGTGACAGACGCAACAAGGAGATTAGTGATCACTTTTTTAGATGGAGCACTGAGCTGCCAATTCTCGCTTTTGCCACAACCGACTGAATTTGGTAGATAATGGCAAAGTCAGTCATATGAATGCGTAGCAGGGAACATTTTTGCTCACTGCACAAGAATCACATTTGAATTTGTCTTGCTCCATGTCTAAAAAATGGAAGCTATGAATGATTAGTTGGTTTCCATCAAGCAACGGGGGAATAAAGCTCAAGCAATCATACCCTGTTCAAATTCCCCCTGAAACCAAATATGAAGTGGTAAATGTGCTGTTTGACAAAAGCATTTCCGCCCTCCCTCCCCCAAGACAGAGGTTGTGATGAGAAACAGAAAACCCAACGCAACGATGTGAATAAAACTTGGAAAGCAAGGTTTCAGCCAAACACCCCCCGAAGCAAGCATGATAATAATCACAAATTGGCAAAATGCATGAAAAGTCTGCAAAGAAAGTTTTCTTTGGACATCAGAGTGTTGAAAACATTCCACATACATGAACATCAATGAGATATGATCACAAAGCCATCATAATGCTGCAATGTTCTGAAACTGAAACGCAGTAGATAATAATCTGAATCCATTTAGGGGAAAGGACTAACACAGAGAGAAGACTGATTTGAATGACTTATCTATGCACTGCACATGATGAAGGCTTTATGACCAAATATTAAACTTGATGACAGCTGTGAAACCTGGTGAGCGTTTTTCTCCACAGTGACTCAGTGGCACTGACCTTTTTCACATGCTAGACTCACAAAAAGGATGAGCCCCGACCCTCCAACACACCATCACCGTCCCTTACCTTTCCTGAGACCTACATCCCTTGCGGTCGGATGGGAACCTCCAGCTGAGATCCCACACAAACCGTCATTCCCACACATTATTGCACTATGCACACACTTGAGAAGGTTGAATATGTCTACATTAGCGTGGCACTTTTGACAAGTAAACGTGCCACGTACAGTACAAGTACAGTTCGAACTTAAAGTTTGCTCCCCTGCAGTCAAACAGACCAGCTCAGTTGAGTTAAGTTATGCCTTTATTGACATACTGTAAGGTTCCAGCTGAGCATAATGAAACAGCATGGATTTAAAGAATACTCTCACAAAGGCACTATAATATTTGTACACTTTGCCTTGTGATTTGTCTACTGTTCTTTGAGTTAATATCCACTGGGGAGGTCCTCCTGTTGTGTAATTTCTGTAGATTTCTAATTTAATATCAACAAGACCAAAACCAATAATATACTGATTCCACAAATAATTATTGTCTGAGTAGGAATAGTCTGATAGAGCTTATAAATTTTAACCATACACCTCAACTGCTCTTCAAAAACACATATGGGTCACATTGTTTCACTGGGCAACATGTTCCTTCATTACAGTGAACATGGACAAAGTTAATAAGCCAATAGTACATTTACCGTCCTGGTGTATTAAATATTTAAAAACACAACAAATCTGCCACTGAATAAAATCTCCCAACAAACATACTGTTCAGTCTTTTGAGTGACCCCCCCCCAAAAAGACCACACTCTTTAGTTGTTCTAAGAAGATTTAAAGCCTTTTCTGAAGTAAAAGTATATATTTGTGACATGTTTTTAAAGATCTTAGTCTTGAGTGGGAGTTGGAATCGAGTATAAAGAGATACACAGTAAAAAGAGATAAACTCCAATATTGTTGGTTTTGATCTCTGGTCTAAATAAAAATGTGTGTCCCCAGTCTGATCCAGTAAGAATTACTACTGGTCAAGAATAGCTACTGGCCTGTTCAAAACAGCATCAACCAGCTCCTGCACAGTCAGTCACGATTGCTTCCCTCAAACATGCGGATAGTTTCATATTATATCCATATGCATATATATATTTATATATACTGTATATCTATATATAAATAATAAACCCATCCAATACATCATTGCCTAGAGCAAATTCTCATACAGTATATCAGATGTTATAACCATGCATATCACATATTTTTCTATATATATATGTATTTATCACAGCATAAAATCCATTGAACAGATTTATGTATACATAATACAAAAAGGAATATAAAATATAAAAGCAAGACCATCTTATAAATTGACTTATAAAAAACAATATTCAAAAATGCTAGATATACAGAATTAAAGTGCTTCATTCTTCTTTATTCGACGTGCGGTTGGAGAAGCGGCCTAGAAAGAGGATGCTAACAAGCATAGCTGGATAACTGCTGTCAGTTAGCAGAAATGATGGTTTCAGTGGTTTTCAATCCTATCAGGGTCATGTATGTCAGTAGCAATACACTAGGCAAAGTGTTAATACTATATATACTGTACATACAATGTATATGAATAGCTTATTAGTTGGAATGGGATTCAATGCTTGGGGTCGGTTTAGGATGTGTTGCAAATGAATCTAGCTTATGGATTTTTTCCTGACAGTTTTATTTGAAACCATCCAAAACCCTAAATCCCTTAAACCTGAAGAATCCTGCTTCTCAAATGACACCACAATGCCATATGAAGCACACACAGAAGAGTCCAAGACAAGCAGCATCCAGGACGTCCCAGAACCCAGACAAAAAAAAAATAAAAATCTTGTGCTTCACGGTGGCGGAAGTTCAGATCCCGGGTACTTCCTCTTGATGGTATGACATTTTGATATTCGTGATTCTGGGTCATTTATTTGTCGGCTGTAAGGGTTGAGAAGAGGGAGGGAGTGCAGAGCTCCCGCCCAACCAGAGAGAGAGAGAGCAGATCTGGGCAGAAAGCGGGCACAGGGCAAGGGTTGATGGGTAAAATGGGCTCTGGGGGCTCCAGAGGCCGGGGCACTTTCTCTCACCTGTATTCCACAAAAGTACAGTCATCGTCTTTCATGGGCTGGAACTCTGGGTCTGTGTGGGCGTCCTCCTTCTCTTTGACTGGTAAGATAAAGGAAAGCATTCAGACAAACCAGCTTATAAAACACGCTCAGAGAGAATTTCTTTTCTTCTTTTTTCTTTAAATGGAATCGTGTATAGGCAGCAAGAATGAGAAAAATGTCTAATTAGAATACAAAAACATGAGAAGGACGTCGTTTTAGTAGAAATCTGTCTTCAATCTGTGGCTGTTTAGTGTGTTTTGAGAGCAAAAATAACCAAAACTTTAATTCTCAAATCCAACCAAAAGCATTAAAGTGTGACTTTATGTAAGAGTGTTGGTGCATGGTGGTGGTTGTGCTGCTACCCACCAGGGTATTTCCCTCCTTTATTCCTCTGGATGAAGCAGATTATGAGAAGAATCAGGATGAGCAGAGCGATGGCACACATGAGGCCAATGAACCATCCCTGAGTGGCGATGTCCACCTGTCTGCTCGCCACAGCTGGCCCGAAGAGGAGAGAAAGAGTTAACATTTAGAAATGCACTCCTTTCCCATTTTTTCCCCAGTGGCAAGGGGGGAAATAGACTCAATTATCCATAATTATGTGCTAAAACAAATATGGAACAACAAGTCAGGGTTACGTTTTGTTTTTGCAGATAATGTGTCTACTACAGTAGTTAGAAATTTCGCTCCATGAGTGGATCGTGATTTCACATTGTTACTGAAAAAGACAACTTTCATGTTAGTTAGGAGACTCCTGGATTATATTAATGGTGACTTGAAGCCACATTGGTAGTAGTACACAATCTAAGCACACAATCACATACACACACAGACAATCACAATTACACACAAACACGCAGGTTTGCTGTGGACGATATTAGGTTGGAGATTACAACACTAAACACATAGTGACCTTCTATATTAGCATATCTGCTTTTTTAAAGTCCCGAATCTACAGCAAGACTGACATTAAATATGCTGAAATTAAACCATACAGTCATGCATGCTGCTATATGATGCCTCTACATCACTACAGTACATGCCTGGCATACAGAGTGACCACAACACATCTGTTAAACCCATGCTCAACTGGGTAGAATTACACAACGGCACAAACTACTACACACTCTACACAGTGCAAGGCTCGGCTCAGGTGGATCACGACGGAGGCGACCGCCTGGGAACTGCCTCACCTGGGACCGTGACCAAAAGCTCCTCGGAGCAGTGGAGCAGCTGGTCTTGGTGACCCTTGGTCACCAAACGCACCCTATAGGAGAGGCCCTCCTTTAAGCCTTTCAGCATAAAGTTCTGAGAGCCATTCACCAGCTCTTTCTGCCACTCCTCTTCTCCTTCACCTGCAGGAGGGACGTTCATGAAAGAGGCATGTTTGAGGGAGCGAGCACAAATTCAACTGGGCCGTAAAGATCAGACATTCTAGGAGCTAATTGGCTTTAAAAAAAAAAAAAAAGCATCTACTGCTATGGTATTACACTTGAGACAACAGTTAATATTCATGGAGTTTTTAAAAATCCATTAAGTTTCTGAATGAATTATTATGGTGTCCCTGAAAGCTCAACACACTGCAGCTTCAGAAAAAGTATGCAAATCAAGAAAAACCGTTTCAGCAGTTCGGCAACATGTGCAGCATTTTAAAAAAGCTGAATGGGTAAATATCGTAGAGTCCAGAACAGCTGCACGGTCCACAGAAGACACTGGAAATGAGGTACAAACAACACAATAGTCCAGGGAGACAAATATGCCCATCATATACAATACTTTACAAAGCTGTGGTTCTATTATTCATTTCCATTGTGTTCTGTTCGACTTGCAGCGTTTCTGTATTGGACTGGGTTTTGTTGGTCCAGGTTTTAATAGTATGTCAATGCATTTAGCACAAAGCTTGCCCTCATGGTTTGCACCATTCAGCAAAATGGTACACGAAACAAAGGATTAAGGCACAATTTATGGAGACACATTAATGTCCTCTTTGTGATGAATTGTTGGATCATTTAGCCACATCAGTATGTCAAAATCCTAACACTTTTGAGAGGGGCTGCACAACATCTAGATGCGCAACACTCACACTGCAGGAAGAGCAAATTAATTCCAATGCCTGATACAAAATTAAACTCCGACAGTTCTCATTTTCCATGTCGAATTAAATTAATCTGTGACCATTTAAGTCAGCACCACAAGGCTCTGTATGATGAGAGCAAAGCCAGATATGAACGCAGTCGCTAGCTGGAAACTCTTCGTCTAAATGCTGTACAAGTGTTGCCAAACTGGCGATGATTTCTTGTCCGTTTCATTCTGTTTTTGTCTACCTGCATGAGTTGTCTTAAAGTGCAGTGCATTGCGCTGTCGGGGCCACTTGTTCACGTTCATGCAGTAATGAGCTTAATATGAAATGTGCTGTGACTGCTGATCACATGATTGCGCTTTTGATAACAAAATTTTCTAAATTACTGGAATCTATTATTATGATCTTCCCTAATTGAATCCATTAAACAGTAGGTGCGAGAGAGCCATACTACAACAGCACTGTGGTTTTCATGCTCGCGGCAGGTGAGTAAAAACAATGGAGAGCACTTCAGTCAGACCCGGCTGGCATAACAAGAATGTTTGCGCTGCTTTTTATGATGTTTGTCTACAAAAGTTCCATCCAGATTGTCACGGGAAACACACACAGTTCTAGACATTAGCAGCGCTGTGTAATTAGCAATCCAATCACAGAGAGGCTTGTTTATCACATCTGGGTCTACTTTGGCAGGAGCCAGCATCAACATGAGCCAATATTTCTATTCACCTGCACAAGCCAATAATGAAGTAGGAGTCTCTTGCCACCTATGCATGGAACTGACACGTAAGTAGGTGTGTTGTTTTCCTTACTGTCTTTTACTACGTATTCTACATAAACGTTTTTCTCCAGGCCCCAGTACTCCCAACTGATCAGGGCCCCGTCGTCACCAACGGCGTAGCTAACGTTTCCAAAAGGACTCGCTGAGCACACAAGAGAAAAGACAACCATCAAGAAATGCCTGCTATGCAAAGGACAATCCTATAATCTGCAAGTCTAATTCTCTGCTGTATTTATAGTCCCATTGCATGCTCTTAACATCACTGAATCGAGACCCTCACAACCTTACACAGTAGCAAATCTGGACATCATACCACCAAAAACACAAAGCTAATCATATGACTGAATTTTGCTGAAATCACAACAGAATCTGTACCCTTGTGGGGTGGACGGCGCGGTGGAGACCATGCAATGGGATGAGAGGTTTGGGTGTTCCCTGTGAACAACATGAAGAGGGGGTAAAGACAGAACCACACACATACGAGACACCCACAGAGACGCAAACATTTTTTCACAGCAGAGCAGACACTGAAGTCATTATACACAGAGAGCACAGTTCATTGGCATGCCAAGCGAACCCTTGCCATGCAGCAGGAAAGCGTCGCCAGCAGCTGCCATGGAAGAGGTAAGAAGGGGTCAAAGTAGCCAAAGGCGCAGTGAAAGGAAAAAAAAAGAAACTGAAAAAGCAGCCGAGCACTTTGAGCAGACTCATCTGGCTTTATCGCACGGCATGAAAAAGGCACATGTCACACAGCATCTTTATCTATGTGGCTTTGAACTTTCCCCAGCTTTGAACTCAGCCAAGCGTTTTGGCGGGTCGCAGAATTTGATAGAGGCGAGGGGGAAATTGCTCAAAGATGAGGAGGACATGCTTGCGGTGGGTGTGGCCGTATCTGTGCAACGCCACATCTACGTCAATCTATGATATTAGAGCTTGTACAGAGAAAAGAGATGCAGAGAAACAACAGGACATGGGGTCATTATGCCCCCAACCTGCGTCACGTTTATATCACTGAGACAGTAATGTGTTCATGCTGTGTAAGGGTAAAGTCAAGTAGGGTAAAGTCAAGTAAAGACAAGATGCTCAGTCTGACAGCAGCTGCGTAGTAAACATGAGTCATCTTGTGTAACAATGTAACTGGATCACACTCATATAATTTAACGTGGACATGGATGGACAGCTTATGTATTTCATGCAATGCAAAAGGCTAAAAAGAAATGAAATATTGTGCAGTATTCTGAACATTTAACATACACAAGTCACATATTCTGATGGAACAGTCTGATGCGATTATTTTCATGATCAAATAAGCTCCATTACGTTCTGGAGAATTCATGCTATTGTCTATTACATGCCAGTAAGTCTTAAAATTGTTTGTTTTGTCAGACTAGCTGTCCAAAACCACAGATTTCTGTTGTATTTGATTTGTTAGAATCAGCAAACATTGAGCAATTTTGTTTTAAAATATGCTCTTTCTTCTAAATTGTCATCTAGCGTTTCTGTTAATTAATCAATAAACTGACTGCATAAATGTTTTTTTCAGCATAAGCAGTGTGTAATACAAATAAAATGGAAACATGTTGTACAACTTTTCTTCGGTACACCAAATTTTATACAACATTCATTATTTTTCTCTTCATCAGGGCGGTATCTGAGGCCATTTTTGGTTTCCTGAGATGACTTATAGATCATGCATATGTGTGGAGTTTGAGATTGGGTGAATATTTACTCCTCAGGAATAAGAAAAATGAACCTACAGTAATACAACTAATATTCTCCTCTATCAGATACAATCTCTGATCTTCAGTTCAACTTTGAGGGAACAATGTGTTGGGTATTGGAGAGTTTCCTGATTTTCGAAGGACACCAAATGATGGATAAATTGATGGGATTTTTGGATCCTCTTTCCTAAATTATGCAGAGACAATCGACATTCATCAGCTTCGATACTCATGCAGGCTTCATGTGGGATAAATATGAGTGTTATTTCGGTAGTAGTCTTCTACTTGTCTGTATTTGATGACTTACCTTCATCCATGACGGGGACAACTTCCTGAGTAATGTCGGGGCCTGGTCCAGTGACTGTTTTGGCACTCAAATAAAACTTGTAGCGTGTGCTGTACTTGAGGTTGGGCAAAGTGATTGAGGTCTCATTGGCGGCCAGGGCCACCTCCTCCAGTGGGCCCAGTTCATTGGAGTTATTGACTACAGAGGCGAAGGATGGGCGACAAGAATAATGGGATGGGGGGTGGAAGTTGGGAAGCAGTCAGGTAAGTTGAATAGAGATATGAGGAGGGCGGGGTTGCAGATGGAGCGTCATGGATGAGGAAGGTGGAAATGGGAGCATTTGGAGCACAGAGGTGTAGGGTTCAGAAATAGAAGGTAGGAGTGACCAAAGTTGATTTGTTAATTTGTGTTGTTGAACTTGAGGCAAAATAAAATGCTGCTATAAGCCTTCATTTTTGCTACTTTCTGTCTAATATTCTCACCAGAATGACAGAACAAGACATGAGAAAGAATGACATACAAAACTGCAAACTACATGAAGGAAGGTGGCATTTGCTAGGCAATGACACAAAGCCTGACTTGTTATAGAAAAAAGCCTCACCTGGCTGATATTTGAGTGTGTAGCCAGTAATGTGTCCATTGCGGTCATGAGGAGGACCCCATTCAAGGGTCAGAGAGTCCAGGTTTGGGTTAGAGACCAACAACGAAGTAGGAGGCCCCGGCACTGCAGAAAGACATGAATTATGAAACCTTTCACAAGTTTGTCAAAGTAAAACTTTGCACTGCAACTGTAAATGATGCTTTAAATAAACGACTGAAATGAGGCACGAAGTGAGTCAGCCTTCTTGAACATTTCAGGGTTTTTCTTTATGCAGAATGTCCAACGTTAATACTTTAAGTCCTCCTCCAGTCAAAACGCGTTTTGCTTATTTCTGGTTCATTTGGATGTTTGACCTTCACCGTGTGTCGGCGCTTTCACATTCCTCCTGCTTAAGGGGGAAGGTTTCTTTGTGCTTGCCATAAATCTCAGTTTGAAACGTGTACTTACAAGCACTGCTTGCGACATTACAACTAGTTTGAAAGCCGGTCATGGTCCTTAAACATGTGTGATGTGGAAATTTGAAGCCTCCAGTCTACATCCACTGAGACTTTTCATTGAAGCAAAACACGTCTTGTTCCCAGCAGTAACACTTTGAAATGAAAAACATCTACATCTTTGTAGATTTTGGATTTTTTACTGACAGAAGTAGCCGTGCATTTAAGAATGAACAATAAAATATATCAGAAACAAAATACTATTCACATAAGTGCATTTTTATTACTTCAAGGAAACTTCTATAAAATATTTTTCATTTATAAATAACTGACCATCAGCTGGAGTCTAAAGTTGAGTCACAACTTCTACCATTGTAAAGGTTTTATAATTGATTAAATGCTAAATTTTCAGATCTCACTTCATCAAGTTTGTATTATCAAAGGTTAGTGAAGTTGTATGCTTTTCACACCTGTCGCATTTTTGCTCTGTGTGGGCTCATTTTTCACTGAAATATAAAGTCCTGCACTTATATGGACACTTTACAGCAATGGCTAAAAGTACTCGAAAGTGTCTTCTTTTCAGTATGACACAGTAAAGTCCCTAAATTTTTTTGACTGGACGTCGCAGCTGAGCCACTAATGGCTTGTGAGGAATGCGTATTTTTCAGTTGCTTTTTTTACCAGAATCTTGTTACCAAAATAGGTTTGAAAATCGTAGAAAATCACAATTTAAAGTGTAAATGTGGTTGAGTTTTATAATAAAGCAGAATATGAGTGGTTCAAAGACTGTGGGGTTGTTGAAAACCCAAAGATTCTTCCTGTTTTTATAGTTTCTGGCTCTGATATATCGTGTCATTTTGGTGATTTTTTAAAGATAAACCTGTCAGAAGGCTTTGGGGTTCAGAGAGTTATGCAATATCCACACTACCTTGCGGGGCAGCTGAATTGCCAAGAGATTTGTGCAATCATGAGATAACCCACCTAGCCAAGCTTCAGACTATGTGCTTGGAGCCGATCTACAGTTGCTCTGACATATCAGCATCCGTTGAGGAATCACTGGCAGCTACGGCTCTGTTTTATGGTGTGATTCAGACTGTGATAGATGATGTCAGGCTGGTGGTTCATCCAATCACTTGGCAAATATTTTTTTTGAAAGTGCCTCCTTTTCCATTTACAACTTTTAAGATGGATCTGTGTAGCAAACCATCTGGAACATTTGGTTTTACCCACATAAATCATTAATGTCTGGAAAATCATCAGTTAGTATTTGGTAACTGTTCATAATATGACATTTAGGCCTCAACATGACACTGAATGTTGAGTACCTCTTTACCATTAATAAAAATGCAATAATGTCAGCTCTCATATGAAAAAGTTACATACAGAATAAGTGTTTCCTCCCTCTCTTACCTCCCTCTGGCATCTTAAATTGCTGGGTTGGGCTCGGGGGACCCTCTCCTTTGCCGTTAAAGACCCTGACATTGAATGAGTAGAGGCTGAAAGGGTGCAGACCAGGCAGCATGCCGTGGGTGTGGTTCCCGCTGAAGGTCAGGATGTCCTTCTCCATGTGATCAGGGTTGTGCTTGTGGAGGCTGTGCTTTCTCCAGTAATACACCTGCAAGGCACAGGTAATATACACTCACTGACCTTGTGGATGATTGTGTGTGTACACATTAGGGTTAGTCGGGTTGGTGTATATGCTGCACTGTAACTGGTCCATCATACTGCACCTTATATCCTTTGAGATGTCCTCGTATTAAGTGAAAAGGAACAGGATCCCAGTGCACCTTTGCCAGGGTGCTGTTTACTATTATAGCCTGCACATTTTCTGGTGCTGCAATCGGCACTGTGCAACAGACAAGAAGCATAATATAACAACAGCTAAATGCAAAAGACAAACATATTGAATCAGTGTCATAGGGCACACAGCCAGCGTCGCTTTTTTCTGAGTCTATGGAGTCAGTGAAACTCACAGTCCTCTCCTGAGTAGCCTTCGGCAATCTTCGGCTCAGGTCCTTCTCCGTGGTCGTTTACAGCCTGAACTTTCAGCTCATATGGAACAAACGTGGGCGTTCCGACCACAACAAACTTGGAGTTGTTGGCCACAGTCACTGTGGTCCAATCACTGTCCAGCGCTTTCTGCCTCCACATCACTTTGTAGTGAAGCCCTGGGCCATTAGCCTGGAAGCCTGACAGTGGCTGCAGAGGAGAAAGTTTCAAATATATATTGTCCAATAAAACACTTAGGCAGAAAACAAGTAGCAGTACACAACAGTATATAGGTCTGATGACTGACAATAAATCAAGATGGAAAAAAAGAAAGCAGAACAAAAAGAAGCTCATAAGACCAGACAATTACAAAGTACAAGGAGATGTGGTGTATCATGGTACTCCCTGAACAACAGTAAATACCTGAGGATTATGACATACTGATGATACTACGTGATACTACTTTATTACCTTCCAGGAGATTACAAGATTGTTGTGTTCTGTTCCAAATCCCTCTACACCTGTTGGGTTTTCATCTGGGGCTGGAAAATATATTATCAAAGACAAAATGAACAATTGACCAAAGCAAAACCTTTCGCTGTAGTTTACTAATTTACTTCTGTATTAAACATTCAGTTCAAGCAGATACATTTATTTATTATTCATATTTTACTGTATTTACTTATAAAATGGCTTTGAGTCCAAAGATAACTTATGTAATTTTAATGCAATTTTTGGGGGGTGGCAGATGCAGAATTGCAGTAATTTACATGTGAAATACAATTATTCAGCTGATTCCATACCTGCAGGATCGGTCCTGTACATTCTGGAGGGGAAGCTGGGGCGGCTGGGGCCAATCGCGTTTAGAGCCAGAACTCTGAAGGTGTAGTGTACGTAGGGTGACAGTTTGAGGTGAGCTGTTGTCCTGGTTCCAGGGACCTCTGTGAGATTGTGCCAGTGACCTCGATGGTGCAGGGAGTCCTCATACTGGATCAGAAATTCTTTCAAAATAAAACAAGTTCATTATTTTACATAAAACTTAACAATATATTTGCATAAGAGGAATAAATGCCCTCAGGTTTTTGTTTTTGGAAACTAACTCGAAAAGCACAGGCTGCCAAAATATGCCACTTGTGGCAGTGCTTTGAAGCTTCAAGGAAATAGTGGATTTAGCCAGGTTTTCATGAGGGTTTGCAACTTGCTGAGCAAGCTAATTATGCTGCAGTAGAGGTTGGAGGCATTTCTACGTACACTGCTTTCCCCAAAAAATTATTTGAGGATGTTTTTTACTGTGTTAATTGTTAGTATCTGATTGTAATTATGCATTTCTTACATTTTGTTCACGTAAATTCAATCTCTGTTCAGGAGAGCAAGCTAAATGTCAAATATCTAAACAATGGAAAAGCTACTACCTCCTACTTATTTTATTCGCTATTAATAGCACAATCACATTATTTAGGGTCAAAAATCCCACACAGAAAGTCAGCCAAATAACACAAATGCACACGCACACACACACACACACACACACACACACACACACACACACACACACACACACACAGGCGCAGACACACATACTCTGAATAGGACTGTTATGTTCATCCCCAGGGGTCCAAGTGAGCTGAACACTCCTCTTTTTCTGGTCTGTCAGCTCGAGGTCAGTCGGTGGGTCGGGATGCTCTGGGGGAAATACAACATCGGCAGCAACATCAACACATGCGCCTGGGATTATATTCACACCGACTTCATTTCGCAGTTACAGAATATGAAGGGTTCATGCCATGACAAGATGAAGCAAAAACAAGAGAGCATATCTCAGCCGTGTTTTTCTGGGACACCAGAGTCACGATAAATGCCAAGTTTGTTGATTTCACCAAGCACACCTTTTAGATACCCTTTCATTCCTTTACACGTTCCATTTGGCAGAGCTGTTTGTCCCGTGATGCACATGCTGACGCTGCGTCATGCATAGTGACTGATGCTCAACTTGAAAATCTTCCATAATCACCCTGCATGAAATCGAGTCTCAGGCTCACTAGAGAGCTCAAATTGATGCTCATGTTTTGGAACTGCAATGATAAAGTGAATCACATGCTTGGAATATATGAGCGATGAGGAAATGGTGCATTTGAAAATATCCCAAGTGGTGCAACGGAGGAGATGTCTGCTTCGCAAATTATGTTTGCATTCACGTGCGATAGTGACTTCTTCATCTAAATATTTGCACCAGTGGCTTAACGCATTCAAATGTAATGGATTTTGCAAAAATGGAGAAACATATAACTTATTTAAAAGAATGTTTGGGGGAAAAAAAAGCACCTTACGGACAGAACAAATCAATGCTGGTGAGTCAAAATGAACAGAGAGACAGCACGATGCTCTGTGATTGTCAAAAACAAAACGCATCTTCAGGCGACAACATGCTGCATTGAACAGAAACAACCAAGAAACAAGACAAGTCCATGTTGGCGAAGCACATCTGGGTGCTCATGTGCTGCAGGTTTACCGTGGATAACAGCTGGTGTTGGCGTGGCTTCTGCCAGGTTGGAGGGCAGGAGTGAAATAGGGAGTTTAGTGGTCAGTCAGCCATAAGAAAACAAAGAAGATTATCTGGCTCGCTAAGAAGACAACAATCAAATATTCATGCTGCTGACACAATAGCTGACTAAATCCACTCCAACACTCAAGTAAACTCTCAAGCAATTAACCTTGAAGGGCTGAAAGGCAATCGTTGTGCGAGTTACTAGACAGATTTGCTTTTCTAGGAAGACCTGAGGTGGAGTGAGGTTACACCGTTTAATAATTTGTGAGTTTGTTTTATGAGTCAGTGTTATTGAGCTTCTGCAAAGAATTGCATACCGACAACAGTGAGCTCAGCGGTGGCTGAATCATGGTCCAGAGTGGTGTTCATGATGCAGGTGTACACTCCTGCATCATTCTCTGTCACTTCAGTGATGGTGAGGCTGTCATTGTCCACAATCAATCTGTAAAAAAAAACAACACTCAGACAGTTCAGCATCACCTGACTATATAAAATCTGTAGCTTGTTTTTTGAGCAGGCTGTTGAGCAGTGAACAAATACTGTAAGTCAGTACAAGAAACAGAAAACTATACATAAAAACATGGCTGAACAAATACTGATTCAATCTATTACATCTGATGCAGACTGAGAGTGAAAACAAAGAGAGAAATTGAGACATTTCCAAACATTAAACTGCTCTGACCTCTCATCATCAGGCAGCTCTCCGTCGTCTTTGAGCCAGGTCATGGTGGGGATGAGTGAGGGGTCGTGTTTCACTTTGCACTCAAACACCACAGATCTGCCCCTCTGGACCACTTTGTACTCCGGCTGCTTCAGGATTCGGGTGGGCTCTGATGGGGGAAGCAGAAGGAGGTCAGAGACACTAAAAACAAAGAAAAAGAAATTCGCCTCATTGGTAATTTACATGCCATGTGTTGGAATATGGATGGACTTTAAAGGTTAAGTCTATAAAATGTTGACATATTTACATTAAAACTTGCCTAAATAATGATAAAATTACTTATTTATTCCTCAATAGTAAGAAAATGCAAGTATTAACACTTGCATTTTAAATAGAGACAGAAATAGAGAAAAAAATGTGTATTTCTTTAAAAAAAGGTTATCAAAAAATGATTGAGATTTTTTCTTTTTTCTTTTATGATCTAGATTGATACCTGGTAATTAATGTCAACTTATTCATCAACTAATCTGAATCTGTTAATACAAACAAAAATACACTTTCAAGGAGAATAAATAACACAAACCTAAACCTAACCCTAAAATAACTTTCTAAAGAAGTGTAGTTTACATTCAAACAACTTCTTCTTACACTGTTATACGACAATGAAAAGTAGCATGTACATGTTATTACGCAATATTTGTGTTAGATGTGGCATGCACATGATGCACATGCACAGGTAGATAACTTAGTTTTTCCAAGTATTATTAACAAAGAATATCTTCAGGTTTATTTGAGTTTATCTAAATCTTGTGGGGCTTTTCTGGCCCACAGTGGACAAACATCACACTGTATTAATCTGCCCTGTTGGTTAGCTAATTGTGTGCACTCTAATCATTTCAAGATCTTCTGAACACAGACACTCTCACCTTTGACCTCCAGGTGGACGTGATTCTCATAAATACCGAGGCTGTTTCTGGCAACGCAAGTGTATTTTCCACTATTCTGGGCTTGAGCCACATAAATCTCTAAAGTCCCGTTGTTGTGGGTGATGTAATAGTCTCCATCCAGGCTCATGGACCGACTGCCTTTAAACCTGAGGAGCAGAGTCGACCGCCGTGAGCTTTAGAACTAACACAATACAACACTTTCCTCTGTTAAAAGTTTATTGGCTCACCATGTAATTTTCGGGATGGGTGACCCGAAGGAAGCGCAGTCTATCATGGCCTGGTGATTTTTGATGACCTGGTAGACTTTATTGGCCGGAGTCAGCACTCTGGGCGGCTCCGCTGCAGTGAGACGGCAGCAATCATTGCTATGTTATTACCTCCCAGCAATCAATGTGAATGGAAAAGCAGCGTTCAAACACAAATGGACCTCGTGAGGTGAACTTACAGAGGACGTTGACGAAGGCGTTGGACAGGAGGTAACCGTAGTCATTGGAGATATTACACTGGTACACAGCGCTGGATCCAGTCTGGACACCTGTGAAGATGATGGTGTCGTCTTCCACCTTTCTGCTCACGTCCTTCGGCGAATCTGTCAATGCAGAACGGAGTGTTACAGATAGAACTGAAAGAAACGTGTACAGTAATGAATAGATGACTGTAACATTAGCTTCAGTGTAGGGTAAAGCACATGTGTAAGACGGATGCAAAATAGAAATGTTTTTATTTTATTATTATTAATTTATCCAAAAAAGGGTGGCTAGATGGGGTAGAATAAGTCAGGTGGTCCAAAACCCAGCACTTATTCAGCACTGACAAAGTTTTAAAAGGGGGGGGGTGTTGGCACTTCTTCTGCAGCTTGATGGCAACACCTTTGACCAATTGCACTTGAAGCACTTTTTGCACTTACTAAAGGTTTCTCCTTATGTCTGAATTCTTGCTTGTGTTGTATGTCGCTTTGGACAAAAGCGTCTGCTAAATGAAATTGTAGAATTGTAGATGTCAGACCTTAAAGGAATAGTTTAGGACATTTGCTTATTATTAGAATTACACAATAGTGTAAAAAATGACATTGCATTTTTTTTTTAGATATATACTGAGACATGAATACTACAGGAAATTTCAAAGGATGACTTAAATAACTGTATTTGGAAATAACTGATCTATCTACAATAATTGGAGTGATTTTGTAGGGGAGTACATAGACATTAAAAATAATTTTTAAAAAATGTTTAAAAAGGCTGAAATTGATGTTTGAAATCTTCCTCAAATGTTCTCACACTGGCAAAAACATCCTTTTTTTTTTTTTTTTTGCTTTGGATGGCCAGCTCTGCATTTATCATGCAGAGATTTGTGGCAGTGATTACTGCGGTCAAACAAATGAGTTGTGTTGCCCTGAGTTGTTCCAGGACACTGCTGAGTACCTGTCGTTGTTTAACATCATCCTTTCTGTAGCTTTCTGATTCCACGGGATGCTTCGTTTTGCAACCAAATCTTCCTTTTGAGTGTTTAATCCTGTTTCTTTCTCATTTTGCTGTGCGACTGTTCAGTGTCCATGTCAACAAACTCCATCTCTTCTGAATTAAGTTTTTAAAAAATCCAGTGTTTTCAAGACTCTTGAATTGGTGTAAATGATGCTAAAAAAGAAGCATGTGAGTTTCATATTTGAATGCCAAGCAGCAAACAAGTTGTAGTGTTATGTGTTTGAGTTGCATTTCCTGTGATGCGATGGAAGGATGTGCAGCCCTAATTATCATTAGATGAATCTAGGCATCAGCCAGCTACCTTCGCTTAGCACAGAGACAGGAAATTCTGGGAAACAGACAGCATGGTTCTGTCCAAAGCTCATAGACTCTGCCTTATTTAACACATTTGTTTAATCTGTGCAAGAAAATATTACACACAACTGAAAAACTGTTTTTTACTGAAGGATATGTGTGGGCACACCACTTTGAAGTCACAAGAAATCAAATGCATGCCCTGAAATCTTGAAGTACTCATTTAAAACTTGATTCAACACTGATGTTTGTAAAATGGGATGTTTGCAAATTGGGGAGAAAAACATCTTTATAATCCTCACAGTGATGTTTTTTTTTTTGGTATCAAATATCATATAATCTTCAAGTAACAACCCCCACAGGGAAGACAATTCTAGTCAGCTGCAGTGAGCGGAGCAGGTTACACTTACTCTCTATGGGGATGCCGTTCATAGCCCAGGTAACGGAGGGTTTGGGTGTGCCACTGGCCATGCAGGTCAGCGTACCATTCTCTCCTGGAGCTAGAACAAGGTTCCTGGGAGGGCCACTGATCCAATACGGAGCAGCTAAAAGTAGAGCAGAGCGCAGCAGAAGGCAGGAGAATTAATCACTGAACACACTGCCCTGTTGGCATCTGTGCATAAATCAATTATGAGTTGGAGGGAGAGGAGGAAGGAAGATACAGAAAGAAGCAGTGACTGTGCCGCCCCACAGCGGACAGCCTGATGGGATACTGAGCGTTTCTTCACCGACACACCTTTGACCGAGACACGGATGGTGTGGTGCACCGCGCCGAGCTGGTTCTTGGCTGTGCAGCGGTAATCTGCTGCATCCGATTCGGACACGTCCACAATGCGCAGGGTCTTGTTGTAGTGCAGGAAGAATGTGCGCCCGGCAGGTAGATCGCCACTTATTTTGGTCCACGAGATTTCAGGGGTGGGCCTGGATTCAAAGAAAGAAGAGAGCAGAGAGTGATGATGGCACCGGGCAGCTGGGTACTTGAGGCATTCAGCACTGAAGTAATGGCAGATTCTCTGACTCACAGTCCTTCGGCAATGCACTCCATCTCCAGTACGTGTCCTCTCAACACCATCTTGGTGCTGGAGGTGCCAGATGGGATGAGGAAGGTTGGCCTCCTCTCATCCACTGGGGCTTCTGTAGTTACACACAAACACAGTGAGTCAAACAGCCAAGGCATTACCGTCGCTTCTGTAGCAGTCCATGATAAACAGAAAATGTATTGCAAATAAGACCCTTCACATTCACTAACCTCCCTTCAGTGTACACAGTCATGCACTGACGCTAAGCTACTTCACTGCAAACCAGTTCTCATATTTTATGGTTAGATGTGAATTTAAATGCCATGTTGTGTTTTATTCTACTACTGTCTCTGGGGGTTTATTGCCACTGAATTACCCTGTTAACAATAAAGACTAAAATGAATGTAAAGTGCAATTTACAATAAGAGACACAAAGAATGGTTTTCTTCTTCTGAGCTGGCAACAAAAGCTCTTTTCAGATGTATTCGTGTCCGTTAATCTGATGGCATCTGAAATCATAAAACATCTTTCTCACTCTGGCTTTCAATTTCCCATCTTTTACAAACTGAAATGTCCATAAAAATAAAAGAGTCTGTACGTCAAAATAATGAGCATCACCAGCCATAACTAATCTATTGATTATAGCAGCTGAGTTAGATCACAATTATTATGTTATTATTTTATTGTTTGTGAAGTAGTAATTAGATTACCATCCCACATGAAGTAAATTTTCATTGTTTAGGAAATCATGAAGACACTAAGTTGTTAGTTATTTCAACAGTTTGACTAGCTTGCTAGTAGTTAAGATTTTGTCTTTGTTTATTCTTGCATTATTATGTATCATACATCACTTGATATACTACACAAACTTGCATGAAGGACAGATATTCAGTGCAGGCTGTGGCTCTGCCATCTGAATAAAACTGTATGAATATTAACATAAAAGTGGTCTAAGTGTGAATGACAAAATAAAATTACTCTAACAGACCAATAAAGCCAACAATGTTACGTATTCTATATAAATAGACTTAAATAATAATCTAAACCAAAGTGAATGTTTATGACAGCAGAGATTTTCATAAATTTGATAAGATCCAAAATGTTTGCAGGTGTTTCGTGCAGGACTGTTTAGAAAAGGAGGAAAAATTCAAAGATTTTAGGCTGAGAGAAATGAATTGAGAAGAAAATGATTGGTGATAGAGAGACTGACAAGTTGGTGATCAAATCAGGTGGGACAACATGGAAAGATTGATTTTAGAATTTAAGATCGCAGCTGCATGTTTGACATAGGAAACAGAAACAAAATTGAGAATTTAATGAATTTCTTCAAGAAGCTGTGACCCATCAGAATTTGTTTTAGTATGTTTAAGTCAGGACTTAATTACTTACAGTTATTGTATGTTTTTGATTGTTGCATATTTAAATTACACAATGAGTTCCATCATGAAATCAGCATGCAGTGCTAATTTAAGGATTTCATTAGAGGAAGGAAATAGTTAACAAAAGGGTTTTGATTGGATAAAGCAGGAGTGACAGAAGGACAGAGAATTAACTTGGATTCTTGGGTTTGAGGGGTAGAGTTAGTGGGTAAAGAACAGTTTGGAGCTCTATGTTAGGGATAAACACTAGGGGGTGCCAGATGTCACCCCTAAATACACCAGTGAGATGTAAAAGCCTCAGGATTGTTGGGTGGAAGGGTTAGTACTAGCAGGTAAGAGCTGGAGCTCAGAGCTCCAAGTTGGGGGTTAAACACTAGGGGGTGCCAAAACTCACCACTAAATAAATCAGTGTCATTGTAAAAATCTGCCATTGTGTCATTGATTGCATCCACTGCAACACAACAGAAAAATCACACACACCACAAGTTGACATCATCACAACAAAAATAAAAACACATGCTTTGACAGCTTAACATGACTAGACAAAATCAAAACCAACACAAGAAAACTTCAAATGGCTAAAAAGCGATAATGTCGTAAAAGTCTAGTGGGAACAGCTTGTCGTCACGTCAGCTGCAAATGCTGGACTGGATGAGAGCGGCCTTTGTTGTCGGTGGAGAGTGTTTATACAGAACATCTCAGAGAAGTGATAGTGAACGGCTGCCTGGCAGATAGTGCACAGAACCACGAGAGCTCTTGACAATATATCTTTTCAGTGGGATGACGACCACTGGCGTCTCTCAGGATGGGATCACAGATAGGAAACGCTGCCTCCCTCCTACGCAGTCATGCCACCACATACAACTGCCTCTCGTTCACACACGCTACACACAAACACTGTCGCTTGCTAGTTCATTACAGCTTCATTGCTTTTCAGCGCTTCGGTCTCTGCGTCACACACAAAGTCAGACTTACGGTTGAGGACCCGGACGTTGATGGGCTGTTTCTGCTGGATGGTTTGTGTGTGAGGGAAGCGGGCGTAGCAGATGTAGTCGTTCCTGGAGTCCTCTCGGCGAACATTGGAAAAGTAAAGGTCACCGTTCAGTGACTGCGACACTCTCCTGCTCTGAGGCAGCCTCTGAAAGTCTGAAGCGTACAGCAGCTTAAGTTTGTTTACATTGCAGTGCCATTAAATTTACAGAGCAGTGTTGGAAAAGGGTCTAGTTATGGATGGCTGTTGCATTATCCTT
This sequence comes from Acanthochromis polyacanthus, assembly GCF_021347895.1. NCBI lineage: Eukaryota > Metazoa > Chordata > Actinopteri > Pomacentridae > Acanthochromis > Acanthochromis polyacanthus. The sequence continues at coordinate 16,056,542 of NC_067120.1, read as the reverse complement.
GTGTTTCTACAGCCCCCTAAAATGGTACATTTCATGAATTAAATATTTGGCCTTGCTGTACCTAACGTGTAGCATTTAAGTATGATTGGTTGCACATGTTGGTTAATCAAGTACAAATGTCAACATTTTTGCAGAGAATTCTCAACTGCAAGTCATCCTGTTTAAGATCTGCAGATTAATTTCCCTACTGATCAAGGCAAACAACGGTTTCAATTCACATCTATACGACAGAGAAACAAATTAATTGCATTCAATTTATAGACTTCATAAGAGCTGCTTAACTTGTTGGAGTTAATGAATACAAACAAATGCATAAAACAGTATCACACTTCAGCAGAAAAATACATTCAAATGTTTACATTTCTATCAGCCTGCCTTACACAATCAAATAAAGCCTCTATGATAAAATGTAATATCACAAATATAAATTCTTAGACAGCAGATACATAATGATACCACAAAGGTATATAAATGAGATTAAGCAGCTCACTATTGTCCATCCAGAATATGATGGGAGGAGGGAGGCCAGCCGGAGGTCGACACGGGAGCACCAAGGACACGCCCTCCTGGACTACGATAGGCTTGATCTTCTCCTTTGACCACAACGGGGATCCTGGATTGGTTGGAGAAAGATACGATAACATCAGCGAAGGACGCGTGCCATCATTTGACGTGAAATTTGGGTTGCTAATGGACTGTTGCTGACATGATGACAGAGGTGACGAGGCGAGATGAGAGGGATGATGCCTGACTGAATTACAATATGTTAGAGGAAAAACACAGAGGGGAAAATCAGCTCTGTGTGCTAATGCATCCTGCAAAACAAAACATGCATCATTGTACGTGCAAGCTTTACCTTCCCAGAGCGCTCGTAAGGCAGAAAATGCAACTTAATTGTTTGAAAAAGAAAAGAAAAGAGTTGATTTTCATATGATGTGAGGAAAATGAGCGAAAAGAAAAATGATTTCCAGAAACAAAAACATCAGACTGGGCTTACTGGACTGTCGGACGACGATGTTGTTGGAAACAGCAGTTCCATGTTTGTTCCTTGCTGTGCACTGATACACCCCCTCATAGTTTTCGACCTTCTCTCTGCTGATATCCACCACCAGGGTCCCTGAGTGGGCCTTCATGTTCACATTGGGGTCGTTGTCGACGTCAAAGTGGGTCCCATTTCTTGTCCAGGAGAAACTGATGACAAATCATGAGTGTTTTAACAATGTGTCTGGACATGTTGCTGTACGACGACCTTCTATTTGTATTATATGTAAAAAAACAACAACAACAGGAAACAGAACAAAAGGACCTGAAAATCTATTCACTTAATCAGCTACTTACTATGAGCAATGATAACAAACCTGCACACGTACTTTATGCCAGAGTTCTTCAGAGTTAATGATGCTGTTTTTTTCCCTCCACTTTAACTTTGACTGATGCTGATTTTCTTATCTGCTAATTCAGTCATGAATATTTAAAGTCTTATATACGTTTTTAAAGGAGTTCTGTTGGGGATGGTGACATATGACGCTACTTTTACGGTTTAGGTTACTGTACGTTAGAATAAAGTTAAGATTAAGAATTTAGAAATGAGAATGGTTCCTTTCAATTCTCAAAGTAGAAAATGTGTGGATGCAGCATTGATGCCTGGCAAATTAATTAGATGTTATGCAAATCTAAAGCATTCAGAATCATTAAAATCAGCCTCTGGCAAGGGCAGTAGGTCCATGAATAAAATAGCGTTTATTTATTTTAAAGTTTCACTAAACTAGGACTCTTGACAGTCATTTTTTTTTCAGCTGAACTCTAAGAAAACTTGCTGTCAGCTGAAACGTTTTTCTGGATTTTGACAGGTGGTGGCTGAATCGACACCTGGGATATCTCTCCTTCATCCAACAGCATCTTGAATGCTAAATCGCAGAGCACTGATTCCTACCTGGGATGTGGCTTCCCCTTCGCCTCGCAGTGGATTATAATGTTCTCTCGAGGATCAATGATGTAATCCTTGGGGGATTCTTGAGTTATGGTCGGTGGCTGTGGCACTAAAGGGCGACCAGAAAAAGGGCGATGTTTAATCATGACCTTTGCCGCATAACAAAGCCTTTTTCTGCTGCTGTATTGACCACACAAGCAGTCATTACCAGTCCCATGCAGACTTACCACGCTGAATGAAACCAGACAGCTGTTTGCTGACAGACACAAAAAGCTCTCACAACGTGTGCAACAGCAGAAAGGCATGCAGGTACATTATCCTTTATTGCAGTGATCCGACGCTTAATGTATTCCTGTCAGTGCCGGGGAGATAAGTAATGGACTATGACAAAACAAATCATATAAGAACTCATGCTGTTTGCAATATCGCTCTATGGAAAATATCCTACCACTGCAGAAACACACAGAACAAAAACAGCAAACAAAGAAACAATGAAATCACTGCATGCAAAAGGTCCACTCAAAATCACACTGAAACGCTTAAAACATAAAACAAACTAAATATAATCCAAAAATATAACAAACAGCTAAAAAAAACAACCCTTAATGCACAAAAGTACTGCTAGCACAGCCTCGGCAGTGAAGCCGTTTCAGACTTACATCCTTCCTCAACTGTTGTGTTTCCCCCAAGAATCAGCAAACAAGAAAGAAAAAGTTGTGACAGCAGAGAGAACCAGACATTAGTGAAGAAAAATACCTCCCTGCTTTATTTCTGCTTCACTGCAAGGTTCGAACGAGGCCAGTTCCCCACTGAGGACTGCCAGCCTGCAGTGGTCAACGGTTCCAAACAAACAATATGTAGAAGCTCTGCTGCCACACAGACATCAGGCAGAGGAGCTAAAAGACGGTCTGTCACACTCGGTTCTTTTGCACATCAGTCAAAATGAGGACACTGCAGCTAACGGTGTTTACTTCACAAAACCAGGGCAAAAAATAGCTTCCTCTAAAAAGCAGCACTGTTTGGAAAAACAGTAATCTTATCCCAGTTAAATGTAGATAACTAGATAAATGTACATAAATGTGATAAAATTAGCAACTATTCTGCAAAACAATTAGAGCAAACTCAGAAGCAAAAACGCCAAATTGTCACTAGTTCTGGATTCTGAAATTGGAGTTTTATTTACCATATATGATAGCAAGCTGAATATCTTCAGGTTTTAAACATAAAAATCTTAAAACATCACCTCAAGCTCAAGATTTATGGAAGAAAATATTAATGAATTAATTTAGAAAATATATGAAATAAGTTACAGTTATAAATGCAACGCTGTCCAAAGTAAGATGATTTTTCCAACCTAAAAGGGAAAAAAAATACATGATGATGCATGAGGTTAAAACTATCGCTTTATCAACATTACAAGTGTTGGGAATTATTACTTTACGTTATATGATTATTAATTAGGCCTGTCACAATTTTAGATTTTCAGTACACGATTATCATGGCAAAAAGAATTCACAATAACAGTAATATTGCAATAGCTACAGAAATTGTGAAAAAACAAAGCTATCAGTGAGTTTTAATTAATTAAAAAATGGCACTGAAAATATTCCATAACTGTACTGCAGCAGTTGAGAGCCACCAGCGTTGCTATGATATTATAATGTGTGCAATATTAATATAACATCAATATATTAGTTTCATTTTTAATGACAGTTATCATCAATAGTCAGTCAATTGTTCTTTATGTAAATAAAGAGAATAAATAATCATTTGCTATGCTTTAATCTCACATGTTTTTGGCCAACAGTCAAAGACATAATTCAGTTTTAGCTTAACTAATTAGTTATCAAAGCAGTGAGCGAGTGACTAATGGATTGACGATCGCATCATGTTCAGACTAAATCTAACACCTGAGATCACTCCGTTCTGCTGGACTGTGTTGTGTGCTGTGTGATCTGCCGCCTTACGGTCTAGTGGGACATCCAGCGCAGTGACCAGGTGTCCCAGGAACAGCACAAGCAGCACTGCCTCCATCCTCCTCCTCTCCATCGTCGGCGTGTGACGCAAAGACCTGCCCCCGAATACAGCGACGCCCCGCCTCTCTGCTCAGTCACACCGTCTGAGGACACGTGCACATTCACAACTACAGAGAGGGAGAGAAAAGAAACGAAAAGAAAAGAAAGAGAGAGAACGTCAGAGATAAGACGATGGAGGTCAGATCAGAGATTACTGGGTTGAATAGCACATCCAGTTACTTCAGCTATCAATCATAATACTGAGTTTGTTCAATTCTGTGTTCTTCATCAGCAGCAGCAGAGAGAGAGAGGTAGAGGAGGGGAGAACGAGCGAGACAGACACATCCAGCTCTGGCCACAGATCGATGCTAGTTGCCATGCATTGCAGTTTGCCGGAGGCTATCTCTTTTGATCTGATGCATTCCAGTAGGGAGCGAGCGGGCCCACGTGGGCTCATTTTGCTCTGCTAATCACTGTCGTGGTCATGATGCCATTAGGCTTCTGTGCCATATCGATCACATCGGCTGCCAGATGACATGCCAAGGGACAAGACAAAGGGGACACTCACTTTACTTTCCATTTTACTCTCAGCTTTATCAGTTTGATTGACTGACTGACAGACTGAGCCAGCAGCAAACTGATCTACAACGAGGTCAGATTGCAGACACCGAAGCATCGTCCTTTCAGCAGACTGCTGTACTGGGAAATATCATGTGTGACTGGACAGACCTTGGCTCTCTGGCATCTCTGTTCAAATGGGGACAGACTTTACAATCTGAACAGTGTGTTTAGGTTAAGCTGAGGTTACTTGTTTGCAAAGTGGTAAAAGGCTTAGTGGCCATTGATTAAGTGCTAATTAAGTGAGGATTTACTTTAGTTACACAGCTTAATTTAATCATGCTTCTATCACAGCACTAGGGTTGGATGGTGGAAGGACTATAATTTACTGGAAAGTGATGTTTTTTTTTAAAAAAAAAAGAAGCTGTATGAAAACTGTAGTGACATCCAGGCTTCAGGAAATTATCAATAAGCAGCAAATCAAGAAGACTTTACTCAGTTAAACTCATATTCATCGGTGTAATTCTGTGCTGCCACAAAAAAAATCAGTATTTTGTCTGATTGCGAAATAACAAATGACGAGAAAAAAACAGGGACGAAACTGAACTCAGGAGGAGCCGTTTTCTTACAACAACAGCAGTCTGACCTGTTATCTTGCTCTCCCTGCCTGTCTTACCGCAGGCATCTGCAGAATTAAAATGTCACAGCCTAATTTAGAGCACAGGCAGACTTAATTTGCCGCATTATCACAAAAGCACACCATCAAATTTGGGATATTAATGCTGGTTAGTGTATGAAAGAACCAAACGGAGCCCTTTGAAGGTGGAGCTGCACATGTGTGTTGCTCTCCTGCCTCTGGGCGTGGGGCGGGTCGGGGCTGCAGATGAGGAGGTGGATGCTGTGTCTGGGACCAGAGGCTAAGACAGCAAGGCAGCCAGACCTGGTCCTGGCCCGGTCCTCCTTGGGGAACGGGTGTATTTGTTAGCTCTGCCCTATAGTCATGGCGCGGAACCGACCCCAGAGCCGGTGTCTGGTAGCACAGGAGGAGATCGAGGCTAACGTCTGCTGCCCTCGGCCTCAACTACACCTCTCCTGGGAAAGGCCCGTATTATTCGCCGAGGGCAGCCAATCACAGTGCCGCGTACACCATCAGGCAGCTCTGGCTTGGGATTTCACATAGAAAGATCCAGGGGGTCATTTCATCAAGCTCATTTGCAGGCAGCAGGCAGAGGTGGTGAACCCGTACACATTCATTCCTTCAACAGTTATTTTCGACTTGCTATGTGTTAGAAATTTAGGAACGCACGTATTTTTTGCCACTTCTATTTATGCTTATTAGCAGCTGAGAGTGAGCAGTCACAGGTGAGGAATAAAAAAAAAAAAGGACAGCCTGTGACAGCAAGAGAATAAATGTGTTAATTATAAGTTTTATGGTGAATCCCCAAAAGCCTGGAGATTCTTATCTGGAATGGAGCCAGAGCTTCATCCAGGATTCATTTCCCAATTTAATGAGGTGTAGCAGCTCAGCTCCAGCCGGTCAGCATGTGTGTGTCTTTGTGCGCATATTGGATATGTGTGTGTCTGTGTGTGTGTGCACAGTATATGTGTGTTCCCTATAATTATCTCTGTGAGCTGCAGTGATACAAGGCCAGCCCCTCACATCCCTCTCACAGTAGGATGACAGTGGAAATTCAAGTGGGGCTCTTAAGACGAACCAACCACCAGGGCCCGAAAACATCAGTAAGAATAAAAGTTGAGAAAAATAGCCAGTCTTTATCCTCTTCAAATGAATTCATGTTCTTAATTCTAAAACTTCCACTTTCCCGATGTAGTAACGCTTGCATAATGAGTGCATTTTAAGCTCCGCGGCATTTTACAGAAAGTTCAAATCCCATTTCTCATTTGAATATAATTCTTCAAGGAGACTCACAATCAAAAAAATATCTACCTCTGCTCTTGAACCCTCCTTTGCATCCTTTGCTGACAGAAGCGGAAAAAGCCAAAGTCAATAAAGCTCCCTCGCCGAGGCCCAGATAAAAAACCACACTACAGTTTGGAGAGCTGTGCCAAAAGCTGTCAGATGACTGATAAAATCGAACAGGAAATGGCCTCTTAGAAAAAACAAACATGACAAGTTGGTAAAGACACTTCCAGTGAGGATTTTTTGCCTGTTTTTCAAATAGATAAGGCTGAGAGGATAAACTATAGCAGGCTACTGTTGCACTTTTAAAACTCAATACAATAATTAATCAGCCTCATGAAGACAACTGCCAGCGCTTAAAGGACCAGATCTGTTTTGTCAAGTTTTAGCTCTGTAAACCTGCAGTACCTGAATTTCATTATGTAGGATGGAAGTGGAAATAAGATGCAAGCACACATGAGATATTAGCATCTTTTTGAGTAATACAGTGAGTATATTATATAAGCATCTATCTATTTACACATCCACAGAGCATCATTCATTCATTATGAAACTCTGTTTTGGGTCTCTTCCATCCTGAGGGAAATAACTGGATTTAATAACTGCTAAATGCTCCACTTGGTTAACCAGTGGGTTTCTAACACTGGCTGTCAGATGCTTGGTGCTGCACAGTAAGGAGCATACAGTTTGCTTCTCAAAGATGTGGGATGTAAAACTGAAACAATAACTTGAAAGATGCTAAAATGCTCCATAGACATAAGGGGAACTAAGAGATATTTACTCACTAAAAGTTAGAGCTGCAACTGTCGATTTATTATCTTGATTAACTGATTAGATGTTTGCTCTGGAAAATGTAAGGAAATTGGGAACATTTCAATCAGTGATGACATCCCCAAATGGCAAGTTTGATCTTCAACCCAAAGATGTTCAGTTTACTGTCACAGAGGACTATCCCCACAACCTCTCATCCCACAATCACCTTCCCTGAGCCTGGTTCTGTCTGCGGTTTTTTGTTTCCCTCCCTATCTCAGGGTTGTTTTTTTTGTTCCTTCCCACCGTCACTCATAGTAAATCCAAAAGCAACTTTGGATTGTTGGGTTTTCTGTTCTCTGTTTGTAATTCATAAGATCTGTACCTTGCTATGCTAAGCACATAAAGATTACATATGTTGTGAATCTGTGCCACGTAAATAAAATTGAATTGAAAATTGAATAAAAGAAACCAGAAAACACTTAAATGTAACAAAGCTGCAACCTTAGATCTCAAATTTCTTAGAAAACTACTTAACCAATTAATCGATCATCAAAATAGTCGGTGATTAATTCATTATTTTACATCTAGTCAAGTAGCCACTGCAACTCTACTCTGACCCTTTTGACACACACGATCAATTGTTAGCAGAAGATCATTGATTATGGCAGCTTTAGCCACTAGCCATATATATTTTGTATTTTCACTCCAGATTTTGAAATGCATGCTGCAGAATGAAGCCATTTCTCAATGCTTCTGGCAGCCGTTTCGTTTCCAGATATTTGCACGAGACATGAAGATGTATTTACAACTTCAATGTCATCTGCAAACCACCGCAGCGAACATCAAACTGTATGCCATGAAAAATTTAGAAACCAGTCTGTGCTTAAACTGCAGTGATGAATTAAGTTAGTCGAGTTCGCATTTGATTTTTGTGCAATTTAGAAACAAATAGCAGTGAATGCTTGCAACGCATAGTTAGAAAAACACCAAAATATCACGGTGTCATGGTTTGCATTATGTCTAGATTTGATGTTAAATCACGCCACTATAAGAACTGTTCAACATGCAAAGCTAATGTTAAGAACATTTAAATCCTACGAAACAACCAAACTAGTTGTGTTTCTTTGGTCAGAATTTATGTCAGCAGAGTGAAAGGCTTTAATGTTAATTCGCGTCTACAGCTTCATGAGACCACCTTCACTCAGGACTTGCTTTTCGTTTTGTCAGAAAACACACGGCTCTGTAAAAAAGCTGCATTGAGCTGTCTGGCCTCTCATTCAACTGGCCTCTTCAATTACTCCATTGTCATTTTCCCATGCCCAGCTACTTCACCATCCCAAAACTAATTGGTTTTGTGCACATGTCAGACACGTAGCGCATGCAGCCATACACACACACACACACACACACACACACACACACAAATACATAGGATAAGACACTTTCTTGCAGGCTGTCCGAAGAACGTGAGGGTCTGGACATGTCTGAGCACACAGACGGAGCTGACGGGGGCACGAGGACTGAGAATGGAAGCAGACCACAGTGTAAATGAATAGCAGTCCGCAGGGAAGAATCCCAGCTGAATTCCCCTCACGGCAAAAGATAATACTACATCAGATGCTTTATGCAAACCATTAGCACAGATATTGTCACTGCCTGTGCCAAGCGGTAGTGATGCAACGCTGCAACCGTGACAGATTCACCGCTATTGCATCAGTACTGTACAGTTTGAACGTTTATGATGAAAGGAAAGTCTTTCTGTCATGCCAAGCACCCTAATTAACGTCCATAATCAGCGCTATTGATGGCTCATGCAATCAGGGGTTTGTGAGGCTCGGTATGGCCTTAATGAAGCAGCAGGGATCTCCTACACACGACTGAATGGAGGGGGCATAATGATGAGAACGGCTCCATGCTCAGGAAGGTTTTGATGAGAAAACGGATAAGGTTGGGAGACTTTATTTTTCTGAGCTTGCCGGGTGCTCTTGATGCTCGCTATTCACGCCTGGAGCTGCATGCATTTCTGTGAGTGCCATTAGACAGCGAAGGCGGAAGAGTGAAGCTGCTTAAAAGGCTTTGCTATAGAAGACAGTGACACAGTCCTTCACTGGCTTGTCAAAGGTTGAGAAGGTCACAATCGTGAGGCTTTAAATGTGAAGCAACGTTCTTATCTTCTCTGCAGGTAACCCTTAATTACTTGGCTTTTCACGAGCCATGAATTCACAGGCATAAGCAGTGATACGAATTAAAATCGCGATGCATGAATGTTCAGCGGCTTTGACTGATACCTCTCATGGGCCTATTATGAGCAGCTACAGGACCACAATGGAAATTCTATGGGTAGGCTTCAGCGTGCGTTTCCCTTAATCTTCTCATTAGCTTTTATAATTGAGGGACCATATGCAAATAATTGATGTAGTTAACATATGAATTGGTGCCTGTTGTTCAGGGAGACCCCGCAGCTCAAAAATACGCCCGAGTCTTTCATCTGCACTGTACAATGCAAGACAATGAAAGATCTTCATTCATCTGTTCCACTGTAAATACGCCGTTTGTGTCCTACTCTTTCAAGTCTGTTGTTGGATGAACAATGCTGGCTAGAACTACAATGAGTTTAGATGCACAGTCATATAATCCATGTCAGTTGTAAATCAAAGCTTTTGTCTCTGTACATGACTGATAATAAACATGCACCTGATGTGTACTCCATCCATTCTATACATTGCAAAGCTTAACTCCAGTTTTGTATTGGCGACTACAGGAAATCTTTAACCCTTTGATGCACAACATTGGTCAAAAGTTACCCATATTCACTGGAAAATGGGTATTTTTTGACTCATGAGGCAGGAGTCAAGAATGGTACAATGTAACTAATAAAAAAAATGGTGTAGACTCAAGTTTTCTTCTCCTCTGTGGTTCCCCAGTGGAAGAACGAGTTACCAAACTCTGTTTGAGCTGCATAATCCCTCTCAGTCTTTAAGAAAAGACTAAAGACCCAGCTTCACTGAACACCTTTGCACTTGACAGACTGCAATAAGCAACAAAAAAAGGACTGCCTGTAGGCACCAAGGTCCTATTATCACACTTGAACTAGTTTTGTGGCACTTGACTAGAGTCTTGCTTGTGTTGTGTCTACTCTCATGTGTAAGTCGCTTTAGATAAAAGCGTCTGCTAAATGAAATTGTGGAACTGTAAAAGCATTTTTAAAGAAAACCATACTTGGAAATAAAAGTTGGTATATTTTGGCTTCGGCTGCGTTCATTTCGATTATTCTTCCTAAAAGCTGTGCCGGACAAGTCATCCAGCTTACAGGAAGAGCTGTATTAAATCTCTGCAGTGGGCCCTTAAGGATTCGTGGCTCTGTTTTCGAAACTCCCCCAGCTATCAATATAAAACCACACTTAATTCTAATTGGCATCTGCTGCTAATGCAACATGTCCGGCAATTTGTTTAGTCCACCTCCTTTCAGAACCTCGCACATTGACATTCACTAAGCTTCCTCCCCATACATGCCAAAAACACTCCGGGATTCGCTCTCTGTCCCCCTCTGCCCAAATGCTAATCACTGCCGGCGCCGGCACTTCTGAGAGAGAACTCTTTAGCATGCAGATGGAAGCAGCACCACTAGATGGGACGGTGGTGTTAAGGAGGAAATCCCTGCCTGTTCAACCTGAAAAGAACCAAAAGGCATTTCGCTTTCATCTTATCATCGCAGCCCAACTAAATATGACATATAGTTGGTAAGTCATGTCCTCGCATTATGCCTGAGAGGCTTCTCATGATTGGTATCAGTGTATGAAGCCCTCGCTTTCTCCTCAGGATAACTGCTGGTGGCACACTGAAAGTCTTTCAATCTCTTCACTGCCTCGTAATGTAACAAAAACTGTAAAATATTAGTTAATGAAGTAGCAATTTCAGCAAGGTTGCATAAAGGCAAATCCCTCAAGTGCATTTACACGCTTGTCACTTAACATCTGACTTGTACAGTAGCTCATTAATGTAAAATTATACGAGCTAAAAGGCATCGATTAAAATGAGATCAGGAGGCAAAGCAGCAGAAAGCTAAGTAAACAACTGAGTATCTGAACTTGACCTTTATTTAATAGCTTATCCCTACACTGTAGTTACTTCTTAAAAGCAGGGGATTCCATATCCCTAAATATTCCTGCTTGTGCATGTTTGGATAAGCTTTCATACTCACTTACATCCATTTGCATATGCATCCTCCTTGTTTATGTGTGTTCACACACTGGGCCAGTGCAGGACGTCATGGACAGAGCTTGAGTATGCTTGCCGTGCCACATGAGAGCGTTATGGGTGAGGCCATTCATATGCTGAGCAGACGTTCATTGTCATGAACAAATGCAGGAGAGAGAGAGAGGAATGCATGCAAACTGGCTTCCTGAATAGCTAAAAGGACCCTCAAAATCCTTGGCATACAACGTCACAAGACACACTTTAGAAACAGAAGCACAACAGCTTTGAAAAACGTAATCAACATAAAACCAATCTCATGCACGAAGACAAGCAAATCCTTTAAGGCGGCAGACAGAAACCTCCATGCATACGATGACTCAGACACAATAGTTATGCTATATAATCCATGAGCCTCACAGTTCAGCACATGTGGGGAAATGTTTACTAGCTAAATATAGAGACTTTTCAACAGAGCAGAACCACTCAAACTTGCACTCTAAAAGGGCACTCTGTATCCATAGCAATACCACCAATGCTCCTAGATCTCCATGCCAACAATAAGATGTCAACTCTGTCATCAAATACAGACATATGGAAAAAAGACGGGAACAAAGAGGCTCAGACCCATTTGTCATCTCACAAGTAACCTTTTGAGAGAAACTGTACGCTTGACATCTGCTCAGCACTAGAAAACCTCTGAACCTCCTCTGTGCTCAACAAAAGACGTATGATTAGAATCTCAGTTTGCCACCATGTTGACACCGGACGGCTTACTCTACATGTGAAGGGTCTCTCAAGATGGGGCCAATATGTGGAGTTTACATTAAGCTTAGGGGTGCCACAAAAAGAGTCTGTGTGAGACAGACAGTGCAGGAAATGTTCATCTGGAGCTCACACAAACTAGAAGCTGTGATGTTTTGTAGCAAATGAATTCCTGCGGGCCATGGCCGGGGTAACACAAAGAAACAACGTCTATAGATGATTGCTATGAGTCAACAGCTGATGCAACCAGGCCTTTCTGGAAAAAACACTACTGTATAATAAACACTCTTCTGGTGGAATTTGAAATGTGCTGATACAGTATGTAGGCAGGCAGTGAGCGAGTGGTCATTTACAGCTGTCTGCACTTTGTGTGGTACCATTCAGTCCAGCAAAATCTGCCGACAACATCAGATAACAAAGCGTGAACACTGACAGTGAGCTGGAACAATCTGTTACCACTGTGTGTTACCACAACATGTCATTTAAAAATGAGAAAGGAACAGGTGGACAAAGGCAGTGAAGCCTATAGTCTTATCGAATCCAATCTGTATCCTGTGGCCATTATGGTACTTACAATCAGACTAAACAGCAGGCGGGAAACTATTTACAGAGCTGAAAATAACTGAGAGGCCTCTCAAGTTAAAGAGATGAAACAAAGTGGCCTTTTAAGCATGTAATGTTTATATGAAGGGTCTAGTAAAAATGTAGCGATATCTAAAATATTTTGAGATTTAGAGTCTACAACCATGGTAATGGAAAAGCAAGGCTTTCGTCTGAGCTAAGTGCTAACACCGGTGTGCTGACATGCTCACAATGACACTGATGATATATTCATTTTTCATCACAGCAACTTACAGGTTGCTGCAAGATTGCTTTTCCTTTAATACAAATTGTAGGAATAGATCACGTTCATAATGGATATTTTAACAACCTATTAAACAACAAATATTGTAGATCTTATCAGATTAATAATAAATTAAATTCAATGATTAATAGAGTGATAAGAGACGCGCTATGAATCTTGAATTTCCCTCAGGGTTAAAAGTATCTATCTATCTATCTATCTATCTATCTATCTATCTATCTATCTATCTATCTATATCTATTCATGTGGCTACACAATCACCGCCACGGTCAAACTAAGCTTTCTCCCTATAAATGAGTGCTATCCAAAAGCTGTTAACCGCTACAGAAGTCTCTGTCATGGTGACCCATTTCTGACTAAACCCCCACAATGCTCCAGCCACACAAGTACCAAAAACCACTTCACCCATCTACAAAACTCTGAATTGACACATCACACACATAAAATAACAATCACAAGATTATGCATTTAATAATTAGGAAATTAACACTAACACTGAACTCCTCAAAAGCTGAAAGACGGCTTCCTCGGTTCGCTACAGCGTTAAACACAGCAAATGAACAGCAGTCTTCCATGTCATCGAACAATAAGAGACCTCACCTGGTGGCACAAACAGGTACTACAGCAAATCCACTACATATTTTTGAATACTTGTGTCCATTGTCTTTTGACTGAGTTCAATTTTTTTCATTTGTTAAATTATAAACACAATTGATCAAATAATGATTAATCATTAACATCCCCAGTCTGTACGGTTATACCTGTTAAGAAATTAACATAGCAATGAACAAGAGCACAGTTCAAGTGCAACTGTGACTGTGTGACCATCAATGGCTTTGTGGGTACTGGACAGTTTGGAAGGTAACCAAAGATTCAACTGTTTTTTAAGACACAAAATCACAAATGTGAACGTCATGATTATGCTACAGGAAAGGTTAGGAGATCCATGCAAAATTCCATGCCAATCCTTTCAATAGTTGCTGATTTATTCAGTGTCCATATAAGTAGACCACCATGACTGGCCATCATTACCACCAGTAGTCATGTTGCTTCTGTGGCGACAAAAGAGTACAATCCACAAACATCACAAAACAAAGCGTCAACATGGACTGCAACAATCTGCTACCACTATATGCTGCCACTGCATGTAATTTAAAATTGAGCAAAGTACGGAAAAGTAATCTGTGAGAAAATCTGCGTCAGGTGGACGAAGGCAGCGAGTTCTAGTGTTATTGAGTGCCACCTCTACATTCACAGAGCGCCACAATGGGCCTCTCCTGCAGTTTCCCTCCTCCTCCTCCTCCTCCTTCTCCTCCTCCTCCTCCTCCAGCCCCTTCCACTCCTCTCCACCTGTGTCTGTGAAAGGTCAGCACAGAGGAGGGTCCTCGCCCCCTCCCCAGACCCACAGCTCCCACTCCACAATCATCCCCAACACTGGAAACCAGTGCCAGGAAACTCAATCAAAGAAGGGCTTCAGAGGGCTCCAGACCTCTCAAAACCCTCCATTGTCTCCAGAAGGCTTCCCCACACTGCGGCTGGTCTATATGTAACACTGTAAGAGGAGTTGCTCATTACTGCCCGTCCCTGGTCTCACTTTGTCTCTTTTGTGTGGCTGACAGAAGAATCCAGTTGCCCAGGCGGGCCAATAAAAGAGAGTGCAGTTTCGTAAAAAAAAAAAAAAAAAAGAAAAAGAAAGAAAGAAAAAGAAAGGAAGAAAATCAGAAAGGGAATTAATTTGTAGGAGTGGATGATGACAAGACACATATGTTGCATATTCGCTGTGGTAGTTTGACATAAAAGAGACACTAATGCAGAACTGTCTCACCTGTTGTATCAACGCCAGACAGTACTTTAATGGCATCTGTTTAAATTTTGCCATTCACCCCATGAGTTAGAGTATTGACTGATAGACACACCACACCACAATGTGTGTGAATGTCAGAGCGATCCATTATCACATAAAGGAAGCACTATGTAACTGCCCCCTCTCTCACTCACTCAGCCCCTCCTCGGCTCTATTCAGACACGGCAGGTGAATACAAATCATTTCCCCTCCGCTGCTCTCCAAAAGGACTCACCATCCAATTTCAGACGTAGAGGACACAAACAATAGTCCTTTCAAAGTGTGAGAAAATCAAATCATGGTCTTTTTTTTTATTGAAAGACACAATCAGGAGTTAACCCTCCCAAAATGCTAAACCAGTCCTGAAAAATGGAAAATAGATTATTTTTTCCTGCATGAGCTGAAGTTTACATAATAGACATTTACATTTTAGCTCAATGAATGACCCAAAACGATCAATGGAGGAGCAAAATTAATATTCAGATGACTCGCTAACTGATTACTCAACTAATAATTTTGACATTTAATTGAAATGGCACGTTCTTTGTGACTGAATGAGGTGTTTCCATCACGTTTTTGTATTCACGTCACACACGCAGAATCAGTAATAATAGTAGATGCCAAGCTGGACATAAGCATCATTAGCCTTTTATTACTTTATTGCAAAATTTTTAGTAATAAACTGGCCTTTTAATGCACTTTCTTCATGACTTTTGTTACGTTTCAGTCTTATTTTCTCATTTTGGAGATGATATTTTCAGCTAATTTAATTCACTAAAGGGTCATACAGCAAATCATCCCTCCAGAACTATTGTCAGCTTAGATTTAATACTCAAGTTATTTCTTTCACTTGCACACATGCACACACATCTTACTTCTTTAACCGTCAAATGCAATTTAATCCACATAAGAAACCTTATTCAGCAAAAATACACCACAACACAAGCAGAAATGTTGCTTATTGTGACAATAATGTCTGTCTGCCGCCCTGATACAAACATTGACTTTCAGCCAAGCCTGAATGAGCTTTGATTACACTGGTTTGAGCTATGGCCACTCTATTCCAGGAGTCAGGTTTTCATATGCAAAACTAAACAAACAAGTCGGGGGGAAAGCGAACAATTCATCAAAGATATCCCTGAGTAAACTCCTCTGACTATTTGAATTGAAGAGCGGCGCTGTGAATTTTCATTTTAAATTCCCCTTCCAAAGATGTTAGATGGAATTTGATCTAATTAAGTTCTGAGGCTGAGAAACTTGTGATATTCCACCAGAAATGAAATAACAAGGAGAGAGATTACATCTCCCTTAAGCGGATGGAAGTATTTTTTGTCAGCAAGTAATTGGATGACCCCATTTTATTTGAAGGATTGGATTTTGTGAAATTAGAGAGAGAGAGAGTTTTGAAGATTAAAGAATACAACGGAAAGCCCCTGGTGCTGAGTGACTGATGGTGACTGTTGGCGCGTTACCAAAGCTCACAGTGAACATGTTTCTATCTGTCTCATGGGTCTGCATGACTGAAATGGTAGCTAATGAGCATTAATGATACTAATAAAGGACTTAGCTTTCTCATAAAGGCAGTGCCTTTTTATGTTCTCCGGAACGCTCCTTCAAAGTTCAGTTGACGATGAGCAAATCAGAGACCAAAAGCCAAAAAAAAAGAGCCAAAATCCTGGTGCTATAACTCAGAGATTTTCCCTTTTACATCCATCATTTGGAGGGTTTGAGTGTATTTCAAGAGGGTTTGGTGTTTTGCCCGGAGGTCGTTGCAGCTCAGACAAACAGTGCTCCATCCTACAGATCATCCGGCCCCATCAGAAATAATGGCCCCGACTAGAACTGCTCCATCTGCACTCATTTGTCAAACGGTGATTCCGGAGGAAACATTGCTCGCATTTAACACTAACAGTCCACCCGGCTTCCGCTAACAGCTTCTGTCCTGCGTCTGTCGGTGAGGGACTGAGACTGGTCGCTAATGTAGTAGAAGTGTCTGCTCAGTGTAGGATAATGGCTGGGTGAGGCTTCAGTCGGGTTTGTGGTGTTTTTCTTACGGTGTCTATCGCGTAATGCAGGTAGAGGAAAAGGCCGACACTGGGAGGTCGAACAGGATTGCTGGACATGGTACGTGTCACCTGCTGCCAGGGAAGGAGATCAGAGGTGTTTCACTTTGTTTATGCCCCCAGGGTTGAACATGACAGAAGAATGAATTAGTGCCATAGCAGAGGCAGTATACTATATCTCTGCAGAAACTACCTCAGTCGCACCTGTCTGCACACAAAGAATGAATAAATGCATTTCCTGCTGGCCTACGACCAGCATAAACATTCAACACTGTGTTTCAAACAGAGCAGAGATTTATATACTCATACAGCATCCAAGGTTTGGTGTATAGAAAAAAAACTTTTCTCAACAATAAAAATACGGAAAAATCTGAAAAAATATTTCTGTATTTGTCAAGCTAATAAAACCAAAATTATTCAGTGTTAAATCTTGTAATACCAAGGCAGCCATACATGAACTTAACCTGTTTCAAATTCATGAATATTTAAAGTGAAGCTTATGAAAGAGACTTTCACTCTGTGCCAAAAAAAAGTATCACAGTTTGATACAGTCGTAGAGATTAATCAGGCTAATTAAATGCCATTTTGAGATAATCAGCCTTGGCTGATTACCAGAGGGATAACTAACAGGGGTTACCTCGGGGCAGTCTGCACCGCCTACTGGTGCCTGACTAGTACCCACAGCTAATTGATCGTTTTCCATGGTGCGTATGAGGTAAGACAAATCCATAAACAGCAGCACAGCACGGTGTGTTGTCAACAAGAAGCGACAAAATGCACTTATCGCAACATAACACATATCAGACTAATAGTAGGAGATGCTCCTATTGACTGATAAATGTTAAGTGCATAAAAAATCTTTTAAAACATATTTACTGCTAGTGCTTTAGAAATGTTGAAACATCTGCATTGGCCATGAAAAAACATCAACCCATAATTTAATACAAAGCATTTCTGAGTTGTTGTGGTGGTTAGAAAGACTCACCTTTATTACACGTTTTTTCTGTGCATAACTCTTTTGCACTGCTTTCAGTATTTTTATTATTTGTCTACCTCAATGTGTGAGTAGATGTAAATGTTGAACGCGTTATAATGAGTGCACGCTTTGCATAGGTTAATCGTGGCCCTCGGTAAAGACACAGCCAGCTAAGAATTTCATTGCAGTGATAGCTTCTTAATTGCTGCATGTGACAATAAAGCCTTTGACTCTTTTGAATCCTGGGTAATTGTATGTGCGCAAGCCACCTTCAGAGCTATTTTCACAAGTACAGTAACTAGTAATGGTTGCACAGTTGGTTGCATGAGGATCAAAACTGTGTGCACTGACAGTATACTAACTTATGTGTAAGATCTGGCTGATGTGAGGCGTCCGTGCTTGTTTGCTTTCACAGACAATTTCATATTTTTTAAGCTCAAAATCAGATGAATCTCTTTTCATGAAAATGCATAAAAGATTGCAATCAAAATTGGAATTTTCCCTGTGGTAATTCCAACTCAGATGTTTGTGTGAGGTCAGCAAATGGCACAGGAATTCCAACAATACAGGTGCTAGTAATAATAACACGGCTCAGTTCCATTCAAGAATTCTAACACATGATGTCAGTTTCGTTTTAGAATCTATCCAGAAACTACTTTGGCTAAATATGTCACTGGTAAATGATCCAGTAAAGCAAAAACTGAAAAAACTAATCATTACTGCATGGGGACATGATGTAACTCAGAAACCACAAGAAAACAACACATAAAGCCCCTTACATGCCTGCTGTTTGAGTGTGCCTTCACGTTTCATACTTACTCATTCCTTTACGCTCCCTCTCTTTCCCAGCAGGTACGCAGAGCGATTTCTCATTAGAATTGGCTGAGCTGCAGGTGAGCGAGGGGTTACATCTAAATTCAGGCATTTGTATTCCACCACAACATCCAGGGAGCAGGCTGTTTATAGTGATGAGCAGATAGACTTGGCCTTGAACCAGGCCCCACGCCTAACAGCCACATAAATCATTCGGTTTCTTCGAGGCCGTTACAAACAGATCCCACCAGCGGTCGAAGGTGTGAGGGCAGTCTTCTCTGTCCTGAAGCCACATCAATACTGTGAATGAGACAAAACTGACCTTTGGACCTCATGGACAGGGTGAAAAAGGGTTCACCAGTAGTTCAGATTTAAAAAAATGAACACAAAGACACTGTAATCATGCAGGGTGAGAAACATTTCAGAACCACATTTATCCATCAAAACCTGCTCTTGGATTTTCTCTCCTGCTTTCTCACTGCCTAAATGAAAAAATGAAATAAAATTTTGGTAGGCACACATTTCTCTTTTTAAAAAAAACCCATCCATCCTCTCAGGTCAGTAGAGTATTCTGTCAGAACATGTTGCTTTATATAGCTCATGTGAAAAAGGCAGCTGCTGGAGGATTTTTCAGAGTACACATGGTGTCTAGAAACAACAAATGTTTACTTTAATAAAGGTGGTTGACATTTAGGAAAAGTTGCATTTTGGCCTTCTTGCGTTGTGATGACTCTGGGGATGTACCAAGCCTGATTCTTTGAATTCTTTTTTATGTGATTAGTATGGCCAACTACCTAAATCTGATCCTGTATTTACCTCCGCTGTCACACGTGTAGTAATATTAAATAATTCAAGCGATATGTGTAGCTAAATCAATGAATGATTGATTAACTGATTATTTAAAATGCAGCACACTTTTTATTGCTCGTACACTGATTTTACATGCAAAGCCACAAACTCATGACACAGGTTATATACGTTTGTCTGTATAGGAATGGTTTTCTAAAAGATTCCAACCTCACTTAATAAATGTGGACTGGCCAGAAGTCATTTGTTGTCTCAGAAGACTCTGTCATGGTGCCCCTTTACCGCACTGCAAAAACTCAAAATCTTACCAAGTCTGTTTGTCTTAGTTTTAGTCAAAATGTCTCATCCCACTTGATTTAAGATAAATTCATGAAAGAAAACAAACAAGTGACATTTCAGCAAGATGGAGGGACTTGCTTTAAGACAACACATCTTACATATCTTGTTAAGTCAAACAATCTTGATATTATCTTGTTTTAACCCTTGTGTCGTCGTGCAGGTGAAATTCATGTATTTTAAGTTTAAAAATGTGGGAAAAAATATATTTCACAGTGAAAACTTCCACATTTTCAAAATTTTTGGGAAATTTTTAGAACATTTTTAATGCAAAAAAATGAAATGTTACAAAAATGTGTCCTTCAGAACATTCAGAAAAAAAATCAACCAAAATCCAGCGAATTTCGCTGGATTTTGGTTGATTTTTTCTGAATGTTCTGAAAGAAAATATTAGATGTTTTACTGATATATATATATATATATATATATATATATATATATATATATATATATGGAATCACTTTAGATATTCTTAGGATTTTTATTCATTTTTTGAAAATATTTACAATTTTTTTGTTTTCTGAATTTTTGTTTCTTGCCAAATTTGAGGATTTTTTTAAAAAAAATAAAACTTTTGAGGTAAACTTTTAAGGAATTTTCTTCCTGAAGCTTTTGCAAATTTTTTTAAAAATTTGGGGAATTTTTTGCTGAGTTTTTGGATTTTTTTTCAGACAAGGAAACAATATTTTTTGGTGTTGTAAAAGAGAACAAGAGGAAGATTAAAACACCTAAACGTGACAATCCTGGTAAAATAAAGTATAAAATAAGTTTCCTCAGCTAATTTTAAGATCCCATTATTCTAAATATCATCTCTTATTTCAAGAAAGCTTACCGAGCCATTTTTCACTTGTTCTATTGGCAGATTTTTTCATTTATTTCAAGGTAGAAGTTCCTTGAAATAAGTTTTTTTTATTCTTGTTTTGAGAAGGGCGTTTTTTTCCAGTGCAGCTAAACAGCACAAAGATCCCAGCTTGCCAACAGGGGAAAGCCAGCTTCCTCTGGTTGCTACAGTATTAAACAGTGAGAAGCACAATAAGGCGCTACAGCTCATCTACAGTACTTGAAGTGACCTTGTTTGGGGCATCCTTGGTTGACAAAATGAGCGACAATGTTACAAAATGGCTGAGTGTAACCACCTGTGCTGAAGTGCTGCTCAGGCACTCATAGGTATCATTAATGTTACAAAAAAAGAGAAAAACAAAAAAAGCCTCAATATTACAGAAACCAGCAAGTGTGAAGAACATGTATTTCCCAAAAGACGCAACTGGTTCACCTCACTGTATCATTGGAGCCCTGAAAAACCATTAAAGCCAGCTCAGCTGTGATTGGTTGGTTGAAAACAACTTGCAGCCAGTTGCTTTTGTCTCAACACACCATTACTGCTAAAGAGTTAGATTATAATGCAAATATCAACCTCAAGTCTGTGTGCTTAATATAAAGATAAAGCCTGCAGGCAGTTAAGCTAAATCAGCATAAAGACTTGAAGCAGCCACAAGCAGCCAGCCTGATTGTGTCCAACAAGTAGTTCTATCCATATATACAGACAGAGAGATTATCCACAGCTTTAGATTCCATAAGGCTGGACCAGATAAATCCACACAGAGAGGACGAGCAGCAAAGGTAAAAGCCTTGAGGAAGGTTGTGCAGGTGAGAAGATGGAGATGGAAACCCGATAAAGAACAGACTCTCCACGCTGACTGCTGAGCAGTTTGCGAGTCAGTTGTGCATGAAGCCAACTTACTCCACCACCCTGGAAGATGGCGATGATGAGCAGAAGCCCCTTAAGAGTGGCCTCACCAACCTCTTTCACATCACTCAGCCTCTTTCTGTCCCTCACTGTCTTTGTATCCATCAATTCATCTATTTGTTTATTCATGTCCTTCTTTCCGACACTTGCTCCCTGAATCTCCCTCTCTGCTCTGCTTCAGAGACACTGACAAACACACACTCCCTCGCTCACGTACAGTCGACAGACCCGAGTGTTGACACAGAGAATCGTCAGAGAATTGTCAGGCTGGAATCAAAGAGACACCTAAGAAATAGAAATGTCTTGATGCGAAACGACGAGCGCTGGGAGCAGCCCACGGGCCTTCTGTGCATGTACGAGTCCCACAACTCATCTGCAGCTTGTCTCATCTCAGACCTGCTGCTGTGTAATATCCCTGCTTTCTAACCACGAGCAAGTAGATGACAACACTGCTCAGGTACACTCATTTTCATGAAAAACGGAAAATGTAGACCGTCTGTGTGAGGGGTTCCGTTTATACAGTGCTGTATTAGAATTGACATATTTTGGCTCTGTGGTCATGAACATTAAATTGGGAAAAACAACAATGATGAGGAGGTTAAAGTGCTGCCTGTCAGCTTTAATTAGAGGCTGTTTACATCAAGTTGTAGGTCTTCAATACACACATTCCCCTGTCTCCAGGAGAGAATGTAATTGGAACAATGAAAGGGCAACTCGGTTTCATAAAAGACTTTTTCACATTTTTTTCCTATTGTTTCTGTTTCGGAGGGGTCACTGCATGCCTCAGTTTGACTGTGGACAGAGGAGACATGGCACAAAACCCAAGGAGAGAAAGATGGAAATGTCATGCGGTCAAAATTCTTGACCAGAGAGAAAGAAGGGACGGCGAAATGGGCATCATTATTTGCTGTACCCAGCTCACACATTATTTGTGGCAATCTGGCAACATCATTTAAAAGAAGATAGATCTTGAGTAAGTACAACACTGGAGTCAGGTGAAAATTATCATCGCAAATGAGACATTTCGCACCCCAGAAAACGAAGGCAAAATACGAAAATTACTTATCTTCGCAATACGCCCATTGAGTGAAATGGAGGATTTGTCCATTGTTTCCATGCAACTGTGAGTACAAGATTTAAATGCAACAAGTGGTAAAACTGAAACTAAAGATATGAGAACCAAGTTGTTAGAAAGATTTCTTTGCAAAACCATCTGAAATGTTTGGTTGCAAATCATCTGCAATAAACGACAGGTTGGATTCTCTGACCCACAAACTCTAGTGGATCACTGGTATCTTCTGTGCTGCTCTGATCTGCACTTTCCGCATATTTTTGGAGTGTTTTTTTGTGTTCAGTCTAGTCTTAAGCAAGTAAAACACATGCTCCTTTGTATTTACGGCACGTGTCTGACTTGGAAAAATCTAAACACAATCAGATATCTTTAAAACAGCACTTGAACCTCATAGTCAATTTTTAGTGCTGCAGTATAGTCAAATATTGAAAATACATCTATCTTCTGATTGAACCGTGTATGAAAAGATCACATATCTAATGTCTAATCATGTAAAGTTAACAATATCAGCTTTTTCAGAAGAGGCACAGCTCAGACGGAGTGATCCTCCATCTTGTTCCCACCCAGCCCTACTTTGCATCAAAACACATAAACAATAATACCACACTCCCTGATGGCCACGTGAGGGAAACTGGTGAAAGACAGCGGCATAGAGGTAAACAGAAACCTCTGCGGCCTTCTATTGAAGGGTTTGGAACCTGAATGCTGCAGCTCACAATAGACACTTCACGCCTCGCTGTGTTTCAAACCGCAAATTCAGTCTGCAGCTCCTAAGTGTGGCCCTCTATGACTCGGTCATTGAAAACTGTAGACTCAGCCTCTCTGTGCCTGCAGCACACAATCACAACAACAAGCCGCTGCCACGGTGCAGTGACAGGGGAGAAGCGGAAAGAATGAGGGATTCGGGGGCAGACTGACAGAAGGAAAGGCAGAGGCAAAGTGAAAGATTGAAACAGGCACATAAATGGATAAACTGGGAGAGAGTGGAGCCCCCCCCCCCCCCCCGCCGCCAAAAATAAAACAACCGTAGCACCAGCAGCAGAGGCAGATGAGCTTCAAGCCGTGAGAGTCCCTTAACTCTCCACTCAGCTGTGCATGCCGCCTCCCCGCCCGGCGTGGCGTGCTGCAAGGCCGAGGTGGGATCCTTCCTTCACACTCCACTGGGTGGTGGACACACATCACACCGTGTCACCTCCACTCACTGAGCATTAGATCAAGTCCCTGCTGAATCACGCGCGCACTTTCAGCACAGGAGTATGAGGGAATGAGCCAGAGGTTGCTGAGGGTCCTTTTAAAGCCCCTGTGAGAGCTGAGAGTCAATTCTCTGGGCTCTAATGCATCCTGAGGCCTTCTGCTCGAGGGAGCTACTTTAGCTCTTAATTCTACAACCGCCATTAGGGAACTTTTCTACCTCTGCACGCTCAATTATGACATATTACGTGTCAATAAGAGAGCGGCGCTAGGCGCTATTTGGTGATTTCTAAGCATTGACGCCCACTGTCACAGCAGTGGGTGAGGATGAGAGGGTGTGTTACCTTGGCAACCATATGCATCAAACAGACAGTTGGACACTAGAAACAGTGTTTTGTTTTAATTCGCTGCCAAACCTCGCTGCCAAAATGGATGCCGACACAGAAACACACTTTGCCAGTTGACAAATGGCAGTCAAGCAAGCGGTGACCTTTGCCTAGCAGCTAGAACAAAAGAGACGGCGGGGAAAGAGACGTAGGAAGGTTGGGTAGTCGCTCAGGGGCTTATGAGCTCCGCAGAGAGCGTTAATTTTAATAAATTCACACTCTGGTAGTAACACTCTGGTATCATAGATGAAGATATTTCGACTGGGGACGATTGCCAGGCATGGCAACAGACTGACATCTGTGTGTGTTCACATGCTGCAGGAGGGGAAATGCCTCTGAGAAGAACAAGAACGTTTGATTGTGAAGGGCCGGATGTTCACACTGTTTTGGAAAACGGCGATGTGGTGTGGTGGGGAAAAATGGATTTCAAGAGGCGCAGAAATGTTTCCAACTTACCCGAGAAACCCAAATCCCCTCTCTCCTCCTCCTCGATGGCTAGTTGTCTGCTTCTTCCTCTGTGTTTTTCTTCAGTCTGGTTAAACAAAGGCAGAAGAAAATAGATGTTATCATTTCTCTGGTCTTCCGCTGCGGAAACAACCCGGACTACACACCAGCCACAAAAAGCAAATCTAATCTTTCTTAATAAGGTTTCTGGGGAGGATGTTTTGCGTTACGTTTTCTGACATCCAGTACGTCAGTTTGACATCACGATTCTATGTTTGGCTTTATTACAATCTGCTAAAAAATCTCTTTTACATATTGGAAGTCTCCTGCTCCATCAGTCACAGCACTGATTACACACCAGGATGTTCCAGCAAGAAATCTCTCCTTCCCATCAAACGCTTGGCCTTATGAAAGCAGACAGTTTTGTTTTTTTACACGTCTAATCATTCGTGAGTGTGTTGACTCTTTGGAAATGCACTTAAAACGCTCCCAACTGTGACAAGTTTTGGAGGTAGAAAGAAGGCAAACACCCGAGCTGTGTAAACCAGAGCGAGAACATGGATTTTCAGAGGCAACAGTGTCTAATCCAAGCTGATAGACAAAAAGGCCTGTGGCTGAGAGCTGGAGGAGAGACACATCTCCTCCCCTCATCTCCCCTCTTGTCTTGTCTCATCTCCTTGATCTCTTCCTCTCTTATCCTACTTTCTTGTGTCCTTATTCTCTATACGTCTCCTTTCCATTCCTCTCCTTCTTCTTTTATTACTGACTGTCACCCTCGCTCCCGTCTTCTGCTCTTGTCCTCTTTTTCCTCTCAACTTGTTTCATTTTCAGTTACTTCTGAAATACTGCCTTCGTTTTCCTTCCCTCTCCTCACCCGTCCTGTGTTGCCTCTTGCTTTCTGACCTGCCATAACCGATCTTCTTTTCTTCCTGCATGTCGTCTCTTTCATGTCCACCCTGTCCTCCTTCTCTGTCATGAATTTGTGAGCCTTGAGGTCAGGATGCCATGCGGAGAGTCACATAATATGAAGAGGATAATGTTACATTTCAAAGACCGGTATAAGGATGTTTTGACGTATCTAAAATGAGAAATATTTTAGGAAATCACATTTTCTCCATAACCAATGTTATTTCACAGAACAGCCTGACAACTGTCTGCTGTGATCACGCGTATTTCAGACCTGAACATGGAATCAAAATGATCACTTCCTCTCCTTGCATCACTTTTCCTCTTTCAATTTCACCCGCCTATCCGTTTACACTGCCATGTTCTTTTACCTTTTCCATCCAACACTCCATTCTTCTTTCCAGTGGGTTTGAAATCCATGTTGTAAATATACAAAAAACACCCAAAAAAATTCCCTATTTGTCAAAGCGAGAAACACTTAAAACAAGACGAGTTATTAGTATTTTAAGAAATCCTGAACAGCTTTTCTGTGACATACTGCTCTAAAATCTGAGTTCAAAATCATGCAGTTTCATCAAAATCACACCATTCTCCTCATCTCATTTAAAATGCATAAAAAAATAAACCCTTTGCTCAACCTAGATTATTTAAAAAAATTAAAATTTTGGGCACCTCAGTGCAACTGTGAAGTTAAAGGTGACTCAGCGGCAGCCGAAACTCCACAAAAACACAAAAAAATCAGGGATGTTTCGGCTAAACTGGGCTGAACTGCGGTCTGTGCACACCCAAGTAAACAGGAGGCCAGTATGGAAACAAATTAAAAATGCAAATAGTTAAATATCTACACTATGTGTTGGTAACATCTGTGACCACTTGGAAAAAATTAGAGCTCTTGATTCCAGGTTATTTCATTTTTGGTTAAATAAATGATCAAAGAAATGCAACTTTTGTTTTCTCTTCATTTAAATTTCACGGGGTTATACTATTACTATATTTTACAAAATAAAATGCGAACATCTCTCTACTTCTACACATATGTGGGCTGTTCCCACAGAGGTGCAGGACTTCACATTTTTGTAAATAAAATGAGGCCAATGAGAGTAACAATGTGACAGGACACCCAGAAATCGCTGGGGGTTCAGAGGATTAAGGTCAAGAGCTCATGTGAAACCGCATTATGTAATGCAGATGTCTGTCCTATATTTCTACACAAATAAATGTTTTTCATGATTTATTTTTTCTATTATAATGTGTCAGTTGGGTTGCACAGTGGATTGGTGGT
Source organism: Acanthochromis polyacanthus (assembly GCF_021347895.1). Classification (NCBI taxonomy): domain Eukaryota; kingdom Metazoa; phylum Chordata; class Actinopteri; family Pomacentridae; genus Acanthochromis; species Acanthochromis polyacanthus. The sequence continues at coordinate 16,029,675 of NC_067120.1, read as the reverse complement.
TAGCACCTTGCAGCTCGAAGATCCCTGGTTTGTGTCCCTGCCTTCCCGGGATCTTTCTGCATGGAGTTTGTATGTTTTCCCTGTGCATGCGTGGGTGTGAATGCGAGTGTGATTGTTTGTCTATCTATTCTGGTGATATGTCCAGAGTGTCTCCTGCCTTCACCCTAAGTCACCTGGGATAGGCTCCAGCCCCCTAGTGACCCTAATGAGGATTAAGTAATGTATAGACAATGGACGTATTGATGTCTCGATCATTTCCTCTTAATGATAGAAAGAATGTTTCACATCACAACTCCTCACTTTGATCATGAAAATTTGGAATGATTAAGGATTCAAAAAAGGGCCTTCCCTGTTTTGATCTTTTCTTTTTTAAATTCCTATTTGAATATCTTCTCACATATTTGATGAGGTGTAAATCAGCTACAGTGAAAGCTATAAGCCTTTGCATGTAGTATAAATCGAGTTTAAATGTTAGGACTAAATGTGGAGTCGCAGAGTTGTCAGTACTGGGGGATTATTCACAAATGCTGACCTAACATATTTGAGTGTAGAACTATTTGCTCTGACTATGAAACTTCGGTCAGAAGAAAAATTAGGCACCCGTGTTCTCATCTATTGTATCTTCTTTTCTTTCACCAATGAAGTCCATCTCACAATTTTTAGCCTGAAGTCAAGACTCTACATGCAGGAGGGTCTGGGAGATAATAAGACAGATGTGTCTTGATGCAGTTTTTTATTAAATAAACATATAATAAGATATATAAATCTCTTTACAACCCATGCTTTTAAAAGCAAAGAAAAAAAAGTGCTTCACATTAAACGACCAGACCATGACTCACTTGCTAAGACAATATGACCTTAACACAGTGTCACGGATCAGAAAAGGCTCTGATGTTCTGTCTTAACCTAAACTGCCCTTTTCTTTTCCCTCCTCTTCCTTAGTAATCTCTGTAGATTGTATTTATTCTCTTCTCTGCCGTCTGTCTGCTCAAACACCATTTGCTTTATGCCCAATCCTCTCGTCTCTTTCCCTTAAACTGTGCCACAGCGAACACAGACACACTGTAAGGAATCGATGGGCAAAATGATTGAAGAAGCCGATCCAATTTACTTCTAGCAAAGGCTTATCGACTTCAGTCTGCTGCTCTAAATAAGAGTCTGGAAGCCCCATTGAGAGAAGCCCACCGTTTCCACACGGTTTAACACCAACACTGCTTTCTGCACCACTTCGCAGACACGCAGTTGTCAACTATAGGTTTACATTACCTCTGTTTCATACAAATAACATATGTAGCTTCTCTTAAGATCGCTTTTTTATCTTCCTAACCAAGATTTAACTGTGCAGCCTCTGTGTGCTGCATCTTTGTCAATCAGATGTTTTTTTCCTGCTATTTTCCCAAAACCTTCATTATTTACTTCGACCTTTTGTACAATTTCAAAAGCCTTACCTCCAAGCCCAGTCAGTATAAGACTTCTTACAGAATATTACAACAGAAAATCTGATCTTCTCACAGACCTGAATTTAGGAGGACTCTGACCCAGATTTTAAAAGACACTGATGTACATGCTTTCTTCTCAGAGCATCACATTGGATTACTGCTGACGCCTCTGCTGACTCCATACCTGAATACAGACCTACGGATCAGCTACCATCTGGTTCAGCTCTTGCATTTAGACACTCAGGAGCCAGTTCATAACTTCTGCCTCTTTGTGCATGTGTTAGCGGTTGACTTCAGCTGGGATTTCTGAATAAAATACATCAACAAAATGACCTTTCCACATCCTGCTTGAATAAGTCGAGGCCTGATCCCATCAAAAGCAGCTTCCCCTCATGACATCGAGCCAGCCGTTCGACCACCCCACCTCTGCCCTGAGACACCACAGAGTCAGCACAGCTCTGTCCAGCTTGGCTGCCATGGTGATAAGCAGGGGAACGAAGGGCCGAGACTGAAAATAGCCTGATGTAGGATGCCGACAGTGGGCAGCAAGTAGGACTACAAAACACCTCACAGCAAGAGACGCAGAGCCCTCAATACTTCAGAGAGGACTCTCGTGCCATGAGTCCCGCCAAGCAAGATAAACACTTGAATATTTAATGCATCAACAGCATAAGAACACTTCAGATGAAACACACAAGAGTTAACAGTAAAAGAATAAAGCAAATCGGATGATTCTGTAATAACAATACAATAAATCATATTGTATTTTTGTTGCTTGAAGCTGCAGATCCCATTAGCTCTGTACTCTGGGGAGCATTTTAGCATCTTTCAGCTCAATGTTTAGGTTTTACATGTGTGATAGTCAAAGAGACAAACACTTCTCTTAGGAGTTGGGGGAGAGAACAATTGTGCAAAAAGGAGAGGGAATTTTATACACAGATTCGTTAAGTGGACCAACAACAATGTTACTCCATATCTGCAATATTTAAATATCTAATGTTTTTAGGGTCAAAGGTTCTTTATTGTCATATCATTCCACATTTACACATGCAACAATACGAAATTGGACCCTGGTCCCGGTTTCAGCCATCTACATCTATATAGATGTATAGATATAGATATAGATATAGATATAGATATAGATATAGATATAGATATAGATACACACTACTGTTCAAAAGCTTGGGGTCATCCAGGCAATTTCATGTTTGCCTTGAAAACTCACTTTTATTCATGTGCTAACATAACTGCACAAGGTGTTTCTAATCATCAATGAGCCTTTCAACACCATTAGCTAACACAATGTAGCATTAGATCACAGGAGTGATGCTGCTGGAAATGTTCCTCTGTACCCCTATGGAGATATTCTATTAAAAATCAGCTGCTTCCAGCTAAAATAGTCATTTCCCATATTAAGACTGTCTAGAAGGTATTTCTGATTAATTTAATGTTATCATCACTGAAAAAAAAGCTTTTCTTTCAAAAAATAAGGACATTTCTAAGCGACCCCAAACTTTTGAACGGTACTAGTGTACATTATATATAAAGTAAGTTCTCAATCGTAACTTATACTGTCTCAAGTGATCAAAAAGTAAACTCATGCAAAAATATATTGCAACTAAAGTAAAACTGCATTACAAGTAAGCCATCCTTTTTTGGGTAATTACATAATTTCTTGAAGACTGCATCCTAAGTTCCATTAATATGCAAATGTAAAATATTTAGTATTTACTTTTATGTATGCTGACTAAACACTGCTTGTTTCATTCAGCTACAGCTGTGAAGTAAACTTAGAAAACCATATTAATTAAGTATAATGCAGTCTTACAGATGAAGAAACACATATTTAAGAGATATAACCACCACTAAAAGCCCAAAAAATACTGAATCTTTAGATATTTTTGCATGCACATCAGTAACACAAACCAAACAGCGTGGCTTCCATCATTCACGTCATGTAAAACATAACAATGGCACATGCATGTCCAGTAAAGTGAGATGTCAACAGGTTGCTGAAGCATGGCTCAGTGCAGATAACACCAGCTAACATGGTCTCACATGTTTCTCTAATGAGAGTCTCGTTGGTTTTCTCCTCCAAGCTGTGCTGTTTTGATGGGTGTGCTCGCATGTGTGTCCTCAGACAGAGGAAAAGGGCCACAGCACTGGCAGAACGGCCTGTGGGTTTAATTTTAGAGTCCTGCCTAATGAGAGGCAGAGTGTGGCTTTAGATGATACCACTCTCCCGATGAAGCGTCATTACCGCCAAAGAGGGGAGAAATAATTAGAGTCGGAACACACTCTTTCTTCCCCCGTGATGAATTTGCATTAAGGGACGCTGCTTGCGAGACAGAGATGTGGTTCTTTAGCTATTATACTGAAGGCAAGCTGAGCTTCAGCCGAATAAACAGCACAATAAAGATGATTTGTTGATGTGAAAGTGCTGGGAAAGTGCAAGCCATCCACAAAAATGTTTATAGCGTGGCTGATTGTCAAAGAAAACAAATTGTTGTGGACATCTCAGCCAAAACAGTGTGAGTAGGAAATTTCACAGATTCTACATGTAGAAGAAAAAACTGAGTGGATGTGCTGTTTTAGTAAACATTTTGAAAATCATGTGAGGCTGCAACTGATGATTATTTTGTTACTGATTGACTTGTAGCTTATTTTGTCAATTAATTGTTCTCAAAAAAGTGAAAAGTAACCTTTTTTTGTTATCCCATTCAACATTCTCTACTGGTCTCTCCAATCAACAGCCTCAAAACCAAATATATTCAGACAGTTAATAAGCTCAAACATGGGAGTGTATGGGTTAATCACTGATGATTCATTTTGAGGTGAAATATCTTAAAGAAGAAACCGGCTTGGCAAATCACCTGCAGATCTTAGGAAGCATCCAAAGCTGTACTTTCTTAAACAAAAAGGAGGATACATCACCTTTATCTGTGTGTGTCAATAAGGTTAAATCCCCTCAGTCTGTGCATCCTTTACATGAGAGCATAGTTCCGTTGCCATAATCCCAGCGGCTCTGTACTCCTCAATGCTTCTGCTGTGACTGAGTGACAGTAAAGAGAGGGGAGCTGACTCCCTCACTAAAAATCGCCCCCCAAACACACCCACAACCCCTCCTCCCCTCCTCCCACGTCCCTCCTCTCACCCTCCCTCCCCTCTCACAGTGGGATTAAAACAACCTTTTGTCTCTCTACAATAGGGGTTAAACATTTCCTGGTATCACATGAACAGCCAACAGAATCCACAAAGTTACCGGGTGGGTTTTTTTTTTTTTCGGAAACATTTGTACAAGAGAGCATTAAAAATTCAAAAAGTTATTTGTTTGGTGTCAGATGCAGCTGTCAGCGGAATGAGGAGATGACAGAGCATAGCATCCTGCTATATGAATTTGGCGGCGCATAAAAGCAAAGCCGACACTATAATTGCGTGTTAAATCAAAAGGCACAGAGTGTACAGTAAAATAACTGTCAGCTGCACTGATTGTGCTCGAGTCAATGCAGCCCTCTACATGTTCAATAGAGGGTGGAGGTGGAGAAGCAACAGAACAGCTACACGAATGAAAAGAAAAAGCCTGAAGGCACATCCTCAAGACTTCCTTTCCCATACAGTTAGAAGTCAGAGAAAGTACTCACCTATACTCAACAGATGTCCCCGTGCAATCTAATCTAGTTGACTCAGTCAGGGGAAGCTTATTTATTGCCGACTCCTCACCGGCATTATTGGAAGCCGTTTTGAAAGAACAGATGTGAAAAGTCTTTTGACGTCCGTTAGCTATGGTTGCAGAGGGCAACAATGGTCTGAAAGAGTCACTTTTCTGTGGGCTCAGCCTTAAATAACACTCCTCTCACTACAAAAGCACTGAAAATGTAACATTATCTGCATCAAAGAACATTGTCCATCAAACTGAACAATGACTTCGACTCCAGTGTTCACATTTTCACACTGTTTTTTTCCGCCCTAACCCAGTAGCAGTGGTGTAAACAAATTTACTCCGGTGCCGTGCTGTGCTTAAGTACAATTTTGAGGTACATTAAATTTCCATTTCGTCTTGGAGCGTGTTTCCACTCCACAATTTTTCAGAGGGAAATTGTCTACATTCCACAGTCTACACTGTTATTTTATTTACATCTATATTTATTCAGATTAGGATTTTAAATCCAAAAACACAAGAAAACATTATAGAGAACAACACATTGCTTACAATTAAACTAGTGGTTTCCAAACTGTTTGACTCCTGATCTCTTGAGATGATGTCTACTTGTTGTTCCTTGTTATGTTCTAGATGTCTGTAAGTTGTTAGTAGTTAAACACATTTCCTCCCTTAAAAATTCGGATGCTTTTAATTTACCAAACTGTTCACATATTCAGCAGTTCACAAATAATCCAAATTTGACAAAAGGACATAAAATCAAAAGGGAATGCTGTTGCAGAACTTTTGCCTTCTTTCCAAACCAATGAATCATCTCTCAACATCTGTTTTCTCACTACCCTCTAAGGGGAACAAAGCTCTTGTTTGGGGATCCTTTAACTACCTGGCTATATGTTAAGAACACATCCTGATCAGCCACGGCATTGAAAACATCTGCCATATATTGTGTAGGTCCTCCTCGTGTTGCCAAAACAGCTCTAAACTACTCGGGCATGGACACAGGAACTCTAAGGATGTCCTGTAGTGTCTGGTAGCAGGATGCTGGCATTGGGTCCTGTGGGTTGTGGGGCCTTCATGGATCCAGAAAATGCTCAATCAGATCAGTATCTGGGGAGTTTGGAGAAACAACTTGTGCTGTTAGTCGTGTTCCTCAAGCTGTTCCTCATCTGTTTTTGCAGTGCAGCAGAGTGTACTGTCCTGTCAGATAAAGCCACAAGTATCAGCCGTTTCAGTGAGGGTTGTGCATTTGATCTGGAGCAGTGTTTAGGTGGTGGTTTGAGTCAAAGTAACCACATGAATGCCAGAACACAAGATTTCCCAGCAGAACACTATGAAAAATCAACATCATTGGTCACAGGAGGCACTGTGATATTGAACCAATACTAGTATATTTTGTTAATACGCTTTTTGACCTAAACCTGCAGTTCACAATTATACAAACAATGTGGACTCATGTTTATGTCAAGTGCCTTGCCAACAGTCCCTTTCATTTTCAGACTGTAACCCTTCACCTGAACATCGAGTTTCTTCTTTATTGGGACCACGAAAAACTTTTCTTTGATGCTTTCTAGATTTTTCCACCACAGGCCCCTCCATACTTGTAGCTGCTCAAGCTTCTGGCAAACTAATCATTGTTGGATGAGGCATTTCTACTGGTGCACTAATATGGGAATATCACCACACGGCTTTGGAACAAATTATAAGTGAAGTACAGAGAGATTTGCCCAGCACTGATGTGCTTAATCAGCGTTGTGTGGACTTGTTCAGCCTGACTGTAATGGACGTTTATAAGCTAACGTTCTGCACTCCAGCTTTAGGCAGGATTAAGTATCTTTCTTCGTACTTATTTTCGTAAATATCTGAGTGCTTCTTCATTCACCGCTCAGTTGCTTCCACAAGTTGCAGTTGTGGGAATAGCCACTTAATAATCCTGCATAGTCATATGAATTCATTCTGCACCAGTGGGCCACGCTCAGCGGCTTCACAACATGGCCATTGTTGCGTACCACTGCGAGTATATAATTTCCACCCACTTACAATTAATGAAATCATCAGCCCACGCACTGTCAGAGCTTCACCGGTGGTCAAGAGACCTGAAACAAACGAGCTGCAGTTTTACCTTAATTCACTAATGAACAGCCTCTTTCGTTTCATATCCAAGCATAACTCAACACGCCGAGCTTTCTCAGCAGCGAACGTCACCGCATGAGAAGCCATTAATTTAAAAAAATGTATCATAAATAAAAGCATTCAGTGTGGCAGTCGTCTTTCAGAGAGATGATGGATGGTGGTGAGATGTATGGATTATGGTATGAAATGAGAGAAAGGGCCATATTTCACTGAGCGAGGGGCGTGATTGACCAAGTCTAATGGGCATTATTTCTGCACACTGACTCTGTAGAGCGGAGACACTGGGCGATCCCCGTCGGCCCATTGCTCCCTCAGACTCACACTGAGATAGGAGCGGCGCCCTCCCTGCTCTTTGTCACGACACCAATAGAAGAACAATATTTCAATGGCAACTGCATATTTCAATAGAAACTTTTAACAGAACAAAGTTCATGCTGCAGTCTAGACCAGGCCCTCCTACCCAGTGTACGTGCGTGTGTGTACGTGTGTGTGTGTACGTGTGTGTGTGTACGTGTGAGTGTGTTTGAGTGTCTGTGTGCATGCATTTGTCAGTGGGTGTTCATGGCAAGGACTCCTTTTGAGTTTCCTATTCAAAAAATGTGAATGGGAGTGAAATATGATTGGCTCAGGGAGAGAATAAGGGGTTGGGTTCACAAGGCTATCAAGGCAGGGTGAAGGGGGGACACTCGTAAAATACCCCACTGCTGTCAGAATGAAAAAGAAAGTATGGATGATTCAGCCCGCTAAAGTTTGCTCTTAAAACATCCCTACAAGTAATTCTCAACGCTTGTTTGTCTGCGCACTGCTTACGATATCGTTTTGTATCTTGGTTTCAGGTCACGTCGCATGAACGAACCGTTTAAATGTGCTTTTCTATCAAGTAATAAAGCATGACAATGGCTTGATGAAACAAGGCGACTCTGTCCTCTGGCAATCACTTTGCTTTGTCCTCGTCCATGTCTGTATCAATTTTAGTCTTGTTAACTCTGGCTGAACTCATTATGGCACAATAACAGCGAGGAGGACAGGTGTTGGAGGTATCATGTAGCAAGACTGTCACGATAACCTGAGGTGTCTGGTTCACTATCAAAGGAGCCACATGTAGGTGAAGGAATCTCACATTTAAAAAAAAACACTTTGCGTCAAGCAGCATTGATATCACAGGCATCAGAATCAGCTCAGGGGACAATGAGGGAAAACAAAGCGGTTGAGGTCTTGAGAGAATTTACATGAATTACAGCAAGATGCCCATAGGGACGGCCACGTCCTCTCCTCTGCTTTTTGAAACCAAACAAGGCCCTGATCCCGCCCATCAACACACACACAGTGGCAGAGAATACTGTGACTGGTTTCCATGGTGCCATGAGGCTCACTGACAGGGCTGGAGTGTTAACATGCTCACAGACAACAGAGAGGATGATGGAGAGAGAAAGAAAAGGACAGAGGGAGAGAGAGAGGCAGACAGAGCGCAGTAAAAAAACAAAGCATGCGTAGAATGGGAGAGATTTACCACACACAGGCAGCAGACCATCCCCGAGGTTAAGGACCTGTAGTGTCGCCTATCGTATTTCTTTTTAACTCAAAGACCCTCAGTGACACAATTCAAAACACACAAGAGTTCGCCTTAAGCCAGGGAAGCTCCAGTTTCAATGTTTTGATCCTGCAACGGATTATACCATCAATGCTGTTTCTGTGCTCTAAATAATTAGGAAATTGTTCAGTTTTATTCCAATTTAGGTCTTGAATTTGTAGTTTTGCCCAACATTTGGGTCATTAGTAAAAGCATTGTACTCATCCAGTTAACTGTTAAGATCTCAGAGCGCAGCAACAGCATAATAGAGTGGTTTGGTGTGACACAAAAGGAGCCATAATCACGGGTTTTCAGGAAAATTCTTCAGTATTTGTCAAAGAAAACAAAGGCAAATGGTTAAGTTTGACTGCTGAGAAAACAATCCTCAAATCTTAGATTATTCTCCATATATGTGCACACTTGGAATGGGCTCTGAGCTGAACAACTGAAGAAGGATTTCACTGGAGTGTTTACCCCAGATTAATCCGGAGGAAATGATGCATCTGCCCCGTCAATGTCATTTTCCATTAATGCAGAAGCTTTGAAGACAGGGAAGTAGGAACATTAAGGAACCTAATCTCAGCAAGTTGTTAGTTCTAAGTCTATATGTGGATATATCTCACACTAGTTCTGCTACTGCTTCTGTTCTATCAATGATATCTGTTACAGTCACAGCACTATACTTGCCAAAGCTGTTGCTGACAACTTGGAACGCGGCAACGTCCCTGAAAATGCGTCCAATGAGCCAACAGCCAGAAGCAATGAAGCAATTACATCAGTTGTTAACAAGCCTTTTAGATTATGTGAACTACTTTATTTGAAGGTAAAACCTATAGATGTAGTATAGTAAATGCAATGTCTCCAAAGGTCCTCATTAATCAGGACAATTGTGAGTATGCACAACAACAGTAAGCAGAGTAGGTTGAAGTTAAATTACAAGGCAAAGAGAATTGTATTGTTTGCTTCTTTTCTCTTTCAAATAATGTGGCTAAACTGAAAGCTTGTAAAAAAAAATACAGCGTGATGGTCTGGCGTTTCATGATTGTTGCCATGTTTAACCTATGTTACTGTGAATCTTTGGTGAGTATAATGCTATTAAACCTTTCTTTCAGACACCACCAGCTTCATGTCCCAGAATAACTAATTTAATACACTAATATTTGCATACTGTACTTGCTATCCACATTATTTTTCGTTATCTGAACTCTTCCCAGAGGCCACGTTCTGTTTGTTTGTACAGTCGGTCTTGCTCTTGTTTGCCATGTTGCACAGCTTATTCTGATATTCCTAGTGTGCTTCTTTTTCAGTTTTAACCGTAAAGTAGTCCAGATAATGTGGCCAAACATGTGCTAGCTTGTTTCCAACCACTCTGATCATCTGACAATTATGCTTCATTGTTGCTGTGTTCCCAGATTTCACAACTAGTGAGTACAATCTCATTATAACTGCAAAAATAATGGCCAAAACTGCAAAAACAAACCAGAGTTTCTCTCTGAACGATCACAAATACTTTCTGAAAAAGGAATCTCTCTTCCCTCAGCTATTGTTCGCTCACCATGTCCAAGCCAGTGACTTTGAGCGACTTGCCAACAATAGCCATACAGTATATAGCAATATGGCAACCATTCATGTGGTAATGAAGCAGCAGAGGAAGCGCTGCAGCCCAGTTAGACACACTGTGTATATGGGGCTTGCCTCCAACTGCAGAGAGCACCAGCTGAGGACATGAGAGGAGGTGGAAGGCATCCAAGAGTTTCCTGCAGCAAAAGGGAGAGAGATAGAAAGGCCCACGTTGCAGGTCTCCTTCTCTATATGCTCCATACTGTCACCCATAAGAAGATCATCCTCGGCCCAGTGAGCAGTGAGCGTCCGTGGGTGTCAGTAAACACACTCCCTGCCCTGCACACACGCAAACACACTCTTTAACTCTCTCAGTGTGTGCATGTGTGCTGATCCCTGCGTCCATATGCGTCCACAGAAGGCGCAGGCATGTGTGCACCTCCTTTGCTTCCCCACCAGGACCAATTTCCATCCGCCGTCTGTGTGAGAGAGCGCGATCGATGCTGCACGGGGCGCCTCATCCAGGCTGTTCATTACTGTTGGCAACACTGAGGCCATAAGCACAAACAACCTGCCCCACTGATGCATTACACTCAGGCCACAGCCGGACCAACGGACGGCGGCGCCATTTTAACATTAACCAGTCGCTTTACGAGCAGCTGTAGGAAAATCTGACGTTGCTGCTCGACTGTCATTCACGGTCTGCGTTTCGTTGGTTTTCATTAGTTTTATTAGCCGAGCACAACAACAGCTGAGGGAGCCTGGTGTCTCCAGAAGCCATCTTTGAAGTACGGGTTTGTGGCAGCAGGAGGGGAATGAGATTTCTCCTCTTGCCACCTTCGTCTCATCTTCTTCATCCTCACCCACGCTGTGTGTCCTGCTCACATACCACCTGTCTCCTCAGCGTAACCTCTACAGACCTACCAGCACGATTAGCGATGTAAACAAACGCAAATTTATTCCACGGACATGAGTGTGGACATCTAATAGTGCAGTACCGCCACAATCGGTACGAAAAGTAGCATAATGGGGCTCTTAGGAATTCGCAGCAAAATGAAAAACACAGTACTGAGCTCAAGAAAAACTAAATATCTCTGCAAGAATTTGAAGAAGAAAGAGCAAAAACAACAAGCACCAATGTGTATCGGTCTTTTCAAAGAAGCAGCCTTTGTGTCTTTGCATTGCATTGGTGTACCAGCCTGTAGAGAATGAGCAGAGAAAGGTAACAAAGACTTTCCTTTCTACAAGCTGAATAAAAGCTTCACCTCAAACACACAACTACACCTGCCTGTACTGAGAAAAACAACACAGATGGCAAAGCAAAAGCCAGGAGGAACACCTTGAACCACCAGCATCACAGCAAATACTTCATGTTCAGCACTTCTCTTTTTTTTTTTTTTTTGCAAGCACAGAGACAAAATTTACTGGCTTTTTAGTGAGTCCAAAATCCGACAACTGATCTGATCTTGCGCCTCCTACTTCTGCTCTGATATGAAATCCATATTGTGCTCAATGACTCAACAGCAGCAAAAAACAAGTTCTGCTGCTCAGTCCTTTAATACGCATGGTGTTAAAAATAAATAACTCGGATAGAAGCGAAACAAGCCGCAGACAGCTGGTGGGGTGGGAGAGTCAGTGACGTTACGCTGAGGTGTGCCGAGAGCAGCGGTGAAGGAGCTGAAGGGCTTAATCAGCCTGTCTACAGCACACACACACACACACACACACACACACACACACACACACACACACACACACACACACACACACACACACACACACACACACACACACAAACACACAAAACGTTGCTGCAGGTGTTGAGATAAAAATGTCGAAGGAGGGAGACACGGAGATTTGAAATAAAGGAGGAGGAAGGTATGCCAAAGGCAGCAGCAAATGAAAGGAGCAGAAGTGAGAAGGGCTGTGGAGGTGTTAGTTGGCTGCTGCATGTGTGTGTGTGTGTGTGTGTGTGTGTGCGCGTGTAATGGCCAGTATGCATTTATGTGTGTGCAGCTATGAGTAGGGAGATGAGTGTGTCCATTCCTGCAAATGTTTGTGTTCGTAAGGCTTGGTGCCTGTTTGGCATATGACTACATCGCTGAAACACGAATCCCTTGTTGTGTTGTGTTGTGTTGTGTGTGTAACTGTGTGTGTACTGTACATTTTCAAATGACAGCAGGGTGAGTGGTCGGCATAAACAAGCAAAGACCAGGTAAAAACACTGAAGTGGTGGTGAAATTACCCGCACAATTGCTCTGCGGCTGTTAATTCGGCTTGCAAATTGGTGATAATCGTCCCTTTGTCGTTTCTTGTTTACGGCTAAAGATGCTGATCAACACAAGCCTGTGCGTTAAGAGCAGAACTGATTCACTGCTCAGCTGCGAGACTTGGATCAACTTTCTCATCAAACTCCCAGCATGCAAATGACTAAAGCAGATTTTCCATCATGTTAAACAATTTTTTCATGCTCCCGTCGGTGAAACTTAACACTACCTCTACGTTTCTCATTAAAAGCCTAGCCTTGGGCTTTTAATAGGCTCACTGGAGATGAGCCTGGAAAGCCGAGGAGAGCAGGCGGCGGCAGCAGCAGGGGGCAGAGACAAAAAGCTGCAGTCCAACAGCCTTCACATCCTGCTCAGTCCAATACACTGGTATGAGATCAATCCATCCCGCTTGTACTCAGCCTCCAATAATCACTGTTATTATCATGTTCTTTTGTATGACAGGGAGAATAACTGCTGTATAGGTGATCTGATCATCAGGTTCTATGGTTTGCTCTACTTAGTTCTCTATTATTTTACATGCAAATTTGAATTGTCATGTAAGGTATGCCGTCATGCCGGTATCAATCCATCTGACCGATATTTAGAATGTCAGCGCTTGTCAGATTGTTCGCAAAAGTTTTGTGTGGCGTCATGATAACTGTGGAATGACATCATTAATATTCAAACTGACAGGAACTATGATTGTGTGCAGCCGATAAGAACTGGTTGTCACTTGAATTCATCCACCTCTACTGGCTGGTAAAAGTCACCATTCCTCACCACTCTGTTAAAGCTGAGGTAGGCAGTATTTTTTGGCTTCACTGAGCAAAAAATCCATAATAGCCTCTCAGCATATTACAATCTAAATGGTCTGAGAGGAAACTAGAATTCAGCACTTTGCCTTGGCTCAGTTGTCAGGCTTTAACAATTTGAAACTCAAACCAGCCAGCCCGCTGAAAGGGATGGGTTTTATCAAATTGGAAAATTATAAAAATTTCATCACAAGAAAATTTAATAAACAGAGAGAATTTTCTTGTGTGACCTTTTGCTCAGTTGGGAGAAACAACCAGATCAAAGCTATAAATATTGATGCTTTATCAAAATCACTTTATTCTACATATCAGGTAAAAATTGACAAAAACAAATCAATTGCAATAACCGGATTCTGGAGGAAAAGAACAAAACATAAAAAGCTGCACTCCTCGGTACATCTGAACTGACTCAGCTGCGACCAACAGTCAAGTGACAAAAATTCAGTGCCTTTTCAGTTGAACTCGGTTGAACTGCAGGCTGTGTTTCCACAAGGTAGACAGGACACAAGTATACAAAACAAATAACAATATCAGAAGTGTTGGTTACACCGTTGAGCATTCAGAAAAGCAGATTTTGATGCCAGTTTTTGTCATTTTTGTAAAATAAATAACCAAAGAGATTCTACTTTTGTTTTTTTCTTTGTGTTGTATGATGCCTGTGCTTGTCTGGTAGGAGCAGCTGAGGACAGAAAGGGAAGAGTTATAGAAAAGCTGTATTTTCTAATTCTGTTATCGTTCATGATTTCTGCCTATGCCAGCTTTAATAGAATAAACATTCATAGTGCAGAAGCCAAGATATCACGAAGTAAAAACATGAGAAGTTTCTATCAAAGCCAAAGTCTGAACCAAATAGCTGTTAGATCTGGTCAAAGTCAGACGTCTTTCATCTGGTTTTGCTGCAAGTGAAGTGCAACACCTGGCTCATCGAAACCAGCCAATAACGCTAAACGTTAGAGCATGAAATGTTGATTTTACTGACAAAAATAGAGTGAATATCTTTAAAAAAAAAAAGCAAAGCAGAAGAGATAAGATGAATTCTCAGAGTGAATTTATGTATATAATATACATGTTGGCTGTATAATTCAGTGGAGATACACATAATCCATATTCTAAATAATAAGACAGGCAAACATGGAGGAAGACATGGATTTGCAGTAAGAGAGATGGCAAATTATAATTGGAACAGATCATGAAAGCTAATATTTCTTGTTACAACATCATGATATAATAACAGAAATGAATGAATAATTAAATATAAACCCATCTCTAATATAAGCTTGATCCATGTAAAGGTCCCACGTAAACACAGACCCAAACATCTAGTTGAGAATTTACAGTAAATAATTTCAGCCTGGTCCAGTGGAGGAGGACCACACAGTCCTCCAACCCTCTCAGAACTCCTCTTTCACTCCCTCACCCTCTCTTTCATTCCTCCTCCTCCTCCCTTTTCCTTCATCCAACTCTCTTTTCCTCCCCTCTCTTTCTCTTCCCAGACTCCATGCTCTTTGGTGCAGGTGACAGCACAGGGACAATGGGATGATATCACTGGGCGACGGCTAGCAGCTTGTCTGCATGCCGCACCATAACAGGCTGCTGCAGCTCGAGTGTGGCACATTGTAAAGTTTGTGAGAGAGGGAGAAAGAGCATAAAGAGCAAGAGAGAGAGGGGTGAGAGAAGGAGGGAGGCATAGGGGGAGAAAAAGCAAACTGTACTGCTCAACAGATTGAGAAAAAAAGGGAGGGCAGAGTGAGAGGGAGAAAGACACTGTGCAGCGTCAGTGTACGTGAACAATCCGGTGCTCATGTGTGCATGCAAGGTACAATGAGCCTATAGCCTGTACAGCTGAATCTGTGTGGGCAGCACTGCAGACTGCTGCCTTTTAATTACAGCACGGCTCCTTTCTCCTCTCTGACAAAGTCTCACACATGCACAAAAACACACACAGCAAACAGCACACGGCACACCTGCCACGAGGCAGATTGGATTTACACTGCATCAATAATTCACTCTCACATATATCCTCAAACACACACACACACACACACACACACCAGGTTGTCTTTATCGCATTTAGAGGAGGCAACGGTCAGAAACTGCAGAAACAGAAGCTGTGTGGTTGGAGGCAAACACATCACAGCGACTCATCCTGCACAAATGACCTCCGTTATGAAACCAGGTATGAGTTCTGCAAAAACACACAACAAGAAGACTTTTTTTTGGCAATCAAGCGGTTCTATTCTTAGAAACACCTGACTAAAAACAACATCCCTGGGCTTCCTATTCTCAAGATCCATCACCGCATTCCATCTGAAAAAGGCTGAGCACCAGGCACACTGTCGGAGAGAGGCTTTCATCTCCACCACTGTGTTGTGCATTAGCCACAATTTAATCTGCCCTTGTTTTAGCAGCTGAGTGCAGGATGCAAATGGGCTTCTGTTATTGTTGTTTCAGCCATTGGATACGTTATACCTTCACAGTGTGATCAGATCTGGACAGGTGGTATTACTGAGGAACCTGTGCCCCTTCCAGCTAAGATGTGATGTGTTGTCATTGGGTATCAGGAACGTAAACAACTGCTCTATGAATTATTCTGTCAGTTAATTGTTAGAAATTTGAGAAAAAGCCTATCCCAATTTCTTAAGGCACAATATCCATTTCCAAATATATCCAATTATCATTAATATAAACAGAGAGATGCATCAAATCCTCACACTTGAGGAGCTGTGACAAACACATACTCAGCAAATCATTAAATCATAAAAATGGTAATTAGCTTCAGTAAATCAGCTGAATGACTCAAAGTTTTGAGCCGTAGTTCACTGTTTACAAGAGAAATATGCACCAGAGGTGGCTCCGGCTTGATAAACAGTCTGACATTGCTCCATGTGAGGTTCGTTGAAGGCCGACACTTTGCAGATGTACATTTACCTGTTGTAGCTGTTTGTTGAGTTAAAAACATGAGGAACAACCAGAAATGTAGGCTCCCCTTACTCATGTTTGTACTGGTGTTGGTCCTTTTGTTTTGCCTCTGGCGCAGTCTAGTCATAGTGGACCTAGAGCTTCTTTGTAGTGGAGAGACATTGAGGGTTAAAAATAACTGATGGGCTTCAGTAAACATTTTGTTCTAGTATGCATTATCTTTAGCCTAGCCGCGCTAGACAACCCACCAATTTAATTCTCTGCCAGGGTGGGTCTAGTTACCCTCCATAAGGCTCGAGGCTGGATTCTCCTAAAACTGGCCGGACCAATCACCATGAAGTGTAGAGTCAGAAGCGGGCGTAACGAAGTGACGACAGAGGCGCGACGATTCTGACAGAAACAACCGGCGCACAATAAACAGTTATCTTTCGACTCGGCTTTGGCCACAGCCCTTAAAGATTTGAAGCTAAAATTCAACTTGAAAGATAAACAAAGGACGGCACTGAAGTGTTTCATCAAGAAGAAAGACGTATTTGGACTTATGCCGATGGGATATGGCAAATCCTTAATATACCAGTTGGCTCCGCGGCTCCGCTGGTTGGGAAGCTAATGGGACTTAGCCACAATTCGCCGGTGCTCTCGGAACTACGTCAGCCTATTCGTTGCGTTGATTGGTTGTATACCTACCCAATTGCTGCAGAGGGATTTGATAGACAACCTTTTAGCCCGCCTCCCTCCCTGTCGAGCTTCCCTAGACCCTTGTGCCGTCAGAAACTTGGGTCTAGCATGGCTAGGCTACATTATCTTGTGTTTTTTCACTTCTTCCTCTTCATTGTGAACTCTGCTTTGGTCCTTCCCTTTACAGTTCAAGCCAACCTTTTCAATCAATGAGAATTTGACCTACACATAGAGACCAATGTGGACCCAGTTTGTGACTCCACAATGTAACATGGACAACAATGATCCAAAGACATATTTAGTAAACCGACATTTTTATTAAGTTACAATTTCATTACAATGTACAAAAGTTATCTAACAAATATCTAAAAAAAATTCTAGACAGATAATAGATTACTAAAGCCTAGACCAACAAACATGCATGAGGACTTTTTTTAAAAGATGGTTTTTCCTCCTTTGTTCTCAAAAAACATCTCCATTAACATATAAACTCAAAAACCAAAACTGAAAGGCCAAAACACAAGATAATTCTTACTACTTCAGGTGGCAATATTACTCTAAAGCCATGTTGACTAATCAGAAGACTGGAAAAAACACTACTGTTGGCTCCTGTGGCAATAATGCTGCAATGAGGATGGAGACTGCTTCTGATGTTTCAGTAAAGTTAGCACCAGTACTATTTTGGCCCCATCTGCCATTGCAAAAACATGTACTCAGAGGAAATACAGATGCACATCCCAAAGCAAAAAAATACAATCCTGTTTCTACCCGTCTCTCTGGCAAAGTCAGTTTCTGAATAATTTCACCCTGGAAGAAGTTTTCCAAAAGTTCAGTTTTTTAAATGCCCTACACTGGCTTGTAGACATGTAGACAAAAGTCCAAAACCCACAGATAAAGCTATGTTTCAAATAATACCCGTGTACATGTGGACAGGGTCCAAGACCAAAGCAGAAATAGATCTATTTACCATGCTAAAACTGTTCTCTTTCTTTTTATTTCAACACATCACTGGAAAACATCTTGATGTCTTATAAACAGCAAATGTCTTGTAATCCCAGAAACACCAAAATAAAACTAACTACAGGATTACAAAGAATTCTGCTTTAATTGAAATATAGTCTGTGGTGAAAACAATGCAGGACAACATGATCCAAGTTCAGGATACAGCATCCCATAAACATCCGATCACCACTCAAATGGATTGACGCAAACACTTAATGGATTCAAACACTCTCCTGTAAATGTGTTCCAGTACCTTTGGTGTATACAGTGAAAAAGCTCATGTATTGATCAAACGACCCATTAGCACTTTGAATCTGGCTTTTATTGGAAACACTCCTCTAAAATGTTTGGCGAAAATGGATCCCCTGTTCTACTAGCATGGGATAATGCACTAACAGTGGATACATGCTTCCATTAGGCTGCTGACTGTGAAAACCATCAGTAATGCAAACATAAACAAGAACACTTGACCTTACAGGGTACAATCTAAATATCGAAACACACATAGCAGTGTACTGTCGTTCCAAGCGCATCCTTAAGAGGGAAGTCTGAATATTTTCTTGGTTCCAGTAATTTATTCACTTGGATGTCAACCACAGGAGGGGGCAGGAATTTTAAGAGGAGTGTAACAATTGAGCTTTTCTTTCCTCAAAACTGCATAATTATTGAGGTTAATTCAACTCAGGGCTTGTGCGCCATTGTCTTTGAATATGGCTGCCACGGCTTAAATGAATAAATTAGTGACAAAATGTAGCTTACAGACAAGCTGTGCCTGAATGCACAATGTCAGAGACACTGGCTCCGAGGATAAGAAGAAGCTGCGAGAAAAAGCCCTCACTTGATTTGCTGGAGACAACAGCCTCGTCATTTACAGGCGTTCGGGCCTGAGTTTCCTCAGTGATATGATTTCTCTGGTATCTGAGCTACATGCTCAGTTATTCACAACCTAGAGGGATTTCACACCGTTTCCACAGTGTGTGTGTGTTAGTCGCTGTGGTGTGTATTCCCTCTGCCTCATTCTTGATAAGCAAAACTAACATTTCTGCCGTTTTGACAAGATGCCTTGTACTCTTCAGGGAAATGATATAACAAAACGGGACAGATGCTCACAGCTAAAATAACTTAGATGACAGCACAGACAGCAGCATAATAAGAAAAATGAAGGAAAGCTTTTTTCGGGTGAATAGATCACCATTTCTTAATTCAAAAAGTGGATGGAGGGGATTTGTTAGGAGCTGAATGTGTTGACAGCATGCTTTAAAGAGTTTTGCCTTTTTCTTATCCACAGCAGATCTCTTTCATGGACAGACTGAATGGAAAAAAATAGCAAATCTGTATGCAGTTGCTTTGTTGCATATAGGATAGAATGGGATATAACTGTTGACTGTTTTCTTGACGTTCACAAAGAAAAAATTAGTTATGCAGTCCATAATTTTCTCTTATCCATAACTCCATTGAAAGTGATGTGCATGAAGGTGTTGCATGCTTTTTGTGTAAACGTCTTACCTTAAATCTCCCTATTTTGTATTTATTAAAGCAACAAACACATTTTTCTGTTATGATTTTTAACTCTCTGACTCCCATAACTTGTTTATGGGTTTGAAAGGAATGATGGTTTTTTTCTACACTAGCAAAATTACACCATTTATCATAACAAAGAACTGCATAAACAGTAGGAATTGTAAAATTTCCAACTTTCTCGCAGTCTTAAGGACACGTTTTGTTGGGAAATGCAACCAAATCTAAGTTAAAATGTCTCATTTAAAAAAAAGTTGCAAAAAATAAAGGGCTTCATCTAACCAGATTCTGTGAAGAAGAAAAAAAAATCACTCTTCTACACTCTTGTGCCTGTACTGATTCATTTCCGACCAACAGTCACATGGCAAAAATTCTGCGAATTTTCGGCTGAACTGGGCTGAACTGCAGGCTGTGTTTACACAAAGCAGATAGAAAAACAAATTAAAAGTGTAAGTAGTAAAACATATTTTTCAGTTCTTGAAACACCTGTGGACAAAGAATGTGTTCAATAAAAAAAACTTAAATTCAACTTTTGTTAGTCATTTACTTCTATAACCTTGTTACATTGCATAAAAAGATTGTTTTTTAGTTATCTCTACTTCTACCCATAGTTGTACATTTTCCATAGAGACACAGTGCCTTAAAAATCTTAATTAGGGCCGCTGAAAGTCTCAAAGAATCTAATGAGAAGGTCTCTAGTTTTACAGGTATTTGATCTTAAAACAAAGTGTTGGAGAAATGATCACGGCACTATATGAAAGTTTATCCAGAGCAAATTCCAGAGCGAACCATCCAAGTGCTGATGGTAAACTCAAAATCAAAAACATAAACCTCATGGTGAACAGAGACGCAAAGTGAGGTGACCACTAAAATCAGCAGGCTTCATCCTCTGGCAACCATGAATGTCTTTACAAATATATCCAGTTGTTATCGTGACATTTCAGTCTGGATCACAATAGTGACAAACAGGCTGATCTTCCATCACTAAAGCCACATAGTCATGCATATGCATATAGCATTTACTGTAAAAACCGATACAAAACTTTACTGGAACATTTTCACTAGAAACAGCAACACTGGATGAGCGAGACCAGCTTCATAGTGACAGAAATCAGATTGGTTCATTCAGATGCTTCAGACTGCCATGGCAGCATCCTTATTTCCCACAGTGACATCCTTCTTCTGTGGTGGAACTTAAATGCACTTAAAACATCCTCTATGTATGCAGTGCTGCTGTTACTTCTTCAGACTCTTGACGTGAACGCTGTGCGTCCTTGACATGACTGATGACCAGCTGGAGGTCTCAGAGAGCTCTTGTCAGGGAGGAAAAAACCCTCAGAGCGGTGCTGAGGAGCCAAGGAGACTTTAGCTTCAGGAGTAGGTCTGAGTGCTGCCTGTCTCCAGCAGGTCCTTCTGGAGGCTGAAACCTCATCTGAGTCCAGGAAGACTCACACTGTAGAGGGTGACTGACCAACCAGCCTGTCTGGTTGGGTACCTCTGGCCTCTCAAGGTCCTTCTCCACTTGAGTGCTTAATTAGTGACTAAAAGCCTTGCTGACATCTGTAAGTCCTGCAGCCGGGCCTGTTTAATTGTGTTTAAGTTGTTTACATAAAATGGGGTGCGGAGGTGAGACTACAAACCCTGAGGGCAGACAACTCAGAACAAGGGAGCCTCTTGAACTCTCCGTCAACAAACAGCAACACAACAGCAGACAGGTACTAGTCACACAAAGACGTTAATCATTTAACTGCAGGGCTGTTCTGTTCCACCGGATAAGCCTCTGTAGTCAAGCTGTTTCACTTCACTTCTTGATTTTTGACTTTCAGAGAAAAATGTGTGAAAAGATCTGCGTCCTCTTCTAAGAGAACACCTGCCGCAGCTACATCTGAGGTCAAGAACTGCTAGAGAACAGAAATCCACTGAAGCTATGCTTAAATCAGAGCAAAAACTGTTTTTTACGTAGTTAAAGTGCAAGTTTTCTCCCAAATTTATCTGTTATTGGCGCAACTGCTGACTAGCTCATTCGCTGTCACAGTAATCTCTGTATTCAAATAGGTATAAAAAGCCTCTGCCTCAGAAGAATAGCCTGGATCAGCACTTTATACTGCATTTCCTCTCTCCATGCAGTGATCACAATGCCAGTTAAAGCTGCCCGCTCCTTTTCCTTCCAGTGTGTACTCATTATAGAGTGGCGAGTCAAAAAGCCCCACACAGTGGTAGCCATCCTGATCCCGGTGAGCCTTTCACATGGAAAACAGCCTCGGATGGGCCCAGTATTGTGCTGCCATAACACAGCATCTGCTTTATGGCATGGAAAAAATGCATTGTCACCAAGAGGCAGTGAAAGAGCCATTGATGGACAGCCAGGGTTTCACCAAAACACCGAGACTTTGACCGTGACACAAGCTGCATGGTAGTCGGATACTGAGGTTGAAGAGAGGAAGGCCAGGTCACAAAATGAAGCATAGGTGCACAAGAGTCCAGTGACAAACATTCTTTGTAGTCTGGCCAAGTGTGAGACGACTGTACTGCACAAACTACTCAATATACTGCATAACTTCAGTGGAGCTACAAAGTCTCCAGTGAGGCTTTGTGTCTGGTCTCGATGCAGCAGCATAGTGGGTCAGAATGCTGCAGTGAGCACTGGAGCTTGGCCAGGCAGGAATGAGACACTATGCAGAAAGAGACAGAAGATGCCCCTTATCCCTTAACTCTCCATTAAACATTTAGAGCATCAGCCCTGCACTCGGCACAGCTGAGAGCCGCTACCGTCTGAAACGCCGGGAAACTTCTCAGCATCACAGAAGTTTTCATGTATACCACATCGAGCGACGCCATCGTAAATCATCCAGCACGACTCTGTGGCATGTTTCGATGCATTTTTCATTTTGTCTAAGAAAGCTTAGGAGATGATGTGGAGGAAGAAGAGAGGAAAATGGGACGGTACCATAACGGAAGCTATTTAAATGAGCCCTTGAGGATTAATAAGATGTTATCTCTTGTTATATTTAATCCACACACTGCCATCGGTCTGGTCAGAGTGAATGGACTAATCATAGCAGATCCTGTTTCAAGCAGAGCAAATGAGTTGTGGGAAGTGATACCATGAGAGCCGAGACAAAGCCCTGCACACACAACTTTCCCATTAGAGCTGAACAATGTGATGGTAGCACTGAATGCCAACTACTGGAGCTGCAACTTTTACTATCACTTTATCTGCGGGGGGGGGTCAACAAAATTATTAAAATTTGTTTCACGATTTCCCAGGTCTGAGAGCGAAACACTGAAATGTCTTGTCTCGTCTGCCGAAAAGTGCAAAACCCCGAGGCACACAGCCAGAAAAAGCAGCTAATCCCATTTTATAAGCTACAGGCAGCAAACGGTTGGCATTTTTGCGCGAACAATGGCTCAGTTATCAAAATGGCTGTCAATAAATGTGATTGATTCTGAATTGAAGTGCTGCTCAATCTATTGCCAGATTCTGAATACCATTTAGATCGCTGTAGGCATGTTTTAAATGTCTCTGGCGGCAGAAGTTGTTCATACTTTATGGATAATAACGGATTTGCAAACGATTTTTGCCTCAACGTGATATGTCTGGATTCGTACCTTTTATAACTTCACAGATTAATGAAAAATTAATTCCTTCCTCATTACTGTGTCCAAACAAAATCTCTTTTCTGTGTATGTGTGCAGAATTTTAATCGGATAACTGTCTTATTGAGAAGAGACAAAACTTCACTGCTTGTAATAACAAATGCGGCTAAAACAAGTGGACCTTTTTCATCATGAGGCCAACAGTGAAGTTTATATACGTCCATATGTTCCTGCTCCTCTGGTTGACTTTGATGGTAGAACAGCAGTGAAAACTCAAACACTATTTTCCTGCCCTATTACCATATCAAGCACATGCCTCAGATTCTGCTAATTTTAGCATTACAAAACACAGATATGTTGAGGTTGCTCCAGTTCGAACTAACAGAGGCCCAGCAGTGAATGAAGGAGGTTAAGCATGCAATTGTCCAATGTTATGTAAAAGAGCCACTTTTATAGCATTTTACCATGTCTGATAAGAAAAAAGAATTGGCGTGTCAATCAAACTGAAGCGCGACGACAAGCTACCCTGGCTGGTTCCTCTGGGACACCTACTCCATTCTACTTCAATTCCAACACAATATGAGTCACAGGAGTAAAAAAGATGGTTTCAAAAGACATTATGGTTAAAAATGGACCTCCGTCACAGCGATGCATTAGATCAGTAGTAAGTTATTATTCAACAATCTTCTTTTTATTCTTTAAACCAGCCATTTGGAAGGAATTAATTCAACAGGGCCGTCAAGGACGCGGCCCTGCGACTACTGCCAACGTTCTGCTTCCACTCGAAATTCATATCCAAAGTCCCATTTCGCCTGAATCACAGCTTTGATAAACAGGCCAAGTGAAACAAATTCAGGGGCTTTTTGTTTTGAGGCCAGAAGAGCATTTTCTGCTCCCGCTCTGGCTGCATTTTGATGCTAGACTGGGAAAAACAACTCACAAACAATCAAATCCCACCAGAAGGCAAGAAGAAATGACAAGCTCTTGCAATTTTTTAACTTTTGTGGCATAACAGAAAAGAAGAAAATCACCTCTACAGTGACAGTGGTATACCAGAAGCTTTATTCACATAGGTATGGCGACACCTTGGAGACATGGGAAAGGACGCATGTGGAGAGGACATATCCTCAGGCCTCCTGCAGGTGCATTGTTTCCAAGCTCAACAGAAGAGAGCCATATTTCAGCTGTATCCTGGTGAGATGGAGAGCACATCCTGGTCACTGGCTCTTCCTCTCTCTGGGTCTCTCACCCCATCCTGACCCCTCACTCACCTCACCTCAGCCTCCCTTCATCCCTACTTCCTTTAAGCAAACACCTGATCAATGGCAGCCTCCTGCTGTGAGTCATTCTCCTAACAAACTCACTCTTTCAAGGACTGTTAAAAAGCAATGACCACAGTAAACGTGTACCTCCACTCAATGGACACAAAAGAGTGAATCAAAAGCAAACACTAAAACTCAGAGCGTACATCCAACCCACATCCTAAAGTTGGGACAAAAGCGAAGATACTTTGCTGGGTTTTATTTTGTCTCAAAAGGCAGATTTGAGTAGGAGGAGGAAGGGGGTTAAAAGCTCTTTCAAAGCGTGTTTTCTGTTCTCTAATCTGTCTGTCGTTTCCACCCATACAGACACACTTTTAATTTGACTTCAAAGCTTGAGGGATTGTGAGCGATACGGATGAAACTCTGCATGTAATCAGTTTTTCTATCATTATCTTCCCAAAACACACTGTGGCTATACGCACTGTCTCCTGCTGTGCTGAATGTTGAACATTAACACGAAGTTAACTTTGTCAAATTTCAGAATGTGATGTCTGATTGAACTTAATTTACCTGATCTGTCTGACTGCTTCCAGGACGACGCGACCGTCACACCACTGAACCTGCGGCGTCACTCATCCCTGCAGTTGAGTGGGTGGGATTGAGTTGGATCTCTTCCTCAGCACCCCCTCTAGTCTTCCCCAGCTTCAGATTATGGGAGTCTAGTTATCACTCTCTCCCAGGGTTGGGTTTTGGGTGCGGGGCCTGGGTAATCCTGGGGAGTTTGACTTGGGACGCCTGAGGCTTAATTAGATTTTTTTCAGTGCAGACGACTGTGGAGAATCCAATCAATGCGACCTCCGTGTAGCTGCCCCTTTCTGAACTGATTAGGCACCACATCAGTGAGCTACGCCTGCATTTAAAGGCAGTGTTGGAACAAGGAAATCTATGAATTCATAAAATATGCAAAGACATAATGAAACTACTAATTTTCTTTCGGCTTTACTCCAAGATATCACAACACTTAAGCTTCACAACACATTCATCAGCCACTTTCTTCGCTACACCTGCTAAATCTAATGCGATCCAGTACAACAGCTCTGCCATAAATTGTTTCGCATTTTCAGTTTTGTTGACACAAAGAAGAAAGAGGTGATTTTACTTAATGTTTGTTATGGAGGTCATAGTAGATGATAGGGGCGCACTGGACTACACTGCATCTATAAAGTGTTTGTAATATTTCTTCCCACTCTTGCACCTTTAGATATAATTATTAGAGCACAGTGACCATCATTTTCTACCATTTCCTTTGAGGTATTGGTGGAACCACACTGTGTTTTCTTCTTAAGATTGTAATGGAAAACGATGTTGCTGATTCCAAACTGATTAGTAATGGCTGTCCCATTGCATCCCTCTTCATTAGCCTTGTTGAGTGATACCTTATTTTGGATTATCTGTTCGTTTTACTTTACTCTAAAGTGACTTTTGGTCATCCAGGGTTAATTTAGAAATCTTTCCAGAATCAAAAATATTTTTAAACAAAAATGTTTCGCATGTACTGAATTATTACAAGACTCTTTTCATGTCTTCTAGAAGAGATTGCAATCATTGAAAAACTATTATCAGATTCAAACTAAATTATCAATGCTGAAATCCCCTGGTTTAGACCTTGTAAAGAAAACAACAGGTAGTCTAGCAATTATTTTTAAAGCCGTATTTTAATGAAGTGGACAAAATAATAGAAACAATATCAAATGTAAAGCAGTCGCCTTTTGCCAACAACAACAAAAACCGAAAATGTAGAAAATTCATGAAAGCAGAATTTATGGCAGAGTGGTCATCTTGGACTGCATTACATTTCACAGGTGTATTCAATAAAGCGGCCAGCAAATATACATAGAATTACTGTATCTATTCTGCACATAGATAACAGATTGCATTACAGATTTTTTAGGATAACCATAAGGGAAATCAGATGGAGATCGCCTCAAATTTATCGAATGTGCTCCTGACAACATATACAGTCAACAAGTGTAAAGGTTAGCAAATGTAGAAATGAAATATACTCAAAGTGAGGACAGCCACAGATGAAATAAAACTAAATAACCAGAGGAACAGAAAGAGGCAGAGACTATGACAGACAGACAGTGGTAGAGATCAGTGCATAATCTGCGTTCAGGGCAGCGACTGCTCCTTTTTTGAAATCTTATACCTACAAGCAGAGATTATTAAACAGGTTTAAATAATTCCATAAGCACCGTGCATATCATGAATTCAAAGGCTGGCTCTGGAAAACTACATTTTTAATCATTATCCTTCAATCGGGGAAAACACTCATTTAATAGCTTGAATAGCAAACACAACACACATAGAAAGCCAAGAGTGAATGCTGCAGCACAATTCAGCCTCTGAGTACATTAACAATTTAATCCATTCTTCCAAACTAAACACATTGCATGAAAGCAGTGGAGAACATCTAAAGAATGCCCTTTGCCTTCTGCATACCCGGAAATGTCAACTACAATCAAGATATTGACATGAAAACCAAGAGAGTTACACTGTATGAAATCCACCTCAGTGACATATCACAAATGACCAAGACTGAAAGTGTCCTATTTTTCTCTCACAGGATCTGTGGAGGCGTGCTCCCTGTCACGCCATAAGCCCTTTGAGTAACATGTCCACCAAGGAACCTCTCATAGAGAGATGTGGTCATTGTGCCTTGAGCCCTGTGAGGCCCAAAACCAGCCAACCTTGAAGACCCGACCATTAGGTCTGCTTCAGGCCAGAGTCTTTTCAACGTCAGCCAGCACAAAACCATCGAAAACCAACATAAAGAATGCCATTCATTGCCAAGGTGTGGAAATACAATAGCGTGATAGTGTCACACTGCTGAAAAAAATGGTAAACAAACAAAGACTATTACTGATATTTTTTTCCTTGAGACACTTTGTATTAGACTCCTAACACCACAGGGCTTTGGCTATCAACCATGGCACACTGACAAAGGCTCATTGATATTTCCGCACAGACACAGAGACAAACCCAGAGCTGAAAAAGCCCAGTGCTGATGCAGCCAGCTCTCAGCCACACAACACATTTGATTGGGCTATCAGGCCAGGCAGCCTCAGAGGAGAGCCTGATAAATGAAGTTGCCGTTTGTCCATTCTCTCGTCCTCACTGCTGGGCCCAGTTAGCCCCCAGCAAAGGAATTATCTCAGTGACAATAACATCCTTCCAGCTCCTAAAGATGCCCGGCACTCGGGCATCTTTCAGTGCAGTACTGACCGCAAGGAGATTAGACTGATTGCTGTTGCATTGCTCACATTTGATCCTAAACTGCTCTGATGCAAAGCCAGAACACAGTCCACAGTGGATGTCCTTGGGTTTTTGTTAATAAATCAAATTAGTAGGCAATTTTCTTCTCACGGTGGTGGAAAAATGATGTCCTTGATCTAAAGGGAATCAAAAAATGCTGGAATCTGTTTGGTGATCTGTATTGTGCTGATGAATTGGGAAAGAAGACCAATTCAGTACATTAAAAGCAAGTTTTCTGTCTCGCAAAGCCTTTCAGTTTAACATAAAGGACCAATTCCAATTTGAAGAGCTTTAAATTATCAGTGTACAAACAATGTCTATTGTTTCTTCCTCCTTATATCTGTTTTTGTCCTGCGTTTTTGTCCAGCTGGGTTTGAATGTGCACAATATCCATTTTCTCTCCCACACTTCAAAATTGCTAGGAAAATTGCAAATGATTTTTTTCATTGAGTTTAGTCTAAAATAGAAAAAATAAATTAAAAAGAAAATAAGATTGCTTGTTTGCCTGACAAACAGTCCAAACAACATAATAAAACTGAAAAAACATCACATTCTAGCATTTTAGGTGCATGTTTTTTATTGATGAATTAATTCAAAAAACACTTGATTATAAACATGGTGAGTTCATATTTTGTTGAAAGAAATTACAGATCAGTTTTTCCAGACCTAAAGTATATAAACACAAGACAACCCTGACATTACATGAAAAACAGCAGCGTTTGTTGTGGTTCTTGACTGTTCTGAGAGTTAACAGCACATCAGTGTGGCAGCGAGAGCAGCGTGGATAAGGAGAAAATGCTGTAGCAGCCTGGCAGAGTGACTCACTCTACTGGCAAACATGCGGGATGCTCTTTGTTGTTTGACATTACCATTAAGCACTTGTCCATTTGAACCTCTGTCAACATGTGGTCTCTGGACACATCAGCTGATTTGTGTAAAAGAAGGAAAAGGGATTTGGTTTGATAGCAGCACCAAATTTTATGATTCTAATGGTTTTCTGACCCCAATCCCCCCTAATCATTCTGAGGCCCGGATGAAAGATTATCTGGGTATAGATTATGTTTTTTACACAACATGTGGCACCAGGACTTAGAGGGGAAAAAACTGAGTGCATCATTGTATTTTGTGCTTTTGATATGTCAAAGCATGTGTACATTTATCTTCTGCTGAATGGAGGAATCTCAGATCTACTCTTGGATTTGTTTACCGTCCCATTCCTTTGTCTGCCCCAGGACAGTTTTTTTTTTTCCCAGGATTCCTGTGGTTGTGTTTGGGGGGTTTTAGGGATGAAAAAAGAGGGAAAGAAAAGCCCATTGGTCTCAGCGCCACAGAAACAGCATCGAGAGCCAAGCTGTCATCCCACTTGGATTAAGGGCCCTTCAGTGGTGGCTGCTGAGCTGCTAACATGGTGTCTTACCCTCGGCCGGGCTGTGGGAGGGGGTACAGGGTGGGGCAGAGGGTAAGGGCATTAAAGGGCCTGGCCTAAATAAGACCTCCAGGTCAGTGAGAGTCCTGAACCATGGCAAAGCCACTTTGTGTTTCCATGTCAACTTTATTCATGAGCTGACAGCTAAGTGTCCCGCTCTTTCCTGTTGATTCACTGTTGCATCATGTGCTGGGGCGAAACAGATAATCTACGCTTTTGCTCCGCTTATCTCTGCAGACCCCCCACTTCCACCAGTTTATAAGATGCAGCGTTCAACAGCAGGCTGGTAAAGTGGTGGAGGCTTGTGGTGGGTTTCTTGGCAGGTACCTCTACTGAAATCTCCAATTTTATAAGCAGAATAAGAACCGTGGTGATGTATTTGCCGAGCTATTAGACAACACAAGTGGGCAGCATCACTGTGCCAACAGAGAGTGGGATGTGCAGCACCGCTTTTCTTAAGCTCTATGCAAATAGGAGGAAGACGGAGGCTTGAGAACAGACCAGCAAGCATTCAAGTGCACACTCGTCCTGAATTCCCTGTAATTTTGGCGAGCCTACACCCTGCCGGTGGAGCGATGCCCACCTCCTGTTGTTCTCCGGACAGGAAAGGGAAGCACGGACGGTTGTTACGTGCTGCCACTGGGCCACCAACCACCTCTCCAACATCTGCTGGCCATCCAAAGTTGGCCCGAGCTTCAACAGGCCCGAGGCCGTCTGTAGCGAGAACTGCCACTCCATCCCTCCTCAGCAGGAACAACTCTATGTTCAAAGAGAGGCACCAGCGCCCGAGTTTCTATTGTGGATCTCTTCCAGCATAACCCTGCATCACCCCTCCACCCCCTCACGCACAAACACACACACTCTGCAAGGAAGAGGCGAGAAAAGCTGCCCCGCCAGTAGAGACAGAGAAAACAGACCCCCTTTGTTCCCCCTGCCCCTTCTCAGCGTCGACAGAGGTACATGATCCACCCCTCCTCCCTCTTGGAACCCCAAAAGCTTCAAAAACACTCCCGCTTTTCCTCTTCCTCCCCTCCACTTCTGCTGTTGAGTGGCAAGACAGCAGCAGCTCCTGCGAGAATTCAGAAAATATGCTTTGAAAACACATTTCAAGTCGCATTTCCAATTGTTCGTATCAAAGCTCAAGGCTGACTGAGTCGGATGTAGCAGTATGTGCGGCTAGTTAACCGGGAGCTCTGCTGGGGGGAAGACGGAGAACATAAAACCCACAACATTACATTCCATTATCCCAACGTCCCACTTCAAAAGAGCGCTCTATTGCCGGCAGTTGGTTGGGACAGAAAAGAACATCTCGAAATGCTTTGTATTCACTAAAG
This sequence comes from Acanthochromis polyacanthus, assembly GCF_021347895.1. Taxonomy (NCBI): domain Eukaryota; kingdom Metazoa; phylum Chordata; class Actinopteri; family Pomacentridae; genus Acanthochromis; species Acanthochromis polyacanthus. Next base: position 15,999,188 of record NC_067120.1, on the reverse strand, counting down.
GGTGTAATAACCTATCAAGGTTGACAATAGCGTTCCCTTGGCAACCTTGAGTGATTGGGCTTGATGACTGTCATGATGAAATGCTCTGGTGTAATGATTTGGTCACAGTGGGCCGTCCAGGGACGTCTGCACTGACCTCTCCTCGTCCACCATCTGTCCCTCTACCTACTGTCCAAAAATAACAGGCTAATGTAACAGCAAGCAAGTTGTTCCATTGAAGAAAGCGTCTGTGATTAGAAAAGCTTGGAAGGAGGGCTGCAACTAACGACATGCTTTCAGTATTGATTATTTTAACCATTCATTTGGCTTATAAAGTGTCCAGAAATAATAGTGTTTCGACAACTCAAGCTGACAGATTTGAGTAGCTTGTTTTGTCCAAATAATACCCAGTGACATTCAATTTACCTTCAGGGACGACTAAAAACAAATACTCACATTAGAGCAGCTGGAACAGGAGGATTGTTTTTCTAGATAGTGCACAATGTATAACAATTATATAGTCATTTAAATCATTGCAAATGAATTTTCAGTCCATTGTTGATTGATAAATAAACAGCTTTCAGCTTTTCAGGGCAGCAATTTATGATTATTTCCATGTATTTATGGATTTTTTGTAATCAACTGACCTGGAAAACTGAAAAATCCCAATCATAAATTCCAAAAATAGCAATATGAGACCTTCAAATGTCTTGTTTAGTCCAACCTACAGTCCAAAATCCTATGTATTTACAATATAATGATCCTTATATTTGACAAACTGTAATCACAGATTGTTTTACATTGTTGCTTAATAAATACCACAAACAATTAGAGGTGGAACTAAAAAAATACTTTTAATATAAGAGTGTATGTGCACATTATTTTCTTGAAAAATCTTTATCGAGTTTGAAACCAAAGCATGTTTCCAGCTTGTTTTGGAAATGACGAACCATTTAGCAAAAATAGCTGATGAATTACCTGTCGATGGACAAACGGATAAGTCAACGAATCCTTTTGGCAGTTGTTCAGTGTATCTCTCTGAGGCTGTTGCTGCACGAGATAAAAGAGCAAATAGCAAAAACAGCGGCACATCTTTGCATCTAATCCTGCTGGAGATCAGTCCTGCTATGAGGAACACATAAATCACCTAATATCCATTTCTCTTAGTCATCTGTCACCATCTACTCCGGATAATATAGCACGGGCGGAGGACGTAAACATCAGCTGTGTGCTGTGGATTCTCAGGAACGTGTCGATCCCCATTAGAGCCGCTGCCTAACTGACTGTGAAACTCTAATTGCACCCGCCAGCTTGCCACCACGCAGGCCCCATTCACAGAGGGGGAGACAGACAGTGAGACATGTGTGGATGTAATGAACATGTATGTACGTTGTTCTTTGGATGTATTCATCAACCTCTGCATACATTTGTCCAAATTACAAGCAAGGGAAGCTCAGGCAGCCGTGAAGCGGAAGGAGGGGGGGGAAGACGCTCCCTCTGAGGTCCTCTAATGAGGCGCTCATCGGTCCCAAAATGAGACGAACGTGCTTGTGACGAGGTGGTCCAGGCGATGACAGTATGTCTGTGACCGCCCCACTGGGAGGAAACACTCAGACCCCGTGACACTAATGGATAGGCATGGGCCTCCACCAGTCCCCGAAGATTTAACCTCCACACAGCTGAGTAGCACGGCGCTTCTGTTCACGACGGCTGCTGGATTTTCTCCACTCAGGACACAAGTACACGTGTCTGCAGAACACACTCAATCATCCAGACAATCAGCTCAAGTGACTTATGATGATGAATTGCTCAGTTGTGCCTGTACAATTTTTGCATAAAGAAGAAATTATTGCTGCACTTGGTTTGAGGATAATTATGGTTTTCTTCAGCTTAGACTTTAGTTTAGCAGTCTGGGTCATAAATTCTAGCAGAAATGGCATATTGACATTGTACTGAGTAAGATAACTTGAAATATGGCAACATTTTAACAATAAAGGGGAAGAAACAGAAGTAGGCAAATAATCATACAGCTTTTAAAACAGCTCATGGTTAAACTTATTTGAAAGAGAAAATCATTGCAAATGAATTTTCAGTCCATTGTTGATTGATAAATAAACTGTTTTCAGCTCTTCAGGGTAGCAATTTATGACTATTTCCATGTATTTCTACATTTCTTTGTAATTAACTGACCAGGAAAGCGGAAAAATGCCAATCACAAATTTCTTAAATCGCAATTTGACACCTTCAAATGTCTTGTTTAGTCCAAGCTACAGTCCAAAACCCAAATGTACTTAAAATACACTCAACAAAAATATAAATGCAACACTTTTGTTTTTGCTCCCATTTTTTATGAGATGAATTCAAAGATCTAAAACTTTTTCCACATACACAATATCATCATTTCTCTCAAATATTGTTCATAATCTGTCTAAAGTCCTTGGCTTATTCAATGTAACTTGAATGTATATATGCTTTTAATGTGTTATATGTATTGTGATCAGGGTGACCTTGGAAAAACCGAACTTGCTCTCAGTGGCTCTCCTTGCTAAATAAAGGCTGGGAATGATGGTGACTGTAGTTCCTGTGCAATGAGGGGCTCATATTTCAAATTGTTTCCATTACCAAGTTATCTGCCGATCATCTTTTCAATTAATCAAACTGCTTTGTGCACAGAGTCAGAAAACTGTGAAAACAGCCCATTTTAATTCAATGCGATGTGTTTGAACTGCTTGATTTATTCAATGATCAGTCCAAAACAAGGCTGAATATTAAATCAATTTCAAATCGAAATCACAATTTGAGGCACTAAAATTAGCATGCAGCATGTTTGACCTCATCCACGTCTAAATATTCAAGTTTCAATTCACAAATCAAATTGCAATTATTATGTCTGCGAGAAAAATTGCAAACATATTCAGATTAAAATCATATGCGACACAGAACAGCATCGTATATCACTTTTGAGCAGCTGAAACCAGAGAACTGTGGGCAATTTGTCTTGAGAAATGACTCCACTTCAATATTAATATTCCATTTCTGTGGATCAACTAATCGATGGATTACCAAAACATTTCAGCTCTGGGCTGACTGCTCATTTCATGCCCTGTTGGGCTTAATAGCAGCAACTTTCCCCAGATTGCAGCGACTGGTTAAGGGAGTATACAAACTATCATGTCGTGGAAATAATAGTCAAGACTTTAAAAGTGAGACAGCTGTAATTAACCCCAAGCAACCCTTTAAAATGCTGGCTCTATTAGTGGCACAAAACAGAGGAGACTGTGGGTTTCTTCTTCTTCTTTTTTTAATGCCTACTAACAGTAAATGTCTACCACACTTTACTTCAACTGCAGTTCACTGGGGTCACTTTACTGCTTCCATCTCTGAATAGCTTATATAAACAGACGTTTCTGCTGCAAACGTGCAATGCGTCCTTGGTGAGATTAATCACCAGATGAAAGGCCCTCAGTCTCAGACCAGTTCCTCAAAGAAATTATGTCATCACCACCACAAGTGACACAGGACAACTCCATCTATGAGGCACTTTGTTCCGTCCTGCTTGGCGGCGTTCACAATGCCACAGACGGCCGCTTACAGAAGGAGCGTTGATCACTTCTCACAGAATAGTCTGCGTGTTTCTGCAGCCCACGGATTGAAATTGGTGGCATTTTCCCTCCAACACCCAAGCTTTTCCCATAGCCCCCGGAGCCGAGTTGCCCGTCACTGGTTTTGGGTCAGCAGTGTGACTGACTGGTGCTCTCACAATAACTCCGGCCAACGTGTGTCATGATAATCCCTTAGTTATGCAAATCTCCCGGCCTAGTGCCGTTTGTGCTGAGGGTGAAAGTAAAGACGGCAGCACAATGTAGGTCACTATCATGTCCCGATTTTCTCCACATTTGTCAAATGAGCCTGAAATGTCCTGTGAGCACAACTCCGCGAGACGCAGAGGAAGTGGGCTCGAACACGCATGCTGGTCAAGAATCCACCACAAACAGTCTCCAAATATGTATAGCAGGATCACACATTTTGCCGCCCATTTCCGAATTAATGCAAAGCAGACATGGGGCAGGGATAGGGCGATATTGTTATCTTCTTAAACAGATTAACTGTAGTCTGCTCGGAGTGAATAAACATTGCTAGAAAGTGTGTCAGCCCCTTTCACAGAGCAGAAAGAACAACAGCCTCAGACAATGAAGCAGGGGTCATTAGCATTGTATTAATTTGGCCAACTGAGCGGCCAGCGAAAGTGTGCACTTGAGGCATGTGTGTTTGGGTGTGTGTGAGCGAGTAAGAGTGTCTGGGGGATGAGCAGAGGGAAGGAGGAGGAAGGGAGGAGGTTGTTGCATGATGGTGAGTTCTCCCCCTTGACTGAAGCTTTGACCAAAGGGGCAGACAGAGGGGGGAGGATGAGGAGGATGAGGACGATGAGGAGGGGGATTGGGTGAGAATGTGGGGGGTTTTATTCCAGTATAGCCAAAAAAAAAAATAGTGTGGGGTGTAATTGGTGAAATCTCAGGGGGCGAGTACAGTAATCAAGACTGATGAAGGGAAATTAGACTCAAGCAAACTGAGGGGACGGTGAAAACAAAACAGAGAGGAGAGGAATATGAGGGGAATTAAACATGTGGGGAGCAAATCAGCTTAAAGACATGAAAGATGGGACGTATTGGGGGCAGCAATTCCATCAACACGGGAGGAAAAGCAAACAACTGTCAGTCACAGCAGATCAATGAATATATCTATAGAAATTTGTGCTGTATGTCTGCTTTTAGCATGAGATGGAGAGTGGAGGATAGGTGTCAATGATCAGCATCAGTCCTCTGTTTGACAGTCCGCAGCTACTACACCTGCTCTCTCTCTCTCTCTCTCTCTCTCTCTCTCTCTCTCTCTCTCTCTCTCTCTCTCTCTCTGCTGACCCACAGCTAGAAGCTCAACGTGAGACAAGTGTGGCGTATTTTCTAAGATTCCAAACGACCCCTGCACATTTACATTTCTTCGCCAGAGCAGCAAAGAGGACAGTTATTTTTTTAATTTTACTGACAGCCTCAGTCAGTGTGACCGGTCTCGCTCTCTCTCTATCTGTCTCTCTCTCTCTCTCTCTCTCTCTCTCTCTCTCTCTCACCACAAACTCCTGACAGTGAACTGGCAGCTACGCGACACGTGTTTATTATGAATGGTTTGGTTTGGCTCACCTGACCTCCTCCCTGTGCGCAGCGAAACACGAAGCCCGCTCCGTCCCTCTCCGCTTCCCTGCGACGCCGTGTGCGCTTCTCTCCCTGAATTACGCGGAGTCCCGTTCAGGCACCGAGCCTCTCTTGCGCTTGCCTCCTCTGCCTCACTCACTGGTCCTCTCCTCTGCTCTCCCACCACCAGTTCACCGTAACACATACACACACGCACCGGCGGGGGCGCGCAGCAGCTACAGCAGCAGCAGAAGAAGCGAGTGCGCACGCCCGTTGCGCGCACTGCAGCGCCGCCGCCGATGCATGGTGGCCTCAAGGCACTGAACCATTCTGGCAAATTGTTACGAAATTAGACGCGCTAATAGTGCTCTGGCCCCCCTACAGGCTCCAAACCACAGATTGGACAACAGCTGGACGAGTTTGAGCGCAAAAACAAAGCAGAAAAGTTGCCTTTTAAAAGCCCTGCAATGTCCGATTTCTCCCATTTCACAGCAGGATGCAGCTTTTAAATTTGACTCCTGTGCTGTTATTGTTACATTTATGCATTGTTGACTTGCAACAAGCACAACTAATGTTCAAATAAATCTAAGCTTTAAATGCTTAAATGTAAATTAAATGATAAATCCACACAATGGCCAAATGTAACTCTGTTATTCCAGCTGTTGTTGCTTTGAGCATTTGCATGTCATGATGCCATTTCTCCCCCCTGAGAGCAGGTCTGCACTAATAATCATACAGTAGCCTGTGGGATCCGCTAAGACTCTGCTGGATGTGTTCATGTGATTTAAAAAGCACATTTACTTTCAGTGCAGTCTGCTCCCAGCCTGCCCTTCCTCTCTAACTGCATGTCACACACATGCATTATCTCAGGCTTAGCAGTGGAAGTCATCTGCAGCCACCGAGTCAAACACAGAGAGCAAGTGACGCAGTTACCACCAGGATAAGCCCCATTGGCAAAGAGACAGGGTTTCTGGTTTGAGTTGCCATCCAGTAGCTGGTTGAGTGAGATTAGCTGAAATTAGGCTGTTGCAGAGATATGAGGCAAGATGAAAAGGGGTTTTTACTGTAGATGTGAAATCACTTGGGAATCAGCCAAAGTGTAGATCAGCATAAGAAGCAGAAACACTGAATTACCTCATGAAAGGGTCACATCTATGATCCCTTTGCTCCCAGCGCTCATCCACTTTCTTTACTGCTCCATCTCTCTTACTTCAATGTGAAGTATGTCCTTGCTCTTCCTAACACTGTTAAAAAGTGACATAAAACTGGAGGAGTTTACGTGAAGTCAATGTCATTTGTTGGATTCGATTCCCCAGTGTCGGAAGCACCAGCATTCCTCATCATCATTTTGATAGGAACAGGGGATTCTCGCCCACATCTGCCATCCCAGTGCTACACTGGGAAGTATTGTAATTGTCTCTCATTTCAAATTGCCTCCAGATATGTCTGCATACGTCTTGAATCTCATTAAAATATTCTCTTAATTTCCCCCATGCATATTATCCGTAAAATACTCAGAGGGATTTTCATAAGTTCAAGGATACGGCGCCACAGAGACAAAGAGTGGCATTTTCCAAGTTGCCGAGTGAACGTCGTCATGGTTTTGTGTTGAAATGCAAAAACCCATTAGAGAAGACGTTGTCTCTGCCTCACTGGTGTCTCCAATTATGGTGCCTATAACTGCAGCGGATCCTTGATGTCCTCTGCTCACTGAGATGCAAAACTTCATACATGGCAGAGCCGCTGTGCAGCAGAGACAGAGCCATCTCTCGGCCTGTTCTCTCCACTGATTCCGTGTTTTTCTTTATTCTCCTCAGAACAAACTGCAAACAGCACCAACGAGCCAACCATGAAATGACCTGGACCCCGGCAGAGGTGATGATTAACTCACACAGATCCAACACAGTTCAGCAGGCTCAGAGAAAACATACATCAAAACAGAGCAGTTTAACACAGAATCCCAGATGTGATACGCTCACTTTTATAAAAAATGAGCCAGAAATGTGATTCCAATGAGGTGTGTTGTAAATTTATGGCTTTGCTACAGATACACAGTCACATAATATATTTGCTTTTCAGTCTGTCAGGATTCATTTTTCAACCAGTTGTTTTTCTGTCACTTCCCCCTAGCAATGCTATCACATTTTGGAATTAAACTCTTTATATCTTATCTCGATATCCGTCGTCTGTTCCAAAACTAATGAAGTGCTAATGAGCTGGGTTTATTTGCTGCAGCTAAACGTGAGGTGTAATTGAGTAGCAGCCGCCCTGAGGATAAACAGTTGTTGCATCAAAACAAAGATGATAGAACACGGTGTCTGTCACAGCCTCCTGGAGATGCGTTCCTGGCTTGGACTGGAGAAACATATTTTGTGCAGCCTGGAGGTTTGGCCAAAGGTGCAAAACAAATCGAATTACTGATGTGATTACTGCTGGGGGACAAGTTCATGAGTCAGATCTGTTTACATCAGAGGAAGATACATTTCCAGTCTCAGTCTGCTGTGTAATTACATTAAGACTTCTCTATATTGAGTGGGTGCAGCCTTTACTGGCTGCCTAACCAGGTTAACACACAGGGGCACAAACATGACATGAATGCACTAAAATACAGCGCAGTGGCAACATCTGGTTCCCCGGGGTTTCCGCAGGTGATAATTACTCCTGTCAATCCAAGACAATATTTGTGACAGCTTATGTTTTGTGTATTTTTTCTCTTTTTCACCAGTGCTGTAACCAGCTTACAGCAACATGTGGTTATTTTTCACTATGTCTGTGAATAATTTTGAATCTGAAGTGAGCTAAATTTCATTTCTCATCACCGAAGAGCAAAATGTGCCATCACTGCCAAAGAATTTAAATGAAGGCGGCCATTTTTTGGTGGTCAGCCAGGTACAACTTTGGTCACTGTTGATGATCACTGTGATTACACACCAAGGGCAGTTCTTCATCTAACCCATGCGAAAATGATTTTAATAACCACAAATTTAGGGTTTGATCACTCCTTACCCATTATGTCAACATTTGCTAGAAACTAATGGACCACATTTTCAAACAGAAAGTGCATGAGGTCAGTTAAAGGGTAAAAATACTGTAGTAATCAGATGTAATGCTGGAATAATAACAACTAGACAATTCCCGCTCGCGGAAATCGTGGGAGGGGCTCGGGATGGGTGCATGTCCGGAGCTGGGCAGGAGAGGGTTATTTTTTCGTCCGTCATAGGCTTTCATTTTGAATTTGTGCTGTGCTTTTATTTTGAAAGGCAGAGACAAGAAGATCTCACCTGGTCAAAATTTGGATTGGAGTTACTCTCAAGGCTGTGTGAAGCTGAGAGGTTTAACTGGCATTTTTTGGTCTGTTGCAGGCTTTTATTTTGAAATTGTGCTGTGCTTTTATTTTGAAAGGCAGAGACAGGAAGATCAGACCTGGTTAAACTTTGGATTGGAGTAAAGGCTGTGTGAAGCTGAGAGGTTTAACTGGTGTTTTCAGGCCCATCGCAGGCTTTTATTTAGAAATTGTTCTGTGCTTTTATTTTGAAAGGCAGAGACAGGGAGATCTCACCTGGTCAAAATTTGGATTGGAGTTATTGTAAAGGCTGTGTGAAGCTGAGAGGTTTAACTGGTGTTTTCAGGCCCATCACAGGCTTTTATTTTGAAATTGTGCTGTGCTTTTATTTTGAAAGGGAAAGACATGAAGATCTCACCTGGTCAACATTTGGATTGGAGTTACTCTAAAGCAGGGGTGTCAAACTCAGTTCCTCGAGGTCCACTATCCTCTATGTTTTAGATGTTTCCCTGTTCCAACACACCTGATTCAAATAATCAGCTCATCATTAAGCTCAGCAGAAGCCTGATAACGAGCCTGATCATTTGAATCAGGTGTGTTGGAACTGAGTTTGACACCCCTGCTCTCAAGGCTGTGTGAAGCTGAGAGGTTTCAGTGATTTTCAGGCTGAAATGCAGCTCCTGTGGAGGTATTGGGTGTGAAGGTGGGTGTGGCACACCAATGAGTCTGTGTGTGTGCGTGCGAGCATGCCTGCGCGTGTGTAAGGGCGGTTGCTATGGGCCCCCATAGCAACGGTGCCTGCCACAGACAGCAGAAAAGTGCTTCTCAGCAGCACCGCGCAACGTCTCGTTCTGGCGCTAATTGTGGGCGAACCGTTAATGCGAGCTGAAAACTAAAATGACCGTGAGCGAGAGGAAGGCTGTGGCTATCCATAGATATGATTATTTTCCAAATATTGAGAGAAATGACCGAGTTACAGCGATTTAAAAAACACTGTCCCTCCATGAGCCAGATGATTCAGTTTACATTGGTTCTTATGGGGAGAACGGTGCGACTTTGGTCTAAACTGCTGCCTGCCATTTCCCTTCAGAAAGAGCTAGGTCTTCAAACTTGGATTCATTTGAATCCCAGGAAAATTGTCTACAATCTGACCAAATTTCATTCTCCTAACATTTATCGTTTGGTCGTGAGGGCGATGCGATCGTGAAATTTTCAGGCGGATTTTTCTCCTCTCCTCCACTCTACCAACTGGCATGCCGCACTCTAACCAGAGCAGATTTTGAGAATTTTCACTTTTTTGAGGACTCACTGACGAAAAACTATAAATCTCAGCCTGACATAAAATACATTCCTGCGAAGACAAGAAACATCACTGCGGTTTGATGGTTAAATGAAGTTTCTAGGTGACCGTATGGCGAAGCAGTGGCGTTTGGAAAAAAGTGGATTTTTTGAGCCGAATTTTTTCACTCCCCATTCATTTTCTATGGGACTTTTTTCGCAGTTTTTTGCGAATAATTCTGCGAAAAAATGACGAATGTCTTAGAAAAGTCATAGCACACTATTCCCGATGAAGCCGCACGTTTTGATATATAATTTGCTTTGATTTTCTCAAAGCCCTAGGAGGAGAAGCGAATCGAAAAACGGCGGAAACGTGATTAATAAAATACTAGACAATTCCCGCTCGCGGAAATCGTGGGAGGGGCTCGGGGTGTGTGCATGTCCGGAGCAGCGCACGAGAGGCAAGAAGATCTCACCTGGTCAAAATTTGGATTGGAGTTACTGTAAAGGCTGTGTGAAGCTGAGAAGTCTAACAGGCAAATTGTGCTGTGCTTTTATTTTGAGAGGAAGAGACAAGAAGATCAGACCTGGTCAAAATTTAGATTGGAGTTACTCTAAAGGCTGTGTGAAGCTGAGTGGTTGAACTGGCGTTGCCAGCCTGTCGCAGGCTTTTATTGTGAAATTGTGCTGTGCTTTTATTTTGAAAGACAATGACAGGAAGATCTCACCTGGTCAAAGTTATGATTGGAGTTACTCTAAAGGCTGTGTGAAGCTGAGAGGTTTAACTTCCGTTTTCCGGTTCATCGCAGGCTTTTATTTTGAAATTGTGCTGTGCTTTTATTTTGAAAAGAAGAGACAGGAAGATCTCACCTGGTCAAAATTTGGATTGGAGTTACTCTAAAGCAGAGGTGTCAAACTCAGTTCCTGGAGGTCCACTATCCTCTATGTTCTAGATGTTTCCCTCTTCCAACACACCTGATTCAAATAATCAGCTCATCATCAAGCACAGCAGAAGCCTGATAACGAGCCTGATCATTTGAATCAGGTGTGTTGGAACTGAGTTTGACACCCCTGCTCTAAAGGCTGTGTGAAGCTGAGAGGTTGAACTGATTTTCAGGCTGAAATGCAGCTCCTGTGGAAGTATTGGGTGTGATGGTGGGTGTGGCACACCAATGAGTCTGTGTGTGTGCGTGAGACCATGCCTGCGCGTGTGTAAGGGCGGTTGCTATGGGCCCCCATAGCAACGGTGCCTGCCACAGACAGCAGAAAAGTGCTTCTCAGCAGCAGCGCGCAACGTCTCGTTCTGGCGCTAATTGTGGGCTAACCGTGAATGCTAGCTGAAAACCGACATGACCGTGAGCGAGAGGAGGGCTGTGGCTTTCCATAAATGTAATTATTTTCCAGATATTGTGAGAAATGACCGAGTTACAGCGATTTAAAAAACACTGTCCCTCCATGAGGCAGATGATTCAGTTTACATTGGTTCTTATGGAGAGAACGGTGCGACTTTGGTCTAAACTGCTGCCTGCCATTTCACTTCAGAAAGAGCTAGGTCTTCAAACTTGGATTCATTTGAATCCCAGGAAATTTGTTTACAATCTGACCAAATTTCATTGTCCTATCTCTTATGGTGTGGTCGTGAGGGCGATTCGTTCGTGAAATTTTCAGGCGGATTTTTCTCCTCTCCTCCACTCTACCAACTGACATGCCGCACTCTAACCAGAGCAGATTTTGAGAATTTTCACTTTTTTGAGGACTCACTGATCAAAAACTGTAAATCTCAGCCAGACATAAAATACATTCCTGCGAAGACAAGAAAAATCACTACGTTTTGATGGTTAAATGAAGTTTCTAGGTGAACGTATGGCGAGGCAGTGGCGTTTGGAAAACAGTGGATTTTTCAAGCCGATTTTTTTTCGGTCCCCATTCATTTCTATGGGATTTTTTTCGCAGTTTTTTGCGAATAATTCTGCGATAAAATGACGAATTTCTTAGTAAAGTCATAGCCCGCGATTCCCGAAGAAGCCGCACGTTTTGATATATAATTTATTTTGGTTTTCTCAAAGGCCTAGGACTAGTTAGCGACCGAAAAACGGCGGAAACGTTAAGAATAAAACGGAATAATAATAAACGCCACAGGAGAACAATAGTGGCTCGTGGCTTCGCCACGAGCCACTCTCCTCCCATTGCTTTGCAATGGAGAGGAGAGTGGCTCGTGTCGAAGCCCGAGCCCCTAACTAGACAATTCCCGCTGGTGCGGAAATCGTGGGAGGGGCTCGGGATGGGTGCATGTCCGGAGCGGCGTATTTATTCTAAACGCTGTGTGAAGCTGAGAGGTTTAACTGGCATTTTCCGGTCCGTCGCAGGCTTTTATTTTAAAATTGTGCTGTGCTTTTATTTTGAAAGGCAGAGACAGGAGGATCTCACCTGGTCAAAATTTGGATTGAAGTCACTCCTCAGGATGTGTGAAGCTGAGAGGTTTACTGTGATGACCCTGGGTCATTTTGTGCAGTGTTCATGTTGAGAAACTTGGTCTCCTCTCCTCCTCCTGTGTGTGTGTGTGCGTGTGAGTGGGTGTGGCTGTCCAGCAGAGTCAGTAGCTGTGACTAGTTCCTGGTGCTGAGGCTGATTGGGCTGCTGGGAGGATTGCTGCCACCTGAGAGTCTGCCTGGAGGCTACAAAAACCAGCTGCTGCAACCTGCTCACTCTCTCCTGATCCGGCCACCCTCGATGAAGCAGTCTGTTGTCAGCTCTGTGTGTTCATGTGATAGTTGGAGACTGATCCTGTGGTAGGGGCAGGAAGCCCAAAGACCTGTTAGTGACTAAGTTTGTTAATTGTTTATTCGGGAAACCCCAGTTTATAGTTTGCTTTATAAAATTAGAATTTTTATGTTACTGGGAGTTTTAAGTTACCTTTGTTTGTTTTGTTTAAAGAATAAACCTTTTGTGCACCTTTTGAGAATTTTTCCAGGCTGGCTTCATTGGGGGTGGCTGAGTCCAGAGCATTATCATGTTGCGTTCATGTTTCCCCTAGACTAGGGACGTAACATACCTGATGTTTTCCGGTCTGTCGCACCACTACCAGGTGAAATGTATGCAGAGTGGGGGAAAATCGTTTCTTCTGGCCATTGAGGGATGATCTTCATTGGTATCCCTTTGAGGATGTGATGTCCCTCATTCGTCCTCCAGAGAATGTTACGTCACGTCATATGGCCATTGCAAGAGAGGTGTGGGATGCTCTGGCCAGCCACGGAATTTAAACCTGGACATCAGCTTTCTATGACATTGATCAGTTCATGACTACTTTTGACATCCTCATTCATTTTTATAGATGTCTGCCTACAGTACTACTGTTTTTCATGTTTGACTATTGAATATTTGATCAGGTCCAGTTGTGGTCTTAGTGACATGATGTATCATTCCTACTCACTGATCCTTTATTGAAAATATGTTCATATCATACATTCCAGCTTGTTATAGTTACACCTATATGAAAGAGAAAGCCCCAAAACCTAATATTTGAAATATGCAAGAAATTGAATGATAGGCATTGCAGGTTAATACACAGCATAAGATGTTATGAAACAACATTCCTGTGGTCCTGAGTATTTGTCAAATTTATGTTATGATCTATAATAAGAAGTAATGGATCCATTCAACCTGTTACTCTAATTTCAACCGTTACCAAATAATTTTTATCAAAATAATCTTAAATGATTTTCCGAAACTCATGAGGGTTTGACCTATTGTACTTTTAGTGGTTTGAATGATTTAATTTGAAATAGATTTGAGCAAATATTTGCAATTTAATTAAAAAAAACAAGCAAATACTGAAAAGTTGGGCATGCCAGAGTTCAAAAGTTGTTTAAATTAATCGAGGTCAAGTCTTAACTGAAATTAATTGATTATCCAATGTGCATGTGGCCTTCTTTACTTAATGGTAAAGGATTTATTAAACATTTTTGAAAAAAATATACTTTTTCAGGTTCCTGAGTATTCATAACAGGATTGTACTATGCATGGCGCACATCAAATAAAACATTTCATAAAAAGTGTAACTTTAATGCCTGAGCTGGCCGAATCACATTATTTGATGGCTTGCTATCTGGTTTTCTTAAATATATGACAGAAAAATATGAGATTTTTCAAAGGTTAGGATGCCTAAATTGTCCTCCAATTCTGGAATGACCCATATACATAGAGAGAAGGACCAATGTAACAATGCAATACAAAATACTGTACATGTAGTACTATTATAGCAACCAAAGAAGACACTTCAGACTTGAAATATTTTCATATACTATACATTTTTTATTTACAACATTCAGCCTTTTCTTTCAGCCTTCTGGAGGTCTTCTGTGTTGTCTGTGGGTGTTAAAAGATCAAAATTAACTGGGGAAATTGAAATGTGAAACAAGTGCAAATCTGTACTGCGGTTTTTACCTGAGGCATGTCCCGTCGTAGCAGGTCGTGGAAGCAGATGTGAAGCTGCAGCCGTTACCGGACCTATACAGGCCGTCGGCCGACACTGCACACTACACACCCCGCTCCCTGGACCACAGGAAGCCAAGTCCAAATTCTAAAAGGTGAACAATCAAGAGTGGCAAATTAAAATCAATTAGTTTGACATTTTTCAACAATTAAGTAAATTAATGTGCACGATTAGAACGAATATCTATTGAACACTTGTTCCTACCTGAGACATGCCTATGGGGAGGCTGTAGAAGACTTCCAAAAGGACTGGGCGTCCGAGAGGAGGGGACTTGTGGGAGGACGTCTGATCTCACCACTGCACCTCCTGGACCCCCTCAGGCCTGGAACTCAAAGAACAAATCAGAGCAAGAACAAAACACAGCAGAACAATGTGCCACATGAAAAACGTGTGACACAACTGTAAAATCGGACAGCACAACACGCTGATGTGTCACAAAGTGAGTGTGTGACACAAAATCAGTGTTGGCTGGTGAGGCTTTAGCCAGTCAAAATGCAATAGACCGGGCTGTGATAGCTATAATACGTTTGGAGAACACCTGACTGAACACATTTCTCAGGTTGGGAAATGTAAATGTGATCAATCACAGTGTTCTTGTCTGTGGTAGACTCTGTGATCAATTGGTTGTAGCCTCTGGACAGAAGTGCATCTCTTATGCTTTTTTTGCCTCTCGAAAGGAGGTCTTCGTTGAAGTCACCACAAACAACAATAGGGTGGTGATCCAACAGTTCCAATGTGTCCAAGAGAGCGTTGAGGTTTGGCAGAAACTTTTGCAAACCAAAATCTGGAGGTCTATACACAGTTGCTATTAGCACTTTGACTGGGACCTCAACCTTCACGACCAGACATTCCAGATCTGTGACACGTCCCATGCAGCTCGGCGCCTCCGCCATCAGAGCGCTCCTGCAGTACACGGCAACTCCACCCCCGGCCTTTGACGCCATGTCCCTGCACGTGGTGTAACACGCCTGTCTGCTGCGGTGAAACACAGTGTATCCCTCCAGATCAAAGGACGAGGATACAGAGGACCCTGACAGATGTGTCTCGGTGAGACAAAGCACATCTGCCAACCTGAGTTCGTGATGCAACTTCAGGTCCACCATGTGAGATGGAAGCCCTTGGGTGTTATGATGGACGATTGTCACCTCTGCGTCTGGTCGCTCCGTCCGGTTGAAGCGGTGCAACAGCGGAGTAACACTCTGGAAACTCGCGCTGCGCATGTCTTCCAAAGCTGTCGTAATGGCAGGGTCGGCATAGATTTTTGTCTCATCAAAATCAGTGATGGTGAGACCCTGAAGCGAAGTGGTGCGACTAAGCGCCACATACGCCATGCCTGGCTGAAACATGCGTTTCAGGCTCACGACAGCCGACGTCACCGTCATTCCCTGAACTTTGTGGGCTGTACACGCAAAGGCCAGCTTGACGGGGAACTGACGTCTCACGACTCCGCCCTTGCGACCGATGCTCTCCTCGGATCTCTCGACGTACACCAAGTCGTCCGAGGGGCCCAGAAGCTTTTTGCGGAGAGTCTGTCCTGCTGTGGTATTATCCAGTCTAAGTCCAAGAAAGCTCACGACTTTAGGGTCACGTCTGTCAGGCAGAATGGTGGAGATGGTCCCAAAGGTTCCATTGACAAGGCCATCCTCCACGTTGAGATTCCTGATCAGCATAACTCTTGCTCCTTCAGCTGCCATTATGCTGTCAGGCAAATCTCTCTTGGTGCCTTTGATGTTGGGCACAGGCACCTTCCTGCCGGTAGCGACATCCTTCCTGTAGTCCTCGGCCGCTATTTTGACGTCCCCTTTAAGCAGGGAGGCCACGGTGGCTGCGTTGTGACCATCTACCTGCTTGTTGGTGGCAAAGACGTGCAGCGTTCCTGGCGGGCAATCTTTGCCATCAGAGACGGCTCTCATGAGCAAGCCTCTGTCCGCAGCGCACAGAGGATCTTGCTTGCGCTTGACACGCAGTCGATTGAGGAGTTCGGCGAACGCTCGGTCATCCTTCTGGCGCATGATCTCAGTGAGGTTGACCATGGTGAAGCGCTCTCTCCAGAGATCGAACTCTGTCTCCTCGTAGACACAGAGCGGCTTGGCCCTGCCCAGCGGCGGCAGCTGGTAAAAGTCGCCGACTGCAAGAACGGAAATGCCGCCAAAAGGTCTTCGGTTTCCTTTGAGCTGCTGGAATCGCCAGTTGACGTAGGCAAACAGCTTCTTGGAAACCATGGAAATCTCATCGATGATGAGAATTTCCACCGAAGACAAAGTTGCTCTAAGTTCATCAAGTGCATTGCCCAGGCCCTGGTACGGCGGTTCCAGGGACCTGGGAAGCTTAAGGACAGAGTGCAACGTTTTGCCCGCGATGTTAAAGGCTGCCGTGCCCGTGAAGGCAGTCAGAAGGACAGTGGGCTGGGACATGTCAGCTGCGTCCCGGAATCTCGGGAGCTGCCGCAGAATCCTCGTTGCTTCCTCATGAATGCACTTGATGACGTGGGACTTACCGCAACCAGCTCCACCAGAGACAAAGTAGTGGAACGGTTCTGGATCTTGGCCCCACACACGCCGAAGGCACCACTGGCGCACAGCGTAGAAGACGCACGCCTGGGTCTCGTTCAGACTCTGAAACATCTTGCGGACAAAGTCTGGACTTAACCGAGGCGCCTCGATTCGGGGAACGGGTTCACCGACATTCAGGTCTTCAAAGTCGGGCACGGCGTCTTCGTCCTGCTCGTCTGGGATCTTTTCACGGAGCTCAAGACACTCCTGCCGTTCCGCCTCAACCTCGGGTGCGAAGGTGTTCCAAGCGTTGAGGACCGGACCGAACTGGACGTTCTGGAGTGCCTTATCCATGCCTGCGCCTCGTCCCTCGAATCGCTTCCTGTTGTGCTCAACGATGTCCTTGACGTCGTGTCGGGATTTGTAAAACTCTTCGTACGAGGTGCGACCCCCGTCGTTGAGTTCGTCGTCAGATCGGTGGGGGAGGTACAGCTTTAGCAGTCGTCTGAAATGTTTCTCTGGCGCCTTGGTCTCAGAGAAGCGCGCATATCGAACGACTGCTGGTTTTCCGGCTGTCCTCTTGGCAATATGTCCTTTGTCACACAAAAGGGCAATGGCACTGGGGCCCTGTGCTTGCTCGCCGTAGACTACCCGATAGTCTGATGCAAACTCAGCCAGGCACATCCCCTGAAACTCGAGAGTCTTTGGTCTGAACAGGTACTTGTCAGGTACCCCCAACATCCAGACCTCTTCAGAGTCAGGTGCCATGTCCTTCAGGCGACTCATAGGAAGACTCATCTTCATGGCTTCCTCGTCCGTCGAGAGGAAAATCACAGACCGCGAGCACTTTTTCAGGGGCAAGCTGCACGTGCGAGCCACTGCCTCCTGGGCGCTGACCTCTCGGTGCTTCGCATAGGCCTGCATGATGTTTCTCATTTCCTCACTTTGGTTGAAAGCAGACTCTCTGCTGGTCTTCACGACCGAGTTCAGGATCTCGGTCATCTCATGCTCCGGCTTGGTGATGTACGACATCATGTACATGGCACAGCAGTACTCGTCCAGGACGTACTGGATGTCCATGTTTGCGTTCCAAGCGCGGAGAAGGTCTGGGTTATACGCGTTAACCCAACACTCGTTTGGCTGCCGCTTCAGCATGACCACGCTCCCGCTTGTCAGATTTTCGGCGCACTTCAGATAGGCGTCGTGTTCCAAGTCGCATCGACGGAGGAGATCTGACAAGCTCTCAAAGGAGGCCTTCGGATCCATGAGGAGCTCTCTCAGGTGCCGAAGCTTTTCCTTTGCTTCCCTTTGCTGCCGACGGATCTGCTCCCTCCGTTCCTTCATCACCTCTTCTTGGTCTTGACCATCTTCCATTTCCACATCGGCAGCAAAGGGCCCCGTGATCCAGGTGATATCAAACGGCAGCTTGGGGAAGCCATAACGACACACCACGTTTCCCTTTCGGCAAGAGCCGGTGTGGCTCCTGCTGTGTACCTGAACCTCCGAGACGATTTTGTGGAGCTCCGGGTCCTTCTCGGGGTCAGGCATCTGGCAGGAAATGTGGCGGTCAATGAACCTGCATACGGTGTGGTCCAAGTCCTCGCCGTACACAGGGGCGTCTTTGACCCACACTAGCATGTGAATGTGTGGGCTTCCGCGGGCCTGAAATTCAACGCGGTAAAAATAATCCTCCACCTCGCCGATCGGCTGCGCTGGTGAGAGGATCAACTTTGCCATAAGGGCATCCACGCGTTTTTCAAACATGCGCATAACGGTGACAGGGTTACTGCGCAAAATGTCACACTTGGCTTTCCAGTCCAGTTCGGAAAAGTCACCAAGTGTTTGTCCTTGCTGAGATCTGATGACCCCAATTATTTCAGGCCATCTCATCTCAGCTGCCGAAAAAGTCAAAAAGAACGTCGGTTTGCCGAGTTGCCTGAGCATAGCATGCAAATCTCTCAGGCTTTTATTCCAATATGCGGGTGTGCCTCTCAGAGGCTGCATAAATCGCATGGCCTCTTTGGCCTGAATTAATCTCTCCACCTCCTCTTTGTCCTGGAGCATGGAGTTTTTGATGGCACGCCCGTCTTTTGTGCGCATCTTTCCTTTGCGCATTTGTATCGACATACTTCCTCTCGCGAGGTTTGTCTCCGTTACAAACTGCGCAAAGAAAAGGTAAGTCTGGTCCTCGGCAAACCGCGTGTCTGCCCCGAAAAGCCTGGCGTTAAAGTATCTGCTGGGTGAAAGTTTGATGGGACGGTCTTCATCCAGCGTGTTCTCTCCCGTGGGAAACTGCACAGGGAACGCCATGGCTTCCAGTTTGGGGATTGCAAAAAATCCCACTGGTTTGTTGCCTTGGGCGGGGGCAACGCTGAAAATGCCATCTCCATAGGAAAGTATTTCCTGCGCAATGTCTGGTGGCTGCATGCAGGTGTCCAGAGCAAGTCCAGGTCTTAGCTCCTCCTGCTGTTCGATGGGTATGTCTGCAGCTAAATTGGTCTGGTAGCTGTCAGACACTTGTAGCAGCTCTTGGTCCAAGATGTCTTCTCCCCACTGGGCAGCATCCACGCTGTCGTGCTGAGAGTCTATGTCATCGGCAGACTCCTCCAAGAGGGTTTCTGTCGTGACATCATTGGACCGGTTTTCCAGCTCAGTGCTTGGTGATGGCATGTCAGTATTGCGTGTTTGGTCGTCTTCTGGCCGACTCGTTCCTGCGGCTGACACAAAATCGGCCAAGACTGGCTCAGTGTAGCTATCAGCCGCCTCCAGCAGCTCCTCGTCGAGCATGCTGTCTTCTCCCCACTGCGCATCATCCGTGCACTCATTGTCTGAGTCGTGGAGGAGATTTTGGAACGTGGCCTGTTCATCAATGGTCACATCGGAATACTCAGAGTGCTGCTCTCTGAGTTTTTCCAGGGCTACCAGCACATTCTTCATGTTGACAGTGTAGAAGTGCTGGTAACCTTTGAATCGAATGTGACGCTTTAATTTCACCTGCAGTAGCTGTGCTTCTGGGAGGGGACGTGGAAGACTGTTGACAACGCTTTCCACTTCCGATGGAACGCACACAACAGCTCCATGGACTGCTCGCTGCTGTCCTTTCAGTAATGCGATGATCTTCGCAAACGGGAGGATTTTTGCAATGAGCTGTCTCTCCAGCACGTTGAGTTGGGCCAACTCCAGGGGAATGGGTGCCAACTCTAAATTGTTTGCTACTGCATGTGTTGGCATCCTCCCACGGCTGAGGTGGCTGTCACAGTTGTGGCAGATCCACTCCTGCAGTCTCTCTGCTGGCACGGAGCAAGGGGAGGAGCACTCAGCGTCACAGACATGCACATACGTTCCAGTCAAGCAAGCCTGTGCCACGTCGATGTTGGTGGAGTATTTAACTCTCTTGCATGACTTGACTTGATTTGGAAACATAGTCCTGTGGCAGACGGTGCAGACGTATGTTGGTCCGTGGCTGATGGTCTCACGGAATGCTGCTATTGCCGCTGCCATCACTGAAGTGAGCACTGGTTGGCAAGAGGTTCCGAGCTGTCGGTATTTCCGCCTGATGCTCAGTGCTCTGCGCAACTTCTGACGCATGTCAGGATTGGCAGCCAACCTGCGTCTTCTGAGCAGGCTACAGCGTTGAATATGATGTAGCCTGAACTCTGGATCCTTCCTGTACCTGAGGACAACATACTTTTTCTGCCTGTTCCGAAAGGCTGGATCCGTGTTGTACTTCTTGACAACATATTTTTTTGCCTGTTCCGAAAGGCCAGATTCATGCTGTACCTCTTGACAAGATATTTTTTCTGCCTGTTCAGAATGTCTGGATCCGTGTTGTACCTCTTGACAGCATAATTTTTTTGCCTGCTCCGAAAAGCAGAATCTGTCATGTATTTGGTTTTTATTCGGTCTCGCATTTTGATATTGAACTTGGCATAGTATTTTTTAGAAGACAAAAGCCGTTGTTCACGGTTCTTTTGCACACACTTAATCTGTGCCTGAATTTTCTTCCTGCGAAATTCAGCACAGCTGGCATACCTGATTCTCTCACAAGTTTTTTTCCCAATTTTTTCTTGGACTTGTTCCTTTTTGTCACATGCTCTCCTCTTGGCTTTTCGTCTCCGATCTTTGTTGAATTTAGAGAGCCTTGTTTCTTGTGGGACAGCTGAGGAACCTTTAACGTCCTCAATTTTGACAGCCGTCCCACTTTCTGCCTGCAATGTGAGGAGAGCAGGTTCAGACACTTCATGTTGAACCTCGGATTCCGGAGATTGTTGAGGATGTGAGGCACTGGGGCTGTCAGTCTGAAAAGAAACCGGGACAAACTCGTAACTTGTGGAGTCTCCACGGTCTCTAAAGAGTGTGTGCAGGTGGTTAGCCAGGTCACTGAGTTCCGCAAAAGTCATGACGATCGCCTTTCCGGAATGAGAGGGTAATCCTCTTGAGTCTCTGGAGTGGGAATCAAACACTCCATACCTCCCGGACTGATCACGGAAAACAGCAATAACCTCGGGTGAAATGATGATTAAAGCCTGATTAACCTCTGCTGAAAGACACTCCAGCTGGGTGGCAAGCGGAAGCCACCACTGCCGTCTTCCAGGGCTCGAGACTTTAGTTTTCAAAAAGCCACACCTGATGTCACACATGTTGACATTATACAAATGTCTGTCTGTGAGGACTTGTTTTGGCATCTCCTCAACTGCCAGGTGATTGCTCTGGAAGGTCTTGTCGCGAATCAACTGCTGTTTGACTCCGACATACAGCGCGTCTCCCTGAGCCAGGACTCTGTCGAGTGTAGTCCTGGTGAACTGACAGCCCTCAGTGTGGTATGCCAGAAATGTCAACGCATTACAGCTACACTGATGGTTGCGGGAAAATACCTTGTACCTCTTATCATTCTGAGAATGACTGGCCCGGACTGACTCCACACGGCGACTCTCGCTCCTGGTTTTATCCTGAAATTATGACAAATTGTGATCAGTAATTATTATATTTTCATTATTTATTCAGACAGCTTAATTTTTTCCAGTTCGGCATTAGTACTAGCTTCTTCAGTTAAAGGATCATATGATTTAATGTTTCAGTAACAACTTTCATTGTTCCAACATTATGAACATCCTCTCACCAGTTTATGGAAATCTTGTATTATTTTAGCGTATTATTGCTTACTATTACCTTAGCTAGTTTAATATACATATTTGTATGTTCAATGCAATCATGCATAAGATGTATATGTGTATATGAAATGTGTGTGTATATATATATATATATATATATATAGTGTGTGTGTGTACATAGATATATAGGTGTCTTGTGTTTTGTTGTATTATTTGTAGAATTTCCCTCTGGGATTTTTTTCAGGGCATTGTAACATATTTTCTTTTTTTCTTGAAATTGCATTTGAACAGATCATAATGACTTACATTTTTTCCGAGACCATGAACACATAATAACCCTATGTCACCTAATTTAATTAACTGGGTAGCTCCTATTCTGTAGACATCAACATGACATTACTATTTTAATGTAATGGGACTTGCTCCAATGTTTGTGAGGAGGCTTAAGGAGGGTGCTTTGAGCAGACAACTTATGACTGCAGCATCAGAGTTGTTTCATCTAACAGACAGTTGACGGTCATGGGATCAACATTACTGTACAGACTGAAGGCTACTGAAGACTGCCTGGACCACATACTTTTCCTGTTTGTGTGAAATGCAATTACATAGCAAAGTCAGTATTCCATTGACTTTTTTCCACCATGCCAATGGCAAGTGATGTAAATATTTTATTCACCAAAACCTTTTCTACACGAATTTTGCCAGTGGCTAGTGCTCATGTAAAACCCTGATTAGAAGCAAGAGTTACTTTGTGAAAGCAAAGGCACACAACACAGCATTACAGGTAGCTTATTGTATTGTAACCAGCAAAATAACAGTTCTCTCAATTGCCAAAAAATATTTTTAACTGTAGTAAAAACAAAAAAAAACAATCATGACTTGACAAAAAAAATACTTGTGTATTGTCTAACAGGTCTATCATAGAGGAATAAACTTACATTGTCTGTTGGTGCATCAGCTGAGGTGGATGCAGCTGTCATGAACCAGGGCCACTTGGTTTGTGATGGAGTTAGTGTTCGGGTCATCTGATAAATGACAATAACAGTGACACTTAAAAAATAAAGCGACACAATAGCTAGATAGTTGGCTAACGACTAAATAGCATCAGTTGTCTAAAACCTAGCTATCTAACTATCCAAAAGCTATCTATCTAGCTCACGACTAGCTAACCTTTGAATAAGCTAGATTGCTAGCTGCCAGCTAGCTAGTAGTTTCAATTTTCCTAATGCTAGCGATTCATTAGAACTGTGATTATACAGTAAATGTGCCAGAAAAAAACAGGAACAACAAAAATGGCCACAAATGGAGATGCCTGCTTTGTAATGTTCTTGTAATTGATTATAGAGAGGTAAATATACCTTCTCAGGAGAAGGAGGCTTGCAGCCCGCATCATCAGCTGTCCAGGCCTGTCCATTCGGTGAGGGGGTCATCATCTTGGCCATCTAAACACAGAACAACAAAACTTCAGTGAAATGACGATGATTTTCAGTCAGATGATACATATTGATGAGAAGAGGACTAATCCTTACCTTTGCAATGGGAGAACAAACAGGGGTTTCTGTCTTGCCCCAACTGCAGGACAATCTGGCCGGGGGTGAGTCAAACAGCTGATGACAGATGAGAAAAAAAAACATAGCAAGTGTCAGTGTGGACAATGTAGATGCCTGTGGAATGGAGTCAGCAGCAACCAAATGAGATACCAATTAAATGGAGTTGAACAGCTATCCAACAATTTACAACTACATTTCTGTGTAGCTGATTCAAGTCTGTTATTATTTGTGGCTGTTGTTATGAACGAGTTTTACTGAATTGCAGATGACACTTAAAAAAAAAAAAAAAAAAACATCTGCAGAATGAACTGTCAGGAATTACACGTTTGAGCATTCATACAATCCTTCCGCGGGAGATAAAATTTTAATCAATCAACTTACCTTCTTTGGCTTAGGGGAAGCCTTGAAATCCGCCAGGCAAGACTTATGGGAGGGAGACACTTTCTCCGTGGCACTGAAATCTGCCAGGCAAGACATATGGGAGGGAGACACTTTCTCCATCGCACTTAGGGCTGTGCTGCTGAACCAGACGGGGTTCAGTGGAAGGAAGCTCTCCTCCACCTGTAAAACACAAAGCAGACACGACTAATTACAGTTTGTCCTGTCAAAAAAACAACCAATAGCATCTGAAAGAAATATCTGAAGAATCACAAACCTGCTGTTGAGCCATCCTGGGCTTTGGTGAACCTCTGGACCGGGGAGGTTCCCGAGGATGGCTCGTCTGCAATCACAGAAAGCGTCACAGTGCATTATAACTAATGTTTTTTACCACAGTACACATATTATTTCCATTATTATCACAATACATGATGTCACAGTTGTCTAAAAAAAAGTCTAAAAAACATAAAGCAATTTATCAATTACCTTGCCACCCTGACCAATTTTCCTCCGTTCACGGGGTTTCGGGCTGGGTGGAGCAGGGGATCTCTCTCTCACTGTAGCTTTCCGAACTGGAGGCTGAGGAGAGATCCGGGGCGAAGGAGGTGGTGTCAGCAGTTGCTCGCTGGCAGCGGACCAGAACAACTGGACGAGGATCCCCATCCCCTCACGATCACTCAGATGGACCTGCATAAATAAGAAATTAAAAAAAAACACACATACAAATAGTTTTAATGTCAGTGAACATCTGCCGTGAGCCAAACTTGTCCAATCAACAACTGTTTTTCACAACATACGACACTTACACCATCCTTGCTCCACAGCACCAAATCACTCAGGGGGAAGTGCTCTGCAGCGTTGAAGAACTTTACACCTTGAAAAACAATGGGAAAAAAAAGTCATCATTGTACCAAAATATCCATTGATACTTGAGAATTGTTAAAATGTAGGTCACGTCTTTCTCGTTTGTTCATTCAGCGAATGGAATGGATGAAAACAATCTCTTTCCTCTTACCCATACGAGCAGCCACACGTCTGTATTCCTGACGAAGGAGGTCCTGGTGTTGGACGTCAACGACCAGGCGGGGAGGAAAGTCGACCACAAAAACCTTGGACCAGCGGTTGCCACAAGTGGTGAGGAGATTGGCAAAATCAACACCGGCCTTCTCAACAGTGGTGCTGGTCAGGTTGTTGCCAGGGGCCATGACGCAGACGGCATCAGGTGCACGAGGAACTGCAGCGTGCAGAACCTCAGTGCGAATTTCCGCAGCAGAGGCCCCCGGGATCGACAGGAAGCCAAAGCTCAGCCGAGACTCTGGCATCTGAATAAAGCCATCTACAAGAGCACGTAGATGGGAGTCCCCGACAAGAAGAATGAACTGCAAAAGAAATACCACAGTTTTAGTATGAAAGTCAAAAGAACTTTTTAAGAAAACAAACAGCAACAATTAATAATTATACCTTCTTTCCAGGGCGCTCAGGAGGAATGACCAACTTGTGGTTGCGCCCAGTAAAGGGTGAAGTTGGCCATTTCAAAGCTTTGTGGCGGTAACCGGTGCCACGGCCTGTTCACAAGAAGACAGAGCAAAAGAGGATTTAAAACGGATTTCAAACAAAGAGAGCTCATATAACAATCACCATTTTCTATTATTGTATGAGAACAGCAGAATCTGTGTTCAACGGGTAATTATTGGTGGTACACTAAATATGATTGGTGAAGATATTTCATGATAAAAACAGCTGAGTACTTACGTGCAATAAAGTTTGCACGCGCCTGCCGCTCTTCCCAGAACCGTCCGGCTGGCAGGGTGGAACCAACCTTCTGTGAGCAAATAATACACTTATTTAATTCAACATCGTGCAGATGCCATGAATGTGTCCAACTTAGCACATTCTGTATTGCACAAGTGAGCATGTCAGTTCGGGTGTAAACATACCTTGTACTGGGGAGAGCGGGAGCAGTGGGGTGCGTCGACAGGAGGGGTGGACATCTCAGACGCGTCCGGCTTCCTCCAGCGCTGCTTCTGGGCCTGGGAGCGTCTCCCCTTCCGAGGCATCCTGGAAGACAGCACAAGAGCACAACAGAGACAGACAAACACAGGGAGAGAGAGAGAGACAGCGAGAGAGAGAACAAGGCACACAAAACGGATGGATGGATGGATGGATGGATGAATGAAAGGATACGAGGTGATGCAGTGGTGGTTGACCAAAGGATGTCCAAGGGCAATCCAGAGGCTCTCCAAAAGGCTGTCCAAAGGCTGGTGAAAAAAAAAAAACAACAGTTATCTAAAAGCACTGCTATGAAACAGTAAGCACCAATATGAGCAGCAAAACATGCATGTACAAGACACATCTAATGTCCTCACTATGTATTTTTTCCCCATCAGAGGGAAAAATCTACTTACACTGCTGACTACAACTAACTCAAAACATAAAAGGGCTAAAGACCAGACAATGGATACTAAATTAAAGCACTACTGCATGTTTTCTCAGAAAGAAGAAGAATCTCAACATGTCTGCAGCAAAAGTAGCTGAACTGGTCTTTAACACAGCACAGAGAATTAATATGACACTGTAATTAATGGTATGTTAACATTTCCTCATGCAACATGTCTTAAATAAACGATATTATACTCATCATGATGTCCTAATTGACTGATAGAACTGATTGTAAGATAATGGAACAAAGCACTGGCACCTTAATTAATTTTAACATCAAAATTGCTAGAAAATGTAGACAATGTTACATTTAACCACACTACTTTTTAAGCAAACACTACAAGATACAAGAGATATTTCATCTGTCAGTGCAATATTTTACAGAGACAAATGTTCACCACAGTATAAACTAAGGCTTCAACATAGTGAAGAAATGATAAATCCTTTGTGTATTTTCTGTGTTTTAAAAAGCTGAAAAGGCAGAAATAGTCCCACATCAGCAGATGCATGTACTGCTGCTGCTACTATAACTGCCTGTATACAATTATTCAGCTGGAGTGGCAGTACTTTAAAACAGATTTAATGGTGATATTCTGGAAACCAAAGCTTCAAACAAAGGCCGCTGGATCATTGTAGTTTTGAAGGTGGATGATTTGATGTCTATCATTTGTAATGTTTATGGACCAAACAGAGCATCACAAGCAAAGGACATGTTTACTGAACTCTCTTCAGCTTTGGACGCTTTAAAGGAAAAATACAAAGATTCTACTATTATCATAGGAGGAGACTTTAATGATGCTCCAGATGATTACATGGACAGACATCCTCCAAGATCTGCATCATTACTGGGCTTTAAACCCACCTCATTTATAAGTGATCATCTTTTGTTAACAGATGTGTGGACATTTATGAACCCCAATGTCACAGACTGAACGTGGTCTAACACCAGCAGAGGTTTACAGTCCAGAACTGACCTTTGGTTCATCTCATCACAGAGTTTACAGTTTGTTTTAGATATTTCTCATACTCATACTCCACTGTCTGATCATAAATGAATAAGTTTAAGATTAACAGGATTAAAAGAGAATTCTAACATAAGAGGCTATTGGAAATTAAACAATAATATATTAGACAATCAAAAATTTAAAGAAGGGGTACAATTACTTGCTAAGGATATATTTGGTAAAAGAGAAATGAATCCAATTCAAAAATGGGAATATTTTAAACTTAAAATTAGAGAAATTGCAATTAAACGTAGTAAAGAAATAAAAAAAACTAAAAGACGAAAAAAAGAATTTTCTAATAAACCAGCTACAGTTATTAAGTTCCAAACATGATCTATCTGAAGAAGACCTCAGCACACTAAAAAACCTCAGAGAAGAGCTTGACAGAATGTACGTGAACTTAGCGAAAGGCGCTTTCATCAGATCTAGAGCTAAGTGGTTAGAAGAAGGTGATAAAAACTCAAGTTACTTTTTTGCATTACAGAAAAGAAACAGAAAAAGAAATATTACATCTCTTAATATAAATGAGCTGGTATGCTCGGATCCTAATATCTATGGAGTAACAGGAGTGCCAAATCAAAATATAAATAAATAAATGTGGAAATATAAAGAGAAATAAATAAATAAATGTGGAAATATAAAGAGAAATAAATAAATAAATAAATGTGGAAATATAGAGAGAACTAAATAAATAAAAAGAAAAATTTTGTCTTTGCTTTTACCTTTTCTGTCTTTTTATTTATATCTTTATATTTCGACATTTATTTATTTCTCTTTAGATTTCCACATTTATTTATTTATTTATTTATATTTTGATTTGGCACTCCTGTGACTCCATAAATATCATCTCCAATTATATTACCTTGTTTTATAACAGCCTGTATACATCTGAATTTAATCAAACAAAATGTGATGAATTTATGAAGCACATACAAAATTTTGCACCCTTGATTTCATTTAAAGAGACATGTGAAGCTGACATTCTGGGTTCAGAAATCACTGATGCTGTACATTCAATGAGATTGAGAAAATCACCTGGAAGTGATGGCCTCAGTCGAATTTTACCTTTGCTTCTGGGATTTGATTAAGGAACATCTTTTACTGATGTATAACGAATGCATTAGCAGACAAGAAATGACAACAACCATGAAGCAAGGTCTGATAACCTTGATTCCTAAGCCAGGTAAAGATCCCTTAATGACAGAAAACTGGAGACCTGTTTAACTTTTAAATATTGATTATAAAATCTGAGCAAAAGTCTATGCTAAATGACTGAAAAATAATTTAGGAGAGATAAGTGAAAATCAAAATGGCTTCATGGCAAGGAGTCACATTAGTTCTAATATCAGATTAATATTAGATCTAATTGATTACTCAGATTATATAAACTCAAAAGCACTGAAGGCTTTCCTAGATTTCTACAAGGCATTTGATTCAATTGAACACTCTTTCATTGTACAGACCCTAAAAATTCTTGGCTTTGGTGATAAATTAATTAATAGTATCACTATGTTTTATAATGACATAAATAGCTCGGTGATTTTATATCCCAGAATGTCTAGGAGGTTTTCTGTCTCAAGAGGTGTACGCCAAGGATGTCCCATTTCCTGTTTTTTGGTTTTGGTTGTGGCTGAACTCCTATTCTTAAATATTTCCTGCAACCGAAATATTCAAGGTTTAGTCATTTTCAATCGTGAGATAAAGATTTCACAGCTAGCTAATGACACAGTTTTATTCCTCAAAGATAAATCACAGATACAAATTGCACTACAAGTAACTGGTGAATTTTCTGAAGCCTCAGGGAGTACAACATGGCTCACAAAAACTCATTTTTTCCTGTTCTCTTCCTGTTCCTGTATACAGTTGTGCCATTAATTCTGAATTTACAGACTTTGTCATTTATTTTTGGGCCGAGTTAATAAGTTATTCATTCATTTAGTCCTGGGTTTAGTCCATGATACCCTGCTCCTGTGAGGTCCAGTCAGACCTGGTTTGGTCCTGATTTTAGTCCATGTAACCCTGCTCCTGTGGGACACAGTTTAGTGTCTGATTGTAATTCTGTTCAGTGAATAGATAATTTAAGTTATAAAAATATTTTGTTTTTGCTTAAGCACTTTTCATTCTTTAGTTGGCTGATGTGGTCAACTTGAAGCTGTTCAGTGCATTAGAATCCTATAAAGACAAATGTTACAAAGTGGTTGATGGGAGTTATTTCAATTATGCAGATATTTATGGAAAATACTGAAATGTGTTGTGCACATCCAGCCAGAGAACCTTCATCCATATTTTACATGAAGAAACATTTTCAATATTGCCTGTTGTTGCTCTGTTTTTTTCAGTTTTTTAAATCTCAATGTTTTTTTTTAATTATCCCTTAATGTTGTCTCTATAATAAGATTTTAACAAAATGCTATTAAAATACACCAGAATGCAGGAAATAGGATCAATAATTTTCAAAATGTTCTGGGGGAGGGCCCCCAGACCCCCCATCAGCATCTCACATAAACCAAATCGCACTCTGAGGTCTGATCACAAGTTGGCAGCCCTGAATTATTGTGTTGTGAGCAAAAGTCATGGCCACTGTGGCCTAAAACACTTACATGGTAAAGTATCTCTGCTATACCACTGCTATAAAAACAGTTATCACCAATATGAGCAGAAAAACATGTATACACAACACATCGAATGTCCTCGCTATGTATTTTTTTTAGCAGAGAAAAAAATCTACTGTCACTGCTAACTCAGAAAGTGAAACAACGATTTTAAAACACAACAAGGGTAAAGATCAGACAATGTCTACTGAATGGAAGCACTGAAACATTTAATCATGCAACATGCCTTAAATAAACGATATTATACTCATCATGATGTCCTAAATGACTTATAGAACTGATTCTAACATGATGGAACAAAGCACTGGCACCTTAATTAATTTAAACATCAAAATTCCTGTGAAAGTGCACACAGCACCATTTTGCAAGACTAAAACAGTTATAGCAAAGCTCCTGTTTAACCACACTATTTTACAGAAAACACAATGAGGAAGAAGAGATATCACAGCACCATTTTACTAAGACAACCGTTCTACATAGATGCAAATTAAAACATCCCAAAGCACATATAGCAACTTGAACATGACCAAAGCAAATACTACTACATCTTCTTTAATCATCATTTCTACACATCAGTGTCAAGTTTACGTTTTTCTGCTCTGACCGTCAGCATCCCTATTCATTTAGAGCACAAAACTGAACTGTGCAACTCAAGTTTACCGTCAAAAAAAGCTAGAAGAAGTTGAGGGAGAAAGGCGCTTCACACTCCCTCACCAAGAGACTGGAAAAATGCATAAACTCTCCAGTTTAACCACGCTATTTTCCAAACAAACATTATGAGGCAGAAAAGGCTATTTTCTGCGTTGCAGCAACATTTTCCAAAGACAAAGCTATCTCGCTATCCAAAAGCTATCTATCTAGCTAACGGCTAGCTAGCCTTTGAATAAGCTAATGATAGCAACTTGAACATGACCAATGCAGACATTGAAATATACCAAAAATATTGTCGTTTGTTTTTCCACTTCAGCATTCAGTATGTATTTCTACTGTTACACTTAGCATTTAGATTCAGTTGGAGCATAACATTTAATAGGATATAGTGCAGAATCAGCCTATGCTAAAGCTAGCAGCAGGGAGGAGAAAAAGTACGCAGCCTTACCTCTGAATGGAACCGAAGAAAGGGCGTTGGCGGCCAGCGGCCAGCGGCTTTATTTGAAAGAAGTGCCAATGAACGTGCACCGGGGCCTGGATGCCACCGCTGATTGGTGTTGCTAGGCTGTTGCCGGGCGCCCGTTGGGAGAGGCGTTTTTTCCAGAAGGTTCTGTCTGCAGTGTGTGTGTGTCAGTAGATAGCCGTACTTCCGGTTTTTGTCGTTGGAGGTTTGAAATGCATAATGGGAAACGTAGTAGTATACTACAGTGTGAACGGTTGGCATTCTAATCATACTTATAGTACATAGTATACAGTATATACTCATTGAGCATGTAGTATGTAGTACGTTAGTATGCCTTTTTTCTTCTTCTTACCTTTCATGCTGCTGGAACTGTGAATTTCTCTTTGGAGATTAATAAAGTATCTATCTATCTATCTATCTATCTATCTATCTATCTATCTCTATTAATAATATGAATAATATGTTCAAAATTAATTGGCTATGTCGCCTCATAAGAGAAAATGTTAAAATGTGGAATGCAATACCAAATTATGTATTCAAAAAAAATAGGAGGAATTCATGTTTTACTTAAATGTAATTATAAAATTGACAAAAATACCAATTCAATTATCAAACTTCCATAAACAGGCGTTGCTCTCCTGTGGGCTGATCTAACACATTTAACTTCACCTTTTGTTTTCAGACTTACTTTACTATTATTTTAATTAAGTGTATTTTTTATTTATTAATGTTATTATTTTGATACATTTTATTTACGTTACCATTTTTTGTTGTTTTATTTTATTATTAATTTAATTACATTTTTAAAAATATTTAATTAATATTTAGCATTGATATTTTTTGCTTTAATTTTAGTCTTTACATTGTTCATTTTATTTTTTGTGATTTAATATTTGACTTTTGGATTTTGTAATTTTACTATTTTTTATTTTATTGTGAATATTTTATTGTAGTTATTTTTTAATTATAAAAGTAATTATTTTATTTTGCACGATTGTGTTTTTTTAACTGTTTCTTACTTTCATTTTGTGTATTGTTGTGATTTTTATAAAACTTATTGTATTTTCAGCTTTATTTTATTTCATTTCTGTTATATGCATTTTGGATTTGTTTTATCATTATAGTATATTTTATTTATTTATGTATTTTGTTATTGTATTTATGATGGAAATTAATCGTACATCGGCATTGCAGATCAGAGACCAAGGGCTATCTAGAAATAATATCAGAACTAACTGAGATCTGGACTTTAATAAAAAAAAAAACCCCACAGTTGAACAGAGACAGAGATGCATATTATAACAGATGATATTTGAAGACA
This sequence comes from Acanthochromis polyacanthus, assembly GCF_021347895.1. Classification (NCBI taxonomy): domain Eukaryota; kingdom Metazoa; phylum Chordata; class Actinopteri; family Pomacentridae; genus Acanthochromis; species Acanthochromis polyacanthus. The sequence goes on along the minus strand of NC_067120.1, from coordinate 15,966,952 downwards.
TATTAAGTGTTTTCTTTTTTCAAATTTCACTTATTGTCACCATGAACTTGTGAAACTCTTGCTGCTTGCATTAGCAGCATCCTTTACAAACTGACAAAAAATGAACATTTAGAAGACCACCGATTATATCAATAAACATTTAGTGTAGTTTTGATATGTTTATCTTGGAATGCTCCATCTATTTAGAATCATGACTGGGAAGATAATGAGGTGCTGAAGGTTGGTGAAAATCCACCCAAGATCTATTGAACAAACATTTTGTACAATTATTTGTGAAAAATGAATTTTGAAATTACAGGAGGAAGTGAAAGAGGCACAGTGGGTGTGCAAGCTTCACTGTGCTGATCTTATTGACTGCATGAAGGGAAGATCTCACCTGGTCAAAATTTATAACGACCCTGATCATTTGAATAAGGTGTGTTGGAAGAGGGAAACATCAAAAACATGCAGGATAGTGGCCCTCCAGGAACTGAGTTTGACACCCCTGCTCTAAAGGCTGTGTGAAGCTGAGAGGTTTAACTGGCAAATTGTGCTGTGCTTTTATTTTGAAAGGCAGAGACAGGAAGATCTCACCTGGTCAAAATTTGGATTGGAGTTACTGTAAAGGCTGTGTGAAGCTGAGAGGTTTAACTGGCGTTTCCAGTCTGTCACAGGCTTTTATTTAGAAATTGTGCTGTGCTTTTATTTTGAAAGGCAAAGACCGGAAGATCTCACCAGGTCAAAATTTGGATTGGTGTTACCTCTAAAGCAGGGGTGTCAAACTCAGTTCCTGGAGGTCAACTATCTTCTATGTTTTAGATGTTTCAATCTTACAACACACCTGATTCAAATAATCAGCTCATCATCACGCTCACCAGAAGCCTGATAACGAGCCTGATCATTTGAATCAGGTGTGTTGGAACTGAGTTTGACACCCCTGCTGTAAAGGCTGTGTGAAGCTGAGAGGTTGAACTGATTTTCAGGCTGAAATGCAGCTCCTGTGGAGGTATTGGGTGTGAAGGTGGGTGTGGCACACCAATGAGTCTGTGTGTGTGCGTGGGACCATGCCTGCGTGTGTGTAAGGGCGGTTGCTATGGGCCCCATAGCAACGGTGCCTGCCACAGACAGCAAAAAAGTGCTTCTCAGCAGCAGCGCGCAACGTCTCGTTCTGGCGCTAATTGTGGGCTAACCGTGAATGCTAGCTGAAAACCGAAATGACCGTGAGTGAGAGGAGGGCTGTGGCTGTCCATAAATGTAATTATTTTCCAAATATTCTGAGAAATGACCGAGTGACAGTGATTTAAAAAACACTGTCCCTCCATGACGCAGATGATCCAGTTTACATTGGTTCTTATGGAGAGAACGGTGCGACTTTGGTCTAAACTGCTGCCTGCCATTTCACTTCAGAAAGAGCTAGGTCTTCAAACTTGGATTCATTTGAATCCCTGGAAAATTGTCTACAATCTGACCAAATTTCATTCCCCTAACGTTTATCGTTTGGTCTTGAGGGCGATGCGATCGTGAAATTTTCAGGCGGATTTTTCACCTCTCCTCCACTCTACCAACTGACATGCCGCACTCTAACCAGAGCAGATTTTGAGAATTTTCACTTTTTTGAGGACTCACTGATCAAAAACTGTAAATCTCAGCCAGACATAAAATACATTCCTGCGAAGACAAGAAAAATCCCTGCGTTTTGATGGTTAAATGAAGTTTCTAGGTGAACGTATGACGAAGCAGTGGCGTTTGGAAAAAAGTGGATTTTTTGAGCCGATTTTTTTCACTCCCCATTCATTTCCTATGGGAATTTTTTTGCAGTTTTTTGCGAATAATTCTGCGAAAAAATGACGAATGTCTTAGAAAAGTCATAGCACACTATTCCCGAAGAAGCCGCACGTTTTGATATATAATTTGCTTTGATTTTCTCAAAGCCCTAGGACGAGTTAGCGACCGAAAATTGGCGGAAACGTGAAAAAAAGATAATAATAAACGCTTTTTTCACAGGAGAACAATAGTGGCTCGTGGCTTCGCCACGAGCCACTCTCCTCCCATTGCTTTGCAATGGAGAGGAGAGTGGCTCGTGTCGAAGCCCGAGCCCCTAACTAGACAATTCCCGCTCGCGGAAATCGTGGGAGGGGCTCGGGATGTGTGCATGTCCGGAGAGGCGTATTTATTCTAACGGCTGTGTGAAGCTGAGAGGTTTTGGTGACATTTTCCGGTCCATCACAGACTTTTATTTTAAAGTTGTGCTGTGCTTTTATTTTCAAAGGCAGAGACATGAAGATCTCACCTGGTCAAAATTTGGATTGGAGATACTCTAAAGGCTGTGTGAAGCTGAGAGGTTGAACTGGCAAATTGTGCTGTGCTTTTAATTTGAAAGGCAGAGACAGGAAGATCTCACCTGGTCAAAATTTGGATTGGAGTTACTGTAAAGCTGGGGTGTCAAACTCAGTTCCTGGAGGACCACTGTCCTCTGTGTTCTAGATGTTTCCTTCTTACAACACACCTGATTCAAATGATTAGCTATCATTAAGCTCAGCAGAAGCCTGATAACGAGCCTGATCATTTGTATCAGGTGTGTTGGAACTGAGTTTGACACCCCTGTTCTAAAGGCTGTTTGAAGCTGAGATGTTGAACTGGCATTTCCAGTGTGTCGCAGGCTTTTATTTTGAAATTGTGCTGTGCTTTTGTTTTGAAAGGCAGAGACAGGAAGATCTCACCTGGTCAAAATTTGGATTGAAGTAACTGTAAAGGCTGTGTGAAACTGAGAGGTTTAACTGGCATTACCAGTCTGTCGCAGGCTTTTGTTTTGAAATTGTGCTGTGCTTTTATTTTGAAAGAAAGACAGGAAGATCTCACCTGGTCAAAAATTGGATTAGAGTAAAGGCTGTGTGAAGCTGAGAGGTTTAACTAGTTTTTTCAGGCCCATCGCAGGCTTTTATTTTGAAATTGTGCTGTGCTTTTATTTTGAAAGACAATGACAGGAAGATCTCACCTGGTCAAAATTTGGATTGGAGTTACTGTAAAGGCTGTGTGATACTGAGAAGTTTAACTGGCAAATTGTGCTGTGCTTTTATTTTGAAAGGCAGAGACAGGAAGATATCACCTGGTCAAAATTTGGATTGGAGTTACTCTAAAGGCTGTGTGAAGCTGAGAGGTTTAACTGGTGTTTTCAGGCCCATCTCAGGCTTTTATTTTGAAATTGTGCTGTGCTTTTATTTTGAAAGGGAAAGACAGGAAGATCTCATCTGGTCAACATTTGGATTGGAGTTACTCTAAAGCAGGGGTGTCAAACTCAGTTCATGGAGGTCCACTATCCTCTATGTTTTAGATGTTTCCCTCTTCCAACACACCTGATTCAAATGATCAGCTCATCATCAAGCTCAGCAGAAGCCTGATAACGAGCCTGATGATTTGAATCAGGTGTGTTGGAACTGAGTTTGACACCCCTGCTGTAAAGGCTGTGTGAAGCTGAGAGTTTGAACTGATTTTCAGGCTGAAATGCAGCTCCTGTGGAGGTATTGGGTGTGAAGGTGGGTGTGGCACTCCAATGAGTCTGTGTGTGTGCGTGGGAGCATGCCTGCGCGTGTGTAAGGGCGGTTGCTATGGGCCCCATAGCAACGGTGCCTGCCACAGACAGCAGAAAAGTGCTTCTCAGCAGCAGCGCGCAACGTCTCGTTCTGGCGCTAATTGTGGGCTAACCGTGAATGCTAGCTGAAAACTAAAATGACCGTGAGCGAGAGGAAGGCCGTGGCTTTCCATGAATGTAATTATTTTCCACATATTGTGAGAAATGACCGAGTTACAGCGATTTAAAAAACACTGTCCCTCCATGAGGCAGATGATTCAGTTTACATTGGTTCCTATGGAGAGAACGGTGCGACTTTGGTCTAAACTGCTGCCTGCCATTTCACTTGAGAAAGAGCGAGGTCTTCAAACCTGGATTCATTTGAATCCCAGGATAATTGTCTACAATCTGACCAAATTTCATTTTCCTAACTCTTATCGTTTGGTCGTGAGGGCGATGCGATCGGGAAATTTTCAGGCGGATTTTTCACCTCTCCTCCACTCTACCAACTGACATGCCGCACTCTAACCAGAGCAGATTTTGAGAATTTTCACTTTTTTGAGGACTCACTGATCAAAAACTATAAATCTCAGCCTGACATAAAATACATTCCTACGAAGACAAGAAAAATCACTGCGTTTTGATGGTTAAATGAAGTTTCTAGGTGAACGTATGGCGAAGGAGTGGCGTTTGGAAAACAGTGGATTTTTTGAGCCGATTTTTTTCACTCCCCATTCATTTTCAATGGGACTTTTTCCGCAGTTTTTTGCGAATAATTCTGCGAAAAAATGACGAATTTCTTAGAAAAGTCATAGCCCGGGATTCCCGATGAAGCCGCACGTTTTGATGTATAATTTGTTTTGGTTTTCTCAAAGCCCTAGGACTAGTTAGCGACCGAAAAACGGCGGAAACGTTAAGAAGTTTAATAATAAACGCTTTTTTCACAGGAGAACAATAGTGGCTCGTGGCTTCGCCACGAGCCACTCTCCTCCCATTGCTTTGCAATGGAGAGGAGAGTGGCTCGTGTCGAAGCCCGAGCCCCTAACTAGACAATTCCCGCTCGCGGAAATCGTGGGAGGGGCTCGGGATGTGTGCATGTCCGGAGCTGGGCAGGAGAGGGGTATTTTTTGGTCCGTCACAGGCTTTTATTTTCAAATTGTGCTGTGCTTTTATTTTGAAAGGCAGAGACAAGAAGATCTCACCTGGTCAAAATTTGGATTGGAGTTACTCAAAAGGCTGTGTGAAGCTGAGAGGTTTAACTGGCGTTTTCCAGGCTGTCATTGGCTTTTATTTTGAAATTGTGCTGTGCTTTTAGTTTGAAAGGCAGAGACAGGAAGCTCTCACCTGGTCAAAAATTGGATTAGAGTAAAGGCTGTGTGAAGCTGAGAGGTTTAACTGGCGTTTTCCGTCTGTCGCAGGCTTTTATTTTGAAATTGTGCTGTGCTTTTATTTTGAAAGGCAGAGACAGGAAGATCTCAGCTGGTAAAAATTTGGATTGGAGTAACTCAAAAGCTGGGGTGTCAAACTCAGTTCCTGGAGGACCACGATCCTCTATGTTCTAGATCAGGGGTGTCAAGATCCGTTCCTGCAGGGCCACTATCCTGCATGTTTTAGATGTTTCCCTCTTCCAACACACCTGATTCAAATGATCAGGCTCGTTATCAGGCTTCTGCTGAGCTTAATGATGAGCTGATCATTTGAATCAGGTGTGTTGGAGCAGGGAAACATCTAAAACATGCAGGATAGTGGCCCTCCAGGAGCTGAGTTTGACACCCCTGTTCTAGATGTTTCCTTCTTATAACACACCTGATTCAAATGATCAGCTTATCATCAAGCTCAGCAGAAGCCTGATAACGAGCCTGATCATTTGAATCAGGTGTGTTGGAACTGAGTTTGACACCCCTGCTCTAAAGGCTGTGTGAAGCTGAGAGGTTTAACTGATTTTCAGGCTGAAATGCAGCTTCTGTGTTGGTATTGGGCGTGAAGGTGGGTGTGGCACTCCAATGAGTCTGTGTGTGTGCGTGCCACCATGCCTGCGCGTGTGTAAGGGCGGTTGCTATGGGCCCCATAGCAACGGTGCCTGCCACAGACAGCAGAAAAGTGCTTCTCAGCAGCAGCGCGCAACGTCTCGTTCTGGCGCTAATTGTGGGCTAACCGTGAATGCTAGCTGAAAACCGAAATGACCGTGAGCGAGAGGAAGGCCGTGGCAAACCATAAATGTAATTATTTTCCAAATATTGTGAGAAATGACCCAGTTACAGCGATTTTAAAAACACTGTCCCTCCATGAGGCAGATGATTCAGTTTACATTGGTTCTTATGGAGAGAACGGTGCGACTTTGGTCTAAACTGCTGCCTGCCATTTCACTTCAGAAAGAGATAGGTCTTCAAACTTGGATTCATTTGAATCCCAGGAAAATTGTTTACAATCTGACCAAATTTCATTCCCCTAACTTTTATGGTTTGGTCGTGAGGGCGATGCGATCGGGAAATTTTCAGGCGAATTTTTCACCTCTCCTCCACTCTACCAACTGACATGCCGCACTCTAACCAGAGCAGATTTTGAGAATTTTCACTTTTTTGAGGACTCACTGATGAAAAACTGTAAATCTCAGCCTGACATAAAATACATTCCTGCGGAGACAAGAAAAATCACTACGTTTTGATGGTTAAATGAAGTTTCTAGGTGAACGTATGGCGAAGCAGTGGCGTTGGGAATAAAGTGGATTTTTTGAGCCGATTTTTTTCACTCCCCATTCATTTTCTATGGGACTTTTTTCGCAGTTTTTTGCGAATAATTCTGCGAAAAAATGACGAATGTCTTAGAAAAGTCATAGCACACTATTCCCGATGAAGCCGCACGTTTTGATATATAATTTGTTTTGGTTTTCTCAAAGGCCTAGGACAAGAAGCGAATCGAAAAACGGCGGAAACGTGATTAATAAAATATAATAAACGCAGCAGGAGAACAATAGTGGCTCGTGGCTTCGCCACGAGCCACTCTCCTCCCATTGCTTTGCAATGGAGAGGAGAGTGGCTCGTGTCGAAGCCCGAGCCCCTAATAATAAACGCAGCAGGAGAACAATAGTGGCTCGGGCTGCATGCTGCAGCCCCGAGCCCCTAATAATAAAAGGCTCCACAGTGTTAGGGATGGTTTGCTGCATTAGAGCTAAACCACAGAGGATATGAAAGGACCTGCCCTGTGATTTAGAGATAATAAATATCCCCCCCAAGTATGAAAGCCGTGCTCTTTGTGCTCTCTCATGAATTTAGCTGCTTGATAATTAGTGATTAGTCTTCTTGCTTACATATTAGGCGCAATACCGAAGAGGCTGCATGAGGTCAGCAAAATGTTAGGAGGTGGTTTGGGTGCAATAAGCACAACGAACACATTTTGTAAACAAGAAGGTCCTCATTTCAATATGCAGTTCTCTTCTTTACTCAGTTATTGTAGCAAAGCTGAGCTCCAAATACTAAAGACAAACAGCTGGACTTGAACAATTCAATCAGCAGAGCCAGAAATGATTCATTCCATCACTCACTGATCACCTAAATCATCTTATTTCTATCTGTATGGAATAATAATCTCTTTTTTCTATGTGGACTCGGTGTCCACTTATTCTATTTGCTACATATCCGCTGCCCAACTTCAGATAAAACAACAAACGGTCAACATCCTGAAGTGTTTCCATCGTCGACGCTGTTTGTTGTGTCCTCTGCTTCCTTCAGCCATCGCTGTGTTTTCATGCATGTAAGCAGTTGGTGGAGAGCTGTGTCAGTGCTCGGTGTTTATGCTGGAGGGAAACACGATCCATCACTGGCCAGAGCTGTTACCCAGGTGCCTGAGCGCAGCCTTGCACAGTCATCTCATCTCACCTTCTTCTCTTTTATGACAGGCAGCTCAGGGAAGAGCCTTCAAATTCTATCCCCCTGAAAAATACACCTCCAACTTTACAACATATATTTGAGTTCCAGAGGGAAAGAAAAACACACTCACAGGGACCACCGGTATGTCTGGATTTATTATATTTCTGTTGTGATTCTACAAATCAAAATCTGCTAATCAAACCACGCAACTTGGACACTGAGCCAAGAAGGTGAAGGTGAATATATCCCCACATCTATATTTGGGTTATTCCATCTCATACCATCAGACACTTTCTGCTCAACAAGCTCTCTGATTTGTTTTAAATTTTATTATTATGAACTATGGATATTTAAAATGGTATCTGTGAAATTTTAGCTTGATGTATTATGTACGTTTTAGAAAAAAATTGCCCTTCAACCCTACTGTCTGCACGTTTTCTTTGACACATTAAACTTTGAGATTTCGATGATAGTATTTCATGAATGAAAAAAATAAAAAACGACATAAATTTAATTTTTATGTCATTTCTCGTCAATGATTCAGAATCTACAATATTGGACGAGTAGATCAAACAGTGTTAAAAATATGAAAAAGGTGACACTGTCATTAAAAAATAGCATATTAAAAAAAACGAAGAAGTAAACTAGTAATACGGTCTCAACCATGTGTGATGGTATGTCAAAATATTACAAAAATAAAATGTATAGAATAGTTTATAGTATGAAATATGGTACATGTTGGTGGAAGAAAGGTATTTTCATTGAATTTTCTTAACTGATTGAGCAAGTCTGACAAGTTGTACCACGAAAACTGAAATACTGTTAGCTAATCTAATCCAGAGGTCCGGAATTTCAAAATCCCTTTTTCAAACATTCCTAAGAAAATGTTTAAAAAAACCAACACTGACATATTTTTCATTTTCGGACTACGCTGTCCATCATCTGAAACAATAGCATGATTAGAAAAACATTCTTGTATTTTTAATATTTCCTGAGGTATTGTCTTTTTAGAAACAAAACTAAAACAAAGGATTTGATACATCAATCTAAAATTGTAGAAAATTTAAATATTCATATTTTATACTATAAAAATTTCAGGCCAATCTGAGCCGATCAAGCAGAAACTGTTGTAAAAATTTGATGATTTAAGATGGAAGGACTCTGTTGGAATAATTAGGTGAGCACAAGCTCCCAACTTAATATCGACACGTCTTCTCTCCCTGAAATGGTCCACAAGCTGCGAAGGAAACAGCAGCTTTCCTCAGATCACAATCACCTAATCTTCATATAATTAGGAGGCAGGATGCAGCGCGGTTCCGTGACAGGTTTTAATTACACTCTTGAACAGTCTTTACACAGGACCAACAGGAGAACAGTGGAATTATATTAATCTGGGAGGTATCTGCGTCCATTTTATTTCAGGTCCTCTGGGAGTGATCAACACATTGTTGTACAGTACTTGACCAGGTTAGGCATGAAAACAGACATCTGCAGTGCAGTACACGTAGCAGCATATGAAGATAATTCGCCACCATAACAGCTCAATGAGCAGCCATCTGTTTTAAAGCAGGGCTTTAGTTACAACCTGCATGATTTCAACAAACACTATAGTACAGCAGAGCGGGGACTAAAACACAGCACTTCAAGGTAGAAAGGGCGAAAGAGGCTTTTGAGAAACGGCATCAAAGGGAAAGAGGGCACGCTAAAGACAGAGCCGAAAATGTGAATAGCCTGTGGGGAATCCATAAAACCAAACAATCAAGCACACGGTGATAAAAGCTTTGGAAACAACTGAACTTAAAATACTCCGAGGCTAAAATAATACATAAAAGACATATCGTCGTGACAGTGAGGCTTAATTTGCATCCACATTTAAAGTATATAGCTACTATTCATTTCAATCGTTATCATTTATCACGATATGCATATAACAATCATATATAACACTGTAGTGCTTGTCGTGGGCCCTCGCGTACCAATGTTAGTGTCATCAATATATAATTACATAGCTTGAATGTGCAAATAATTGTCATTACAACTGAGAAATGTCACTTGCATTAGATGCTCAGATTGACCGCAATTAGCTTACAAAAATATTATCTTCCCTGTAATTTCTTTACAATTAAGTTTTACAGTGTTACAGGCTAATTACAGCTTAGCAAATATGAGAAATACTTCAAGCATAAAGCCCATTTGTACATTTTTTTTCTGTGACAGTAACAGGTAAAGAAACGGGTTCATGAGCATAGAGTGGTTGTCATAAAAAAATACCGTAAAGGAAAGCAAATGGTTACAAAGTGCTCACTTGGGGAGAACTGTTCCTGCTGTAGGACGGCGTTTGAGTTCTGCTTTTGAAAGGACTATTTTAGGAGGCATGCTCTCATTCTCACTTATCTGTACAGCAATTTTGTGGCTGCTGCCAGCAGCCAGTTAGCTTAACGTAGCATAAAGACTAGTAATAGGGAAACGGCTAAGTAGGTGTATTTTGTCCCCTTGAGAAAGAGACAGACATTCTGTTTTTCTGATTCCAGCCTGTATTCTAAGGAACTTATATTTATCATACAATAGTGGCATGGGTCGTAGCAAGCAAGGTAAAAAGCATATTGCCCCAAAATGTTTGAACTGTTCCTGTGAATGCATTTACTATGAAGCTGACAAATCCACAAGTCGTCTGAAACATATTGTTTGAATACAACTATGCTGACATGAGGGCTACACACCAACGGCAACTCCAGCAAATTTTGGCTGTGGAAATTGTGAATGTGCCGACTGCCAAAGCTGCTGGCACATTAACACTAAAATCACCATTAAAGTATCAGTGGGGAATTAAGGGCTACGTAGCATTTGGCATGTTGGACACATCACCAACATGTGTATTTACACAATGTTCTTCAGACTTACAGGTCAGGAAGCCAACAACTATGACACATTGAAACATCACCTATTGTGAGCAGTTTTAATGGAAGACATTCAGTGGATATGTTGGTTATGGAAATGTGGCTTGTGTTGGATCTAAAACCTGGAAGAGTTAAAGGACAGGCTGTTATACATGTCAGCTCTGAGCCTTGCCCACTCAGACATCCTCTGGATGGAGCTTTTCTCACGGGTGAGGATGCGAGCAACTTTGTTCAGCTTCTCTTCGTTCCTCTCCAGATACCGGACGCCCTCAGCCTGCAGCAGGTTGAGCTTCTCCTGCCGGTTGTCATCCAGGGATATATCTTCGCTCATGTGGGGGTTGAAGCGGAAGTAAGTGTCTGGAGGTAGGAAAGCGTCGAGCATGGCGTGAACCTCTGGAGGGAGGAAAGGAGGTGAAAGTGAGGTCGCACATACGGCAAAAATCATAAACACACAATTAACTTCCTAATAGTTCCAATATGTGCAAACCTCCAAAGATTGTATTAAGAGCAAGAAGGGCATGCAAAGTCAAACCTCGTCTGTCAGCACTGTGACAGCATTACATGTGTCACTGAGTAAGCGCTCAGGGCTGAGAGTGTGAGGTAATACTGAGCGAAAATGTCTGGCTTGTCTGTCATGGCTCTTTTCATCTGCCTCGCATGACTGACTTAAAATCAACAAAATAGAAAAGCACACAAACAGGCAGCGGGCAACAAAACTATGTAAATATGCCTGAAGGATGCAAAAAGGTGATATTTTCAGTCCGTGTTCCCAGAACTAGCTTAGGAGGTCAAAGATGGATATCAGTCAAACTAGCTGCTGCTAAGTCCGTACAAAATTCCACAAGGACTCGTTTATCTGGAGGTTATTTGGAGGGTTTTGGGGAGATTTATTTGTTATATTTTAATAGACAATTAGCTCTTTGTTTGTGTGTGGTTTAGTTTTGACTTTTTGGCAGGGTCAGTGAAGAGAAACAGAAACTAGGAGAGAGAGTAGGAGCATGACATACAGCTAAAGGTCTAACCAAAAAGGAATTTAGTTAAATCTGCTGCTTATTTGTCCGAACCCCTTGGCTCTCTGGCCGCCCCCAGTGTACTGTGTTACATTGTTGCATTTGGGAAAGTTAAAAAAGCCTGAGACAAGACCAGCTTACTCAAAATAGATAATGCAAGCGCAGAGATAAAAATAAGTGTTTCTGTCCTATTCTGAATGACCTCCACTGTGCAGTTAAAGACTTATCAGCTGAACATGTTAGGAGGCCAACTCTTTAAAACGTGAATATTTTCCTTCCACAGAAAGATTACCAGTTAGGCAGAGGGAACTTGCTGAATAAATAATCATAGAGGCAGTGACGGTCTGCAGTTGCACAAAATAATAATGTCACAGACTTGAGTCTCGGCTCTTTTTCGGGTGGAGAACAAATCAGTTTACATGGTGACCCAGCAAGTCACCTTCACAATGCTGGCTTATTTTATCTTTTTTCCCCCCACTGACAGGCTTGGAACCCCAAATAATCACACAAAGACTCTAGAATTATTGTGTTTCTGTCACAAAAGTCGTTGCTGTGCCTCACAAATCATCCATGAGTTCGAAAACAGATTGCAAACCAGATTTTATTATGCATGCTCCAGGACACTCTTAGCATCCTAGTGTGAAAGCAAACAGGTTACGTGTACAGCAGTGAACAGCCACCTTATTAGATCTCAACAAACATGTGACTGCATCACGTATGATCTGGGGTAATTCTTCCAAAACATGTTTTTAACACAGCTAAAGTCGACATTACATCAGAGGCAGTGCTTTACTATCCGTTTGGTTCCACAACAGCTATATTTACATCTAAAACTATTATATCAGCCTTATCTGTCCACAACAACAAACCGAGTCCCACTGATACACCCAAGACAAAGTAGGAGGGTAGTGAACACTAAGCTTTTGAAAAAGAGAAAATCTGTGATAAATACTCTTGCTAATCTGCCGTTTCTAAATAACAAAGCCTGTTGGAGAGCTGGGGGAGCGCTTAATCCCGAATACAGGAGGAACAAGTGCAGAGAAGCATCTAGGTCACACGCTGCACCACAGCAGCAACAGGGAGGGGACCGAGCCAAATTTAGGCACAGCAGAAGTGCCCATGTCTAGAGGTGATAAGGAGAAGAAGAGGTTGCCACTACACAGGGCCACAATGGGACGTATCCAGAACAAAGGCAACTTGTGGTGCAGTATTTTCGACACTGATGACGGCCCAACCCAGTTGCTTAGAGAGGATACAGAAACTGCGAGGCTTTGTACATTATAATAGTGGTGAGGATTAATTTAAGCTTCAAATATAGACAGAATAACAGAAAAGTATCTAAATAAACAGGGGGAACCAAGAAAAACAGCTTTTATTATTAAATCCATCCATTTGTACACTGTAAGTCTTCTTTTTGTTGATGTACACTCAACAAAAATATAAACGCAACACTTTTGTTTTTGCTCCCATTTTTTATGAGATGAACTCAAAGATCTAAAACTTTCTCCACATACACAATATCAGCATTTCTCTCAAACATTGTTCACAAATCTGTCTAAATCTGTGACAGTGAGCACTTCTCCTTTGCTGAGATAATCCATCCCACCTCACAGGTGTGCCATATCAAGATGCTGATTAGACACCATGATTAGTGCACAGGTGTGCCTTAGACTGCCCACAATAAAAGGCCACTCTGAAAGGTGCAGTTTAGTTTTATGGGGGGGGGGGGGTTCCTCTGTACCCCTATGTAGATATTCCATCAAAAATCTGTCCTTTCCAGCTAGAATAGTCATTTACCACATTAACAATGTCAAGACTGTATTTCTGATTCAGTAAATTTTATCTCCATTGGGGAAAAAAGCCTTTCTTTCAAAAATAAGGACATTTCTAAGTGACCACAAACTTTTGAATGGTAATGTATATTTTTTAAAAGACAAAATATCAGAACAATACTTAAATTTGGATGAACGTTTAGTCTGTCAACTCTGTGAAACATTGAAAAGCAGTTTCTACACGGCACAGAACATCATTAACATATTGCAGCGTCACTTACCCTCAGTGTCTGTGGCACTGCTGATGACGTTGGTGAGTTTGGTTTTGAGGCTTGTATACGTCTTGCTGTTCTTGCTGGGAGCTTCGAAGCGGCCTGTACCGAGTGAGACCACACACTCCAAGGGCGTATCAGGCCACAAACACTTACACTCGTGGACGGCAAGTGCAGTGGGGTTGTTGATCAACAGACCTCCATCCTGTGCACAAATCAGAAGAGGTGTCGCGTTAGAAGGCCCATTTACAGGCTGTGAATGGCGTTTTATGCCAAGACCACAGTCAGCGAAACCAATTAATTGGCGTTTGAAACCCAAAAACCTTTCATGGATTTTAAGAGTCAATAGATGAAACTTTTGAAGAACATCTGACAAAATCAAAAGAACTAATCAATGTGCAGTTCCAGAGCTGCTTGTACGACTACAAAGCACAGAGCTAAATTGTTGTTGTCCCCCCCTCCCCCCTACAATTTCCCCTTCTCTCACAGTTTCAGTCAGACTGGCTTTGATACCGACCAGGAGTGCTTTTGCTTTGGATCCATATTGTACCCAAGGCGGTGGGGGAGAAACTGGAGAGGCTGTGGGGATTGTTGAATAGGCATGAGGCTGAGGGGCCGTGGGGCTACGGGCTGGCAGCAGGATCAAACACACAGGGGCCAGTCCTCATTAAAGAGGCCAGGCTGGGGGGTGGGAGCCGCAGGGCCCCAAGTGTCTAGGGACACACTAGAGGAAGGATTGCTTGTTTGTGTGACTGTGTGTATGCGCGTGTTTGATCGGGAACTCATGCTTGGTTAGAGTCAATGTATATAATAATGTGGGTGTTCCTGACAGCGTATGTCGCATGGATTCACTCTGAGCCTCAGGGAGGGGAGGGAACACCTCATCTTTCCAGTGTACTCCAGCACTGTTGCAGCCTAATGACAATTCTCTACAAATCTGAGAGAGTTCAGAGTGAGATGGGGAATATGAATGGTGCCTGCAGAGCCAAAGATGTGCTCATCATCTGGGGAGCTGGACTGAGAAATTGTACCGCCAGTCCAAAGACCAGGAAAATAAAATTGCCAAGGCCACTGGCTATTGTACTTAGACTGGGGGCACTGCATTAAGCAATAGCTCCCATGATAGCAGATGCTTTTTGAAAGACTTAACATAATAGCTCTCCATGAAAACGAAAAGTGACATTGAGAAAGGCCACTCAGGAGATAAAAATCAGTATTAGATAACAGTCAACCCAAATGAGAATCTACGGATACACCTGAGCTCCTTTAAGGATCCCATATTATGCATATTTACAGGTTTGTAATATTATTTTTGAGGTCTACCAGAATATATTTAAATGCTTTAATATTCAAAAAACACATTATTTTTCTCCTAGTGTGTACATATTCTGATCCTGTGTCTAAAACACTCTGTTTTAACACTCCTGTTCCACCCTGTTTGTTCTGATTGGTCAACTAGCCCAATAAAATCAAGGTAACGTCGACTACATATTGTAACCCCAATGAATACAGACAGAGACACATGGCCCGAGCAGAAACAGCTCTGGTGAAGAAATAATGGCAGGCTGTTGGGGAGCATGCCAAACTAGCCGCTAGGCAGGTGTTATGCAAATACTTTACATGCTGACAGAAATAAGAAACAGAATAAAAGTCTGGACTTTAAATAAAGTGTTTCAGGTAGATCAAGAGCAGTGTTTTCTTTGGCAGACAATAACTCCTTTTGGTACAGACTGGAGCTTTGTAAGTATGCAAACCTTTTACATACAGAACAAAACTATAACGCAGTAAAGAAAGGAGAAATTTAAAATGTCTACTATTGGTTCTTTAGGGCTGACTTTGGCGCAGTGGTTGCTGCAGTTACAAAGTTAATATCCTCTTATAGCACTGCAAACATACCTAGATTTAGCAGGTATACTGTTTAAGGTCTGTGTATTATCTGTCGATTAAACTATTTAATTATTTGTACATTATTTCTATACACAAAAAATCAAAACGAAAATCAAGGCATATTTCTGTCTGTTTTGTGGTACTTTTATTCACCATGTGCAATGTGACCAATGCACACACTGAATGACAGTCCACAGAGGAAAAATAAAACAAAAACAGAACACAATCTGACATTTTAATGACTTTAGAAGAAGTGTTTAGAACAGATCTGATCCCACAATATAGACAAACTGTTAATAGTCTGTGTCATAATCATTAACCCAGAAACATCCTTAAAGAGGCATCAGCTTTAATGATTTTTAAAAAGTATGGCGTTCATCATCTTATATAAACATCAAAAACAAACTGCTGTTGGGGATCATTGAAATCTGGACAGAAACTAAAGTAGAGGAATAGCACTGCAACAGTTCTTTCATGATTCCTGTAATGTTTAGTGTCCGTTTTAAAGTAAGAGTGCCACAATTCTCTGGTTCTGGCTTTTCAAATATGTGTATGATCTGGGTTTTTTTAATAGTTTTGAAATGTTTCTTAGACAAAACATGGTATTTGACAGCATCATGTCAAACATTTTATGGACAAACAATGAATCAAGTGAAAAATTGACAAAACACAACAATTTTGATCTGATCATGGCTACAGGATCAGAATCACTGTTTGGATCAGTCCAAACAGTTCATCCTAGTGGCCACATGATTTTAATACATTTTGTGCCAATCCAGCCAGTAAATATTTCTCATAGTAAGTAAAAATGTTTGTGTTTGTACAAGAGAAAAAGTCAGGCCATTACCATACTCAATATAATTCATCCTCTGGGCACCAAAATTAGCTGCACCAAATTCAATGGCATTACATCAAAATAGAGTCTGAAAAATCAATGTCATGGTGGTGCAGGAGGAAATGTCAAGAGGTGACAAGGACTTAGAATAACATCCCATGGCAATGCATCCAGTGGATAATAAAATATCTCCCTGTGGACCAAAGTGGTCCATTGCCCGACACACATTGCCATCCACTGAGTTGCTAGCATGGTTAAAAAGAAAGAAATGTGAAAAATGTCTCCATCACCTCTGAGTCACAATTACTGATCTGATCTGAACTCTATGCATTGAAGAAGCGATCTGTTATGATAATGTACTGTGTGAATCATTCATGAATCAACCGCAGTGTTAGTTATTAGGATAATTTCCTGTGAGAGTCAGAGCCTCAGAGAGCGACCACCTGACTGGCTGAGATGGACGCCACACAAAGAGGGCTTTAGTCTGACAGAAAGCATGGAAGAACTGCTGAGGTAGCCGCTTGTCCAAAGCGCGTCATTATGAACCAGCAGGGCGTCTGGCGGAGCAAGAAATGAATCACAGAAATAGGAGGAGAAATTGCCTGGATTGGATGTGCTCCTAATAGAGACTTAGAGCACCAGACAAACCCAGCTGGAAACAAAACAACTAAGCAATTTTCTTATCACTCACAGCACTGTGAGAGGCTCCCTTTTCTGAACTCAGAGACAATTATGGCAACAGTCTGAGTCCAGTTATGGGTCCTTTGTGCTGATAGCTGGGGGGCAACTTTCACAGGCACAGTGGCCGGCTTTGCACACAGTGCCAAAGCATGCAACATTAGAAGCCAACTGTGCAATGGTGTTGTGAGCAAGGAGCTGAATGCTGTAACTTGTCTCCATTTCAGGGCACCTGCTTGGGCGAACATAGTCGCAGCATTTAAGGAAAGTCTCGTTTTTGAGATTGAAAAAAGCCTGTGGTGCCACTGGAAAACTGGTAGGTTTCCTTTGTGTGTGGCACTTGATTTTTCCAACAACAAATAATGTAGAAGATCTTCCCCATCTGTCATCTGTCTCATGAACAAACAGGGACAGGGACGGTACCTGGCTCTACCTACCATGAAAACAGCTTGGCAGATGCTGAAGCAGCACTGGTGGCGCTCCGGCTCTTTAAAACTGCTTTTCAGTGACACATTCATGCTTGGCCCACAGCCACATTCTCACACAAGGGTGCCTTGAGGCCAGAGCATATTTGGATGAGGAGTTAAGTTAGAAACAATGATCTACTTTGGACAAACTGCAAATGAGCTTTGCATACAGAGTGGCCCGACTCAAGCCGCCTGTCAAACGTGCAGCATGACGACGCGAAGCAAAGGTCACTTCCATTTCTAAGGATTTAGAGCTGTAATGCTGCTCATACTCGAAACGACTCAATCTCACTGTGAAAAGACATGCCATGTGTCAACAGATAAACGTCCTCAGAGGGTACACGCCTGTCAGTTCAAACCATCTGACCGAGGTTTAACCCCTCTAAGGGTTAAACTTCCATCAGATAGAGAGAAATGCCAACTTTGAATTCTGGCTTCCTGAAAGCCTTAATGATTTCCTTTGACGGCGTTTCTGGATTCCGGTAGAACCCGTCTCTTAATACGCCAGAGGATCGGAGCTCGTCTGGCCTCGCCTTTGCCCTTCAGGCTCTAATGGCTGATTCACAAATCAGCTTCTCAATATCCTAAATGCAAACAAAGCAAGTTTTTTTTTTTAACTAATTAGGGCTCCCACACCAAAAGGACCACGATTCACTTGTTCTGATGCTCGATTAAACTGAAATATGGCTTTAAGAAGACACTGTTCTTTCAGTGTATTTTGAAATAAAATGACTGATAATATTAGCTGTGAAAAACAAACAAAACTTAAGACATGCATGGTTTCTATAAATTGCGGTGGGAAATTACTCCTCTGTCATTAACTTTGGGGAGTGTATCTTCATTGTGCCAGTTTAAGCTGTCTTAGAGGAGGAGCGCTGATTTGAATAGGGAAGCAGTGCTATCGTCAGGATCAGTAAAAGTCATTTCACGCCCCAATGTATGTCAGCTCCCATTAGCCGGGACAGCAAACTTCATCCTCTTCATTCAGCCTGTGTGCCGCTGTATCTCGCTCCCTCTCCAACCCGTGGCTAAACTTCAATGCTTGTTTGTGTTAGGGTCATTATGAGCGGCCACAGCGCAGAAAGAGAGGAGAGCGCTTGCTTAAATCTAAATGAGGTGAGCCTTGCATCTGGTGTAGCATTCACATCACGGCTCCAGTGAGCAGCTGTAGTCATTAATGCTTTCTTCTTTGACTTCTTTGACAGGCCCGGACTGAGGGGCACTGAGCTCTGTCATGATTTATTGTGAAGCTCTGCCAATGAGGCTCCCTTCTTTCAAATGAATAATTAGGGAAGCATTACATAAGACATGGACATGTGATTATCTCTGTCACAATGACCAGAGTGTTTTCCAGAGCTGGTCATTCAATTGATAAGCAGATAATTAGGCTGAGATACAAAACAAATTCTCTAGTGCACTCTCA
Organism: Acanthochromis polyacanthus; assembly: GCF_021347895.1. Classification (NCBI taxonomy): domain Eukaryota; kingdom Metazoa; phylum Chordata; class Actinopteri; family Pomacentridae; genus Acanthochromis; species Acanthochromis polyacanthus. Next base: position 15,948,298 of record NC_067120.1, on the reverse strand, counting down.
ATTATTTGTATAAATCTTTCATATTAATTCATGCGGTTTGCTCATAAAATGAATCAATCTCAGTCGCTCTGTATGTAATCTGAAAAATAAATCTGCTCATTCAGTCAAATTAGTTGCTCAAAGGGCATCTAATCCACATAAAAGGCACTATTGTGATGAGCGAGGATGAGAAGGAGACCGGTGTGAGCGCAGGTCTTAAGTGGCGGCCAGGTCAAGCCAGAGGTCTTCATGCCACATTATGCGATTACGCCGACTACTTCCCCACTTGCCCTTTTTGCTTTACATGCTGCAAAGGTCACATCGAAGGTCAGATCATCTTCCCAGGCTATCAGCAGAAGAGGGCTCCATTTGTAAGAGCGCCAGCCTGGCCCCAGGCACCCAAAACTATTGAGATATACTGTGGACTGTTACCTTTTCCCACACATTCTGTGAATACACGACCACACAAGAACACACAGTATTGAAACAATGAATCATCCCTGCTGGGTGTAGCCTTTGAGATTAAACCAAGACAATCCGTGGAGTGATATAAATGGGTGCTAAACCCTTCATTGATATTTACTGTGTCAGAAACCTCTTGAGGGTTTATGCACATATCCGACATCTTCATATTAAAAAGCATAATTTTATAACTTATCTACTGAGCAATTTCAACCTAATTCCCCTGCTGCTCTCCTGAGGAGGGGTGACCGCACACACATTTACATTCTAATACATTGTGATATAAGCTTTGAAGCTGCGTTTTACTCTGAGGAATCTCTGCTAAATGTGACGTACAGTGAGAACACATGGGGGTTTGAGACAGAGGAAGTTTCAGCAAAGCTTCCTCAGTGCAGTCAGTGAATATAATCAGTGCACCAGCCTAATTCCCCAATAAATGTGGCAGTGCAATCAAGTGTTTGTGTGCATGTGTGAAAATGTATGTCCACAAAAAGAACAAATAAAAGTACTCAATCGGGGAAAAACAAGTAATGTGACAATAGGAGAATCCACATGTGTGAGTTTATACTCAAGGCACAAAGAGCCTGAGTCTGTCTAGGAAGAGGAAGCTGTCTGCAGAAGGGCTAAAATGTCTGAGCTCCATCCTCCAACAGCCTGCAGGCCGAGTTCTCTGGGCTTAACACAGGAGCAGAGAGCGGGGATGAGAAAGTGGCTGAAAGCTCAGATTGATCCTCTGTGTCGCCTCCCTGAATCTACCACATCTGCTCTCTCTCCTCTCTGCTGCAGCTGAGTTAGCAGTGTGGTGCTGAGTGTGTAATTTATGACCAATAAATTTATTTCCAGAGGCCTTTAAGAGGGAAAAAAAGAGAAAAAGGTGATCCAAAAGGTTGTGATTTCTTGAGCTGCACTTCGGAAATGGTATTTAATCATGTGAAACCCTTTGCCTTTGCTCAATTTTTTAACCAAAGCTGCCACATTGAATGTCTTCTCAGACTAATTTATGACTCAATTCCCTCATTCATTAGCAAGAAAAAAGTATGGGAGCGCTGATTTAACCCACTCCATTTGAGTCTTTCTGCTGAGCATGGTGCCATGTTGAGGCTCTCAAGAGGTCGCACTGGGGATGGTGGCCCACTAGCGCCGTGCCTCCCATCAAAACACAGCCAGGGGTGGGCACAAAACAGCTTCCCATTCCCCCTCATCGCCTCAGGAGACGCCATGGCAACTAGGCAGGACAAATTGGGCCCTCCTCACCATTCCATGCATGCTCCAGCATGCACTGAGAAACGTCTGAAGTCTTCTTCTTCTGTGTTCTTTCGAGCTGAGATAACGGAGAGAGCTTTAATGTAGAACATGCGCCTCCTCCCTCCCTTTATCTCCTCTATTTTTTCCCCCACTCTTTTTCCGCCCTTGTTCCTCCTCACTAAGGCATCCTCTCCATTGGCTGTGGTAGCAAGTGCAAGGCTTTGATAATGCTCTGCTTCAAAAGTCTTGCTCCAAGTTACAATTTCCCCAACGTTGCTGGTCTGAATCTACAGATGGAGCTCCACCAGATTTCCATTCCAGCCCGCAGAATCACAGAAACGTCAACGAACAATCAAGTTTCTTCAAACGCAGCTTGAGAATTCCAGCCTTCGTTCAGCACATGGTGGGGCAACTGTTGCACTCACCGTACAAAAGGGTGATTGTTCGGGGCTTGAATTAAGTGGAAAAGTCTGTGGGCGTTTGTGGAAAAGAGATGACTCTCTCTTTTGGGAATCCTGACATCATACAGGCAGCATGTTATGCTCGCGACCGGTTTCAAGTAGCCAGTAAATAAAGTCATCAGACTGGGTGGCATTTTGAAGACGGCCAAATATTCACAGAAAAATTTGTCATGAGCTGCACGGAACTACAAATTAAAAGGAGCTTATTATAAATGCTGGCATTTGACTTTAAGCTAAATTCCAACCATTATATTCCAAGTGTTTCCACTCTGACTTAAAACAGTTTTAGCTAATTACTGTTTGCTGTATCACTAAAAATTAAAACAAACTTCATTTTTTAAAATCAACATCACTTTATAAATTATATTTCTCGCTAACTGGATTTGCTAATTAGGATACAAAAGATGTTTTTGCAAGCTTTGATTAAACATAATTTGACAGTTTTTGTCAGTTTTAAATCTCCATTAAGGTTTTCAATAATGATGAGATGTGGAGTGTTTTTCACACAAGAAGAAAATCTTGAAAATTTGCAAAGAAGCAGCAAAGAAGTGTGGGAAGTCTGAGAAGTCAATAAGGCAGCTCCTGACAGACACAGAGAAATCTTGAATAATTGACTCTTCTTTTAAAATAAACTAATTAGTAGCGTACCTGAAAAACGAAAGGATTGCAATTCAAAATCGTGATTTGAAGCTTTGCAATTAGCAACCAAAAAGGCAAAAAGACATGCATAAATTCATGTTGTCACATATTTGACTGTATCTCAGTGTAATCCTCAATCACGCATTTTGAATCTATTATACACTGAATATTGAATTGAAATATGACTTTAATTTTTTGTACCACTAATCGAATTGCAAATCTGTGAGATTACTCCTAATTTGATTTTCTCAAAAATTGTTCAGTCCAAACTTGTAGCCATATATTAGTGAAATTCTAAAGTCTATATCACTCATATCAGCAGGGTATCGCAAAACAAACACATGCAGAATATCCTGAGGCATGGTGAGAACAAGTAAAGACAGCCACAAAACTAAAAGTGATAAAAAGTGGAACAAATGAGCAACAGCTTGAATCACACAGGAATTTCCACTGAAGACTAAAAGGCAACCTTAAAGTATTCTCTAAAGATTTATTAGCTAAAAAGAAACCTAAGCAGAGAAAAAAGGACTTGTTACCAAGCTGAGTCTGAAGGTCTTTTTGTAATTACATTCAGTTTTCCATTTGGAAGATTCCTTTGGCACCAGTGAAAGGAAAATAAAACACTTGTGACTGATTTCACATAAGATGTGTTAAATAAATTAAACCACTGATGGCGTCTCATCTCCTCACAGTATGAGGCTTCCTGCTGGCGGCCGACGACAAGAGTTTGGAAAAGCAGTTCCATAATTAGATTGTCTGTCTTTTCATTCTAATGAAGCAAATGTAGCAGTCAAACTGTTGTGTGTGATGAGAAGGAGCGCTGCACTGGGCTAATTTATGCATCTCAAAGTGGAGGGAGACCAGTGAGGCGGCATGCTGGGGAAATCTCCCCCCACAGGTGGGTTTTCATCAACCAGTCTCTTTCATTCTCTCCCCTTGCACTTCCTCATTCACCTACACAACTAACACAGCTTCCAATTAGGAGTGTCGGAGCTCACCAACATGGGATATTGCCTTTGATGTAAACACATGCTCATTCGCATGTGCTGAGTCTGAACGCTGCATCTGTGTTCTGAATGAATTCAAGGAGAGATACTGGCATCTGGAAGTTGCAGGTCAAACACAGGACACATCAACTAAATGCTCAAATGTGAGCGGAATATAAAGATTTGTGTCTATGCTGTACTGTGTGCTTTTTATCCCTTCCTCTAAAGTACTTTAGAACCACCATTATGAATCAAATAAAGCTTCCCGTTACTTGTTTTCTCAGATTCTGCTGTCTTCACTCATGTGGTTTTCTGTGCTTTCTGCCTAAGGGCTTTCTTAAAAGGTAAGGCAAGCACAGGCGCAGCACGTATTGATCAGTAAAATGGTGGAATGGACTGGCGCTTTGCTGCGTTTCTGATAGCTAATGCATACCTGTTTAGCGGATGGATTTAAGTGTGTCTCACGATGACTCCATCCTTCACTCTGACAAAATGTAACTGACTGGAAATAAACACTGACAAAAAGGAAATGGAATTCCTCTCCCTCGCTTGCTGTGCAGGGGATTTTTCTCATTAGGCTTCTCAAAAACCTTCAAACTCTCCAGCATCAACAGTAACCGTACAGAGCGTTTTAATCCAGCAGACTAACAATAAACCCTGCAGGACCGTAGCGGAGGACCGCAGTTAAATTATCACAAAGCGTGTAAACATATTGTGTGAATGTGAAGCATGGTGTGAGAGAATGGATGAGTAAATATTAAGAAAAAGATCAAATAAATATCAGTGCAATTTCTGTGGCCAAGCAATATTGGTCCAACAGGGCTACAGCAGACAGGAGGGCATGATGAGGACTCATGCATGAAGTAAAACAGTGTTGAATATTTAACCTTCTGAACCGTAAAACACGCTGGTCGGTTTAAAAGGCATGATATCTCTGTTTCAAAAGTATCACCAAAATCAAACCATTTATTGGAGACAGAAATTTTAAAAATGTAATAAATTGTGAGGTTTTCAACTTCCCCGTGGTCCATGAACTCATCAGGAATATTGACAAAATCTAAGTTTTAAACCATGATCTTCTTCTTTTCAGCTTTTCCCTTCAGGGGTTGCCACAGGAAATCCTCTGCTTCCGTTCTGATTAGCCAAAATAATAAGAAAATTTCTTTTATTTTCTCTAACCAGATTCTGTAAAAAACTAAAATTCTGTGCTCTTTGTCAAAAAAAAAACAACACGAAGCTATTAGTGACTAAAAATTCAGGCACACGGCTGAACTGGGTTGAACCGCAGGCTGTGTTCACACCGAGCAAATAGGAGACAAGTATGGACACAAATTGAAAATGTGAACAGTAAAATATGGATCATCCGTTTAGCCATCTTTTTGTCCAAAGCTGGCAACATCTGGGTACTTGAATAAATGTTGTATATGTTGTGCATACGCCTGATACCAGAATTTCACAAAAAAATTCAACTTTCAAGTTTTTAATTTTTATGCCATTATGATTTTATTACACTGCACATAAGATATTTCTTAGTCCCCTCTACTTCTAGCCATGGTTCTGCTGTTTCAATAGTGGTGCAGGACTTTAGCCTAGCCATGCTACACCCATGTTTCTGACGGCACAAGGGTCTAGGGAAGCTGGACAGGGAGGGAGGCGGGCTAAAAGGTTGTCTTTCAAATCACTCTGCAGCAATTGGGTAGGTATACAACCAATCAATGCAACGAATGGGCTGACGTAGTTCCGAGAGCACCGGCGGACTGTGGCTAAGTCCCATTAGCTTCCCAACCAGCGGATCCGCAGAGCCAACTGGTATATTAAGGATTTGCCATATCCCGTCGGCATAAGTCCAAATACGTCTTTCTTCTCAATGAAACACTTAAGTGCCGTCCTTTGTTTATCTTTCAAGTTGAATTTTAGCTTCAAATCTTTAAGGGCTGTGGCCAAAGCTGAGTGGAAAGATAACTGTTTATTGTGCGCCGGTTGTTTCTGCCAGAATCGTCACTTCGTTACGCCCGCCTTCTGACTCTACACTTCATGGTGATTCGTCCGGCCAGTTTTAGGAGAATCCAGCCTCGAGCCTTATGGAGGGTAACTAGACCCACCCTGGCAGAGAATTAAATTCGTTGCCGTGGGTTGTCTAGCGCGGCTAGGCTAGCAGGACTTTACATTCCAGAGAAAAATGAGCCTCCATTGAGTAAAAATGAGACAGGAGATGAAAACACCCAGAAAATGCCTGGGTTCAGAGGGTTAAATGCTACTGAATAGAAATAAGAATAGGATGAGAGTTACAACATCTTTGCTGGGAAACTGTGTGCTTTTCACTGATTTAATTGCCTGAAACCAATCAAACTCTATTGATAGGTGAGACACTTAAAGAACTATGGGTCACTGACCTCCACTTTGGCTTGAGCTTAACCCACAAAAACTAATACATTTGCACAAGCAGGTGATTTAAGGATTTCACTTTTCGTTGAGTAATTCTGATTGTGATCAGGTAAAACGAAGCGAAGGCACAGCTTTCATCCTGACTCTGTGTCTTAGATATCAAACCCACTTCTGTATCATAGTGTGAACTAGTTCTGTTGAATATTCCTGAGAGAGACATCCCCAGACGCATCCTCTGAGCATGAAACGGATTCCTATTCAGCACCAAGAATAAAGAAGGAGAGCTTAAAAATTTTTCATTCGAATAAAAGTACAATTACAAAAATCCTTTCTCACCAGAGGAATTCAAAAACTGAGTTCAGGGAGAATTCTTAAAGCTTTCTGAAACATCAAAACGTTACGAGCCAAAAACAACTTTGACTTATTGCGGCCCTGAAGGGGTTTGTGAGCTCACATTGGCTACACAAATTTCTTGGACTGACACTAATGTGCAAGGTTTGTAAAACCTGCCACGTCTAAGGGCTGCCACAGAAAAAAGCCTATAAAACAACAATTACCACGAATTGCGTTCTGTAAATCTGACAAATTTGTTTAGAATGATGGCAATTTAGGAATTTAAACTGAAATAACTGTGTTCATGTCAGTCGTCGTCAATCAAAACATTAGCCACACTTCTAGACTTTAAACGTCCTACAAATCCACTGCATAGGTCATATCACTATACCTCTTTCATAAAAACACTGACAGGAGATATTTCCTGACCAGTGTCGCCTTTGCTCCACACCCAGTTAACTGCTGTGAACAGGACTGACCTGGTGGAGATCATTCCCCAGAGGGAACTCCTGGAAATACCCAGGGGCTGCTGAAGTGGCACGGATGGCCTGCCACAGCTGGTGCTGGCAGCCCCCCAGGTAGTGCGAGCGCAACCCGGGCAGCAGGTTGTAGTTCCTGAACACATACGCCTTCAGAGAAGTGCCTCGGTTCACAATGGTGCTCACAGCTGCCACCTACAGGGAAGGGAAATTACCGTGCATACATTTAGGCTGTTTTTCAACACGAGACAGCATTTTGGAACCAAGCATATAAAAGATGCAGGTACAATATGTAGTTTGACATTCTGACAGATCTGTTCAACATCATCTCTGTTCTCTGAGCCACAAAGGAGTCTGTTGACATCTCAAATCCTATGTACTTCTTTAGGCACACTGTCTTATGTGGCTTTAGAGTGCATTTTCCTTTCGCCTGTCGTGCAGAAAATGCAACAGAGATAGAGAGAGAGAAGCTTTCTGCGTGATATCACAGTAAATAAGATGAGGCAGAGACTCTCCGGTCTGTGCCAGAACAGAACAAGAGGGCAGAATGAGTCAGATCACCTTCTAAAGCTCACCTTGGGGCATTCAGGGTTTCTTGAAGTCTCCACCAGGAGATGAGAGCCCATTTTCTCTCTGTGGAGGTGCAGAAGAGCGATGTTATTTTCTTGGTTTAGTGAATTTTGGATAGTATTATGACTGACTTCAGATTTCTTTCTGGAAGATTCAGAATTTACGTCCACCCACTTAAAGGAATCTGACGCCATTGTATTAGAACATTGGACCATTTTGCTGCTCCAAAGGTTTTTAGGCCATATACAACCACTTATTTACAATGTATAAGACTGCAGATCAGATTTAAGGAGGTCAGCTCCTGTGTTATAAAGAATTAGACATTTCACATAGAACTTGAAAGTTATTTGACAGAACGTCATGATTATCCCACAAGATACGTTACTGTTGCACAGCAGTTCAGTACAATAAAAGTTAAAATATATCACAGGCTTTGACAAAAATAAACAGTTATGACGTTAAAGCTGAAGGTCTATCCATTTCTGTTAAAGTAGATTCAATTTACAGCATGTTCCTTTTGATATCATTATAAAAATAACACATAATTATTGGCTGTTTGGGCAAAAAGATAAGAACATTCAGTGTTTTGTCAGGCCACTTTCAATGCAATTTAACAAGACTTCCATTAATGTAGACACAGCCACCAACCTGTCCTCAACAATGAAACAGAAAGTGAAACTGACTTGAGGATGTTCTCCCAGGCTTCGCTGTCATAGAAAGCATGGCTCCAGCCCATCTTCACCGTGCCGACAATCACATTCTGCTTGAAAACATCAGAACCCAGCTTCCGATAAAGAACATCACACTCTTTCAGTGGGACTTGAAACACACCCAGCATGAACCCAAGGATAGCACCTGAGTTAAAAACACACAAACATTCAAAGAAGAAAGTGAGTGAGATGTACGGGTAAAAGGGGAAAAAAAGGCATACGTTGTAAACAGGATTTGCTGTAGTGCTTGAAAGTTTGTGAATCCTTTACATTCCTCCATATTCCTGCATAAACATGACCTTAAAAAATCATCAGATTTTTACACAAGCCTTTAAACTAGATTAAAAACTTCAATTAAATAAAAGAGAGAAAAATAATACACTTAGTCACTGTTTACAGAAGAAACTGATCCAATATTAGATACAAAAGTAAGTGAATTTTGGCTTTAAGTATCTGATGGGACCTCCATTGTGCAGCAAAAACTTCAACTAAACATATTCGTTACTTATTGATCAGTCATGGACATTGTCTTGGAGGAGTTTTTGGTCCATTCATCTGCACAGAACAGCTTCAAGTCTGGAACATTGGTGGGTTTTCTCCTATTAATTGCTCTTTTCAGACACAATCACAAAATTTCCATTGGACTAAGGCGAGGACTTTGACTTTGCCATTCCAAAACATTAACTTTTAATAAATATTGCCTATTCTTCTTTAGCCGCTCTTGGCTCAGTGTCATTGTCTTGCTGTATGACACACTTTCTTTTGAGATTTGGTTAGTTTAGTAGCGCAAACCATGATCATGTTTCACAGATGGGATAAGACCGTTGTGCTGGAATGCAGAGTTTTCTATTTTCCAAACATAACACTTCTTACTTAAACCAGAAAGATCAATTTTCAGTCTCATTCATCCACAAAACACTTTTCACTCGTGTCCTGGATTGTTTAAGTGATCTTTAGGAAGCTGCAGACTAGCAGCAATGTTCTTTTTGGACACTGGCATGCAAACCAATGTTTAACATCATCTACTGTGAAACTTGCTCCTGCAGTGATCTCTGTTGATGAACCACTTTGTTGGTAACAGTGGGCTTGAATTTTTCCCATTCGTACACAGTCAGTTTGATTATGAACTGCTGAAATCCAAACTTTTCAGAGACTTTTTGTAATGTTTTCCAATCCAATGAACATGTACTACCTATTTTCAAAGATCTTCAGAAATCTTTTTTATTTGTGCCACAATACACTTCCATGAATCTTGCTCGGCAGCCTATTCTGTAGTAAAAAAAAAAAAAATGGTTTGACTGCACCTACAATTTTAAAATTTCATTTGGCAGACGCTTTTATCCAAAGTGGCGTACATCTGAGAGTAAATACAATACAAGCAAGTATCTAGTCGCTTCATCATTTTGCTACAGGGTAAATAAACACTCTGGTCTGTTTGTATTCCTTCAAACCAATCACAGACGAAGGATGAGGCTCAGGTGTTCCCTTAAAATAGTGACTAGTGGAATTGTTTTCGACAACATGTGTATGTAGGGAGGCAAGAACGGTCAATAATTTTACCTTTTAAAAAACTAGCAGGTCTACCTTGCTGCATGATCCAAATCCTCAGCGAAACTCAGTGTTGAAGGTTGCAAGCCTAGAGGATAATGTTGCTTTCTGAGTTGAATTGGATTTTAAAACCGGTAACACACAGGTAGAGGAAGGAGCGATCCGTCTGACATGAGTGGCAAATGGCCGGCTTAAGCCTACAACCTACATCCACTGAGTCAGACTACACTTCCACAAAGGTGTCATGAAGGCAGATCCCTGTTCTTCCAACAAAACAAGGCTATTACTTACACTTTCTTGTCATCCCACTGACTGAAAGCACTTGACTCTAAATTCACTTTTTAATTCACTGCTAATCCCAGAGGTTCACATGTATTTGTCACTTACTGATATGTAATCATGGATTTGACCTTATAAAATGATCATAAAGTATGATATTTTGCCTCAATTTTCAATTGGGTTTTCTTCATCTACTTTAAGGATTTGTATGAAAATCTTATGGCATTTAGGTCAGATTAAAACAGAAGCAGAAGACTCCAACTGTTCACAAACTTTCAAGCACTGTATAAAAGCTTCAGTCATTCTCTTGGAAAATGCAACAAGGTCATCTGAGCAGGTCACAAAGCAGCAAACTGGTACCGCACAGCTTGTTGTAGTGCAGTCTTCGACACTGTTCTAGCATTGTCCTTTAAGAGTGACAATACCCTTTGATAACCTGTTCATAGGAAGTGAATGGAATGAGTATAGTTATGAGACTATAGCAACAGATTTCTCAACATTCTAACACCTATTTTCTCTCCAAGATTATGGATCTCTTACAGGATTAGCATTGCACATAGATGCTATGAGAGGAGTGATAGGCACTACCTTGCTAATACGGTAAACAAACCAGCCAGATGTGGCCTAGATAGGTTTTAAATGCGTGAACACAGTTTAATTAAGCAGGCAGATTACATTAGTATTTGACAACATTCACGAAAGCTGAAAGAGAAGCACCTCCAACTGCTGAAGATTAAGACAGAGAGAGCTGAGAAAACTACGGACAAACAGAAACTTCTGGTGGTGATTAAAGTCCAATGTGGTATGCAAATAAAATTCAGTTTTTCAATCTGCTGTGGAAAGAAAACAGTAAAGGGGCAGATGGAAAAAGCAGCTTAAGGATAGTCGACATCACCCCCTTGTGGTGATTTTACATACTGGGGGAAACCATCTGGACTTGAGGAAAATATCAATTTCTAAAGCTAAATACAGTGAAAACAATACTCACACTGTAATTATATAAATATATATTTTGACCTAACTTGAGCACACAGCAGCTGGATTTAGAGGAGTGGCGCTGCTGGCGAAATTGAGGTCAAAACAAGAGCGGAGCAACAAATGGGTCAGCATGTGATCTGTGCTGCCAGTTCAGACCGTGCCCTGCTCGATGTTGCCCTCTGCTCCGATAATCCATATATACGGCTCTGTATACATGTAAAGAAGTGGGGCAGGAGGACAGACGTACCTGTGCTGACACCACAAATATAATCAAACAGCTTGTAGATGGGCTTGCCGGTCAAGGCTTCCAGCTTATGTAGAGTCTGAAGGGCAAGAAGTCCCCTGAAAGTACAGACAGACACAGACATGAGCACACGCATAAAAAAGATTGGGAACTGAATATTTAATCAAGAATAATTTACCTACGGCTGTAGCTCCACTCATCATTGTGAACTTCCTTTGAAAAACACTCTGCCTGCTGTAATTGCCATCTGGCCGCAGTTTTAAAATACTTCATACCCGTTATCTAAAGCTTACAGTAAAGCAAAGAAAGAACAGCTGAATTTTTACCTTAAACCTCCCCCATCTATGGACAGGATCCGTATGCCCCGGCCTTTAACGGGTTTATGATAGCCCACAAGAGCGAGAGCTTCTCGAACTGCTGCTCTCAGGCCAGGGTCGTTGGCCTGCTCCAGACGGAGGAGACAAGGGATAACCTTCTCCTGAGGAACACATAGACAAACAATGACAGTCTGCAGTGGAAATGAAGTACACTGCCAGTGCACCATGATGTGGTGTGCATCAGTGCTTGCAAAAATTGTGTTAGAAAATAATGAGAACAGGGTATAAGGTAGCCTGGCATTCCTCGCACTAAAAATAACACATTTTACTTGCTGCTATCTTTGTTCTCTTCCCCTGTTATTTTTTTTTCTTACTGTCACTCATACTGCAGCCTTCTTATTATTTTCCTTGCCTTCTATCAACATGCAGTAATACAAGCAAAGGTACAAACAATCAGTGTCTCCCAAATGAGAAGCCGTCCCCCATCGTCTCTCTCAAACTCCCTGCACTGGCTGGAAAGTTCTGCTATTTCACAGGTCATTATTTATCAGAATGAACTTAGCAAACTATACACTGTGTGAATAATTTGAAATGGGAACTGAATCATACCTTCATCATTTAAAAAAAGGGTGATAAATATTGGACCACAGCCTTGGTTTTAAATAAAACATGAAAGCCACAGCTACTAAAAACAGACAGAATAATGTGGCTGACATGAATGCGTGAGATGTCAGAGGATATTCTTTTCACAGTATGGCTGCATTGAGATCTAAATTTAGTTCGAGTCACAGCAGTGGTTTTCTTTATTTCTGTAGCTATTTGCAAAGCTATCAAATTTACTCCATCAGCCATATGTTGTGCTAAACGTTGTCCTTAATTTTATCGCAATAACAGCAGCCTTGGGATAAAATAGGTTAGTACGGAATGAGCTCCTGACATTTTCTCACATGTTTTGACATAAATAAATGCTACAGTATACAGTCTGCATGTAGCTGCATAGCTCAAGCATTAAAGACAAGCAGCTTGCAACCTGCTGACACAGCTGACACACTGACATTTTGCCTGGCATGAGAAACACATGCAGAAATCCAGTGTTTATAATATCCACATGACACCTGCAAAACAATATACACCGAATATGGCATGATAACATATGTATAAAAATCATGCTGCCTTAAACACGGTCTTCTTCACATCATGAGCTACTTCCCAGCATAACTGTACATCCTTTACACCACATCAGAGCCTTTGCCTCAGGATGTGTGAGCATTTAGATTTCTCACCTTGACCGCAACGCCACAAGTCTCTGGGAATTCCAAGAGGTGGTAACTTAGGTCCTCCACTCTGTTGATATAGACCCTCACATCTGATGCCCTGTGGAGAGCCTGGACCAGAGCCCGAGTTCGATTGTCCACACTCACCCTGGCAATAATCTAAGAGATAAAAATACCAAAGACATGCAGCGAGTTCGGTCTTACTTTTAAGCAGTAGCTGGGATCTTACTCAAAACCTGATATGTGTAACGAACACATGACACAGTAACTAATGAGCATTATCAAAAGAGGTTAATTTCTCTTTTTTTAAACCTAGAGTGAGGAGAAAAGTACAACATTTAAAAGGCTTGTGTGTGACATGATGCATAACTTTCTCTATACTCATATAAAATCCATTCATCAGAAGACACAGAATTACTTTTGGGCCTCAATGACGGTGGGAGGATCTCATCAAATATTTTAATTGACAGCTTTGCTACTGTAAAAAAAAAAAAAAAAAAAAAAAAAAAAAAAAAGGGTTATGATAACATATTAATAATGTTCCGATCTAAAACTGAGCATAGACATGCACGAGCACATAAACTCCATGTCATTGTGGATGGTGGGTAAATAATTAGCAGATTTGTGGCAATGTGCCACTCACTTATGTTATTACAATAATAATTCCAAAAAAATGAAAAAAATATATGTGATATTACACATCCATTTTAAAACATGTATGCATTTTGTAAATCTAACCGCCTTGTATATTAATTTATTTGACAGGATATACAGGGCTCAGGCTAGTTCAGCAAAAGGACATTAGTGCATTGTTTCCTCTATCTGTAACACATTAGTAAGTCACGGTTTTAAATTACTCTGTCGAGCACAGCAACTAAATGTCAGATATGTTTATATCTCCACAACATAGACATCTATGTTAGCCTATAGAGTCCAGAGCTTCTGCAACTCTGTCACAAGAAGGTTATTTTTGAAAGCAGATTCCCAGAACTCAGGCTGCACTGACGTGCTGCCTGAGTTCTGGGAATCTGCTTTCAAAAACTCTGTATGTCTCAGCAATGTGCCGAGACATATAGAGTAGCGAGGATGCTGGTCAATGTGTGGACCGCAAGTATCCTGCTATAGTATACCAGACCTATCTGATGAGGGCATCATATTTGGGTCAAACACAAATACAGGCATATCCCACATAGAAAGAATCAGGGTCTCCAATACATGGCAAAATGTTCGTATAAAACACTACGAAAATGAAAAATTCTCCGGCACAACTACAGGGCAGTCAAGAAACTCGTTATTTTCTCTGATTAAGTTTGTTCCACTATAAAAGCAAAAAAAATCAGAATGAAAAATTGCTTTGTTCGAGACCTACCTTTTCCCTTTGAAGCAGAAGTTTCTTGGCTTTCTCCTCTGCAGCCTTCTGCTCCTTACTGACTGTGGCCTCAACCTGTTTTACTGACACATCTTCAGGCTTCTTCTCCTCCACTGCAGCATTTTTGGGATCTGCTGTCCTGAACTTAGGAACAAGAGTAGCAATGTAGTTCCCAACAAATGCTTGCACAGTGGGAGCAGAATAGGAAAGGTACTGTCCTAAACCCTTCCTGGACGAAGGCGGGGTAACCGGAGCGGCCGATTCTGTTTTACCGGACACTGTGATGAGGTCTGAGGTTTGTTGATCCTGAGAGGAAATGGAGGACTTTTCAACACTGCTCCCTTTTTTATCCTGAGTCTTTGTAATGTTGCCAAAGTATGAGTTGATGTGATGGGCTAGGTAGGTGTAAGTCTCATCCAGGCTAACTGACAACGTGCTGGGATGGAAAAGTGCTGTGTTTTGTTTGGAAGTTGTGCTTTTGCTCTCTGTCTCCTTCAGTGAAGGTGGAAGCTCCTCTTTCTTCCTGGCACAAGTAGCTTTGACAGCGGGAACAACACGTCTCAGTCTTTTCTCTTTAACCTCATGCACTGCTGGGATTGTGGCAGGGACAGCTGCTTGGGTAGAACTGTGAGGATGAGTGGAGGTAGTGGCACTTGCATCAAGTGTAGCAGCAGAATTGGAAAGAGACGGATTGGCAGATGATGAGTTTACTACAGGTTGGGCTGCGGTAGATGTAGAAGTGGCAGCAGGAATAGGTGTGACTGCATTCTCCTCAGCATTTGCTGTTGACTCAATACTGGCCTCAGCATTTTTACCAGCCTTTAAAGCGTTAGGTTTGAGTCGGGCAATTTTGGCCAGAAGATCTGTGTGTGTCCCACTCACAGCTTTAGAAACTGTGTCTAGTGTGCTCCTGACCCTTGACATGTGTTGGCTCAGACCAGCAGACCACTTTGAGGTTGAAGTGTTCAAATACAGGGTGCTTGTGTGGAGTCCAAGCCGCTGCCTAACCTGGCTAGCCTTGGAGACCCATCCTTTACGACTCCTGGTCCTCAGGTGGTGGATGTGCTTCCAGCTGCTATAGCCAGCCTTGTAGCACGCTGTCTGCTGTGCATGAATCCTACAGTGAGAGGTACCAGACAATGGAAGTGATGCTGCTGACTTGCGAGCATGTATTTGCCACATATGAAATGTTCTGCTTATTTTCCCCAAGGTATGTGGAGCCAATCTATTATTCATATTTTGTAAGGGCTTGAGCCATCCAAAGAAATAACAGGTCTCTACTCCCTTTTTCTCTTTTCTTAACCTGGTAATGAACGACAAAAAAGGTGATGTACACATGAAAGACAGAACTGAAAGAAACAGAAAAGAAGACAATGATGTTTGACAGGACATGGCATGAAATAAAAATATTAACATAAGCACTTCCCGTAACTTAACCCTGTCTTTAACTGAGCATAGACGAGAGGATAACAATCTCAGTTCTACTCAGAAAAAGGGTAACATTTTCTCCTTGATCACCAGTAACTAGCTAGCTGAGTACCACAGCATGCTAAAACGCTAGCATTCATACAGGCCATACAAAACATGATAAACCATACCAGTGTTGTCGTTTCAAGAAATCCTTTCAAAATCCTTTAATCCCGTCATTAAACTGCCATTATTCTTTAACACAAAAGTATAACACTGTACGATAAACTATTGGGTCATTCGCTTTGACACTTAATTTCCAGAATGACGTGAGGGCGACAGTCGAAGGAAAAACAATAGTCATGTGTTCCTACATCTGCTCTCTCATTGGCTGTCTGTCACTTGGCCCCTTAAATGGAATCTGTTGATTGGTTGAGGGCATTCTCCCCACAGCTAACCGTTGCAGCGGATCAACTCTTAATAAATTCCGGCGTACGCCGAACTACACAGTGGTGGGCGGAGTCAACTCTAAATACAAAGGACTCCTCTCCACCCGTCTTTGATTCTGACGGGACATACTCATAAAAAAATGGAGCGCCATACTTGTACGTGAGGCGTTACCTTATTATCGTGTATTTACTAAAAGTTAACGCGTCCTTGAAACTCTACAATAATATTTTTAGATTATAATAGTTATTATACTGAAGAGTAAACGCTGTAGGCTGCAATAATCACAACATCAGGGTCACTGTCACACAGTCGAAGAGGAAATAGTAAATACATTGACCGACAGAGGGCAGAAAAACCTCTTCTTACCTGGTAACCAAGCGAAGAAGAAATGGAAATTATCTTGTACTCTACCGCTACACTAAATAATACAAACAGCTAGCAACTTAACCACCATGTTAGGTGTTGGTTAAATAATTTATAGGCTTTGTGTGTTCAAAGAAAGTAGCACTCGTGTCCCCTAAAAGGTAGGTGAAGTGAGGCTGAATGAGAGGAGACTATGAGAGCAGTAGCTTGTGTTAGCCGCAGTAAGCTAAGGCGAGGAGGGTTGTTGTATGACACCGCTATGATACAGTAGCATTAACTGATAGGAGGTCTTTTCTAGCGAGTAGAATTTGAGTTGCAAAATTCGGGTTAATGGAAAAGTTACTGTGGTGTTCAGATATTTCACTTCGTCAGCTCATTTGCAACAGAAATGAATCAATTCAGATGCAGTCACTCCGGGCTATAACATTTAGTTAGCTTAAGATCTGATGCAGTGTCATCTAGGCGAGTAAACAGAATTTCTGTATGCCAGTTGTATTTACAATACTTGCTGTTTCCTAGAGGTGATGGGAATCCTATTCACATTTTCTGTTTTGCATGCAACTTGCTCATTGCACAGTCATCACTTACTGATACTTTTCTTTCTTGAATACAGGGGACACTGGAGCTATGGCAACTGCACAGTCTGTGGCAACGTTTGCAGTGTGCGTCCTCATGATAACAGAGCTCATACTGGCCAAGAAGGACTACTATGATATCCTGGGAGTACCAAAAGGGTCTACTGAGCGCCAGATAAAGAAGGCTTTCCACAGACTTGCAATGAAATATCACCCAGATAAGAACAAGAGCCCGGACGCTGAAGTGAGATTCAGGGAAATTGCAGAAGGTACAGTCAACTTATTTTGGGAGATGGGTATTGTTTAGCCTATTGTTTGAATTCATGTACCTTCCAGCATGTGGTTAAAGCTTGTTAATGATGGCATCCCAGTTAGCCCTTCCCTTTGCATGCATATATATGTATATATGTATATGTGTGTATATATATATATATATATATATATATATATATATATATATATATATATATGCGCATGTGTGTGTGTGTGTGTGTGTGTGTGTGTGTGTGTGTGGTTTCACTTGATATTTGATGTTTTTAATTACCTATTTTTAATGAAGATCAGGAGAACAAAGCCAAATTTGGCAAAAATGTTCCTTTACAAACCTAAATAAAAGGAAATAATGGTAAAAACATTAGCTCATCTTGATACAAAACCAAAAAAGGTGAGACATACATGATTGTTTATGGACTGTGAAGCCAGTCTCACAAAGGCAACACCCAGACGTAGCCTTTCCTGGTGGAATATCAAGGGATAAGATGGGCTGTTTTGAGTCAGAGAGACAAAAAGGTTGGGGTTGTTTGTGCAATCAAACTTTGTGTTTTCATTATGTGCTTTGATGACGCTTTTCATCTTATGCATTTTAGTGAAGCTATTCTGCAGCCAATTTTCTTCATGCTATTGATGAAGTGTCTATCTCTAGTGCAAACTGCGATGAAGCACGGCTTTTTTAACATTGACTGGATATTACACTTCTTCCACTCTGACTGAACCCTGTTTCTCTTTGTTGCGTGCAGCTTATGAAACTTTGTCAGATGAGACCAGAAGACAAGAGTATGACAGGTTTGGTGACACCTCTGAATACTTCACTGGGGAGACAAAAGGCAGACAAAGACAGGGCACCCATCAGCCTTTCAGCTTCAACTTTGACGACATATTTAAGGACTTTGACATCTACAGCCACAACAGGCATGCCCGTCACCGACGACACTTTGATGAACACTCCAGGTCCCACAAGGACTCCCACAGCAGACATAAGAGACACTTTCAAGGTGGTTTTGGAGCAGGTATCTTTGATGATATGTTTGATGACATGGAGAGAATGTTTACCTTTGACAGACATGGCAAACAGACTGAAAACAGATTTCATAGTGCATCGAAGCAACACTGTAGAACGGTAACACAGCGCAGAGGAAACATGGTAACCACATACACAGACTGTACTGCATCCTAAGATGCAACGCAAAGTGAGTTCTAACTTAAAATTGCCTTAAGAGGATATTTTACTGATTAAGTAGCAGAAAGCCCATTAGTTTAGATGCTGTGAAATTTGAACAGCAACGTTGAGAGCCGACAGTCACAGAACGACAAGCACTGAATACACAGTTTACGTAGTTTAGTTCTGAATTCAAATAAGCTATCTATTTTCAAGATATTCACTGTGTATGCTCATTAACTTCTATATGATTGTAGTAGTTTTGATAAGAGGTTAAGTAAGCTGTTAGGGAGTATTTTTTTTTGGCAGTGTTTTTTCAAGCACCTTCTGAAATTTTGATTGTGAAAAATAAAGATGTCTCGCTCAATATGGCACAGCAATACATGTGTCAGATCACCACTAGTTCTCCTACCGCTTTTTTTGTATAGTTTCTTTGTATAGGCTCTGCTATTGTGAGCCTGAAGTTACCACTATAGGCAGAGACAATGGCAGCCTGTGGAGTTCTGCTTATGGTTGTGAAATAGACAGCAGTGTCAACAAAAACCTGTGACCATCCACATGTTGGTTTTAGTTAACTACATCTTCTTGAAATGTTCTGACACTCCACAATTTCAGTGACTTTGTTAAATGTTATGCATTGTAGCATTTGTAGTTAAATCGTCTTCAGTGCACCTGAAGAGTAATTGTAAATATTTGTAAATATTAGTAGGAAAGTGGCAGTGGAGAAATGTTTGTGGCTTAGATTTTAGTTGAAGTAGCCTCGATCAAGCAGGTTTGGCTGAACAGTAATGCAACAGCCCTGCAGTTAATATAGTTAACTGTGAAGCCGATAATGTTCTGTTTTCTTAAACAGATGTTTTTCCAACTCTGTTGCAGTTTTTGACTGAATATTTTGTTGTCTCGATAAAATTGTAGGTACATCTTACAATACTGCACAACACAGAAGAAAGGTGTCAAACACCATAGACTCGAAAATAACCCGCTCCATTCAAAAAAAGCCTCGACAACAATCAGTAAAAATGATATAGGTTTCACAAAGGTATTGCAGAACCAGTAGCATTAAATTGCACTATATTTTCCAGTTGTTTATTGGCGTGATCAATCAATACTTTACCATGATTTTCAGAGCATAGCCTACTACATATTTTGCAGTTTGATCAAATAGTGTGTAGCCTGTACAGCTCTGTTAATTGCCTTCTTGTATTTTCACATCTGATGCATTAAATTGCATCTCCATAGCTAAAATACGCTGCAAATTGTCATACAATCTTATATGAAGTGTTTTTGCGACTGCAGTTCAGTTATTTCTGATTTAAGGTCCTATTTTATTGGAGGTATTTTCATAATATATGCCTTATGGTGGCAGAGGACGTTAGATTGAGGCCACCTTTATTTCAAAAAATGTAATTTCTCAATTCTGAATAACACTTTTTCTTTTGACTTTGTAGACGGGGAGTGTTACGGCTGAATTTACAATCCCATTCCAAGAAATCTAGCCAAAAATCCTCAAAGGTATTAGCTTTTGGTGTCAAGACAACCTACAAAGAATGTGCTATGTGTAAAGTAACTTGCAGAGGATCAGTCAGAATGTAAGCTTTCGACAGTACACGTTAGAAGTTTTTTGACTCATTTTACAAGACTTTGTATTTTTAAAAAAAAATCATTATGAAATGCTGCATATATTTTTTTCAGTGTAGGTATACTGCAGTACCTCAGTGTTAAAGAAATACTGTATATATGCATAAATACATCAGTTCTTGGCATAATTTCTTAATCTGTTTGGTTGTAATGCTGTAGAAAATGAAACACTTTTCCTGGCATATCTGTTACTTCATTCCACTAAAGTAGTTCAATGTGACACTGTGCTGTGCAATATTTATCTCATATATTGATGTTGTTGTTGGAAAATGACCAAAAGCACTTTCTGTTTTGTAAATAAAATGCAGAAACAATACTGGTCGTTTTTCTTTTTTACACGCTCATTTTGGAGTCTGCCAAATGCCTGACATATTAAACACTTTAATCAACATTTTGTAGCATTATCGACTGCATGGGCATAACAGTATCTTGCTTGGCTTAAACACCACTTTGGTGATCCAAAAGTTATGTGTTAAGTTAGAATCATAGAAAAAATCGAGAAAACATTTGTCTGAGAAGTGTTCAGGACATTTTAATAAGTGAGGTCATACCGGTTTTACCACAAACATTCTATATATTGATGGGTGCAGCATAAATATTTTGGTGTTCACCTTAGTTACCGTTGCCTTGAGGAAAAAGTAATAATTTTCTTTCTTTTCATTGGTTCAATACACACACTATGTCACCTGTAGGAAATGTAGTTCGTCCAAATTCGAACTCCCAACAAAGTACTTATGAGCCGTAACTTACTTAACTCCAACTCCCATGATGCACCTCTGAGCGACCGGAGTGCGTAGTTGTTGGCAGATCCAAAGAGACGCCAGTAGCTTTAGCTGAGGGACATTGAATGACTTTGTACCCGTGTGTTGGGAACGTTCAGAAAGTTGTCTTTTTGACAGGTCGGGATTCGTATCGGAGCTAATGGAGGCGCTCATACCTGTCATAAACAAACTGCAGGATGTTTTCAACACAGTCGGCGCAGATATTATCCAACTGCCGCAGATAGTTGTTGTGGGGACCCAGGTGAGAAACGTCACTTTGCTTTAAGGCTAGCAAGTTGGTTAGCCTGCGACAACTTATTGTTTTGACTGCTGCTGTTGTCTTCACCACACTTCTTCTTTCAGTTTCGTGCTGGTGCAGTCCTCAAAACTGTCTAGACTGACTTCATGCCTATGTTGGGCCTTTTTTTTTTAGTTAACTACTAACGCAACTAAGTTAGCATTAGCCATATCTGGTCTCACGTTTAGACTCGGTGTTTGGCAGTTGGACAGTTGAAAGGGGACATTTGTCCACTTGCATTAGCCTTCTGTTCAGTAGCCTAAATATAAAATTAAGTGCAGTTTTCTTTAACTTAATAAGATTTGCATAAACAGTTTCCTCTGACCATGTACCAGTCTTCTTTATGGACAACATGATTTCTAAATTGTGTCTTAAAATACACAACACAATATAAATTACACTTAACTTGTCACTTTATAATGCAGTGTACTACAATTGAACAGCCCAGCAATAAGCCCTACAATCACACAAGTTGCAATATTTAGTTTTTGCTGACACTGTTTCAAAAAGATTTTTAATGTATTATTAGTGATAATTAGCCTTCAGTTGTTAACATAAAAGGGGCCATTGGTGGAAAATGTACTCAGATCTTGTACTTAACTTAAAGTAATTGGGGTTTAAGTAAAAGTACAAAGGTATTATCCTCAAAATATACTTTACATACCAAAAATTAAAAGGATTGGATATTAATTATTGATGCATTTACGTGCCAGTGACTCTAAAGTTGCAAGTGATAAAGGTGAATCTGATTTTAATGACCTTATTTACTGCTGAGTCATTTGTAGATATCGTCATGGGTATCAATAAAGTTTTATCTTTATCAAATGCTAAGGTGTCACTGTTGGACTTTTCAACAATAGGTAATCCCAATTTATTATCCCTTTTTTTTATATATATTTAATGGTTTTGTTATTCAGCTAAATACACAAGTAACTAGTAATATTTATTTGCATTAGGACCACAAGTACTAGAAAATGGAAATACTTAAATAATATACAATTACCCTTGTATTCTACTCAAGTACTGTACCTGAGTACATGTACTTTACACCACTAAAAAGGGTAAACATCCTATTACATTTATCAGAATATTGTAAGACTGTTCAATTCAACAAGCCTGCAAACTATTAATGACCATAAAGTCGAGTTGAGTCTGCATCATTCTTCTCTAATACTGTTTCACTGTGTCCACGTTACTGCGTTGTGTACAAGAGCCTAATAGGTTTAAAGTGGCAGATTTTCTCTATCACGTTTTGTTTCACTGGTCGGCTTATGGGATGTGACTGTCTCAGCCCTTTTGGCAGACACCAGAGATAAAGCAAGCTAAAGAACGATTTAAAGGCCTGATTTGGGAGGTTCGTCCTTGTTAGTGCTCTGCAAAGGTTGAACTCGACCAAAACCTCCAATTAGAGGCAGCTCTGACCAAAACTAAGTGGCAGAGATTAATAATTGGCTATCTGCAGTGTGTTGTTGCCATCAGTAGAGCCACCTATATCAGTCAAAATAACACTAGATTTGCTGCTGTGCCACCAATTTAGCCCTAAACTCATTTTAAGGAAATTATTTATGAGGAATCTGTGAGCCAGGTGAGCTAAAGGAGGCATTTCAGTTCACCAGACCTAATTAGAGACGACTACCTCAAACATCTTTGCACTTAATATGAAACTTACTCCTAATATTGGTCCTAATGGCACATAATGGTTACCTATTGTGTGATTAAATGTGCACAAGTTAAAGAAGGTGTGTTCAGCATGTGAAGAATCCCAAACATGCACTAATAGCTCCTATAGCATACCTAAGTACAGCTCCCTAAACAGTGACTTTGTGGGAAGTCCTAATGGTGACTGAGGAGCTAAGTTTAGATCAACTCCTCGATTCAAATGCAGTTGAGGACCCAAGAGTCCGTGAAAAAGTTTGTTCAGTGGAAGTGGCCTAAAAGACTTGAATAAATGAAACCAAAGTCAGTCTTGATGTTTTGTGTGTATCTGCCCGATTTCTGTGGTCAATAAATGACTCACGGATGCTTCAGCCTCCACATTTAGTGGTTTAGTTTATGATGTTGTTGTTGTCTACAGAGCAGTGGGAAGAGTTCTGTTTTAGAGAGCCTGGTTGGCAGAGACATCTTGCCACGTGGCACTGGCATCGTCACACGTCGACCCCTCATCCTACAGCTCGTACACATCGACCCAGACGACAGCAGAAAAGCCAACGAAGAGAACGGTAACATCACTTTTTCCTCATCCTCGGTTTGTGCATTGTGGTTTGGTTATAATGAGCTTGGTAAATGTTCATATTATCCTGCAAATTAAACAATTGAATCGTCAATATTTTACATGTATGTGCAATATGCTATAATGCCTAAAAGCTGGGGCAGGACTTGATTTTTGCTGCTATTGTTGTGCAGTTTTAAAAGATCTAATTAGAATACACTGTCCAACAATAGACACAAACATATAACTTAAAAAACAATCTTTATATGGAACCCTTTTTTTTTCATATTAAAATTGATAAATTTGACATGGTTTGGGGATTTTGCTGCAACCGTATCAGTTATAGTTAGCCCTGAGTGGAACAGCCAGTGCACTTCCACACTAGAGTTAGTCATCTAAATGTATGAGGATGTTGCAGTGAGTGCATGATTCAGACAGACAGTTGGAAAGCTAATATCATTTCAGCAGTTGGGGTTCTGCAGCGTGCTTCACCTTTACCGAATAACTACATAACTTTTTGACTCAGAATCGGCATCGACGTTGTTTAGTTCTCAGTGAAAAGAACAGGGGACTGAAATGTGCCAAGATCCTGCATGTTTTTAACGCCGTCCTCTGGGAATGGCCTCACTGTGACTCTGCACTGCTGCAAAGTCTCATGCAGGAGCTGCAGATAGCCAGGCTAACCCTTTTGTCTCCTGTCATCTCTCTTTAACCACAGAATCCAAGAGAAATGGGCGCCTTTACAGAGGTCTCCTTCTCCTTGTTCTTTGTCTTGTTGTATTTGTATATTACATAACCCCCACCCGCCACCCCCACTCTTCTTTTTTGCCCATTCTACCTCATCCTGCCTTGTATTTGTGTAGCTTTTCTGAAGCTGCCAAACCGCGCCGCTTCATGTATTCAGCTCATGTCCTTCCCTCTATGTAGGCTGGTCTCTGTCAGTTGAAGTTAGAAGATGAGAATTAGGTTATTGCTGTTAAAAAATAATCCTCTTGTGCTTAATTTTACATTTTAAAATCCATTAGCTTCCAAGATCACTAACAGACTCCAACCTTGTTATGTCATAATGTTGATTATTGCAGCTACAATCATTCATTTGTTCCTTAAAGAGTTCTTTGGTCTCTGCTTCCCGAAATGCAAGTTTTTTTTTCATTTTTCCTTAATGTTTTGCTTTAGCCTGTAATTTGCTCCCAATACTGTTGTGTGAAAACATCGGTTCCTTCAATGATTGTTTTGCTTCGTTTAGTTTTTTTGGCCGAAACTCTTCAGCTGTTGATGTTTTCTCTGAATTTTATTTTTCCATCCCATACTTGCCAAGAAAAACAAGTCCTCCCTTGAGACATTGTCACAGGGATGATAATCATCATAACAGGGGGCCTCATTCATGAAGCTTTCTTAAGAACAAATCTGTTCTTAGAGCCTTCTTAAGAAGATTTTTGGCATTCACGAGCGTGTTCTTAACTGACCTGTTCTTAAAAGTAAGAACAAATTCTAAGAACACTCAGGAGGACTCTTACGCACAAAAAATCGGTTCTTTTAGAATTTTGTTACAGTCAAAAGTGATCCAAAAATTTGAATTTCTTTCTTAAAATGATTCAAATATTACCACAAATTATTTAATTTAAAACTAGATTTATTCAAGTGAATTTTAGTGATCTATGGTTTTATAGTTCAGTGCCAGTTAAACTCAAAATCAGATTTTAGATCTGAAGCTGCACTTGGTCACATTAACGTGTTTGGAGGTCTGTGGGAGGTACAAGCGCAATGACCACTGCGATGTGCACACGCGATGACCTCCGCCACGTGCACGCGCCCCGGTGTGCACGCACGCGCTGACCGGGGAGACAAGGCGGACATGGCCTGGGCAGTTTTACCTGTCACTGCAGCAGAGGCAGAGGGTGTTTTATTATGACAGACACCCTTTCTGAGTATAAAAGTTTAGCTGTCTCAGGTCAGACTTTATTGGCTGTTTGAAGCTCTCATCTGCAGAAATGACCATCACTCTGGTGGGCGGAGTTTCACCTGCACTCCAGTGCTCACGTGTCTCAAACACTCTCTTGCTGCTGCCTTATAAGGAAGTTTAGAGGGTGTACCTTTTACATTTACAAGTCAATACAATGTAAATGTCATGTTAATGAGAGGGGAGGGAGTTCGTAGAGACTGTTCTTGAATCCGGCGCATCTCCCTCCTAAGAACAGATTTGCCTTGTCAAGAACGCTTCGTGAATCCAACGTACTTTTCTCTTGGGAGTTCTTAAAGCCGTTCTTAAGAACGCTTTTCTACAAACGCGTTCATGAATGAGGCCCATTGTTCTCAAGGCCACATCTGTCACATAATCTGTAACTGTAACATCTGTCCTCCACTTTGTTTTTCCACAGGCATCGATGGAGAGGAATGGGGCAAATTCCTACACACCAAAAACAAGGTAGACCGTTCACCCTGTTCTCCTTGCTTGCCAGAAAACAATACTTTCATTTGAGGTTTCCACCACTGCTGTTCTGTGTATCGAAGCACCTGAATATTTGATAGACTCTGGCAATTGTGATATACCAATGTTGTATATCCTGATTCATAATTATGGATTTGTAACAGGAGGACATTTTATATATTGGTGTCATGTTTACATGAGAAACATCTACAACCTGTAATGAGATCAGGCACACACCCTCCATGCTGCTAAAAATATTTATGTGGCTGTAGGGTAAATGTCCTCCAAGGTTTAATTCTGTCTCTGAGCTCCTTTTACAGTAGTTCTTCATGTTTGAACAAAGAAACCTTTATCATGTCCTGATAGCCTCATGACAGTAAACAGCATTTTCTCAGTATTTCTTTGTAAACTCTCTCTGTCGTTTTCCTTTTTTTTTCTGTCCCTCTCTGTTGCTCTAAGAACTGCTTCTAGCATTGATGTTGCTTGTCAATACCATCCATAACATTCGTGGCCAAACTTTCATTTCAGATATACACAGACTTTGAGGAGATCAGGCAAGAAATTGAAACAGAAACGGAAAGAATTTCTGGCAATAACAAGGTATGCTACGTGCACTTATTAATACAGAACATGAAAAGTTGCCAGACAAGTTCCTCCATGGTGGAGGAACTGGATCGTGCTTCATTGTAGGCACCAACCCGATGTTACTGTTCTATTCCAGGGTATTAGTGATGAACCCATTCACCTGAAAATCTTCTCCCCACATGTTGTGAACCTCACATTAGTGGACCTTCCTGGCATTACAAAGGTAAGATAGGTTCCCCTTATGCTTTCCCATGTCCCAATCTGTAGGATCTGTGACGAACAAATGATTCTGCCATGAATTTTATGCAGTGTATCTACAGATCTTTAAAAGTCCAAATAAAGCCCCCAATTCAGCTCCTTCAAAAGAACATTCAAACGTTTTGTTTACAGCATTCTTCAATATTTCCTGTCACCTACTGTATGCAGTCAGACTACTTTTAACTTCTCTAGCAGGAGTGAAGGACATGATATACATCTGTAAACTGCAACAATGTACTGTGGTTATAGAAGGCTGTTTAGAACTTTATTGCTATCTTTGTTATCCACAGAAACAAGATAGGAAGCTTACGCATTGTGCCACAGCAGCTTTAAATAGTTTTTAATGGTTAATCTGCCTGTCCATTTTCAGCCACTTGCCTGGGTCTGGGTCATGTTAACTGACTAATCACAGTGCTAAACAGTATTGTTATATATAGCTTAAATGTGTCAAATGTTAATAAATGCATATAGTTAGTGATTATATAATTATAGGCCTTGTTGTCTCTATCTATTTTTATATGTTTTTTGGCCGATATAGCCACTTAAAATGTTTCTGTAAAAGATTTGAGCTCCATGTGTATTTTTTAAAACAGGTACCAGTGGGAGACCAGCCCAAAGACATAGAGATCCAGATCAGAGAACAGATTCTGAAGTACATCTCCAATCCCAACTCCATCATCCTGGCTGTGACTGCTGCCAACACAGATATGGCAACCTCAGAGGCGCTCAAGGTGGCGCGTGAGGTTGACCTTGATGGTACCCTTGTTTGCTCTTTCTTTGCTTTTGTTGTTTTTTCCCTTTAAAGTGGCAGTAGACAGAATCCTCCCTTTTCCAACTGAACCTTTGACCAGGCAAAAAATGTGAAAATACAGCCCTCTTCCTGCAGCTTTCCTCTCTCTGTCCTGAGCCCCTCCTGCCAGAGGAGCATGGGTATATGTACAAAATGTAATCAAGACAGATTTCAGCATTTACGTCTAGTTTGAGAAATGATTCAAACCTCACTCTCCTTCGTGAAAGTCTGCCCTTTAAACTCTCGTCTTATTTGGCTGAAAAGACTCACGATTGCCTCGATTCTTCCATCACAACCTTGATTTTCTGTATCCTGAAAATACAGCCAAGAGGAGCAGAGGTCTGGTTTTAACTTTGACCATTTCAATTACAAAATGCTAAAAAGTTATTACAGATTTTTGTGCCCATTGAGGCTGAAAGAATACTGCCTATCTCAGAATTTACCCTCTTTTTTTCTCACTTGTGTACTTTTTGGATTTCTTCCCAAGGCAGTGTTTTTGTAACTAGGTGTGTGTTTGCCTGTGGTTAGGCAGGAGGACACTAGCAGTGGTGACCAAGCTGGATCTGATGGATGCTGGCACAGATGCCATGGATGTCTTGATGGGCAGAGTCATTCCTGTCAAGCTGGGCATTATTGGAGTAGTTAACAGGTATTGATGCTCACATAAAGTCACATTGTGGAAAGTAGTAAAACAATATGCACAGAAATTTCCAAGACTCGCACCAAGTCATGATTTTTTTTGTTGTTGCGTTTTCTTAGGAGTCAGTTGGATATCAATCAAAAGAAATCAGTAGCAGATTCTATCCGTGATGAGTATGCCTTCCTACAAAAGAGGTACCCCTCCCTCGCTAACAGAAATGGAACCAAATATCTGGCTAGAACACTGAACAGGTATGGCATCAACATTTATGTATTTATTTAATTTTAAATGTCATCTGTCTACTGTTTTGTAGTGCAAATAATGAAATTTTTTGAGGTTTACGTCCTCTTGTGAAATGAAATACGACAGTAACTTCTAAATCTTCCTTGTTAATAACTGATGTAGTCTTTAACAAGTCTCCTCCTTTGTTTTTTAATGAAATTTCAAGCTGATTTCTTTAATATCATAGGTTACTGATGCACCACATCAGAGACTGTCTTCCCGAGCTGAAGACGAGGATCAATGTGCTGGCAGCGCAGTACCAGTCTTTGCTCAACAGCTATGGTGAACCTGTCGATGACAAGAGCGCCACGTTGCTGCAGCTCATCACCAAGTTTGCAGCAGAGTACTGCAACACCATAGAGGGCACGGCCAAGTACATTGAGACAGCTGAACTGTGAGTTACACAACTATGAACTGCATGTACTCCCACATACCACTAAGGGGTGCTAGCATCGCTCTCTCCTGAATGATCTATGAAGACAGACTCTTCCTGTGTGTTTTCCTTTGTCAGATGTGGCGGAGCAAGAATCTGTTATATATTCCATGAAACGTTTGGTCGCACCTTAGAATCAGTCGACCCTCTGGGTGGCCTGACAACCATTGATGTGCTCACAGCGATCAGAAATGCAACGGTGGGTTTCCGCTATCTATTCTATATATCTATGTGTTTGACTTAACGTTCAGCTTTGTGAAGACTCACACTTGAATTGCCTTCAACAGGGCCCGAGGCCTGCTTTATTTGTGCCTGAGGTTTCATTTGAGTTGCTGGTGAAGCGGCAGATCAAACGTCTGGAGGAGCCCAGTCTGCGCTGTGTGGAGCTGGTTCATGAGGAGATGCAAAGGATCATCCAACACTGCAGTAACTATAGCACACAGGTGAGAAACACCCCAACATAAGTAAAAATGCACATACCAGTTATGACTGAACCACAGTTTTTCTGCAAATACCAAACACTGCAATCTCTAATGCTAATTCTGTTGATTGTGTGTCTTTTATCACAGGAGTTGTTGAGGTTTCCAAAGCTCCACGATGCCATAGTCGAAGTTGTCACCTCCCTTCTCAGAAAAAGACTCCCGGTCACAAATGAAATGGTCAGGATCTGTTGACACTGAATATTACTGAGCTTTAGGGAAGTTACAGTCCTGCCCAAGCCTGATTAATCAATTTTCTGAATTTCTTTTCAGGTTCATAATCTGGTTGCCATTGAGCTGGCCTACATCAACACCAAACACCCCGACTTTGCTGATGCCTGTGGCCTCATGAACAACAATATAGAAGTAGGAGATCATGTACTGCTTTCATGGACGCAAATATAAAATACTGTTTTATTTAATGCAGTGTTTTAAATCATCTGCGATAATCTCAGGCTGCCAGTTTTTAATTGTAAAGACATGGCCTCGCTCAGCGTTAATCCTAATGCACATTACAGTTAGCCTAGCCGCGCTAGACCCATGCTCTGAAGACGCAAGGGTCTAGGCACGCTCGACAGGGAGGGAGGCGGGCTAAAAGGTTGTCTATCAAATCACTCTGCAGCAATTGGGTAGGTATACAACCAATCAGCGCAACGAATAGGCTCCGAGAGCGCTGGTAATCAGAGGATGTGGTAGTTCAGTGAAGCCTTATTTAAACAGTCAATGGGTGAAGCTCAAGTATATTACAGACATGTTAACAGAAAGATTATTTAGTCGGTGCTAATGGAGCTCAACGACTGTTGTCGTTTTTGTTGTCGACCCTGGCAGAGAATTAAATTTGTTGCCGTGGGTTGTCTAGCGCGGCTAGGCTACATTACAGTGACAGCACATCACAAATAAGTGAAATGTTTATCATAACAACTAATGAAACAGTTTGATGAATCATGGAAACCACTTTCTCTGCTCTTCTTCTTAACGTTTACATTGGTGTATTTGTCAATCTTTTGTTTTTGTAGGAGCAAAGACGCAATAGAATGAGAGACCTGCCCTCTGCTGTTCCCAGAGACAAGGTGAGATTCTCTATCCTGCTCTTTTCTTGTAACAGGTTTTAACAGATTTTCTATCAGTCTCGAGCATAGTCACATTCAGTCTGCTGTCGGCGAAGAGTTGGCCAACTTCAGACTTCTTCTGTATTTAAATCTAGCAGTTATTCTCTCCACATTACAGAATGTAAACCTCATCCACACCTCTGCCTTGAGCCCCTACCAGTTTTCTGTCCACTCTTTTCTTCCTTATGTCTTTCTGTAGTCCCTTAAAGGCCCAGGTGGCCAGTCTCTCTCGCCCACTGAGCCTCCTGCCTTTGAGGGCGAGGTCCCCAAGGTGTGTCCCGTACACTCACTGCCTGTCTACATCTGACCACTGACCACCCCCAAGCCTTTCTTTAGTTACTCTAAAATCAGCCAGAACCACCCTTTGTGCCTTCAGTGGCCCACAAATACAGTGGGTTGGAGGAGTAGTTTTTCACTCTTACAATCTAACTGATGTGACCTTCCCTCTGTGATGTACTAATCCTTTTCCTGCATGTTGGTCACGCTGACAGAAAAAAGCACAACTCCAGATTTTGTCTTTTGTTGTTGCTGTTTTTAAAAAAAGCTTTGCAGGGTGGGTGATATGGATAAAATCTTCTGTACCAGTAGATGTAATTTAATAGCAGCAGTATGAAAACTTTGATGAAAAATATACTAAAGGACTTATGATTTAGGCCAATGTGGTACATTCAGTAACATTAACAATCACAGTCAGCATTCTATCAAATTGTCAAAGCAAAATATCTGTCATTTTGAGAGATCCTTTTTGTGTAGTGGTAAACCCCATCATGTCACCAACGCCTAAGCCTGGGTTATGTCATTTTTGCACACTGCTCATCTGTGTTTTCCACCTGCCCCGCACTACTCTGGATGAACTTCTTTGGACTGAAGTCAAAGAAGGCTTTTAGCATGCTGCTATTTAGCACTACTGTGGAATCATAACATGTCTTATGAATGCGGGCAGATTTGATTAACCTCCTTGATTTAACCTCTTTTCCTTACTTTCTCCGCACATGAAGCATTTACAGACCTTGCAGGTGTTTGAACATTTACCCCTGAAGGATCCTCACCCCCGTCTCTCTCCTCCCTGTAGGCAGCAGCCAGCGGCTCTCAGAGCGTTCCTGTCGGCGAACAGGTAGACAACACAACGGGCAGCTGGAGAGGCATGTTGAGGAGGGGAGAAGAAAATGTAGCTGGTGACAGAGCCATGCTGCAGGCCCCTGCAAGCCCTCAGAAGGGCCACGCTGTCAACCTGTTGGATGTGGTGGGTGCTCTGCATTTGTAGACACGCATGAATTTTAAAGCTTAGCTGCTGCTCTTCAACAATAGTTAAGAGTTTTAGAGAAAGATTTTGGGTAAGCTGCCAGGGCTCCACTTACATCCCAACACTGTAATAATAATAATAATATTTGAGATCTTAAGTGTGCAAGGCATCTTCAAGACAACGACTGTTGGAGTGGCTCCTGTCAAAAGAATTATGATTGCCAATACAATGTTAGATAATAAACTAACAAGTGTAAAGAAAGGAGTCAAGACCGTATGGTGATATTAATAATGTCATTTTGACTTGAGAAATTTAAATATTAGGGATTAAAACCATACAAAAGTTATATGAAATACTGCTTTACTTGACTAACATATATTAAGGCTGAGCCCCATATTAATTACCTAACTTAACCTAATATAAATATATAATAAGACCCCAAAGCCTATTAATTATAAAGATTAACTTGACTAATTAGAGCTAAAGTGTGGACCCTGATCCGAAGATTTGCTGGGTCCCCTTTGAGCAACCTATTTTGTCTTTTTTATTTGTATGTGTTGGATGTTTTTTGGTGCTGTTATATTTTATGACACCATAAATTGTAATAACTCGTTTACCAATGCTGTTAACGTAATGTAAATCCACTATTGCAATGAATGCTTTTACTGTGATTTTTGCCCATGTCTGTATCTTCATTTCTCTGGTCTTATCTTAACGTGTGCATTAACAAGCACATTTGATTCCTTTTCATTGCCAGCCTGTTCCAGTGTCCAGGAAGTTGTCTGCCAGGGAGCAGAGGGACTGTGAGGTCATTGAGAGACTCATCAAGTCATATTTCCTTATTGTTCGAAAAAATATCCAAGACAGGTAATCAGCCCTGTTAGTTTTTAATTTATCTGCCAAGATGCAAATACTGACATTATTGATCCCTTTTTATGTGCTTTACTTGACCTTCCTCAATTTTTTGTCGTTTGCACTCAGTGTACCGAAAGCGGTGATGCATTTCCTGGTGAACCACGTGAAGGACTCCCTGCAGAGTGAACTGGTGGGTCAGTTATACAAGACAGTTCTGCTGAATGACCTGCTGACAGAGTCCGAGGACATGGCTCAGAGACGCAACGAAGCTGCTGACATGCTCAAGGTGATAGATTCACTGTGGATCAGAACAAAAACTAAAATACAATCATACAGAGTCCTTTGACAGTAATAATAACAGGGTCATTTAGAAATGTCCTTGTTTTTGAAAGAAAAGCAGTATTTGTTCAATGAAGATCCCATTAAATTAATCAGAAATCCAGTCTAGACATTATTAATGTGGTAAATGACTATTCTAGCTGGAAATGGCTGATTTTTAACCCCTTAAGCTTCAGTGTACCGCCGGCGGTACACCTACTAATTTGCATAGGAATTTCAAGAATGTCCGACGGCTGCAAACACGATTATACAAACACTATACGCCGATGGAAAGCTTAGATTCTCATGAATCCGCCGGTATAAACCACTTTCAGATGCGATTACCACAGCGGGTGAGAAAAACACATTTGTCCGACAAAAACAAATATTCATCCATCCGTTCTCTATACACGGCTTCAACGCACACAGCGCGACTCACATTTCCGGGTTTATTATTACACACAAAAAAAAAGATTCCACAAAAAACGGCCATAATCCAGCCTTTTACATCCAGATGACACAAGCCTGTAAACTATTTTGTCCAAAACATGTCCTGAAGTCGGTATAAAATCCCCGAATCGGTCATTTTCAAGGAAATGCACCTCGCGATGCCCATCCAATATTCCCTGTATTTTTCGTAATTTTTTTTATTTAAAAATAGAATATTAGCGATTTTTTTGTACTGAAAACGGCTGGAATTGACTTTAGCTTAAAGGGTTAATGGAATATCTACAAAGGGGTACAGAGGAACATTTCCAGCAACCATCACTCCTGTGCTCTAATGCTACGTTGTGTTAGCTAATCATGTTGAAAGGCTAATTGATGATTAGAAACACCTTGTGCAGTTATGTTAGCACATGAATAAAAGTGTGAGTTTTCATGGCAAAAATGAAATTGTCTGAGTGACCCCAAACTTTTGACCGATCGTGTACATATAGTTATAGCTTAAATTTACATATGAAAACAAGGTTCAAATTCCATAAACGTGGTTTATTAGTGACGCAACATTTCAGTTGTGGACTTTGGTCAGGTGTATCTGTAAGCGACTTTGTCAAAACAAGTGAACCCAAAAGCACATTGAAGAAGAACATCCAGCTTTCTTCCCCTTTTTAGTAGCATGGTACTTTTTGAGTGTTTTTTTTTTCTGCTGTGAATATTCCTCCTCGCATACAGGCCATCCAAACCTCCCTTCCTAAGTAATGAGTGAAAAAAATATTTTCCACACTTTTGTTTTTAGCTAATATGAAGCTTCAGTTATCCAAATGTGTCAAAGTAAGATGATAGTTTCAGTGATTTTGTAGTAGCAGTAGCAGGAGAAATGCTGCAGTTTTCCAATGCACTGTTTCTCCGTTGTGCTGCAGTTGAATGAGAGGATTGTTATCTTTGTCTGCCATCACATGCATGCATTAGAATGGCACCTTTTAATCGCCATTATGATTATTGTACGTAAAGTCACGTAGCTACTTTTACAACAGATATGATCAACTGTAATCCTCTGCTTAGTCTAGGAAGAACTGTATTTCAATGCCAGGAAGACGTCTCAAATGTTGACCATTCTGTGTAGAAATTATTCTACCCAAAGTGATGTGCTTAGTGTGCAGAAGTAGCAGTTACTCAACTCCCTTTCTTCCCCTGTGTCTAGGCGCTGCAGAAAGCCAGCCAAGTGATAGCAGAGATCAGAGAAACCCACCTGTGGTGAGGGTGGTCTCTCTTCAGTTCTCCTCGTCCCTCTTGGATTGTCATCCTCTTGAACCATCCAACCCCCAAGCCCCCCCCAAGCCCCCCCCCCCCAAGCCCCCCCCCCCCCCCCCCCCCTGAGACAAACAACCTGAAAATGCACTGGTGTCGATATGTGTATATCGAAACATAGTTTTAATGTACAGCAAAGACTTGGATTTGGTGATGGACAGTATATTTCAGTCTTGCCATCACTGTCACACATGCTCCTGTCATAGATTATAATATTTTTCTTAATGTAGTTAAAACAGTAAATATACAGATAATGTTATGCATCACCACTATGTGGAGCCTTTGCTGAGGAATGTCTGCTCTTATTGTAGATCTGAATTAAAAGTAGAAATGATGAACCCTGTTACATCATGCAGATTCTCTCTTTATTAGATGATGGCAACAATAATGTCTGCTGCTAATTTTTCCAAAGAAATGCAGTTCATTTAGATCTTTTTATTGTAAAATAGCCATTTTTACATATTTTTGGTTTACCATTAATATAGTATTATTTTTATATAGACACGGGACAGTGCTAAACCAGACACATCTGTTGCTGTTCAGCTTGAATTTTTGTATAAAGGAGTTATTGTCTTGTATTGTTTGTTGGACAGATTTACACAGATAGTTTGCAGAAAGGCAGCAGAGTGGGTGTAATGACTTATTTATTGTTTTGATATCATGATGATTGACATATAACCCAACACAACAGAACAATGAATGCATGCATGATAGACGAGCGGGGCCTTCACTGGAGTCACGATTCCGTTCATCCCAGTCTAGCAGCAGCTTTACCTCAGCCGGCCACTCATCTTGCCCTTGCCACGACCTTTGGCGCTAAAGAGTTCAGGAAAAGCACAGCAAGCATTGAGTTTAGGTCAAACGGACGTCATTCAGGAGCAGCATTTAGCAATTCAACCAACGCAGGGTGCACTTTGACTTCTACTGTACTGACATTAAAATAATTGAGGCAAGATGATCTAGAAATAATCAAACCAATAACTTTAAAGTGCTAAGAGTTCACTCCAAAGATTTGAGGCTTATGCTATGTCTCCTCTTCTTAGACTTAAGGTCACTATTACCAATACAAATCAAGACTCTTGTTTGTGCCCACAGATAAGTCTGATGCATTTTTGTAGCATGTTGCTTTGTTAATGCTGTGCTGACATTTTAGATCACAATTTATCATGTTCCGATTCACTCTTTATAACGTACGAAATTACCGTGTACAATGGTTTAGGTGCAGACGTACACTGCAAATTTTACAAGAGCATTTAACGATTAAGAAGGAGGAAGAGAACAACTGAACCGAGAGAGCTGTGGCTCATTTACAGTATGTTTTAGCATTAAGAGAATGTACTCAAATAAACGATTTCACTCTGTGTTGTCATTGATTTATTTAATGACTATGACGGCGGGTAAATGTGAAAAAGTGTGAAATGTGAACTTGTTGACAAGATGTTGAACAATATTAGAAAGTAATTCAAATAGAGATGGTTGTGGTAATGAAGAGTAAATCTACTCAAGGGGGCGTATGCTTACCTCTGGTGGTCCTGGACTCGAGCCAGAAGCTGGTTAATCTGCAAGGAAACGTACATTTCTCAGAGCGTGTAAAACAACACAGGATACCTAACAGGAATCTGAGAACCAGAACATCCTCTTAATTGATCTTGAACTTCTGGACGCCAATTTAGGCAGATTTTATCAAAAAGATGAGTTCCTGATTTGCATTGGATAACTTACATCATATTTCTGTCTTTTGAGCTTCTCGCTGAGATCGAACTTCTCAGCCTCCAGCCCCATCAGCCACTGCCACATTTCATTGGCCTTCTCCCTAAACGCAAACACACGTCTTATTGAGAGCAATGCAATGCCAAAAATGTCTCATTAAAATTCCTAATGTTGTATAAATTCATTCCTGTGTTAACGTTAGCCGTTTGTTAAAATGCAGTGGTGAACATTTGGAGACATAAGCAGTCGTGCACGGCTCTGTCATACTTGAGTTTGTCCTCATTCAGATGATCGATGTTGAGAGGCTTCCTGCGGTCAGCTAGAATCTTCTTCTTCTTCTCCCTCTCAGTTTGTTTCTTGCCTCCTCTTCTGCTCTCACTCTGCATCATTTCAGTATAGAATAAGCAGAATTCAGACTGAATGTAACACTAAAGGAGATATGGTGTTTGTCATGCAAATGACTGATAAAATACATGAAAGAAGATTATTACTGTTGTTCACTGTTACCTTGCTACTATTATGGTGTAACACATAAAGAAGTATTCAGATCCTCTACTTAAAGGCATTAGAGGATTTCTAATTTCCTACGACTTTGAACGTAGCATGCGCATGCGCACATACAACCTCTCCCTCACCCCCGTCTGACCTCCCCCCTCTTAACATTTACGAAGAAACGCCCCCCTCCAGAAACTTGCGTAGGACTCGTGAAGTTGTCTTTTACGGCTGGGTCCCCCTGGATCTTTTTCTGCCATTATGTAAAAAAAGATGAGCAAAACAAGTCGCCAGCTAACTACGAAGCTATACCAAAGCAACACATACAGAAAACATGTAAGTCCAAGGCGTACGTAATCTACGTAACGAGGCCTGAGCCGGAAGATTTTTGATTGACAGGAAAGGGAGCAAACCAAACGCCTCGGTCCGAGCGCGTTGATTGGCTGATGTTTTTCAGGTCCTGCCATGTCCACAGTTATTTTTTTTAAATTTTTAATTTTTTTAGAAACCATACATAGAAGTCCACTAAAGGTCAGTATATTCATTTTATGTGAATCAGACAAATTAAACAAAAAAAAAACATCCTCCATAATGCCTTTAAGTTAAAAGCTAGTGAAAGTTTTAATATAGCAATGTAGGAACGTTCCTTCGTAAGTAAACATCTTGAATTCAACGTTTTCAGCAAAATGATCAGTAATAGTATTAAAAATGCAAAAAAATGGTCCCTGATATTTTGCATTGTATTTTATCACAATATTACATTTTAGTGATGTGTTAAAAACATGTATAAGCAGCATTATCATGTTGTTGCAGAAGAGGATGGAACTTCATACTTTTCAAAGTAATTTCATCTGCAAAAATGACAAGATTCTAAAGTTGTCAATTATATTTAGGTTAATTAAATATAAAAACCTAAGTAAAGTAAAACTATCCCAACTCTGGTACTTGATTAAATGTAGCAACATTGTTATTCTAACCAAGAAACCATGCTTACTAAGTTAGGTCAGAGCTACTTTTGACTGCTGGTTGGTCATTATATCTTTTATATCTGACACTTAAAGCCACAAGAAGTTGAACGACCTTCTGTCCAGCACTGTACTGCTGGGTCATGTTTGAAAGGGCCTTCTTCTTCTTGGCGTCCTCATCATGCTTCTTACGTTGTTCCTCCTGCTCCTTACGCTCCTTCTCCTCCTGTATGCAGCATGATGATGAATCAATTAGAGGAAAAAATATTACTGTCTGGTGTTACAAGCTGTAATATAAGGATCGTACCGCAAGCCTGGCCTGCCTCTCCTTCTCCCTCTCCGCCCTGATCCTCTGCTGCTCAGCCCTCTCAGCACGACGCTTCTCCTAAAGACAGTTCAGACAGAAACATACTTGTAGCCAAAGTGGATCTTGACAACCAGACAAGGACTCACTGGCTCCTAATACACTCACGATTCTGTTAACGAGGGCGATGAGCTCCTCCTCCTCCTTCTTCCTCTGGATGAAGTGAGCCTCGATCAGAGACTGCAGCTCAGACAGATCCTTTTCCTGACGCTTCCTGTGGATGTCCTGCCATCCGAGGAGCAAATCAGGGTCAGACATGGTTAGAAAGCTGTCTGTTGTTTGTGTAATCACATCTAAATGTATGTTTCTGTCAAGAAGGAGGTATTTCATAAGGCTGACTCACATCAAAGTCCACCTTTTCACCATCAGGGATCTTTGGGGCCGTAATATTTGTCATGAACCTGCAGATGGGAACAGTTTGAGTATAGATATAATCTGTCTTGTTGGGTGTTTTAAAGGTTTTACTAAAGAAGAGCCAGGACACTTACTTGGGCTTCGGCTTTGACTCATCTGGAACAAGGGCAAAAATAGCACTTTAAAATCACTTCTCAATTTAAAAGTGAAGGAAGCCTGTATTTAGGAGGTGAGTAGTAAGCTGCAAAGCATTTAAGGGTATTTTTCTCACCTGTTACCTCCTCTTGTGCTGATGACCAGGAGCATGCATGATTAGTACAATGTTTGCAAATTAAATTAGGCACATAAAAATATGGGGCAGTGCAGCTTTCTTACCTTCTCCCTCCCTTCAGAAGAGCAACAAAGACAAATATTGAAAGGACATGTTTAAATTAAAATATACAATTTTAATTTTAAAGTAATAGTTATTTTAGCAAATGAATAAAAGTGATCACATACTGAACTTCCTCCTCGACGACTTCTTCCGTGTCAGACATTTTGTTCCAGATGAGCTGCGTAAAATGGATCCCCATTAGCCTATATTTACTCTGGCAAATGTTTCTGATCATCAAACAGCATAGCAGAGCGTGAGATGGCAACGGTTCACACAGTTGACAATGAGTGTCAGCACTTCACCAAATTCCCGATGCTGGTCACTGACGCGGCAACAGCGACCAAATAATGGCTGGAAGATACCCGATACCTACAGGCAGTGGTCCAAAATGTGTTTGCATGTTTTCAGAATCAAAAATGAATTTTGTCATTTTGATTAAAGTTCTCCTGTTTGTGTGTGAAAGGTCTGACACAGGCTGTAAATATATATATATATATATAGATATATATAGATATATAGATATATATATATATATATACATATATGTATAATTCCTTTTAAAAAGTAAACTATTATCTAGCATGTAATCTCTAATCCGCACAGTAACATTCTTAGATCTTGTCGCTGTAAGGTAATTTAAGTACAATAAAAAGCATATTTTCTGATGAGATTTAGTAAAGATTGTAAAATAGCACATATTTCTGCACGTCAAAAAGCCTCAAACTTGCAGTCAAGTACAGGACTTGAGAATAGATTTAGTTGTTATCCATGTCTGGTTGTTACTTACTTATATTTTTAATTTTATAGTGTATTTATAATATATCATAATAATATGATGAAATATATAGCAATGCATAACTATTTTAGGAAGCTTTAAGGACATATTTATCCATTAATACTAGTATTAATAGATACACTGCTAGTAAAAAGAAATTAATCTCACATCTTGATTGAGTTTTTATGGAAGCGATTCAGTCACATCTGATTAAACAGCATAAAAATTGAAACAGCATTTAGGGAAACATTTTCATTAGATGCCCAATGTGACTTAAAATAATCTCTGTCTCTGAGCTCCAAATCTAGATGCTAATAAATGAATTGAAAACTCAGGAAATACTTTCAGTTTAAGATTTACAGCTGAACAAGACTTGCATTTTGTTTTAATCTACCCACATAAGAGTGTCCTTACCTGCAACCAAGACAGAGGGAGCTCAGAGACGAGCGACAGACTTCAGCTCCTTGAACTTCAGCAACAGGTTGAGCATCAAGGATACATAGACCAGCCCTTCTTACTCATGTGACCGCAGCACCCTATGGCTGACCAGTCTATTGTTAGACAGCTGGACATGAGAGCGCTGTCTCAGAAACACACACACACATTCTGCAGGTACATTCCTGTCATGGTAAAATGTCATATATTTGTTTGGGCTTTCACCATTCACTCAGGTTTCAACACGCCATATATTCACAGGTGGTTAGGAAGGACAGCATTTCCTCACAGTGAGTAAAAATAAAGCCAAAAGAACTTGAATGAACTTTTTTCAGTTTTTTTTTTATTGCTGAAGCCGTACAAATAATAATTTCAAACAAATCGAACCACCACAACAATACTGAAAGACTCATATTACATTCTAGCAGGATTCCACTCAAGTGCACTGAAACACTGAATTACAGGCTTTGATAAAACAAACGGAATATTGAAATTGAAAAACCTTCACTGTTACTGCAGAGCAGATAGATCTGAAAAATGAGTGACTTGTAAATGGGAGATAGATAAGCCAAGATGTCAGACTAAACCTAACCCTGCTTGTTAAATAGATTTGGTCACTGGATAGTTGTTGCAGAAGATACTTGCATGAACAAGTATTAACGGACTTTGGTGGTGTTTATATTACAACATAATGTGTTTTTAACTGATACAAGGCCAGAAGGTAACAAACTCAGGTGTTTTTCACAAAAATGTTGCACACTGTTGTTCTTTGGCTGCAGTCCTGAGCAGAATGTGCCACTGATAGTATCTTCTGGTCTGACGTGGACTCTCAAGTACCACTTTGTAATAATACCCTCTTCCTAAAGGCGTTATAAACTTAGTAACCAATGGCACTCATCTCTCAATAAGGCATCATGTCTGAAGCTATAAATGCTAAAACCCCATTAATGACTCAGTTATCCACTCAGTTTGCAGATGCAAAAGTGAGTTAGATGTTGATAAATGGACTTTGTTCAAAGCCTATAAGAGGATAAGTGAATGTATTTTGAGCTAAATGCTAATGTCATGAAATACAGGACAACAGACATGGTCATGTTTAGCAGATACATTTACATGTTTTCCATTTCTGTTCAGTCTGTTGGCATGCTGACATTTGCCTTGCAATAACCTGAAGTACGACAAAGTATCACAGGAAAATCATTAGCTATGTGGGTATTTGCTGTTCAACCAAAGTCTTAGACACATTTAAATGTTGACCTGGTGATGACACTACATAGAAGTCACAGAATAACTAAAATTATTTCTAAGTGTCTTGTGCAATCCTTCCAAAAGATGCTGGTGTTTCCTTCTTGAAGTAGAAGACCAGCTGGTCTATTCTGCTGTCCTCTGACAACTTTAGAATTGTGCTTATTGTT
Organism: Acanthochromis polyacanthus; assembly: GCF_021347895.1. Taxonomy (NCBI): domain Eukaryota; kingdom Metazoa; phylum Chordata; class Actinopteri; family Pomacentridae; genus Acanthochromis; species Acanthochromis polyacanthus. Next base: position 15,906,852 of record NC_067120.1, on the reverse strand, counting down.
GGATCTATCATGCTATAGTTGGTGATTAATTAAGCCTGAAGTCATTAAGCACAATGATTCCTTATTAAAAAGTGGCACCAAAAGTATAAACACCAGCCAGAGGAGTTCCTTTACCCTAGAACTCTTCTTATTGATGGCTTCTAACTGATCTATAAAGCGATAATACAGGATACATTAACCACTGTTAAAGTTATTTCTTATTATTTATAAACCCTTTATGAAGAGCGTCTTAGCAGAAAGTGGCGCCATCTCATGAAACAAATCGATTATGTACATACTCATCACCCAGCGTATTGCTGAGTGGTTGGATACTTTCTAAGGCCTCAAAACTGTGACTGTCATCACAAAAAGCAGTGAGTATAAGTAAAAACAAAGCAAAAATGCTCATTACTTTGTAAAAGCTATATGACATTAGCATCAAATACATTATAAGAATATTGAACATGTTGGTGTGGATTGATAGCAAAGTAACATGTAAGTATCCAAACAGACTCCGACTGGGTGTTCTTTGAAAATCTTTGAGACAAAAATCAAGTGAAAGAAGCTAAAAGCATGTCGATCCCTTTTCATTTTTGAGGGACCATCTCAAAAGTTGGCTAAGCTGAAGTAGGCAGCGGTGTAACGTTAGCCATACTGTGAAGATAAAAGCTGGATGTTGGAGAATGGACTCTCCTCTTTTCCTTATTCGGGTGGGATCCTCAAGCGAAATGCAGGTGTGGTGAAGTTGAACAGATGCACAAACAGTAGCAGAGCCCTGTGTTTGCTCAGGTAGGACTTGATTTAACAGGCATGTCAACAGTTAGCGTCGGATGCCTGCTAATAGAAAAGAAACACATTGAAGATCTATTAGCCAGTGTTGTAATGTTAACATCACTGTTCAAAGTGCATAACTTAACATATTTTATTAGGTGTTGAACAAGATTAGTTTCAGGGCTTTGTAATCAAAGGTTTAACTGCCGTACTTGTCGATGTATATTCTGTTTAATGTATATCCATGTGTATTTATGGGCCTGTAGACATGAGCCACTGCTACTGTTGCTGACACATAACCTGCAGTCAAAGTCAGGACATTTCTCTTTGTGATTGAAAGCTGTAACTTTGTCATTTGCCCTTCACTTCATTCCTCAGCTGTCTATTTCTGAAGAAGAAACTGAGAGGCGGCAAACAAGGATCGCTATTTAGGGTTGAAGCTGACACTCGACAAACGCTTTTCCATTCCTATTGTTCACACTCTGGCTCAAGCAGCGACGGCCTCATGTCTGACGAAATGTGACTTTTGAGCACAAAGAAGCAGGGCAGCTTTACTGTGCCAACATTAGTCAATGACAAATGGCTTTTTTTATGATTTGTGCTGTAATTTCACACATTTAAAGTGGCCCGTGTTACTGTTGAGGTACATGTTAGGTCTTTATCCTCAGCCCTGAGTGAATAAGCCTGGTGATCGAGGCCGATTTGTTGCTTAAATGGTTAGTAATCCTCCCCAGCACTCAGTTGTAATGTGAAAATCAAGCAGCTGCACTGTGGCATGCCTAACAGCTCGCAGACACTGGCCAATCCAGGTGGCACTGGGTGAACAGTGCACGGCACAAACACGACAGCCATCCCAGGAGTCTGGAACTTACTTTATACTGAGAGGCAAGGTCATGGTGAGGGGTTTTTAAATATAGACCTCAGTGCCACAGAGCTGAGCCTGTGCCCAAAAATCTCCAGCAGCAGATTTGATTTACAGTGAGAAGCTACTCTGGCACAAAGGGAGGTTGGTGGGTTGTTGTAGTTATGAGCCTCCAGTGTGCCATAAATCGTTCAAGTCCTCCCCCTCCTCGCCCAGAAAATGGTTTGAAGGGCAGACGCACTTCATCTAAACTCTGCTTCCCCAGGACTGATCGACATAAACCCCGGTTTAACATGTAGTATGCACACATTTAGTGTTGGAGGAAGTGTTCAAACCCTTCACTTAAGTAAAAGTAGATCGAACTGTAATATAATCGTCAGCAAAGTGTACTGGATATTTTGGGAAATGTGCTTTGTCATTTGCCCTTTGCATCATTCCTCAGCTGTCTGTTTCAGATGTAAATAAGACGTTAACTGTGAAGCTACAATCAGCAGCTGGTTGGGTTACAAGGGAGTCTGGTTGTCACCGTGAACTGGATACTTCAGGAAGTCAGTGCACCCGGCCAAAAAATAGTCCAGCATATCACACTGATGAGAGCACACGTTGTTGTTTTTGCACTTTGGTTTTCGCACTGATTAAACCAACAAGATTCATTGTGTTAGTTAAAGAGCTTTAGAGGTACTGGTAGGTGTAGTTTGTTACACCTACTAGGCAAGTTCTTTCCCTCTGGTTTCACTCTTTATGCTAAGCTACGCTAATTAGCAGCTGGCTAATTACGCCACATTAACCAGCCTACATGAGAGGTTGTTTTTTGAAAGACTTGCCCTCTAACCCATGGCAAAAAATGATTATTCTTTCAAAGAATCAATGAAAAGTGATAATTATCCACCAGAAAGGCCACTTTCAGCGTTATGTTGTTATATATTATGCTATTGTACCGCTATTACTGACGCTGATATGTACTACGCCACATTTTGATGTTGTAGCTGATCAAGGTTTGCACTTCTGCTAGTAAGTCCGTCATCATTTCGTATATAAAAATACAAAAATATAATAGCTCAGAATAGTATTTAAGTACAGTATTTCAGTAATTGTGCTTATAGTCACATTCGACCACTGTGTACAGTCTCCTCAGAAACTTACCATTAGTGACAAACTTGCTTCCAATTGCCACCTGTAAACAAAAAGAAATGAATGAGAAAATGATGCAAAGATGGAGGAAAAATGAATGAAAACAGTTGATGATGTTGAAACAAAACCTGGTCTTATTTTAGAAATAATTCCTAGTTTGGAAGTGTTCACTGGTGGATGAATACCTTCTACTTCATGTAAGTTAATGTTGATCCTAAAAAAGAAACTCATATAAAAATCATTGTCTCATCTCTGAATAGATAGTCAGTGAAGGACTGTGGGAGTAAAACTGATACAGTGTTTTTTGGTTAATAATCTAAGTCTAAATATCAGGAAAATGTTCTTCTACACATGAAAGATGGATGTTTAGTATTATATGGTGTTCCCACAGATATCACACATGTTGCCTACTTATGATTAGAGACTCTCTTAAATAATTGAGTGAAATCATACATCAAAGAGTCCCTTCAAAGCAATCTGAACTAAAAAATACATCAAACACAACACTGAAGCATAAGCACATGCACTCAACATGATATCCTCACTGTGTAACTACTGTCTTAGTGGGTGACTATAAGCCGTACAGATTGCAGCATAAACATCCTGTAATAATATGTGGCTCACATCTCTGTGTAATAAAAACTAATCAATGTTTGAAATGAACGACCACATCAGAAAAGTGATGATTCAGAGCCAAGTTATAGTATTTATGTTCTTAAAGTCAGTACGGGAACTAAAGATATCATATGTTTAATATTGTCATTTTTATTGGGTGTGTGTGGGAGGGTGGAAGAATGACACAATAGAAAGCCGCAGTTATTGCAACCATCTCTTTTATCACACCAAAATCAGTATTTCCTTTTCAGTTCATGCAGCTCAGTCAGAGGTTTGGGATTGAAAATTCATCCTACTTCTAACATGACACATACTGATAAATTAGGGACTGTATGAAAATTATTTGGGTGAGGTGAGGTTCCCTGAAAACGACAGGTTCTGAAAGTGCTCAGCCAGGGACATGCCAAAGGTGAAGGACTTTTTTAGCTGAGGTGCTTTGGTCGCTGTGATATGGAATACACACGGAAGTAATATGTTGCAAATAGCTTCATGAATCAGATCCTTGCCATGCTCTGGATGAAGAAATGGCTGAAGTACATAGAGAGAGTGGACAAACCACTGCTCTATGTGGGCTCATGATGTTTTGTCTGCGAGGAAACATCTTGGTAAGAATCACTGTTTGAGTTCAAGAGTTGAAGTCGTGCTGCTGGTCAGCATTTGCATTGGTATTTCTTCCACTCTTAGTCCTTTGTGATCAGACAGGGCTGGTGCAGCTTTAAGCACAGTTTAAATATGTGATGTTCCCATTGCAACCAAGCAGCAACCTATAGTTCAAACTAATGTGGAAGTGCCAAATACTGCAGTTCCTCAAATGGCCACTTGAGGCTGGCTTCAAAAGCATGTCGATCCCCAGAGACCCTGATGTTAAACTGTTCACCTTTGCTACAGAAATAAACATATTTACAGCAGGATTGGATATTTATATAACTCTTATATCTAAGTCAAGGCTTAAAGTCATGCATAGTTAAGGGAGTGGCTGCTTTAAGTGAGAGATGAGTGCCATCATAGGACAGTCCATGGCTCCTTCTCTCAGCTCCGTTAATCCTCCACCTCATTGCTCATTGAGTTCAGAGGAGTCAGACATTGCCAAGACTGGTAAGGCAGAAGTCACCATGCTGAGCTTCAAAGGTGCTATTAAGGAAACCTGTGAGTGATGTCACAGGTGGGAGGGGTTTACATCCTTATATACAGTGTATAATTCATCCACGGAAAGACACCTGAGGAAAAGTACATATCTGTCCCCCTGTACTAAGCCCCTCACCACCCATCCATCCATTATCTATACACCACTCAGTAGGGTAGCAGGGGTGATGTGATCTTCTAGCTGTGAGGCGATGGTGCTAACCACCAAACTACTGCGCAGCTACCGCACCACCCAATAATTTTCATGTAGTCACTCACTAGAAAATCATGTAAGGAATCAAAGAACAGAAAGATGATTTAGTCTGTAAACTGACTGAACTGAGAGAGGAACAATTCCAGTGAAATGCACAGTGAAAGAGCATAAAATCAGTGTTTAACATCACAAATCAACCACATCACGCCTGGTGAAACGTGCATTCGGTGTTGTTCTCGCAGAGCCACAAATTACCTCCATGAATTCATCCGTCTATTTGAACTGGATCGAACAAAAAAACAGGATGACGTCACTAGAAATCTTTCAAAACACACCATTGCCCCGTAGCATGTGAGGTGTTTGTGTTACCTTGCCAGGCGTAGAGGCCTTCTTGGTCTCCCACATGCCGCGCTTGCTACCGATGTCACTCGGCTTCACATCCTGAAACAAATAAGAAAAAGCACAGGCATGCTGCTGTAAAAATACACAATAAGTAAAAGGTTTATTGTCAGAATTGCATTCAGCAGAAAAAATACTGAAAAACTATCAGGAAAGATGAAATATCAAAGATTCTGCTCTGTTCTAGTTACATGTGAAATGTGACATGGAAGGAAGGAAGGTAGACATTGCTTTTAGAAATGTGCCTGAGAACCACCAAATTGTTGTATTTTTAATCACCTGTTTCTTGTCACATTGAAGTAAGAATGTCAATAATTCAATGACATCTGTGAAAGAGTAGGAGTGTAAAGTAGCATCAAATGGAAATATGAGAACACAGCATTGTTCTTGAGTAGATGTACCAAATTGTTTTCCATCACAGGATGAAAATATGATTCCCAAACACATTTATTTTGCCTCTAATTAGTGGCAGTTGTGGTGAAATGCATGCAAAGGGGTACCTTTACTAGTTTGAAGAGCAGGCAAAGAACAGCAGGAAAAGTTTGCATGTGTATAGCTAAGAGAAAGAGCGTAATTAAAGAGGACAGAAAGGCAGGGGAAAAAATGAAACAACAGAGTAAATATACGAAAGAAAATACAGTGATATGAAGGTTCACACATGTACTCTAGACTGCTGTACAGCTTCATCCCATCAGGGGGAAGTGTTACTGCAAAAGTAACAGCAAGGTTGCAACTGCTACTTTGGCCAAGACGTTTGACACTAAAGATATCTCATAGCTCATAAATTTTGCTTCAGAACAATGTCACACGTCATTCAGAAATGCTACTGCATGTGGAAATAGTGTAACGTCTCCAGACGACGTGGTAGGATTAGCAGCTGGTGTCCTAATTCAAGAAAAGGACACTCTGTCCGTCAAGTACCCTTTAGAAATGACCTAATGTATTTATTAGTGTGATAACGTGTGTCCATGGAATAATATATAAAATGTTGCTCTTTGGTTGTTGTGTCAGTGTTGCGATGGTGGATAATAATGTCTCTATACGTGATATATGTGAATGGATTTGACCTTTTACCCTTCCCTGAAGGAGACCGAAAACATGGTCGACAGGTGGTGAGTCACAAAGACTGAAATATGAAGTCTGAAGTGAGTCAAAGACTAAAGCTGAGAGCACTGCAGTGTTCATGGGCTGTAATACAACAGTAAAATACCTACAGAGGCCGAAGTGATTGATGTTTAGAGGGGCGTAGAAACGGCTCTGCAAGAAGGCATGCTGGCATTCGGCCACCTGACACATAACTGCATCTCAGTTCTTTGTGGTTGGACTGTTTCCTCTGACAGTGAGAACTGATATTGTCCTCCTGTACAGTGATTTTCACACAGGTTTGGGATCAATTCATATATTTTAAAGCTTTGACTCAATGTAAAGACAAATGCAGAGAAGGTTTGCCAGCTGTTTCTGCAGGTGCTGTAAAGCAAACTGTCCATGTGGTGTCACTAGACTCCAGAAAGCAGCTCGTCCGGTCTTGGAGATCAGATCTAAAGTCTGCAGCCAACAAAAGACTGGCACGTTGATGTGCAAATGAGCACATTACCGTGCACAGAATGTCAAGGGATTACTCTGCTGAAGAACACTGGTGTCTAATTTACAATAGTGTTTGGGCTTGTGATCAAGACAAGGATTTATCAGGCCTTACTGCTGGCTTTGCTGCTGCTGCTGGTGATGCTGCTGCTGCTGGTGCTGCTGCAGCAGGTGTTGGTGCTACTGTCTTCTCCGCCTCTGCAGGCTTCGCCATCCAACTGTTGACTCGTCCAGACACACCTCCTTTGATTCCAGCCAAATCCTGGAAGAACAACACTTCAGATTGTCAATCTCACATCAGCAAACCTGTCCATCCATCCATCTCTCTAGCGTCGTTCTGCCTCACCTTGTTTGGAGGAGCTGGACTTTCAGAGGGGCTTCCAATGTTTCCTTTCTCCCACATGCTTTTGATGCTGCGTGTGCCTCCACTAGGAATATCTGCCATTGGAGACTTTGGGGATTTTACATCTTTGTTTCCCTGTGGAAAGAAAAGATGGAACCACTTTTACATGGGCAGACAGAGCATAACACTGAGTGAGGATGAGTGGTGGAAAATAACAGTACATTTAGATTTACTCAGGTACTGTATTTGAGTACAATTGTGAGGTGCTTGAATTTTATTTATGTAAATTTTATGCTAGCTTTAGAAGCTAAGCTAGCATATTTCTAGCTTTGCCTTGACTACATTCAGCAACAAAACTCTACTTAGTCTTTAGTTTATGAATCTAATACTGTCATGTCTTACAGGTTAAACACATTTTGAAAATGAGGACACTTTGTTGTGAACTGTGTTATTTCTGTGCTATTGGGAACATGTTCAATCTGGACTTTTGCTTGACTGAAAAACAGCTTTTATCTCAAAGCTGTCATGTCAATTAACTCTGGACAAACCACACTATTAACACAATCACATCCACAGTAACAGCTATCTACACAAATTTTGTGCAGTATTATGTTTGAGGTGCAGCATACAGCACCTGAATACTTTTGTTTGCCTCTCTTTTGATCGTATTTTCTGCTATCTTATTTGTTTCCTTGCCATTATCCATTTTGCATTGATATCCTTTTATTCTCTGAAAATATATTCTTTACACTATTCTTATTCTTTCATTATTTTTTACACGCTTCACAATAAAGGCATTCTTATTCACATTGTTGTCCAGATGAAGCATTTTTAAATTGTTGCACTGATGTCTTTACTAACATAAAGGCTATGAGGATGGTCGATATTCTCTATAACGTCTTACCTGGATGGCAGTATTGTACTGTTCCAGTCTGTTGCCAATCCTGGAGACAATTGGAGTGTGTGACATTCTGGGCGTGGTGCTGTGTGGATGGACAACGTGCTGGGCATTAGTAAGGTCGCCAGCTTGTGGTTTAATCATTTATTTATCTTGCTGCAGGAAAAAAAAACAACCTTTCTGGCTCACCTTTTCTGGGCTGATTTGCTCAGGAATTCTGCCTTCTCGCCAATCTGTACAAAAAACAGAATGGTTTGAAGTTACTAAAACCAGTCTGTCATTAACATGCACAAATAAATCTGACACGATAAAGCTGCCCTGGCTTCCCTCTTGGCTCACTGAGCAGAGGACCAGTCGCTCCGTGGGAAGGTTTCTCTGTACCCTGTGTTGATTAGTGCCTGAGTGATTGAACTGCAGATTTTGTAAAAAGGCAGCCAGAACACACAAACGCACACAGGGTACTGTTGTTCAAAATTAATTATACTTTCCATACACGCTCAGAATTGTCAACATCCCTCCAAAAATACCCCAGCAACAAAATTACCCAGTCATGGTCTTACTCAAGCACAGCCTTGTTTGAGAACAGCTCAGACGCCAGCTTTTATCGCTTTTTCTGCTCTTATCAACTTACAATATATAGCTAACATAAGAGGAATTAAAAACAGAAATTAAAATGGGAACAGCAAAACAAGCAGCCAGGAAGCATGTCGGACCAGAAATGGAAAACAAGAATAACAAATAAAAACAGATCTGCTGATATAAGGATGACCTCAGTGGCATTATGGGGTATAAAGACAAACTGAGCTTTCTCAAAGAGTGTTAGATGAGCGGATTGATATCACTCTCATGTCTGTGTGTTCACTGTGAAGCGACAGGCCAAAGCTGATTTGCTTAGTTTTACATAAAGTATGGAAAAATGGGAGCCAAAATAACAAAATCCACATGACAAAACTTCTAAATCTCACTAATTTCCAGTACATCATGCTTGTCTGTAAAAATGTTTGAGGTGTGAAAAAGACAAGTTGCAGTGCTATGACAGTTTTGCCTCAGTTCCTGGAGTCTCCACTGGTTGCCTGGCAATCTCATGGCAATGACAAGACTCAAGGAGCTTGAGAGGGGGCGCTGTATGAGCAGTTCTTATAATAAATCTGTGGGTGCTGGTGGAGGCATGTTGTTCCCTTCATCCAGAGCCAAGCAGCTGTTTCCCCCCATTTTCAGTTTTTATGCAAAACTTTGACTGTACAGACTTTGCATCAATCTTCTCATTGAAATTTGGCAAAGACAAAGGATAAACATGTTTCCAGAAATGCTGATCTATTCCTTGAAAACAGCAGTTCTTTTCTTTGTTTATAATTTGTATGGTCTGTACCTTACTATGTTTAGTGCTATGAGGTGACATATGTTGTGAATCTGTGCTATACAAATAAAACTGAACTGTTTGCAAATATCTGGAATCTGCTGCTATCTAGTATGTTCTGTAATAAACAGACAGCATTTTTCTAATCATTGGTATTATTTTTTTAATTGACTGGACTAACTGATACAATAAATCATTTTAAAAATGCACTACTTGAGTTTTGATACTGCGCTCTGTGGTCTTGAACAAGGTCCCGCCCACAGCACTTTCTGATTGGTTCCTCACCAGAACTAGCTAACCAATACTAAAGGATAAATGTTAACAGTTCTGTTAAACATGCATGAGACACAAATAAAAGCTTTTCAACTAAGTTTTGTGTTGCAGTTTGTGATTTTCTAAATTTTGACAAGATTTTATTTTTCCTGCAAGCATTACAAATATCAGTTATTTGTCTTCTTGATGGCTAAAAACTGGTATCAGCCCTGAAAAAAAATTGGTTGACCCCTGCTAATTGAAAAGACTTGTTCTTGTGCATGTCTAGTTATATTTTACGTTCATAGATCTCTCTTGGGAAAGAGATTGAAATTTCAATGAGATCATGAAATATTTATTCTAAAGATAATCATGTTTTATCAACTGTGTCCCTGAACAAGATACTGAATGTCTAAATGAGCTGTGGTTAGTGTCTTGCATGGCAGCTTCATCCATCAGTATGTGATAGCAATTTTGTTGTATAATGACAATAAAGCGCATTCTATTCTAAATGAAGAAAATGTGTTTTGTTAAATTGTGTTCCTCTTGTAGAACAAATCAAAGATGTCCGAACATTTGATTCAAACCTTAGAAGAACCTTTAGGACTGATAGCAAAAGCAGGTGCTGTGGACTCTTCCTCCTTCTGTTTCTTCTTCTCTGCAGCCTCAGCCCTCCTCTTCTCGATCTCCTCCTTCATCCTCTTCCTCTCCTCCTGCAACAAGAACACCAGTTAAAAACTGAACCTGTGTGAGTTTTTTCTCTGAGATCTTCCATCGGTGATGCAGAATCATGGAGCAAATCCTCGCCTGCTCTTTGGCTTTCTTGTCGTCCTGCTCCTGTTTCTTCTGTTTCTCCTCCTCCTCCAGGATCTTCCTTCTCCCCTCTCTCTTCTTCTTCAGCTCCTCCAGTTCTGCCTCTGCGTCCTGCTGTTTCTGCTTCATCTTCTCAAACTCCTCGCTTTCTGCGTTGTTTCGTCGCCTCTTCAGCTCCTGCAGTTTCCGCTCAGCCTCCTGTCGCTCCAGATCATCTGCCTTGGTGTTGCTGCTCACAAACATGCACAGCTGTTTAACTCACATAACAAACTGAGTGAATGTGAAGCTGACTGTAAGCACTGTCTGTCTAAAGTAAATGGTAGCCTGTTTGTCTTATTTTAAGCAAATAGAGCATTAAATTGGTAATTCAGTTTAATTCAGTTCCATTACATTGATCTGTACTTGCTTAAATTTTAAATGAATTGAACTAAATTGAACTGAACTACAGAAAACTAAACAAAACCAAACTGAATTGAACTGAACTGAGTTGAATTTCAACTGAACTGAGCTAAATTTAATTTAATTTAATTTAACTGAACTAAATTGATTAAATTAAACTAGTACAGATTATTGGGATTTGTATGTAATGGAACTAAACTAAATAAAACTGAACTAAACTGAACTGAACTAAAGTAAACTGAACTTTGAAAGGTGTAATTCAGAAACTTTGTGATGAGATTAGATTTCTGGCAAGATTTACCTTGATGTCTTTTCAAATTTCTTGAATTTATTCTCAGCAAGAGCGCCGTTCTGTTTTGCTGGTTCATTCTTGCAAAAAGAAGGAAAACAAATTCCATTTTATTTCTTCCCTATTAGAAAAGAACAGATGATGTATCCTGATTGGCAGTGAGTGTAGTTTTACCTTCTCCTTAAACCCAAATCTCTTTGGCTTCTCTTCCTTTAGACAAGAGAAAAGAGAAAAGAAGACACAGAAAGGATAAATGGAATAATGAAATGCTCAGTGGAAACAGACATTGTTTAAAATCCCACAAAAAAAAGCCATCAACCAGCGTTGGAGTCAAAGGCCTGGCAGTGACTTCAGAGCAGATGTAAGCTAAGACGCTGTGACATCCGTGATGCTGCCACCTCTTTAGTGCATGAAGGGAACAAAGCGGTGTGTCTCTATTGTGATCTGTGACCACAAAACCATATCATACAGCAAATATCTGCAAGCAAGAACAAAGCCTGGAAAAATAAAATGTGGTCCGTCTGTGTCATTTAATCTTCAGGATTAAGGATGTGTGCTACATTAAAATGTCTGCATTGTGCTATTTTACAAATGGGGGCATTAATACTGAGCCTTCATTTCAGTTTTCCAGGTTTTTGAAGCGGTCGACCCACAAATCACATCAATACCTCCTCTTTCTTCTTCTTCTCTTCCATCTCTTTCTTTTTGCGTTTCTCCTCTTCCTCTTTTTTCTTCTTCTCCTCAGCCTCCTTTTTCCTCTTCTCCTCCTCTTCTTTCTTCTTTTCTTCCATCTCTTTTTTCCGTTTCTCCTCCTCCTCCTCCTTCTTCTTCTTCTCTTCCAACTCTTTCTTCTTTCGCTTCTCTTCCTCCTCCTTTTTCTTCTTTTCTTCTATTTCCTTTTTTCGTTTTTCCTCTTCCTCTTTCTTCTTTTTTTCCTCCTCCCCTTTTCTTAGTTTTTCTTCCTCCTCCTTTTTCAATCTTTCTTCCATCTCCCGTTTCTGTCTTTCCTCTTCTTCTCTCTTCTGCCTCTCCTCCATCTCCTGTCTCTGCTCTTCCTCTTCTTTTTTCTTTTTTTCTTCCATCTCCTTTCTCTGTTTTTCTTCGTCCTCTTCTTTAAGCCGCTCTTCCATTTCTTTTTGTTGTTTTTCCTCTTCCTCTCTCTTCTTCCTTTCCTCCTCCTCCCTTTGCTGCCTTTCTTCCTCCTCTTTCTTCTGCTTTTCTTCCATTTCTCTTTGTTGTCTCTCCTCCTCTTCTATCCTCTGCTTTTCTTCCATTTCCTTTTGCTGTCTCTCCTCCTCTTCTATCCTCTGCTTTTCTTCAATTTCTTTTTGCTGCCTCTCCTCTTCTTCTTTCCTCTTCCTTTCTTCTTCCTCATTGTCAACATCAGGAGCAGCCTCTTCTTCGGCGTCTTTGTTTTCTGAACTGGGCTGTTCATCCTCCACTTCTGCTGCCACAGTTTTATCCTGAATCTCCTCCTAAAACATAAATTGTATTTATTCATTGTCATTTTTTTCTACGTATATGTATATCAGCAAGAATAAAAGAGTGGAAATAAAGAGACTGTACTTCATTTGTTGTGGTCTGTGTTGGTGATTCTTCAACAGATTCCTGTGAAAAGTGAAAAACATTCAAATATAAAACCCTTTTTTCTAGCATGTGTATGTCTTCATTCACAAAAAACCTAGAAAGACAACTTTACCTTCTCATCCTCCTTCTTATCTTCTTCGTCCTTCCTCAACGAGTTGGTAGCAGACGCTGATACCTCCTCCTCGGCGGGTTTCTCCTCCTTCTTGTCCTCCTCATCCTCTGTATGTTGCGGTCTGCTGCTGTCGATGGAGGTCTGATCCTCCGCCTCCACTGTGCCGTTGGTGGTTCCAACTGTGGGGTCGAGTTCCCTCTGCCTCTCCAGGGCCTCCTGCATCCTCTTCTGCCGGCGCTCCTCCCTCTTGGCCAGGCGCTCCAGCAAAGCCTGGTCATCATCTGCTCCTTCAGTACCGGCCGTGGAGGATTCGGTCTCCGTCACACTGAAAGAACATTGAATACAGTTATTTACAAAGAAGTGCTGCTTGAAAATTGAGTCCAATCAAGTTTAAGCCTCCAAATCCTGTAATTAAGTGTTTGGGTTTTTTTTGATTAACCCAAAAGTCTCTTTGTGGATCTTTCTGCCGTGGATACCCGGAGAAAAAAATCAATCAAAGAACCACACAACCGCTGGAAGCAGCTCCAAATGCTGAAACTGAAGGGAATTATCAATAACAGACTTTTCAAAATGGCCCTTGTGCTGTTGTTGCTGTTTTTTCTCTCCTTATGAAACTTTGATTCAACAGCTTGGGTGTTGATTAGGACAAAGAAACTCTTCACACGTCTTTACAAAAGTTCATTAAGTGGACAGAAAATCCCAGGTTCATTTATCGATGTGACCTGTTGATTGTGTTCATTTATGTGAATGTATATTAATGCTGCATCTGTTCTGGAGAATGAGATGCTGACTGTGTTTATATATTGTATTGGAGAGAGTTTGATGGGAAATTTGGTATTGTAATGATTCATTATTGTTATTTACTTTTTGTCTTTGCTTTTTTTGATTGTTTTTGTGCTTGATATGTGCATTTTGCAAAATTCTTTCATTTCAATTGCAGGTTCAACTACAAAAAAAAATCCAGGTTTCTGTAGAATGTGGTTTTGGCCCTTGGATGTTTCCATTTATGTCATTTTACCCATTCGATGTAAATAATTTTTGGGATATATTCATGATTTTGTTATCTTTTTTGTATGTTATTGAAAGTTGTCAAGCACATACGTGTTCAGTTCGGTTAAGAGCTGGTTACTGTGAAGTGCATAGATTTAGATTCTCATAATTTTCATCAGTGACCCTTCAGCCTTGTGGATAGGGGCATCCTGGAAGACATTACTCCTGTCAGGATAGAAATGTTTCATCATAGGGTGAAGATGATGATTAAGAACAACTTTGCATTGATTTCTGGGGATCGCTCTCGCTAAGGTTGCGAGTGGATCCAAAGCATGGCAGCAAAACGTCTCCTGAGCCAGAGGGTCAGAGGTCAACGGTTCTACATGCAGTCCCAGATAAACTTACCACAATGTCGAAGACATAGTTAGAAAACAGTGTCTTTTATGTTTTGTGTTAATGTATCTTATATGTGCCAATACTCAATAAACCAGTTTTTCTTTTAAACAGTCAGTGGTGTCCGTGAACCGGTAAAAAAAAAATCATTCTATTAGTTTTAGCTACCTAGCAATACTTTTGCAGCTGCTGACATGGCAGCAAGTACTGCTTACTTTCAGTCAATGATATACATCCGGCTTTCAACAGGGAACAGTCAAGTAAATACTGTATTACTGTTAATCCACACAGTTTACTGGCTAAATATCCACAACATCTGTCTTTTTTCCAACAAAAATCCTCAGGGCTCAGAACTTAAGGAGCAACTCTAGTCTGATCACAGAAAGATCAAAACCTCAGGTAAAAGGTTTCTGTTTCTTTGTCAGCTTCCTTGTGAATTCTGCCCTCGTGGTATTCTCTTAATTCTCTGCAAGCTGCTCAGACATTTTCTGCATTGTACCTGTTAGTATTGATCACATCAGTGTTTCCAGATTCCTCTAAATCTCTCATCTTCTTTCTTTCCTCCCTTGCACGCCTCCTTCGCTCCCGAGCTTCCTCCTCGTCATCGTCATTCGCGAAACCTCCCCTGAAAAAGCACACGTAAAAATGCGTGTTCATGAAAGAATCAAAGCACATTGTTGATATGATAATGAGAAAAATAGGTTTAATGCGTAGTCCAAACTGGAATTCACTATATTTTCATTTCATGACCTGGATAATTACACAGAGATTCAAAAGATACAAAGAGTTAACCTAATAGTGATGGTAATGGGAAATTACTTTAATAGTACATTTGAGGTTACAAGAATTTTATAAAATACATACATCATTGAGTACTAAATTGAACTTTTCAGTTGCATTTTCATTCATAGTAATGTATTTTGATATCACCACAGAATTGTTTGTAAAACAAAACAACAAACAGCTTTTCAAAGATGGTGTAAAGCAGACATGGGCAAACTACGGACCCCGGGGCAAATACGGCCCCTTGGGCTTTTCAATACGGCCCGCAAAATAATTTTGTCAATATTAGAATTGACGAAATGACAGTAAAGACCACATTCATTTAGCCTTCCCCTGCAGTACCCGACGTTTCTGTTGACCCCACTAGATGGCGCTCCAGACACAAGTCACCTTTGTTAGTTTATTTTCTCTTCTTCGACTTTGCAGCTGCATTGAGGCCTGTTGTAACAATGAGTGGATCAAAGAGAAAAGAAAAGTCGACAGTGAGTGTCGAGTTTTTCAGAAGGAGTGGACTACTAACTATTTTTTCGCTGAAGTCCATTTAAAAGCTGTATGTCTTATTTCCAATGAAACCGTTGCGGCTTTTTAGGAATACAATGTCAGCTGGCACTTTTCCACAAAGCATGCTAACTACGCTAGCAACCAGTCAGAACGGACAGCTATGGCTCGGAGTCTGGCAGCCAGTTTACAGACTCAGCAAAATACGTTTTTCGGCAAATTAAGATTCAAGAGTCAAACACGAAGATAAGTTATTTGCTAGCATTCAAAATAGCAAAGGCTAGCAAGCCTTTCTCCGAAGGGGAGTTTTTGAAAGAATGCATGGTAGAGACAGCAGGTCTCCTGTGTCCAGAGAGCAAAAACAAATTTGAAAAAAATGAGTTTGTCACGTAGGACAGTTACTTGTCCTGTTGAACTAATCGACAAAGACTTAACCAGCTCGTTGAATGAAAAAGCAGAGTCCTTCAAGCTATATTCATTAGCACTGGACAAAAGTAATGACATAAAATACACTGCTCAGCTTTTAATTTTTATTAGAGGGATTCATGAACATTTTGAGACAACGGAGGAATTTTTGACCATGAATCCATGAAGGGGAAAACACGAGGAGAGGACAGGATGTCTGGGGTCATCCAGAGGGTGAAGCTGCCGTGGTGGAAACTCGCCAATGTCACCACGGATGGATCGCCAAACTCGACAGGAAAAAGGGTCGGGCTGCTGAAAAGAATCCAGGATAAGGTGAAGGAGGAAAACCCTGAGCTGGATATGATTTTCCTACACTGAGTAATCCATCAGGAAGCGCTCTGTAAGTCTGTTTTGCATCTTGATCATGCCATGAAGCCAGTCGTAAAATTCGTTACGTTTATGCAGTGAGAGGGCTTCAGCATCGTCAGTTCATTAAATTTCTTGAAGAAACTGATGCTGATCACCAGGACTTACTTTACCACTCTCATGTCCGCTGGTTAAGTTTGGGGAAAGTATGTCAGCGAGTGTGGGAGCTCAAAGGCGAGATTAGCTCATTTTTGGAGTTAATCGTGAAAACACGACAGAGATTGGCTGTGATTTTGCTTTTGCCGTGGACATACTGACCCACATGAATGAGCTGAATGTGAAGCTGCAAGGGAAAGATCAATTTGTGCACGAAATGTACACAAATGTGACAGTCTTCAAAGCCAAACTGACTTTATTCTCAAGACAAATATCAAAAAAATCCTTCACTCATTTCCCTACACTGGTGACGCTGACAGAGGCCAGTCGACATGTGATGAATTATAAGGAATCACTAGACGACCTACATGGAGAATTCTGTTCTCTGATTTTGAAAAAAAATTGACAAGACACTTGAGCTGGTATCATGTCCCTCCTCACAAGACCCAGAAACAGCACCTCAGGAGTTGCAGTTGGAACTGATCGATCTTCAAAGTGAGTCGGTCTTAAAGAAGAAGTTCAGACCAACACCACCATCCCACTGAAACTGAATGTGAGTATTCTTTACTTTATCAATATTATCTTTAAAATGTAATTCATAATAGTTTGCACAATCTACAACCATCTGAATCACCAACCAAGGCTGGGTGCTTTTTAAACAGACCATTCCATCTCAAGTTGATCTCAGAAGACATGACAGATATGGGAGATGCCACAACTGAGGAAAAATAGACTTAAAAAAAAAAAAGCAAATTCTTTGTGCTGCTGTCTTTCTTCCATCATCCTCATCTCTCTCGCATCCTGTCATTGACCTTCATCCAACTGTGAGTGTATCCACAGTCAGAGATTTTTCAGCATGCCTGGCAGTATCTTTCCGAGCATTACCAGGCTTTATGAGGCAAGGAGAGAGCTTGAAATGGCCCATTGATAGCACACTGCTATTATTTCCTCTGCTCTTCCTGAAGCCGCAGCAAAATGATTTGCAGATGTTGTTAGAGGAAGAGGTGGATGGGAACCGCAAGAATCCATTCTGTCTTTAAAGCAGAAACAAAGACCCAAACGAGGTGGAAATCCAATAAATCTGCAGGTGAAGGTTCATCCAAATATCGTGAGTCACCTTGAGAAATCACTGAGGAAGAAATCTGAGCAGATATTGCTCCACTCTGAGCTAGAGGCCTGCTGACAGAGTGCTGTCACAATGTTACAACCTGAGGGATGTGAAACGCTATAAATGGAGGGAAACATGATGAGAGCTACTCGGCTAACAGGAGCGAGATGAAGGAAAGAGACTCCGTCACAGTTTGATGGTTTCAGAGCAGGCTATCAAGCGCCGAAACAAAAATGATAGTGAAAACATTCCAGCGTCTGTGACATTTAGAGAGGAGCCGGGAGGCAGAAAGGCAGGGCAGGCTGGGCTGGTCGGCTGGCTGCAACACTGTGAGAAAATTGTAAGGAACGCTAAGTTCTGTGTGGCACTGATAGGACATCTGATATGACAGCAATGGACTTCTGAACCTGGAAGAAGACTAAGTATTGAGCTGTGATTGGTCTCTTGATTAGGTGGTCATTATCCCCACATTATAAAAGCAATATGTATTAATTAATCAGTGTTTGATCCTTTATTTTTAGTGGCCCTGAATTTTAAAAAATACCTGCAGCAACTGTCCTAAATACTGTAACTCTGCCCCATAGCTAACTGAATTGTGCACGTATTTGTACTTGTCGTGCAATGACACTTCAGTGTGTGTACATTTGTATATTTGTATGTGTTTAGCTTTCATGTGTCTCTGTATTTTATATATAAAACATGAAGCATTACTAGCCTAAGAAAAAAAACCTCAAGGGGACAATGAAGTATATTACATTTTATCGTATCGTATCATAAGGTTTTGCATCATATCGTATGATATTGTAAGATATCGTATCGTATCGTATCGTATCGTATCGTATCGTATCGTATCGTATCGTATCGTATCGTATCGTATCGTATTGTATTGCATCGTATCTAGTCAGGTTATGTAAGTTATGTTCTGTGTGTGGGAGTATGTGAGCATGTGAAAGACATCTCACTCTGAATTTTCCCCATTCCTTTAAAGTTTTACATCACTGCTCATCATATTTTGAGATACAGTCAAACCCACTCTACAGTACAGGAATTCCTGCCAGCACCACCTCTTTAACAGTGTTACATTTATCCGAGCACAAAGAGAGAAGGAGACGACAGAGGGCGAGAGATAAATCCAAACAGCAGCACAGCTGACTGACTCCCTAATGAGAGAAAAAGGCAGAGAACATCATTAAGGTGTCATCACCAGAGAACCATCCAAGATCTGTCTGCTCCACTCCGCTGTTCCTTGTGAGACACACAACTTGCTCATATGAAACTAAATCAAACAACACATGTGCACACACTCAAACCCTGAGCCACCAAGCATCTGTCTGTAAGACTTTGCATGACTTATTAGAGGACACAGAAAAAAGATGTGAAGACAAACATTTTGGAAGTCTTGAACCTACACGGTTCATTGCATCATAAAGTTTGTCATCAAGAGCTTTTAAAGTGTTTCCACACCACACAGGATGGATGGGACATGTGAGCCGTGAGAGCAGAAGTTGTGTAATAACTTTGGTAACATTTCAGATGTGGTTTATAAAAGTAGGAGAATATGAGCTCCGGCTGATCAAATATAAAATTTATCAGCTTTTTTGTGAATGTTCAGTCAGAAAGTCAAACACTGATGAAACTAATGAGAGTTTGACTTAAGACGGTGTTGTGCAAAATGTCCTCTGTCCTTTTATAGTGTTTCTATTCGCCTTTTTTTTAGCCTGAATTTCTTTTGCGATTCACTCACATGTCCATGTGTGTGTTTGTGTGCATGAGCACTTTTTGCAGATATATTTACATATTTGTGGAGAGATTACTTACTTTTCAGTTTCGAGGCGCATCTGCTCTCTCCTCTGCCTCCTCAGCTCCATGCGGCGCTCAAAGTCATCGTCCATGGTGCCCAAAAGATTCCCCTAGCTGTCTCACTGCAAGACACAAACATGAATCACATGTGTCTCAAATTTAGTGCAGCGCATAGTCAAAATCTCATGCCATCATTAAGGGAATTTTCGAGTTTTTAAAGTAACAAACCGTCACCATTACAGGGCAAGCATAATTAATACAATTTTAAAAGCAGCTCATAATCCCTCGAACAGTAGAAACACATCACAGAAGGAGACCACCCAAGAGAGCTTTGTGACATATGTAAAAAAAAATTAAATCTTCAGTGCCCGTTGGTTTACAGTACCTTAGCAGTAGCTAAAGTTTAGTCCATGGGCAACAATGTGTCGTCTCCTGTCATATATCAGCTTCTACAGTCTGGTTTATATCTGAGCCCTTCTGCTGCACAAAGAATTCCTGCTTGTTCTTTCAGCGACTTTAACTACCAGAAAAGGCAAAGCCTGCCTCTCTGCTCCCCTCTTTTTCTCTCTCAGCCTCCCTCCTCCTCCTCAGCCTCCCGTTCTCTCTCCCTCTGTCTCACTTTTCCGTCCCTGAGCTCTGACTCCAGAGCTTCTCAGGCTTTGGTTTGTCTTGTCCTGCTTACTTTACTCTGTCTGATTTACAGTGGCTTTCGTCAAACGTGTCTGTTTGTATTTATTCAGGTTTTTTGCAGAATTAATCCGACTCTCTAAAACCAGCACCCTTATCGCCTTCTCTAACCTTCTCTCCATCACACTGTTTGGTTTTAGGCCATTAATCTTAAATCAACTGATAGTACAGTCTTTGCTGCCAAAAGCTACAAGCCAAGTCTCCAATACACGTTTCACCAAGGAAAGTATAAACTTTTAACATATTCACAGAACAGGAATCCTAATCTCAGCAGCAAAGACGGACTAAAATAATTTTCTTTTTTGGAAACCAAACAAACAACCAACTAAGTAAAATAGCAAAAAAAACTTAGTGGCCAGTTAATTCTTTTTACCAGCTATTAATGATCAGAATTAAAAAAAAATGTATTCATCATTTCTTTATTAGCATTCAAAAAGGACAATTTCTGTTGCTTTAATACACTTGAAATTTGCTTGTTTGTCTCATCTGTTGTTACTGTAGCTACCTTTCATGTAAAAAGAGATTACATAAAGAATTACTTTCCCATGTCTTGAATACTGATGTCCACAGATCCACTGGACAGACTCAGTCTGCAAACATTTCTTTGAAGTGTCGAGGTGGACAGATGTCCTGGAAAACACCCCTCATTCGTCACACCGACCCTTATCTGTGTTTAATCGTGTTTAGCGCTCAGATTTGCTGTGACTCCATGGCATCGGACATGATGATGAATGTGTTTGAAATCTTCAAAGGTTCTCCATTGTAGATAAAATGATAATTCTGGAGTAAGATTCCCCGAGTGTGACTACAGCAATCAATTCAAAACCCAGAGCCTTTAATGAAGTAATAATAAATCTGTCCTTTGGCCTGGAGTAGTGGGGCAATTTCCCAAAGCTGAGGCACTTATGTAAGACCATAACAGCCTGTGCCAAGTCACTCACTACAAACCTCCTCCTGGCTGATACAGAGCAAGAAATTAGATGCTTTATCTTGAAGGTTTATAGGTTGTAATTGTTAACTGAAGAAACATGGCTGAAGAATATCATCCATTCATTGGTCTTAAAACTGCTTAAGTTGACTTGTATTAACGCCTTTAGTCTGGAGCAATGATTTCAAAACACTGCCAATGAAAGCTGATGTCAAATTTACTTTTTTCTAACAATGAACACTTTGCAGCTGCAGAATTAGCAGCTGCCATCAACCACTTTTAACACCTCACGTTTGTCAGTCTCTGGTGGTAACTCAAGCCAACAGATACAAAGAACTGCCGTGTGAATACAGGGGACTCTGAAATGGGATTTTTCAAAGGTTTTCACTCGGAGGATTAACAAAACCAATAATCTGAGCCAAAAAAATATATATTTTTCTAAAATTCTGAAATAAATATGAAGAGTGATAAAAGACCATATATGTGAGTGAGACAAATTGAGTATTTTCCTTTGTCATATCTGCAGATGTACTTTTAACCAATTAGTTTAGCATGATTTTTTTTAATTCACTTCTTCAAAGATGAATAGATGGTCTAATTATTCTATACAGTTACATAAGTTTGCAATTTCCATTATCAACAGACAATGAAAGTCCAACCCACTGACTGTAAACGTGTTCACAGACATTACTGGTTTACTCAGTTAATACAGTCACTGCACCGCTTTACTAGCCTAGCCGCGCTAGACAACCCACGGCAACAAATTTAATTCTCTGCCAGGGTGGGTCTAGTTAGCCTCGGTAAGCCTCGAGGTTCAATGCTCCTAAAACTGGCCGACGAATCACAATGAAGTGTAGAGTCAGAAGGCGGGCGTAACTAAGTGAGGACAGAGGCACGACGATTCTGACAGAAACAATTAGCCTAGCCGCGCAAGACAACCCACGGCAACAAATTTAATTCTCTGCCAGGGTCGACAACAGTCGTTGAGCTCCATTAGCACCGACTCTGAATAATCTTTCTGTTAACATGTCTGTAATATACTTGAGCTTCACCCATTGACTGTATAAATAAGGCTTCACCGAACTACCGCATCCTCTGATTGCCGGCGCCCTAGGAACTACGTCAGCCTATTCGTTGCGTTGATTGGTTGTATACCTACCCAGTTGCTGCAGAGTGATTTGAAAGACAACCTTTTAGCCCGCCTCCCTCCCTGTCGAGAGTTCCTAGACCCTCGTGTCTTCAGACCTGGGTCTCGCGCGTCTAGGCTACCGCTTCACCACTGAGATATGAAAATTTGTAATTCCATTTACAAAAATAGCATTATTAAAGGAAAGCTTAAGGAAAATCAAGACTCAAGAAATAATTTGTGTATCAGTACCAGAAAATATATTGATCTAAATGTTTCTTTACTAATCACTGAGTAAGAGAAAAATTATTAGGTTCTCAGCACTGAGAAATTGTTTTACATTAGAGCTGCTGCTGATCCTGTTGTCATAAATAAATTGGAATAAGCGAAGTCAAGCTCACAATTAGGCAAACATACTTTGATTATTGGCTTTGTTAAACCTCTGAGAACATCTGAAACAAAGAGAAGGAGAAAACGGTATCAAAATATGTCTTTTAAGGAGAAATCATACAAATTTCCATTATCAAGCCATCTTTTAGTCAGATGGTGGCTTAATGTCAGACTTTGATACTGAAAATTAGTCCAAAGATACTGATAAAGAAAAAAAAACTCATCATTGCCCTCATGGACTTCACTCTGTTTAACTGCATTGATGTAATATATTGGAAATATATATCTCAACAAGACCTAGCCGCAGTATCATCTCGGTCATATAAGGTCGTCCCTTTATTTTGGTTCCAGTATCTTCAGCTCTTCAGAGGAGCCCACCAACAGTGACCATAATGGAACACAAGCGTGTAACAGTTTAGTTTTCACAATGGTCAATACCATATACAGTCACTAAGACTTACAAACAGAATGGGCCAAAAGAGGCCTTTTTCTACAACACATCTGCAAGTAGACAGTTTGGAGCGTTCCAGGAAAAGGATGACACTCTTTTTACACTTTGTTTCACTGGAAAACAGGAAAGTAATTTACAGCCATATAACTTTTGGAGAGCCATGTCTAGATCTCGGGGTATAAACCGAATCCTTGCATGCGTAATCCCAGGGCACAGACTTGTAAACAACTCACAGGGATTTGTAAATGACTTTGTCAATAGGAGTGTTTCGCAAATCTGTGTGCAGTTTGTAAACCAAAGTACAGACGTGGGTCTTTTTCCCAGCTGAGCCGATGAGGACTCTGCAGTAATGTAGAATCAGCAATAAAGATGAGGGTACTTTAAAATCTGAATGATCAGACTACAACATTTTTAAAATTTTCATCAACGATTACCCAAAAACAAAATACGATTGTTTTGGGTTTGTTTGTCAAAATGAAATGACATTCTATTAAAACAACTGTCACTATTAGCAAATGAGTCAAGCAGCAATAAAGGTGCATGTGTTACTTTCATTTGCAGAGCTGGTGCTCATGTGACACGATACATGATGCAAATTTCAAAACGCTCAGACATCTCCTTACCACTGCAATGTAGCGTGATATAAGCCATTTATTAAATAAGGATATACATGCTCACAAATGCTAAATAGGGTGTGAAAGGAAAGCTTTGCCACAATCTGTCAGACTTTTGTAAACAGTTTCTATTAGTGACCAGAACTCACCAACTTATAATTCGTGTAAACGAAGTACAGACCCTGTCAGAGAATGACCAGAGTCCATCTGACTAATGTGGAACGAAAGTGAAGTCAGTAACTAAGCACTGGAATGCATATCGGAACCCCCTCGTCAAGCTTGATCCACTATTTGTTTTATTTACTGAACTGCAGGTGTATGCTGTTGAAACACAAAGCGTTAGTTCAATGTCAACAGATTTGGGGGATTCCCACCAGATGCATTTGGCCAACACACATTTCTTCATCATTACACACAAAAAGACACTGCCACTGTTATTTTTTGTGCTTTTGGTGCTGTGTTGTCATTAATATTATCACTCCATGAACCATCATTATCATCGATTTGACATTTTACAAATGCTTTACACAGACATTTTATTTCTCCAAATCCATGGAGGTGAACTTTTCACATCTTCCCTGATTTAATCCCTCTTACAGTTACACGCGAGACAAACTGCTCTCCATCACTCCCTCACAGCTGTGGACCGGTGAAGGTCTGGAGGTGACAAAGGTTGGTTTGTGTTTCTGAGGCAGGAGCTGGAGCATTATGAAAGTATGACTGACATGCAGGCGAACACCTCACAGACGTGTCAGAGTTGTGTTTGGATTGGCCAGAATCCAGCAAGGCCAAAAGAGTTCTATATTTCTCAAGTTTAAAAACTCACCATCTCACAGCGAGAGGTTATTGCCTTTCTGCCCACTTTGTGCACAGATGTGGATGCACACAGGCATTAACCTGTGAGTTCCCCATAACAGCTGTCCCATCAGTCACTGGACAGATGATTTGTATGGTATGTAGCTGGCATGAATAATTCCTTCTCTAGCACTGAACTAATCCAAATGCAAAAACATAACCCCCTTAGCTGGAAGCATTGATCATAATGTCACTTTAATCTAGACAGAAATGTTTGCTCGCACCAACCTATGGCACGGAAACTGTCCATCACTGTCCTTACACATTCAGTACATAAGTAACACAGGATTTCCCTCTGCAAACCAGGCTTTCTGTCACAAGATGGAATCAAGTGAACAAATCATTCCCACATGACAAGTGCCCAGGACAGATCCTAACACATATGAACATCTGTAAATGATTTCTTTCAGCGGGACCAGCTCTCCCTTCTGTGGCCTGCTCTGACTGCCAGACACTCCTGCAGGACCTCTTTCTCTCTCTCCCCACCTCTCCTCCTGCTTTCATGGAGCCAAACACTTACCAGACGCTGCTCATGAATATTCATATGAGTGTTTGCAACGAATCAACCGTCACATGAGAAAAGCTGCATTGACGAGGACACAGTTCTGGCTTCTGCTGCTCTCAACTAGCTGCTGAGTAGTTACTGACCTCATGTAGCTGAACGGCATAAACATGCAATGAAGCCTGGCAATAAATGGTCTTATATGGATTCTGTCAAATGTCTAAATATACCATTTTACATTTACTGCTAGAAATCTCAGCTTTATTTGGATGTTCAGCTACAGAAGGACACTGTGACAGAATTTGACCTTTAAAGGAATGACATTTTGGGAAACAGAGTCACTCACTTTCTTACTTTGTGCAACAAATAAGACATGAGAAGATCAATGTCAACCTAATGTCTGTACATTACTGGCCCTGGCACAATCAGCAGGCTATTAACCATTAGCCTAGCTTAGCATAAAAAGTGAAAGCTAAAAGAAGCAGCATGGTTGTTGTTTCAAAATTCTGTCTTCTACCACCAACTCACCAAGTGATATACTGCGTTATTTTTGTTCAATATGTTCACAAATGGGATGTCTGTTCCTGTGTGCTTCTGTGCATCATCTCCACTAGTAGCCTGCAACCCAATAGGTCCTATGCAGGGAAACCTTGTGTCCTGCCACACCACAAAAAAGTGCTCAGGAACAACTCGAGACAGACATAAGAATTCTTTTAACTTCCCAAAATCAAATACTGCTGTGATAGACTGTGAGTTTTTGCTGGCATTGAACCACATTTTATATTAGAGGATGGCATCTCCTTCACTGGCTATGTCATGCTGCTAAATAATAAAATACACGCACAAAAATCAAACATTTAGCGTATAATACATCTGAGTGTTTTGAGAGTCAGTGAGCACAAACAGAACTTTACATTTAAACATACAGTCAGCAAAAAACAGCTGCAGCTTTTGAAGAAACACATTTTCCAAAGCTGACGTCTGGTCAGTGAGTAGTATAAACTGAAAAAACAACAACTCACTTTTATGGAAGTTGCTCTGGGAGAATATTCAGGATCAATAATAAATGTCTGGCTGCATCTACAAAGTAATGTAGGAGAAAACATTCATAGGGTTCAAACAAGTTCAAGAAAGTGGGCTAAAAGCAGGTTTCTGGCATATTTAGATAGAAATGACTGAATACATAATTTGTCATTAGAGTCACACAAATATAGCTCATCTTTAGGCAGTGACTGATGTTAGAGGCATAGAGCTATGAAGCTAACCAAAGGACTTATTTAAATTGATTAATGGATTGAGTCTTGAAAAAATATTTGGCCTTGGGAAGTATCTAATTCTAGCGTTGCCCATCAAAACATTTAAATCACAGTAGCCTACATTTGAGTCCTTTGTTTCTGAAGCCAACTAGGATTTAGCCAGAGAAATCCTCAAGTGGTCCACTGAAGGTTAGAATAAGTCCCATAATGCCATTAGTGCTTGGTAAGCAACACAAAAGTTAAAAGCCTTTCACTTATAACCCCATAATTACATCGACTGCATGGCCTTCCTTTGTTTTCATCTCAGCTTTGTGTACACACCATGTGTTATTTGTGTATTGTCTAGCTTTATAATTACTGGCTTGATGCTGGCGTCTCTATAGAGTGTCTACAAATGCGTTAATCAGACATCAAAATGAGGCAGAGAAAGACATTCTGCTCTGTTCAAGGCCGCTGCTAATGCATGATTAGCATTTGGTTTGGCAAGTTAAAGTAGACCAATCAGGAAATGTTCAGGAAAAACATAGACAGCTGGATGTTACAGACTCATTCTTTTGTAATCAATCCTGCACCATTATCAAGACTGATGCAAGCAGACATCACCATTCACTGTTGCAATTCAACTTACTGTTCAGCCAGTTATTGCTTAGGATTTTACTGTAAATAATGTCAGAAGAGATTAATTTTGTAATGTTGTTGCCTGTGTAGCTGTTTCTTCTTGTTTCCGGTCTTTGTGCTGTAGGTAGATGCTTTTACATTTATTGTACTTGTTGAAGGCAGAGATACTGCACATTAATACTGTAGCTCAGGAAATTTAAAAAAAAATCCTGTGAATATTCTCTTTGCAATGTTCTCTTATAAAACCTCAACTAAATACACAAATCATATAGCATGTATAGGTCCTCTCCATGTCCCATAATCAGACAAGGTTGCAGTTAAAAGTGCTTCAACACACTTATAGATAAACAGTTGCCAGAGAGGCGTTTGCGATCAGTCACAAAGCCACAGCTGCTTACTGCACATGACCAAACATGGTCACATATGAAAAAGTCCATGACCAGGATACAAATTCCACACATTTTACAAGCCACAACATGTTGTGTTGGTGACCTTTTCCTGTGCCTCATTAAAATGTTTGTGTGCAGTTTGGCTGAAACGGAGTGTGTTCTGTTCTGTGGCTGATAGCCATCGACTGGTGAAGTGAAGACCTGCAGCTATTTATCACCTTTGTGCAAAGTGATGGGCTCAAGTCCATAATTACGTGGCAGGTGGAAATTGCGCTTTGCTTGCTGATAAAACAACTTTGAGCCTGAGTGATCATGGGCCGGAATTAAACATGTCTGGTGACACAATGTGATAAATTAATCCAAATTGAAAGCATGGCCACAGTCTCCTCCTCATCTGGGGACTCAATGGAAATAGATGCAGCTATGTGCACTCCCTGTTCCGCATCCCATGCAGCTCAGATGGCGTACTCGGCCTCCTTTTAAGGAATTACACAGGCAGTGTTAGTTGTAGTGTCCCAGCTTGGCAAAGTGCAAAGCCGTGGACAGAGAGCAAGGTTTACTCTAGGAAATACCTGCTGCTATACAAAGTGGCAGCCCAAGAATAGCCTATTTCCATTGTGATCGACGTAAAGCAGCTTTCCAGAAAAACCACAACTGGATGGCTTATGTCATTGTTACTGTAGATAAGTATTTTATAATATTAGACATTTCAAACTGTGAATAAGTCAGAAAAGGACATCTGAGATAAATCTATCTATAAATTACTCTGCTTTACACATCACATGCAGTGTGTGGCAGACTGATCAGTGGTGAATGACTCCATTAACGTTGGAGTCACTAACGCTCACCTCAAACCCTCCTGTAATTTGCGCAAGTGGAAAACCATTTCCTCCCCCATGTAGAGCGTCTCACCTGTACTACTAGAGAGCAGTCGGCCTTCCTCTCTGTCAAATCGCACCACTTTTTAGGAACAAAGACTCGTTTGTGCTCGAACCAAAACATCAGCAGCTGAATTCCCCCTGTATCGGTTTCTCGTTTGGCAAATTTGATTCACAACTTCTTTTTAACGACTACATTTTAACCCAAACTGTTTAAAAAAGTCCTCAGTGCTTGTTTTGAAAAGACAGCTCATATTCCTCTCTCGCTTGTCACAGGCTCCATGCAGACATTAGCATTTGGATCATGCTAATTTGATGCAGGATTTCTCTTTTTTAAATTGGAAACATAAGTCAAGCACAGCTAAACACGTCATTAAAAATAAATCTGTCGGCTCTTCTTTGTGTTGTTGGTCGCTGACTGTGTTTACATGCATTCATACCGGAGGTTTATAGAAGGCTTAAAGTCAGAATAACTTTTACACTTCATGCATGAGCAGCTGTTTTCACTTCCATGACTCAAAGACATCCTGATTTTACTCATTTAGAAGGATGAGTGAGGATGCTGTGGAGGTCCAAACACATTTCCAATCCTAAAGGATAAGAGCCCGTGGTCATAAACTCACACACTGCAACCCCATGCGGTTGTAGCGTTTATCTTCAATACCATCTAAGGAATAGGAGTCAGACTTGGCATGTCCAGCACAGCAAACAGTGAGTCTACGCCAGACGTCTGCTCAATGTATGAGAAACAGAAACTGAAGACAAATAACAGTTTTGACTCCCGTGTTGGACAGAGCAGACAGAAGTGCTAAACCTCCATGAAGGGAAAATAAAATATCTGGGAGTTGGAGAAAGCTTATGTGCAGAATCTTGCACTGACAAACTGCACATTTCTGCTTCCAATTACTCCATGAAAAGAAACAAGACATTCTCAATTTCTCTGCCACAATTTGGAGTTGTGCAGGTTCCACCTCCTTAACGTGATTTTTCACGGGCAGCTGCGATGCAACGCCTTCAAATTGAGGTTTCTCCGCAGACATATGCCTAATAATGAAAGACTGACATTTTCAATGTTCCGAATATCTCTTAAGGGGTTAAATTGGATGATCATTTGCTGAAAGAAATCATTATTTTAGTGATTTTATAGTATAAAATCAGGTTCAGAAACATTTCACGTACTACAGATTGAGTCAAAAATTTGCTAAATTTCAAAAATATCAAATTTCCTTCACAGTATAAAACATTTTTACTCGTCAAACAAGTATTTTATACCACCTTCACTTTGATGATCAGACTTTAAAGGATCCTTCTGAAGCTAGTGCAAATAGCTTAAATAAATAAAGGGGAGACATTTCAACGCCCCCTCTCACATTCTTAACATCCTAATAGAAACGTTGTACTACTTTGTCCATTCTTTAGTTTCTTCCCCAATGAATGTCTCCAATTTATATTTGTGGTATATTGCTGAATGATTCACTTGCACATTTTTAAACGCATGGCTCTAACTTTAAGACTGATATATCCTGATTTAATTATTGCCTTTTCCGAGTAGGTGAGTTATCTATACAGCCTCATTTCTGTCAGTAACTAAGTCATGAAGTACGCATTTGGAGCATCTGTTCCGGATAGTATTTCAGAAGAGCTGTGACATTTAACCCATTATGTACCTGCCTTGCAATCACATCAAATGATGCATAGAAACCAGCACAAATTCAGCAGTCACTATTGCTTGTAAACATCAGCTCAACTCTGATTACAAATCTCTATTTTTCTCTTAGCAAAATCTCAAAATGCACAAAACAGAGTCCCTCTTTCTCTGCATTAGCCATTAAAATTGCATCGCACACGAGGATCATTAAACTTACCAGCTTGCAGACCAAAGTAAAAGTAAATGTTCCTGCTGGAAATCAGCAGATGAAGAGCGTCTCGAGGTTTATAAGTGCGCCATGCAGTGTGCAGCCCCGCCTGCTCCAACTGCAACTCGGTGATTTTCACACAGGCCTGATGTGTCTGTGCATCAACACAGTTTAACTTTAGGGATGTTTACAGATTGTAATGCAACTGAATTTTCAAGTTTATACAGATAAGTGCTTCAATGAGCTCTCGGTAATATCAGTCTGGCGTTAGTGCATAATGTTGATGATCATTCACTCTTTAAAAATGCAGAGAACATAAATCATCGATCAGAACTTTGTGTGTAATGAGTTTTCTGGATGATTAATAAAGAGCTTTTACATCCGTTCTTGCTGGTATGATTGCAGGTTTGTTATAAAAAAGCTAAATGTACTTTGGATTCCAGTGCTAAATCAGCTAGGATACAGACCAGTGGTAGATTAAAGGTCCTGTATTGTGCTATTTTTCATCAAACCAGTGAAAGTTTCACATGTCTCCCTACTGTGTCTTTCTATTTTTCAGCTCAAAATAGTACAAAAATGGTTAATTTTACCATGACTGCATGACTCCTGGTTTAGTCCTTTATCAAACAAGCTGTTCCAACTTCAAATGCATTTGATTTGCTGCTCACTTCAGGAGGAAAACTCTCCCTGAAGTTTCATGAAAATATTGCTGAATTCATAAAACAACCATCATTTTTAACTCGTGTGTTTGGTTAGTTTGATAGACGATGAGTATTTTAGTGGTGCAGAGTAGCTGCTTGTAAATGGCTCTGAAGTGGCTGCTGGTTAACGTGTAGTCTTAATGAGCTGTGTTTCAGTCATTTTGGCCATACTTGTTCTGTCAAAATGTTCCAATTACGACAGCTTTGTAGCAGTTTTGTAAGAAAGTACAGTATATGTAAGCAGCAGAGAAACAGTCAGATGTCACGGTCTGACACTGATACACAATTGGTGACATCAAAACATAATATCTCAACCAATCCTTGTTAATTAGTTTCAATTTGGTCCTAAAGTTTCCACCATCTCTGGATGTCCCTCATTTTCACAGCTTCGTCAGAGCTCTGACCTGTGGGTGACAGATCAAAGCTAATGGTAGCATTGGCCAACTAAGCTGCACAAAGCACTAAGAATTTTCTTTTAGTTGTGATGGCATTACCATCAAAGAAAAAAGTAACTTCAGTTCCTCAAATGCTGGGAGTGCATGGACACTCTTAGAGTCATTTTAGAGTCAGCAGAAGCTCTGAAAAGTATATAAACCTGGATTGAGAGTTGAGAGAGCTGTCGTAGCAGCATTCTGCACGATTATACAAAGTTTGAGCTGGACGACTGTCGGTTGTAGCAGCTCAGTGAAGTTCTCATTGGCTTGTAAAGTTGGAAGGCTGTCTAGTTGTGAGGAGGCATTAGGAATGCCAGAAATAAACATCTTGCATCTTATATCAACAACCACAAAACAGTAAAATGTAGATTTTTGTACAATGCGACCTTGATCCCTACAGTGAGGGGATCTGATGACTTGACTCCACTTTTCCCCTCAGAGGGAAGGATCACTGTAAATCAATGCAAAGTTTTTCTGAGTGAACACTTTTATCCAGTCTGTCTTGATGTAAATTGTCTCTTCCAGGATGACAGTGTTCACATCCATAGGACATGAGGGGGGCACTGAGTGGTTTAATGATGATGAAATTTATTTGAATCATGCTTCCCAAGTCACCAAATATCCACCAAACTGAGAAGGACTTTGGATCTATGTGTTAGACAGCACTCTCCACCACCATCAACAGATAAAATGATAGTATGGAAAAATGGGGTTCTATGCCTCCAGTAGAGTTCAGAGAAGCTGAAAGACGTCAAGGTTCAAAGAAGCTATTCTAGCAGCATATGGTGGCCCCACGTCTCATGTTGAATTTCCTTAAATTTGTCAGCCATCTGCATATTAGATGTATGGTATCACTGCTGCCACATAGCTAGGAATGAGCATCATCGTGTTGATCACAGAGTCCATTTAAGAGCATTTCCATCCAATTAGAGGGTTTCTTCGTGGCTCGGCCCCACTGGTTTGGCCAAATTACAAAAGTGGTTGAGAAATGAAGAGCCACTCCTCTGGATCTATCTGTGGAAACCAAACAGACTCAGTTGTTTATTGTTTCCAGCGGGCTCAAGGCGACCAGAATCCAAATTGCAGGAATGTCTGTACTTCCCAAACAAGCATTATTGTTTGTGTCCTGATTTGTTCCCATTGCTCCATCACAAAATTTACCGACTGTATATCACTGTGACATGTGAGACGCCTTGCTGTTGCCAAATGATTTAATGACCTCCGAAAACAAAGCTTTAAATGAAGCATGAGACACACACATAACTATTAATCACTCAAGAAAATTTGAATTCAATTTTATTTCATCATGCATACTCTCAAATGAGAAGGTGAGAACAGCAGGAAAGAAATTTAGTCATTTACGTGAAATTACAAAACTACCAGTGTTTTTTTACTCATTAGTAGATACAAATGACTGTTTATTTAACCTGTCCCTGTCCCCCATTGACCTAACAAACCAGTGTACAAAATAACAGCGGTGGAGCAACACAACAACAAACTGAGAAAACAGGAGGCACAAACAACGCTCAGTGCTTCACATCTGCATACAAGATACACACATACAACAAAGTAGCCTGTGCCACAAACTGTATAAACAAACAGTGACAAGCAGGACATTTTGTAACATTTTCACCCACATTACTGACAATAATGGTGCATTTAAGATAATATTTAGGAACTAAAAATGAAAACCAAACTAGTTCTTGTGTTTGACACTTAGAATTAAATTCATATCAAATAATAGCATTTATCATTCACAGTTGTTGCATTAATGAGGGGATTCTTATATTAAATTCCTATAAAATCCCCTCCAAAATGTGCAAAGCATAAGCCAGTTATCATACCGACATACCCACGGTTGCAAGCCACAGTGTTTTCAACTCAACCTTTTCTGTGTCAGAGTTAATGTACTGTATAAACCACACAGAAAAACAGACTCGGCTGTCTGACTTACTGAGCAGGCCATTCAGAAGTATGAGTAACTCATATGCATGGGATTTCAGTGGCTTTGCATATTTACAGCATTTCCAACGCTCACAATTACCCAATCCTTGGAATCAACAGCCTGGCTATCAATGTTTATGAGGTAAGATTTGTTAAAGGAGTGTTTTTATTCTTAAATAAAAGATTTGTTTATACTCTACTTATAAGACGCTTTTGAAAAATAGCTGAACTAATACTGAAGGCACATCCAATAGAGTATTTCTAAAGCTAAACAATGTCACAAAAAATATCTTTTAAAAAGGAAGGATACGGGATAGTAAAAGATTTTGAAGCTTCACTAAATTGCCTTAAATCTGCACAGTAGAGTCAATGTGTAAATAAATAAATAAGCAATTTAGAGTCGCCCTACAGGCAGAAGTAGGTGCAGTTAGCTTAAAAATTACATATAGACTAAAAGCTTCCTCGGTGTTTACACAAAACACAATTCAACACAGTGCAGAAACATTTACAGTACAACTTAGAACTTTTTGTCGCCCTAGTAGAACCAGTCTGAGCTACAACACACACATACTGTATACAGGTTTAGCCCACTATTACACATACAGCAACTTCACCATGAGACTTACATTTATCCTTTAAATCAACTGTCTGTCGTTGTTAATGTTCAATGTTAAATAATGAGTTATTCAAGTCTGTCGAGGAGTTTCACCATATCTAATAAAAAGTGCACACAGGCAACAAGAACTGAGCCACACCGATCAGCCACAACATTAAAACCACCTGCCTAATATTATGTTTGTCGTCTTCTTGCTGCTAAGACAGCTCTGACAGCAAATGATCTGGGTTCTGTGGATTGTGGGGTGGCTCTATCAATCTGTCTTGTTCCATTGTATCCCCTGGCTCCACTGGGGACTTTAGAGGCTAGCTGAATACCTTAGGCCCTTTCTTGTGTTCCTTGAGCTGTTCTTGAGCAGTTTTTGAGGTGTGGCAGGCACACTATCTTGCTGAAGGGGCAGTCTGGCAGTGCTGTTTTGTGCAATAGGGGAGTTTGCTTGATCTGAAACGATGTTAACGTGGGTACTAAATTTAAAAGTAACATCCACATTTATGCCAGGACCCAAGATTTCCAAGCAGACCACTGCAATGTAACGAGACGTTCGATGCTACTCACTTCACCATTCAGCGATTTAAATGTTGTGGCGGATCAGTGCAAATGAAGTCCTACAGCCGTTTTAATGCATTCAAGTTGACGATTTGGCTTTTCCCTGGTCCTCCACCTTTTTAATGGCTGCCTGAATCTTTGCCTGGTCTCCCAGCAGCTGTCGAGGTCTCACAGGCCTGAGGTTTTCATCGAGCTCAAGCAGCACAGGTATCCCTGTAGGTAAAGTCACACTGACAATATCCTCATCTGATATACCTGTTGAAAGAGGGTGTAGTATTAAAATCATGCTATGCAGTTTATCCAGCGACAGTTTGCATTATTTCATTTTGCATTAGTGCAATAATGACGACAAACTGTAATGACAGCCTGTATATCCTTTGCTGCATACTATTATCTACAGTAACTGTGAATATGTGATAAGCTACTGAGTGGGCTGTGACACATGGAGCCCTCAAGGTCTGACTGTGTTAAAAGGTCAGCATGGATTTCATTGCCACAGCCTAATGTAACATAAACTCACTGGCCTTTTTGCACAAGTTCAGCCTTCCATTTCTGGAACTGAAATATGTCCTTCCTAATTCAATGACTGTGATCTACAGAGGCCTGGACAGTTCAGGAGCAGCTGCTGATTTCAAATGAATGCATTCACAGCGCAAAGACAAAAGCTCCGAGAGCACTGTTTACAATCGCTCGGGCCAGTTCAATAGCATACCTTCCAGGTGTTTCAGCAGGGCCCTGCAGCTGTTTCCATGAGCAGAAATGAGCACAGTCCTACCACTCCTTATCTCTGGTACCACAGTGCTGTCCCAGTATGGCAGCAGCCTGTCCAACACCTCTTTCAGGCTCTCAGCTCGGGGAAGGTTCTCCTTTGGCACATCACAAGTGGTGTATCTGCGGTCATTGTAGATCTCCAGGAAGTAAGGGTGGGACTCATTTATGGGTGGTGGAGTGATGTCGTAGCTCCTTCTCCACAACTTCACCTTTTCATCTCCATGTTCTAGAGCCATCTCTGCCCGGTTGAGTCCAATCAGGGAACCGTAGTGGCGTTCATTAAGCCTCCAGGACTTGATAACAGGGACCCACTCCTGACCCATAGCCTCCAGCACCAGCCATGCTGTCTGGATAGAGCGGCTGAGTATTGAGGTGAACACCAAGTCAAACTTGTATCCCTGCTCCTTCAGGAGCCTG